>NC_136073.1:296649307-297899307 GCF_964261635.1 Lissotriton helveticus | reverse complement strand
AGTTAGCTGATAATATTAGACTGGGTCAGGATATTGAAGCTGCACAACGAGATCTAACAATTAAAAGGGCTACAGTCTATTCTAATATTGCTGATCAAATCGCACTTAAATATAGACAACATAAGGCTGAATGTTACGAATTCAGTGAACAAACTGGAAGAGTTTTGGCAAAAAGATTACGGCAGAACGCAGTTTTTAATGATATTCCAAAGATTCTTGATCTGAATGGGGTTGTGCAAGAATCTAAAACTATTAAAAGCTTTTCAAGATTTTTATCAATTAATATATAGCAAAACAATAGATGGGGTGCGAGTTGAGAACAGTGCTGCAGAGTATTTTGAGAATCTAGATACTGCAGAACTTACAGAAATACAGAAAACACTGCGAGCCGCTCCTATAACGTGGGTAGAAATTGAAACAGCCTTATTAGGTTTAGCTTCAGGGAAAGCTATGGGACCAGATAATATACCCCTCGAATTCTATCGTACTTTCAGAAGAATATTAAAAACAGAGCGGATAGAATTATGTCATCAAGCTTTTTTGGGTAACCCCCCAGATTCTTGGTCTATGGCGACTATTGTAATTTTTAAGAAGAAAGATTAGGCTGGTATTAAAATGGGTTCATATAGACCAATTTCGCTTATTAATGCGGACAGCAAGGTCTTTTCAAAAATACTGGCCAATGGACTGAATGATTTAATCCCAAGTTTAGTTTTAATAAGGCAACACAGATTTATTTTAAATCGAGATACAACAGACCATGTGAAAAGAATTATTTCTCTTTTAGATTGGGCACAAGCCACAAGATCCCCTGCTGCGGTAGCCCTGTTAGATGCTGAAAAAGCATTTGACAGGGTTTCCTGGAAGTTTTTATGGTCTACTTTAATTTGGAAGGGATTTCCTGTAGAATTTATTAATGCGATACAGGCATTGTATAGCTACCCGAAGGCTGCAATTCGTATCTCTGGGGACCTTTCTGATAGCTTGGCAATAATAAGGGGGAATAGACAAGGTTGTCCTTGTTCCCCCTTGTTATTTGCTTTGTATATTGAGCCCTTTTCAAAAAGACTGGAAAAAGAAACAGGAAGTATTCCGGTTAGGATACATCCGGTAGCATATAAAGTGTTTGCTTATGCAGACGATGTGGCTATCGTAACTTCAGACATTAAGAGTGCCTTACCGAAGATAGTGGAATTGGCGGAAAGATTCGGGGGATATTCGGGTTATAAACTGAATATTTCCAAAACAAAGCTGATTCACTCGGTAGTGGGTCGCCCAAAAGATATGAATTTTTCTTCTGGTGCTCTTTACTTGGGTATTAAAATATCAGCAAAAATAGATGACATAGTGCGGCTGAATGTAGATCCTATATTATATTCAGTAAATAGAACCCTGGAGAGGTTAAATAATCTTCATTTATCTTTATATGGTCGTAGTAATGTATTAACAAGCATTTACAATGCAATGGTTTCGCCTTTGGAAAAGTTAGAGCTATTGGCATTGTAAATGACAAAATTTGTATTTATGTGTTGGTTTTGAAAACAGATAAATAAATGGCATTGTCATTTACAATGCCAATAGTTTAATCTCTAGATCGAAACTTGTAAACAGCTACTCCAACCAGAGTGTTCCGGTGCTAGAGTTTCACAAATGGCGGCAGCCTAGGACGACTTAACTCTTAAAAAGGCATGTTTTTAGCTGTTTCTTAAAAAGGTAGTCGTAGCAGTGGATATCAAAAGCACGTTTGTATGTATATTGTCAAAAACTGCACGAAATACACTAGCTTCACTAATCATTTCACATGACAACTACACAATAGCACTAGCTGTACCACAAACCTTCCCTTGATCGCAATCACCAAATTCAGACCATTACTATCTCGACGACAGAAAAACACCGAATGCCTGTTTACACACTACCAAGATGGTAAAATTAATATACTATTCTCTCAAATCCTGACGTAAAATCTCTGCATGAGATTGTCAAAGTGATTGCCTGACCCTGGAGAAACACCTAGAGGCAGTACAGTGCTGCACAGCGGACGCCAGGCAAAACCTAAAAAGGCTTTATTAAGGCCAACATGTAAAGTTATTATTGAGTACCAAAACAATAAAAAGCCCAAACCTGATGTTTGTGTGCTGGGTGATGCTATAAAGTTCAGTGACGTCACACCTGTGCAGTTTTAACAAAGGAGAGCTATACAAAAAGAGTTACAGATACAATCTGACGCTTGGAGATATTCCCAAGGCAAGGAATCAGCAGGTAGAGTATGCACCAGAAAGATTACCACCAAAGATAAGTAACTTTTTTGTTTGAGTGACAAAATCTGAGTTACAGCATGTGGGAATCATATCATGTAGAACTATGAATAGAAATTCATTCTATAAGTTGACTTTAGTGTGAGGACCCATGCGTGTCTCTGGCAAAAGAGTAAACAGTGGTCACCTTCTATATTCAAACTGCGTAATCAGGATATGCAGGGATGTAAACAAGCTATGCATGTACGCAGTATGTAAACAGAATATGCATGTACGCAACCATTTCAACATGTAAGCTCTTGGAGACTGATTGGTCTGAGTTTGGAACAACTGGGAAACGTTTTCTTCCCCCTGGTGATCTAAGGTGTAGAGTTGGGAAATGTTCTGTGTACCAAAGGACGCTTTGTTTTAACTGTCTGCTGTTAAAGGCCGGGAACTGTGTTTTGTTATTATAACCATGTGGACTGAAATATATTTCACAGTTATGGTATCCACTGCTTTGGGACACAAGGAAAGTTTTTTCCCCAAAAGAGTTGCAATTTGTCAAAAAGTGAAGATTTCAGTATTCCTTCGAACTTGCTTCCTTGTATAAAACATGAAAGACATAACACATTCGTATGCCTAGTCAAGCCGGAGACATCTGCTTTGTAATAAATAAGTAAAGCTATGCTCATAACAGAGCACTTACCTTTCAGGGCTGTCTTGAGCAGCTGTTGCGTGTCAGCGTCAAAGGACTGCATTTTAAAATCTTCTTTGCCTGCGTCTCCCATGATTCGGTCACAATCATATGGTCCTGATGTGTGGGCAAGGTTAGGCGGTCTGAGGTAAACTAAAGGAAAATACGGATTATTAACCTCAGCCCGATACACCCAAAGTCCGTGCCTTAACGAAAACCAGGCGGACACACTATGTGCTGTCTCCTTCAAATCTGTAGCCTCCTCGTCAGTGCAATACCCAGTAGAGGCTATACTCCAGAGGTTGTCTTGTGCCTCTTTCTACTGTGAATGCAAAACAACTGTGAGCTACAGCTAATTGTTGGACAGACTGGCTCTAAAAGTGTGGACTCATCAGAAGCTACCATGCGGTTCACATCGTGAATGAGACTGGATTTGAGCGAATAAAAGAACTAAACAAACTCTCGACACATGACTGTTCTGCATGGGAAAGCTAAGGTTTGCTGACAAGCAAAAATCGCTTTCACAATGCACGTTCCCGCTTATCACACGCCCTCTTGGGGGCTGTGCAGGCCCCTTACCCGATTCATTGCCAAAACAAATGCACTAACGGGGGGATTATTAAAAAAAAAATGTTGAAGAGATGAATACACCTAATGCAGTTTTCACATTCACCTCGACTAACGGTGATCAAGGAGAGGGGTTTCCAGTGCACGTTCTTTAGATCAACATAACATGGCAACGAGTAACTTTTATACCATGGTAACTTTTCTGAAGTATTTGGGTTTAAATTGAAATGCACCCTGAAAGCGCACTGCATTATTATCAATGCATTCTTGAGTGAGCCTGTTAGAAAAAGGCACGATCTGGGGCTAGCTCGTTTCAACGCCATAAAACAGTATAATAAAAAATAAACGTAATAAAAATATAAGAAAAACTTACAAGTCTATAGATCTGTAAATAGGCATTATGTCATAGAGGTGTCCTGTAGCGGGGCACAGGTGACTTCTTATGGGAAATCCAAGGCAGAACATAACCGGGATAGCCGACACTCGGGCTGTCTTGGTTTTAATTGATCTCAAACGTTTACTCTCCAACGTGTTTTAGTTTTGCCATCTCATAACCCGAGCCAACGTATTCGCCCTCTTTAAACGCCCCCTACTTTATCTCGTGAAGCTAATCTGTCACCTGTTCTGAAGTACCACGAATGTGTGGCGGTTTACCAGAGTCTTACCTAAAAAAAATTAATCCAGGCTACTGGTGCCTTAATTTAAGTGGGCGAATACATCATCCATTCGGTTAAAAATCCTTTTCCGATAGTCTCCGGTCCACTCTCCACTTCAAAACATAGAACTACAGCTTCCTTCCGGCTACGTCACTCGGGTCGCAAATGTTCCACCTTCTTAGAAATCGTGACGTAGCCCTCGCGGAGACGAATAAGAGTGAAACGTGCTTTAGCATTCAACAGAAAATTAGAAAATTGACCCAATCCACTAAACGACATAGACATGTTGTAAACGCTTGGAACCAGATGGACTTACATCTGTGTCGAAAGCTGTAATTCCATCTTGGGAGTACATTACGTCCTGTTAAAGCTTGGATATCTGTGTCAACTGGAGCATATTTCTGTAAATGTTTCTACTTGGTAAACAATCTCGTATACAAACTCCCACTATTTAACACGGCCGCCTTCCCAACGCCTCCATTCTAAGATGGCCACCCTTTTCCCCGCTTTCTGCGGTTTCTTAGCTTTTTAAATATTACACACAGAGGGTATGCCGTACCTTCTCTTCAACAAGGTCGTGACTGTACTCTTTGCGTGGCTATTGGAAAGACCTTTAATTATACTGGTAAGGACAACGTCCATAGGGTTCAAATCGTGTATCGTTTAGTCAGACATTGAACCGGTACCCCTGGGGTACTGAGAACCCTCAAGCACCCAGGGGTACAATCACATTGTAATTTATTCCGTCCTCCAACGTCGTCTTCGCTCGTAACAACAAACCCGACTGATTGGTGCCGCGACCTGCCGAGCCTTCGCAGGCTGGGAGTGCTGATTGGTGCCAGAAAGGCCGCAGAGGGGAGAGCAGTGAGGGCGTGTACCCTTCAGAGTCTCTCTCTTGCCTGTTTTCGCTGATGGGCACAGCTGACTCGAGTTGCACGAACGGGAGGGGGGCGGGAGAGGACACGGACGGCGGGAGGGGGGCGGGAGAGAACACGGACGACGGGAGGGGGGCGGGAGAGAACACGGACGGCGGGAGGGGGCGGGAGAGGACACAGACGGCGGGAAAGGGGAGGGAACGGGAAAAAACGTAACTCCGCCCAGGGAAAAAATCTCGGGAACGCCCCCGAATCTGGTCCGGCCTTGACGGACAGATCCGGCACCCAATGGCTAGCCTCCATTTATGGAGCTAGCCAATGAGAGCCGGGGGACGTTCCCGAAGTCCTTATGGTCAACATAGGATTTCACCTGCGCCGAAAAGCTGCGCAGAGTGCAGCCTTCGGCAGGCGAAACCCAAAAATGTTAATTTTTCCGAAATTCTTGTATTTATTTTGCACGATCCCTCTGCTTTTTCCAACTTCTTTATTTGTTAAAATTGATAGACTGTGCTCTAGGTTCTTTTGGGGTTATTATAGGTCTGGGATAGCAATGAAGTGGTGTATACTACCTAGAGTTAGGGGAGGTTGGGGGATTCCAAATTTACGGCTGTACCATTGGGCTGTATTGTTGAAATATATGGGTGTTTAGATTTTTCATGATATAAGTATAGAAGAATCCGCTAGCCCCTCAATTTATGAAATGGTATTAGGCAAAGAGGCCAGACAATGTTTAGTCAGAATAATTGAGCCCAGCTATTACAAAAAAACAAAATTTAAAATCTTATTGACGGTTTTTCAAATCTGGAAACAACAAAAAAAGTAGACTCGGTTTGAGCTCCAACTTGAATTATTATACACCTTTAAATAATTGCAGGGTACTACCAGATGTTTTTAGGGATCAGGTGATGAATAGATGGTACTCAGCCGGGATATGTATATTAGGAGATTTATATCAGGAGGACCAAATTGCCTCTTTTACTTGTTTGCAGCATAAATTTAACTTGGCTAGGACAGACTTTTTTAAGTACCTTAAAATACGAAGTTTTTTGGATCAAAGAAGGATTCAAGATCAGTTATTGATGGATAGAATCGATATACTAGAAGCTATAAGAGCTAAATTGAAAATTGGTCCAGTTTACCAACTCTTGTTAAATAGATTACAAGGCGATTTATTCTTTTTTGAGGACAAATGGCACAGAAAGTTGGACATCGACAAAATAGATATGACTAGAGTAATTGATCTATCAATTAAAGTTTTGTTTAATGGTTCATTGCAAAGTAAATTTTTTATGTCTATATTTGATTTATATTACACCCCTGCCAAATTGGCAAAATGGAAATCAAAAAAGGTGATAAATGTAATCGATGTGGGTGTATTGCTGCAGATTCTGCTCATATGTTTTTTATTATCCTTAACTGTTGAAATTTACTACAGATATTCAGTATTTTTTAAATGTTACCTTGGGGATTCGTTTGCAATCATCAGCAGAAATGGTAATTCTGGGTATGCAGGCAGATCAAGCCGGATTTAAACGGAAGCAGAGGAAGGGTTCCTATTTATTTATATGTCGATCTATCGATCATGTATTACTGCTCAATGGTTAGATTCAGATCCACCAGCTTTTAATAAATGGCAATCTAGATTACTATCCACATATCACCTGGAGATAGCTGCATATAAATCTAAAGGGGCAAGAAAAAAGTTATTTGGTCAGAATTTATGGTCTCCCTTATCAAAATGGATTTAAAGTTATTGGTTAATGATCCAATTGCTGAGTATTGAATAATGTTGTATCATATATATATATATAATGGTTTGTGCTTTGTATAAGCTGTATGTTTATTTTTATTTATAAAGACTGTGAATTGAACATTAATGCTAATTGATTATAATGTCGAACTGTGAGATAGTTATTTACTTGATGTGTTTTGCCAACGTAATGTTTACTATTTGATTGTACATTTTTTATGATTTTTTTTTATTATTGTGCCACACTTGTGGTTTATATGCTGGTTTGATGTATCTTGCTAGATATAAAATAGAGCTTTTTATGCATTCACCTGGTGAATAAAACACTTATATACTACTCTTTGGCAACTTCAACATTTTATATAAGAGTGAGGCATGATTGAGGTTTGAATACTTGTGAATGCTAAATAGGAGCCCCAAAAGGAATTTTCTTTGACCTGGTGTCAGGATTGTGTCCTGTCCCTTTGGCCTGGAGGATGACTCTCCTATTTTTTGGTATCCTCCGCCTCTGGTACATTGTAGACATGGAACGTATGTCTCAATTGCTGCTGAATCATTGGTCATCGTTCCTGAACTCTAGCACCCAATTCTGTCCTTATTCACTACGCAGTTCTGTGAGCTCACATGCCTCAGATACTTGCGCTTTGCGGCTAGCAGAGCCACCTAGCAACACTGATTGAGGGAGGCTCTGATAATTTCTATGCTTGGGGCAGTGAAGTCCCCTCCAATGTATAGGGGGATACCAGGGGGTGGGAGATGGGAGGTTAATGGGGTGTTGGGGGTCAGTGGGAGGGTGGGGTTTGGAAAGTTGTTCAACAAACGGCTGAAACCCTGCAATGCCTTGTATTGCTATTCATTTCCTTGTTAGAATCATAATAAAGAAATTTAAACCATAAAAGGTATCAGTGGTACCAAGGGCCTTGTGACTAGAGAAGGTCCCTTAGGGCTGCAGCATGTATTGTGCCACCCTGAAGGACTCCACACCAACACATACGCCCTGCCATTTGCAGGCTATGTGTTATGGTGTAGCTAAACTAAAAGAGACGACATGGTACAGCATGCTGGGTGCCATGCCTACCCACCACTGTCTGTTGCATAGGGAAGTCACCCCTTTGGCAGGCCTTATAGCCCTAAGGCAGGGTACACTATGCCACAAGTGAGGGCATAACTCCATGAGCAATATGCCCCTACAGTGTCTGAGTCAATTCTTGGATACTTTAAGTGCAGTGAAGCTATTTTGAGTACTTGGGCTGGAGTTTGTCAATATGAACTCCACAGCTCCATGATGGCTTTACTGAAGACTGAGAAGTTTGGCAGCAAACTTCTCAGCATAATAAACCCATACTGATACCAGTGTTGGATTTATTATAAAATGCACTCAGAGGGCATCTTAGAGATGCCCCCTGAAAAACAAGTTAGCCAAATCCTGATCACATGACAAAACTCCTAGTTTGTCTTTAGATTCTGATTCTTTTTAAATTGACAAATTTTCTAAAATGTTAAAAGAATTTTTAGGACCTTGGTTAAGTCCCTTTAGAATTTTTAGAAACGTAAAACTTACTGTAGCTAGGAGTTAAAGTATTTTAGAAGTTTTGTGACTTCTTTCAAACAAGATCACCACTATTAGTGAAATAATGCCTGATATACAAGAGGGGTTGAGGAGCTCGCCCTCAGCCCCTACCTCCATCTAGAGTTGAGAGAGTTAGGTCTCTGTGTAAACGTAAAAAGATTTGTATGAAGTCTCATGATATGAAGGTCAAGCTCCCAGAGCTCTTGGCAGTATATGCAAAGGACCACCCTTCTGAGGGGGCAGATCCCAACTTAGAAGATGATGAAGTTAGTGATGTGGAGGACAATCATGACCTCCCTCACTACATAGGGAGACCAGGGTCCCTGTGTCCCTGACTCAAACGTTAGCACCCACAGCACCTAGATCCCACACCAGTGAGTCAGATGAGATCATTGAGGACAGCTTCAATGAAGAGGACATCCTTCTTGCAAGATTGACCAAAAGAAAAGACCTAGAGTCCAGAATTCTGGCTCTGAAAAAAGAGAGAGCAGATATGGGCTTACCCCCCATCAATGGTGGCAGCAAACCAAATAGGAAAATAGAGTAATCTAGTGACTCTAAAATCCCCAAAGGGATTGTCTCCAAATATGAGGAAGGTGATGGCATCACCAAATGGTTCACAGCTATTGAGAGGGGTGTTTGCATGAGAAAACCAAAAAAGTCTTACCGGCGAGCATTACTTTTTGAACTGTCCACTGGTAACTGAAGGGACAGATTCCAAACAAAACTCTAGTGTAGCTCCAGGGGTTACTAGTATAGCCTATGATGGTAGTCCCTCAGATGAGGAAGTCCACATAGCCTTCAACTGGAAAGTTGGCCTCAAGGTGATTTGGAGATTCCAGCAGGGACTAGACACTTCAGTCACCTAATGATGAATGGAATCCCAGCCTCTCCACTATGATATACCTGTGCCAGTCACACTGTGGTGCATGACAGGTTGGTATTCTCAAATTAGTATGTCCAAGGGGAGACAAAAAGACAAAAGAGTAAGGGCTATCCCAGGGGAGGTCACTGTAGTCTGGTGGCAGTAGTGACCCTAGAAATAGCTGGGGAGAAAGGTGGTAGTCAATATAGACCACCCCCTTGACTATTTCTTTGGGAATAACCACCCAGAGGTTGGTTTGAGCAAAAGTGATGGACTGGTGCAGTGCCAGTCCTCACCCAAGGAGTCTGGGAGGAGCAGAACCTACTACTAGTGTGGGTAAGCCCCCAATGATAAAGAAGAGAAAGTGTAGGAAAGGTGGACAACTGTTAGCCACAGTTCCAGTGTACCAGGGAGATTCTCCCTCAGTAGGGAAGAACTCCAAAATTGGCAATGAGAAAGTCCTACCTAACCCACAAAAAAAACCTGACTAATCAGGCAACTGTCAAGCCTGAGTTGGTGGCTCTTCAGCTGACAGAAGAGAAGTTGGAAGAAGGGTGATCATACCAGGTGTAGTGCCCCCCCCACTCTAAAACAGCAGACAGGTAACCAGAACCCAAAGAAGCCTGTAAGTTAGCCGTTTCTCCTACCAGTGAAGAGCTAAATGTGTGGTTCTGGGCACTGGCTGCTGTCAGTGGCCTCTGCTAGGCGTTAGCCTTCATGGTTGCACTTCCCTTCCCATGGTGGTCTAGCCCCATGGCAATTAGTAAGTTAGGCCTCCTGACCCTGTTGGTCATGGTCGGGTTAATCAAGCTGTGGGTAACCTCTGCAGGTAAGCTGGGTGTTTCCCTAGCTATGTTACAATTAGCACTGGTAGATACCTCTGAACCCAAAGTAAAAAGATGGGGTAAAGACCCTAATGAACTGGGAAAGGAGCCTTGGGAGTTAGGTCCTGAAAATGTTGAGGGAAGCCAGCTCCCCACAGGGACTGACCTGGACAGAAGGATGTAAGGCAGAGTAGGCCCTGCAACTTTCAAACCACTTCCTCTTCTCTTCTTCGCCTGAAAGACTAGGAAGACTCTCCCAGGTTTGGCTTAGTCTCCAAACCTTTGGGCTGGAGGACATGGGCTTCTGTAGGAAAGTGGGTTTCTGTTGCAGTAACCCCCCACACTTTTTGCCAGATTTCTGATGCACTTTTACTGAGCGTGCACTGGGTCCCTGCCAATCAGGTTCCCAGTGCCTGTGTTCTTTCCCTAAACTGTACAATTGTTTCCACAACTAGCACACCTCTAGCCCACATAAAAGTCCTTTGTAAAAAAGTACCAGTGATCCGAAGGGGCTTGTGAACAGAGAGGGTCACTTAAGGCTGTAGGGTGTATGGCCCCACACCAAACACATACACCCTGCCATTGTGAAGAACATAGAAACCTTCTCAGGGGACTCACTGATACTTGATCCTTTTAAACCAACAAAGAAGAAATTGGCACAGAAGCTGTAATATAAAAGTAACATCTTTAATAACCTCAAATGAGGGAGACTACGTCACACAGAAGCCTTAGCAACTGAATGAGGCGGTCTAAGGGGTACAGAAAACAGGGGCCTTATATATGCTTAGGGATACATAGTCAGCATAAGACCAAGGGGCAGTCCTGGCTCATGTAAGCATCCAAAATGCCTAATATGGGCATACAAGATCTGCTTGCTCAACAAAGTGGGAGGAGAGTTACTTCTCCATACAGCAGCAAAAATAGCCTGACAGTTGTATACTAGGAGCAGGTGCATTCTACTAGCTAGGCCCTTCTAAGCATGTGCAAGGCTCTGAAGAGGGAACCAGCACATGGCGAGCACCTGGCTAACTAAAATGGTTGCCAAAATACAAAATGGCTTTCAGCTCATGCTAACAAATCCCTGCAATCTTTAACAGATAGTCCTTTTAGCATGAGCTAAAGACATTCCTATGATCCAGTAGGAACACGAAACATATTTGCACATTAATTTTCATAAATTTATCAATTTCCTAATTCATTGCTAGGTGGGCATTTTCCATTCTAAACATTTCATTAAGTGGGTATATATGAGTTATAAGCAAGAATACAAAGGAACAAAGCATCGGGTCATAATTAACATTCAGATTGCAGGAGAGAGTAATGACCACTATTACAAACAGAATTATCAGTTCTCCTAGTCCTAAGGATATCCTAAAACAGTCTAGTAAAAACATTTTCAGGGCTCCTATGCATTTCAATGACCCTCCATTTTAATTTAAGAATTGACAACAGCACACATCTAATAAAAACATTTTTTAGTAAACTTTTCCATTGTTCCCTTTATGAGGGCTAGAACATCAATTATATTTGGGACTAGGAGGACCACACGGACATAAGAATTAGGACGAAGAGGTGCAAAGGGCTGCTCCTCCTCAAAAACAGGACATCTAAAAGGGGACATTATTGACAAGAAAAATAAGAAGTCCTTTGGGAAATTGAAGCCGCTGTACAACCAACCAGAGGGGAGTCTTCTCCCTGTGTCCCTTTGAGCCTCACAGGCAGGCTCTTGTTGTTTCCACGGTGAAGCTGCACAACTCACAACTCAAGAATCACAGCCCAGTTTCAAGGGAAAAGTCTCTTATTTCAGGATAGGGCAGTCACCCACCGGGCAACTGCTCCCAACAATCCTGTCCAGTGTCTCAGGCAGTGCACTAGTTTTCTTCACTTCAATCTAACAGGCACCAGAGACGTAGCCCCTGTAACCTAAACTCAAGTCATTCCCTAACTCCTGTATTGCTCTGCTGGCGCACTGCTCATTCGTTGGGGCCACACAATTGCATCCAGTGTGCCCAGGTATCTCTTGACCAACAAACAAGGGAGCAAACTTGCATTCACTTTGGGACCAGGATTCAGAGGCCTGATGCTAGGATCTCTGAAGGAACCCTTGTTTCAAAAGTGGTCACCTCAAGCAAAGCCTCCTCGCCATTCTGGTCGGTCTGTGACTCTCAGCTGGGCATCAAAAACTTTTTTGTGACCCTGTCTTTCGCCCAAGACAGTGGCAGCGGGTACACAATTCATCTCAGGGCTTGCGCCTTCACTGAGGTCCTGGTTGCCAGCAATGCCTGTGCTGGTTATCTTCACTTTGGCTTCAAGCTGGACTGGTGCTGACGCTGACTCTCCAGGCTGAATCTGATGTCCGGACCCCTCTGGCAATGGTTGTAAGGCAGCAAATATCTATTGATGGACAGAACAAATGGTCTTTAGACAAGGCACAGAAACAGTCTATCAACAGAAAGGATAGTCTCAGAATACTTCCTAGTCTTGGGACGCCCCATATATTAGCAAGGCACCCAAGAACCACTTCATTTATCTATGTGAGAGAAAAAAAAACCTGGACCTATTGGCAAGTATAAAAGGAACTCTTTGGTGAACTGACAAGAGTAATACATCACCCAATCTCAAGCAGCCAAGGAAGTGTGTGTTCAATTATTAAACTCTTAAGAAAAGAGAAAAATGACACAGACATACCCTAAATCCTTACATTGGTGTATTCCCGTGTACTAATCTGAAAACCCTAAAAAAAAAGGAAATATTCTACACTTTTACTTGTAGATTTTAAACTACTGATACAGGACTGCAGACACTTCTAAAATGATTCTTCTGAATAAAAGCACCTACATTGTATGCTTAGGACCATGCTCTCATGTTATAGGAGCAACAGGAAAATCTAAAACTGCTAATTTAACAGGGTTTCTTATCTATAAAAACAATATTTCCTTCAAAACAATGTGCTACGGATCACATGGGCATCTTTCCTGCATTCTACTTTTCATGATTCAAACTATGCAACATCAGCTCTAATAAGGACTGTCAGTTTATTTACACAGACTAGCTAATAAAAAACTAGCAATGTCCTTACAAAACTATGTAGCATGAGAATAACATACAATAATGGTGTTATCACCTTAAGACTTTTAGAACAAAACTACCCACATCTAGTTCCCCTTAAAGATCCAATAAGGGAACAACAATCTAGACTACTCATCCTGTCATAATTTCATCAAAAAGGATGGGCAGTAACATAACATATATATTTATTCATTTTATTAATGCTAACAATGTTTAAAACAGTATTATTGAATTGCCAATTGAATGTGTCATTGCTATTTAACAGACAGCTTAGACAGGCTAAAAAAAAAGTGAGAAAAAGAGAGAGCAACATACATTTTACCTAGCCTTAATTTGTAGAGGAGCTAGCCTTCTTCCCCCATTTTGACGGTAGGAAACCTAAAACAGGTTTCACTTCTGTCAACACTATCAACCCCTATTTACAGCATCTGGGCATAAACAAAGTTATAGGAGGTACATAGTACATTTGAGGAGGTAAAGAATATGAATACCCAACCCCCAATCCTTTTGGCAAATGTACAAGTGAAACATGAGGGCACATGAAGTCAAACTAGGGGGCCGATTAGGATTACGGTGAATCCGCATCCTCCAGGCCGGCGGAAGCCACCGCCGGCCCGGAGGATGCGGATTCACCGCTGCAGTGCCTACTAAGACCCCCCACCAGATTAGGATGGCTGGTGGGTCATCGGCGGACGGGAAGACTGTCCGCCGCTTTTCCGCCGCGGTCGCCTTCCGACCGTGGCAGAAAAGCTCTAATATGGTGGCGGTGTCTATCAGACACCGCCAGCCATATTAGGATGGGGCAGAAAACATGCTTTTCCGCGGCGGCTTTTCCGCCGTGGAAAAGCATGTGGTCTTTGGTGTTTGGGGCCTGTTGCAGGCCCCCAGGGTGTCGGGGGTGGGGGGTGCACATGGGGGGTACCTATGGTACCCCCCAGCATTTACATGCACAAAGCGGCAGGCACCGCACGGTGCCTGCCGCTTTGTGCATGTAAATATGAAGCATGCATTTTTAACCTTGCGGCAGCACCCGCCGCAAGGTTAAAGATTCGGGATGTGACCGCCAGGGTGGCGGTCACATCCTAATTGCACCGGAGGGACTGCTGCTGCCCCTGCGGACGGTCCCTTCACCTCGGGGGTGGTGGATGGACGCAGGTCCGTCCGCCATCCTAATAGGCCCCTAAATTTCATTGCTTCAGCTTTTGTACAGTAATCCTCAGACTAAAAGCATTAGTGCTGTATACAAATTAAAGCTATCTGTTAATTAAAGTTCACATATACCATTAAATAGTTTTCTATCATATGAGTACATAAAGTGCTTGCTTTTTCCAATAAAAGTAAAACTTCTCCTTTTCTCCGCTGTCGTCTTTCAAAAAGTTTCAGAGGTCAAAATGTCAAAGTAAACTTTACTCTGGGAGCAATGCTATGCTTCTAAATATAGAACTGACATTTAATTCTTCCCAGCTGTCCTATTCTGTATACAAAGGTTCCCATGCGGTTCCCTAATTCAAAGTCACCCTTAAGACAGAAAGCTGGAATGCAGCCCCATTCCCCGGTTTGCCAGTTTAGAGTTAAAAGAATAACTTCTGCTGGTTTTTTATATTTATTTTCAATTGTAAGCAGTGTGCAGTATACTTGTCTAACAATATAGAAGTCAGCTGTTTGTATTCTACCTAAATGTATGCATTTACTGAAGCCTAAGGCAGTTTAAAAGCTGCTCTGAATGCAAAATTTGTTTTTAAATTAGTGAATTTTGCCCAATTTCGACTTTGATATTTGGGTCACTTAAAAATGGATTTCCTATAATTTCTTTGCATAATAGTCATCCTCAGAATGTTCTCTAGCTAGCCCAGGAATGAAAAATTTGAAATATATCACATATACCTTTATACAAATGAGTTTATTACGCCTGTGCAGAGTGATATTTAATATGCAAATATCCTCATTATGCGGTACAACACAACTTAAATTACATTTTAATGCTAGGAGGTCACAGTATCAGTATTAAGCTTTATAAATATTAAAAAACAAATTTAAAAGCACTTATTTTGTAAATAATGTTTTCATAATTAATACTTTTTTTTTAATAAAACCTATCATTTTCATAATTCCACATAGGAAAAGCAAGCTTCATTCCTTGCCTATCATATTTAGATGCATTCATTCATTAGGGTAAGCACAGAAGCCTAACTTGAAACATGAAAAGTTTTGCGCCACTTTTTAAAAAGACAGTCATTATTTAACATCAGAACCAATAATGTGCTTATGTCAAAAGGCCTTAAGAAAGGAAATCCCTACTTTAAATGTTTTCCTTTTATCCAAAATAATAAACCTCATTTTTGTAACTTTTTAAAACAGCAGTCTGAAATGCAGGATTTTACCCCGTGTTTAACTGACAAAATTCTAGCTGAGTCAACATTCCTGTCTCTCCATGGCCTACAATCAAAACAACAGCTGTTGCTCAGCAGCAGTTAATACACAGCTTTTGGAAAGCTTTTTTAGTGTTGAAATGTAAGCATGGTGGCAGTCTATTTAAAACTGAGGCATTTCAATGCATGTTCTATAATATGTGTTTAGTTCAGCAACATCCAATTTACTCAGATGATGTGTTTGCCTGTTTATATCTAATACAATGTATCTAAGGAAAATGTTGTAACATTTTATAATTGTTTATTAATTGCAAAACACATCAATCAGAAAGTGGAGAGCATTGTCCCATCTCGTCAGAGGGTGGGGTGTGTCCCAACCCTGTGATGAGTTGGGAAAGGGTGGGGTAGAGGCTGCAGGTGGGAAGACAAGAAATGGAGTCTGTGTAGTTTATCATCAGGAGTTTTGAAGAAGCTCTGTGCAGACTCGAAAGGTATGTTCCGGTGTTGTGTAATATCTGGTATCTCCATTGGATCATATATCCCCTGCTCTTCGGCAGCTCTTGGAAACAAAACTATATGGATGAGTGAAAGGGAGGGTAGATGGGTGGACAGATGAGTGAAAGCATGGATGAATGATTGAGTGGATGGAAGGATGAGTGGTCGGATGGATGAATGAGTGGAAGGGAGGATGGATGTAGGACTGCAAGGATGGAGGGAGTAAAAGGATGGGTGGACAGATTAATGGCTGAAAGGATGGATGAATAAGTGAAAGGGTGGATGGAGAGATGGAAGAGTGAAAGGAAGGATGGCTAGATACATAGAATGGATGGAGATGGATGCATAAGTTTTGGATATGGATGGGTGGATTGATTGGATGGTAATAGACTGAATGATAAAACAAAAAGAATAAATGTATGAAAGAATGTATAGGTGAAATTATGGCTATCAGCAGGTGGATGGAAGGATGAATGGATAGATGCTTTGACGGAAAAGACAAGAGAGCTCTTCTGGGGAAAGTCGGAATTACTTATTCTGTTTGCTTGATGTCTGCCATAAGAGCTCTGGTTCCAAAAGGGGAGTAGTTTAATTTTCAGGCTATATCTTGCCTAAAGACCTGCAATGTTGTTTGATACCCTCTGCATGAAAGCAAATGCGAAATATGACAGTGCTAGGGACATCTTTTAAATATATGTGTTTAGGTACTTAGAAGAACTAGGTTTTAGACGTGTAGTACAGCTACATGACAATAAGGGTAGGGTGGTGGTTTTTGCATCACGTACCTTGAAGGGAGCTGAATGTCCACATTCAACAGTGGAAAAGTAGAGCCTTGCTTGTTGGTGGGGTGTGCAACATTTTTTTACTTTTTTGTGGAGGTTAGATTTTGAGTTACGCACAGACAATAAGCCATTAGTGGATTTGTTTACCACGGCTGGTGCTGGAAGGGCTTGGGATCCGGAGTTGAATCACACACGTAGTTAACACTTCTGTGTGGTGTTACCATGGAAATGGGAACTGGAAGAGTTAGCACGGACTCCGTGATGTATGTGCATGTGACTCTCCCAGACCAATCAAGAAGCAACACTTATTTTGGACCAACTAGATACAGACATGTAGATCGGGAGCCAATAGGGATGCTGATCTGACAATGTGAGACACACCCACCAAGTAACGGTGTCCGTGCAGAACAGAGAGGCAGAATATTGTGAGCACAGAACCTATCAGCACACGATATTCAAAAGTTTAAAAGGAGGTGAATAACGGAGTGTTTGGCGGAATTTCGCGGAACCTGACACTCGGAGGCTGGATCACGTTCTTTGTCATTTCTAAGGTGAGAAGGGCACCAAGATAGATAACGGGGGTAGGATCTAGAAGCTAGTAATCCACATCAGCTAAATAGGAAATAGTCTTTTAATATGGATTTCTCGTTTGGTTTTCCCTAAAGCGGCACATTTTCAGAAAAGGATTTTAATATTGTGTCGAAATAATTGGGTACAGGAAACGCTCAAGACAAACCTAACGACATAAGTGGAACACTAGCACACGTGGAATTAAGGTAAAGGATACAAACTAAAATAAGACGAGTAGGCAAGGGGAGGCAAACAGAATAGTGATTGATTATACATTGTATATGTTCCCTAGAGCTACTAATAAAGAAGCCACGGAATAGGAATGTGTGTGCCGCAGCAAGTTTTGATTTTTCGTGAAACTCTGGCAGGCCTGGGAATAAATAGACAATAAGGTAAGAAAGTCTGACTGGGATAAAAGGGTACCACAGAACATATAATAGGAATCTATGCCCCATTATGGTGGATTAGTTTAACTGAAACCTAAGGCACAAAAAATATACATTTTACCAGTGGGTGGGTTCAATGTGCTTTTGCATTCTTATATTAGAATAAATGACATTCCTCTCGAGTATTGAAAACAAGCTTAACAAGGGAAACGTCCGAAGAGTGAACAAGGAATAGAACCATCCTAAGAGAAAAGGTACTTAGTTACATACCTGATGATATTGTAGTTTATCAAGATGCGGGAGAAAATAGGAATATGGGGGAAATGTACGCCAAACCTGGCACCACAATAGCAGAATGGAAGAGAGAAGCTTAAGTTTGAGAATATGGGGATTAACTTCTCTGATGGGAGTGAAATTTAGTCCTGTGAGCATGCATTGAATTTGATAGATATAATGTAAAAATCTTTGGTACAGAAAGGGATAATGAACTGTTCCTAGGAATTGAGATGTATAGAATGGTCTTACTGATTTTATGCATATTTATTTTATGTAGGGTGAAAAGTATCAAAGTATGCAGATGCAGACTAAACTGTAGTCTTGAAAAAGATGGTATAACAAGTGGAAAGCTACAGAAACACGTCAACGCTACTAGGAGTACAATCTAAAGGATTGACACAATTGTGGTAAATACAGATTAAATCATTGTATGGAGCACAGTGTTTCAAATCAGATTTGATATACATTGGTATTTGATAAGTATTGTGTCTTACACTGTCTGTCTTGATTATGCAGGGCATAATAGTTATGTGTTAGTAATTAATTTTTATGGAATCGTATATGTTTATGTATGTAGCAAGGACTGATCTAACTGTGCTGGTCCTATAATCTCATGAAGTTTTTAGAAAATATTTGTTTCTTATATCAACTTTTTAAATGAAGTGTTTATGCCATATGTTATGTAGTTCTGAATAATTTACGATTCCGTCAATCACTATAGTTGCATTATTTTGTGATTGTCGGGGCAAGGGAACCTTGTTTCTTCTTGCTGGAAGAGCCACACCACGCATTGCCAAATGGTTGTATCGCCTCCAGGAATATGTGTTTGAGGTAAAATATGTGCCTAGGTTGAAAATTTTAAATCCAGATTACTGTTGGATGTGGTGAAGAAAGCGAGCATGTGGGATTGATGGTGGCAGAAGTGTCAGGTTTTCATGGTGCCACAAAGGAGTAAGAATTGGAAAAAGCTGTTTTGGACGATCCTGTCTTGGTAAAACTCATCAAGGGTTTGGCTGATGTAAAGGGATGGAATGGTGATGAAAATATAGTACCATTCAAACATGTTTGGGAGGAGATATCCGTGGAGAATGGAATAGTGAGGAGAGATGAGAGATTGGTGGTACCTGTTGATCTGAAGGATAGTGTTGAGTTTGCTTCATGAGGGACACGGAGGCTTGCCATTGTAATGATGGATTATTTCTCGAAATGGCCTGAGGATGGGTTTTGTAAAGGGGTAAAAACCTATAACGTAATTGCATTCTGTGAGGATATCTTCTGTTGGCAGGGTTGTCCGTCAAAAATATGACAGATAATAGACCCCAATTTGTGACTGAAGAATTGTATATGTTTTTCAAGAGGTGGGGGATCAGACAGTGCAGAACTCCTATTTATCATCCTTGGGGAAATGGTTTAATTGAACACTTCAACTGTGTTTTGGGGGAGAGTATACAATTGGCCTTAGCAAGCAATATTTCCTGGAGGCAGAAATTGAGGGAGATTTTTGTGGAACTTTTGCATCACACCACACACAGCAATGGGAGAAACTCCCTTCTGTATCCTTAAAGTAAGAGTATCTTGTACTGTGGCAGTTCTGGCCTAGATGGCCAGAGCTGATCCGCGGTGTGTGGATTATGAAAAAGTGAGCCCCCCGAAAACGTTCTCTACTGGTGAGGGAAGATATCCCGAAACCCGGGCCATGACTCGGGTCTAGAGATCTTCACAACAACAAGTACTTACTTGCACCTACTGAGGTGAACCACTCATGAACTATACGTACCAGAATCCTTAGGGGCAATCCGGAGGAGGGGCTAGCGGCGTGCGATCCATTGCGGTTGATTCTACAAATGGCCTCCCTTGAGCCTTTAAGCTGATGAGCTTCTGGATGACGCACCTGCGTGCCGGTTAGGCATCAATGCCTGTGACGGTTGCTTTGCGGCCTCCTTTTCCACCCCGAATACGTTCTCTACTGATGAGGGAAGATATCCCGAAACCCGGGCCATGTCTCGGGTCTAAGAGATCTTCACAACAACAAGTACTTACTTGCACCTACTGAGGTGAACCACTCATGAACTATACGTACCAGAATCCTTAGGGGTGATCCAGAGGAGGGGCTAGCGGTGTGCGATCCATTGCAGTTGATTCTACAAATGGCCTCCCTTGAGCCTTTAAGCTGATGAGCTTCTGGATGACGCACCTGCATGCCGGTTAGGCATCAAGGCCTGTGACGGTTGCTTGGCGGCCTCCTTTTCCACCCCAAATACGTTCTCTACTGATTAGGGAAGATATCCCGAAACCTGGGCCATGTCTCGGGTCTAGAGATCTTCACAACAATAAGTACTTACTTGCACCTACTGAGGTGAACCACTCATGAACTATACGTACCAGAAACATTAGGGGCGATCCGGAGGAGGGGCTAGCGGTGTGCAATCCATTGAGGTTGATTCTACAAATGGGCTCCCTTGAGCCTTTAAGCTAACGAGCTTCTGGATGACGCACCTGCGTGCCGGTTAGGCATCAAGGCCTGTGACGGTTGCTTGCCGGCCTCCTTTTCCACCCCGAATACGTTCTCTACTGATGAGGGAAGATATCCCAAAACCCAGGCCATGTCTCGGGTCTAGAGACCTTCACAACAACAAGTACTTACTTGCACCTACTGAAGTGAACCACTCATGAACTATACGTACCAGAATCCTTAGGGGCGATCCGGAGGAGGGGCTAGCGGTGTGGATCCATTGCAGTTGATTCAATCAATCAATCAATCAAGAACATTTGTAAAGCGCGCTACTCACCCGCTAGGATCTCAAGACGCTGGGGGGGGGCTGCTACTGCTCGAAAAGCCAGGTCTTGAGTTGCTTCATGAAGGAGAGATGGTCCTGGGTGAGTCGTAGGTGGGTGGGGAGGGTGTTCCAGGTCTTGGCCGCCAGGTAGGTGAAGGATCTTCCTCCAGTGGTGGTTCTGCGGATCCGTGGGACGATGGCGAGGGCGAGGATGGCGGAGCGGAGCTGGCGGGTTTGCGTGTAGAACGTGAGGCGGTTGTTGAGGTATTCGGGGCCCAAGTCGTGGAGAGCCTTGTGTGCATGGGTGAGGAGTCTGAACGTGATCCTCTTGCTGGCGGGGAGCCAGAGCAGGTCCCTCAGGTGGGCGGAGATGTGGCTGTGTCGGGGGATGTCCAAGACGAGTTGTGCTGAGGCGTTCTGGATGCGCTGGAGTTTTTTTCTGTAGTTTGGCGGTGGTCCCAGAGTAGAGGGCGTTCCTGTAGTCCAGACAGCAGGTGATGAGGGCCTGGGTGATCGTTTTCCTGGTTCCAGTGGGGATCCAGCGGAAGATCTTATGGAGCACGTGGAGTGTGTTGAAGCAGGAGGAGGTAATGGCGTTAACTTGCCTGGCCATCGTGAGGGAGGAGTCAAGGATGAAGCCCAGGTTGCGTGCGTGGTCCATGGGCTTGGATGGGGGCCCAGAGCAGGGGGCCACCAGGAGTCGTCCCAGGCGGAGATGGATGGGCCAAGGATGAGGACTTCGGTCTTGTTTGAGTTCAGTTTCAGGCGGCTGAGCTTCATCCAGTCTGCGATGTCTTTCATTCCGTCCTGGGAGCTGGCTCTGGCGGAGGTGGGGTCGTTGGTGAGGGAGAGGATCAGTTGGGTATCGTCGGCGTAGGAGATGATGTTGAGGTTGTGCTTGCGTGCGATGGCTGCGAGGGGGCTCATGTAGACGTTGAAGAGGGTGGGGCTGAGCGAGGAGCCTTGAGGTATGCCACAGATGATCTTGGTGGCTTCTGCGAGGAAGGGCAGGAGACGGACTATTTGGGTTCTGACGGAGAGGAAGGAGGTGATCAATTCCAGGGCCTTTCCTTGGATCCCGGCGTGGCGGAGGCGGGTTGTCAGGGTACGGTGGCAGACCGTGTCGAACATGACCAAAAGGTCGAGCAGGATGAGGGCGGCGGTTTCTCCGTTGTCCAGCAGGGTCCGGATGTCGTCGGTGGCCGCGATGAGGGCGGTCTTGGTGCTGTGGTTTGCTCGGAATCTGTACTGCGATGGGTCGAGGGAGCCGTTCGTCTCCAGGAAGGCTTTCAGCTGTTTGTTGACGGTTTCTCGATGACTTTTGCAGGGAAGGGGAGGAGCGAGATGGGGCGGAAGTTCTTGAGGTCTGACGGGTCTGCGGTGGGTTTCTTCAGGAGGGCGCTGATCTCTGCGGGCTTCCAGCTCTCCGGGAAGGTGGCGGATATGAAGGAGTTTTTGATGATGTCCTGAAATTTGGGTGCGATGATGGAGTCGGCCTTGTTGAAGATGTGGTGTGGGCTGGGATTGGCTGGGGAGCCCGAGTGGATGGTGTTCATCGTGTGGGTGGTATCTTCTGTGCTGACCTGAGTCCAGGCGCACAGCGTGATGGTGGGGGTGTAGGTTCGGTGTAGGGGTACGAGTTCTGAGCGCCGAAGCTGTTGTGTATGTCGACGATCTTACGGTGAAAAAAGGTGGCCAGAGAGTTGCAGAGTTCTTGAGAAGGCGTGATGTCATTGTTGCTGGCGTTGGGGTTGGAGGGCTCTTTCACTACTTTGAAGAGTTCCTTGCTGTTGTGGGTATTGTTGTCCAGTCGTTCTCTGAAGGATGACCTTTTGGTGGTGCAGATCAGTTGGTGGTGTTTGCGGGTGGCGTTCTTGAGGGCTGTCATGTATTCCGTTGACTGGTTGTGGCGCCAGGCTTTCTCGAGGTCATGGCAGGATTTCTTGGAGTCTTTGAGATCGTTGGTGAACCATGCGGCTTTCTTGCTGTTGAGGTTGCTGGGAGGGTTTTTCAGTGGAGCAAGGGTGTCGGCGCAGTCGGTGATCCACTGTGTGAGGTTGCGGGCTCCTTCGTTGGGGTCCGTGGTGTTGGTAGGAGGGTTTAGGCTCAAGGAGGTGGTGAGTCGGTCGGTGGTGATCTTGCTCCAGCATCTTCGGGGGGTTTGTTGAGGGCAGTGGTGGGTCGTTGTTTTCCTGAAGTTGAAGTGTACGCAGCTGTGGTCGGTCCAGTGGAGCTCGGTGGTGTGGCTGAAGGAGATGTGGTTGCTGGAGGAGAAGACGGGGTCGAGCGTGTGGCCGGCATAATGGGTGGGGGTGTTGACCAGTTGCTTGAATCCGAAGTTGGCGAGGTTGTCTAGTAGGGGGTGGTGTTGTTGTCCTGGTCGTTCTCCAGGTGGAAGTTGAGGTCTCCTAGGAGGATGTAGTCGGGGGAGGCGAGGGCGAGCGGGCTGATGAAGTCTGCGATGACCTTGCTGAAGTGTGAGCGTGGTTCCGGGGGTCTGTAGATGAGGGTTCCTCTGAGGGTGGTCTTGGGGTAGGTGTGAATCTGGAAGTGCAGGTGCTCTGCGGTGGCGAGGATGTCGCCGGTGTTGGTCGTGATGCGGATAGTGTTTCTGTGGGCGATGGCGATGCCTCCTCCGGTCTGGTTGACGCGGTCCCTCCGGATGATCTTGTAGCCGTCCGGGATGGCAATGGCGATGTCGGGGGCTGAGGAGGCGTTCATCCAGGTTTCCGTGAAGAAGGCGACGTCTGGTGCCGTTTTGTCCAGGAGGTCCCATAGTTCGATGGCGTGCCTGTGGATGGAGCTGGTGTTGAGCAGGATGCACTTGACGTGGTTGCTGTTGGCGGCTGTTTTGGCTGGCGTGGTGCAGGACCGAGTGCAGGTGAAGTAGCAGGAGTGGTAGGTGAAGGCTCCGTGGGTGCGTTTAGGGGTGGCTTGGTAGCAGGCTGGATGTCGGCCGGTGTTGAGTGCGTGGAGGGTGGCGGCGTCGTAGCTCAGTCGGGTTGGCTGGCTCTGGCGGGGTCCAGGGGTTCTGGCGCTGGGCACGGTCAAGGTGTGGACGGGCGACGACGGGCTTGCCTTTGGCGCGCCATTTATGGCGAAGTGGGAGGGAGGAGCAGCTGGGAGGCGGGAGCGGGTCTGCGAATGGGGAGCGGGAGACAAGAGAAGGGGGCAGGGCCGCAGGAGAGCAGCGGCGGGGAGCAGAGGGGGGGTTGGAAAGAGCGGGAAAGCGCAGCGGGGGAGAGCAAGGGCAAGCCTGGGCAAGCCCTGAGAGCGAGGGCAAGCCTGGGCAAGCCTGGAGAGCGAGGGCAAGCCTGGAGAGCAGGGGCCCTAAGGAGAGGCGGCAGCAAGAGGGCCAAGCAGGCAGCGGCAGCAGAATCCGGGCACACGGGGGCCGTGCGGTAGTGGAGTGACCGGGTCAAGGGTCACAGCTCACTGCCGCTCGGTCCCCGTCATTTATGGCCAAGTGGGAGGGAGGAGCAGCTGGGAGGCGGGAGCGGGGTGGGGAATGGGGAGTGGGAGACAGGAGAAGGGGGCTGGGCCGCAGGAGAGCAGCGGTGGGGAGCAGAGGGGGGGTTGGAAAGAGCGGGAAAGCAGAGCGGAGGAGAGCGAGGGCAAGCCTGGGCAAGCCTGGAGAGCGAGGGCAAGCCTGGACAAGCCTGGAGAGCGAGGGCAAGCCTGGAGAGCAGGGACCCTAACGAGAGGTGGCAGCAAGAGGGCCAAGCAGGCAGCGGCAGCAGAATGCGGGCACACAGGGGCCTTGCGGTAGTGGAGTGACCGGGTCAAGGTCAAGGGTCACCCTGATTCTACAAATGGGCTCCCTTGAGCCTTTAAGCTGACGAGCTTCTGGATGACGCACCTGTGTGCCGGTTAGGCATCAAGGCCTGTGACGGTTGCTTGGCGGCCTCCTTTTCCACCCCGAATACGTTCTCTACTGATGAGGGAAGATATCCCGAATCCCGGGCCATGTCTCGGGTCTAGAGATCTTCACAACAACAAGTACTTACTTGAACCTACTGAGGTGAACCACTCATGAACTATACGTACCAGAATCCTTAGGGGCGATCCGGAGGAGGGGCTAGCGGTGTGCAATCCATTGCGGTTGATTCTACAAATGGGCTCCCTTGAGCCTTTAAGCTGACGAGCTTCTGGATGACGCACCTGCGTGCCGATTAGGCATCAAGGCCTGTGACGGTTGCTTGGCGGCCTCCTTTTCCACCCCGAATACGTTCTCTACTGATGAGGGAAGATATCCCGAAACCCGGGCCATGTCTCGGGTCTAGAGATCTTCACAACAACAAGTACTTACTTGCACCTACTGAGGTGAACCACTCATGAACTATACGTGCCAGAATCCTTAGGGGCGATCCGGAGGAGGGGCTAGCGGTGTGCGATCCATTGCAGTTGATTCTACAAATGGGCTCCCTTGAGCCTTTAAGCTGACGAGCTTCTGGATGACGCACCTGCGTGCCGGTTAGGCATCAAAGCCTGTGACGGTTGCTTGGCGGCCTCCTTTTCCACCCCAAATACGTTCTCTACTGATGAGGGAAGATATCCCGAAACCCGGGCCATGTCTCGGGTCTAGAGATCTTCACAACAACAAGTACTTACTTGCACCTACTGAGGTGAACCACTCATGAACTATACGAACCAGAATTCTTAGGGCGAATCCGGAGGAGGGGTTAGCGGTGTGCGATCCATTGTGGTTGATTCTACAAATGAGCTCCCTTGAGCCTTTATGCTGACGAGCTTCTGGATGATGCACCTGCGTGCCAGTTAGGCATCAAGGCATGTGACGGTTGCTTGGCGGCCTCCTTTTCTACCCCGAATACGTTCTCTACTGCTGAGGGAAGATATCCCGAAACCCGGGCCATGTCTCGGGTCTAGAGATCTTCACAACAACAAGTACCTACTTGCACCTACTGAGGTGAACCACTCATGAACTATACGTACCAGAATCCTTAGGGGCGATCCCGAGGAGGGGCTAGCGGTGTGCGATCCATTGCGGTTGATTCTAGGAAAGGTGAAAGTAGGTGGTTAGATGTTTACTAAAGGAATGTGGGTCAGAGTGCGTGCTGACAATATCATAAAGAAGGAAGTTGCCAAATTATCCTCCCAGAGGTTGGTGGTGAATGTAAAAGTAAATGTCAGGGTATCTGATGGGAAATGGTGGAACACTAGGAGAGTGGCCATATGCAATGAAGTGGAATCGAAGGAATGGTTGGAAGGGACATTCGATGGAGGTGAAGTTGGGAAACCATGTGTGAGAGAACCCAGCGTGCACATGAGGACCAAACCTAAAGCCCTGGAGGCCTATGTTTACTCACAAGTGTTGATATTTCTCAGGCCGTTGGTGTAGTTTGTATTATTTTTTGTTATTTTTACTTAGTGCCTGGTACTATTCCAGGTCATCCCAGTTTAAACTTCATATGATTTATTCTAGCATGTTTCATATTAATGTTATTCATTTTTAGGAAGAGAGATGTGTTGTGTTTACTATGTAACCTGGTTACCTTGTACCTAGGCGGCTGAGTGCTCCACTTCTGGAATCAAGCTTTTAGATTCTGAGAATCCGTTCCAGGCGTTGCTGGCAGCCTGCGCTCACCAAGGATCATTTCTTCTACCTGAATAAAGACGATTATCCTCCACTTTTGGTCTCTTGTGTTTCCCAAAAGGCCTAAGTGCACTGCTTGTTTTTATTAGTGCTTGTCACCCTACCTGTGTTATTTGCAGCTGGCCACCACTGAAAACTGTATCAGAGTCCTGAGTAGGGATAGTCAGCAACACTACAACACAGCATACTTTGAGTGTGCAACTGAATAAACAAGAAGGGCAAAGTAACCAATCCAGTAGTGGAGACCACAGGCCCTGTGTCCCCCTCCCAAAAAGAACACAGGGCACTCGGTGCAAGACTATTCTTAATCTGACCGCTGCCACGTTTAGATGCAGGAGTAATAACTGTATAAACTACCCCTAGAGAGGAAGTGGTACAATCTGTTTGGCAAATGTATGTGCTTATTAAACCCCATGATGGAAAGCAGAATTCCCACAGGGTGTTCTGTCATCTGCAAGTCCACAAGCAATCAGTGAAGTGATGATATGAAGGCCCAGGGCAACCCCGGTGTTTGCAGCGTTGGGGCACATTGCGTGAATCCAGTGTCTGGGATACCCAACCTAGTTTGTGATGGGGAAAAATGAGAAGGAGGTAGATGTTCGATCAGTTTTTCTGAATAAGCACACAATTTTTGTTAAAAAGGCAACTACTAATGTAATATACCAATGACAGCGATTTAAAATTATGTCTGTGGATATGCAGTTTTGCATTAACCCCTCCCATGCTGGTGACGGAACCGCTCTGTCACCAGCCTCCGTCGCGCTGTGCTGGTGACGGAGCGGTTCCGTCACGGCCCGCTCGGCGCGCTTGCGCGGCGCTGATTTCGCACCTGCGCGGCGTGTTCTATTAAGTGGGCGGGGCCGTGACGGAACCGCTCCGTCACAAGCACAGTGCGCCCGAGGCTCGTGACGGAGCGGTTCCGTCACGAGCATGGGAGCACCATGCGGCCCCCCTCCCCCCTAGCGCTGCGGCGGAATTGCCGCCGCAGCAAAGGGGTTAAACATAAACAACCTGACTAAAAATAGGTACAAAAGTACAACAAATCAAGTCTTGACTCAGTCTTAAAATCACTCTGACTTTATAAAACAATAAAAGGCCATCAAGAAAAGTTTCTAATCTGAGTTTGTAAACCAAATTTCACATGCTTTGGCAGCTAACCAAACTAAAATATTTTCACTGGAATTATATCATGTGATGTTCTTTGTTTTCAGACTTGCACATATTCAACAGAAAATAGAGACAGCTTACATTCTTCTAAGGCAGAACAGCGAACAAAACTGCAATTATATTGCAGAATGTGAACCTGACATCTTCTCTTAAGGCGTCTAACCAGCTGAATGTGGAAGTGAAGACTCGGTTGTTTATAGGTGCTGGGTGCAAGAATATTTTGGTGTGCATCGCTCTGCAGAACAATGCAGTCAGCCTTGCTGGAGGGAAAGCACTGATTGCATGTCTGCGTGCTGGAAAGAGACTTGTAGTGATTGCAGCGTGCAAAAGGAGCTGGTCACAAGCAGTGCTCAGAACTCCCCGGTCAGGAATTTTAGAACGAGGGAAGAAAGATTAAAAACTGAGCCACTAGTTTTCCTGAATTTGCCTTTGATCTGCAAGTGCTGGAACTGTATTCTAAGACAAGATAAAAAGCAGATGAAGTGAAGATGATGGTCATGTGGAGGTGCATGCACAAAGTCCAGGGAAGGCATGGCTTGGCAGTTCGGGCTGGACTGTTCCCATGAGGCACAGGGTCAGACTGATTTGCATATGGCCATGTCTTAACTGGGGTGGCAGAGTGGGTTAAAGAACGGTGATGAATAAAACCCAGGTCTGTTGACTGGGTGTGAGTGTTTGATTGGTTCAGATGCTCCGTCCATCACCACCCCCTTTTGTACCGCTTTGTTCGCCATAAGTTGGCAGGGTATGCTCAGACGTGAGTCCCTTGCTCACTTTGCCACTGGATTCAAGCAAGCCTGGCTGAAGACAGCTGTAATGCCAGAAACCGGTCCTAGGAAGCTTGTTTTCGGTCCAGGGAAGGCATGGCTTGGCAGTTCGGGCTGGACTGTTCCCATGAGGCACAGGGTCAGACTGATTGGCATATGGCCATGTCTGAACTGGGGTGGCAGAGTGGGCTAAAGAACGGTGATGGATAAAACCCAGATCTGTTGGCTGGGTGTGAGTGTTTGATTGGTTCAGATGCTCCGTCCATCACCACCCCCTTTTGTACCGCTACATCTTTCTCTATCAGCGCTGAACTGTACAGTCTCCTTCCGGATCACGTGACCGAGCAGGGCTAGCATGATAGCTGCCACATTTAGGATTGGACAGGCTGGTTGCTTGTAAAGCATGCGCTGCACCGAGGAAGTGTAGAGAAAAAAATTCACATTAATTGGCAAATAGATTTTCCGTACTGGATAACGCAGCTAGAGTCTGAAGCACACCTATATGAAAGCTGGTGCTGTATTTTTAGGTCTCGCCTAGGCAGCGCATGCGCTGTCTCGTTGAGAGATGCTGTATACAAGTATAGTGAGGGAAGCTCCGCCTACTTTCCATGCTTTTGATTGGCTCAAATCTGAAATGCTGCATTCACATTGGTTGCTGGCTTATTATTCCCGCCTCCTGACTGCCATGACAACATTTTTATCCTTCCATGGCTATCTGCCCCTTTACTTAAAAAAACTGTTTTGTTTCCCTACCTCTCCCTGTTCCCTCTCGTAATCCATAACTTCGTAGACCGCCCCCCTCCCCCACCCCCTCCTGTTCGTGGCTTCTTTCACACCGGCACTGCCGTTTAAAATGCAATCCGTCTCGTGGAAATATGAGTCTGATTGCATTTTCAATGCTTGTTTGTAATTTTATTGGAGGGTGATTTGGCACTCTTTGTCTCGCATGCGAGCGGTGCTTTACATCGTACGCATGTGTGACAAAACTCCAGGCCGGGTTCGCTAAGGAGAGGAGCCGTGCTGCAGGGAGCCAGAGGGTCGCCTAGCAACCAGGACTCGTGCGCCCACGCCATCACTATAAAGAGCGGAGGGCTGCCCGGATGGAAGTCTCTTTCCTGCTGACCGCGCTTGTTCTGGGAGCAGTGGTGGCTCCCGGCCTCTCGGGGGTTTGCCTTCAGTTATTAAATCGCCGGATGGGTAATTCTCGCCAGTGCTGGGCTCTCACAGAGGTCAGACTCCTTAGGTAACCTTCATATCTACATGCAGCAGATGTATATTTAATATGATTTTTCTCGAGTGCTGTATCAGCTTCCATCACATGGATCTCGCAGGTGGGTTAGACCTGATCGGTCGCTGCATCTTCTATAATTGTTCCACCCTCTTGGGTCTCTAACGGGTGAAGTGAAAACAGATACATCTTTGGTGAAACCATTAAGTCTATAGAGGAAAACTACTCTCTAATAGGGCGAGGGGGGTAAAGAGGGCGGGCGCCCTGAAGCCCGGGCAAGATCCTCTGGCACTCTCCAGATCAGGGTGATTTAAGGCAGTGCTTTAATGGGCCGGTGCGCACCAAGTGCTGCAGTGTTTTATGTTTTCCCTTTCAAGGCTGGAACTTCTCTTTGTCCAAGGACAGTCAGTGCCGATCCATAAGGGGGCTGCAGCAGGACAGGCTTGTGGCCCCGGGGACAGTGCAGCTGCAGAAACGCTGTGGAAACAGACAGCCGTTGGGGTGGAGCAAGTGAAGCCCTGAAGAGCCGCTGGTGAATTATTCAGCGGGGCTTAGGTACGCTCCCTCTGGGCTGTTTGGGGTTTTAGATACCCTATGACCGTCAGTGACTGAAAGCGCAGATTCCAATCAAAACCTAGGCAGTCCATCCATCAACCAGGTATTGCAATACATCCAGGAATGGTGCACTTCCCCATCTGGGGACAACAATGCTGTTCAAAGAAAGATGAGAAAACAAAAGTAGCGCTTCACTGCAAAGTCTGTAAAGTGAGTGCTGAATTGAAGAAGTCCCCGGATCCCTGTACTGGATAGCATTGCCCAATTTAGAACATAAAATAATTTTGGAGGAGGATTACTCGAGGCCCAGGACCACTTAGGCCTCAAAGGGGTTCATGCAAGCGTTTTTTTGAGTTGGTACTCCTCCATTGTATTTGAGAAAAGTAAGCAGAAAGAAAGAGTTTGAGTCTTCTTTTTTAGAAACAGCTTAGTGTATTTATTTTTAATAAATCTTCTTTAACAAAAATCCAATCAGTTCAGAATCTCATTGGACAAAGGATGTCAGCCGACACGTGTTTCACCTGTTGGGTCAAGTCGACCAGGGCTTTTTCAAGGGTTTTTTTTTTTTCGGAGTTTTATATAGCGCGAACTAGAACCGAACCGAATCAGTTATCAGAGCGCTTTACATAGCACCAGTTACGTTACATGAGGACACACTTTCATTTTTTTTTTTTTTTTTTAGGCACGGGGAGATTAAGTGATTTGCCCAGAATCACAGGCGTTTTTTTGGCGTTGTTACCGAGACTCGAACCCAGATCCCCAGGTCCGAGGTCGAGCGCCTTAGCCGTCAGGCCAACCCCCCTAAGGTTGTTTCATAAAGTCAAGAAGGCGCAGTCCAAGCCTTCTCGACTTTATGACTATGAGTAATTCTCTTCTGGACACAGAAGGTGTAACTGAAATACTTATTATATGAGCACTGGTGTCATGCGATTAAAAGTATGTAAGCCGCTGCCACAGCTGCCTCTCACTGATCACCTTTCCGTTGGGCAGGCAATTGTGGGGCAGGCAGGCAGTCCGCCCATCAGCGTGCACACTACAGCCCACCTGTGTCCCAAAGGCAGCATTAATCTGGTTAAGTGGCATGCCCGCTCCACTTATTCCATTGGCTTTTCACGCAGCAGTGTGCTTAGGCCACCCGGGTATCCTTTACATATCTGCCCTAACACCACTTTAAGAAGGAGTAATTTACACAGCCATGAGCCTCGGAGGATACACCAAGCCCACAGTTGTGGGGTTTATTTTTTTACTTAACAGTATAATGTCCACCTCCTGACACAGCTGTGGCATTATATCCCTGCCTGTAGGATCAATGGCTTAAGGTTCCACGTGGCAGCTATGCACCAAAATTGAGCCAAGAGCATGGAGTGTCAGGCTATACAACTGGTCCTCCACCTGTATTCATTAATAAAGCCATTTGTTGAGATCTTTTTTACAGTCAAACGTTTTACCAAGCTTCACTAAGGCCAAGTGAAAAAAAGTCAATTGCGGTTAAAATAAAATGTTGATACAAATTACTAAGACTGTCATTTATTTAAAACTATATATCAAAAACTTTGTATTATTACATCATATTTTCATATAACACTAATATGGTGAGACCGATTGGCATGGCCAATGCTTGTTAAAAGAAAGGTGCCCAGCCTCCTAAAATTGCTGACATGCCAGTAACCAGAGCCCTGTGTGGCTGTAGACCTCAATGGAGTGAGTGAAAGAAAAAAAAAGATTTTAGACCACTTCTAATAGCTGGAGGAGCACTAGACAGCAACTAAACAACACGCCCAATCACCCTTAAAAGGAAGCCTAAAACCAATCTGTTTTTTTTACCAAAAGAAGCCCAACTGACTGGTCAACATCCAAAATTACAACAAAAAATTACAACAAACGCCTATGGGTGCTGAAGCTGAACACAGGCAAACAGGACAACTTAAAAAAAAATAGTCCCCCAAAAGCGTAAGGATACAGCACTAGGTCATTGCTCCAAGCGGGACTGGACAAGAAGAAAGATTGGCCAATGGCAAGCAAGGATTCTTAAAGGAAACTGAAACAGACAAATGAAAGCAGTGGGCGGGCTGAAAAACCCAAAAAGTTGTATATATTAAAGTCGATCCAAAAAGCAATACCGTTATCTATTTCTTCCTTTTTGACAGATACACCTAACACACAAAACTACACAAACAAATCCTTTAAAATGTCTATTTTTTCAATGATTGTAAGAAATTAGATTATTATTGTGTGGTGGATGACTGCCCATCTCATGGAATAATCATGACTAGAGTCAGGGTGAACCCTCAGAGTCACAAAATGAACCTAAGCTCCACCCCCTGATAGCAATAGTGCAGAGCAGTCAAGCTTAATCTAGGGCAGTATGTGAAATATTTATGTAGTATCAGAACTGTAATAAAGTCTAAACCCCACACACTAAAAATACCAAACTGAATTAGAAAAATGTAGTAAAATTTAATACGTAAAGTAACCAAAAAATAAGAATAATCAATTCAGTTGGTGGTTTCTGTAGTTCTAGAGTTATGGGACATGGTAGTATCCGTTATAATGTTAATGGATATTTTCCATATTTTCCAAATCAGTCCACCTCTGTTTATATCTGAACTCCTCATTAGTAGATTTCACTTTGAGTATCAATTGTCTCGATCATCTTTACTGCGCACATAAAAATGATAAAAAAACTGAGATGTTGTTAGTGAAACTACGTTTCCCATGATTCTTGGTGTTTTGTAGTTTCTTGCTCACGCGGTACCGGTAGTTACGCGGTATCACGCAGATCCGGAAAACAATAAGGATGGTTGACACGCATACACCGGCGCCCCCCCAGTCAGCACAGAGGGACGCCAGGTGCATCGACGGACAGGTTAGTCCTTTCCGGGTTCATGACTGTGTACTTTTGCTTCTTTGGGGAAAGTCTCACCCTTACTAAGATCTAAGTTGGAAACAAAGATTTGGTGCAAACAGATAACAGTGCCCATGTATACGATTCGAAATCAGGGTCATGTAATTTCTAGACCTGATACGATCCCCTAGTTCGCATTATCGGGATAGATTTGTTTTAAGTTTTACTCCTGTTAAAGATCGGAGTTAATAACAATGATTGTTCTCAAATACTTGATATTGCCAGCATACAACACTCGATAACAATGTTGTGCAATCTCTAAGACCAATACGATCTCCAGCTAGTTGATAAATTTAACCATAGGTGATAAATAGCGACACAGCATATAAAATACATTGCAGAAGTACATCTTTACCAGTCAACTAGTAGGAAAGTGTACCAATTACTCCATTACTCCATGAGCGAGTACGTTCTCAACATCTGATATGAGAATTTTACTGAGAGCCATATAGACCATAATTTGGTCTTTACCTGTGAAATGTCTATGTGAGTCCTGTTTTTGTTTTTTCTTGTTACTAGAGCGGTGCTCCACACACCTGAGCTGCAGCCAGGTGGGGTGACGATTTTTCCTCCTACCAATTAGGTAAGCGAGTGTGAAGTGGGATAATGGCAATTTTCACCATATTCACTAAAAAGTGCACTTGAGTGGCATTTATAATTTGGACAAAGCAACATTGTTCATTTATGTGTAATGCTTATGTGTTGTTTGTGTTTGGTACTTTCTATTCCAACAGGTTGGAGAAGAATAAGGAATACCCCTTAATTACTCAGGTATTACTTTCCTTTTATTGCAGTAGCAGTATAGATCTAGGTCCTGATGAAAGCAGTGACGTATTTGAAGTCACCGATGCTGAAACATGTTGACCCTACTTGCAGGTGGATATTTTGTTAAATCTGCCAGTTAATTCACACTTCTTATTTTTAATATTGGGAGAGTTGAGAGAAACTATTAAAAATAATTCTTTTCTACTCAATCTCTACCGAATTTTACACATCTCATGTTTGTTTTTTCACATTTATGCACTGCAAACAGTTACCCATATTTACAATAACAAAATATTCTTGGTTCCACCCATCACATAACTCATGTAATATTTATATAGAGTTTAATAGTCACAATAACACTGAGTGACTTATATATACAAAAGATACTTTCTCCTGGGTAAGGAGAGCCCAGATGATGACTAGGGCGGAACCGTTTGGGAACTGATGGGCACTTTTTCCCAATTGTGGGATTGTGTTGTTTATTTGCACTTATTGCACTTTCGTCCAACCTTTTAGTACCTTCCATTTCACACATCGGCATTCCAATTTGACCCTCAAACGTTCTTTTTGTTATTGATGTATAGTATTGGGGCATATGTCTGATAGGGTCGTTAATCTAGCCTCTGGACCCTTTTTCTACATGTTTGGTTTTTGGTACCAAACATATGACATTTTTATAGATTAAAGTGATAATAGTACTGAAAACGATTACCTTGGAACTCAGTCTGTATCCTTCAGTGGGTCAAGCCACCAGGCTATATCTGATGTGTTCCATGAGGTTGGGTACCTTATTGCACAGGCCACACTCCTTTGCTGCTGTTGAGAAGCTCCAATTGGGAGAAACCTCTTTCTTCAAATAAGCAAGGTCGTTCCTTTGGTTGGATGGACTGGCATTGTTTATTCTGGGTCTCCAGAGGTCTGGAAACGCCAAAAAGGTTGTACCTTCCAGCTTTTCAGAGGTGGCATGATAAGTGCAATTAGACACAGCCCAGGTTTCCAGGAACTGAGGACCGGCACTTGGGAGTCAAGACTCACTCCAGCAGAGGACATCAGCAGATTCCAAGTCAGGTTCAGTTGTTACTGGTCAGCTGGGCACCTCAGGAAAAAGTCCTCCTGCAGCTTTTTGTGGCCCTGTAGCTACACAGGGCAGCCAACTGACACTTGGAGTCCACTTTTTTTATCCTGGTTACAGAGTGAAGCAGGTCCAATCCTTCAAGTCTAATCTTTGGTTACAAACAGCAGGCCCATTCCTCTTCTCTTCTTCCACAGGCCCATAAAGTGGTCCAAAAAGGGTATATGGGGGTGTATATTTAAGCCTGGCATCAACTGGTGTATTACTTCTCGCAAAGCGAATGGGTAAAAGTTCTCAGGGTTAACCCTACCCGCTTTTGAAACTGTTCCTAATTGCCCTTCCACAAACAATCCCACAGTGCCCTCTCACCCTTAAAATCCAAGATGGGTTTGATAGAGCAAGAAAACGAAACCTGCTCAGAATAAATCTTTCATTAACTTTTACTAACCGTTAAAACTGTAGATAAGGCGAAACTAATATACACCAAACACCGACATATGGGGAAAAAGCTTTGCGCAGCTTAATTAATGTGGAATAAAATGCAACCCGACTAAAACCCGCTTTAAGTTGGAAAAACGCTTTGGCAAAGTGCAAACCAGAATTACAAAGAGATAACATGACTAACTCGAGAAACTCTCACGCATGCGCAAGAAGCACTAACATGTGGTTGTGGGGCACCGCATGCCCGGCATCTGCTTGCTTGAATTTAAAAGAAAGCTGCTGTTGTTAACGCTTTTGCTCAGAGGAATATTGATAACATGAGATAGAACAGATGTGGGTGGTGAACAGTGAGAATTATAAGTATAAGAAAATCACATCTGTTTATGATTCTTTTATTAATAGTGCGCATTTGGGCCTGTTATGCCTATGACAGAGGGAGGAAAATGGCTTTGGACTAAATCAAGTCGCGCATGCTCAGTGAATTTATAATGTGACCTGAAGACCGAAAAGCTTAATAGCTGTCAGACACCAAGGACAGAAGACGTGGGAAAGAGAAGACATGTATCACCCGTCTATGTAGCCTGTATTGAATGAATTATTAAAATGGCAACAATATATGTATGGGAAGAAAAATCATGAATGAGCTAAAAGGGAAGGGATTGCGAGACAACCGTACGAATATGTCAACATAGTGTGATGAAGACTACCCTTGCTCTGTCCAATCACATTATGTATTTTACTAAAATTTGCAACTATTGAGGGAGGGACATGTTGAAATAAAGACTATAACTAGAGTGACTTAGAATTTAGAAAAAGAGAGAATAGAGAGGCAAGCCGAGAGCAGCATCCACAAAGCATCAAGAGAGGGAGAGAGGTGACAGCTGTTGCTGGGTCAAGAAAGAGAAGAGAGAGCAGTCTGGGAAGATTCAGATCCAAATGACAGCCAGATTAGATTCATAGATTGCGAAAGAACATCGAGGAGGGAGATAGTGTAAGAGAGGGAAGCGCCCTGGTTCATCGGGTTTGTAGAGAAGTCTAGTAAGTATCTGCCCTGTCCTGATCCTGTCCTTTAGTCTTTGTCTCCTGATTCTAATTCAGGAGACCCCTACCAGTCCTTTGGCCAGAGGGGTGGTTTTCATTATTTCAATTAGGTAAATATTATTCTGTCTCATAATTTGCATATTCTTTTGCAAATGTATTTTTAATTTGTATCTTTTGTCTCTTCATCTATCCACTCATATGCATTGTTTGTTGAATGAGTTTTTGTGTCAATTAATATATTTGCTAAATGAATTTTTCTCCCCATCTGAAGAATGATGGAGTTTGCACTGAGAATTTGTATTAATGAGTGTTCAATTTATGACTGAAAATCTCAGATAAATTGTATGAATCTTACCCAGAGTCTGCAGTTATTTCATTGATATCTGTGAATTAGTTAGATAACTGTTAATATCACCATCAAATAACTCAACTAATGGGCCATCGACAAGAGGAAAGTGTGTTGATCTGTGAAGATTAGTTAGGAATTAAATATTGTTCCAAATTGTTTGAGTTTACAGTGAGTTAACTAATCAAACTTAAGTGAATTATAAAACTTGACCCCCCCAGCGTATTTACCAGGGAGTGTGGATGAGCATTTCGGTATATGTGTATGGGCCCATGGAAATATTTTGTTTGTGATTGTTCATCTCTGGCCTTCCACTTGATCAGGATAATTCCTTTTCTGTCTATTCAGAGCCTGTGCTCCCACCCAGAGATGTGATTAGGGTAATAAATAGTCTTCTTCTCAGAGGTCACCCTAAACCAGCCCCCTAAACCAGTTCTGGGGCCTTCCATGAGTCACCAAACATTTCCATGTTACAGGGAACATCCTTTTGAAGTAAATTTAGTTCCTGCACCCACCTCACTAGTCTTCCTGCCAGGAAAAGAGAAAACCAAAGCCATTGTACCTGACCAGGGATCTGTTTTCTTACCATTCATCGTGGCTAATTCCTGGATGTCACTGCTTGTGAGCGAATGCAAATTAGACCCCAGCAGCTTCAAGCAGGAAAATTGAACTTTTAAAATATATCTTTCCTAATATTCATTAAAAATACAACTTCACACTAACGACTATTAAAAATAGTTGTTTCATCATTTTTCTAGCTGGACCCAAACCAGAGATACCAACATTTACTTTTACTATCGCTTCCCAGCATTTCGCTTTGGGATAGCAAGAGCCTACATAAAGAGAAAATAGCTTTTAGGTGGTAGTCACTAAAATGGCATGTTAACTTTAAATTTCTACTTTGTTACTTTTCTATATCCTGCATCCTGCCTTATGGGCTTCAAAACCTACATAGGGGTGACTTTTTGATATATTTAAATGAAATATTTTTACCTGTCAAAAAAGGTTATGTTGAGAGAATGCACTGTAGGGTTTATAGTGCAGCAGCCAAGATATATGGGGTAGGCCTGAAGCCATATTTGCACTGCCACTGTAGTTGATGGCACTATTGGTACTGCAGTCCTGGAGTGCCATTACATTTCCAGACCCAGTGTTAACTTTCTATACCATATAGTAGGGACTTCCAGGAAAGATAAGTGTTTTAATTGAAGAATAAGCCAAATTATCCATATCTAAAAGGGCACACAGGTACTCTACTAGAAGGGGTAAATTGAACAGATTCCTAAAGATATGGAAAAAATCAAGAGGGACACCATGCAAAAAATGGTAGTTTCATACAAGGATTATTAAAAGGTAGCATGAGTGTTACAAATGAATATAGAGCACTTCACACAAATACCTTGTCATGTGCCAACTTTCGTCTGTTTCAGAAAAGTAAACATAACCAAATGATATTTGTTTCTGGTGCAACTTTAGTGTCAAGTTGCTCTATATTATGAAAGATGTCAGGCTTCACTTTTTAGTCTACTGTGAGTATTATGGGGCTTGTAGTTTCTCTTTTAAGAATGACAGTGTGGCTGAAAAATTGTAGCAAGCAAAGCACCTTTGTGGCTAAACAGAGAAGACTAGCTGACTTGGGAACACTACAAGTAAATAGTCAACAACCTGCAGAGAATCCACAATTTCCAGCACCTGCGGCGCAAGCTTAATTTTAAAATACAAAGGTTACTGTCTGGGTTTATAGTTATAGACAAAGTTGTACTAGGTGGTAGCTTCAGATGCAAAGTGTAGGACTTGCCAAATTTAAGGGAAAATCTTTCAAATGAAATAAACTGAATATGAAAAAATATCCTTAGCCTCAATATGTTGTTTGTATTTTGGTGGTGGATACACACTTTCCTTGGTTCTGCAGGTAAATAGTGCTCAAACATTACAATTCCTGCATTGCTGTAAAATATGGTATCCCCTATTTTTCAAAGGTCACCTTTTAGCCTCTGATCAACTTAATTTGCCTTTAATTTGATAGCAGATTTCAGTATGTTTCCAAATTTTTGAATTCATTCCATAAGCATTCACATTGGGTTCCTTCGGGGATACCACATATACTGCCCCATAAGGGCTATAATATTTGTTATCCCCTATGTTTCTCAAGTGAGAGCGTGCCAGGATTCAATTTGACATGGTCTTCTTTTTACTGTTTGAACACATAATTTCCAATCCAAAAAGCATCTTTCTTTGTGTTTTCCAAAATTTTTTATTGCGGGGATACCACATATTATGTGTCTTGCATTGCTGTAATATCTGGTATCCTCGTCTTTTGAAGAGTTACCATTTAGCTACTGAACTATTCAAATTGCCTTTGAATTAATAGCCAACTACAAAATCTTTTCACATTTTTTGATTTCATTCCACAAGCCTTCACATCGGGTTCCTTTGGGGAATACCACATATAATGCCCCATAAGGGCTATACATTTGGTATACCCTATGTTTCTCGGGTTAGAGGTTAGCCAGATTCAATTTGATATGGTCTTCTGTTGGCTCGGTGAATATGTTCCTGCAAAATAGCAGCCGTCTCTGTGTTTTCCAATATATTCTAATATGGGAATACCACATATTAGGGCTCTTGCATTGCTGTGATATCTTGTATCCCCTCATTTTCAAGGGTTACATTTTAGCTACTGGCCAATTCAAGTTGCCTTTAATTGATAGGAGACTACAGTATCGTTTCACATTTTTAGTTTCATCCCATAAGCTTTCACATTGGGTTCCTTTGGGAATACCAAATATAATGCCTCAAAAGGGCTATAATATTTGGTATCCTCTATGTTTCTGAGGTTAGAGCTTACCAGGATTCACTTTGACATGCCATTCTGTTGGCTGGGTTGAGAAAATATTTTCCTGCCAAATAGCACCATTCTCTGTGTTTTCCAGCTTCTTTTACTGTGGAGATACCACATATAACTGTTCCTGCAATGCTGTAATATCTGGTATGCCCTACCTTTCAGGGGTTACCTTTTAGCCAATGATCAAGTCAAGTTGCCTTTTATTAGATTGCAGGCTACAGTATGTTCACAAATTCTTGAATTCATTCCATAAGCTTTCAAATCCGGTTCCTTTGGGGGATACCAAATATAATGCCTCACAAGAGCTATAATATTTGCTATCCCCTATGTTCCTTGGCTTAGAGCTTACCACTATTCAAGTTGACATGGTCTTCTGTTGGCTGGGTGGACACATCATTTGTCTGCCAAATAGCACACTTCCCTGTGTTTTCCAGTGTCTTCTACTATGGGGATGCCACATACTAGGGCTCTGCTTTGCTGTAATATCTGTATCCCCTACTTAAGTGTTACCTTTTAGCTACTGATCAACTCAAGTTGACTTTTATTCCATGGCAGACTACATTATATTTTTTAATTCTTTATTTAATTCCATAAGCTTTCACATCCAGTTCCTTTGGGGTATACCACATGTAATGTCTCACTTGAGCTATAATATGTGGTATTGCCTATGTTCCTTGGATTAGAGCTCACCAGTGTTCAATTTGACATGGCCTTCTGTTGGCTACGTGGACACAGTATCGACCTGCCAAATAGCACCCTTCCCTGTGTTTTCCGGTGACTTCTACTATGGGGATACCACATATAAGTTCTCTTGCATTGCTGTAATATTGTGTATCTCCTACTTTCAAGGGTTACCTTTCAGCTACTGACTGATTCAAGTTTGCTTTTATTTGATAGAAGGCTGCAGAATGTAGTCACATTTTTTTATTTCATTCCATAAGCTTTCACATTAAGCTCCTCTGGGGGGAACCAAATATAATGCCTCATAAGGGCTGTAATATTCGGTATCCCCAATGTTTCTCAAGTTAGAACTTACCAGGATTCAATTTGACATGTTCTTCTGTTGGCTGGGTGGAGAAAATATTTTCCTGCCAAAAAGCACCCTTCTCTGTGTTTTACAACATCTCCTTCTATGGGGATAAAATATATTGTGGGTAATGCGTCGCTGTAGTATCTTGTCACCTACTTTTCACAGGTTACCTTTTAGCTGTTCGCCTATTGCAGTTGTTCTTTATTTGATAGCAGACTGCATTATCTTTTAGCATTTTGTATGGCCTTCCAAGCTTCCATTTCTGTTTCTTTTGGGTATACCAAATATAATTGTATTTGGAATCCCCTATTATATGTTTCTCGGATTAAAGTTTACCAGAATTCAATTTGACATGGCCTTCTGTGGGCTGAGTTAATTCTATTTTCCTGCCAAATAGCACACTTCACTGTGTTTTGAAACATTTTCTACTATGGGGATACCATATATTACGGCTCCTGCATTGCTGTATTATCTGGTATCCCTTACTTATCAAGGGTTACCTTTTAGCCACTGATCAATTCAAGTTGCCATTTATTTGAAAGCAGATTGCTGTATTTTTTTTATTTTACATATCATTTCACAAGCTTTAACCTCCGGTACCTTTAGGAGATACCATATATATACAGCCTCATATAAGCTATAATATTTGGTATCCCCTATGTTTTTTGAGTTAGAACTTACCAGCATTCAATTGGACAAGGTATTCTGGTGGCTGGTTGAACACAGTATCTACTTGCCAAATAGCACCCTTCTCTGTGTTTTCCATAATCTTTTACTGAGGGGATACCACATATTACGGCTTCGGCATTGCTGTAAAATCTGGTATCCCCTAAATTTCAAGGGTAACCTTTTAGCCACTGAACAACTCAGGATACCTTGTATTTGATAGCACACTACAGTATCCTTACCCATTTTTGATTTTATTCAACAAGCTTTCACATCCAGTTTCTTTAGGGCTTCCCAAAAATAATGGCCTAAACCAGCTATAATATTTCGTATCCCCTGTGTTTCTCGGGTTAGAACTTACCAGGATTCAATTTGACATGGTATTATGTTGGATGGGTGAGCACATAATGTCTATGCCAAATAGCAACCTTCCTTTTGCTTTCCAACATTGTTTTCTATAAGGATACCAAATGTTACTGTTCACACTTTGCTGTAATATCTTGTATCCCCTATGTTTAATGGGTAATCCTTCAGTCATTGACAAGTTGAAGCTGCCATTTATTTGGTAGCGGACCACAATATTTTTTCAAATCTTTTACATCATTCCATAACTTTTGACATCCGGCTCTCTTAGGGGATACCAAATATAATGGCCTATACGGCCTATAGTATTTGTTATCCCCTGTATTTCTCACGTTAGAACTTACCAGGGATCAATTTGACAGGGTCTTATGTTGGATGTGTATTTTTATGCCAAATAGCACCCTTCCTTTTGCTTTCGAGCATTGTTTACTATGGGGAAACCAAATATTGTGACTTATGAATTGCTGTAATATCTCCTATCACCTACATTTCATGGGTTACCCCTTAGCCATTGACCACTTGAAGTTTGCTTTTTAGGTGATAGCAGACTACAGAATCTTTTCACACTTTTTATATCATTCCACAAAGATTTTACATCCATATCCAGGGGTTACCAAATATAATGGCCTATACCGGCTATAATATTTGTTAACCCCTGTGTTTCTCGGGTTAGAACTTACCAGGATTCAATTTGACATGGTCAATGTCAAATATCACCCTTCATTTTGCTTTCCAACACCATTTACTATAGGGGTACCAAATAGTATGGCTCACTCATTGCTTTAATATCTCCCTTGAAGTTGTCCTTTATTGGATAGCATACTACAGTATCTCTTCACAAATTTTTTACATCATTCCACAAGATCCGGTTCATTTAGGGGGATACCAAATATAATGGCCTCTACTGCCTATAATATTTGCTATCCCGTGTGTTTCCCCAGGATTCAAATATTATGTCTCACGCATTGCTGTAATATCTTGTATCCCACTACATTTCATCAATTACCTTTTAGCCATTGACTAATTGAAGATGCCTTTTATTTGATATTAGACAACAGTATCTTTTCACATTTTTATTTAATTTCAGAAGCTTTAACTTGCTATTCCTTCAGGGGATACCAAGTATAATGGCCCATTCAGACTGTAATATTTGGAAACACCCTTTATTTTTCGGGTTACAACTTACCAGTGTTCAATTTGACATGATCTTATGTTGGCTGGGTGAGCATAGTATTGTTATGCCAACTAGCACTCTTCCTTGAGTTTTCCAACTCCTTTTACAATAGGATACCACATATTATGGCCCATGCGTTGCTGTAATGTCTTATATCCCCTACTTTTCAAGGGTTACCTTTTAGCCATTGACCAACTGGATTTGCCTTTTGGTTTGATACATGATTGCAGTCCATTTTCAAATTTTTGATTTCATTCCACCAACTTTCACATCTGTTTCCTTTAGGGGATATCAAATATAATGGCCCATATGGACTATAATATTTGGTATCCCTTAGGGCACTATGGTTATAACTCACCAGGATGAAATTCAATGTTGGCTTGGTGAGCACAGTATTTAGTTTGCCAACTGGCACCCTTTCTCAAGTTTTCTAACATCTCTTATTGTAAGTATACCAAATATTACGGTCTGTGCATAGGCTGTAATTTCTCACATCATCTGTTTTTCATGGGTTACCCGTTAGCCATTGACCAACTAAAGTTGCCTTTTATTTAATAGCAGATTATAGAATTTCTTCACATTTTTTAAAAGATTCCACAAGGTTTCACATTCAGTCGCTTTGAAGGGGCCTGGCGGACACCACACGCAGCTCCAGCATTGCACTGCGCTTACCTTTGTCCTGAACCTGGCGGAGAGCCGGGGATGATGGCGCACTGTCTAGAACCTGCTGGAGCAGGTTGATAACAATGTGGGCATGATGGTGAGGCCTAAATCTGCTAAGAACCCCAACCCAGGCATTGGGGATGCAGTGGGCCCTTCTGCCCCTCCTGATAATGGAGCTGGCACTCTGGGCCACTCTCCACTGCCACTCTGTCCAGTTTGAAAAGATACTGCATGCAATTCCGGACACAAAAGCCATGCTGAAGTCCAAGATTGATGCAGTCTCCTTGGCTGTGAACCTGCTATGTACGGATCACAGGAAACTGGTGGACTGTGTGGACTATGCTGAATCCACATTGACCACGAGGTGACCCACATTGCAAAAACCCAACTGAAAAACATGAGGGTAGGGGTGACCTTTGTACATCAAAGGATGCTGAGGACTGCTCGAGGTGTAGTAATGTCCACTTCTTTGGCTTCCTAGAGTGCTTGAAGGACCTGAGTATGGAACTCTTCCTCGAACAGTGGTTGTTGACCACATTGCTGACTGGCACTGTACCCACATTCGTCTATGTGGAGAGAGCACATTGTCTACCTGGGAGGCCACCTCTGCCCATCTAAGTCCTGTAAGTGCAAAACGACTTAGTTATAGGGACAGACATAGACTTGATTATGAAGTTGTTTTGGATGAAAGGTCCCTGGCACTTCGAGGGCAGATAAGCTTAAGCTGATGAATGGCCTATTCTTTTTTGTCTCCTGGAGAGGCATGAACCTGGTTAGATGCCAAGGGAATCAGACCGGGGTTGTGAATAAACTTTTTCCGATACACCTACGAGCCAGGTACTTTTTAAACCTTCACTATATCCCACCACTCACATTTAAATACCCCTACCACTTGCATCACATACACCACACATAGTCCAACCTTCAGTGCTCCCGCAGAGTCGTAGGTTGCAGCACGCCGCATCCCGTTAGAGGGGTGCGAAGACCCCGATGATGAAGCATGACACCAAGGGGCCTGTTGGTGTGTGAGGGGTATTTTACAAAGCACTGTGTGTCCCCACACCTGTGGTAGACACCTTTCCCTTTCCACTGTGAGTAGGATTCCTTTTGTTTATGTATCAGTGCCCGTGGAGTCAGAATCCTACCCTGTACTCTACCTCCCTCCAATTGTTTTTTTCATGGCCCTCTACTGCCCTGGTCTCTTGACTGTCAACATTTGGGGGACCTGCACACTGGAGTTGTGGGAATGGGAATCAGGGGAAGCAATGCATTACTACTTACCACCATACCCAAAAGGCACAACTACAGGCCACACTATCCCACACTCTAACTTGCTGACATGGAACATGAAGGGCCACAAAGAGGTACCCATAGTTTTTTTGCAAGAAATGCATTTGACAGTCTGAATTACAAAAAGTACATGAAAAATGAAGGGGACAGTTGCATGGCTTTACAAAGTCAGTGTATGCAAGGAGGACATGGATTTCCCCAGGGGTCCCATTTCTGAAAGACATGCATAAATTTGACATTGAGGGTAGGTACGTGGTGGTGGAAGGACATATGGACGGCGCTCCCCTCAGGCTGGTGGTTGTTTTTGCCCCCTACACTAATCATTCTGCTTTTTTTAGCTCTCATCACCCCAGCTCTTTTCTGGGGCCCACACAGTTCCAGCATATTGGCACCGACTTTAATTGTCTTCCAGATGTTGCCTGGGACTGCTCCATCCCACTGCTAAATGGTGCTATGTGTTTCAGGGTTTCACAATACTTTCAGGCCTGGATGATTAACAAGAGTGTATTCGATATTTGGCGCTTGCACCATCCAGACACAAGTGACTTCTTGTTTTATTGCCTGGTACATGACCTCCACACCAAGCTTGGTCTTTTTCTTTGCAATGAACCATTGGGCACGCAGTTAACTATAACGGAGTCCTTGGCACGTACCCTCGCAGATCACTGCCCACTACAGATGATGTTATGAGCCTCGAGGTTCCAGATCAAGGCTTTTCAGAACCCCCTTCAGAGAGGCCCTGTTAACATATATTACTCAATATTCTGAACTTAACAGGGCACCACCCCCTCCAAAGCGCTGGACTGGGATGCCCACAAGGTGGTCATCAGAGGGAAATACATTGCCACTATGTGGGGAGGTCTGTAAGACCCTGCACAAGAAACTTCTGGATTTGGAACGGGAGTTAATACTACTTGAGAAAGAGGTGTCATAATGGGCTGACTGGGTGGAAAGACACAAGCAGCTTAGAGAGAGATTTAGAGGCATGGTTGAAGAAACATGACTATGGGCACTGCCGTGCCCTTTTCCAAGCGGAGGGGGATCACTTGGTCAGGCTATTGGCGTGGCTGGTTAAAGAGGACCAGGCAGGCCCATCAATAGGAGCAATACATTTGGGGGGTGGCACAATAGTTAATATGCAAGTGGCAATTTGCAGAGTACTATCATTCTCTGTATGCGGACATAGACAGCTCCACCATTGACAGGATCCAGGGGTTTCTTCAAGGGCTATTGTTACCTTGATTGATTCCTCTCCAATGAGCGGAACTGGATAAGCCCTTTCAAATTGATTTGATACAGGTGGCTCTCACCCAAATTGGCTGAAATAAAAACCTGGGTACGGATGGACTCACAATAGAATATTATGCCACCTTCAGTGCACACCTCTCAGAGAATCTCTTGAAAGTGTTTAATTAAGCAAGGTAGAAAGGTCAGCGCCCAGACACGCTCAGTGAGGTGCAGCTAGAGGTTCTGTCAAATGTGGGCCGGGATCCCCCCTAAGTCCCCTCTTATTGGCCAGTCTCCCTCTTAAACAAAGAATATAGGATATTAGGGAAAGCCCTGGCCAATAGGCTGCTCCCTGTTGCTAATGCCCTATTGCACGTAGATCAATATGGGTATATTCCAGAATGCAATACCTTCCTCAACATGCTATGACTACTTTATCTGATGAAAGCTGCCTCGAGTGAGGGTAACAGTTGGCGATGTCGCTTGACATAGAAAAGGCGTTTGACATACTGTGGTGGGATTACCTACTATTGACGCTGGAGGAAATGGGCAACAAGCTGGGCTACCTTAGTTAGATACACACTCTCAGTAAGCACTGGACAGCAAGAGTGAGGATGAGACAGTTGATATCTGAGAGCTTTGACATACACAGGGGCATCAGCGAGGGTTGCTTCCTCTCCCTGCTGATTTGTACCACGGCCAAGGAGCCACTGCCCTGCTGCCTACACTTGCATGGGCAGCTTTGAAGTCTCCTGGAACAGGACGAACAGCATATCATCTCTTTAATAGCATATACTGTACTTATTTATCTTTGTGATACCACGGTCACACTTCCAGCCCTTATGGAGACCCTTGAGGAATTTGGAATTGTGTCAGGCCTGGTAGTAAATTGGTCTAAGCCTTGCCTGTTCCCCCTATCTCCAGTTCTTGAGCAGTACAGGAGGACCTTGTTGTGGTATTGGCTGGAATGACACAGTCGAAAACGGTCAAGTACTTGGGTGTATAGATCTACCACTCGGACAAGTACCTTGTGAGGGTAATGTTAACATGGGTAGAGCCCTGGACTCGATCTGCAAGTCCCTCCTTTTCTGTTTGCTCTTGCCGCTGTCCCTACTGGCCAGTGTGGCAATCTCCAAGATGCTTATCCTGCCATGGCTCCTGTACATCTTAGAAGTGTTACCACTTTCCCTCACCAAGCGTTTCTTTTGAGTCTCTGGCTGAGGCTGATATGGGGCTCAGACAGGAGGTGGGTGGCGCTCTTCATACTCCAGCGCCTGCTTCTTGAGGGAGGTCTTGGTGACCCCAATTGTGAGTTGTACTATGCAGCAGATCAGCTGGAGTGGGCAATGCGTTTGCTGGGCACATCCCCTTGACCTGAGAGAGCAACCATCCACAGGCTCCTCGGGTGGACGTACATGTATATTTGGCTGTCGGAACCCAGGTTTCACCCACAGCATAAGACTCATCAGATCAAGATATTATGTAATTTCTTGTATGCATAAGAGCAAGGCAAAGGGCTCCAATCTCCCCACTAATGCCAATTTGCCAGTTGCTAGCACTACAGGAGGTGACCCAACACCATGACGTGTCGCCTTGGAGAAAGGCAGAGATTGACCAAATGGGAGACCTTTTCCTGGTGGATGCACTGAATGAAATGAAATGAAAATGGGATTTGTAAAGCGCTACAGTTGCCCTGAGGCGTCCAGGCGCTAAAGCCCTTTCAGGAGATTATGGACACTTAAGGCATTGTGGCAGGCTATTTCCTGATGTATCACACCTCACCTCACATGCACATGCAATCACAACACTACACCCCCACTGCACGTAATCCTTTCACACATAGGCACACAGAAAATGGCCTTTATGTTGCGTTGCACTCTTTCTACTGAAGGTCGGATGACAGGGCTGAAGACCAATGGTTGGGGATCTCAGAATGCAATTCACAGACAGTCTCTGGACCCGGGCACTAAAACTGGTCAAGGAGGTTTCATATAATTCATGCTTCTGTTGCACACAATATTATATTGGCATCAGGTACACTTCACACCAAAATGCATCAACTACATACATTTTCTATGGCATCCTCTGCATGCCCTAGATGTGGAGCACATGATGCAGGTTTTTTACAACATGGTCTGAGAGTGCCCGGTGATGCAGCGGGCCTAGGGGGAAGTCACAGAATTTCCACCACTCTGGTGGAGCACTTGGTCCTGCCCTCGCTGCAATCATGCCTACTTGGTCTTAGACCCAAGACTAAGGGAGATAAGTACTTTCATAGATTCCTCGATATAGCCATCAGACTCTTCTAATAGCAAATCACGATGTCCTGGAAGGCTCACACAGCCCCCAATATACACTGTTGGCTCCCCACATTGCTGAAATGGGCAAAAGCTGAATGAAATGTTCTTGGAGTGGCAGGTAAACATGGTGGGGGAATTCTGGAGGTGGGTGCTGGTATACCTACATCAGAAATGTAGAGGCAAAAAATTATGCATGTCCATCCTGAACACTACCCTAGGTCTTGCTGTCCTATCCTACAAATCATACGATGAGCCAGTACAGCACATTAGAAAGTGGGACCATGCCCCTCTGCAGACTCCACAGATAGTTTAGGTAATACAGCCACACCAACATTGCCCCTTACAACCTTGGGTGTGGATCTAGAAGAGAGTCTGAATTGGTGTCTTGGTCCAGAGCGACCACTCGCACTGGTCTGCAGGATTTTCCTATATCTCTACAGGAATTAGCCCGTACTGGTGCACACATGTTCCTAGATGCCCTTCCCAATTATGTTATTTCCCCAGGGACTATTGCTACGATACATCATACTGCGACCCCTGTCGGGGAAGGGGCCTTCTTCATTATGACATGCTGAGACACCTGAGGTTGGGGGTGCAACATGTTTCGGCTTTTGTGGCTTCACTGTTCAAGTTTGTTATTCTGTTTGATGTGACATTGTTTCTGAGCGACACAAAGGAATTGTCACTATTATTATTTTTTGTTTCGTTTTCTACTTGTGCTAAAATCTATAAATACATTTGTTTTTAAAAAAAAGTTATGTTCTCAGTGGGTCCCTGAAGTCCCACAATCTTGCCACTGGGTGGACCAGTCCTGAATGAGTGTCCATCAAATCACTTCAATACCGTAAGTCTTGCGCCTATTTTTTAGATATAGGTGTTAGACCTTTCATACGTCGCACTGCAATTCCACACTTTGCCAAAAGCAGAGCCAAGGCTGCAAATCCTCAAGCCCAATAGTGGCAACATTCGGAACAATGGTGAAATCATTTATCTCCTCCTGTATAGCGCAGTCATCACTCCCCCGAAACTTAGCTATGTATGGGCATGTCGATGCTAAATGAATAAGGCATAAAACTTGCACCCTTTGGCAACTTTGATGCATGCAATATTTCTAAGTGTACTGGACAACATTCAACTGGGCGTTCTACATTCCTCCAGTCTATGAGCCTTAGTTTTGTGTGTGTGCTGTGCCCCTAAAACCTTACACTACAAAAACACACCCACTGTGGATCAAGAATTGAGTTAACCTCAATTTCATGAGGCAATATGTCCCAAAATAATGTATAAATCAGCATATCAAAATACAATCAAATAAGAAAAGAATGAATCAATAAGTGAGTTAAAGGGCAGAATTCAAAGTTTTATGAAGATTTATTACAACAATGTAAAATGTACAAAACATGAAATAGTAAAGTGGAAATACAACTAATCTCATTTATATACATAGAGTCATTGCAGTGAAGGCTTTCTTTAATAGAGCAATATAGAGTAATAGGAAAAATACATAAAAGACAAGTTCCAAATATGCGGGAAAATCAGTAAGAACTCAGACAGCATCACTGACAGGGAGTATGTCAGGAACATAGTCAGGGGCTTGACCAAGGACTGGGGACTGGGTAGAAAACATACTGTGCACAGGAAGAGCAGTACAGTGCTGCCCAGGATCATACAAGGAGTCAGAGGAGAAAAAGAGATCCAAAAGGGGAAGCCTGTACAAGATAGCTAAGACTCAGAAACACAAGGCAATTTAGCATTCAGACTTACTACATCCAGGACGGACGTGCAAGACATATATATAATACAACTTTATCAATAAAGGGAATGTGGGATAAAGCACTCAGGAGCTCCACACGGTAAGGCTGAAGCTCATTAAGTTCCTCACCCACATTTGCTGTTACAGATACTGACTGAAAATACCCACATATAGGATATGTATGCAAAGGCAGAGTCTGTGGAGCTTATACCTATGGTGATGTTATAACTAACTCAAAGACAATACTTACAGTGAACAGGAAACACCACCTAGGTAATCAGCTGTGCCCACGGATCCTGACGATCAAACAGGAACACGCAAGACAGTAACAGCAAATGGGTAGAACTAAACACAAGCACAATAGACAAGGAGCTAGCAAGGAGGAGTGCTTAACTGGAAAGGAAGGAAATCACAGGGCACAATTGGCAGAAAGCAGGTAAAAAGCATACAAGGTAACAGAAGCCAGACAGCGGAATAGAAAGACAGCAAACTAGAACTGGAACCAAGGAAATGGGAAGAAAGGTAGGGACTGGAAAGGGATATACAGAAGGGGAGGCTACAAGGATATACTAGAATAGTGCAGGTTAAGGAATCAAGAGATCAAAGTAGCATAAAAGGCAGTGCTGGGGCAGGAACAAGAATTAAGTTAAGGCTCAGGAGTCAAAGTAGCACTGCAGGCAGTGCTAGTTCAGGGACAGGGAATTACTAAGGCTTCAGAAGTCAAGGTCACACTGCAGGCAGTCCCGGCTCAAAGAAACAGGAAATAGCTACAGCTCAGGAAACAAGAAGTCAAGAGAGTACTGCAAGCAGAGCAAATCAGGAACAAGAAATAGGTGAAGCCCAGGAATAGGAACAAAGAGCAACTATAGCTCAGGATCTCAAGAAACAAGGTAGCACTGCAGGGAGTGCTAATTCAGGTACAAGGAATAGCTACAACTCAGGAAACAATGTAGCACTGCAGGCAGTGCTAATTCAGGCACAAGGAATAGCTAAAGCTCAGGAATCAAGGAACAAGTATCAACCATAGCTCAGAAATCAAGGAATATCAAAAGCTCAGGAAAGATGGATCGGTCTCACCGGAAAACAACTACAATGACCAACACCGGGCTGAAGGGAGCTGGGGCTTAAAAGAGCTCACAGTATTCATGCGCATCAGGTGTGAGCAGTCTAGCAGCAGCCAGCCACAGGTGAGCTGATTTCCTCCAACCATCCTTGGCCTGCAGGAGTGGAGGCAAAGCAGTGAGCAGGGGATTATAGGTAATGGAGTTTCCAGTATGAGCAGACTGGCTTCCACAAAACTCGGCATGGATTGGGAATGGATGTCAAATTCTAAATGATGTCCAAATGCCTGGAAATCAGGATATGCATACAGGGGAGTGTCTGGAAGCATAATGGAATACTGAAAAGCCGCACAATTTGGCCCCGGGTGGTGGGTACGAGAGCACAGGGAGTGAATCGTGACAATCACTAGTAGCAGAGGAAATATCCTCTGACTTATCCCCAAAATTGGGTATTTATGTAGGAAATCTCCCCATAGGACTGTATGAAAAGTTATAAATCATGGTGTGAGCAAAGAAATACATTTTCAACAAACCAGAATACCGACTTTAAACACGTCTTACAGCATTACTACCTAAACACAATCCTTCCTGAACATAAACAATCATTATTGGCATGTTGCTCTTTCTATTTGTGCTGCAGAATTCAGCACACATAGAAATGCAAAAACGAGTAGAATTACAAGTATTTCTCCTTGTTTCACATTTCAAACGCCTGCTCTTGGATGGCATTCATTTTTGGTGTGGCCTCAGATTTACATCTCCTTGAAAATCTGGGGCAGTGCCAAAAGCAATGGGTGTTGTGGTGGAATACCCACAGCAAAACGCACTGCGCATCATTTTCATTCTAAGTGATGTGTGTAAAGGGGCCTTATTTGCAAGGTGGCATTAAGCCACACACAGTGGCTTAACTCTGCTTTGTACATATGGAAAAGTGAGGTTCTGGTGGTGAGATCCTCTTGTAAATATTCCCCTGAGTTTCTCTTCCTGCCATGTGGAATACCTTTCAGAATGATTGACAGTGACAGTGACAGGTCGTATAAAACACTAAACCACCATGTGGCTTGAGCTGAATGGTGAATGGTTGTGTAATAACATTTTAATTGTACTGCCGGGCCTGCAATTTGCTTTTAATTGCTGGCATGCAGCGAGCTGCAGGCTGTGTTTTCAGACCCCTGATCACTAACAGAGTGCTTGTGTGTCAGCAATATATACAACAAAAAGTTGTTGATTTGTTTTTTCCTACAACTGTTAGGGTCTGGTACTGTGGTGCCCTTATGTTTCTGTATTATTTTCTTGATCTTATTTTACAGGCTAGAGGTGGAATTCCCACCAAATCTTTACATTTCCAACATTCTTGTGATGCCGCAGGACCGATCTTAAAATTAGAAACATGAGAATTCGATCCACACCTATAACTTTGCACTTTAAATCAACCAGAAAATGCTTCCCTACTACCTCTGGTGCTTGTGTCCAGGGTACCCTTTGCTTTTTTTCCAAACTTATCCGAAGTGTTAGGCATGTGAAAATCTTTGGAAGAAGCTTTTACAACATTGGTGGAGAAAGATTCAGACTCTAATTGTATTGCATCTAATTGCGAACATTCAATGCTTTTAGCTAAGTCTATAGGTTCATCTAATGATGGATTTTTACAAGACAAAAGTTTTTGTTGAATTTACTTAGAGTAATATCTAGAAACTAACTGATCTCTAATACGGTGCAAAGTAAAATTCTCAAAATCACAATCACCAGCAAGGACCTTTAAAGCAGTGACATAGCTGTCAATAGACTCATTAGGGCCTTGAATATTAGTAAAAAATGTATGCCTATGCACCACTAAATTAACTTCTCCTTCAAAGTATATAGATCATTTTTTTACTGCCAATTGGAACTCGTCAAGGTCACCACTATTGTGACCTGTATAAACAGGTAAGTGGTCAAACACATTTTGACCTTCCACAAGAAAATAATAGTATAAAAGACTGCATTTTCTATCAGGTTTGAACTTTAAACCATCAATGGCCCCTTGATAAGCATTGAATGATCTATACCAGAGACGGCATTTAATTGATGGTTCCCCAGGTTCTTTAAAAAAGGACTTAGAGGTATAACAGATTGCATAGTGACCAAATGAGTACGAAAGACAGAAATACAAAGAAGATAAAAGAAGAGAGAGAAAAAAATAAATAAAATAGAGGTCAAGCCATGAAACTTGATAATGGCCAATGGTGGAATGTTTCTCGTTTGGCCAATGTCAAGAATAATGGTATTTATGTTTGTGATCAAAATAAGGTTCAAAATTTGTCAATGGTTAGAAGAAGCTAAAGGATCAAGAGAGTTCCAAGTAAATTTAATGATTAACTTTATTATTTTTCTTCCAAAAAGGGGGAGGTATGTGGTGTTTAGGATTTCTCCTTATGTTTCTGTATTATTTTCTTGATCTTATTTTATTGGTTATATGTGGAATTATCTGCTTCACTGGTGCTTGCGTTATATACACTACTGTATTTGGTATGTATGGGTCATTACTTGGAACTCTGCAATTTCAGTTGTTGCAGTTCCCTTGAGCCCTCAATATGTATGTATCTATTTTATCTCCTGTTCTTATAATAAAAGCCTCTAAAACTTCAGAAGACGTCTGGAAGAAAACTTTATGGGTACTAAAGCAGTTATGCACAATTTTAGACTAATAAAGTTAAATTGGAACAAGTCTAATGATTCACTGCATACATTCCCATTAAGTGAGCCATCTCTGTTTTAGAGCTTGTGGCTGGAGTACCTCAACAAGGTCAGTATGGAAATGTATGCTTGCTAAAGTGCACAATGACTCCGAAAGTGATCTCTTGATACTGATGCCAAGGTGTACTGTTATCTCAGGGGTTCTCATTTTATCAACCTGGGTAAAAGGTAGCTAAAGGCAAAACTTAGTTTACAATAGAGTAATCTCACAAACTTTCCTGCATTTCACGTCAGTCTTGTTCCACAAAATGTCCATGATGACAGTATTACAACATGTTGAATATTCAGTTTTTATTTATTTAAAAATGTGATTCTGGGAGCACAGCAACAAAGCAAATGTATGGAACATGAGTAGATGTTCAAGTCACATGCAATTGTTCACTATTTTAGTGTCAAATGGGCCCTCAAAATGTAAGGAAAGGAGTTGGCCTAACGGCTAGGGTGGTTGACCTTGAATCTGGGGAACCAGTTCGAGTTTCGGCAATGACGCTGAGCATCCTCTGATTCTGGGCAAATCACTTAATTGCCCTGTGCCTAACAAAAAAATGAATGTGCCCTCATGTAACGCAACTGGTGCTATGTAAAGGGCTCTGATACCCGATACCAGGTCAAGTTTGCGCTCTGTAAAACTCTGTATAAAAAAAAGGACTCATTTCATGCATAAAATAGCACAAAATGCCGCATCAGCATTTTGTATAATTTCTGAAAAGAACATTTTTGGGACAGAGGTCAAAGGTAATTTTATTTCAGTTAATAAAAAGCATAATATATTATGCAGATAAAAACATACTTTGAATTAGTTTTCAACTATTTCATTTGAACATCACAATAATTCATATTACTAGCTGATTGGATAAAGTCACTCATGGAGCTGATAGAGCGCAAGTTCACCTGCTCGTTTTTTACAATACTCACCTGGGCCCATAAGATATATATATATTTGAACAGGTAAAACCTACACTCATATCAAATTTTGTTTAACCATTCACGACGTATACCATTGGACTTACCAATCCTAGTCACTGGTACCTGAAAATCTTGATGGATCAGGGTGTTAGCATAATTGGTAGAAATATAACATTCGCACTCATTTCATAACCACAAACTTGGGAAAGGTTTAAACTCTTTATCTAAATTTCTTATAAATCTTAATCCAAATATTAAATATCAGAAATTTTCAATCAAGAAAATAATGATTAGAATGCAAATATGCAGAGATTTTATGAAGCAAACTTTTGACATTAGGGTGGGAAGAGAGAAGGAAACAGTACAATGACAAACCCACATTGAATATTTACCTAATATGGCGTGAAGAACTAACCCTGGCCATGGGTCAGTTTAAAGGAAAGAACCCCGAAAGTGCAGGCACCATAAATGCAAGCAGGTGCAGATCAGAATCAGGACAGGTAAAGCCAAATTGGATCAGGACAGGACCACCACAGGCTAAGACCGGCACTCGCAGTTAAAGTTGCAACGCCTGCGTTACTCCCTCTCTGCAGCTAACAGCCAGAACCCGGTAAAAGTTATCAATTTCTTCGACAAAGTGCTTCGCCAGCACTTCAGCTTTCAATACCCCGATCTGGGTTTCGAACCTTCTGACAGAGGGCTTCGCCAGCACCTCTGATCCCGATCATCTATTGAGTGCATTGGGTCAGTGACAGGTCAGCTACTCGGACAAGTCGGACAAATTAACTAGCTAAGCCTACCCTAGTTATACTATTTTCCAGGTCAGTGTACCACCCCCAATGTTGCAAGTGTAAGAATCCCCAAATTTGATTGGACAAGAGACGGGGAGAGGTCATCACACCATACTAAAAATGACACTTTTACTTTTGAATATTAATTTTTGCGTTCCCGCCCATCAATTTATTTTCCCATTTATGTTTTATTCCGCCCGACAATGAATGTTCTATTAACAAATACATTGTTATAACATATTAACAAGTTTTCTTTCGTTTGGGTTCAAAAGTTAGTTTTCCCAGGCGCATCTTCCAGTGTGCGGTAGCTTGGCATTGCTTCAAGGTTGGATGACTTCAGTATTCTTTAGAGTTAGACATGCACAATGTGGGTTTTCAAGATGGAGTAATAGCACCTCCTAGGCCCAAGAGTACGTTACATGAAGAATAGAAAAGAAACAGTTTTAGAACACAGAATAGATGAATGTACTGTATACCACTTATCTCTATTCTATTCCCATTATTTTATTTTTAACTATTGCGTTATAGTTAAGCAGAACAAACAGCTTAGCAAAAGCAGCAGAGCAAGCTTCATGCATGCTGTAACACAGAGCAGCCATCTTAGTTCTAGCGCGCAGAAGCAAAAGTTTCCCTCCAAGCCGAGAAAGACGTCATGTCACTTGAGTATGACAGATGCATGCACAGTAGGAAATCCCGCGTAGCAGCTGCCATTTTAGTGCAAGCGGATTCAAGTTAGCAAAAGCACATATGCAAGCTTCTTTTAGATACCCAAAGTGTCGTGAAATGCAATATTAATAAGACTAACATGTTGATTAGTACATTAACGTTATGTCGAGAGCACTTATTACAATCAAGTCGCAATACGTGCAAATCCTTGCTCCATCAGAGCCATCTTGACTTTGCATTCATCAGACCTTTTGCGATCAATAGCCGGTATGCTTTGCAGTAAAATTTTGAAACATTTGCTAATATTTGTGGGGACTCCTCTTTCATACAGAATAGTAAAGTGTGCCGACATGATCTAATACCATACATAGAATAATTTTATTAAAAATAATTTTTAATTTCTGTTAATAAGATCGGGCAGATTAATAAAATATGAGTCAAATTTTCTTTGTGTAATAGGCAAAGTCTGCACTAAGTATTGAGAGGTTTTGGTTGCCGTTTGGAGATATATTCTAGTGTTTGGCATAAACTAAAATGTAAATGCAGTATCTTACTTTAATAAAATGATCTAAGTAGCGTTGTAAGGTATTTCTGGGGGTGTTAGTGTCAATTGTTATCCAGGGCGTGCATTTTTTCGGAACTCTTCTTTATCTTAGAACCATTACAGCCTCCTCGTTTGTTTGCTGATACTATTTTTGAAAGAATCGTGCGGAAGTGCCATGTCCCATTGCTCTTTGTCTTTCAGAGTTGTTAATGCTGTGTTAAGATCTGGGGCCCAGTTGTTCGAGTTTTGATGCGTGGTATTTTGAATTTCATTCCATAGCAGAGCTCACAGTGTGTTTTTATCAGAGGATCTTACTAATGACCTGTATTTAATAAGTGCACCTGTTTGTGCACGTTTTTGATTTATTAGCCCTAATTCTAATCGGATTTGAGAGGGGGATGCACTCTGACGAAGCTGAAATAAAAGTCTAAAAACCTTATTTTGTGCTGAATTGAGAAAAGTCCCGAACTTGCCCGGAAAAGCTTCAGTGCTATAACAGAGAGTTGGAATGACAACTTTTTGTTGTATAGAATGACAGTTAGTAGTGGCAGAAAGGTCAGGCTTTGTAATTTCCAATGTATTCGCTGGAAAGCTGAGATTAGGAACGCAATTCTTGGTTTCAGTACACTCTGGTGTAAGTTGTGTGACTGCCGATCTTGTAACAAAACGCCAAGGTATTTTGTATGACGTACCTCAGAGAATTGTTTTCCCCCCCAGTGACCAGCTGCCTTTCCTATTTATTTTTCTGTCAAAAATCACTACCTGTGTTTTTGTAAAATTACTAGCCATTTCATTCTTGATATAATAGATGTTTAATTGGTTGAGTAGCCTCCGTAGGCCCATCCCATTTAAATTCATAAGGGCAAGGTATTCAGCGTATTGTAGTGAGGTTACTTTTCTGGTTGCCAGTCTTCGTGGATGAGAATTAGATGTTTCCAAATAATTACTAAGATCCACCAGAAACAGATTAATATGTACAGGTGCCAAGATGCAGCCTTGCTTCAGGCCTCTCTTTATTGTAATTTTTTCTGTCAAATTGGTGTTTTGACCAAGTTTTACCTGGGTGCAATTAAAGGAATACAGAAGTTGAATTGCACACAATAATTTTGAGGGAATTTCCCAATTGCACAACTTTTTCAATATTAAAATGCGATTAACATGGTTGAAAGTTTTTGAGAAATTGACATAACATGTATATAGTAGTTGTTTCTTTGACCTGCATTTGTCGACAATCCTATTGAGAGCTTCCAGTCTAAAGTACTGGCTTTTGATTGGGACCCTGTCTGATTATATAGAATTACATTTTTCATTTCAGCCCATTCTTCGAGTTCTGTCAATATGAACCCTGCAAATATTGTGGATTCGGTGTCCAATAAGGCTATCAATCTGTAGCTTTCTGGTGTAGAATGAGGGCAATTTTTGTAGATTGGCTGTAGAATTGAGCCATACCAAGTGTCCGGGATAGTTTCTGTGGCTAACCAAAAGTTAAGTAAGATTTAGAAGCAGCTACTCCGGAATTCCCAGTCTTCTTTCTATATAAACCCTGGAAGGTCATTTGAAATGGACCCACAGTTCTCCTGCTTTTCTCAATTCTTTTTGTGATTTCGCTTTGTGTGAAGGACAGCGTTGTTTTACATAAAACATTAGTGGTGTTTAATGACTGATCATCTTGTATGTCATATAAAGTGGCTATATGAGCCATCCAAGCTTCTTCTGTGATGTTATTTTCCACAGACCCGTGTGCTGTGACTATCTAATTGGTTTAATAATGACCACAATGACTTTGAGTTGTTTTTGCAGGCTTGTTCTATGCATTGATTTTGCTCTCTTTACTTCCTAGATTGCCAATTTATAAGACTTCTGTAATTCTCTGAGCTTTATTTGACCATGTGGGTTTAACTGGAGATTAATAGATTTCATTTCTCTTTCCAGGGCTCTTCATTGTTGTCTGAGGAAGCTGGAATACCAGATGTCCCACTTAGGCTGCCGGGGAAGGGCTGTAGAGCTATTTGGTGTTGCCAATGCGGTCTTGCGTTATTCTTGTATTTGGCTCCAGGCCAAGATCAGATCTTTAGTACCCCAGGTAAATTTTGAACCAGAATTTTTCCAAGACTCATATCGAGAAGATGACAATCAATTCCATCTATTTTTTTTCCAGTCCGCGCTTGGGTCTTGTGTACCAATGGATTAATAGACTTGCCGTTTAGTGTTTCATTTATTATGATAAAGGTTTGTGGCGACTGGTCGCTTTCACACCTGTCGCACATTTTGAAGCACAAAATTTTGTGAAAACGTTTGAGGGATATGAATGTATAGTCCAGTCCAGCAATTAATTTGATTTGTTGGATTTTCTTGTAGCATTCAGCAGAATATCTCCTTGAGTGCGGCCATTCAGTGCTCGAAGGCCCAGGGCCTCCATTGTTTAATAATAATTCATGATCTAGTTTATTGATTTAGCCACATTTGGAAGTTTGGATTAGAATTCCCCAATATCTGTCTGTTCTTTTTAAATGACCACTTCTCCCTTGGTGGATAGCCATGTTTATATTAAAATCACCTGTGACTATACAAGAGATGCCTTGATGTGAAATTTCCAAGGACATAAGATAGTTTTGTATTTTTTTTATTCTTCCGTTTTTGAGTTGAGTTTGGATGAATGTTTATATTTAAAACTATGATAGTGGCTAAGGCATTGCCATAATTCCAATTATTTGCTATTATGCCTTGTACAAATAGAGCATTACTTGAAAGGCTGGAAAAGGAGAAATTTGGATTAAGTGCTACATATGTAGTTAATCCCCCTTTTGAAAGACCGTGATTTTTTTGCCGGTGTAAAGATTTCTGCATACCCTCCAAGTGGTTGTTCCTCCTCTTTCCATGTCTTTTGCAGGCATAAAATGTCAAAACATTTTAGGTACATTCTGAGTTTTAGATCAACAAGTAACTTTTTTGTGTCTGCAATTTTTCATGAGAGCAAGGTTGTGTGTGGGGACGTTGCACACTGAAATCCCTTTGGTTTTTCAGAAGTTTGCTACAAATTTTTCCAGAAAGTGCTGCTGCATTTGTGTGTTAGCGGTCCTATAACAACATAGGGCCCAGCGATAGACCAAATTGTGGCATTTTTGTTTATGTCAGTCAATTTTACTTTGGTTAACCTGGGAGGGCAAGCAAATTCCAGTCTGCTTTAGCATATTGAGCACTAACGGGAAGGTGACAAATATGTTCCAGTGCTTTGTTTAATGATATTGTTAAGGGAGACTAAGTGACCCATTACGATGCTAGATGGAAAAGGCTGCCGTCCCCGTGCTCGCTGTGAAAAGCCACCTGCATGACCCTCGGCTACTCCGTTGGTCAAATTATGATGCAATGCACGGAAAATCCTACCATGGTGGACGGTACTCACAAATGACTGTACGCCATACTCAGAAAAGTTTCAAATCCGAGAGCGGCGGACGGGAAAGCAGTTCAAGGGACTAAAAAGGCCACTCCTGCCGCCGAATGACCACATGACCAATTACGATGAAACCGCGGAGCTGGAAGACGGGGCATTACGTTCCAATTTCCTTGCTCGCGCATAGACCAAATGAATGGCGGTAGTAACAAACTGAACAGCGATGCACAAGGTGTGCCTGCACTCAACGCTGCCCTCATTCACATCACACACGCCACAAGGATAAACCCCAAAAGGCCCCAAATTGGCAATGTAAGCCATGCCCAGCAGGGAAGAAACACCTGGAGGATATCACACATGTGGACACACCCACATACCACATCATAAAACCAACCCCTTCCTGGACCAGCATCCATTGCACACCAGAAGCTGACAGAGGGAGAGGTGTGGCGCCGCGGCCAGGGCGACTGACGCTGGAATCTGGGGACCACGGTTCGATCCCCGGCTCCGGCGGCAGATTAGCCCAGCACCATGTGACTCTGGGCAATAGCTCGCTTAATCTTCCCGACGGCCCCCAGCGCCTAGAGACCCTTACGGGTGATTGTGCGCTTTACAAATGTGGACTTTACAGAGATTGACAGGACACTATTTACGCAAACAGCACAATATCACATACACCCAACTCCACACAACACCAATTCCCACCAGACACCTGACACACTTCACATAACTCCACCAACCCCTGTACCCTGCACTTTTCTCACATTTGCACTATGGCCAAAAGAAAAATGCCCACATTTACCGACACTGAGTTGAAAGTGATGGTAGATGAGATAATAAGGGTAGAACCACATTTGTTTGGAAGCCTGGTCAAAAACACCCTACTTGTGTGCAAAACCCAGATGTGCACAAGGATCTACAATAAAGTCAATGCTGGAGGGACCACCCTAAGCATACGGCCTGACATCAAAAGGCGGTGGGTCGACCTCAAGCCGGTCAAGCATCGGGCCCATAGGAACCATGATTCAGAAAATGGGGTGGTGATGATCAAGCCCTGATCTTTAGACTGGGTAAGAGTGGTCTGCTTAATTCAGGCACTCTGTTCATCACCACCCCCTTTTCTGAATCATTTTGTCCACCATAAGCGTGGAAGGGTATACTCAGATGTGAGTCCCTTGCTCATTGCACCATCAGGATTCAAGCAAGCCGGGCCGACGACGCCTGAAATGGCAGAAACCGGTCCCCGGAAGCTTGTTTCCTTCCCAGTATAAGAATTGGCTTGGTAGTTTGGTTTGCCCTGTTCCCATCATGCACTGGGACAGGAACAGACTAATTTGCATATTGCCAAGTTCTGAGCTGGGATGGTGCAGTGAGCTTAAAAACGGTGATGGATCAAGCCCTGATCTTTGGACTGGGTAAGAGTGGTCTGCTTAATTCAGGCACTCTGTTCATCACCACCCCCTTTTCTGAATCATTTTGTCCACCATAAGCGTGGAAGGGTATACTCAGATGTGAGTCCCTTGCTCATTGCACCATCAGGATTCAAGCAAGCCGGGCCGACGACGCCTGAAATGGCAGAAACCGGTCCCCGGAAGCTTGTTTCCTTCCCAGTATAAGAATTGGCTTGGTAGTTTGGTTTGCCCTGTTCCCATCATGCACTGGGACAGGAACAGACTAATTTGCATATAGCCAAGTTCTGAGCTGGGATGGTGCAGTGAGCTAAAAAACGGTGATGGATCAAGCCCTGATCTTTGGACTGGGTAAGAGTGGTCTGCTTAATTCAGGCACTCTGTTCATCACCACCCCCTTTTCTGAATCATAGGAACCATGAGGCGGGCCAAAGAACTGGTGGCGGCCCTCCAATACCACCACTAACCTTCACTGAATGGGTGGAGAAGGTGCTTGCCATACTGCATCCCAAGAGTCTCACAGGACTCTAGGGGGAAGTAGAGGCAAGAAAGTACAAACAAAATGATCATATCCCACTGCAATGTACTGTTGTGCACAAGTGATCCTCATTTGCCAAACACAATCAAATTCATGCACACTACACGCTGTCAACATGAATGTCTCATAAGGCTAGCATTTCCCTCCTCTGCTTCACTTAACTTGTAGGTAGCCATCTTACTTGGGAGAGGGTTGTCGGGACCTGACAGCAAGACCACAACTCGCACAAGGCCCTCTGTCTTTCCTCCCAAACAGCAGGGAGCCCCCTCCCCACCCCACAGCCATGCAGCAGCCATCACCCTCCTAGGTTTCACTTAGCAGGTAGGTAGCCATCTTACTCGGGAGGGGTTTGTCGGGACCTGACAGCAAGACCAAAACTCCCACAAGGCCCTCTATCTTCCCTCCCAAACAGCAGGGAACACCCTCCCCACCCCACAGCCATGTGGCAGCCATCACCCTCCTCTGCCTCACTTAAGGGGTAGGTAGCCATATTACTCGGGAGGGGGTTGTCGGGACCTGACAGCAAGACCACAACTCTCACAAGGCCCTGTGTCTTCCCTCCCAAACAGCGGGGAGCTATCTGACCACCACATCCCGCTCTTGTGCCCAGGTAAGCGCAGTCTCCGGCCCTCACTGTCCCCACCACCATCACCACCACTCCCACAACAGCTGCAACAACAACGCTCACCCCTGCAATACCGACCTGTGTGGCAGCCTCCTCCACCATCACCACCGCTGTCTGTAACACTGTCCCTGTGCCAGTTGTAGTCAATACCACAAGGCAGCCTCGGGATGCTGGGGACAGTGTGAGGTGGCAGCGCCAGGCGCCGCCACAGGTCCATGGCAGCAGGGCATGTGGGAGAACCACTGGGGAACAGTCACAGGAGGACAATTAGACAGAGGCCCAGTCCACCGTGCAAACTGTCCTTGGGGCATACCAGCAGACCCAGGGACAGATGGGCCAAGTCCTTTACGAACTGTGTGAACTCCACCTGCTGCAGAGGTCCATGGACACTCATTTGGGCCACATTGCTGATTACATGGGCCAGCTTGTTGGTTTACTGAGGGACATGCAGGCAGCATAAATAGTTGGCCACCCCACCCGGCCAGCCGGATGATAGTCACAGCACTGCAGCAGGGAGGGTTGAGTTACATCACAGCGAATCCTCGGACACCTCTGAGCATGCAGCAGCTTCCCCCCAGGCCAAATGGCGTAGGTGGGGCGTCCAAAAAATTCCCAGGGAGGATCACGTGGCAAAGCACCATGCGGTACCAATTCTCGGGCCAACATTGATGTCACCAATGTCACACTGAGCATTGACTTTGTTGTAAAACCGATCCCACATTGACACAAGAAAGGAAGTGTACTGTTGGACTGTGGAATACCAACATTGTGTGCTCTACCCAAACTATCCATGTACCATCACTTTCAACTTCAACCCTCACCTGTCACTCATTGACAAATAAACACAAATCACACCTGTATGCCTTTGTGTCAAGATGACATTTTTATCATAGTTAGTAGCATGTTAACTCACATTGCAATGTATCATGAGACGTGAATGCAACAATCCGTTGACAGAGTAGAGGAACCTGGAACAACACAAGAAAAAGACAGTGATTTGACATATGATGGCAATACAGAAAAAGCCCTGCACTATCCAACACTGTACTAGATGCATACCAGTTAACACAGACCAACACCATCAACATGGACAGAAGGGGGATGGGATCACATGACTTCACCTCCAAGCGCAGTTTACCCCTCAGCATCCTGGTAAATGCACCGCAGTTGAAATGCTTACTTATCTTTCTATGGAAGTGAGTCACCAAGGCTGAATGCAGGTCAGTGCTGCCAATCCCTAGACACATGTGTTGCACAACATTATACCACATCAGTAGCGGTAAGATAAATTGAGATCGTGTCTGCTGAGCAAGCTGCCACAATACACTAATTTCTCGGTACCTCTCACTGCCCAACTCAGGTGAAACACTAAAAGCTACATTGCAAGTAAGCATTTTGACAGAACTGCATTTACCAAAATGCCAAGGGGTGATCTGAACTGGTAGGTATAGTAGGGTGCTCCCATCCCCCTACTAATATCAATATGGATATGACGTAAGTTGTCACAAAAAACACAGCGCTGATCAATGAATCCCACAAGAGCCAGCATGAAAACACAGCCTGTCATGTGGCCAAAGGTGACATGGTCGCATACACAAACTCAAGTACAGTTACACAGGGCGTTTCATGGGTCATGTCTAGTCTTTTTGCATTTGTACCCACATGAACAACAGTCCCTGATGACATACTCACACCAAATCTACTTCTCAACGGAAGTTATCTTATCCTGAATGACCACAACTGCTGCGGTTTAAGGGCAGGCGTCCTGTAAACATGAACACCTGCACTACATGTTCCTTGCTGGAGGAATGTTCTCTTTACTCCCCCATATGTGCTTGTAGATAGTTGTGGCCTCACATTCCCACAAGGAAAGCAGACTTCAACTAGTGATGCAGGCTCAATGGACTTTGTTTCAACAAGTAGTCGCTCTCACACCAGATCGTGAGACCTTTGAATCCCAGGTGTCTTGACAATCCTGCGCGATTCAGTGTTTGCGAGAAACAACACTCCCAATTGTTTTTGAGCTAATGACAAACTAAATATCAATGGCGTCTTATAATGAAGACTTTGCGAATTGTTTCTACTTGTAGGCTCTGGCCTTGTCACTTTGTTGCACACTATTTTTGGAGCCCTACCGGGTGTCACTCCTCATATTTACCGACTGCATTTGGTGGCTTCACATCAACCCTTTGGCAGTACTGCAGATTGCTGGTTTACTGACTACTCTCACGCAATGGCAGCCCGTTCTGTGGTCCAGGCCAACCCCGGTCTGTAGCAACTGTACTGTGAACAGATGCAGCTCATCTTTGGATGTATACCATTGGCTGTGCTTCCCATCAGTTATAGGCTGACCTTCGCTATGCCTATTTCACCTGCGTGCAACCTGTGTTCTACTGTCGCCGATGCCCCTTTTAATGGGCCATGGATGTCTGCCTTTCAAACACATCCTGTGCTGATCTTGAATATGACCCGTGGGAGAGTCCTTTGTTGGCCCACGACCAGGCCTGTTTTGGGGATAACCTTTTATAGGATGCCTTTCAACTTGTCAGACAGGATGCCAGCTGCACTTGTGCATTTGCGCAACAGCTTCTGTGCCATGCCTACATCAAGCCACTTCTAGCTTGCAAGGAAATGCTCCTTTCATCCTCGTGGTACAAGGAGCACATCTGTTCCTTCATGCTACTGGATTGGATGGCAGTCCTTTTTGCTGAAGCTGATTTGGATTGTCTTTTGGAACTGCTTGCCTTCTAAGCCTCATGTGCTTTCTTGGATCTATAACTACTTAACAGCATCCGGAACTGGTGGCAACTAATTCAATATTGTCTCAGCATTTCGCGCATCCTTCTGACAAAGATTGTAAGTCATCTCTGAGTTTGCCCCTGTCTACATTAGCTTTGACTTTGCTGATCTCTGCGGTCTGTTTAGCTTGGTACCACAGAACTGAGGAAGGGGAGGCTGTCATATGTCCGATGGGGTAATTGTCGCATAGTATGAGCCCGGATTCCATCATGCAGCTGAGGCACACGCAAATCTCTGACTCTGAAGTCTTGCAAGTAGCTTTGTTTATGTCTGTCACATCGGAACTGTCCACAAAGCTTGATCTCTCTACGCTCCTGGGGTACAGTCTGCACATTCTGTCCATGTTCGGAGAACAATGTCCCTTGTCATTCTGTTCAGGTCAGGCCCTATCACCATGGCTCAACAGAGTCTCACAGCTGCAAGTGACCACGGGTGCATCTTAGATGTTATGGTGCAGCGGGCTAGGTGCACGTCACTTGGTGAGGGATCTATCCAAAGAGAAGAGCAACACAGCACATGTGATGTACATTGCACCATCTATTGGCTGAGGTGTGGGTTCTGCTAGCAAAGCCCATAGTTTAATGACATTTGATACAGGTTCTTCCAGCAGGGGAAGGGGGTATGGGTTTGTAGGGCTTCATCCAGAGGGTTGATTGATTTGTCGTTTTACTTAATGATATGTGGACATGTTACTGTGCTAAATGTTTTTGTGCAAAATGCATTTCTCAAATACTTTTGTGTTGTATACTGCATGTTCTTACACAGTAGTTAAAATTAAACTTCTGAACCATTTCTTGTCTTCAAATGAACCCTTTGAGGACAAGTATAGGAGTCAGAGCGACAGAGTGTGTCTTGTTAATGCTATTCCTTAGAGATCTGAGAGTGTTGTGTCCTGGGGTGTCTGTGTGCTTGTATCACTGACAGTGAGTGTTTGAGCTAGTGAGGCTCTATGGCTATTGGGTCCAGTGCTTCAGGGTGCTCATGTGGTAGGATGACTCGGTCCCTGCCTGCCCAAGTCCTCTAATCCTGCGCATAGTTCTGTGTGTGGACAAAATCCCTGCAACAATCATCAAAGTTTGGTAGACAACAGCATAGCACACAGACACAGCCGTAGTCGCTCATTGTTCACTTACACTCAACGGAAGTAATTGGCAATGAGATGTTGACGAACGTCAAAGCCTTCTTCCTCACCACTGTCATTGTCACTGGGCATTTGGGCTTGGAGCAGGGGGCTGCTGCTGCCCATCATCATCCAGAATCAGAATTGATAGGAAATTATTGTCTTGGGCGGAGTGGTAAGTGGGGCGGGCACAACGGGCACTCTCACCACCAAAGCTGCATCAGGTGCAGCTGGCGGGCCTCCCTCTGGGGAACTGCTGGATCAGGAGACACACTTGGCCTGGCCTTGCCTATTCCCCTCCACCACCTGTTTACTATGTGAACCTCTTACACTGACCTCCTTTCCCTGCTTCACAGGGGTCTGGATGGGAGTAGAGGTTGTGGGTGAATCTGCCTTAGCAGGCTTTTTCTGTGGAGCCTTAGCAGGCACCAGCTTCACAGCAGAAACAGGAACTGACTGCTTCTCTTTGCGAGATGCTTTTGGGACAGGAGGGTCCTTGGCTGGGGATGCCTCTGAGGCATGTGAGCCTGAGGCCTGCTTCTTGGCTTTATGCCCCTGAGTGTCGGCTGAAGGGCTTTGGCCTTTCCGCTCTGGGGTGGCTTTGCTTTTTTGGGGGGTAGTTTATGCACTCTGGCCCGCTTGGGCTGCTGTTGTTGTGTGCTGCGTGTGCTGTATCTTGAACCTGAGGTCTGTGGTGTGTGGTCACTGTCTCAGATGTAGCCACTGGCTGGGGGGTGGCCAAAGGGACTGGAGCTGGACTCTGAGACTGTGTCAGCTGAATATCTGCCGACATTGTGGAGGACAAAGACTGGACAGTCCAGTATAGCCACCCACATCTGAATTAATGCCCTCCATGAAGGCAAATACCTGTGCCAAATTGTTTTCATGGTTTAGGAAGGCATTGAGTAGAGTTGTCTGACCCACTCACAGCTGGTGCAAAAGGTCCACAGTCTCAACACTGGTGGCAGCAAGGGAGACAGGGGCAGTGGCTGCTTTGCCTGGGGTGAAGGACACTCTTCCCTTCTTACTGATGTGAGCACGTGCAGCACTAGTGGAAGTAGCTGGGAGGGTGGGCACTGGACGCTGTGTGGTAGAAGAGGAGGCTCGTGTCTCTGGCTGTGATTCCTCAAGCAGACTCCTGTCTCCCTCCGAGGCGCTGGTCACATCAGTGTCAGTGTGCTAGTGTGTAGCAGTCGTGCTTGATGCCTCACTGTTGGACCCGGCCTCGTGGCGTGGTCCTACCCCTCCCGCATGGCGGGCCACGGGCGACATCGGCCCTCCATCCAGCCCGGGTCGGCCTCGGGCACACCTCTGCACGCCCTCCAAACCACCAGATCCGCCACCCGGCGGCCCACAACCACTGACACGGCACACTCGGGCCGCCCCAGCATTACCGGTCCGGTGCCCACCCTGGACCCTCATTCCAGGCCCGATGCCATCTTGGGCCCATCACGTCACAGACACGTGGTCCCGGACCAGCCGCGGCCACAGCCCCAGCGAGCCCGCCATTGAGGCACCAAGAGCCCTCCGGGTGGTAGAGTGGCCACTCAACCAGAGACAAGGAGAGGGGAGTTTCGATGGCTCTCCAACCGTCCCCAGATGCCTGGTTTCGATCGACCTCCGGCCTCCCTGAGCGCTGGCCCCACCCCCTGCTGGGTGTCTGGACACCATCATCCCGGCCCCTCTGACCCCCAGGCGAGAGGGTCCGGACATCAAAGGACTCCAGACCTATATCTGGGCCAGCCCCGGAGTAGGACGGCAGTTGTATCCCGGAGTCGAGAAGCCCTGCTGACGCTGTCGCGGCTGACCCAGAGACGAACTCCCCTTGCTGCTCTACCTGGAACCTGCTGGCGCTGCCGCGGTCCATCTTCGCTGTAACCACCTTGGAGCCTGCTGGCGCTGCCGCGGTCCATCTTCGCAATAACCACCTTGGAGCCTGCTGGCGCTGCCGCGGTCCATCTTCGCTGTAACCACCTTGGAGCCTGCTGGCGCTGCCGCGGTCCATCTTCGCTGTAACCACCTTGGAGCCTGCTGGCGCTGCCACGGTCCATCTTCGCTGTAACCACCTTGGAGCCTGCTGGCGCTGCCGCGGTCCATCTTCGCTGTAACCATCTCGGAACCTGCTGGCGCTGCCGCGGTCCACACTCGCTGAACCATCTCGGAACCTGCTGGTGCTGCCGCGGTCCACACTCGCTGAACCATCTCGGAACCTGCTGGCGCTGCCGCGGTCCACACTCGCTGAACCATCTTGGAACCTGCCGGCGCTGCCGCGGTCCACACTCGCTGAATCATCTTGGAACCTGCTGGCGCTGCCGCGGTCCACACTCGCTGAACCATCTTGGAGCCTGCTGGCGCTGCCGCGGCCCAACCTTCCGGAACCCCCCAGCTCGAGGATTGAGAGCTGTGCATAGAGTCTCCTTGCAACCGACCATCTATAAGACTGTCCCGCTACCTTGCCCCTTGCCACAAGACTTTCCAGATCTCGGAATCTGCTGTATATATTGAAACGATACTTATTGCCCGATAAAGATTGAAAACTCTATCTACGTGTGGTGTATATTTGTAGGGGTGTGGTTACTCTGCTGTACGATTCTAGGAGAGGGACCTCCCGTCTGAGGCCTTTCGACATCGCTCGGTCCCTTCTCTGAAGGAGGGGTAGACCTAGGGGTGGTCAGTCAGACACCTTCTGCCTCCCCCGGGTTCGCCTTTCTAACATTGGTGGCAGGCGCTGCGATCCGAGCCAACGCAAAATCGTACAGAGAGTGATCTACCCTCTACGACTGAAAAACACACAGAGACCATGACGACCCAAGGAACCAACCTACCTGCTGAATTCCAGAAAGAGAAGATAGAAGAATACAGCCACAAAGAACTAAAACAATTCTGTAAAGACATGGGTATCGCTACCACTGGCCTGAGCACAAAAGAGGACTTCAAATCGGCCCTACAAGCCTGGGTGGAAACCCGAGACAGACCACCCCAAGAGGAGAATGGCCCGAACGGGCAACAGGAAACCAGCACACCCCCGACGGGGGAAAGAACCGCAACACTAAACGCAGACCTCATCTATGAAGACGCTCGAGAACGAGAGCGCAACCGGCTACACGAAGTGGAGCTTGCACGACTCCGGCTAGATGGAGAACTCCAGCTAGCGGAGAAAAAGATAGCCCTCGAGCAACTACGGCTGGAGGGGGATCTAGAAGAGAAACGGAGACAACGTGACCTCGAAGAAAAACGACTAGCATATGAACACGAACGAGGCCTGAGAGAACTAGAAATCAAGGCCAAGATCAACGAAGATAGCGTGGCCGGGGCCAAGACCTCGGCCCCTCCCGTGGACACCAAGGTTCACCTACCGAAAGATGTAGTCAAAGAATACTACAAGAACGATGATATCCAACAATGGTTCAAAGCCTACGAGGTGGCCATGACCGCCCATCGGGCGCCCCTGAAGGATTGGGGCACCGGCCTGTGGAGAAAGCTCATCAACGAAGGGAGGGACGCCCTGCTGGAACTCCCTGACACCGAAATGACCTCCTATGAACCCATGAAAACGGCCTACTCACGCGCTACGGACTCACCCCCGAAATGTACCGGCAGAGGTTCCGAGACTGTAAAAAAATCCCCGGTACCACTTGGGTAGAATATGTGAACTTTTTTAGCAGAGCCTTCGAGGGGTGGGTCAAAGGCAGTCAGGTCACTACCTACCAGCAGTTGGTCGACCTTATGTTATGGGAGCACCTCTCCAACAACTGCTTCATTGAACTACGACAGCACCTCCTCGACAGCAAGTTGACCGAGCCGCGAAAGCTAGCGGTCGAAGCAGATCGGTGGGCGAGCAACCGCGTCCACCGGAACACCACAGGAGAATACGGAAAAGGGTCCCCGGGGAACCACCGGCCGCGAGGCGGCGGGTCTGGCATCAGCCGAGGCCGAGACCTCCCGCCGGGGTCTTCGCCCGCCTCCTCTACACCAGCCTCCAGCCCGAGGGGGGCCCATCCAGCCCGACCGGGGCCACGCCCCAACGTTACGTGCCACAGATGCCAGCGGCTGGGTCACTATGCCAATGATCCTCTCTGCCCCATGAACCAGCAGCCCGGCACCACCGGGCCCCCCGGTCGACAAATCACTGCAGCTGCTCTGAGCGAAGAAAAGGATGAAGAAGAAGAGGTCCCTATGGAACCAGAAGAATGCGAGTCCGCGGCCATGTGCCTCGCCTCCCTGGGCGACAAAGACATGATCCCCCGAGACCAGATTCCGATCAACACCCAGAAGTACCGCCAGTGGGTCACCATCAACGGACAACGGGCCGAGGCTCTCCGTGACACGGGGGCCAGCATAACCGCGGTCCGCTGCCATCTGGTGACCCCAGAACAAATCTTACCCCACGTTCTCTGCCCTGTCCGGTCAGCGGACAATTCCGAGAGCCTGTGCCAGATGGCTCGCATCCCCTTCGAGTGGGGAGGAGTGTCCGGCATGCTGAAAGTCACCGTCCGAGACGATGCCCCGGTGGACTGCCTCCTAGGGAACGACCTGGAAAGTTCCCCCTGGGCACAGATCGAGCGATGAGAGCATCTGGGGATGCTAGGCCTTCCTGAATGGGTTTGCGTAACGACCCGATCCATGTCCACCCGGGACGCCGTCCCAACCGAAGACAATCTGCCCGAAGAACCTGAATGGCCGGCACCTCCACCACCCGCCACTGCCACGGCCGAACCCGAACTGGGGCCGCAGGGCCCCAGCCATGAAGAACTTCCCGAGCTCGGGCCCCTTCCCGAACTAGCCCAGTGGCGCCAAGAAGGGGGCCCCACCCGCGAGCAGTTCCGTCGGGAACAAAAGACATGTCCTTCCCTTGAGGGACTCCGACAACAAGCCGCCACGCAAGCCACAGGAGACTCCTCGGGGTCCCACTGGATCTATTGGGACCAGGACCTCCTGTACAGTGAACAAAAGATCGCCGAGCTGGGGGCCGGCCGAGTGCTAGTCGTCCCCCTCCACTTCAGAGACTTTCTCTTAAACCTGGCACATGATGTGCCCCTCGCCGGGCACCTGGGGCAGGACAAAACCTACAGCCGCCTGGTGACCCACTTTTATTGGCCGAAGATGCGCCGCGATGTGTACAACCACTGCCGAACCTGTCCGACCTGCCAAGCCAGCGGAAAGAGTGGGGGGAAAATCAAGGCCCCACTCCAACTGTTTCCCGTGGTGACCACTCCCTTCGAGCGAGTAGGGATCGGCATTGTGGGGCCCCTGGATCCTCCAACCTCTCAGGGGCACCGCTTCATCCTCGTCCTGGTGGACCATGCCACCCGCTACCCAGAAGCTATCCCCCTCCGGACTATCACAGCCCCCGTAGTGGGTCGGGCGCTAATGGGGATCTTCTCCAGAGTCGGCTTCCCCCGAGAGGTCGTCAGTGATCCGGGCACAAACTTTATATCGAAATATATGCGGTCCCTGTGGCAACAGTGCGGGGTCGCGTATAAGTTCACCACCCCGTATCACCCTCAAGGGAATGGACTAGTGGAGCGATTTAATAGGACCCTGAAAGGAATGATCAAGGGCCTAGAAGAGCCCCTCCAGCGCAAATGGGACGTTCTGCTGCCATGCCTCCTGTTTGCCTACCGGGAGGTACCCCAGAAGTCCCTGGGGTTCAGCCCCTTTGAACTATTATATGGACACCCGGTGCGAGGCCCCCTCAGCCTGGTCAAGGAAGGCTGGGAGCTGGCCGCCTCCGATACTCCGCCCGATGTTTTCCGATACCTCTTGACTCTCCGCAACCAGACTCGGAAGTTCCGGGAACTGGCCGAAACCAACCTGAAGGCCAGTCAAGAGGAGATGAAGCGCTGGTATGATGAAAATGCCTCGTCCATTGAATTCGAGCCGGGCCAGCAGGTCTGGGTCATGTCCCCGGTCGACCCCGGCGCCCTCCAGGACAAATGGACGGGGCCCTTCAACGTGGTGGAGCGCAAGAGCCCCGTCACCTACCTAGTGGACATGGAGTCCCCCCGGAACCCCCTCCGGGTCCTACACGCCAATCGGCTCAAGCCCCACTTTTTCCGCACCGAACTGAGCCTGTTGTTGGCTACCGATGACGGAGCAGAGGACGACTCCGAGCCTCTACCAGACCTCCTGAGCACCTCCGAGAAAGATGGCTCCGTCGAGGGAGTCTCCCTCTCTCCCGCGCTGACACCCAAACAGCGCCAGGACTGCCAGAAACTGCTGGGTCAATTTGCGAACTTATTTTCCCTCACCCCCGGAGTCACCCAGTGGTGTGTCCACGACGTCGACACCGGGGACAGTCCGCCCGTGCGGCACCGAGCCTACCGAGTCCCCGACCGAGTCCGGGCCTGCATCCAAGCCGAAGTTTCCAAGATGCTAGCCCTAGGGGTAGTCGAGCCCTCAGACAGGCCATGGGCCAGTCTCGTCGTCCTGGTCCCTAAGGCCGCCGCCCCCGGGGTGCCCCCGGAGCTGCGGTTCTGTGTCGACTACCGGGGACTGAATGCCGTCACCAGGACCGACGCCCATCCCATTCCCCGAGCGGATGAACTGATCGATCGCCTGGGAGCCGCCAGGTACCTCAGCACCTTCGACCTCACGGCCGGATACTGGCAAATCGGTCTCACGCCAGGGGCACAAGAACGATCCGCTTTCTCGACCCCCGATGGCCACTTCCACTTCAACGTGATGCCCTTCGGCATGAAGAATGCTCCGGCCACCTTCCAGCGACTAGTGAATCGGGTGCTGGCAGGGCTGGAAGAGTTCAGTGCCGCCTATCTGGACGATATTGCGGTGTACAGCCTCTGTTGGGACGAGCACCTGACCCACCTCTGGAAGGTCCTGACGGCCCTCCACCGGGCCGGATTAACAATAAAAGCCAGCAAGTGCCAGATCGGTCAAGGGTCCGTGACCTATCTGGGACACCAAGTGGGGAGCGGCCAAGTGGCTCCCCTTCAACCCAAGATCGACGCCATCCAGGCCTGGGAGCCCCCCGTCACCCAGACCGCCGTCCGAGCCTTCTTGGGGCTCACTGGATACTATCGGCGGTTCATAAAGGACTATGGGAGCATTGTGGGGCCCCTCACAGAGCTAACCTCCAACAGACTACCCCCGAAGGTGCACTGGACCCCCGAGTGCCAAGTAGCCTTTGAGACACTAAAGACTGCCATGTGCACCGCCCCGGTGCTCCAGGCCCCCGACTACAGCCGAGAGTTCATCGTCCAAACTGACGCCTCGGAACACGGCATTGGGGCCGTACTGTCCCAAATGAACTCTGACGGAGTTGACCTTCCTGTGGCCTTCATCAGCCGGCGCCTGTTGGCCCGAGAACAACGATGGAGCACCATCGAGAGTGAAGCATTCGCCGTCGTATGGGCCCTAAAGAAGCTCCGGCCCTACCTCTTCGGCACCCACTTCCGAGTACAGACCGACCACCGGCCCCTGCGGTGGTTGATGCAGATGCGGGGCGAGAACCCGAAGTTGCTACGTTGGTCCATCTCCCTCCAAGGGATGAACTTCACCGTGGAGCATCGTCCTGGCAACGACCACGCCAACGCTGACGGCCTCTCCAGATTCTTCCGCCTTGGCGAGGAGAATCCCCAAGAAGATGGGTGACTCTCCCCTGCCTTCAGCTGGAGGGGACATGTGTTGGACCCGGCCTCGTGGCGTGGTCCTACCCCTCCCGCATGGCGGGCCCCGGGCGACATCGGCCCTCCATCCAGCCCGGGTCGGCCTCGGGCACACCTCTGCACGCCCTCCAAACCACCAGATCCGCCACCCGGCGGCCCACAACCACTGACACGGCACACTCGGGCCGCCCCAGCATTACCGGTCCGGTGCCCACCCCGGACCCTCATTCCAGGCCCGACGCCATCTTGGGCCCATCACGTCACAGACACGTGGTCCCGGACCAGCCGCGGCCACGGCCCCAGCGAGCCCGCCATCGAGGCACCAAGAGCCCTCCGGGTGGTAGAGTGGCCACTCAACCAGAGACACGGAGAGGGGAGTTTCGATGGCTCTCCAACCGTCCCCAGATGCCTGGTTTCGATCGACCTCCGGCCTCCCAAAGCGCTGGCCCCACCCCCTGCTGGGTGTCTGGACACCATCATCCCTGCCCCTCTGACCCCCAGGCGAGAGGGTCCGGACATCAAAGGACTCCAGACCTATATCTGGGCCAGCCCCGGAGTAGGACGGCAGTTGTATCCCGGAGTCGAGAAGCCCTGCTGACGCTGTCGCGGCTGACCCTGAGACGAACTCCCCTTGCTGCTCTACCTGGAACCTGCTGGCGCTGCCGCGGTCCATCTTCGCTGTAACCACCTTGGAGCCTGCTGGCGCTGCCGCGGTCCATCTTCGCTGTAACCACCTTGGAGCCTGCTGCCGCGGTCCATCTTCGCTGTAACCACCTTGGAGCCTGCTGGCGCTGCCGCGGTCCATCTTCGCTGTAACCACCTTGGAGCCTGCTGGCGCTGCCGCGGTCCATCTTTGCTGTAACCTTCTCGGAACCTGCTGGCGCTGCCGCGGTCCATCTTCGCTGTAACCACCTTGGAGCCTGCTGGCGCTGCCGCGGTCCATCTTTGCTGTAACCATCTCGGAACCTGCTGGCGCTGCCGCGGTCCACACTCGCTGAACCATCTCGGAACCTGCTGGCGCTGCCGCGGTCCACACTCGCTGAACCATCTCGGAACCTGCTGGCGCTGCCGCGGTTTACACTCGCTGAACCATCTTGGAACCTGCTGGCGCTGCCGCGGTCCACACTCGCTGAATCATCTTGGAACCTGCTGGCGCTGCCACGGTCCACACTCGCTGAACCATCTTGGAGCCTGCTGGCGCTGCCGCGGCCCAACCTTCCGGAACCCCCCAGCTCGAGGATTGAGAGCTGTGCGTCGAGTCTCCTTGCAACCGACCATCTATAAGACTGTCCCGCTACCTTGCCCCTTGCCACGAGACTTTCCAGATCTCGGGATCTGCTGTATATATTGAAACAATACTTATTGCCCGATAAAGATTGAAAACTCTATCTACGTGTGGTGTATATTTGTAGGGGTGTGGTTACTCTGCTGTACGATTCTAGGAGAGGGCCCTCCCGTCGGAGGCCTCTCGACATCGCTCGGTCCCTTCTCTGAAGGAGGGGTAGACCTAGGGGTGGTCAGTCAGACACCTTCTGCCTCCCCCGGGTTCGCCTTTCTAACACTCACCACTGGTGTCCATCCCCTGTCCCTCTGTGCCCATGGCAGTTGCTGCAAGTGGCATTAACACAAACATCATATGCAAGCAAAGCACTAAACAAGATGATGCTATCCCCATGTTGGACACCACCCTACGCAGTAACATGTGCCGTCTCAATTCTAAAGTACATTTTTGGTGTCATCATGCAAACATGGCATAAGCGACCCATGTGATGACCACACAGCCAAATAGACTGCCCGTGGCTCCAAGTAAGCAGACATACAGATCCCTCTGAGCATGCCTAGGGCTCTAAAGGGGGAAACGATGTACCTCTCAACATGTTGCCACAGTCACATCTGGAGGCAGCAGAAGGGGATAACACAGATACAGACTCCATCATATCAGTCCACAATGGCCATGAGCTCATACCATCCACCATGCCGTACTTCGGGGCACAACGACAGTTGCACATTTGTGCCAGATGTGTAGTCCTCACTATGCTGATGATAGGCAATGCACACATTGATTAAAGCACACTCAGATGAGGCACACTGCCGTTCCCTTCCATGGGATGTCCCTGGCTTCCCCAATGCAGACAATGCCAGAAGGCCACAATTCAGAATGCAATGTCAAGGGACATTACTTCAATGACATGAGGAAGTACAGGTATGGAAAATGCATGACAGCTGCTCCCAACAGAGAGGCCACTTACAAGCCATTGCATCACACTAGCAACATCACAGAGCACATGAAGGAACAATATGAGAGCGTAAACAGTGCCTACACATGCATGTCAGTACACATGCTAATGAAAATGGAAGGGGCTCAGTATAAAAGTACAACAATCTGCTGTGTCATAGGTGAATTACCACCAAGAGTGTCACCCTCTGGCGTTTAAGTCCAGTGCATAGTGCTGAACTATACATGGCAATTTTGAGTCAGACACACTTCAATCAGTACCCTCTGGATGTAAACTCTTGGTAATGTCACAGATGTGCCTGTGAAGAACATCATGGACCCACAGATCCATTCACACAGGCAATTTCTGTCCTGGCTCCTGCTTGACCAACTTGCTGCATCACTTATGGCTGATAAAACAATACATGTCCCTCCCATTCTGATGTGCAGCCAGGGAAACATGTGAAATAGGCTACACACCCCTTTCCCCAGGAGTTCGCATGCTAGATAGTGTATGACATAACCCCATACTCTCAGGCACATACAGCAGCAGATCAACTTCATGTGTGCACTCCCTGCACTTTCACTCCCACTCTGAAACACTTACCATGACATCTGGAGCACCATATAGCCTCCCATACTGTGTGAGCACATCGTCCACCAGGACCTCCAGCTCCTTGGTGGTGTAGGGACGGGCCCTGATCTTCTCAGTCCTCAACATCACTGGGTCCAGGAGACAGGAGCAGCAGCAGTTGGTGGTGAGGGGTGTCAGGCAGCAGTGTCTGGAGACAGGAAGCAGTGGAAATGTGGGGCTCTCTCCCACACATATATAGCCCCCTGGGGTAGTTTCAGTGGTCCTACGCTGCTGCAATTGGTGTTCCAGGTCCACTTTTTTTTAAATGCATCCAATGACCGGCTCTGCGGTGGTGGAGCATGCCTACCGCGACTTTCAAAATTGCGTTGGGCTACCGCGATTACTGTTCCCATTGGCTGTAAGGGCTTTGCCATTGGCGGTGACACACCGTAGGAGCCAAGCGGTCGCTACCGTGATCGTGCATCTTTCAATTGCATCCAATGACCGGCTCCGCAGTGACGGAGTATGCCTACCGCTATTTTCAAAATTGCATAAGGCTACCGCGATTGCGGTTCCCATTGGCTGTAAGGGCTTGGGAATTGGCGGTGACACACCGCAGGGGCCAGGCGGTCGATACCACTTGCCCATTTTGCCACTGGATTCAAGCTAGCCTGGCTGATGACGGGTGTTACCCAGAAACCGGTCCCAGGATGCTTGTTTCCGGCCCAGGGAAGACATGGCTTGGCAGTTCGGGCTGGACTGTTCCGATGAGGCACAGGGTCAAGACTGATTTTCATATAGCTATGTCTGAACTGGGGTGGCAAAGTGAGCTAAAGAATGATGATGGATTCAACCCAGATCTGTGACTGGGTTGAGTGTCTGAAAAGTTTCAGCGCCCATCCATCATCTCCTTGTGTTGCTATACATTGGTGCTTATGACCGTGATTTGGGTTGCTGAGCATGCCAACCGCCATTTGACCATAAATATGTGTATATCACTACCGCGAGTGTGCCTTTGGCATTGGTAGTGACACACCGCTGGGGCTAGGCGGTCGCTACTGCGGAATGGCTGCTATACATTGGTGCCTATGACCGTGATTTGGATAGCGGAGCACTTTGACAGCACCTATGGACACATGCTGTGTGAATGGCCAATGGCCAGTTCTTAACAGTGCACATAAGACACATGATTCATGGCACAAGAATGTGCACAGAATGCCAATGTAACATTTACCCCACTGCTGACTACACATGCGATGTTGATGTATATGATTTAAAACATTGGCATGTACTCCCTCACATGTCACTTGTGATATCGCTGGGCATGTACACAGAACAGTCTTGTGATGGACTCTCCAATGGGTACACATATCAATATATGACAGGGCTGAGCAACTCACAGTGATGAATGTCTGACCACACATTGTGCATATGTCACTGTCTACTTTGCTTGGCTCATGCACACACTTGTTGTTTATGCACAGACTGTGATCTTGATGTATGTTGTTGATGTGTGCCCTGTTCTACTCACACAAGAAGGTGTGGCAGGTACAGCAGCTAGGTAGGAGACAGTAGTGTTTCAGTTTCACACATATGCTGCATGGACTACTCTCAGGGCTGCTCATGCAAGATGTGGCCATGTCCCTTTGGGCATTCACATAGTCAGACATTGTTTTGGAGGTACTTGCTGTGTGAAAAGTGGACATGTGTATGGCTAGTGTAGCTGAAGGTGTCCCTACATGTAAGTTGGGCTGTAAGTTGAACTGTGATGACAGTCATTGTTGGCGTTGTGTCAGTCAAAACTTAAGATGTTGGACACATCTCAAGGTTGATTACATTGACATGTGTCCCCTTTCATCGCACCTAGGAGGAGACCAAATGGCATCATCCCTTCGCAGTGCAGGCAGACATGGAGGATGAGGAGGTCATATTGAAATTCCGTCTGGATCGACCCACCCTACAAGACCTATGTGGTATGTTGGAGCCCCACCTGCGGCCCAGCAGAACATATCTGACTGCTTACACACCAACGTCTAAGGTGATGGCGGCCCTGCATTTTTTTGCTACTGGATCATTCCAGTACACGGGGTCCAGCGCAGGGGGGATGTCGCAACCTATGTTCAGCATGGTGCTACGTGGTGTCCTGTCCGCTATGATGACCTTCAAGGACAGATACATCCATTTCCCCAGGAGGCATGAATTGGCAGCTGTGAAAGGTGATTTTTATGACCTTGGGCACATCCCCAATGTTGTTGGTGCCATTGACTGCACACATGTTAGCCTGATTCCACCACAGGCATGTTGAGCACATCTACAGGAACAGGAAACATTTCCATTCCATTAATGTGCAAGTGGTGTGCCAGGCGGATATGATCATCTCACACGTCTGTGGCAAATTTCCTGGCTCAGCCCATGACTCGTGCATCCTGCGTACCAGCATTGTGCCTCAGCTGATGGCTAATCTGCTTCCGGAGCATGCATGGATTGTGGGTGAGTATGCAGAGTCAAGTAGTGTTCTGTGTGTGTGACATGCTGTCCTCTGCCATAGTTATATTACAAAGTTGGTCTGTGTATCTCAGGACCCCAAGTGACGTCCGCTACAATGATGTTCATGGGAGGACATGTCATGTGGTGGAGCGTACCTTTGGTCTCCTGAAGTCATGATTTTGCTGCCTGGACAAGACCGGAGGTGCACTGATGTACTCGCCCAAAAAGGTGTGTCAGATTGTAGTTGCATGATGCATGCTGCACAACCTGGCCTTGCCCAAGGAGATCCCCCTTCTCCTAGACGCTGATGAGCAGTCAAGGCACCCGCCTGCACACCAACCCAATAGATCATCAACCTCTTCTTCACTTGAAGGTGAGTGACAATGTACCACAAGGCCATTGTCTGCTGATGTTGTTGGTGAAAAGGTCTATGTGAGTGAGCTTTGTGACTGCAGCCTGTTGTTGACTCAGTGCTGGCTGCCAATGTTTCTGGGACATGGTAGTTTTTGGCATAGATACAGGATGTCTATGTCGGTACTGTTGCTCATTGTAATGTGTGCAGATTGGAGTACCTTGACAAGTGTTGTGTGATCGCTGTGATGCCACCACCTGCCTAGTGAATATTGTTCTTTTGTGTTTTCCTAGGTCCCTTCAGCCTCTCCTTGCCTGCAAGCAATCTGTGCTCTTGGCACATTGTAATCATGGTGAACATTGTACAATCTTTGATAAACACAGAGCAGACCCAACAACATAAGTGTGTAAGGAGTGTTTATTTACAAAGGGTACATGTGACGGGAAGTGAATATTTACAAAAAGGTGATTAGTGAAGCAATGAGTTGTCAGTGATGGAAGATGAGACAATCGAGTAGTCACCACATTTATGGGGTGGCCCAGTCCAACAGACGGATGCCATTAGCATGGCAGTGTGGGGAAGGACAGTCAACAAAGTCAATGGCATACGTCAACACACTTTATGGCGAAATTTGAATCAGAATTAATTTACAGTGACCATGAATGGAGAGATAATCTCCTGCTGTATTGCACGTATATCGATGACATTTTCATGTTGTGGACAAATACCAAGAAGCAACTTGAATATAAAATTAAACAACTCAACATGTGTGATGATAATATCCAGTTTACACATACCATCAGTGATTGTAAGATATCATTCTAGGATCTGTCCATTATGAAAGAAGGATTGAAAATCAAAACTGAAGTACACATCAAGGAGACTGATGTAAACAACGCACTTCTTTTTCAGAGTTTCCATCCAAAAAACCTTAAACAAAACTTACCATTTTCACAGTTTTAACGTATTAAAATGATATGTTCAGAAGCAAGCAGTCTAGATGATCATCTTAATCTCCAACAACCAAGATTTTTAGTCAGAGGCTATCAGAAAGAAGTCGTTGACCAAGCAAAAGAACGTATCTCAAAATATGAACGTAGTAATTTGTTGAAACATAAGCCAAAAAAGAGCACAGCAAGACAAGTATTTGATCCAAATGTTCAACAAGTTCACAGAAGATTAAAAGAATTATCAACAACTGCTGGGAAATCCTTCAAAATTAGACAGATTTCCATGAGATTTTTTAAGAGAAACCTCTGTCTGCATTTACAAGGTCCAAAAATTTGAAAGCGATTTTGATGGCTCCTTCCAAAAAGGAATAGAGAAAAAATTTAAAGGAATGAAAACGTGTTTTAACTGTGTGCACTGTAATAACGTGATCATCATTAACACATTACACCATCCACAAACAGGAGAATCTGTCAAACTGTTCCATGATTCAGATTGTAATTCCAATAAACTGATCTATTATATAAAATGCCCATGTGGCAAGTTATATGTAGGAAAAACAGAACGTAAACTAAAAACACATATATCTGAGCATAAAAGCACCAATAGAAAAATGGATTCAAGCAAGCCAGGCTGAAGACGGCTGTGATGCCAGAAACCGGTCCTCGGAAGCTTGTTTCCGGTCCAGGGAAGGCATGGCTTGGCAGTTCGGGCTGGACTGTTCCCATGAGGCACAGGATCAGACTGATTTGCATATGGCCATGTCTGGTCTGGGGTGGCAGAGTGGGCTAAAGAACAGTGATGGATTAAACCCAGATCTTTTGACTGGGTGTGAGTGTTTGATTGGTTCAGATGCTCCGTCCATCACCACCCCCTTTTGTACCACCCCCTTTTGTACCCCAGAATAAAAAAAACAGCAGCCTACCTGCACATTGGATAGAGGCGAGGCATAGCATAGCTCAAATGCAGTTCGCAGTTATAGAAAGAGTTGTTCATTATGCTCACATGGATCTAACTAGATCCTTGCTACAAAGGAAAACATATTGGATCAGCCGCCTTGATCCGAAAGGAATGAATGACAAAATTGATTATTCTTGTCGACCGGGCAGAAAGGGATTCAGTATGGTGGCGGTGTCTGAAAGACACCGCCAGCCATATTAGAATGTGGCTTTGGAAATTCCTTTCCGTGGCGGCAGGGCCCCCAGGGACTCCGGGGGGGATGAGGGTGCACATGGGGGGTACCTATGGCCCCAGCATGTCGATGTACAACATAGCAGGCACCATGCTGTGCTTGTCACATTGTGCATTGAAAAGCACATCATGCATTTTGCCATACTAATGTGCCCCTTAGCGCGGTTTCTTTTTCCGGGTCTTCATGAGGTTTAAGCGTAGCTAAACGCGGGGAATCAGAGAAGTGAGTTGAACGCACTGGCAGCCGCTGTAGAGAGTTTTCACGTACAGTGAAGCATTGATGAAATTAAGGTGAGAGGAAAGTATATGTGGGTGAATTAACATGATTGTGATTGATGAAGGGCAGTATAGGTTACAGTAGTTAGTTTTTTGGCAGGTGACACAAATCTATTGCATTGGCGAATCAGTACAGCTGGATCATTCAAAAGGTATGAGGCATTGACTATTGACGTCAGTAGGTTCAGCTTTCATTAGAGCACAACATTTAAGGCATTATGTTGTTATCTGATTGCAGATTTTGATAATACAAAGGAATTCAGTTTCCATTGTGAGCATGCGAGCGGGTTTTTTCACGATGGTGTATTAACAGCGATCATCATAAATACAGTTATCATTTCACTTAAAATTTTTATTTACCATGTGTCACGCATTGTTATTGGGTTCATTACTATGATGTGGAAAAATTGAGTTTATGTCTTTCTTTGTATTATATGATGCTTTCTGATTTACTGCTAAGTTTTCAATTCAAAAAAGCGTTATTTACACTTATCTTTATAGAAACAAGGCCCCCGAAGAAGGGCCAATTCTGGCCCTAAATACATTGGGCAATTTGAAACCGATTGGAATGAATCCCTGCATGCTGATGGTATAAAATAATTTATGTCTATGGAATGTAATGAACTGTTTCATTTTATAAATGATCAGTTCAAGGAAAAAGTGTTCTCTGTGTGATGTTCATTGGCAAAAATGTTCATTGATGTGAAAACTGAAAACCAATATGAGTAAAATGAATTGTTAAAAATGTAAAACTAAGAGTTGAAAATATTACGTGGATGATAACTTCACAATAGCAACAGTGCACAGAGGTTGAGTCCTAGAGACTTATGGTATGTTGGTCTAAGTTTAGGAACAATTCAGACAACACGTGCCACCTACTGTAGCACGCTGTTTTCAGGTTAGAGTTTAAAGTTTATTTTGATTATATGACAAAACAATCGGAGTGCTTCTCTGTTTGATTGATTTAAGGTGAAGAGGGGTGACATCATGGCTGGATTCTTGACTGGCATTTGGCAGGTGATTTTCCACAGGTTCCTCCCTTGGATTTCTTCGGACGGCCCCTTGGTCGTTTGGCAGTGGGGGCCTGAGGAGTCCCCCATCTCAATGGTCACAGTTGAGGGTGTGGAACTGTCATCCTGCGAGCCACCGGAGGGAGGTGGAGGTGTTGTTTGTGCCACGGGCCTGTCCCTCAGAACCACCACTAGCTGGCCCAAGAGGTCCACGATTTGGCCCACGCGGGTATCGACGGACCTCAGCAGCAAGCGGATCTCACGGGAATCCGCCTGAGCCTGACCCTTTTGTAGGCCCCAAGGTCTCAGGTGATGTTGAACAGGGCTTTGGTCCCAATGTCCGGTTGGCTTAGACTCTCGCTTGCCCTCCTACCTGCCCTGCTGTCATGGACCTGTTGCCTCACCACTGTATGCACCTGCCTACTCTCCCTCCCCTTCTCAGTTGGTGGGGTGGGGTGGTCATCCTCTGGGGCAGGGAGAGTGTTGTAGGCAGCACTGGTGGTGGTGGTGGTGGTATAGGCCGCACAGATCGTTACAGCAGGGGTCAGCGTCATGGTTGTTGTTGCTGAGGTAGTGGTGGTGGGGACAGTGGGGTCCTGGGATCTGTTGCGCCCTGGCATGCCAGATTGGCCAGCTTCTTGCTCTGCATCCTCGAAATCCAGGGAGTCATCATCAGAGTCTATGTTTCGGGGGTGGGGATTGGCTCTGCAGGTTTGTGAAGTCAGCTCTTGGTCACCTGTGGGGTAGAGGGGAAATGGTCATTGACGTGCACCCCTCAAGCTTGATGTTCCGTGTATCTTATTTCCAGGTTATGCAACACACAGTTTACTAGTTCTCACATTGTATGTATGCACTGTGATGTGCTTCATGACATGATGTGGAGGTACATACATTAATTTCCGATGGTGTGACATGTCAATGGATATCATCCCCCACATGCAGATTTTCTGATTACAAGGACATGTTGTCATCTAACAACTAGCGGAAATACAACTGGATGTGAAACATCTTTGCTGATTACTCTGCCTGGCAGGCATTACATCTGCGCATGAGCTAGCCATTGTCATCTCATGCATACCTTTGCGATGTCCTGTGCTTTGATGTATCTGATCTACAGACCACGTTTGCTTTGTTTTCATATGGTCCTTCAAGCTCAGCCCCCATGGAACTTACAGATAACATTCAGTGCTGTGCATGTTTATGCTCTGATTTTCTCCAACATGGGATTTGGTGAGTCACACGTTTGTTTCTGTGACAGTTAAATACACTTAGCTGTCTGCACACTGTAATTTGTTATTGTATCTGTGTCAATTTTGGTGGGATGTGAGGGCTGCTGTTGTCATATGGCTCCATGCTTTTTGAGAGGAATGATGGGGTGCATGTACTGTCTACTTACCTGTTCTGTTGTCACATTGGGGTGGACAATCTGACACATGCTTCTGAGTGTGTTTGAGTGCTCCATCCTGCTCAGGGCTGGAACAGGAGTGCCAGGTGGGAATAGTTGTGCAGGCCTCCCACCCCCAAGCACACCTCCCTGGGAAGATGGCTACCTACTTGTATGTTTGTTTGTTGTAATACAATGGCTGACACATGCATCTGGTGGGGGGTGCTGCAGCATGCTCAGAGGTGGGACAGGGCTGCCTGGAGGGAGTTGTAGTGCATGCCTCCCACCCACAAACAGCCCTCCCTGGGAAGATGGCTACCTACCTGTAAGTTTGGTCGGGGAGGTACAATGGCTTCCACATGCTTCTGGGTGGGGCGAGTGCTACTTCTTGCTGAGCTGTGGCACAAGGGGACCTGGTGGGAGTTGTAGTGCAGGCCACCCAACCACAAACAGCCCTCCCAGGGAAGCTGGCTACCTACCTGTTAGGTGAGGGTGACCAATACAATGGCTGCAACATGCTTCTTGGTGGGGGAGTGCTCTATCTTGCTGAGCTGTGGAACGAGGGGGCCTGGTGGGAATTGTAATGCTGGCTGCCTGCACACATGCAACCCTGGGAATGTTGCAGGCTACCTTTGGGGTGATTTAGAAGGAGTGGATGCTACATCTGTGAGACCTGTGTTGGGTATTGTGGTGCATATGAATGGACTTGGGCCAAGGAGGTGTAGCTTAATGCTTGTGAAAGACAATACATAGCAGTGTAATGGTATACATTTGTTTGTCCTTACCAGCCTGCACTCCCCCGGCTATTTCTATAAGACTCTCTGGAAGCAGTATGGCAAGCACCTTCTCCTCCCAAGCAGTGAATGTTTTTGGTGGGATGGGAGGGCCACCAACAGTCATCTGAGCCAGCTGACGGTTCTTGTTCTTCTTCTCTTTCGCCATCCTCTTTAGGTCATGCCAACGCTTCATGATTACCTGCTTGGAGCGCGGGGTGCTACCTACTGCATTGACCTTGTCGACTATCCTTTCCCACATTTGTGCTCTTGTGGCTAATGGTGTCTGTTGGACCAGGTGACCAAACAATTGCAAAGTTATTATCTCATCTACCATGACTGACAACTCACTCTCTGTGAATTTGGGCATTTTCTTTGGCATTTCTTTGCCCATCACATGGTGTGTGATGTGCAAATGTTTTGAGGTACAGCTATGAGGGTGCTGGGGGTGGTGTGGAGGTGTGTGTGTGTGTTGTGGTACTGGTGAGATGTGTGGTGTTTTGCCTATGCAATGTGCTGCAGGGTTTGGTTCCTTCAGAGCTGGAGTACTGCAAAGGATCCTGGTCAGGGATGGGTCTGGTTTTATACTCAGCTATGTGGGTGTGTCAAAATGGGGTATTGCTCTCAGGTGTGTTGTGTGGGTTGTCCTGGAATTTGTATTTTTGAAGTTGCCATGGGGTGTGTTTTTGGGGGCAGAGCTAGTTTGATGTGTGCACTTGGTGGCCTTGTGGTGTGTTTTTTTGGTCTACCGCCATATTTGTCATGGAGCGCCTGCAGCGGTGGCTATGCAACAGCCCTTCCACTGGCTCTCCCATTCATTACTGTTTGTGATCGCAGCTGTTGGAAACAACTGAACGTACCGCTGTCACATCGTGGTAATCCTAATATTCTGTGTGGTCACTCCGCTGGCCCAGCAGCAGTTTAGTGTGTTTCCGCCACCAATCCGACCGCTGTGGACGGATTTTTACCTGCTCCACCCGCTACCGGCAGTCTTTCGTTGCGTCGGTCCGCCGCGGTTGGAATTTTGTGGCGGTTGATCCTAATCGGACCGCCAATTTTGCCGTGGTACCAGCAGATTTCCGCTACCATGGCAGTCAGGGTGGTTTTCCGATCATCAACTTAATAGACCCCTTAGTAACATTCTTAGCTAGAATACTTCATTACTTGTACATCTGTCACAATTTATAAAAAAACATTACAAACTGCAAACATACTGGTTTCTGATTTTGGAAACAAATTCATAACAAGGTCACTTTTCAAGTGTTCATCAAAATGAAAACAGTATCTTTCCAACTTGTTTTTTTAAGAATCTTACTAGGTTCCAAAAGTAAAGCTAAATTTAAAGTGAGAGACTTTCTTAAGGACCGACATGGTGAACCAAAGAAAGGCAGACTAAGAATGTTATTGTTTCTTTAAAAACAATAGGGAATTAATCCTATGAAAAAGTAAAGTAAAATATAAAAAATGTAAAATGTAGGCAATATTTTCAAGGTAGTCTGCAGGTACAAGAAATCTAAATCTAAATCTGCTAAAAGTGCCTTTCTCAACCTAAAATTACTATACAAAATAAAACCCTTCCTCCCACCCAAGGACCTTCAACAAGCCACCCAGGCACTAGTCCTCTCCAGAATAGACTACGGGATTGCGACTTTGACAGGGTCTGCAAAATATCACCTTGCCCCCTTGAAGACGACACTCAACGCAGCAGCAAGAATGGTCTCCGGAATTAAGAAATTTGAGCACATCTCTCCAGCCCTCAAAGAACTCAGATGGCTCCCAGTGGAGTTGCGAGCCAGTTTCAGAACAGCCTGCATCACGCACGAAGCCCTGCATACAGGGAAACCAGAATACCTGGCCGCCAAACTCAATAGGGCAGGCCAGTCCAGAAATCTCAGGAGCTCCAGCTATCTACTGCTCATCCCTCCCAAATCTCGCAAGCACAGAACTACAGCCAAATCTTTTGCTGGTAACACTTCCAAAATCTGGAACGTCATTCCTCCCCACATTAGAACAACCTCCTCGTTTTCAAATTTCAAGAAGCTACTCAAAGACTTCTTCCTCAAACGTACTCGTAATATCTGACAGACCCTGGACTGCCCACAATCTTTCACTTCAGCTTTACCTAAATTCCGAGTCTGACAACAAGGTCGCAGCTCAAGATATCTTCTGGATACATACATTCTGTTGACAGATTCTGTACGATTGATTTTCAGTCTGCTCACTATTTTATTTGTTGCATATGCTGTGAAGCGCTCTGATATCCCATGGTATAGCTAGCGCTATACAAAACTACAAAATTAAATAAAAAATAAATAAATAAAAATAATAAAATTAATAAACTGTTTAATTTTTGCAGCTAATCTCTCTGCCATTTCTCTACTTTTCTTGGTAATACGAGGCTGCAGGCTACCTGTTGAAGACTGTGCCTGCCTCATCTCTTGAACACTCTGCTCTTTTTGTAAACCTTTCAAGAAAGTATGAATATTAGGATGACTTTTACAAAATCTACAAGTTAGATTAGTGTAGAAAATTATGCATTTCTTCACAAAGTCAAAGTCAAAAAGTTTATTATGTTTTTGGCTCTCAATGAGGGCCACATAAAATTACACACACAAATATACAATATGAATAATAAGTAAATGACAACACAAAACGAGAAGAAAACACTACTTATCTGCAAGTAAAGCAATCATCAACATCTCCCTGTACATCATTAATAAATATCTAAAAACCCTTTAAAAAATTTAAAAATTCTGGAACAAAACATTTCATTTGGAGAGCAGTAAAGTGCATGGAAGAACATTTTTACATTTACAATTCCTAATTGTAAACAAATTGGTTTTAACCATTTATGGCGCCATGGGCGCAATGCAGGACAAATAAACAAGACGTGGTTACGATCCTGGACAGCATTATTACAAAAATTACATATTGGAGATACCCCATACCATTTTGCTAAAAGAATATTGAGTGGAAGCAAGTCATGTCTTAAAAGGTACCATAATCTACGGACTCTATGGGAAATATTCCAAATGAGGTATTGTTGGGCTAGCTTTGGGATATATGTTTTTACCAGGGATTCCCTTTCTTGTTGTCTAGGTTGGGCAAGTATATCCAACTTGTAGCACAGTTCCCAAGATGTACATTTTAGTTTAGACTTTAGCTCAGAGGGTGAAAGTAGGAATAAAGTGCTTTCATCCAATTCTAGCAGAGATACTGCTTTTCTAAAGTTTTTTACTAACAACGAGAACTCGTTAAAATTGCCCAGGAGTTCCTTTTTAATAGCTTCTCTTAAGGTACCCGGTTTACCTCTGGCCAAACAGGCTACCCATCTTACGAGGGCAACCAACCCCTGTACCCAACAACTTCGGAGTCCGAATTCCAGCCTGCACGAGGATATAGAACATGCTGTGTTAAAAGAAGAGATTTTCCTTAATACCTTTCCTTCCATTTTTTGCAGAAATCCCCATTGTTTCAACTCCACTAATTCAATTCCATATAGTAGAGTTGCAGGAATTTTCGCTCTAAATACATCCAGAAAGAGGGAGAAGTGTCTCTTCCCGGTAGCGTTATACAAAGAACATAACCCCGTACCATGGGCCAGCGCTTTACGTGAGTTATGTTCGATATGGGGATTCTCACTAAGATTCGCTGATATTATTTTACCTAAAAAGGTATAGGTTTTAACCACCTCGAGTTTTTGTCCGCCAATAGCCCAATTATAACTTCCAGACCTACATTTTTTCTTGCCAAAAATGCACATGATTTTACTTTTCGATGTATTAATTTTCATGTAATGTGCTTCAGCAAATTGGTTCAATGCATGTAGACGATTAGATAAACCCTTCGGGGTCAAATCTAAAACAAGTATATCATCCGCATACATTAGGACCGATTTAGCTGACCCTCCAATTGTCGGAGCTAATCCCTCACAAACTGCAATGGAGGATGGTAGGTCGGCCGTATATAAAGAAAACAATATAGGCGCCAATATACACCCTTGTTTTAGGCCATTCTGAGAGGGGATAGATTGAGAAAGACCCCTTTCTCCACCTTGTAGCACCTTACACCATGTGTTCGAGTGTAGAGACCTAACTAATTCGAGTAGATATCCTGGCATACCCAATGCGGCCAGCTTTCTCCACAGCGTTGGACGATCCACCTTGTCAAACGCCGTGGAGAAGTCTATAAATGCCGCGTATATGCCACCACCTCGAACACGTGCATATTTGTCCATAATCACCTGTAATAATGTCAAGTTATCTAGAGTTCCATGCTCTTTACGGAATCCTGTTTGTTCCATAGGTAAAATACTATTTAATTCTGCCCATTCCGTTATTAACATTAAAAGACATTTTGCGAAATTTTTTCCTATTGAGTCCAGTAAAGCTATTAGACGATAGTTAGAGGGCTTATCCCGATCACCCTTTTTAAATATGGGGATTAATATACTTCCCCTCCAAGAGTCGGGGACTGTTCTTGTTGTAAAGCATGCTTGAAATACTGGAAGAAGAATCCTACTCCAGGTGGTAACATCTTGCTTAATTATTGACATGGGCAGTTCGTCCGGACCCATAGCTCCGGAAGAGCGCATACTCTTTATCACGGTAGCTATGGATTTCTCGGTAGGGAGTTCTATTTTATGCTCTCTATTTGGGCCTGGATCCCATGTATCCCCCACTGCACCATTGGGTGCATATAAGGTAGTCACAAATAGAGTCCAGACCTCTTCCGCAATAGAGATTGGAGTGGGAGTTGTTATTGAACCACATCCTTTCCTTATTATGGACCAGAAATCTCTAGATTTATTATGGGTAGAAGCCTCTCTTAGCTTTATCCATAGAGAGTCTTCTTTTTCTCTTTTTAACTTAGATCTCAATCTAACCCTCCTTCTTTTTAATAAGGCTAACTGACGGTCATTTTCCCCAGATCTATTAAGGTATTGTTTCCTAACGAGTTTATTTATCTCCTTATTTAGTATTAGTAATAAGCTAGGAGAGAAGTGTAACTTTTTAGGATTTCCCGTTTTCTTGGCTATCCTGATGACTTTTTTAATAAGATTTTCGAGATGTAGAAATTCCATACCTTGCCAATGATCTAATTCTAATAAAGTTTGGGCAAGAATATTTTGTACATCCTTCATATTGGTGGATCCCCAAAAACATCTACCTGACTTACAATTAATAGTAAGACCTCTGTTCTTTAAGGACCAGGAATTAGTTTCAGGGGGGATTAATGAGACAGTTATATTAATCATTTTATGGTCACTCAAGGAAGAATGAGAGATCACCATATCTTTAATAAAAGAGAACGTATCATAGTCCGTAATTGCGTAATCCAAAATAGATTCACCCCTAAATGATCCATGTGTATAGTTAGCGGGCGTATCAGAGGGCATCCTACCGTTTACGATAAGCCCCTCTAAGTGACTAAGTTCCTCAAGGAGAATCTTACCTCTTTTATTAGTTTTTATTTTAGTAGGCAAAAGTGCTTGAGGTATATTGTATACTTCTTCCTTAGATTTGTTTCTAAACATGTCTAAAGTTAGATTAGACACTTTGCTATTTAAGTCACCCACCAGTAATATATAGGGGGGGCGATCAACCTCTAGTAATTGTTTGACATAGGAAAACATTCGCTTTAAAACTGTGTTAAAAGTATCTTCGGGAGGAATATATGCATTTAAAATTATAAACGAAGACCGTCTACCCACTGAGGTTAGATTATTAATGGTTATAGATTGGAAAAGATTACTAGTGTCCGTGTAGTGGGAGAATTGCCATTGTAAAGAGTTAGATAACAAACAGGCAATTCCACCTTTTGCATGGCCTTTTTTAGAAGGAGTTGCAGGGGCCTCCAGGACAAAATAATCTTTCCCTCCATATGGGAGATTTTTACACCATGTTTCCTGGATACATAGCACGTCTGCATTTAAAGAAACTAAGAAATCAAGTTTCTCTGGGCAATTATACAGACCAGCGGCATTCCAAGAGACAATTTTTAAATGGATGTTAAAGATGTTGAAATAGTCGTGGGTTATTCGATGTATTATTTGATAAAACTCCTGGTAACCAGTTCCACATCTGATTGTCATCTGTTAGAGGAATATCTATGTTGTCAGGTAATGGGAGTACCTGAGAGACCATTCGTTTGCCTCTAGAGACCCAGATTTTTAAGTCTTTATTGCAGGTAGAGGAATCATCCTGCCTAGAAACCAACTTTGTATTTCTCTCTCTAGAGGGATTACACAGAACGCTATTAACATAGGGTAACACGTCAATTCCTCTACATTGAAAAACGTCCGCTTGTTGAAAAACAAGATTAGCAATTATTTTAGAGTAAAATGTTACCCTTGTTCGTTGCCCATTTACTGATCTTATTGGTAAGACTAAATCAATATCATTTGATAAAATTAATTTTAGACTTTCAATCTCTTTAAAGCAGTTAAGCAACCAAGATCTGTTCAATTTTAGGTCTAGATCAAATAACGGGAGAAAATCCAATGACAAAGTATCCACGCATATATTAGGACTTTTTACTGGCTGAATAATTGAGCTCCTAGCTACATCAGGTTGAGGCCGAAAAGTGGGTGCAGATGGATTAAGTACCTTTGCTACTATCGGCGTATTTCCAATATCTTCAACAATTGATGCTAGGGGTTCAAGAACATTTACCACAGAGCCTGGAACTACCCCATTCATAGTAGATTCAACAGGGGTACCCACCAATACATTGTTAGTGATACACTCCACTACCTCATTGACGGAAATATCCGATAGTGAGTTATCTCCACTTTCTATAACATCAGGCACTTCAGGTATTATATGTTTTTGGAAAATGATTTGCTACGTAAATTCTTTTTGTATTTACGTAGCACCTTCCTGTTTTTCCCTTTAGATTTTACTTTTGTAGTTTTATTAGTCGTCAAAGTTCCTTCCGGTTCTTTTTTTTCCTGGATAAAAATGGGAAAGAGTTCATTTCCACCCGTTTGTAATACCTCTACCAGACTTTCTTCCTTCACAGGAAGCTCAAAATCTTGTCTCTGTATAAAGGAAGATGGGGTAGGGGTCTCAGGGGCCTTATGAATATCAACCTTTATGGACATTCCCAACGGTGGATTTTCCCCCAGAACATTAGTGTTATCTACGATTTTTTGAACAACAGGTTCAGTAGGAGGAATAATCACATTCTCAACGTTTTTAGCCAGCAATGCCTTCAATATCTCGGTAACTGAAGTCAGAATACAGTCGGAACTCACAGCAAATTTACCAAGTAAGAGTAATATAGAGGACAGAATTTGCTCAAGTGCTATCAAAGACTCAGAAATTGGTTTCTCATTTTTTGGATAGCTAGATGGAATAAACGAGCAAATCCCCGATAGATTAAATTGTGGAGATTTCAAATCACTCTGCATTGAAAGATTGTCATTTGATTTGATAGATGGAGTGCTGCTATATAGCAGCAGTCCTGATGGCGTTGCTCTAATTGTTGTTTTACTGTCCGCAAGCTGAGGTAAAGTTCTCTTATCCATATAGCGACCACAGAGTTCAAGATCGATACTGGTAGAAATAGATACATCACCCATGTCTTCCTCCACGTTTTCTCTTTCCTTAGGGGTGTTGTGATGAAGTACTTGAGGATTTATTGACATGGGATCAAAATCATCTCCATTTAATGTATATGTTGGGAAAGTTACTTCGTTTGACTGACTCTGAGAAGGCTTATTTGTTTCCGTCTTTGGGTCTAGATTGAGATCTTTCTCCACATTAGATTGCAGTTGCGCTTGTGGTAGTGTATCTACATCATTTATAGTAGGAACTTCTAGGGATTTATTCACAGTTTTTTCCCAAATTTGTACCAACTGCATCTGACCTTTCAATTGTAAGCTATTTTCGTGCTTTTTTCTCAGGGGAATCGATCCTGATGTTATACATGGCTTCTCCCCTAGGACTTTCCCAGAACGTAATTTCTTTGCCGTCATAATGCCTAAGGGTACTCTAGCCCAACAGCAGGATTCACAGTCCCGAATATAAACACACAATTAATAAAATATGAATCCACAGGGCAAGGAGGTAACGCTCGTACAGGCAGATAGCGTTTTTCGTAGCAGAAAACCAATCTGCGTGTTTTCATACAAACATATACAATGAAATACTAAAGCAAGATACTGAATGGAAATACCGGGGCCCAGCCCGGCCTACCTCGGCCACTGAGGGCCACAGAGGGCCCGCCCTTTGCCCGGGCTTCGCTCCGGGCGTCCCGCTCGCGTCCCGCGAGACGGGGGGTGTCGCTCTATTTCTGCGCCTCCTGGTGCGCAAATGACGCGGCGTTCGCCGCTAGGGATGCTGGGTATGGTAGTTTGTTTGCCCTCAACCCGCGCTCCGTCCAACCGCCAACTCTAAGATGTCAGGAGAGTCAGGCGGCGGCAGGCGGGAGGGCTGACACTCGCAAGCAGCGAGATTACACTCAGGCAAGTAGCGGCAAGTAGCGTCCAAGGATCCTTTCACAAGCGTTGTCCACGAGCATAGGTCTCCCCCTCTCGACCGGGGTGTCGCTCTATTTCTGCGCCTCCTGGCGCGCAAATGACGCGGCGTTCGCCGCTAGGGATGCTGGGTATGGTAGTTTGTTTGCCCTCAACCCGCGCTCCGTCCAACCGCCAACTCTAAGATGTCAGGAGAGTCAGGCGGCGGCAGGCGGGAGGGCTGACACTCGCAAGCAGCGAGATTACACTCAGGCAAGTAGCGGCAAGTAGCGTCCAAGGATCCTTTCACAAGCGTTGTCCACGAGCATAGGTCTCCCCCTCTCGACCGGGGTGTCGCTCTATTTCTGCGCCTCCTGGCGCGCAAATGACGCGGCGTTCGCCGCTAGGGATGCTGGGTATGGTAGTTTGTTTGCCCTCAACCCGCGCTCCATCCAACCGCCAACTCTAAGATGTCAGGAGAGTCAGGCGGCGGCAGGCGGGAGGGCTGACACTCGCAAGCAGCGAGATTACACTCAGGCAAGTAGCGGCAAGTAGCGTCCAAGGATCCTTTCACAAGCGTTGTCCACGAGCATAGGTCTCCCCCTCTCGACCGGGGTGTCGCTCTATTTCTGCGCCTCCTGGCGCGCAAATGACGCGGTGTTCGCCGCTAGGGATGCTGGGTATGGTAGTTTGTTTGCCCTCAACCCGCGCTCCGTCCAACCGCCAACTCTAAGATGTCAGGAGAGTCAGGCGGCGGCAGGCGGGAGGGCTGACACTCGCAAGCAGCGAGATTACACTCAGGCAAGTAGCGGCAAGTAGCGTCCAAGGATCCTTTCACAAGCGTTGTCCACGAGCATAGGTCTCATTTCTTCACTATTTATGTGTGGGTTCCAATCCACTTCTTGTACCCAAACAGTGCTCCATTGCTGTTGGCCAGATATTTTGACTTTGACCCGGACTCACGTGACTAGATGTCCACAGGTCAAGCAAAAGACAATTGGCCCTTGAGGGATAGGCTGTATTTATTATTTGTCTTCAATAGTCTATTACTAACTATTGGACTACTTCAACTTACAAATGGATGAAGGGTACTTTTGAAAGTCCCATCCATTGCCCAGATTTTACAGTTCTTAAGGGTAACAAAGTTATGAGGAGTAGAGAATATTAGTAAACTTTTTTTCTGCATTGTCATTATCATACAACAGAAATTGTTCATTGGAATTTTTTTTTAATTATAAAGGAATAATTAGGTCGGAGATGTGGATTACTAGCCTGCTTTTTTCACATTCATTGTCATTCTTCGGAAATTAGGAATGGCAGGATACATGCAACAAGGGGTGGGATACTTTGAGCGACCTCCCTCAAAACTGAGCCACAAGGTTCACCAGATGTAGTGCTTAAGCCTTTTATTTCTTGAATTTTTTGCCTCACTTCAATTTGTGTTGCAGAGGCAGAGTGGTTATGCTCTGTTGTTTTTAACACAAGGTCACCTAGTGTAACTGGTCTGCCTCTGCAATGTGCTGCAAAGTACTCCACACACTTCCAGTGTCTCCGTGGCTCAATTTCTATTTCTTTGCAATGAAGGTACCTTAAAATTTAAGCAGTCTATTGCAGCATCTGGATAGAATATAGGCTGCCTTTCTTAATCAATCCATAATGAGGAAACCTGAAAAGAAAAAATGAAGGTGCCCCAGAGCCCACTGTCCTGCACCTGCCCAGGGGTTTGCACTGACCTGGGGTTGGAATAGTAAATCTGCCCCAGAGCCCACTGTCCGGCGCCTGCCTGGGGTTTGCACTTACTTGGGGTTGCAATAGTAAATCTGCCCCAGAGCCCACTGTCCTGTGCCTGCCCAGGGGTATGCACTGTCTTAGGGGTGGGAATAGTAAATCTACCCATAGCTCACAGTCCTGCCCCTGCCCAGGGGTTTACACTGACTTGGGGTTGGATTAGGAAATCTGCCCCAGAGCCCACTGTCCTGCACCTGCCCAGGGGGGTTGGTATAGTAAATCTGCCCCACAGCCCACTGTCCTATGCATGCCCAGGGGGTTGCACTCTCTTGGGGTTGGAATAGTACATCTGCCCCAGAGCGCACTGTCCTGCGTCTGCCCATGGGTTTTGCACCGACTTGGGGTTGGAATAGTAAATCTGCCCCAGAGCCCACTGCCCTGCGCCTGCCAAGCGGTTTGCACTGACTTGGGGTTGGAATAGTAAATATGTCCTAAAGCACACTGTTCTGCGCCTTCCCAGGGGTTTGCACTGCCTTAGGGGTGGGAATAGTAAACCTGCCCCAAAGCCCACTGTCCTGCGCCTGCCCAGGGGTATGCACTGACTTTGGGTTGGAATAGTAAACTTTCCCCAGAGTCCACTGTCCTGTGCCTGTCCAGGGGTTTGCACTGTCTTGGATTTGGAATAGAAAATCTGCCTCAGAACCCACTCTCCTGCGCCTGTCCAGGGGGGTTGCACTGACTTGGGGTTGGAAAAGTAAATCTGCCCCAGAGTCCACTGTCCTGTTCCTGCCCAGCGGTTTTGCACTGACTTGGGGTTGGAATAATAAATCTGCCCAGAGTCCACTGTCCTGCGCCTGCCCAGGGGTTTGCACAGTCTTGGAGTTGGAATAGAAAATCTGCCCAAGAGCACTCAATTAGAACATTACTTACAAAAAGTGGAGTAACATGTACATTTTGAAAAAAGTTCTTCAGTTCTCACAATGTCTTTTCTCCCCAATAAAAAAAAACAAAATATGCATTTTCTAATCAACCAAAATAGGATTCACGCTTATTTAGGAATTCATTCTTTAAGATACCTACTTTGGACACAAGGTGGCACTGCAAGTCTGTGACTAAAACGCCGGTTCTTCACAGCACGTCCGATCACCTCAGTGTGTTGCTTAGGAATGCACACAAAATGGCGGAGAGCCAACTTTATACGTGTATTCATCATACAACCAATTATTTAAGTAAAAGTGTTATGAAAATGTTTAATTTTCGTTTTTAAATACATGACTGAGCCTTTTTTTATATAATCATATTATGCATTTCAATTTTACTAGACTGTGTCTCTCATAAATCGGCATTCGCCATCTTGGACGTAGATTTTTAAAAAGAATACTAAAACACGACTTCTTAAAGACAAATTCCAATTCTATTTGCAGCGTATCTAAATATTTTGCACAATACAGTTGAACAATATCTAACTAAAAAACCAAATACGAAGTACTGGTATGTGTATAGTCAATGTTTCCGTTCTAGTTGTTTGCGTGGTGAAGGCATTTTGCATTGCAGACAATACAATTCCGGAATAAATGCCTGCGCAGTAAAAATTACGAAGTAAAGCCAAGCGTGGTAAAACCACGCAATGTAATGACATACATCCCATTGGAAGCAGGTTCACGCTCAGTAAAGGGAGCCGAGGAATTCGACTCAGATGTGTCCGGAGACAGCAGTGTGGACTTGCCGGAGGTCACCCCGCGGACTGTTGATAACATAATTTGATGAGAATTAAGTGCTGACTTAGCTCCTCGACCCATTGCTAAGGACTGTACTCCGCCGGCCGCCTATGAACCGGCCCAGGTCGGCTTAGGACTTGGGCTGATGCAGCCAGGGCAAGAAACTGCTCCCTCTTCAATGATCACTCACCCTGGATGGATCAGCCCCATGGTGGATTTAGGACCACATTTGGAACTTGTTGAGCTGTCTAAGGTTTGGGTGGTTGGCCATTGCCGAGCCGCCCTGGGATCTGGGAGTTGGAGTTTGTGGGAATTTGTTTTACGGACATAGACAGTATGTGGGTTGGACCTGGCAGGGTGGTGGAAGGCAGAGGGATGATGTATGATGAATCTTACCACCAATCAGTACATTAGCGACATATACTATTAAGCTCATAACATGGAACATTAGGGGAATGGGCTTGATGAGAAAGCACACTATACATAGCTACCTGGAGAGGAGGGGCATCCTGGTTGCCCTGCTGCAAGAAACACATCTTTTGCACGGCGAAGTAGAGAAATAGATTAGAAGATTGAGGGAGCAAATCTATGTGACCTGTTACTCAGCCTGTGCTGGGGGAAACGTTCATTACAATGCAGGCATTACATCGCAATGCCTTTACAATGCAACTTTTACAACACAGGTGACATTACAATGCATGGCATTACAACGCATGTGCCATTACAGCGCCTGTGCCATTACAGCGCCTGTGCCATTACAACGCATGCCATTACAACGCATGCCATTACAACGCATTGTTAGGTGAGTAATGGAGGTAAGTGGAGTAAGATTTTATTGTTGATTCTTTTAATATTTGGGTATTATTGGGATTTTAATTAATATATACCTGGCTGTCTCATAATACTCAGGTATTACATGTAATTTTTGTAAATTAAGTAATATTTAGTTTACAAGTTTGTAGTTTTTAAAAAATAGATATATATTTAATAAATGTATTTAAAAGGGATTGGTTTTGGGTGTGGTAGTGTATTAATATTCCATTTTTTTTAACTCGAGTATTATTACATTTTTTGATTAGTTATTACTTGTTTTGAATAAATAATATATAGCATAAATATAATATATTAAAAAGATCATTTAATGTGCTTTGACGGGATGTTTTGAAAACAGGGGTTTTGGGTGGGGGATTGTATTAATACTCTGGTATTCATTTTAATACTTGAGGATTAATTGATGTTCAGTTTTAGTGATAGAAAGTTTTAAAAACAATTTTTTATAACTTAATTGAACATTATATGCCACCTATCCCTTGGGACAGGATGCATGGGAAACAGGGGTTTTGGTTGGGGAAGTGTATTAGTACTCAGGTATTCTTTTTCATTTTTTAAAAATTAATTGACATTGTTTTGCTTTAAGATAATCTTAAAAATATTTTTTTATAGCTTAATATAAAAGGCTTTGGCACCTATCCTCTGGGATGGGGTGCATGGGAAACAGGGGTTTTTGGTGGGGTAGTGTATTAATACCCAGGTATTATATTGAATACTTGAGTATTAATTATTACAAGTGATATGCAAACAAACACAGGTTGTTTCTGGCTTGTGGGGATATTTGTTATCAAGTTTTAAATATAAACTATGATTAACATTTTTATATTTATTTTACATTTAATTGAATCAAATTATTAAAGAAATACAATTTATTAATTTAGTTTAACAATAAAAAAGCATATATGTACAACATGAGTTTGCATAAATAGACATTGATAATATTTAAAACCTTAAATACAAGTAATACAAATGTAATAGTTTGCAAGACAATCAAATAAAAGATTAATAGTATTGTAGGTAATTTTATTACATTTAATAAAAATATATTACAGTTAGAAAAAATAATTAAAAAATGTTTAAAAAAAGCTTTAATAATTGCTTTATTTTCTAAAAATAAACATAGATTTTAAACTGTATTGTAACATATACATTTTATTTCCTTTGTAGAATTTCCCACGGTTTCCCCTTGAAGTGAATGAGAGAAGTTGTTATTTTTTCCTTTTTACGAAAAGAGATGATGTTGCCGCTTGTACGTAAGTTTCGTCATTGCAAGGATCGTTTCGGACCAGATCAGAAGCAAGGAAGAGCTGCATCCAGGTAATGCAAATTTAAATGACTAAAAATAGGTTAAGGGTGGCATAGTTTATTGGAAGGAGAGAGTAGGGAGGTTGTATAAACTAGGGTAGTTGTATTTTGATTTTTATGTATGTTTTAACTTAAAAAAGTTTTCCTAAACAGGTATCAGTTGTAGGCCCATGTCGGGTTGATTGATTTTGTAACACTTTTTGTTTAATACAAATCTTGATGAAGAATGCTAACTTTTTCTATTCAACAATAGTGTTATGAAAACAAAAATTGTTGATTGTTTTTTGATGCGACGGCCTTTTGAAATTGCGTTAGTGCGTCGTCGCGGTTTTTCGGATAGGTCGAAGGAACATGGACACAGAATTCATGGATTGCAGTAATACTTTTTGGGACTTTTTAAAACATGGATATATAGTTTTTGGGACTTAGGCTGGATTTTGGTCGATAGAGGATTTCATCGATGGATTTTTCTGCAGCGATTTGTTTCAGAACATATTACATTTTTCGGGTTCTTTTTACCTGAATTCGATCGAGAGAGGATTGCAACGCTGGATTTCTTGTTGCATTTTTTGCCAAACAAGTATTCTTTTTCCGGATTTTTTGTTTGGGATGCATTTTTTGTAGGTGAGCAAAGTACAGTTTTCAGCATAATTATTGCAGTAAAATTTGGCTTTGCCATACTTCCATTTTGGTTGGTTTAACACGGGTCATGGCTTATATCACAGATTATGGATTATTTACAATGGATTAAAGGACTGTTTAAGACTCTTGGTGAAATGTGGGATTTTAGGCAAGTCCAAGAGTTGAAAATAGAAGACAACTGAAGGTAAGAAACCCAACTTTTAATTTATAATTAATTTTTTTTTAATATATGCCAATTAAATTAGGAAAATTAATTGTCAAAACAGGCAAGTAAGGTGTTTTAGGAGTTAGTGTAGATTAGAAATGTAGGATGCGTGCAATATTATCTAGGTAGTCTGAAGCCATCATCAGCAAAATTTTTGAATTGCACCCAATAGTCGCTCGGACATTTCTTTTGTTATTTTTGAAATTTGTGGGTTCAGACTACCAGTTAATGATTGCACAATTCTCATTGCTTAGAAACTTTGCTCTTTCTTCAAAATTTAAAAGAAATGATAGAAATTAGGATGTGATTTACCTATAGACTTGTTGAAGGAGTTGTGCCATCCCTCTATGGCATTATTTGTTTTTGCTCCTCCCTCTAAGCAGGTCGACCACTTCACATGGAAATGTGGCTTCCTTCTGCGACCTGACCTGCTTAGATGGCCAATCCATGTGTCTTCAAAGTTATTTAAAAGGGGTGCCAATTTGTCCTCGGTTGCACTGATATAGTCAAATTCAGTAATAGATGTTTAGTATTCATCGACACTGTCCGGAGGAACAAAGCAAAGTGCTGTTAATTTCTTCAATTCAAATTGCAGTTTACTGTGTGATATGTAATCCTCAGTAAGGATGGTTTTTGAATTTTTCACCAATAAGTCTGAAAAAAAAGTGAGAAAAAATCCTCGAATTAGGGTATCTGTGTACAATTTGGAAATTGTGTTAATCATAGGTGATTCAAAGTCAATTAACACTTTTCTAGGACTTTTGTTCATCGTTTTAGCTTTTATCACTGACAAAAATTTAGTGTATGTTGAGGTTTGTTTATCATGGAGTAAACTGTATACTAAGGGCACTACTCTATGATTAATGTAGGCGTGAATAGTTTATATTTGGGCGAATGATTGGGGTGTGGATTTAAACATCCTATCTTTCATCCAAATATTACTTCTCTCTAATTTAACAAGATTATGGGGTGTGCTAAAGATTAGAATACTTTTAAGAGGGTTTTTGTTGTCATGCAAAAGAAAGGTTTCATTAGTAATGGTTACAGTAAGTTCTGGTGGAATGTTAATATCAGAGAAGGTTTGGGGTGTTACAAGTAGGGAGTTACTTGGCTGTATTTTGCGCTGAATAATTCTGCGTAGGTTGGGAATTGTGGGCATACAACATGCTACATGGGTAGAAATGTTTTGTGATACCTCACTCAAAACGTAGCAACAGGCTTCATTGGAGGTGGATGCCAGGGCTTTCATTTCATTAATATTTTCTCTTACCTCTATCTCTATTGCAGAGGCAGAGTGCTTATGCTCTGCATTCCTTTCAACAGTGTCACCAAGAGTAACCGCTCTGCCTCTGCAATGAGATGAGTAATAATGCACACACCTCCAATAACACCTGGGCTCAGTTAATCTCTCCTTACAATAAAAGTAGCCACTGTAACCTATTAGTCTATTTCCCCGATTTGGCTTGTTTTCTTGCTGCTATTCTCTGTAGAAAGAAGAAAAAGAGAAAAAAATAGTTTTGGTGATTATGTGTGTAGTTGCTTTAAAAAATGTTTTGCCTGCAAGTGAAAAGTTAGTGCACATTAATTAATTTACAGCTTTTTTAACAAAATTGTACCAGGATTTAATTGGATTGGCTTGATAATGTTGGTTTGAAATTGTTTGCTGCTTAAATACCTTTAATGAAAAAAAGGTTAATTTTAGATAGACTTGACAGAATGAAAATGTTTACTGTTGTGTGGTTGGAAAGTCCTGGTGTAGATGCTGGTTTTAATTGGATTGTTCTTTCAGTAGTTCTTTATGTGGTGCTTGGAGCTTTTAAAACTTTGGTTCTGAAAAAAGTGAAGAAATGTTAAAAGTTCTTGGCTTGGAAAATTTTAGTTTTGCAAATAACCTTCAAAGAAATAGTTTGGTGCTTATGTATTAGAAAGAAAGTAATTTTGCTTTTGTTTGTGAAGCTCAAATTTTTTATGAAATGATACAATTTCAAATAAAATTCTTCTTTACTTGAAACCTGCAAAAAAATATATAATTGTAGTTCTGGATAATTTTTACCTTGCAAACTTTGGCTTCTTCAGTGTTGATGGGATTGTTTTGATTATTGTGGTTGAGGATGTGTTCCTCTAGTCTGGTTGGTTTATATGATTTATTCTGTTGAGAATTGTAATGAAAAAACTGTTTGATTGCATGCTTGACAAAGGACAGAAATGAAAATGTGAAATTTACAGTTTACAGTTTTATTTTTTTTATTTAAGTACAATCAATTTCGCCCCACCTCCATATAGCACTTTCCCGGATGCAAGCACCTGTTGGAGTTGGAATAGTAAATTAGCCCCCACCACCATCCAGCAATTTCCCTGAGGCAAGCACCTGTCGAAGTTGGGATAGTAAATTTGCCCCACCACCATCCTGCACTTTCCCTTAGGCAAGGACCTGTCAGAGTAGGAATAGTAATTTTGCCACACCACCATCCAACACTTTCCCTGAGGCAAGCACCTGCCGAAGTTGGGATAGTAAAGTTGCCCCCACCACCATCCAGCACTTTCCCTGAGGCAAGTATCTGTCGGAGTTGGAATAGTTCATTTGCCCCACCACCATCTGCAATTTCCCTGAGGCAAGCACCTGTCAGAGTAGGAATAGTAAATTTGTCCTACCACCATCCAACACTTTCCCTGAGGCAAGCACCTATCAGAGTTGGAATAGTAAATTTGCCCCACCACCATCCAGCACTTTTTTTGAGGCAAGCACCTGTCAGAGTAAGAATAGTAAATGTGCCTCCACCACCAACCAGCACTTTCCATGAGTCAAGCACCTGTCGGAGAAGGAATAATAAATTTGCCCCTCCACCATCCAGCACTTTCCCTGAGGCAAGCACCTGTCGGTGTAGGAATAGTAATTTTGCCTCCACCACCATCCAGCACTTTTCCTGAGCATGTTCCCTGAGGCAAAATCATGAAGTTGTTAAAATAGTAATTTTAAAACATATCACTGATCAGCGTCTGCTTACATATTATTTCTAATATCAATAAAGTTGTATTTTTGTTCAGATATTTGTTTACAATTTACTCACATTTGATTCTGTAAAGGTTTGTTTGTTCTAGGTAGGTATTTGGTGTTGCTGTATGTCCAATCACTGTTAATATCAAAAGGAATATTTAAATCTTTTTTTTGCTTATGGGCTTTTTACTTTAAAAACATTTTGTACTGTTATTCACTTACATTTCAAAGGAAAGATAATTTCATGAATATCTGCTGTAGATTAGGGGCTGATTTTCAAAATCAGTGAATGCAGTAAATAAGTAAAAAATAAATTGTTGTGTTAATATTTGGAAGCTGTTTACTTATACTTCGGTCTGTAGATGGCAGTGTTCAACAGGAAAGTCTGCAAAATTATCCTGCTACTTCTACTGTGTGTGGTCACTGTGGAAGTTACTTTACTGCAGAGCACAAAATGGTGGCTGGCTTCTTTTCTACGTGTTTTGGTGGTAAACGAGAATTTAAAAGAAAATATGTTTTAGAAACAGTTTTTTCGCGTGACTCACAACCTGACAGAATGTATATGTATTTTGTCATGTGTAAAAATGTTCGTTTAGACAATCCTTCTCGAAATGTCAGCCATTTGGAGTAGATGCTGGCTCTGGGGCTGTAATAAAAATAGTAGAATGACTGCCGTTTTATGTGCTTTCAATTGATTGTATGTATAATTTTTTTTTGACTCTGACATTTGTGTTTATTATTTAAAAAATGCTGTAAATACATGTGTAATATTCGCTGTTTTTTCAAACATACTTTTAGATTTTAATATTAATACCCAGGGATTTTAATGTATAGGTGCTATAAAAAAATACCCTTGTATTAAAATAAATACCTGGGTATTAATAATCTCCCCTACCTAAAACCCTTATTTCTCTTGCATCCCATTCCAGGGGATGGATGCAAAAAAATTAACTTACTGAAAATATGATAATAAACATTGAAAACATATTATGCGTTGTAATGGTATGCATTGTATTTGTATGCATTTTAAAGGTATGCGTTGTAGTGGTATTTTTAATATATCTCAATGAACATGCGTTGTAATAGTATGTGTTGTAAAAACGTGCGTTGTAATGGTATTTGCGTTAGAAAAACTGTGCTGTAAAAGTATGCGTTGTAATGGAATTTGCTGTAACGTCATATAATCCTAGGGGGGCATTAATCTGGTTTTGGCCGGGAGTCCCCTTGGATGATACAAACCCAGCGTGATATGTGTTACTTACCGGGAAATTGAGTGGTCGTGATGTCACAATTGGTAGCTTATACGACCCCAATCATGATCAACTGTCCTTCCTGCGGTATCTCTCAGCCTAACTGGCTGAGCTTGCACCTAGGTACTTAGTACTGGGTGGGGAGTACAACTGTGTTGCAGACATAACATTAGGCGGCTCACATACCCCTCTGCCCAGGGCCCAAACAAACTGCGTGACAACGGTATACCAGGAGTGGAGGAGACGCTGGTGCTGGTAGATGTTTCAGAAAAGGGGGTGTTGATGAACAGAGTGTCTGAATTAAGCAGACCACTCTTACCCAGTCCAAAGATCAGGGCTTGATCCATCACCGTTATTTAGCTCACTGCCCCATCCCAGCTCAGAACCTGGCTATATGCAAATTAGTCTGTCCCTGGCCCAGTGCGTCATGGGAACAGGGCAGACCAAACTACCAAGCCAATTCTTCACCAGAAAGGAGACAAGCTTCCGGGGACCGGTTTCTGCCATTTCAGGCGTCGTCGGCCCGGCTTGCTTGAATCCTGATGGAGCAGTGAGCAAGGGACTCATGTCTGAGTATACCCTGCCACACCTATAGAGGCCAAAAACGATTCAGAAAAGGGGGTGGTGATGAACAGAGTGTCTGAATTAAGCAGACCACTCTTACCCAGTCCAAACATCAGGGCTTGATCCATCACCGTTATTTAGCTCACTGCCCCATCCCAGCTCAGAACCTGGCTATATGCAAATTAGTCTGTCCCTGGCCAAGTGCATCATGGGAACAGGGCAGACCAAACTACCAAGCCAATTCTTCACCAGAAAGGAGACAAGCTTCCGGGGACCTGAAATGGCAGAAACCGGTCCCCGTAAGCTTGTTTCCTTCCCAGTGTAAGAATTGGCTTGGTAGTTTGGTTTGCCCTGTTCCCATCATGCACTGGGACAGGAACAGACTAATTTGCATATAGCCAGGTTCTGAACTGGGATGGTGCAGTGAGCTAAAAAACGGTGTTGGATCTAGCCCTGATCTCTTGACTGGGTGAGAGTATTCTGCTTAATTCAGAAACTCTGTCCATCACAACCCCTTGTTGTTAAATATTTTATCCACCCTAAGCTTGGAAGGGTATACTCAGATGTGAGTCCCTTGCTCATTGCACCATCAGGATTCAAGCAAGCCGGGCTGACGACGCCTGAAATGGCAGAAACCGGTCCCCGGAAGCTTGTTTCCTTCCCAGTGTAAGAATTGGCTTGGTAGTTTGGTTTGCCCTGTTCCCATCATGCACTGGGACAGGAACAGACTAATTTGCATATAGCCAGGTTCTGAACTGGGATGGTGCAGTGAGCTAAAAAACGGTGTTGGATCTAGCCCTGATCTCTTGACTGGGTGAGAGTATTCTGCTTAATTCAGAAACTCTGTCCATCACCACCCCTTGTTGTTAAATATTTTGTCCACCCTAAGCGTGGAAGGGTATACTCAGATGTGAGTCCCTTGCTCATTGCACCATCAGGATTCAAGCAAGCCGGGCCGACGACGCCTGAAATGGCAGAAACCGGTCCCCGGAAGCTTGTTTCCTTCCCAGTGTAAGAATTGGCTTGGTAGTTTGGTTTGCCCTGTTCCCATCATGCACTGGGACAGGAACAGGCTAATTTGCTGATAGCCAGGTTCTGAACTGGGATGGTGCAGTGAGCTAAAAAACGGTGTTGGATCTAGCCCTGATCTCTTGACTGGGTGAGAGTATTCTGCTTAATTCAGAAACTCTGTCCATCACCACCCCTTGTTGTTAAATATTTTGTCCACCCTAAGCGTGGAAGGGTATACTCAGATGTGAGTCCCTTGCTCATTGCACCATCAGGATTCAAGCAAGCCGGGCCGACGACGCCTGAAATGGCAGAAACCGGTCCCCGGAAGCTTGTTTCCTTCCCAGTGTAAGAATTGGCTTGGTAGTTTGGTTTGCCCTGTTCCCATCATGCACTGGGACAGGAACAGACTAATTTTCATATAGCCAGGTTCTGAACTGGGATGGTGCAGTGAGCTAAAAAACGGTGTTGGATCTAGCCCTGATCTCTTGACTGGGTGAGAGTATTCTGCTTAATTCAGAAACTCTGTCCATCACCACCCCTTGTTGTTAAATATTTTGTCCACCCTAAGCGTGGAAGGGTATACTCAGATGTGAGTCCCTTGCTCATTGCACCATCAGAATTCAAGCAAGCCGGGCCGACGACGCCTGAAATGGCAGAAACCGGTCCCCGGAAGCTTGTTTCCTTCCCAGTGTAAGAATTGGCTTGGTAGTTTGGTTTGCCCTGTTCCCATCATGCACTGGGACAGGAACAGACTAATTTGCATATAGCCAGGTTCTGAACTGGGATGGTGCAGTGAGCTAAAAAACGGTGTTGGATCTAGCCCTGATCTCTTGACTGGGTGAGAGTATTCTGCTTAATTCAGAAACTCTGTCCATCACCACCCCTTGTTGTAAAATATGCTGGTAGATGTTTGACAGGTGCAACATGCAGCAGAGAGAGAATATTCCTTTTTTCACCTCATCACCAATTACCCACAAGACATGATGCTTTCTCTGCTATTCAGACCATAACAGGGCCATTACACACACAGATTATCTGGAACACACATTTTTAGATCATTGCCCTTTATCAATAACCCACCAACCTGCGATGCTGAAGGACGCCCCCTTCAGAGATTACCTAGACTATTGCATCGAGACCTTTTTTGCCACCAACACACATTCAGCTTTCACAATGTTGGCGGAATATGAGGCCTTTAATGTAGTGGTCCAGGGACACTGTCTGGGTTTATCAGTTGGAGTACGGAGAGTGCTCTGCAGAGGGCTAGAAGCAATTGAAGAGAGATTGCATAAATTAGATAACATACAGGGCGCAGATGTCACAGCATCAGCAAACCTACTAAACTTAAAGACCCTTTATAACAAGACACTGGAATGCCTACGCAGAGAAGACTGTCTTTCGTCTTGGATTCAGGAGGCAAGATGGCGACCGCACTGGTCGTGTGAGCTAGCTGCTCTGCCGGACCTTGCGGACTTTGGCGTCTTCGTTTATACTGCGGGCTGAGAAAAAGCCTCAGGAAACCGAGGAACGATTCCTGCATAGGCACTTATTTTATCGCTACCGGGAGCTGTGCTCGTGTTCCGCAGGAGTGGGATAGTGAGGTACAGAGCTTTGAGGTGGGTCTGCGGCGCTACGGTCACGGAGGTTTGACCAGCAAGACGGCAAGACGGCACACCTGTGCTCGCTGCAGCGCGGGAGCCAGAAGGTAGCAGAGCGGAGCTGGGAAGAGCCGTGATTGAAACAACAATGGAGACACGGCTTTATTTTTCAATGGATTTTCAATGAAATTGACAGAACTTGGAACTTGAACGCTTTCTATTGTTATCAGTAGCTGCTCTTGTGACCTGCCTCGAACCTGGCATAAACACTTTCTTTATCGCTATCAGCAGCTGTGCTCGGGCTCGGTAGCAGGAAAGGCAAGACGGCAAGACGGCAAACGGCACACCTGTGCTCACTGCAGCTCGGGAGCCAGAAGTCTGCAGAGCGGAGTTGGGAAGAGTCGCGGTTTTAAGAAGCGATAAGAACCTGCGAGATATGGCTCCTAAGGGGAGAAGAGGCCGGGGACAGCCCGCTCCCGGGACCGAGACACAGGAAGAGGGTCAAAATGTGAGAGCAGACAGCGTGGCTTTAACACCAATGCAGAAAACCCCGACTAGAGGCAACAGTCGTGTGGAGACGCTGGCCAAGGAAACTGGAAAGTCTGCTAGAGGTAACTCGCGATTTCCTGGTAATGAGCTGGAGAGTGCGGTGCATGCAGCATGTAATAATGCTAAGACTGTTAAAGCTACTTCTAAAAGTATTCCTGAACTTTTTAATACTTTAAAAAATAAGGAGACTCTAAAGGGCACAAAGAATAAACTAAACCAGGTTACTGATAACGGTAGTGAGAACATGCCGGTTGAATCTGTTGCAGCTCTGATACAGCGCGTTGAAATTAGTCAGGCGGCGCAGGGAGGCTGTGATAATGCTCTGACTGAAGAGGCTCAGCTATATTTCGATGAAGGAGAAGGATTGTGTGAAGAGAATGAGAAACAGCCGGCTGAAACCGTTATAGCTCAAGAACTTATGGGTAATACTGGTAATTCTGGTCCCCCTGAGGGTAACATTCCTGATAAATACATTGAGAGCATAGATTCTGTAGAATTTTACTCTTTATCAGAGCATTCTCTATCATCCACGTAAGATCTCGCCCAACAGTATGCTGAGCAAATGAGTATGGCTGAAGGAAGCTTGGATGGCAGTTATGAGACTGAAGGGGCGAACTCTGAGCAAACTGAGGGTCAGTCTGGGCAAACTGTACGCCGACTGCGGATGACACAGCTTGAGGATTTTGATCATACCAGGGCTGCCTCACAGACCGACGAGGAGCAAGGCGATGAGATATCACTTGAACTTATTTACAAGACTATGATGAGACATAGTGAGGAGCACAAACAAGATAGCCTAAGAGTGCAAAATTCATGCAAGAAATTACATAGCTCTGTTAGGCGGCTGGCTAAATCTCATGCAGAGTTCTTGGGTAGAGTTACCGAGGCGGAGACGCGTATAGCGACTTTGGAGGACGAGGTAGTACAACAGAAGAGGATCATAGCCGAACAACTTACTTACAAAGAAGAGATTAACTGGAAAGTTATTGATTTAGAAAATCGTTCGAGGAGAAATAACTTGCGATTTTTACAAATAAAGGAAGGAAAGGAAGGGACAGATCCTCGTGGCTTTATAGTTGAGCTTCTTAAAAAATCATTCCCAGACTCAACTAGATGGGACTGGGATCGGGAAGTTGAAAGAGCGCATCGTTTCCCATTTAACATACGATTCAACAATCTGGAACAGCGAGATCAAAGACCAAGGGCTTTATTAGTGGCATTCAACAGCTTTTTAGCGCGAGAGGAAGTGTATAAGAAAGCAAGACCGGATAAAAAACATCAGCGCACTTGGTTTTGAATATTTTGTCCGCCCAGACTTATGTAAACAGACGGTGGATCTGAGATGGCAAATGCGACAGCTTATTCCCCTCTTTCAAGCCAAAGGAGCTCAGGTCTACCTTATGTTTCCTGCCAAAATGAAAATTGTTCATAAGGAGCGTACTCACTATTTTATAACATCATTGGCAGCTAAGACCTTTTTGGACTCATTGTAACCTGACTTATCTAATGTGTAAGCTTACATAGTGAAAAGTCTACATAATGATTATACAATATCTTTAGAGGCTTATCTAAGAGGTGGGTAATTATGTATACTGTTTAGCCTTCAGGCTAGCTCGAAGACGCATTTGAGTATACTATGTCTTTTTTTTTAATTAGCATTAAGTCCGTGGGCGAAGGCAGGGAGAATGGGGCAAGCTCACAATCAAGAGGACCATAAGTCCTAACGCCTCAACAAAGGGTAGGGGAGGGGGGAGGGGCACTCTAGTATGGGGGGTGTTGAAGGTGGCACAGTGGGGTGTTGTGGGGAGGAAAAGTGGGGAAAAACAGTTCTTAGGCACAGCGAACTACAAAGCGAGAAGTCTACTTTTGATTTAACCTTGGCATGGAGTATTACGCTTTTTGATGTAAATGATTGTATAGAAATGATTTGGATTTTGAACATAACTCGAAATATCAGAATAAAGGTAAATTTATTTCAAATTTTTCAATGGCAACGAAACGCTTAAGAATATGTTCTCTAAATGTATCAGGACTTAATAATGTGAACAAAAGGCAGAGAGTCGCTGCTGAATTAAAGTATATAGGACCACATATAGTATGCATTCAGGAGACTCATATACCTTGGCCTAAGAGATTGGTCTTAACAGAATTGGGATATACACTTGTAGTTGCTACGGGTCAAACTAGCACGATTAGGGGTGTAGCCATTATGGTTAAAGGGAACGTTGCTGTAATTGGCAAAACTTTGGCGGATAAAAAAGGTAGATGGGCAATAGTGGAAATAAGTGAAGACGGTAAGAATCTAACGCTTTGCAATATTTACGGATCAAATTTAGATGACCCAGAGATAATAGCGGAAATGAACATTGAGCTAACTATATGGGCTCAACCCATAATTTTTTGTGGGGACATGAACATAAATTTGACTAACACTGCTATAAAGGAAGGGCGGGCCATGAATAAAGGCCGCAAACCAAAAGTATATAAGGCATTGGCAAGCTTGATACAAGATCATGGGTTAGTGGATGTTTGGGGACAACTAAGACCACAAGATAATGGGTACACGTTCTACTCCTACCCACATAAAAAATTTGTCAGGCTTGATTATTTCTTCTCCCCTATTTCAATCACGTCAGGTGCAATTATTTCAATATATCCTAGAATATCATCTGATCACTCCCCGTTATTATTAGAGATTGATATGGATTTAAACAAACCCAGACAAACTAGTTTTACATTTGATAGGAAGCTCATTTTTAATGAGGAGTTTCAAGAACATATAAGAAAATGGATAAAGTTATATTTTGAAGAGAATGAGGGATCCAGCTCACAAGCCATAATATGGGACACTTTTAAAGCTGGATTTCGGGGAGAATGTATAAGTTTTTCATCCAGGGCTCGGAAAAAAGCCAAATTAGAGCTAGATAGCTTATATGATCAATTAATTTTGTCGGAAACATTATTAATGCAGGAGATAATCAACAAAGGGCCAAGTCTAACTGAATTGGAGGATAAGGTTGCTAGGGACAAAGCGAAAATAACAGGTATCTGGTCTCAGGAAAATGCTAGGAAGTATCTCTCTTTAAAAATGGATAGTCATGAATATGGTGAAACAATCGGGAGAAGGCTGGCGATTCAATTACGCATCAAAGAGTCGGCCAGAAATATTGCTCAAATGAGAGATTCTGAAGGCACGACACAGTCAGCACCACAAGAGATACTTAAAATTTTCCAACGATTTTATTCTGAGCTATATGAGGGACCACTTTGTTCTGGATTAAACTGGAACACACTATTTGCAAAGGGCCTAAAAAAGGTGGACTCAACTGTCTCTCTGGGCCTAGAGGATATAATTACAGAGGAGGAGTTGGATAGAGCTGTTAACAGTTTAGCAAAGGGTAAAGCCGCTGGTCCCGACAGACTACCAAGTGAAATATACTTACAATTTTATCATGACATTAAAAAAGAACTTCTACAAACAGTGAGGGAAGCGCAGGTGGGGAATCCCCCAAGAACATGGGCGGAAGCTACTATTGCCGTTTTTTGTAAAAAAGGGAAACCGGCAGATTGTGTAGGGTCATATAGACCGATTTCGCTGTTAAACTCTGACAATAAAATTTACTCTAAAATCTTAGCAAATCGGCTGTCAGATTGTATTACCCCTTTAGTTTCACAACATCAACATGGATTTATCCCTAGAAGGGGGACGACAGAACATGTAAATACAGTTATATCTCTTTTTGATACGGCTTCAGTATATAAGAATGACTTAGCGCTGATTCTGCTGGACGCAGAAAAAGCGTTTGATCGCGTGCAATGGGAGTATCTTTGGCAAACAATGAGCAAAATGGGATTTGGGGGAAGATTCATTAGAGCAATACAATCTTTGTATTTAAAACCCATAGCAAAGATATCAGTCATGGGCCAACTTCCTGACAATGTCATTATAACACGAGGTACACGACAAGGTTGCCCATGCTCTCCTCTTTTATTTGCTCTTTATATAAACCCTTTTATTGAGTTATTAGACCAGAATATTTTGATCACCCCTTATAAAGTTCAGAATCTTTATTTTTCGGTGTTTGCATACGCCGATGATATAGCAGTGGCAACAACTAACCCTGCAACAGCAATTAAAGAAATTGAACAATTAGCACAGATTTTTGGACTGATAACAGGTTATAAATTGAACGAGACCAAAACTCAAATTCTTTGTTCTGATACAATTGTTTGGGCCGATAGTAGGGTGGTTAAAGAGGTGACCTATTTGGGAATTCTAATCAGGACAAATATGGCGGAAATAGTGCAAGTTAATTGGAATACTTTAGTGGCAAAAATTATGGCATCCCTGGATAGATGGGAAAGGCTGTATTTAACTATCATTGGAAGATCAAATGTGATAAAAATGAATATACTGCCAAAGGTATTGTATTTGTTTAGATCGATACCTTTAGAAATCACTAAGGATAAAATACAGAACTTGCAATCTAAATGCGGGAAATTTATATGGAGCCCGGGGAGACCTAGAAGGGCAATGAAATACATGACGTTGCCAATCTTAAGGGGAGGAATGGGGGTACCTGATTTTTTCCTTTATTACGTCACTTGTTTTTTATTGAAAATGAAAATTTTAATAACAGGAGTTAATGAAATGGATGATGTTAATATGCCAAATATTTTTGATATGCAGTTGGGTTCCAATGCAAAACTTATTCTTGTAAAAGAAATTGATGGGAGTTATTTCAAGCAAACAAGGTTCAAGGTAATCATGGGGGCTTTCAAGGTTTGGAAATGGTTCATGAAAAACATGGAATTACCAAGAGTGTCATACTACACTCCGTTTAATGCACATAGGATTTTACCAGGCATTTTTTCTGATGTAATGGCTAATAAGTGGCAGCAAAAAGGTATTAAGACGCTAGGACACATGGTTAACATAAATGGGAAGTGTAAATCTTTTGAAGAGATCAAGGATGAATATTTACTGCCTAGATGGTACTTTTTTAAATACCTCCAAATACGGGATTATTTAACTCGAAGGGGTGGGAGTTTAAATCAACATCAAGTTATTGAAGAAATACGTAGATCAGCTAAAATTGGAGTAATTTATCAATACTTGATCTCTGCTAAAAAAGACGACACAGATAGAGTGCAGTTGAAATGGAGAGAGTTGTTAGGTGATTCCGAGATTAATGTAGAAGATCTGTTAACCTTGTCTAAGGAAGGGCTCATGTCGGCAAATTTGAAAGCTCAGTTTTTTAAGTCACTATATGATTTATATTACATGCCCAAGAGAATGGCGAAATGGATAGTGGGAAGTCAGGGTAAATGTTTCCGCTGTGGTGAGGAGGACACCGGAGCGGTACATGTTTTTTATAATTGTCTTAAGTTAAAGGGATTCATTAAGCACCTGGAAAAGTTTATTTCTTCAGTGATTAAAACAACGATAGTTATTTCTCCAGCAATGATGCTGTTAGGAAAAATACAGAAAGACAACAACCTGGACATACTTTTTCCACACCGGCATTTTATTTTTTTTGCAATGACAGTGGCACGCCTCTGTATCGCCAGGGAATGGTTACAGGAAAAACCCCGGATCTGCAATGGCGTGCTAAAATGCTGAGCTTATATAATTTGGAGTGGAGTTTATTTTCAATCAAAGGATCAAGGAAAAAAAGACTGGGCATCAAAATTTGGGGCACCTTCCGAGACTATTATGAGTCATGAATTTGTCTCTCTTGAAAGCTAAAATATAAATAACTTGGACTTTATTTTGGACTTTACTATTGTATGATGTACAGGCTGAAAGTCAACTTGAGACGTGTTTGTTAGTTTGCTGTGCTAAGAACAATAAAAAAAAAAAAAAAAAAAAGGAATGCCTATGCAGATACTACTACAAAAGTTGCCTCTCCAGGGTCCAGGAAGAAGAGGAGAATGCTGGCTGCCTACTTGCACGGCTGATCAAACCAAAACTTCGGGGAACCCAGATTACGCATGTTAGTAATGAGGTAGACATATCCATATAAGAGCCCGGAGCAATAAACATCCTGAACTTTGAATACACAGACCCGCCCCCAGTTACACAGGAGACTATCAGGGACTTCCTAGCACCCCTGAAGCCTACAACATTGGATATACAGACCTGAGAGCTATTTGGTGGCCCAGTGAAACTATTGGAGGCCTGCCAGGCCATGTGTTTTATGGCCACAAGGGAAACAGCAGGGCCAGACGGGCTCCCAGCTGAATTTCGCCTCTAAGTTGGCACCTCACCTGGTGACCCTCTATGCTGAGTCCCTAAGCCTTGGACGACTTCCTGAATCAATGCAAAATGCAATAGTGATCCAACTTCCCAAGACAATAGTTTAGGAGACTGCATAGTTGAGTATAGCCCTTTATCCATACTTAACATGGACTTGAAGATTTTAGGCAAGGTCCTGGCACTCAGGCTGCTAGCTCATATGCGTGTGCTGATCCATACTGACCAGAACGGGTTCATTCCATCCCGAAACAACTCATTTAACTTGAGGAGACTCTACTCCGTGCTTTATCAATCTCTGGCGAGAGCACTCACACAAGCGGCGATTTATCAATAGACCTGGAGAAGGCCTTCGATACAGTGAGCTGGGATTATCTATTTGAGACTTGGGGAGGGATGAATAAAGTTGGTCAGAATGCTGTACATGTGACCCACGGCAAGAGTCTACATGGGCAAAACAGTGTCCATCTAGTACAAAATTTCCCGTGGCACTCGACCGGGATACCCCCTTTCACCCTTACTGTTTGCCTTGGCAATGGAGCCATTAGCTGCATTGTTTTACCAGGGCGGCAATTGGATGGGAATGACTATAGATAGGTGAATTTACATTACCTCCCTGTATGCTGATGACCTCCTGATCTATCTGAATGAAGCTGTGGTCGATTCTGACACAGCCATGGGACTCTTGGGAAGATTTGCTCTCCTGCCAGGACTGCTGGTCAACAAGACTAAAACCTACATGTTTTCCATGTTGGGTTCCCTATGGAGACCCTCAGCACTGCCACAAGACCTCAACTGGGTGCAGACTATATTAAAATACCCGGAAATCCAAATTTACCACTCCCTAGATGTCACGGGGCGGGTCACCGGGAGCTTGACACCGAAGTAGACCCCGAGGCAGGCAAGGACTGGTGGTCGGCTGTTCCCCCCCTTACACCCCTTTCTGTTTCTATGCTGCAGTCTGCCTCATCATGGCAGGAGGCGTGGTCCCTGAAAGACACTAGCGCCCAGTGGGGAAACAGAGACGAAGATCTATCGACATACGGCCCCTTTAAGTCTGACCGCGAGGAGACTGAGACTCCGCCCACATGGTTCGTCGCGGAACCAAAAGGAGACACAACCCGGAAGGCGACGGACGGCGTTTCCCGAGGTGAAGGCGTGAGAGACCTGAGCGTGGAGATCGAGACGGAGGACGACGGTGAAGCAAGTCGGACGAGCCCAGCAGCTGACAACAAGCCAGGAGGCCACTGTATCTGTGATTCGCCCCGCCACGTTCCCGCGGGAGGAGCGTGGCTCACAAAGGTACGGGGCAAGTTGACGGGCTGGGTTACAAGGAGTGACAGCTCGAATGTGTACATAGACCAGTGTACATAGTGTCCTGATTCCAGAACCCCCTCATCCCTCACGGGCATGTGAAGCACAGGAGCGGGTGTGTTAAGATTGCACTCAAGCACTTGGTGTCCCTCACTCCCCCGGCCCCGATACATCAGTGGGACGAACAACGGAGTAATCTCCCTTTCTTTTGTTGTTTTCTCTTTCCTGGGATCACCTCCCCTGCATCAAGAGAGAGGACCCGACCCCTACGTGAACCTGAGAGCTAGAGGACTGGCGGGCTCCTACAGCTGGAGGGACCGAAACACCCTGGATCGTCCGGTGTTCCCCAGAGGCGTCAAAACGGAACTGGATGAATTTACCCGACTACGAGTCTCTAGTAGAAGACGTAAAGCATACCTAAAAATAAAACCATCGTTGAAAGCTTTACTGCAGGTGTCTGACTCAGTCCCTTCCGCCCCTCCACCTACCGAACCCCTAACAGTGGTGTCAGAAGTGGGATCGTCATCGCAGTCCGTCTGTGCTACAGAGATGGACGCCCTTATTCAGCATCTGGTGAAGGGGCAAGAGAAACTAGAACGGGCAGTGGAGCACCAAATCACGACCTCACAAGCAGACAGGGACTTGTTCACAAATACCATCGCAGCCCAATTGGAACGCTTCCAGACCAAGGCAGCCCTTCCAGTAAGCAACGTCATGGGGGAGACCAGGGTCCACGTCCCCAACCCTTCAGGGATAGCCCTGCAGAAGTATGTACATGGGGAGGACCCAGACGCCTTTCTCATGAACTTTGAACGAGCGGCCAGGGCGTTAGGATGGCCTGAAGAGAAGTGGCCTTTCTTCCTGGCCCCCTTACTAACCGGCGAAGCACAGTTCGCCTACCAGGTGGCCAACCCTGCAGGCACGGCCCCATACCACCTGATCAAAAACGTCATCCTCGACCATTTGGGGCTCGACCCCGAGGCATATCGTGTCAGATTCAGAAAGGAAAAAGGGGTACCCGGGGAAAACCCTAAGACTCTTTTCTACAGGCTGAAAATGATGGCCGATAAATGGCTTAAACCGGAGACATGCACCAAAGAAGAAATACTGGCGAAAGTATATTTAGAGCAGTTTATGGAGGCTCTTCCATATGGGTCCCAAAGATGGCTTTGACAACACTCCGGGCTCTCCGTGGACCAGGCCATAGAGATGGCTGCCAACTACGCACGGGTCCAACCTCGAGGGTTGGGATGGGAACCAGACAAATATCCAAAGACTGCACCCCAGAACAAACCAGAAAAAAAGACTAAACCAGTAACGGAACCCGCTAGACCCAGACCGATGCGGATGGAACCTCACACCACCAGGGGCCCGCAATGTTTTGAGTGTGGAGAATGGGGCCACATAGCCCGACTGTGTCCCCGAAAACACCCACCCGAGGAGCCAATGGAGGTTGGCTATCTTCCCCGAACAGTGCTATACTCAGCGGAGATGGGAACATCGTTCCATGTGAGTATGCAAATCAACGGCCAAATGGTGAGAGTCCTATTAGATTCCGGTTGCAGACAGTCTGTGGTCCGGAAAAGACTAGTCCACCCCAGGCAATATGTGCCGAGACCATCGTCCATATCCGTTGTGTCCATGGGGACGTCAAACCTTATCCCGTAGCCGACATCACACTATGCCCCACCGACAAACCGGAATGCGAGGTTAGGGTAGGGGTAGTGGACTCCTTGCCAGAGGATATGATATTGGGGGTGGATAACCCGAGGTTCCTTGCTCTCTTCCGTGAGACTGTGTTCGCTGGCAACAGGAGCATAGACGAACCCAAGGCAGCATTCCTCACCCCTGATCCCTGGGTTCTGGACCGAAGCTTTAGACACGCACAAGCAGAGGACAGAACGCTGTTCAATGCCTGGGAGGCCGCACATGCCGGCCAAAACTCACAAACTCTCACATTCCCTAGGTTCGTGATTCACAAGGATCTCCTGTACAGACAGGAGGCCGCAGGAACCCGACAACAGCTGTTAGTCCCGCTGACCTTCAGAGAACAGATCCTGTTCTTTGCCCATGCCCACCTAACAGCAGGACATGCGGGCAAGGAGAAGACGACAGAGAGCGTATTAAGACATTTCTATTGGCCGGGCATATACCGAGACGTACAGGAGTACTGTAGAAGGTGTGACATATGCCAGAGAAAGAACACGCCCAGGCCACCAGCCGCCCCTCTACAACAAATGCCCATAATAGGCATACCCTTTGAGAGGGTAGGCATGGACTTGATCGGGCCCCTACCCTCCTCAGCTAAAGGACACCGATACGCTCTAGTCATAGTGGACTACGCCACTAGATTTATCGAGGCGTTTCCCCTACGAGCCCCTACCACGGCAAATGTGGCCGAGAAGATCGTGGAACTCTTTGCCCGTGTCGGCTTTCCCAAAGAGGTCCTCACCGACCAAGGGACCCCGTTCACATCGCGCTTAATGAAAGAAGTATGCAAATCCCTAAATATCCACCAGCTGAAGACGTCGGTCTATCATCCCCAGACCGACGGTCTGGTGGAAAGATACAACCAAACCTTGAAAACCACCCTAAAGAAGATGCTTACTTCGGAAGGACAGACCTGGGATCGCCTGCTTCCACTGGCCCTGTATGTGCTCAGGGCGCAGAAACAGAGCAGCCTAGGCTGTTCTTCTTTCGAACTACTCTACGGTCATGTTCCTAGATCCCTATTGGAAATAACAAAGGAATGTTGGGAGACCCAAGAAGCTCAGGAACAGTCATCCCTCCTGGACTACACCCTACAACTACGGTCGAAACTGGGGAAGCTACGAGGATTGGCACACACGAACTTGGAACAACAGAGACACAAACAGAAGACGTACTACGATAGAGGGAAGAAACTGCGGAAACTCCAGGTCGGTGAATGGGCGCTGCTTCTCCGACCTTCGGTGACCCACAAGAACGAATGGGTTGGTCCGTACGAAGTGATTGAGACGATAGGGAACACCACTTACAGGCTCCGGCTGTCCCCCTGCAAGACACAAAGCTATCACATTAATCTATTAAAAAAATGGATAGGACCCAGACCGAAAGGCACCAACCTTGTACTTCCCTCCCTACCAGAACAGAGCTCAACCCTAGAAGACCTGGTGGTGAACGCGGACCTGAGCCCACAGAAGAAAACAGACTTACTAGGAGTCCTGCAGCAGTTGTCCCCAGTGTTTTCTGACGTCCCTGGAAAAACCACACTGGTGGAGCATCGTATAGAAACACCACCCGGGAAAATAATTAAGCAAAGACCGTACCGGATTCCCGCAGCCAGACGAGAAGATATCAGAAAAGAGGTGTTGGACATGCTACAACTGGGAGTGATCCGCCCGTCTAACAGCAGCTGGTCCTCCCCAATAGTGATGGTGCCCAAACCCGATGGCTCGAGGAGGTTCTGTATGGACTTCAGAGCCCTGAACGCCATATCCGAATTCGACGCATACCCCATTCCCAGGGTTGACGAACTGGTGGAGAAATTAGGGGATGCTGTCTTCATCACTACCCTTGACTTGACAAAAGGGTATTGGCAGGTGCCCCTCCGTGAAGAAGACCGAAAGAAAACGGCCTTTGTCCACGATGAAGGTCCGTACGAATTCACGGTGCTTCCTTTTGGATTACACGGGGCTCCTGCCACGTTCCAGCGCCTCATGAACCACGTCCTGAAACCATACCCTTCGTTCAGTTCGGCTTATCTGGACGATATAGTCATCTTTAGTAAGACCTGGGAGGATCATTTACAGCACCTTCGGATCATTCTGACAGCATTACATCAGGCAGGGCTCCATATCAACTCGAGGAAATCCAGAGTAGCCTTCAATAGTGTCAAATACCTGGGCTACGTCCTCGGGAAAGGGACTATTGCTCCACAAGCCGAAAAAGTGACAGCCATTCGGAACACCCCGTTTCCGACCTCGAAAAGGGAGCTACGGGCCTTCCTCGGCCTTATAGGCTATTATAGGAGATTTATACCTACATTCGCCGAAGTAGCCGCTCCCCTCACGGATCTCCTACGACAAGACGTCAAACCCAGAGAAATACGGACTCCTACGACAGAAGCCCTGAGGGCGTTCGGGGGATTGAAATCCATCATCACCACAGCCCCGGTACTAGAATCCCCCGACTTCTCTAAAACATTCATTCTTGCCACTGACGCCTCTGACATAGGGATTGGGGCCGTCCTGTCTCAGGTGGGCGACGACGGGGTGGAACATCCCATTCTCTTTACCAGTCGCAAGCTCTTTCCCAGGGAGTGCAGGTATTCTACCGTGGAGCGGGAATGCCTAGCTATTAAGTGGGCAGTGGACAAACTGCAGTACTATTTGGAAGGAAAGGCCTTTGTCTTACAGACTGATCACGCACCTCTGAAGTGGATGTATCAGAACCGTTCCCTTAATGCCAGAGTGTTACGCTGGTTCCTGTCCCTTCAGCCCTACTCCTTTTCTGTGCAGCATAAAAAGGGCATGGCAAACGGGAATGCGGACTTTCTGTCCAGGATCTTTCCTCTCCCCGAACGGGAGAAACCAGGGGGGGAGGAGTGTCACGGGGCGGGTCACCGGGAGCTTGACACCGAAGTAGACCCCGAGGCAGGCAAGGACTGGTGGTCGGCTGTTCCCCCCCTTACACCCCTTTCTGTTTCTATGCTGCAGTCTGCCTCATCATGGCCGGAGGCGTGGTCCCTGAAAGACACTAGCGCCCAGTGGGGAAACAGAGACGAAGATCTATCGACATACGGCCCCTTTAAGTCTGACCGCGAGGAGACTGAGACTCCGCCCACATGGTTCATCGCGGAACCAAAAGGAGACACAACCCGGAAGGCGACGGACGGCGTTTCCCGAGGTGAAGGCGTGAGAGACCTGAGCGTGGAGATCGAGACGGAGGACGACGGTGAAGCAAGTCGGACGAGCCCAGCAGCTGACAACAAGCCAGGAGGCCACCGTATCTGTGATTCGCCCCGCCACGTTCCCGCGGGAGGAGCGTGGCTCACAAAGGTACGGGGCAAGGTGGCGGGCTGGGTTACAAGGAGTGACAGCTCGAATGTGTACATAGACCAGTGTACATAGTGTCCTGATTCCAGAACCCCCTCATCCCTCACGAGCATGTGAAGCACAGGAGCGGGTGTGTTAAGATTGCACTCAAGCACTTGGTGTCCCTCACTCCCCCGGCCCCGATACGTCAGTGGGACGAACAACGGAGTAATCTCTCTTTCTTTTGTTGTTTTCTCTTTCCTGGGATCACCTCCCCTGCATCGAGAGAGAGGACCCGACCCCTACGTGAACCTGAGAGCTAGAGGACTGGCGGGCTCCTACAGCTGGAGGGACCGAAACACCCTGGATCGTCCGGTGTTCCCCAGAGGCGTCAAAACGGAACCGGATGAATTTACCCGACTACGAGTCTCTAGTAGAAGACGTAAAGCATACCTAAAAATAAAACCATCGTTGAAAGCTTTACTGCAGGTGTCTGACTCAGTCCCTTCCGCCCCTCCACCTACCGAACCCCTAACACTAGATGACCTACGAGAGGGTAATCGTGACAGAGCGCTCAGATCCCATAAATCTTGTGTATCATTTTGGAGTTCCCTGAGACTACCAGTCATGGCACAAATCTCACTGACTAAAATGGCCCTATTACCTCACTTATTATATTTCTTTGTTAAACTCCCATTTGTGATGCCGAGGGGATGGTTAGGTCAATTGGACTCCCAATGGATGGATGGAGGAGAGTTTCTCTGAAAACGTTGCCGTGCCCTATGGGGGACGGGCGTCTGGGGGTACTGTTTTTTTAATTTTACCAACTACCCCCCACCCCCAGTTACAATGGTTTAGGCAGTGGCTGGAGGGAGTAAACATGGAGGGGAAATTCTTATCCAAACCTAATGTACCCCCCACCCATTTATAGGCTAAGATGCTCGACCACACAGTGGCAACCCACTACCAGTCGCTGGTACAAACCACAGCTTTGCAATGCTGTACCTCAGAGGAACTGCTGCTACATGAGTCTCGGACACCGCATTACAGACATCCATGGTGAACAACCCGACTTTCACCCATTCCTGGCCCTGTGTGGTTTTTGACTGATGCATCGCGTTCAGCCCAGCAGTTCACCTATGACACCACAAAATTGAGGCACCATGCTCTTCACATTGACACATCACTGATGTTACCCTGTCTTTGGAAAGCAAACACTCGTACCCACAACCGATCCATCACCTCCTTTGTGCAATGCATCGGCCCCAAGCACCAACGCCTCAGCCACCTTGCAGAGTCTCCAGGAACTGACACATCACCTGCACCCTCAATGTATACTCTCTGTTGTGTACCGCATCGTCCACGAGCATCGACAAATCCAAGGTACTGTCAACAATTCTGCTTGACTCCTGTCTCCAGCCCACGATCCATCACAGTCAAACTGAACTGTTGGATTTGCTCAAGTCAAGTGCAACCAGATAGTCCCAGTTGGAATTGTTGACTTCTAAGCACTGAATTTTGAGTTAATGTTGAAAACTTCATGTCTTGACTTGTGAATGTTGGATATTTGTCATTGTGGTCTTCTTTTACTCAGATATATATTGGCTATTTATCTAAACTGGTGTGAAGTACTTTTGTGTTGTTTTCGCTGTGTTACTATGTGTGTGTGTGTGTGTGTGTGTGTGTGTGTGTGTGTGTGTGTGTGTGTGTGTGCATGTGTGTGTGTACACACAAATACTTTACTCATTACCTCTTTAGTTTAGCCTGACTACTCTGTGCTAGGCTACAAGGGGGGAAGAAATGTTGCTCAAGCAACAACCACAATCCTTGTCAGTGTGAACCACAAAAGTCACTGAATTAACTTGTGCTTACCATCTGGTAGCTTGGCACAAAAGTCTTTCAGGCTTAAATTAGAGTCACTGTGTAAAGTAATGTATGCAGCAAACAGTAATAAAGTGAAAACACAACACAAGAAAAATCCCAGCCCAATTTTGAAAAATAAGATACATTTAAATAAATAAAATAACACCAAAACAAATGAATTCCTAGCAGTACAACCAGATACCTTTAAGCTTTCAGTGAAATCTAGCACCTAAAAGACCAAAATCCAACTGCATATATCTGGTTCCGTGAGACCGGGACCAAGTCAAAAGTTAAGGTTGACCACGATGGAACACAAGTCAGATACAGTAAGTGGATTGAGTCTGGTCTCGGCTGACCTTCAGACTGAGATTACATTTTGAAGGCTGCATCCAAAGAGGAGTATTCATCACCGGGAAACACTGGACGAAGTCTTGGTGAAGCCATTGACAATGGCTGGAATAAACTCTGAGCAGAAGAAGCAGGATTTCCAGGCTGAGGATATTTTTGTCCTCAATGAGGAGCTGGTCACCATCGAACCAGGTAAAGATTTTTACTTTCAGACTTAGACAACATTTTGGAACCAAAAACCTCCAGCGGGACAGGGCTACAAACTATAGCAGAAGAGGGGTCCCTGAGGCCAGACATGGCAATGAGAGGTCCTGGTGAACAGGATTTGCTGCTGTGTAGAATAACGTAGCAGGAGCTACTGCAAAGTCCGACCAACTGGCAATGCACCTTGGGCGGATCTACTGTTGGGTAGCTCCTTGTTTTCTGTCAGTTCTTTTGGTATTTTTAGTGAAGCTTTATTCAAAGTCCCACGTTTGAGGGCTAGGCAGGAGCAGCACCTATAACACCACTTCCAAGGTTGCTGGACCTGTGAGGCACTATTTGCTGGGATTGGCATTAAGACTCACTCCAGCAAAGATGAAGTGCAGAGTTTAAAGTCTGGCACTTGTTATGCCTCTGTAGGTCACACAGAAGGACAGCCGACTATCCATTGGTGGTCCTGCGTTCAGGGAGATGGTCCAGTTCTCCTTCAAGCATCAAGGCAGGCCTCTGGCAGCAGGGATGTCCTCTAGAGTGCAAGGCATTTCTCAAGCAGCAGGGCACTCCTCTGGTAGCAGCAGGGCACACCTCTGGGAACCAAGGCAGGATTCAAGCAGCAGGGTGGTCCTCTAGGGGTCCAGGAAGTCCTTCTGACGTCTTCCACAAGTTCAGAAGTGTACTGAAGAGGTGTTCTGGGGGTGCAATATTTAGACTTAGTGCCAGCCTTTGAAATGGGGGAATATCCCATGCTACCCCCATGTCTGGATCTGGAAAGGTCCTCCCTTAACCTACCAAGGCTCCAAGAAGTCTGCGGTGAAAAAAGTCCAGTGCCAGGTCCCTTAGTGTGTGTGCTGGAGGCTGCCCTTTCAACTATAAGTGGGAGGGAACAGCTCTGGCCCCAGCCATCTAGGCTGCCTGGTCAAGTATGCCAAACACCTAATCAGGGGCGGCTCCTCCGCTTGAGCTCTTGTTTAATGTAAATACTGCTGATATTTGCATTATTTAAAAATTGCAGAAAAAGCAAAAAGAGGTTAAAAAAAAGTCTTAACTTAATAAGGGGACACATTCATACCCATTGAGTGACTGATTTATACAAAGTGAAACCAAAAAGCCTGGATAAATCACAGCTTCCCTGCTTTAGTTTTGTGATCTTAGGCATATATTTTATTTCACAAGCATATATATATATCTATATATATATGTGATTTCAGAATACCAGCTGCACAAAAACCTACTGTGTTTGATTTAATAGACTATAATGTTGCTTGATAATGATCTGGGACGCAGTCAGGGTTTACATAACAACTTTCTTGCCTCTAGTTTTACTAATGAAACTGTCACCAGGGTAGGGGTGGGGCAGAAATGGTTCAAATTACATGGTTAAAATACTATCACTTTTAATAAATACGTCTCAGTGCTGCACTATCATATGACCTATTAATGTCAAAGCTTCCATTTGTTAATACAAACATTTCCAAGGTCCAGCTCGTGCATGGGCTCTAAGAGCCAAGGCTTTCCCTTGGCTCAGCAGTCCGTGTTAATTTGTTGTATCCTCTGGGTTGAATAGGGAGTCAGAAAGGTGTCAGATGAGAGATCACCATTAGGCACATTTCTACATGCAGATAAGGCAGGCTTTTTCTATGTCTGTCCATGTAGTATCTCTAAATCAGTCCGGCATTTGTAAAGCACAAACTAATCACACCTGAAGGTCTCAAGGTACTGGGGGCCATCGGGGAGATTAAGTGAGCTATTGCCCAGAGTCACATGATGCTGAGCTGAGCTGCCGCAAGGGATGGAACCGTGAGCCCCACACTCCAGAGACAGCAGTCCTGGCTGCTGCTCCTCACCTCCACCTCTCTAATGCTTTGACTATGTTTTATTATTAAAAAGCGAAAATATATCTTTACCATTTTCCTCCCATGCATTCTCTCTCATTCTTTTTCAAACCTGAATGTATTCCTTGTTCCTTCTCTAGTCTTTGCATTATTTCCTTGCTTTTTCCATTACTGTGATGCTTTTCTCTCCCTTTTCATTCTGTTTAACTCCTTTTCATTTCGTTACATTTCCTAAAACTAATCTTTTCATTTCCTTTAGCATTCAAGATCTTGTTTTATTTTTCTTCTTTGTTTTACACTTAGTTAATATCTTGAGGCTATCAAATAGTCAGAGAAAATGTCAGAATAAACAAACAAAACTGTAAAGTTCTTTAATGAGACCCTTTCTGAGTCTCCCTGTAAGCGCTAAGCAAAGCGAAGTGTGCTCTCCTAGCAGCTGTTCTGCTCGGTGTGCTGCTATTTCTGCCAACTTAAGCCAAGGCTCCCCTCTCCTGAAGTGGACGGGGTGCTGTGGGACCCACCTGAGCTTTCCAATAGGCAAGTCATCCGCAGTCTGCCGAAGCTAGTGTATACATGATCCTGTGGGTATACCGACTGACTATTACGCAACACTTGTAAACTCTAATCCAAGAAACAGAGGCGATACCAAATATTATAGACCATATGAGGCATTATATTTGTTAACCCCCAAAGAACCCTGATGTGAAAGCTTGTGGAATTAAATGAAAAATGCAAAGAATGACTGTAATCTGCTATAAAAAAAAGGCAAATTTAATTGGTCAGTGGCTAAAAGGTAACCCTTGAAAGTAGTCGATACCAGATATCACAGCAATGCAAGAGCCGTAATATTTGGTATCCCCACAGTAAAAGATGTAAAACACAGGAAAGGATGCTATTTAACTTGAATATACTGTGCTCACTCAGCCAAGAGAAAGCCATGCCCATCGTAATACTGGTAAGCTCTAACCTGAGAAACATAGGCATGCTAAATATTATAGCCCTTGAGTTGGTCAATGAATAAACAGTAACCCTTAAAAAGTAGGGGATACCAAATATTACAGCCATTACAAGCCGTAATATGTGGTGTCCCCACACTAAAAGATTATGGAAAAGACAGGGAAGGATGTTGTTTGGCAGGAAAAGGCTTTATCCATCCAGCCAACAGAATGTATTGTCAAGTTGGATCCTGGTAAAATCTAACTCGAGAAACATAGGGGACACCAAATATAGTCCATATGAGTCACTATATTTGATGTGACAGGTTCTAGAATGAAATCAAAATTTTGAAAAGGGATTATAGTCTGATATTAAATAAAAGGCAACTTGACTAGGTCATAGCTAAGAGTTAACCCTTGAAAAGTCAATCAATCAGGGGCTTTAGAGTGTGGCTACTCACTTTTGAGGGTCAAACGGCCCTGGAGGGGGGCTGCTGGTCTTTCTGGGTGGAGCATCATTTGAAGACCCAGGTCTTGAGGTCCTTCTTGAATTGGGTCAGCAATGCAGATTGCCTGAGGTAGAGGGGCAGAGTGTTCCAGATCATGGGTGGGAGGTAGCAAAAAGTGCTTCCTCTGGTTCTAGTCTTGTGGGTCCTGGGGATGGAGGCTAGGGTGATTTGGGCTGAACAGAGTTGTCTGGCGGGTAGGTGGAATACGAGGCGGTGGTTCAGATAAGCTGGTCCTTCTCCATAGAGAGCTTTGTAAGAATGAGTGAGGAGCTTGAAGGTGAATTTCTTTTTGACTGGGAGCCAGTGGAGTTGTCTGAGGTGTTGCGTGATGATGCTATGGCAAGGGATGTTGAGGACCAGTCTGGCTGTGGCGTTTTGAACGTTCTGTAGTTTCTTGAGCTGTTTCTGGGTGATGCCAGCTTAGAGTGCGTTGCCGTAGTTGAGTCTGCTGGCGATATGTGCGTGGGTAACCATCTTTCTGAATTCTGTGGGGATCCATCTGAATGTCTTTCGAAGCAGGCAGAGCGCGTGGAAGTAGGCGGAGGAGACTGTATTGATTTGGCAGTTCATCATGAGTATTGAGTCCAGAATGACGCCTGGGTTGTGTGCAAGGGTGGGAGGGGATCCCAAAACAACTGGCCACCAGGAGACATCCCAGGCTGAAGGGGTTGGTCCCAGAATTAGTACTTCAGTCTTGTCCAAGTTGAGCTTGAGGCAGCTGTCTTTCATCCAGGTAAGAACAGCCTTCATTCTGCTGTGGAAGTTGGTTCTGGCGGTTGTGAGTCCATTGGTGAGGGAGAGGATCAGCTGGGTGTCGTCGGCATTGGAGACAATATAGTGTGTGTGGCTTCTAATGACAGCTGCAAGGGGGGCCATGTAGGTGTTACAGGGTGGGGTTTAAGAGGAACCCTTGGGCATTCTGCAGTTGATCTCTGTAGGTTCTGAAAGGAAAGGGGTAGTCTAACTTGCTGAGTCTGGCCGGTGAGGAAGAAGTGAATCCAGTCCAGTGCCTTGTCGCAGATGCTGGCATAATGGAGTCTCATGATTAGGGTGCAGAGGGAGACGATGTCAAAGGTGGCAGAGAGGTCCAATAGGATGAGGGCTGCGGTCTCACCCCTCTCAAGTAGGGAGCGGATGTCATCGATGGCAGCAAGGAGTATGGTCTCCGTGCTGTGGTTGCTTTGGAAGCTGGATTGTGAGGTGTCCAGGATGTGGTTCACTTCAATGAACTCAGAGAGTTGAACATTGATGGCCTTCTCAATGACTTTGGCTGGGAAGGAGAGGAGGAAGATGGATTTGAAGTTCTTGAGGTCTGTCGGATCTAAGGATGGCTTCTTCAGTAGGGGGTTGATATTGGTGTGTTTCCAGTTGTCGGGGAATGTGGCTGTTTTAAAGGAGCAGTTGATGGTGTGGCAGAGCTGGGGGCGATGGCGAAAGCTGCTCTGTGGAAGATGTTGTATGGGCAAGGACATGAAGGGGCTCCTGAGTAAATGCTCTTCATGTTCATGAGTGTGTCCTTTGTTGTGAGCGGGGTCAATCAGAGCACAGTCTGTTTGGGTGCAGCTTGGTTCCTTGCAGTAGTGGCGGCATGGTGGCTGGGTCTAGAATATCGAAGCTGTTGTAGATCTGCCTGATCTTGTGGTGGAAGAACGTGCTGAGTTTGTTGCAGAGGTCTTGGGAGATAGGGACATCTGTGGTCTCACTGTTGGGTATACAGAACTCCTTGACAATGATGAAGAGTTCTTTGCTGTTGTGTGCGTTGGCGTTGATTCTGACTTGGAGAGTCATTTTCTTTGTGATCTTGTGGAGGAGGTGCTGTGCGATAACGTCGTATTTGTAAGTAGCGTTGGTTTACGGGGTTTTGTTTTTCTTCCATCTCTTCTCGAGTCGTCTGCAGGTGCTTCTGGACTTGTGGAGGTTGGGGTGAACTAGATTTTTTGGAGTATTGCTTCCCTGGTCTTTTCTTTAGAGGTACCAGGGAGTTGGCACAGTTGGAGATCCACCAGTGGAGGCTGCGTGCTGCGGTGTTAGCAACTGTTGTTGTTGGCAGGTTGGTTGTGCTGAGTTGATGAGAAATTCTTCGGTGGCCTTGATCCAGCCACGCAAGGGGGGTGGTGATGAGGGTGGTGGAGTACGGTGGGCGTGGTGAGGGCGAGATGCACGGTCGGTCCAGGAGAGTTTGGTGGTGTGGTTGTAGCTGTAGCTGATGGTCCCACTGGCCGAGAAGACTGGTTCGAGCATATGTTCGGCTGTGTAGGCTTGATTCTGATGTTGGCGAGGTTAACCAGTAGGGAGGGAGTGTTCTGATCACAGGGGTTGTCCACGTGGAAGATGAGGTCTCCGAGCAGGATGTAGTCGGTGGATGCGAGATCCTGGGGTGCAATGTGTTCTACGATGGTGTCAGTGAAGGATGGTCCGGGAGCCTGTAGACAAAGGTGCTGCAGAGGGTGGTGTTAGGGTTGTCTGGATCTGGAAGTGGAAGTGGAGGTGTTCCAGGGTGGTCGCTGGGTCGTTAGAGTGTGTGGCCAGTGGGAGTGAGTTGTTGTGGACAAGGGCGATGCCTTCTCCTGGGCGGTCGGGGTGGTCCTTGTGGGTGATTTTGCAGCCATCAGGGATAGCGATGGCAGTGTGTGGTCTGTAGCAGGGGTTAGTCAAGGTTTCTGTGAAGAAAGCAATGTCAGGAGAGGTGGCGTCGAGGAGGTCCCCGATTTCTGTGGAGTGTATGTGGAGAGATCACACATTGAGGAGGATTTTGTTGAGCCAGTCCGGTGCGCTGTTGGTCAAAGCTGGCGTGTGGGTATCAGTGAAGGCTTTGTTTCAGTCCTGGCAAGTGATGGGTCTGTGGGTCTTCTTCAGTGACGCAAGATTGCAGGCGAGTTGAGGACAATGAGGGTGCTGGTATTGTAGCAGTGGAATTTCCAAGAAACAGTGTCTCTGGCTCTGGGCACGGTCCAGGCGCCGATGGGCACAGACGGGCTTACCTTAGGCAAGCCTGTAGCGCAGCTGCAAAGCGTTCGCCATTAGCTAGGGCTGCAGGGGGGGTGCTGGAGAGCTGGGAGGTGGGAAAACACAGGAAGGGACACTGGAGGGATATTGCAGCAATGCAGAAACCTTAATATGTAGTGCCCCCACAGTAAAATATGTTGGAAAACAAAGGGAATAGTGTTATTTGGGAGGAAGATACTGTTTTCACCCAGTCAACAGAAGGCCATGTCAAATAGATTCCTGGTAAGCTCAAATCAGAGAAACATAGGGGAAATCAAATAGTATAGCACTTCTGAGGCATTATATTTGGTATCCCCAAAGGAACACGATGTGAAAGCTTGTGGATTGACATAAAAAATGTGAAAAGATACTGTAGTCTGCTATCAAATAAAAGGCAACTTGAGTTGATCAATGACTAGGGGATTCTGTATATTACAGCACAGCAGAAGCCATAATATGTGCTATCCCCCATGGCTATATTACAGAAAACAGAGGTTAGGGTGCTATTTAGCAGGAAAATACTTTGTGCACCCAGCCAACAGAATACCATGTCAAATTGAATCCTGATAAGCTCTAACCCAAGAAAAATAGCCGATAACAATTATTATAGCCCATATGAGGCATTATATTTGGTATCCCCCAAAGGTACTGGATGTGAAAGCTTGTGGAATTAAATAAAAAATGTGAAAATATATTGCAGTCTTCTATTAAATAAAAGGCAATTTAAGTTGGTCAGTGGATAAAAAGTAACCCTTGAAAACTAGGGGATACCAGATATTACAGGAATTCATGAGCCGTAATATGTGGTATCCCTTTAGAAAAAGCAAGGATTCTATTTGGTAGAACAACTGTGTTTGTACAGTCAACATAAGGCCATGTCAAATTGTATCCTGGCCAGTAATATCTCTAGAAAACTACGGGATACCAAATAGTATAGGCCAGACAGGCCATTTTATTTGGTACAATACAAACTGGGTGGTACATGGGATCAAATAAAAGTATGGGATCAGGAAATAAAGCCTGGTGATAGGCCTAGGGCAGAGATACTAGCCTTGCCAGGTCAAATTTTCACGTATATGCATTCTCTGATTCCACCGAGGAAGGTTGATTGGGACAATTTAACTGCTTGCCACCAGAGGAAAGATGAGAATGTGTCTCATTGTTCACACGGTTTAAAGATGTGTTCCTGGATTATAGTTAGCAGGATTTGTCGATTGAGGGAGGTGTCCGGTTGTTTATTAATAGATTTGTTTCCAATTTGCTTCAGGAGGTTGCGGCTCGATTGCAGGCTTCCAAAAGCACTTGGTCCACATCTTCCCCTGCTGTTATTTTGAATATAGCGCATGTTACAAGCACAGGGAGAATGAGGACAAGGAGAGGATAGAGAAGAAGCACAGGAATTAGAAGGCGAAGATGTTGTTGCAGCAGGTTTCTAGAGGGAATGGTAGAGGAAGTGGTGGTTCAGCCCGACAGATTCCACGAACTAGCAGGCAGACGAATACTACGCCTTTAGGGCCAAATCAGTGCTTATTGTAAGGAGGAGGGACATTGGTGTAGTGAGTGTCCAGTGTTCTTTCAGAAGGTGGTAGTCCCTAGAGGACGAGGCTCTCGTGGACAGAGTCGTGGAGCTGGGGGTCAGGCAGGGCTCAACATGCTGCAGCCTCACAGGGTCATTCTGATAATAATTACTTTGATGACCCTCGTGGTGGACAGTACTATCATGATGATTATGACACAGATCAGGTGACAGGCTTGTCTTATAGCTAGGACAGCAAGGGACAGAATGAGGGACCAGTTCTGATACCTGTAGATCAGCATGGTCCTTACGCTTCTGCTGATTTGCATAGCTCGGCTAAGGAATTTCTGGTGGACAATCAGTTCTATTGCCCGTTCTTGGGTCCCTGGGGTGACTCTGTCTGGCCATAATAATGTTTAGGTAGGTTCCTCTGGTGTACCAGTTGTGAGCCCTATTTCAAAACCTCTTGCATTGACTGTTGGTCCCTTCAATGTGGATTCATCATTCTTATTAAAATCAATAGTGGGGAAAAGTTTGGACTTGTTGAAGAAATTGTATGCTGCAATTTACTGCTCCATGGCAGCTGTTTACATGACAATAGGTCTGGATGTGGCACACGCTACACAGTGTCTGTCCAAAAGATGCGCCCCATCCTGTCGAATTCAAAGCTGTGCCGCCCACTTTGTGGGCAACAGGTGACACAGATGTGGGACTGCTGCAGATATCCCGCCGGATTTGATCCGAGGTAAAGACAATGCTATTTTGCCTTGTAGCTGGCAGAAACTTTAGATTCTGTTGAGCTCCTCAGGTCTATACAGAGAGTCCAAGTATCTATAGTCAAGCTTGAAAAGCCCAATTGGATTCCCTTTCACTACAGGTAATGTTTTGCTTCAGTACGTTGATGATCTTCTTATCGCCTCTGACACAGAACAAGATTGTAAGGATACTTCATTCAAATTGTTGTTGCATTTGGCACAGCACGGACATAAAGTTTCCCTTTCCAAATGTCAGTATTGTCGACAGGAGGTCACCTATTTAGGTCACCTACTGTCAAAGGGGGGGTAGGAGATGGACTCCCGAGCACATCAGTACCATTGCTAAAATGCCCATCCCACAGACTTAGAAAGATGTGCACACTTTTATAGGTATCACTTCCTACTGCAGGCAGTGGATACCTAACTATTGCTTACTAACCAAACCCCTGCTTGCACTAACCACTAAAGATGTGCATGAGCCCCTGCCTTGGACGCCTGAATGTCAGCAGTTTTTTGAGCAATTAAAAGCTACGCTTTGTTCGGCTCCTGTGCTTGGCACTCCCGGGTATGGCAAGCCATTTGCGTTGTACATCCATGAGATGGCTGGTTGCGTTCTTTCTGTTTTAACATAAAAATTTGGAGTTAAGCGACGGCCGTGTGCTTATTTATCTGCTGGCCTTGACCCTGTTGCAAGAGCCCTCCCGAGCAGTCTAAGAGCGGTCGCGGCTGTGGCTGTCTCAATATGACAATCAGCTGGACTCGTGCTTAATACTGAGTTCACAGTCATGGTACCTCATGCTGTGGATACACTTTTAAATAAGACTAAGCCACAGCATCTCACCAGTGCACCTCTCACACATTATGAATTACCATTGTTCGCCAAACACATCACAATCAAAAGATGTGCCACTCTGAACCCAGCTACGTTGCAGCCCCTACCTTCTGAAACCGATGACACTCAGAAGCATGATTGTATCTTCCGGATGGAAGAAGAGACGAAAGGATGGGTAACTTGACTTATGTTCTCTTATCTGACACACAAGGTGAACTATATGTTGATGGCTCTTCTTTCAAATTACCAGACGGCACTACAACTGCAGCTTATGCTATTACCACATTGCGTAGTCATAGAGACATCACAAGTCCCCTACCAGTCAGCCCAAGCAGCTGAGTTAGCCACCCTTATTCGAACATGTGAATTGAGCAAGGGACTCTTTGTCAATATTTATACTGACAGCCAGTATGCCTTTGGGGTGGCACACAATTTTGGGCGAGTCAGGGTTGAGAGAAGGGTTCCTTTCTACCCATGGTACAAAGATCCAAAATAGTCACCTTATATTGAGACTTTTGTCTGCTCTGACACTCCCTAAGAAGTTGGCAATAGGAAAATGTAGCGCCATTAGGAAAATTACTGATAATGTAGGTAGGGGAAATGCTTTTGCTGACCAGACAACTAAGGAAAAGGCACGGACTAACATGAAGAGAATGTTTGTAGCAATTGCCGCTAGGTGGGTGCCTGAGTCTGCTATGTATGAGGACACGCTTGAGAACGTGAAAGAGATACAAAGTGAGGCTACAATGGAAGAATTAGCAATATAGCAAGAAAGTATTGCACAATTGAATGATGAGGGATGTTGGATTGACAAGTCAGAAAAGCTGAGATGGATGTTACCTGATGCACATGTTCTTCCTGTAGTCATAATGGCCCATGGCCCAGCTCATATCAGTGCTAAGGGTATTTGCAAGTTGTTAGAGCCTGTGTGGGAAAATGACAACATTTCAAAAACAGCTGTGCATTTAGTGAATTATTGTAGGGTATGCATGATGCACAGACCCGGAAAAGGTACCCCTACTCCACCCAGTAATTTTGCACCAGCTACTTTCCCCTTTGAGGTCCTCCAGATGGACTACATTGAACTTGATAGATAGAATAATTTGAAGTATGTTTAGTGGTTGTTTGTGCGTTCAGTAAGTGGGTTGAGTCTTACCCCACTAAAGACAATACAGCCGTTACGACTGCAAAGGTACTCCTAAAGGAGTTCTTACCTCATTTCGGTTTGCCCCATTTGATCTGGAGTGATAAAGAAAGTCATTTTAATGTTAAGGTCATCCAGCTAATTTGTGACGGTTTGAGTATCAAACAAAAATGTAATGCTGCAAATCAGCCAGATGCAAAAACAACAATTGATGGACAGAATGCAGAACAATGTCATACATTCACCCCAGTACAGCGATCTGGGCCTAAATCCATCGTTTTTTTGCACTCCACACCACCCCAGTTCCATCATTGCCATATGCAAATCAGCCTTGACCTTGTGCGTCATGGGAACAGTCCAGCCGGAACTGCCAAGCCATGTCTTTCCTGGACTGGAATCAAGCATCCTAGGACTGGTTTCTGGCTATCAGCCGTCTTCAGCCTGGACTATATTTGTCTGTTAACTGAAAGCTTGCTTTCTGTTCACTAACAGGTATGCAAGTCCCTGCATTATACATCAGAGGGACCCAGACATGATATCCATCCCGGTGACTGAGTCCTGGTTCGGAACGTCCAGCGGAAGAAGAGTTTGGAGCGATGCTGGATAGGACCCGAACAGGTCCTTTTATCCATCCATACTGCCATTAAAATCGCTGGCCGGAAGAACTGGGTGCACGCCAGCCATTGCCCCAAGGACTCTCTTCCTCTGCCCTATGACAAATGGGTGAAGGAGGGAGTTGGAGACTCCGAATGCGAGATGGTACCCCAGTTCGTTCCGTTAAGTGACGCGAGATTGACCTGGATCAAAACGGATGAGAAAAATGATGAAGTATTGAATGCAGCATTCCCCCCAGAAACTGAGCTATTAAGGAGCCACTATTTGTTGATCCAACGGTGCCTCGGGCTGCCAGGTACAATTTGCTTCCTCGGTTGAGGAACGGTGCACAGAAGGAGAAGATAGATTAGACATGGATGGACTATCACCAATGGAATTATTGTGGAGTGATGTGAGACTTGCGCACTGTTCTTGAACATTGGACAGGATAACTTGAAAGGTACCCCTTTGGGGTACTTTATCCTGATCGACTTGGGATACATCAAGAGCTTAGGACAGGGCACCGCTAGTGCTCAAAAGTGGCAATGTATTGATCAGCAATAGGAGCCTGTACCATTGAGGCTCTGACGGACACTGGGAACACTTGCCTTTATTATCATTTTTGTTGCATTTCTCTCCTTGCATAATTATGCATCCCTTTGGTTGGCCTATTGCTGAGGAGGAACAGCCATTTGCACCACCGTGTTCAGTGAGGGATTGGTTGAGAAAGAGTAAAATAATTTGCATATCAATTGTTGGGATTGCATTGGTTTTTAGAGGAGACATTTCCTATACATTCCTTGGTAGGTACAACTACGACTCCCCCGGAGAAACTTTTTGTTATTCTAGAACCACACAAAGAAGCACATAGACTGTCTTACATTGGCAATGTATTTATACAAATTTTGCATCAGGTTCATAATGTGTCAATACAACCAATTGTTGGGTTTGTGATTTGCTCCCCTCAGTTACTCATGAGAGCGACAATTTGTTGTCCATGCCACTGTCCTATATTGGCAGCTGCGAAGGTTGGTAAGAATTGTTTCGACTAGTGTACTTCCAATTTCAACTTTCTACTTTGGGTATGACACCTTCTGACAGTGATCAATACAACAGCTAGTTTTAGTGTCCAGTGGACTGGGGAGGTAAATGTGGGAGAGAGCAAATGTAATTTCACCTACAATTTGAATACGATTAATAGTCTGCCTCTGATCCTACCCCATAATGTCTATTTTGTCTGAGGGTCCCAAGCGCATGTCGGGCTCCCGAGGGGATGGTCAGGCGCATGTTCTCTCTTTCCTTCTTCCTCCTGTATATGTTGTCCCTTCCAATTATCATAAAAATCATCAGCTGCAATGTAGAAGCACCTACCTGCCCTGAATCAAAAGGGTTCTTGACACCAAGGATATAGATCAGACAGACACCACTGCACAGCAATTTAGGGGCGCTATAAAGGGTCTATTACCTTTTTGGGCCCCATGGCTAATAGCCCTCAACTTCTTCAGTTAAAATGAGTTGTGTAGGGGGTTATCATTACAATTGCTGAGATAATGACAAACATTGCTATAGAGCTCTAAGCTACGAGATTAGTCACTTTGCAGAACAGGATGGTTCTATATGTCATACTTACAGATATGGGAGGGGCCTGTCGCGTCATTGGCAGCAGCTATTGTGTTTGCATACCTGATCAGGCTCCCACTCTGTATGCAGCTATACAAAAGTTACATAGACTTTTGTCTGACATACACCAGGATACAGGTACTCGGACACTATCGAGGTGGTTTCCGAACACATTCACATCTTGGGGTTGGAAGATCCTCACTTTCCTGGCTGTGGTTTTCGGTAGCTTGTTGCTCCTATTGTGTCACTATCCTCACTCCCAAGCAAAAAATATTAGTTCATGATACTAATGCAGCAATTATGTTACAAAAGGACATTGATGATTTGATGCAGATTGATGAAGGTATTTTTGAGACTGCATCTTTCCTTACAGCCACTATTCCTGACACTGAATATATAGGTTGTTCCTCATACTGATGTTCCTTTGTCCCCGAACATGTTATATTTTCTTTGATCATTTCCTGAAATTAGCTAGCTCATGCTAAAAGGAGGGTCTGTTGGGATGAAAATGTTTTCGTTACATTTGCTTGCGCAATATTCTATATAAGTTAGCATTCGTGGCACCATTTTATGTTTGGGTGCCATTTTGAACCACAATCAAAACTAATGTCTATCTCTCTGAAAAACAGTTTCTGGTGATGTTCATTTCTCCAAGGCCTTGTGCTGCTAATGAATATACTGTTCTTATTAGCACATATATTTCCCACTAGATAGAGGCCTTCTTCCATCAGTCTAGTGACGGACACGGACAGAGTGACCTTGGGTGCGAGATAGTGTGTGCGTGGCCTCTGAGTCGAAACACATCCTACTGTACTTCTTTGTTTAGCTGTATCAGCCTGGAAAATTCCATTATGGATGTGCCTTCATTGGTTCTGAAATGTACATAATGTATCTCTATGTTTGCTGATGTCAGTCCCTCTGCAGCACTCCTAAAAGACTGGGCAGACCCGGCTATGCTTGAGTGTATCTGAATAAACATATATTGGTTTGTTTTCTCTACTGTCTGACCGACTCTTCATTTGGTATGGAAGGCTGAGAGTGTTACGTGCACAGCCTCGACCGCTGCACGTCCTATGGGCCAATACGAAAGATGGGACCTGTGGACCTGGGCCGCCGTCAAATTCAGCGAGATGCGTGAGCTTTGGAAGGCCGGAGATCCAGAACCACACTTCCCAGCTACCTGTGCGGGTAAAGAGGAACGCGCACAGGAAATGACGCATTTATATGCTTCCGGCCGGCTACGTAAGCCGGAGACGGACAGAGACAGCTCGCAGATTATCCCGGTTTAGCAGTGAGACGCTGTAGACGGAGTTTTGGGCTGCTACCTTGGACCCGGTGGGGTAAGGGTGTCGGTGACACCGCCACGAGTCATTTCTGTGTGAGGCATTGTTGCGCTAGCAAGTGCTGGCTTTCCTGGGTTTCGGTGACACCGCCACGAGTCATTTCTGTGTGAGATATTGTTGCGCTAGCAAACGCTGGCTTTCCTGGGTGTCAGTGACACCGCCACAAGTCATTTATATATGATAAGCAAAATGCGCTAAGTGAGCGCTAACATTTACCTGGACAAATGGTAATGGTGCCAGGTGGTATATTTCTTTTCCTTTCCACTACGTGATACAGCCATTGGAAAATTGCTATGGGTACCACGGTTTTGAAACTGGATATATGAGGTTAACTGTATGAGGACACAAATGTTTAATGTACAATAAGTGTATGTTGTGCTTATCTTCTAGCAAGGGGCGTAGAGAGGTAGCTGCCACATAAGCCTATCCTTTCCTTGTGAGGCCCGCACCCATGCACTGACTGTAGTGGCTACAAAGGTGCAATTGTGGTATTCCCTTGTGCATTGGCTTGTTTCCTTCTTCCTTTGTTCCCAGTGCTCCACCTGCCAACATATGTGTCTGCCCTGGGACGAATCCATTACAGGGTAGCCAAAGAGAAGGTCTTGATGATTGCCAATCGTCATTCTTCTTACTATTGTCAGGACTGAGTTATTTTTCTTTACAGGTAGACTTGCGATAGAAGAAAGTCCAGATAGCTTGCTTTGGTCATTGTAACTGTTAGTACAGTGTGTCTAAACAAACTTATTTCATTTGCAGGTCTCCCTCCCTGCTGTCCCCATCCTTTCCTCCCCCGATTGACCCCCTTAACCTTCTGTGCCATAACGGGAATGCGGAAGATAGGTTGTCAATAGGGGGAACCTATTGAGCAACAAGCCGATACTGAGAGGCCTCCGAGGGACCACGACAGAGAGGTCTGAAGTGGCATCGGAAACCGCAGTTTATCTCTATGGAGGATTTCAAAGAAGAGCCACTGCTAGAAAGGAGAAAAGTGTTTGGTGGAATCCAAAGGTGGATTCTTGTTGAAGAGTACTTGAAAGCAGAGGAGACAGAGTCTGGGTCACTCAAGAGTGGGCAGGGGTTCAGTAGATGAATGCCCACCGATGTTGGGTCCTTCAGGTGCTTTGAGGGAGTTCTTGACTCTGTATCCACCGGGACCAGGAGACATTGAGGATGACCAGGAGCCAGATACAAGCTGTCCCACAAAGGATGTCGAGTGCTGAGGGGTCAGTGTCTGGCGGGAGCACCAATAATGCATTTGCAGCGGCAACCCATGAAAAAGGTTAAGAAAGATTATGATTTAGACCTGCAAGGTCCAGGAGACTCACCAAACACAAAGGAGTCAGGGCAAGCCTGGAGCAACCAGTGGAGCCCAAGAAAAGCAGTGTTGACCCTCGAGGGGACCCACAGGCCAGAGGCACAGGAGTCGCAAGGGGACCTCAAACAGTTTCAGAAAGCAGCAGCCCATGGTGCACTCTGTGTGAAGAAGCCGGAATTCTTTAGAGAAAATGTTGCCAGATTTTGGGGCTACTTGGAGCCCAGTGCACTTGTTCGGAAAACACCAACAAGCATTTTCACTTGCAAATGAAAGCAGTGCACAGGGGTATGGGTATTGCAGCCCCCACAAGGGATTCTGGCCTCAAGCTTGGTAAGAGGGCAGCTTGGACCTCAAGGGACTTGGAAACTTAGTGTGGAGTCTTCAGAGTCCATACCAGCTCAGGGGCATGAGACTAGTCAGTCGAGAATTGGTGCCTGCGGTTGCAGGGGAGTGACTCCTTCACTCCAAGGGAGATGTCTTCAATTGTCCTTGATGCTCCACAGGTCTTATACAGAGCCTGGATGGTGCACAGGCACAGACAATGCTTTGGATAGAGTGGGAGACAAAGTCAGGTCCAAACAAAGTCCAGTGGAGGTCAGAGTGTCCAGATGATCGAAGGTCAGTGGTTTCTTGATCAGAATCTTGTGCACATCGAATCTAGGGTCCTACAGCCAGGTAAGCCCTTTGACCGACATGGGAGATGGTTGGACAGATTCAAGGGACTCTCCCAGGGGAGGGTCTGGACAGTGGGGAGGTTACTCCCATGCCATTTGTCCAGTTTTGTGCCAGAGCCGGAGTCAGCGGCTCCCAGGACTGGTTTGAACTGGACTATGCACAGTGACACCAAATGTGTACCTCATGTAGACTTTTAGTCATTGGCAAGCGTACCCACCCAGGCCTAATACACTAAATCCTGTCTGGAAGGTGGTCAAACCTCCCTGTGACAGCATGCCTTTTGTTCTGCCTTCCCCTGCTTGGCAGAAATGTGTCTCTGGTTATCAGCAACCATTTTCGGCTGCCGGGACTAGAAGGCGGGTACTGGGAACACCAGGGACCTCACAAAGCTTGTTTCTGAGGGGTGGAATCATAACTCCCACACTGGTTACTGGTATGATGGTATGATTCCACAATGTTTGACACCAAACACAATAGGGTTACTGTCAGCCCTTTTAGAGTTGGTCAGTATGCTGTCGCATAATGCCACTCTATATGTTGTAAATGGCTGATACACTGACAACCCGGGAGAATAGACTCCGTAGGCAGCAGGGGTATTCTGCTCATGCAAGTGCACCCTCTCACTTAGAACCAAGCACCCTGCCCTCAGGATTTTAAAGGCTTGCTAGAGCGGTGACCTATAGATTTAACTGCTGTGACCCTTAGATATAGTAAACCTATATCTAAAGTAAGTAGTGCATGCACCAACTTGCACAGGTTGCAATGGCAGGCTTGTAGTTAAATTTAGCATGACTTCTCATGGGTGGCATAATACATGCTTCAGCCCATGGTAGGCCTCTGGGGTACCTATGCCCTGGGTACATGGGTACCATAGACTAGGGACCGACAAGGGTACCCCAGAATCCAATCTGGAGTGTCCCTAAGTACATGACATAACATTTTATGGAGAAAGCAGATCGACTGGGGTCCTGATTAGCAGGATCCCAGTCAGACTAGCCCAAAACAGTATCAAATGAAGCAAAAAGTGGGGGTAACCATAAGAAGCAGATCCTTTTTTCCTACAGAAGGCTTTTGTTATCCCAAAGAGACACACTGGGAAGCAATAGTTGAAGTAAATGTTGGTATCTCCGGTTAGAGTCCAGCTACAAAAATGATGAAACAGCAATTTGTTATTAGTTATTAAAATCCCAACTCAATGTTGTGTTGTCATGTTTTTTATGAATGTTAGGGAAAGGTATATTTTGAAAAGTAACATTTTCCCTGCTTAAAGCTGCTTTGGGCTAACTTGCATTAACTCATAAGCAGTGGTACAGCAGGGGATCAGCCATGATAAATGGTATGAAAACTGATCATAGGGCAGTTATAATAGCTTCCGAGTCGGGAGGTGGTTATCTCTTCCCCTGACATGAAGGGGAAGGGTGTATCCCTTGTAACAGTCACATGTTTCGTGACACCTGGAAACACCCAGATTTTGTCTTCCTAATCAGGCTGAGCCCAAACACAATGGCGGTAAAGCTACCTCCAGAACTTGTGTAGGGTGACCTCCGAGAAGGAGAGTGTTTTTTTACCTGGTCATACATCTGGATGGGCACACAGGCTCTGCATAAAGATAAAAAGATTTTCCCCATCTTGGATTTCGAGGGTGAGGGTACACAGTGGGATTGTTTACAGAAGGGCAAACAAGAACAGTTTAAAAAGCAGACAGGGTTACCCCTAGGAACCGTTACCCATTCACTTGGGAAGCAGTCAGGAGCAATACACTAGTTCATGCCAGGCATAAATATGGCACCACTAGACACCCTTTTTATCACACTTCATGGACCTGTGGATTAAGATAAGAGGAAATGACCAGCACTGTAACAAGAGGGGACCCTTGAAGGATTGGACCTGCTTCCCCTTGTAACCAGGACAAAAAAGTAGACTCTAATTGTTAGTTCACTGACCTGTTTAGCTACAGGGCAATAAAAAGCTGCAAGATGACTTTTCCTTAAAGTGCCCAGCTGACCAGTAACAAATGGACCTGACTTGGAACCTGCTGATGGCCTTTCCTGGAGTGAGTCTTTGCTCCAAAATGCTGTTCCTCAGTACTGGAAAACCGGGCGGTGTCTAACTTCACTTGTCATACCACCTCTGAAAAGTTGGGACTTACATAATTTTTGGATTTCCTGACCTCTAGAGAACTAGAACAAACAAGCTCATTCTATCCACCCAAGACAGGGACTCGCTTGTTTGAATAAAGAGGATTCGCCCACTTGGAGCTTCTCCGCAATAGCAAATCAGTAAACCCTGAGCTATAAGTTACCCCTCCTCCAGTGCTTAATTTGTAAAATAATAAGCGCAGGTGCTCGAATTTTTTAGGAAGGCCACACTCACACAACCCTGGCTCCACCCACTCACTCCACTGACTCCAATCACTTCCTCTATTGGCTCCACCCACCCACACCCAGAACTAGTATTGCTGAACCTGCCATAACAAGGGTTAGACCAAAATCTACAGGTTGAAAGGCCAGGAAATGAGCCATGTGCATCACCATAAGGATGCATTACAGGACAGTCTATACCATGTTCTGTGCACCTGTGGCTGAGGGTCAGTCACTAGCCACATGTCATCGAAGCACAGATGGGCCAAACTGTGGCACAGAAAGATCCTGAGGAGGTGCCTGTCACCCACAGGGGTTTAAGTCTGAAAACACCATACATCCACCCAGAGAGGTGGAAGACTGAGCACCACACACCCATGACATCTCACCTCCACATCCTTAGCCCACAGGAAGCCCATCAAGGCCCCATTAGCTCCTGTATACACAGGCTGACAGGATCTGACTTGCAGAACCCTTGCAGGTGCTCGACAGTGGATACAGAGCCATGCGAAGGACAGAGCTCCTTTCTGGAGTCCAGTGCTGCAGCGAGCGGACCCTGGTAAACTCTGAAATTAAAGCCCTGCTGTTCCTTTCTGATGATGCTTATTAACACCTAACTACCCCACCCCTTCTCCCTAGCTGCAACTGGACCTGATCCTCCGAAACAGAAGCATCAATCAATGCAATGCACTTTTAGGAAAGCAGGAACGCAGGCTAGCAGTCAAAATATGCGATCATAAATTAATGTCTCGCAACCACTGCACCCTAAATACAGCAGCAGCCTTGGCCCTACCACAGGGAACAAGACGTGATTCATTGTGATATTATATATAATATTTATACAATATATGATTTTTAGGTGAGCCACACCAATACTTTATAGACAAAAGTTGCAGTGGAGCTCTTTTTGCAGTTGCTGTTCATATTTTATTTCCTGCTTAATAAGATCCTCTAAGTTGTTTATCGCCACGTAATGTCCGGTTTTGTTTAGCATTACTCCATATGGATATAAACAAAACATTCCAGTCTCCTCTAACCATCCCAGGCTTCAAAAGTGGTGATGAATGTTCAAGGCACCCTTCCAGTCTCCTGAGAAATTACCAAGTTAGGCAGCTACATATTACTTCATACAGAAACAGTGCTAATTCATCCCTTTACCAAACGATGAAATGGCCAGGCAGCCAGAAGATAACTGTGGGTGCGCTAGTGTAAATTACGTGAAAGGGGCACAAAGTGTGTGCGAAAAATGTGTGCGCGAGCGTGATAGTGGTATTTTTTTATTGGGGCAAAACACAAATAACGTAGCGTGCACTGTTTACATTCTGCTGTTTTAATTAGTTTAACGCTCAAAAGTACATTTTTTCAATGTGAAACTACCCCTTGTTTTTGGAAAAAGTCAATCTCATTTTAATTCCATCAGACGCCATGAGCCATGGAGTCTGGAGGTTCTCTAAGCAGCTTGCTTGAAGAGTGTAGTATTCATTTGATGTTGCCTTGTGTTGGCGGGGAAGCAGTGCAGATGGAAACTGCCAAATGAAACGTGTCACAGTCCGGTCCTTTGAGATGAATGCGCAAATTTAAAATATCTGTGAGTATTCACACACAACGCCTGTCTGATAATCATTCAACTGTGTGATTTACATCCAAGGTTACTACAAGAATGGAGATGCTAGAGCCAGGGGTCCTACAGTGAACCAATTTGCGCTAGAAACTCAAACATAGATAACCTGCAGAAACATCTGTCCATACGTGTGTCACTGAGTCCTGCCTAAAACTTGCACTGCAGCTGCAGATAAGTGCTGTAACCTGCCCTTTTTCATTTTCAGATTCTTCAAAAAATAAACATGCAGGTTTACATATGCGGAAAAGCAATGGCACTTGCAATTTACTCTGCTAACCCATAAATTGGGAGGTCAGGTGTGACAGAGGGAAGGAGCCGTTGAGTCAAGAGATACTGAGTTTGAAAAAGCAGAGTTGACAGTTGACTTATATATTTATTTGTTGCAAAGAAATTGGCGAAGAGAACACACAATAGTAAATCTGTTCCAGATTAATTAATAGCAACTTGTTGTACTACTATCTACTACTCTCTTACCTGTGACCTGCAGTCTCCTTGGCACTAGCTCCATTGGATCACTGGCAAATAATGTGTTTTGGTGGGCCCCCAGAACAGGCAAAGAGCATCAGTGTGCAATGCAAATGACAAGTTAGAAAGAATAATTCATGGCCTGCTTCTGCTGGGTTTTCATTTCAGTGCATTTGAGTTGTTAACAGAAAGCAACTACGCACTTTTTTATTACTTCGACAATGTCGTATTAAGGTTATTGCAGAGACCAGAACTTTGCAGGACCCAGTCTGCCTTGCCTGCAGCTCATTCATCAGCCTGCCCTCAACTGTAATAATTAACAAATGTGAAAGAAAATGCTCCTTCAAAGGCAGGCATGCACTACTGACATCACTAACGTGATGCAGTCATCATGCCTGAACCTGGGCGGGCCATCCTGCAGGAAGGAGGACGACACAAGACACAGGACAGGTAGGTACATTTCTTTTTAATAAATATTGGGCTCCTCTCACTGGGGACAAAAATCCAATAGCCCGGCCCTTTCAAAAAAGTGCCGGTGCTTAGCACCTGAAAGCTCCTGCACAAATTAAGCACTGCCCTCCTCATGGGACACATCGTCAGATAGAGCCTGGCGGCCTGACCCACTGAAGTATTTTGACTCCAATTTCACAAGGTAAAAGTCTACTGTGACCATTGACTATCATTGGTGTGCAATCGTTTTCATTGTTATTATCACTTTAACCTTTAAAAATTCATATCTTTGGTACCCCCTTAATGGATTAGTCCTGTTTGGGTGTATTTTTTCTTATTACATTTTACACTATTTTTCAAATTTGGTTTGGGATATTTCTTGCTCAGTGTTCTGACTTTATTATTGTTCTGGCATTGGATAAATATGCCACACATTGCCCTAAATTAAGCCTGTCGGCTCTACACCATTGCTATCAGGGGTGGGGCTCAGGTTAATTAGTGACTTTGAAGGTTTATGCCTGTCTCAAGGTGTGATTATTCCTTGAGATGGGTAGTCGTTCACCCCAAATATTAATCCAATTTCTTGCAGTCATAAGAGAAATGCATATTTTAGGAGGATGTCTTTGTGCGGTTCATGTTTTAGGTGTATATGTCAAATGAAAACAATATTATTTGTATTGCTTTTTAGGTCGAACCTAGGCAATGAGCATGTTGTGGGTGGGTGCGAAAGGGCAGGGAGTGAGGAGGGACATCGGGTAAAAATATGACTTACCTCCCGGCCGCCACCCCCTCTTCTTTGTCCTGTCCTCTTCCTGGCTTCTTGTGAGATAGGATAGGCACAAAGGTGTACACAGACTACCTCTGCAAGCTGAAGTACACATGAAGTTAAAGCAGGACACAGAGAAGTTTTTTTTTTTGTTTGTTTTATATAGAGCGAACTCTACCCAAAGGTATCAGAGTGCTTTATGTAAGCACCAGTTGCGTTACAGGCAAACACGTTCATTTTTTGAGGCACAGGCAGGTTAAGTGATTTGCTCAGAATCCCTGCCAAGGCTCGAACCCAATTTCGCAGCTTCGCGGTCTAGCCATTTGCCCACATCGTCTGAAGACTGACGTTCAAGTTAGACTCTTGGGGTTGCTTACATTTTAATAATGCTAAAGACTCAACTGGGAGAGGGGAAGGTGTGCAGCATCCAAAAAAACATACCAGGGCACCTCAGGGAGAAGGAGCACACAGAATTGGAAATAGGAACCTGCATGGGCCAATATATAGCCAAAAGGCCAAAATAACCAGCCACACAAATTACAAAAAAATAGGCACTTAAGGTGGAAAGAACGCCATGGCAATTTAAGATGGGAAAAAAAAACATGGGAAAGACTAAAAAAATGGAAATAACGGAAAGGGAGCTACACTCATCTGTCTGAATGAGCCAATAGTGGCAATAAAGAGGGGATGGAGTAGCTGTCCATAATGGATATTATGTCATTATGTTCCTGTTTCTTTGTGTTGCTGTAATTAACGGACTTTACACTTCCTTGTCTTGTGTTAAATAGGCCTTTTGTGAATTGCTTCCACTTGCAGATCATTTGTATGTGTTGAGGGTGCACGTGGCAATGACTTTTTGCATTTGGCACTGTGACATGCTCCAGGTCCTTTATTTTGTGTGCTTGCCAGAAGTAGTAATAAAAGGGGGTTGGATGGAGTTTGGCTGGCAGGACACTCCACTCTAAATAGTGGCATAAGAAGGGGGGGCGAAGAGGGCGGTCCACCCCAAGCGGTCCGGGTCCCCCCCCAGGTTACCTGTGGCCATCGCAGGGCAGCAAACACAGAAATCGCCCGCACCCCCTCATAAAAACAGCCTCTAAAGGGAGGCAAACACAGGGACCGCCACAAGCAGCCAAAAGTCTGCGGCCGACCGACACGTCCCCGCAGGGGACACTAGTAAGAGGGCGGCCCCCTTAGTGCCACAAGATGGCACACGGGGCAGCCCAGCGCTACGAGATCCAAGTGGGTCCCGCGCGTCACTTCCGGTCTGTTGTGGGCGGGGGAGAGTATATATTCCTCCCCCGCCCACCGAGCGGCCTCTTTGTCCGCTGTCCCCTCACCCTGATGCCGTTTTGTTGCCCTCTGGTCACGCGTGCATCTTGGCGGGCCAGAGGCCTGGTCTGGCGTCGGAGTTCTGTTGTTTCCGCCAGGCCAAGGCTTGGCTTCGCTTGCGGTGAGTCGGTTTGCTGAAAGTTTTGTAAATTTTGCCATTTCGGGTGAGGGGACAGCGGGGGGGGGTTCAGAGGCCTATGCCGTGCTCCAGTGCCCGGTCGCGGGTATTGGGGGCATGTGTGCTGGGCTCGCGTGTGTTGGCCCGCGTTTGTGCGTGGGAGCGGGTCCGGGAGTCCACGGAGAGGCCTTGGATGGTTTGAAGCAGCTTTCCGCCACGCTGGAGCGAGTGATGTGTTCTTTCCTTTTTTCATGGTACGATCGGGACCCTGCACCACGGGTGCACAGCATCTGCATTTTAACTTCCCTGTGGCTCATGGGGGTGAGCATGGTGTTGTTAGCATGGAGAGTAGCACTCCAGCCCGTGTGGGTTCGAATCGTTTTGGGCAATTTGGGTCACTATTTATCGTGGGGGCATGGGAGGTCTCGTGTGTGTGCCCGCGCTCGACTTGCCAGTCACTTGGAGCGCGGGCATGCAGAGTCGCATGATCCTGGCCGTCTGGACAGTGTCTGCCCTTCGGAGTGGAGCCGTTGCGATTTTATTAGCACCGTACTTGTAACTTTTCTTCGGCCCTCACTTGAGGTTATGACTTTAGCGGTCTGTAGGATGCGGTTTTCACGGGATGTTATTAGCATTCAGGGAAGGGGTGCTGCACTGCTATGGGAACAGCCCATCTCATCCGGACACCTATCTTTTCACAACAGCACCAGCACTTTTTTGGGTTGGCACTTCCTTTGGGACGGTTTTAGGCATGTCTTTTAATGGGGCTTACAGCTGGAGCACTTATCAGCAGTGAGGCGGTACTTGTTATGTGTGGTACTCGCACTTTCTTGAGAACTGCTATATTTCTCGGGGCAAACCAGCGTTGTTGTTTTAATTTTATGGGGCATTTCGGCAGTTCCTACCAGGTTCTGTAGTATAGCTTACGGTGCCCAGCTAGTGCTGGTGGCAGGGTTTGTCTCAGCCTTGCGGGCAGAGATGCAGCGTTAGCGAGGACTCAGCGGTGAGCGGCGCACGGGTGTCTCGGGCTTTCAGAGCTTCAGTTGTTGTCGCACTCGAATGGGGGGATTCGATTAATTTGATGGTGGTGACTATTATGCCTGCTATATAGGGAGTACCGGCCCCTCTCAGGGGGAGGAGAGTTCATACATGGCGTTATGAGGGTGTCCAAGATACCGATTGCTCGGCCGTGTCCATGCTGTGTACAATGAGGAGTCTCGGCACAGAGTGGCTCCGTCCTTCTGTTACGATCACCGTACACGCCAATGTGCCAGTCGTGATTTCTTGGGCTTTTCACAGTATATCACCATTAGTACGATATTGGGTATCCTCTCAGAGTATTTACTGCTGGAGTATCTGGTATGGTGTGTTTTCTCAAGGGAACCTTCTCTCGTTTTGCCTTGGGGTAGCGGGGTCGTGGCAAGATTGTGTGTTTCAGGGTTGGTGTTCTGGGCACGACGCTGTGTGTTTCCCGTTAGGATTAGGCCACGGGGATGGTTCTTCTGGTGGTCTCGGGTTTCTCTATCGTTAGCAAGCTTCCGTCACGGCGGTGTTCTCTTGGTCCTACTTGGGGGGTATTCTTCTGCCTCGTCAAATCCTCCCGGCGCGGACTTGCTATGGCCGCGGAGTAGGAGCCAAATTTTTCCGCTGGGCACCTTGCCAGTTTTGCCGGTCTCTTCAAGCCGCCACCCCCCCCCCCCAGGACTCTCCCTTGGAGGGCCCGAGAGAGACACAAGTGTTGTGGCTGGTGGCCGATTCGGGCGAGCCGAGAGGGCTGGGGAGATCTGGTTGGTCGTTGTGGTCAGGGGTTGAGCTCGGGGTTTTAGTCTGGCACAGGGTGTTGTTGAGGGCCTGTTAGGCTTGTTTCAGCATAGGCGGCAAAAGTGTACTGCGCACATATGTATCTGGGTTGCGCACATGTGTAACGGCGCCTGTGTGTTGCCATCTGGGCTGCGCACATGTGTTAAGGCGCTCCGGTGCAGCCAGCTCGGCTGCCCACGCGTCTAATGGCGCCCGTGGGCGGCCATTTTGGCTGAACATGTGTAGAATGGCGCCCGGGAGTGGCCATTTTGGCTGAACATGTGTAGAATGGCGCCCGGGGACGGCCATATTGGCTGTACATGTGCATTATTGGTGCCCGGGTGCGGCCATCTTGGCTTTTCTTCTTTTTCTGTGCGGGGGCGATTATCCGTGAGCCTTCTGTATTTTTAGCTCACACTTGTCTTTTGACCCACATGTTCATAGTGTTGAAGACTTGAAGTGGTACCTCGGTGGTCGCTTATTTTGTATGAGGCTGGCGCGCTTGCTTAACGTGGGGCCGCCCTCCGGGTCACTACACTTTGAGGCAGGTGGGCTCTTTCTGCCTTTGGGCCGCGCAACTCAGACAACAACAGGTGCGGAGAGGGTCTCTTCCGCTTTCGATTTCCTTTGCCGGGCTGTGGTTACTGGGTGTGCAGGTTTCGCACCGTTCGGTTCGTCCGTCTTATGACGCGTACCTTGGTAAGGCGTCGGATGTCTAGGTGTTCCGGTGAGCGTGTGGACACTGTAGTTTTGGGTCCCCCCCTTTTTCTGGATGAGGGCTCCGTGTGGGAGTCTGTTACACTGGTCGTGGGGCTGGGGCCTTGGATGTCCGCGAGCCTGTTTGCCTGGGAGTTCGTTTTATGGCAGAAGGAGTAGCACGGTGACGGTATAGGCGCCTGTGTGGCAAGGCATCTCTTTCTTGGGGGAGAATTTGGGAGCCTCAAGTAGCATAGTTGTTTAGCGGTAGGCTCCGACATGTTTTACGCTACCATGACCCAGTTCGGAAGTAGCGAGTGGATGATGGACGTGGTGTTTTCTTCAAGGCTCCTCTTGCCTGGAGTCCACTTCCACACAGCATTCCCTGGTACCGGCCATTTAGCATTGTTTCCTCTAGGCTGCGCGCTGAGGTTCCGCTGCCAGGTGCTTGCTGTTGCAGCGCAGCGCATCGGGTTCCTGTAGTCAGCGGAGCTCTGGTCTTCAGAAATTATGGCGTGAGGTATGCGAGGACAGGGGTGTCAGGGCATGCCCCACGGGCCCCCTGATTATGGATTCGGCCAGGAACTCTCTCGACGACTATTCCAGTCCTGGGAGTTTCGGGGCACCAGGCAGTTCTCGAGCGGGGTCGCACTCTGCCCGAACGTTACCAGAGCTATTAGGTTAGGAAGCTCTCGCGATCTCCAGTACTAACAGTGCGGCTCGTATAGTACAGCTAGGTCTGCATCGCACAGCACCTGGTCTGTGCTAAGTGTCGTGGCCATTACCAGTATTAGTAGTTCCTCTCTCAGGGGACAAACGTGCCAGCTGTTCTTTGTCTTTGAATTCTCCAACTCGCAGGTATAGCGGGATTTCTTTTTGGAACGGCTGACCACGGTCCAGCTCTTATGCCTTTCCGGGTGTCGATAGTGCCCCGGCTAGACCGGGAGTGAGCGGGTATTATGTTTGGACCAGTTTACCAGGAATTTCTTCAGATTAGTGTTTCTGATTGGCTCCACACGCGTTTAGCGCAGTGCGCCTTCCATGTGGGGGCGCTCGGCATGCAGCCCAGCTGAGATACACCGTCAGCTTCAGAAGTACCTGGGTACTTTCGGCCCATCTAATCCATCGCTTAGTCGCATGAAGCAAGGTGACATACGGGGACAGGGATCTCTTGCAGTATTTGCTGTGCTCCACAAGATGAATAGTGTCATGAGTAATGTTACGCGGACGAAGCACAAGCAGAGGTAGTGACTGCTTTCCCCGGCAGTAAGCCTTACACAGGTTCCTTTTCTTTACCTAGTTGGGTGGCTTTTGCGCAAGTACAGGATGCAACCTCGTATCTAGAGGTAGCCATCTGTGTGTTACGTCTCGGTAAGCTGTGGCAGAAGTTGGGCAGTGCTTGCATCCCCTGTGACTAAGCTTAGCAGGTGAGCCATGGTCCTATTAACAAGTCGCTTCCCTGCACTTTTGCCTCAGGCGCTGTAGTTTCACAATGGTTTGCCCCGCCCAACTCCTACGACAGTGTATTTGAATTATCAGTTCCCGTAACTGACTGTCAGGCTTGGGCTGGTAGACAGGGGGCAGTTGCCCCAGTCTCTTCGTAACAATTTCATATGGTTACAGGAAGGGGGCGGGGCTTCTAATCGTTTCATGTCTCAATTGCAGGAACCGCGCTGGAGAACCGCCCTCTCTCCGGGGGGCCACCCGAATTGTCAACAGGTGGAAGGGTCTTTGCACTCTGAGGCCAGTGAGCTAGGGTAAGGGACACCCAGGTTCTCACCAGGAGTCACTACTGCCCGTTATGTATTATGCCTGTTGATCAGTCCAGCCCTGTCATGCCCTCGTTGGGAAGAGTTTCTTTTTTTTTTTTTTTTTTAATATATTTTATTGTTTCCAAATTTTGCACATATTACACATTGTACACACATTGTACGCCTATACATTTTATATTGACGCCTGCAAAGAAAAACAAAAGAATCAAGAAAAATAGCTCAACATATACAGTACTTCATAACGACCCTTAAACTTACTGAGAACCAATATTCTCTTTCCATCTAGTTATGGGTTCCCAGATTCTTAATCCTCTTATTTTACCTCTTATCCCTTTCCGGGCATAGATAGGTTTTTCCAAATTATAAGCCGCTAATAGGTTAGCCAACCAGGTTTGCATGATAGGTGGATTTTTATCGAGCCATGCTCTTGCTATCGTCAATCTATAGACTGCCGCGGCCACAAAGGTAAACCCTTTCTGCGCATTACCCTCATTATTATCTATCCCCAACAATAATAGAGATGGGGTGATGGTTATTTGTAAATTCAATGATCTATTTAAAAAACGTTCTATATTTCCGATCAGAGAATACAGTTGTGGGCAAGTGGCGAAGACGTGAATTATATCTGCCTCGAGAAAGTTACACCTCGGGTAAGTGATACCAGTAGTACCCCCCCGTTGGGAAGAGTTTCTGACAGTTCCTGGGCATACTCTTGCTATTTAACATTGTGTTCCCATACTTTTTTCGGGGATGGTTACGTGTTTACAATACCTTTATGCAGCAGCTTACTAATAGTATTGGAAACATAGGAGGACTCTTCCTACTTGCCTTTGGAGGTTTAGTTTTTATCCATTAGAAACCTTTTTATATTGTTTTAAGAGTAGAATCTCTTTTCCCTGGTGGTGCAGCTTTGCAGGGAGACACACTAGGTCGGTCACCTATATGCGTTGGGTGGTAGTGCGACCTTGGTGTGGTTTCGCTCACAGGTTGATAAGAATTTAATGATCTTGGACTTGGTCGGCGTCATTCTGTTATTAGACTGGGTTGGCGTGCTCAGGTTAGGCGAAGACGGCGCATGCCGTTTTTTCCCCTGCAGCGCAAGGCGAATCTTCACGCAGGGCGTAGTTTATTTTGCCCTCCTCCTGTACTAAGGTGCCAGGCATTGCAGACCGACGGAAGGTTTGTGTTTCGCTGCTCCTTCTGAGCCACACAGTCTCATTTCCCACCTGGCTCCCTTAGTAAAGTTTCTATGTTAGTGTTTTACACAGGCACACTCTATCTCGGGTTTTCCTGTCTATAGCAGCCTTTTTCCTTGGCCTTATAGAGTCTATTTTTGGGTAATTGGGTGTCTTTACTGATTTGGGCCCCTCTCTCTGCTTCTTCATTCTATTGCTGGCCAGAAAGTGTTTTTCAGGTCCTTTTTTGTCACCCATAGTGCACTGAATTTATGGACATGTCACACACAGCAGTTGACACCTTGGCAGCCATGGATGGGGGCGGCTATTCCTTGGTTGGCTATGCATGATAGAACTTGGTGGCTTAGTTATCTTAGGCACTATGAAGCATTGACTAAACTATCAGAGGGGCTTGTTGTATGGTGGCGCTCTTTTGTAAGTAAAGATATGGAAACTTTGGAGCAGCGGCCATGTGCCAAGCATTGCTCAGCACTCTTGCCTGAGCAAGCTATGCAGCCCTGCAGATTAGTTTTGCGGGCTTTGTCACACCTTTATCTCATACCTTCAGGCCCACGCCGAGACACCTGCTTAGTTGTACCCAGCCTCGCCAGTTTTCTTTACCCCGGCAATTTGGCACTTTGGTGTTGCATCGTAAATTTGCACGGATTTTGGGCCTGCTTCAGCAATCTTTCCCCCTCCTGCCTGATTCCACCTAGACCTCTCTGCCCTGGCTCCACGGTGGTTCTGGGGGATACATTATGGCCTCTATTGGTCTCTATCGTGGGTCTCATGTTGGCACTCACGCGGCCATGTAGATAATTGCTTTAGCTGAGCTGCATGTATACACGTTTGGATAGGCTGCTTGTATTAAGCTTCATAGGGTTCAACGTAGGTCAGGTAAAGGGGGACATTTTGTACTTCACAAACATAAGTAGACACCTTCACAGTGTCATAGGGAGGTTGCCTATGCTAAACTCAACACGGCCATTTTCGCCCGTTGGGGAAGCTTGCGGTCACGAAGTGAGTTGTCCAACTATTGTATTGGGCACAAGGCACCTTATAGGCACGTTGTTTTGTTGCATGTGTATTTTGACGTACTTGGAGGGCCCAGAAGGGACAGGTCATAGCTGTAATTTTACAAACTCAGGGAAATAACTCTATGCCACCCTTTTGTGCACTGAACTATTGGAAATGTCACACATAGCATTTTTTCCCGTGAGCTTCGGCATAGGAAAGCCAGTTCGTGGTCGGCCAGGCATGAAAGCTTTAAGTGTGGCTTCTGCATTTTGTGAAACTAAGCCGCATTATATATGTCTACAGATGGGCTGATGGAGGTACAGGCATGCACCACGTGATGGTTCAGCTAGATCAGCCTAGATAGTCTAAAAGTCCTCCCCTTTGGCAGGTTTTGGCAAACGCGACCAACTGTCTTGCTTGGTTGGGGTGCATCATGTTGAGGGGAACATTGGGGGAGAACTTTGTTTGGCACACATTGCTGGAAATTGGCTAGAGGGGCACCTCTCTGCTCTCCTTCTGGCATGCTTTCGGTCTTTGACCCCCCTGCGGGTTTTTTGCAAGATCATTTCCCCGGGGCTAGGTAGTCTACTAGGGGCGAGGGGCTGGCCTCCGTCAGGCCTGCCAGATCAGGGGTAGCCTATTTTTAGCTAGATCCTGTGATGTGAGAGTGTGCGACACTCAGCCTTGGGGTTCTGGGCCACTTTTCCCTCACCATGCGCTGCGGGGGGCAGCGGGCGCCAGGTGCCTTTTGAGGATCAGGCATGGGTTTTACGGACTGAGGTGCGTGGCACTGTATTTCACGTTCAGACGGGTTTCAGCGGATGCTCCTTGTCCACCAGTTTGGGAACCCTGTCGACTCACTATCTTTCTAGACTACACCTTCTTGGTGTGTACATCAGGGTCTCTAGCGGTTAACAGGGTCCAGGCATCTGTGACCAGTCCCTGGTCAGCAAGCAGTGTAGGTTGACACTTTTTCCGAATTTGGAGCTGGCCATCTCGGCATACTATGCACCTGTGTGATGACCACTTTTCACTCCCGGTGGGGTTTCTGCCACCAGTGGGGGTCAGGTAAATTTCAGTGGTCTTACATCTCTCTCTCTCTGTAGTCAAGGCGCTCGTCTAGGGAGGCGCAGGAGCCAATGCGCAGGAAGTCCTGCGCTGCGTATATTTCAAAGGGCAGAGGAGACAAGATGTCATTAGACCTGGGAGACCGTACGCCCAGCGCAAGGGGCTTTGGGAGGATTTCTTGGCTCTCCTGCCCGATTTAAACGTGGACTGGTGCAGGCTGGTTAGGGGAGAGGCTAGAAATAGTAGGAGGAATGCCGGCCTTGGTGGGGGGCCCTGGCTGCGACGGTCGCCACACCCAGGTCTGTGGCGGAGTTACAGGGCGATCCAGAGGCGGAAAGGTACCCGGGAGTACCCTCTTCAGTATATGCTAATAAACCTGCAGCTACTTTTCTCCAACAAAAAAGTTGTCTTGTCTGCTTATTTTTGCGACTTGCATGTCACTGTGAGCGGGCTGGTGAGTGGGCCGATATTGGCACTATGCGGCCGACCGACATGTCCCCGCAGGGGACACTAGTAAGAGGACGGCCCCCTTAGTGCCACAAGATGGCACACGGGGCAGCCCAGCGCTACGAGATCCAAGTGGGTCCCGCGCGTCACTTCCGGTCTGTTGTGGGCGGGGGAGAGTATATATTCCTCCCCCGCCCACCGAGCAGCCTCTTTGTCCGCTGTCCCCTCACTCTGACGCCGTTTCCCTCCCTTCCGCATACCCGACGTTTTCAGGGTGGGGGGGGGAAATGTCTTCTAATCTTTGTCTTTTGTGTTGCAGGCGGAGTTACAGGGCGATCCAGAGGCGGAAAGGTACCCGGGAGTACCCTCTTCAGGAGCACAAAGGATGCTGAGGCCTAATATCCCCAGGAAGTCCGTGCGGTGGACCCTGGGGGTGAAATGGCGCCCCGCTATCCTACGGGCGGTTGGAAACCTGTACAACCGGGGGTCGCTTGAACGCCATGCCCCTCGTAGGGGGGGGTGTGAGCAAGAGGGTGGACCAATGGTTCACCGGAATTGGGAGGGGCTATCTCCTCACCACAACCGCTAAGCAACGATTGGCTAAGGCCACGTTGCAAATTGGCCCATCAGGTGGTAGGTCGCGAGGGGCGGCTTGCCTTTGGATCGTCTGTAAGATAACCCACCTTGTTGGCATGTGTATATGCTAATAAACCTGCAGCTACTTTTCTCCAACAAAAAAGTTGTCTTGTCTGCTTATTTTTGCGACTTGCATGTTACTGTGAGCGGGCTGGTGAGTGGGCCAATATTGGCACTATAGCCATGCCACTGACCACAAATGTGGTTGAATACTCTGTCTGCCAAACTCTAACTAACCACCTTAATTTCCCTGTAGAAATGTGATGGAAAACTGCCAGTGCACCCACTAAGTTTAGAGTGTGGCAAGTAGTCATATTTCTGCCATCGAAGCTCCTGCTGGTTCTGCTGGCTAAAACTGTACATCGACGGCCCAACAAACATGATCGACTGTCGGTGCATGTCCCTCTGATGTCTTCCCTATTTAGAGTGGACGTTCTGAAATACTTTCTTTCCTATCTTCACCACCAGAATACGCCTAGAGGTCTTGAGCAAGAAAAATTGATCCGCTCGCTCTGGGAGAAAACTTCCCTGGTGTCTGGGTCATTAGTTTTTTTGTTGTTTTCAGAAACAAAGCCCCACTTTATTATTTGGAAAAACAAAAAACATTGCAGAGCGTCAGCTTGAAATATGCAGATTCTCAGCAAATTTACAGTGCCTTGAGAGGAGCCACCATGGCATGGAGACCAGAGCAGAGTAGTACATGCTTCTCATGGCCTGTGGGGTGCCAACCTCAAAATAGCCCCCAATCCTCGTCATATCCATAACCACCATATCTCCCTGACCTGTTTAGAAATGCCACCACCTTTCGAATATGTATTGAATACAAAATGAGACGTTTGGGAGCGAAAAATCCAAATATCCAAATGCAAATTGCATATGAATAATAGACAGTTCAATTTTCGGAAGTATATTCAAGAAATGTCAGCAGACATCTTCTTTACGTCTGTATTCTTCTGTAATGGCAGGACCGTGTGTCCTTGCTCTGGTGACGTTAAAGCAGAGGGTTGAGGCGCTGAACTTGTTGGAAGTCTAAACCACAGCTGTCGTTTTGATTTAAAAAGACATGAGTTTAAAATAAAAAGCCCAAATACGCTGAAATCTGTTTAGCGTGTTGGTGGGTGTTACGTTGTTTATTATAAGAGTAATCGCATCTAGATGTTATCATGGAAGAATAAAAATCGCGTCAGGGCCAGGATCTTTCAATGCTAAATGCCTCTCATTCTCCGTGCATGCTTCAGGTGTGAATAGAGAGCCTTGGATGAGAGGTCTCTCCAGCGTCCGCGTGCTGCGCCTGACAACCACAGACACAATGGCATAACATTGTTCAAGGCCTCACTGTTTTATAATTATCTGTTCCACATGATTTTAAACAAAGTTATGCCGTTTTCGTGTCACGCAGATTTCAGAATGAAGGCAGAAATGATGGGACTTATTGTTTCTTTCAAAATCGGCATATTTTTATGACAATATAATAATAACGACTGACAACGCATCTGAACTTGAACATTCCCTTTGCACATGAAGGCTGATTAGGGGTAGGTTGTTCAGCCACTGCTGTGCCTTGCTCGTCCTTGGACACCCAAAGTCTCAGGGGTCCTTAAGGGAGCCAGAGAAAGGCAGACTTAAAGAGGGTCTAAGAGCCCTCATTATCTTTTGTGGTTTCATCCGCCCTCCCCTAGCATCTGAGAGGCAAATACACATGCCACCCCACCCCACTCTCCACTGTCCCCCCATTCAGGTGGGAGACTTGCGGGGCATATTACCAACGATTAGCGTTATTTATCGCTAACTAGGCTTAGCAACTAATTTTTTATCGCTAAGCATCGCCTGAAAATATCGCTGAGATAACGTGCTATTAGCAACGTTTATCTCCAAAGCGATACATTTTCCGGCGATACCGTTAATATCGCTGATAATACAGTGATATTCACGCATTAGCGACAAAATGCTCTTAGCCATGTTATCCACCTCCCATTGGATAACATGGCTAAGAACTGGTCTGAGCAGGCGTTAGTTTTTGGAGATATTCGAGCTTAGCGCGAATATTTCCAATGCTACGCCTGCCTTGTTAATAGGCGATAGCGACGTTATCAACTGCTTTCAGTCGCTAACGGGTTGGGTATGCCCACTTTGCATGGCATTAGCGATAAACATCGCTGACATGCAAAGCGGGCCCCAAACCACTCGCTATCGCCTAAAAGCTGTCGCTAACATTAGTTAGCGACAGCTTGCTAATGGGGCAATAGAATTATCAATCGGCGATAATTGTCAATCGCCCGCCTTGGTAATATGCCCCCAGATTCTTTAAGCAAAAAATAGCTTTATTTTACTGTCTGCCTCCTAAAATTGCCTCCACTTCAATGCAACACTCAACTCGTGTTTCAGAATATATCCATCTCCTGTTTTTAAAGTGTAGGCAAGTATGCAAATAGGGAGCCAACTCTGTGAGGTCATGAAAGGGGAAATAGTGCTTCATCTCACTATGCCTATGCGAGGCATTACGGTGAATCAACACCACATCTAGGAACTTCACTATCTGATTTTTTTGTACCTGATTTTACAGAACTAATTTCAGAAGTTCTGAAGCTTAAAATGTTGAGACATTCCTTCCAGAGTTTGTTATGCTGTTTAGTTAGAGTCCATTTGTAGTGCACACAAAATAACTCCTCCGACTCCATGTGGTAGAATGTGAACTGGAAGAGCCTTTTCATTAGCCAGAATTAAAAGTTGAAGAAGCAAATAAATTTCATTTTTTTTCTTTTCAAAGTGCCTGGTTGGTAGAACATCTAAGAACAAAGTTCCAACTGCTGATATCTGATCACACAGGACCGGGATAAAATCAAAAGTACAAGCCAACTGCGAGGGAGCCCGGGTTCGATTCAAGGACCTGTTTCATTCTGATGTAAGTTCACCTTCAAATTCAGTCTCATTACAGGTGACTAGCCTCAGTCGAAGCTTTGCATTGCAGATGCAGTTGTTTTCAGTGTGAAAAACTGGGCGCAAGTCGGACCTTTGCATTGGAGGGAAATGCATGGTAGTGGTTGAGGTGAAGATAATTGTGTGGGTGGCGAATGCAAAAGTCTTTAGCTGGGTGCGTTACGTTAGCAGTCAAGTGCAGGTCCTGTGTCAGCCTTGTTGAAGTCCGTTTGTGTTTGCGATCAGACCAGCCACAATTCTTTCTTGATGCAAAGACCCCAGAATCTCTGGATTTTCACCTGGAGTTTAGTTCTTGTATTTTGCTGGTTGAAGGAGTACACTCTGACACCAGTCAAGGGTTCAGGACTAGGAAAGGCACCTCTTGGTGGTAGGGACTCACTTCAACCGAGGCCAGCATAAAAGCTCTTCTGGCATGTCTTGTTCGTGCTGGTCAGCTAGGCAGTTGGAGGGGAGATGCCTGGAAGCTTGTGGTGTCCCTGTAGCTCAAACAGGAAGTCATCTAACTGACCCTTGAGGTCACCTCTGGGGCGTGGGTTTAAGGCAAGCAAGTCCAGTTTTTCTTCAGCCAACAGGGCAGTCCTTCTGATTCTAGGTATAAGGGTGCCACTTTTATACCCAGTGCCAGCCTGTGTGTAGAGGGTAATCCCTGGACTAATCCTAAACTGGTCATGGCCAGTTCCCCCTCTTTGACCCCCTGGCTGCGGCCGGAATTCTGCGCCTGTGCGGCACATTCCGATCACGGGCGTGGTCATGACGGCTCCCGGCCGTCATCAGCACACGCCCACCATAACGGATGATGATTGGGAGCCGTCATCAGCACCGAAGGGGTTAAAGGGCTTTACACCAACCTGGCTAGGTTGACAAATGCAAATGCATGCCTGGTGTTAGGATTCTTTGTCAGTGTTATAGGCAGGTTCCTTTGAAATGTAAGAGAATCAAAAGAGGGAGAGATAGAAGTACAGAGGATCCCTCCATTCAACTTCCAATCATAACCAAAAATGAATCAAAGGGGAGTTGGTAGTTCCACTACACAGTAATAAAGTGAAAATAAAACACAAGAAAAGTCCCGCACTAATTCGGAAAAATAGAGTAAATGTTAGAATCAGCGATTTCTAGCTGCCTGGGACCCATCGAAGCCAGACAGAATCCACTGCCCTAGATAGGATGCGTATGAAGCATTGTCTGATAACCTGTGGTCACCCCGCGAGTAGCTAGGCACAGAGCTTATCAGGGTTATTTGTAGGGTAAAAGTGTAAAGTATTGGTACAACACCACCCTCGCAACACACTGAATATACTACAAAAATACTCCACACCGTATGTATAAAACACTGGTCTTGGTGTTTGTTGGACTTGGCCCTTTTGGCAGGCTCACCCCTGAACTTTTTGCCTTTAATAATGACATGATGTTGGTTGATTTCTGGTCTCTGCGCACTTTAGCACTGTGGCCCAGTGTAAAGTGCATGCGCTCTCTGAGTGTGTGTGGTGAGACTGGCCTGCCCTCCCCTAGGAATGCATGGGGAATATGTGTGTCCATGGTAGTTCCTGATATGTGGGGAGTGCATGGTCGAGTTTGGTATGTGCGAACTCGTGAGATTAAATGCTACGCGATGGTGTGCGCAGATTTATTGTGTCTAGTGGAGAAGTGCCACTTTTAGAAGTTGGCATGTCTGTGCAGTGAATGTTGGCATGTCTGGCTTGTGATTGGTTGGAGCTGGCTGGTGTGCTTGACTCCAGGAGTCAGGATGGGTCTGCCCGGTCCAAAACAAAGTGCTCCAGAACCAGTTGCATCTGGTTCGCCCCTTGCCCGGACCTTTGGAGACAAAGGATTTCTGTGTATAAAAAGGAGCTGTGACCCCATGTAAAATGTTCTTGTTCTGCTACTTGAATCTACCAGGGGCGTGCTGCTGCTGGGGCCCAGGGGAAGGCTTGCCTCCCTGGGCCGTGCCCAGCCCCTGGATGCCTGGAGGATTTTCCTTACTAAGAGTTGTTTTGCTCCATCCTTGATGCCCCAGGACGTCTTGAACATTTTCCTCTTGATGCAGATTTTGCCAAGGCTTGCTACAACCTGCCCAGCCCCTGGATGCCCTGGATGCCTTGTGGACTTTTCTTTCAACTTGAACAAAGACCTCCAAGGGCTTGGAAGAGAGCTTGCCCCCTGACCGAAGTCCCAGGACCAGTGGACTTCACCAGCCTTTGTGAATGGCTACTTGGAACAAGTCGCTACAGAGGCAGGGATCTGTGACCGACTCTCACGACCGGCCCGGTGTCCTGTAGGCACCGCATCAAGCAATGTCCAACTCAAACAAAGCAAGCTCTGCGCTCACCGATTCCGTCCTGAGGCCGTCACCGAGCCATAGCCTGCACTGCGAATGGTAGGCACCGCGACGTGCCATGCCTCGCTACACCGACTCGGACTGGTCTGACCGACACGGTCACTGCTGCTGACTTCGAGTCCTGTGACCGCACCGGAGTTGGGCACCGCCTCGCACGCTTCACGACGCACCGTCCAACTCGCACTGCTGTCCCGACTGATCGATGCCAGTTCCCGAACTCCGGCTCGGTCGCCGCACCGCAAGCTGCGTGCACCGCATTGAAGCACCGTCTCACCCTGCAACGTAAGCCTTGGATCCACCGACTCTGTCAACAGGCCGCTGCCTGCACCGCATCAAGGGACAACGCATCCTGCAATGCTTCCTTTCTGCACCGCGACGATCACTGGAACCGGCTCGCACATCCGTGCCGGCCGCCCCAAGTAAAAGTTACTGTGACTGAGTCTATCGACGTTTGAGTGGCCCGTACCAACGTGCTCTTCTGGAATTGCTAGACTCTGTTATTTTCAACAACGCTGTAGCCCGTCTGGGCTACCGACTTGCACAGAACTTTGGTTTAGGCCTCCAGTTCATTGTTTTCAGCTGCCCAGCAAGTAGTGGGCAGCTGCAATGTTTAGGTTTTGGAGCAGTGGCGCAACCTTGACATTCGCTGCCTAGGCAGGTGCCATGACTCTCTGGACATAGGGCATTTGAGCCCCCTTTTTAGATGGCCAGTTGGCCAGGGGGATGGGTACTTTTATAGGGTGCCAGGCCCTAATGTGATTTATGTGCTAAAGTGATTTATGGGCTAATGCTTTTGGGTGCTAGGTACTGTATTGTGTATAGTATGTTTTGCACACCCTGTTTGATACCTCTAGATATGGTTTATGCATAGGAGGTTGTTTTACCTATTTAGGTTGTGTTAGGGAGATTATACTTCCCTGTGTGATTTACGCCCCTAGTGTAATTCTTACTTAGGTGGCGAGGGTCTAATGTATCTAGACTTGTGGGATATTGTGCCTGTTATGATTTATATTACAGGTTGACGCTGAGTATAGTGTCTGCCAGTATTTCTGGCTGTGTTCTAAGTTCATATGTATTCTTTTACTATTTCTTTACAAAGTGCTAATTCTGACAGTGGCCCACATGGCCCTGTCATGTGTAAATAATCCCTTGTAAATCTTGCCCGTGCTACTTGGCACAATGTATATGTGTGATTACTATCTGATGTCTTTTGAGAATACAAAGGCTATTTTTGATATAACCTTGTGTGGAGTTCCTTTTGTGGGTGGCCTGGGATGTTGTTGCTGGTGGGTGCGTGCGCAAATGCTTTACACATTGCCTCCGGGATAAGCCTTACTGCTCATGTCATGTTGCCAAGGCGGTGATCAGGGGTTATTCTTGGCGTGTAACTCCCTTGCCCTGACTAGAGTGGTGGTCTCTGCCTGGCTTTGGCGCAAGCCTCAGCCAACCAGAGATCCAATTTCTACAGTATTACACACACATCAAAATCAAAATGACATTCACATTAGATATGTACTATATAGTTTTTTTGTTTTTGTTTTATATAGGTCTAACTCGACCCGAAGGTATCAGAGAACTTTACATTAGCACAAGTTGTATTACAGACATACACATTCATTTTGTTAGGCACAGGGAGATTAAGTGATTTGCCCAGAAACACAGGATGTTGAGCGTCACTGGAGAGACTCAAACCTGGTTCGCCAGCTTCGAAGTTGACCGCTCTAGCCATTAGGCCACAACAGTTCTATGCAATTGTAGAACTCTTCCATTAGCAGCAGAATTGCATGAACATATAAGTACTAGTCATAGGTATTTGCTTGGCCCATTACCCCCTCAGCCTCGTAAGCAACATAAACCCATGTGTGTACTTCCATGAGGTGTTCACAATCCAAGCAATCTCTCCCACAGCAAAAGTGACAGAATCATACAAACAGGTTGTTCAGAGGTATTCCACTTTCCCGCTAACACATTAGCAAAACAATGACATTCCCAACATCATATACCCTGTACAGGTGTAATGGTGAAGAAATCACAGGACATGACTACGCCTCGCGACCAAGCCACTCAAGCTACACTAGCCAATGATACACGTTGCACCTGCTGGTGAAACTTAGTTTAGATTGGTGGGACCATCGAAAGAGGAACAAAACAGTTACTTGGTTACATACCACCAGATTAGGCCTTTAGGCACCCAGCGGCACTTTCACAAGTGTGGAATCACTATTCCCAGTAGGCAAAAGACTGTGACACCGGAAACCTGTGTGCTTCCAAATTGGATAAATGTTTCCCATCAGGCAGAGGTGTGAGCTGCAGTTGCTCCAGGCAGCTAGCCATGGGTGCACACAAGGCACAACAAGACCCCTGGCTCCAGTCATGATATTCTCAACAACAGAGTACCTTGGGGTGGGGGTCCAGGGAGAGAAAGCCGGCGACCTTGGATGGAAGCTTCATTGTCAGGCACTGTCCTCTTCCTGATCTGGAAGTCAGAGGAGGTCTAGGTTCCCAGCTCGGCTCTCACAGACTCAGCAAACGTCCCTCAACACCCCTTGGACACTACATGCTATGGAGTGTGAGCTAACACAGGTTTCTGGTTGCAAACATGGGTCTCTCGAACTCAGCAAAGTTCCCCAGCACCCTTTGAACTGCTCACAGTCCAGCAGCCTATGTGGGCCATTCATCTTTATGAGTGCACTCCTCTGTGCATTGTGATTACGGCATATGTCAGGATGGTCCTTGTACCAACCGCTGATCATTCCCACCCATTTCAGCCTCACCATGCATGGTCCTTACGATTTTGTGGAAATGGGGAGATCCTTTCTGTCCCTGGGATCTTGTGGATGGGAGGCCAACTAACCGGCCCGTCAAGTGATAGTCCCCTTCTTGGAGCATGACAAGCCAAGGTCACCACAAGTCTGTGGATAATCCAGTTAAAGTGCCTCCTTTCCCAATGGTTCCTTTTTTTGATGCTGTTTCGGGCTCCTCAAGACTCTGAGGAATTTCTTTCCACTCCTCCCGCAAGCAGCAAGAGAAACTGTCACATGTGCTCTAATTCTATCATGCTTGGATTACGCCAATGCCCTCTATGCTGGGGCCCCTGGCTACCTGTTTAAATAAAAAGCACCAGGTGGTCCAAAATGCGGCGGCCAGCTTGCTATTGGGCATTTCGACAAGGAACAGTGTGGCTCTCCAGCTGTGCTCTCTTCACTGGTTGCCTGTCGTTAACAGGGTCAAGTTTAAATCTTTGGTGTTGGTCCACCGTGCTCTCCATGGGCATGGTCCTCTTTATCTTCAGAGACGCTTTTCCTTTTACTTTCCTTCGCGTGCGCTCCGTTCTATGTCTCTGTGCTTGGCTCGTGTTCCGCGCTTTAAGCTCCAGAGGGTGCTGTGTTCAAAAGGAAACTCAAGACTCACTTCTTTGTCTGTTAGCTCCTCCTTGTTCGCTTCTGGCATCGCGCAGGGACACTCACAAGTATCCGAGCACGCTACAAATGGTTATAACCTAACATAACATAACATGTCCCAGTGCTAAACCAGCATAGTAAGGTTCCAATCCCAAAAGAGCCCCAGTAGTTTTACCCACAATGGTCTGTTAAGATGAGATCTGTTGAAAAGGCCACCGTTAAAATGCATAAGCACTCTTTAAATTTTGTCCTGTCTGCCACCCTACACTGTGAGGCTTGATCAATATCTTTAGTGGGGCCAAGACCCTGCCCCTTGGAATAGAGGTGCCAATTCCATCCCCTTGTATCCATCCCAGGAAGGACCCTCAGAGTCAGAGGTCTGCAGTTTCCCTTGAGGCCCTAATTTATGAACTTCTATCAGGAATGCACAGATGTTGCTGTCCAGCCAGCACCCTGATGTGGATTGCAGACATGCTAGCAGGCACACAGAGCCACGAGCACAGAAATGCACTTTCCAACAGTGGCATTTCCCCCTTAGTCATGTTAAATCTACTTGCACGACGGGAGAGGATTTCCCATTGCTAAATCATCGATATCAAACACTATACTACTGCTCTTCTGCACATAGGAAATACTGCTCAATAGTCTTTCCACTTGTCCTTAAGGTTAATCAATGTGAGGAGCAGGCCCGACCATACCAAACACACTATCCGGTGCCATTCACTACAAGGTATTGCAGCGTGCCCATGCCCTGCCTCTCCCTGACACCCCACCCTGCCCCCAGGGACTACTTCGATGTAGCAAGAGACTTTCAGAACCTTGGAAAGTAGCTTTTTAAATGCCAAATCAAGTAACAGTAACCTGCACATACAGGCCCCACCAGGACAACCCTGTGGAACAAGAGCTACCGCTGTGGGTGGCACAACGAGTGCTGCAGGCTCATCGAGGGGCATTTGAGTAACATGCCCTAGGCATAAGTCTGACCCTTAGACAAGTGACTTACAGCTAACTCAAATCTGCTAATCATATATACATCCATCACCAGTATGTATATGACAAGCACAGTGCTTTGGCACTGAATGGCAGTGTCAAAAGAGCTCAATGTCCAAAGGTTAGTACATAGATCAGCGGAAAACCAGGACAGGAGGGACAAAGACAAAAAGTTGAGGGAACGCACTCTAGAAAGGGCTGTTTTAAGAGTAAAATGTAATAAATTATTTGAGACAAAAGCAACAAAAATACAATCATTAGAACTACAGAGATGCAATTTCAATGTTTTGGACCGCAGCTGGGCTGGCAGTGCACATCCAGGACCACTTCTAAGGCTCTATGACTGGGGTGGCAGTGGCACCACTTGGGGGGGTAAGACTCACAGCAGACCGAGACCAGGTGCTGTATTCAATATGGTTAGAACCTCTTCTGTCTGTGAGACTCTGATGAGGAGGCCAGTTATTTAGCCATTAAAGTCACTTTGGTGGTCCTGAGTTAGAGATGCAGGTTCAGTCCTTTCACTAAGGCAGCAAGGAAGCAAGGCAGCAGGGCAGCAGGGCAGCAGCGTAGCAGTCCTTCTTGCAGATCAACACAGCAGTCCTTCTGACTTGTCCACAGGTCAAGAGGCACACTGCAGAGTTGGGTCTGAGGGTCCAATATTTATACCTGGTGTGCACTTTAAGTAGGAGAAAGTTCTGGAGGTCCCCCCACCCCCAAAGGTGTCTGGAATGACATGCCTCTCTGCCCTGGCTCTAGCTTGTCTGGGGTCAAAAAAGACTAGTGTCAAATCCTATGTGAGTGTATTAATGCAGAGTCTTTGTGATGTGCAAGTATGTTAGGTGACAGCTCCTCCCCTTCCGCACGTCAGAGATTGCTAATACAGCCACCACCTATTGCTGTTTGTGTCACTGTATCACAATGCTCAAAGACCCACTGCAAGCTACACATAGTAATGTTACCCAGGGTACAGGCTGCAGGCACCATATGGTTTGGAAAGGAAAATGGCAACTTTCTAAAAGTGCAATTTTCAGAATTGTGATTCAATATCTGACTTTACCATTAAAGAGAATTTCAAATTGCAATTCTTTGGACACCAAAGTCGATATTCCTACCTGCTCCCAATTTAAAGCTATCACTTACTAAATGTAATAAGGTCACTAGGGGCCAGATGTAGGTCGGCAAATACCGGTCGGTAACGGCCGATTTCGGCCGTTACCGACCGGTATTTGCAAATGGAGATGTAGGGGGCATTTTATTTACAGAATCGGTATATTTACAGAATCGGTAAAATACCGAATCGGTAAATATACCGATTCTGTAAATCAATATGTAGGTGGCACTGTAATCAGTGCCACAGGCCCTTACCGAATCGTTATTTACCATGGAATACTATTCCATGGTAAATAACGAATTCCAGTGTACATGCACATCTGTGCATGTACACCTGTGCCATGTGGCACACATACATGCCCTAAGGGCATGTATGTGTGTCACATGGCACACAAGCCAGAAACAGGGGTGCAACAGGGTGTCAAAGGGACACCCTTTCCTTTCCCCCTTGTAAATTCGGTAATTTTACTGATTCTATAATTACCGATTCGGTATTTGCTATTGAATCCTATAGGCTTCATGGCCCATAGGAATCAATGGCAAATACCGATTCGGTAATTACCGAATCGGTAATTACCGAATCTTACAGATTCGGTATTTTTACCGAATTATTTACCTACATAGCAATTACCGAATTGTAAATACCGAATCGGTAAAATTCGGTATTTACCATTCTGTAAATTGCTATTACCTACATCTGGGCCCTAATGTTATCCTTTAGGAGAGGCAGGCTTTGCAGTAGAGAAAGACAAATTGAAGAGTATTTCACTACCAGGTCATGTAAAGGTCAAAAGTACATGTATAACATTTTAAATACACTACTCCCTGCCCTATGTGCCATTCAGAGACTACTCACGGGGTGACTTATATGTATTAAAAAGGAAGGTTTAGGCATGGTGGAAGGTTTGTTCTGCTGGGGTGTGGCCAGGATGGAAATGGAGTGAGACACATCTTATATCAACTCCAGGTCCCCACCAGCCTTTTCTGCAACAAAATAGCACTGAGGTCAAACTTTTATTGCTGTCTACATCTTTTTAAATGTCCCAACAGCGCAGGAACTGAGCACAGCACCCTTTTGAAGTGCCAAGGGCCAGATTTGGGAACAAACATGGCTACCGATGCTTGGCTGTGGCATTCCTGCATGCCTAATTGAGTCGGCGGCCCGACTGAAGAGAATGCTCTAAACCCGCAGCACCAGTTGGGCCGGCCATCGGATGCCATCCTCACAGAGGTGATAGGGAGTGTCAGAACAGCCATGTTCCCCTGTCTATGGGGGCCCTCTTACTCCCAGGGGGTGCATGTCAGCATGGCATGACTTACCGGAGCCTGTGACAGCATATAGCAAAGGGCCGGTCAGCGGCTATCCCCCAAGGTGAGCAGCATGATCTGAGCAAGGGGAGGCGTGCCTGGACTGGGCACACAGCAAAGAGGCGGAATTGACAGCCCTGGTTGGTGAGCTACAGCAGTGAAGGCGCCATTGTGACTGGCAGCCAATGAAGCTGCGGTACTCCTGGCCTGTTCTAGAACCTATCTGAACAGAGCGAGGTGTGTGGAGATACCCTGCTGGCGGGTTCCCCCTTCGGACCAAGTTTTAGAATCATCCTTGGGGGGCCTTGACTGAATCAAGATTGGCAACAGCATGACACCCCTGTTGGTCTGTGACTGTAGGCATCGCTGCAGTGGTGTGACTGTGGCCTGTGACATCACCCTGGGGCAAACCAGTGGGGATGTGGCAATAGCACTGCGCTCTGGCCTGACAGCTTGTGGTGCCTTTCTCCCCGGATCCTGCAGACTAGGGGCAAACTCCCCTGATGCCCCTGCTTTCCCGGCAAGAGCTCCCTCTCCGGCAGCTGGCCGAATCCCCCCAGGCAATGCCTGTTGTGCCAATTACTGTGCGAGCCTGTGAGCCAAGCTGGACAGTCAGTGCAGTGATCACCTGGACTATGAGGCAAGAGTAGGGCACATTGGAGGACCAACCACACTTGGCAGAGACCAAATGTCAGACAGTGGGAGTACTGCCTGTGTGTCATAGAACTTGGATACCCTCTCAACAATTGCACACCCAGCTGGCATTTAGACCAGACACAGCCTTTAGCAGTTGCCAGAGTCTGCCCATCTCTTGCTCACCTGCCGGGCAGTGCTTTACCTTGGAATTTGCCTACAGAGGCCCCCATAATATCCAGGTGCAGCTCTCAATTGTTGGGAGGAGAGGCAGCCCCCTTCTCTGCTCCAGTGGTCATCACAGGACCTCTCGAGCAACCAGGCTTGCAAGTCTCCACATCCCTGTGCGCCTACTCCAATGCCGTGCTGCACCCCAAGCTCAGGAAGGATAGCTTAGTGACTTCCTTTTGGAATGAGCATCAATGAGCTCTGGTGGTCTCCCCCTTTTACCATCGCACAAGACTATATGGACCACTTCCTCAAAGATATCCGTTCTGAGGTAGGGCCCCTCAAGGCTGACTTTAAGGCCTATAGTACGAAAAATCTTACTGAAGAGTAAGAATTACCCGGGGCACTCTTGAATACACGCTGGGTGTAGTATGTCCGTAATCGTTTGTTTGAAATAAGGTGTACAAACCAAGTGTATTCGGTTAATTTATTCAAAAATGTTTCTTATTCCATCCATGTAACTGCTGGATATCAGGAGCGAGAATGATGTAAAAAAATAGCATGGTGGAAAGGAATGGTCGTAATTATAAACAACGAGGGGAACCAGTCGTGCACAGAATGTGGAAACCAAAAAGTGCGTGGATCTGAGTACAAAAATGTGCAAAATCAAAGGAATCACGGGTTAACACTCAGATGATTGTGACAGACGGTGCAACGGAAACAACGATGCATAAAAGAACGTGACGCGATAAATAGAAGTGGGACGTGTAAACTAATTAAACGTGGTGAAAATGAGTGAAAGTATCCGGTGTGATTAAAAAGGTGTAAAAATAGTGTAGAAGGTAAAGTAGGTTACGATGCAGGAGCGTGGCAGAGATGGCATGCATTTTAGTCTCTATTTTCCGCCGTGCGGTGTTGTTACATGACATATACACGATGTTAAATAGAAGGGATCTTACCCGTGGAAGTTACGTGATAAAACTTCTAGGTTGTAATCATGAAGAGGTGAAAGCCAGGTCCCGAGTGAACGCGAACCCGGAAGACGCCGCGCATGCGTGGTTGATGTGCTGATAAGGTGAAAGCTTAAACAATGAATGAAAGACTTGAATTTAGTTGTCATGTATAATGCACTGAACTTCCTATTTTCTATTTGACATTGTTACATGACCTCTCTTGCAGCTGTGATTTTTAATCATTACAACCTAGAAGTTTTATCACGTAACTTCTATTTATCGCGTCACGTTCTTTTATGCATCGTTGTTTCCGTTGCACCGTCTGTCACAATCATCTGAGTGTTAACCCGTGATTCCTTTGATTTTGCACATTTTTGTACTCAGATCCACGCACTTTTTGGTTTCCACGTTCTGTGCACGACTGGTTCCCCTCGTTGTTTATAATTACGACCATTCCTTTCCACCATGCTATTTTTTTACATCATTCTCGCTCCTGATATCCAGTAGTTACACTGTGTTTCCTTTGTTTAACATTTACAGACCCCCTAACGAAGTGCTTGTTTAGCGCGAAATGCATCGGAGATCACATCATACTGTGGATGTTTATTGATGAATCATGAATTATGAATGACGGATATGTCTTTATACTTCTTCACCATATGGATTTAATATGATGGAATAAGAAACATTTTTGAATAAATTAACCGAATACACTTGGTTTGTACACCATATTTCAAACAAACGATTACGGACATACTACACCCAGCGTGTATTCAAGAGTGCCCCGGGTAATTCTTACTCTTCAGTAAGATTTTTCGTACTATTGTTCATTTAGCACCTCAGGGCCCAGAAGGTGAACACCCGGCGCACCTATAAGTTCACTAAGTTTGAATTACCATTGTTTACACAACAAATACCTTCGAGTGCAGCGGTTTTCTCCTTTCAGTTGACTTTAAGGCCTGCCATCAGGAGGTGTGCAGTGACATCTCTGAATTAAAGGAGGCGCGTTGATTATTCAGTGCACCCAGTAGATTCCCATGCACAGGACCTGGAGATGCTGTTGAGAAGACTGGTGACACTCAAGGAACAACAGGTAGAATTGCAGCCCAAGCAAGAAGCCCCAGAAAATAGAAGCTGCAGGAATAACATTTGCATTTGGGGGTTGCAAAAGGGGACTGAAGGAGACAAAATCAGGCCCTTTATCACCCAACTCCTGCATACCATTCAGGGTGACACAAATGCAGCACCACTGACCCAGGACAGAGCACATCGGGTGTCACCAGGGCAATCCCGTGCCTGCCATGATTTCTGATGAGGGTCTACTTCTACATTGAACAGGAATCTATTCTACAGTCCTCCATGGGAAAGGCTGATTTGATCTTTCGGGCCACACTATCCAACTCTTCCAAGATCTTTCCCCACTCATGCTATGTAAACACAGCAACGTCAAACAGATCATGAACAATCTGAGGGAACTAGACATTCGCTATCAATGTAGCCAACCCTTTGAACTCCTTTTACTTGGAAGAGGAAGCAATGCTCTTTGCGCTCCCTCACCAAAGTAAAAAGCTATTAGACATTCCTGGGTAAGCCCCTGGCAGAGGCCTGTCCCTGCCCCGAGAGAAGGCAAGGGAGAGCTGGAGCTCGGCCTGGACCTCATTGCCCATCCCTCACCAGGTCCACCTACAAAAAGAAAATGTGCTAGAAGAGGCCAACCAGGACATAATCACCTTTCTCCAGAACATGGGGAATGATTCTCCGTCCATCACATCCGTGACAGGCTAATGCACTCTGTATAAACTAAGCTGTGCCTCCAAACTTACTGCATCATCATTTAATATGACTCAGAGGCATTTAGGGCTCTGGCCCCTAGCTACAGCAGGCTGTAGGGAGCCAGTGGGTGACCCTTGATGACTGCCCATGTACATTTGGGTACCAACCCTTTGCTATGCCCTCTGTTTCTGAGGCATGGAATGTTCCTGAATGCATGTATGTCTAGATCCTCATACTAAGAGGATGACACCTCCAGTGGGATCTGTGCATCACTATGTCAACTGCCACTGAATTTGGATAACTCTGTTAGGCGTCATTGACACTGTGTTGTTTTGCTTTTTTTTTGGTCGACAGTATGCTGGGAGGTGATGATGCCTCTTTCACTTTCCTTCTCTCTAGCCTTCACAGCCTTGCACTCTCTCCTGTGCCCACTCCAATTCAGATGGCTGTGGCCATACAAGATCAGCGGCCTATTGGAGGCCACATCCCAGAGGTACAACACTGCCCTATGAAGACCTCGCTGCCCTGTCCCCACTAAGCAACAGTATGGGCCTATTACCTGCCTCAGTGGCTGCAAACCTACGCTCCTCTATAGGTACAGCCCTGCACACTAAACTGATCTGTCTAAATGTACGTGGCCTCAACTCGCCTTACAAGCGTAAACAAATATGACACTACATCCTGCAGCAGGACCCAGATGTCCCACCCAAACTACCGCCGTCATCACTTGGCCTAGGCCCCTACTAAAACACTAGGGTTACCTATCTTATAAAAGATGAGATTCTGCTTTGCCATCTTAAAAACATGTAGGGATAAAGAAGGGCACTATTTGAAACTAAACATCTTAACTGGCACAAAGACCTCTCACCATCCTTAACATATATTCCCCTTAACAAGCCCAGGACCTTTATATTAGGGGTATCCTCTGTGACCACCAGGCGGATAAGATAGGGCACACTATTGTGGCAGGTGCTTTTAACTTGGTATGTGACCCACACCTGGTGGACAACTCGTCCTCCTATCACGGGAATGAATCAATGTCAGCCCAGCTCAAACGTAACATAGCAGATTTGGGCCTGGTAGATGCCTGGAGATATACAAATCCCATCATCCACGATTTTTCATTTTATTTCCATGTCAAAGAGCACACAGAACTAGCAAAGCTGAACATTCCATCTTAGCTTTGAAACAGAAGTTCTAAGAGTGGGAAACAAAGTCACTTCCACCCTCACCAGGAAAATACACCACCAACACGCTAAAACCCATATTTCTAAATTCTGAGTGCAGTAGAATACCTGAGCAACCAATGAACAGGCTAAGCAATAAGCATTCCACAACTACTACCAGACCATGTATTCACGGGATAATGTCCCTCAAAACCTGACAGACACCTATCTTAAGAAATGTGAATGGGAGCCTCTTGACCCTTGTCATGACATACAGCTTGACACTCTGATCAAACTTGCAGAGCTCCAACCGGAAAACACCAGGACTAGATGGGTTCCCATAAGCTTCTATAGAATATTCATCCCCGCTCTACAAGATCGGCTATTAATTCTGTTCACATTTTTTACTCTGACTATGGCTACTGCAGAATTTGCCCCTCCATAAGCCCGGGAAGGACCCCAACTGTGTGCCCCTCATAGCCCTTCTCAATAATAATACCAAGATTTTTACAAAGATACTTGCCAACGGGCTGGAGCGCTACCACCCTGGCCTCATACACACTCGCCAGTTGAGTTTTTTTTTATACGTATTAGACAGGGGTAATAGCATATGCCGAGATGCATATATAGTAGAGAAATGCCATTGTCACCACATCCTGACTTGCCTTCTCTCGCTTGATGCAAAAGGCTTTTGACAGAATGGACTAGATGTTTCTGAGGGCATTCCTCCACAAGATTCACCTAGGGCCCTCACAATTACCAAAATCATAGCACTATATGTGACTCAGCCTACATTTTTGTAAATGGATGCAGCATGGCCCCCATCCATCTTTCTCACGAGATCCACAAGGGTGCCCACTGTTGCTCTTACTCTTCGCCCTTACAGTCGAGGCCTTAGTAATCACTATCCCGCACACGGGGGTGAGAGTGCATACCCTTTGGAGGTCGATCCCATAAGATAAGCCTTTTCACAGACAACCTTTAGCTTACGGTCATATGCCCTGCCACTTCACTGCTTGCGGTCGATCATTTCCAGTCTGCATTCGAGGCTGTGTCCGGCTTTAAAGTAAATAAGACCAATTCCTATGCTCTTCACCTCACTATACCTTGACAGGACCTTCCTGCACTTCAAGCGCTGGCTCTGGACTACTCGTACAATCCCATACATGAGCCTCAACTTAACCCCGACACAGTCCACTTGGACAAAGGCTAGCTGGCCGGAGTGTCAGCAGTCCATCTTAGAGGACCTCCGTCACTGGAAACCCTTGTACATTTCATGGCTATGCTGTATCCATGCTATAAAAATGAATGTCCTGCCAAGGGAGCTTTAGGATTTCCAATCCCTACCCACATCCATCCTGGCAAATGACATTCTGAGTCTGCTGCATTACTTATGCTTCTTCATCTAGGGCAGTAAACATCCCAGATTTTAAAATTCTGCGCTAATTTTTCGCACAGACAGGGGGTAGCCTACCTTGCTCTAACCTCCTTGAGTACTACTGGGCTGCTTACTTGCGCTATATATCGGTAGGGGTAATTTGCGAGGTGCAACAAGCATTGTCTCCATATAGACCGGGCACTGGCTTGTCGGCCTTGAAGGAGACTTAGCTTAGCTGTCCAAACATTCTCGACCACAGAGTGCATACGTGGCCACCCCTACCAGGACAGTCCTTGAAATATGGGACAAAATGGCCCCAAAAAAGGCCTCACTACCTTCCTTTCTCCTAATACTCCAATTGCGCTCAATCAGGTATTTAGTCCGACACTCAGCCCTCACGAGTTTCCTCACTGGGAAGCCAGCGAATGCAGGACCCTGTGTGACCTTTTCAATGGTGACAGTATTAAACCCCTTGAACAAGGCAAGTCAGACTTCAAGCTCCCCTAATCAGCATGACTGCAGTACTTCCAACTGCATCACTGAACAGTCTACCCCTGAAATTCCAGGTAACCACCCTTGCCTATATCAAGTTTGAGTTGATCCGAAACTATGATGGCTCCACTGACTTCAACTCTAAAACTTAGCACAGGCTCCAGCATTCCAGCTCCTCCCTTGTACACCCATATCAAACTTACTGGCATGCAAGCACAACCGAGGGCATTTCACAAAAGCAGTGGGAGATTTTTTTGCACAATATCCCCACAATGTATAAAAGTATATCCCAGTGTGAGATGGCCTACACGCTCAAGGTTCACTGGTACTACCGGATACTGCCCCTTACCCCTGCCTACATGATGGGCAGAACAGAAGGGAAGCGAATGAAAATTACCTTTGAAACACGCAAAATGCCCTGGTCTCAAACCGACGAGCACCTAACAGCCGAGCCAATTGAGTGCCAAGAGGGGGACATGAAAGTGCTGTTGATAACGATGAAAACAACCTCACATCCATAGATGCAAAGATCGATGCCATGAACTCGCGAATGGAATCAGTGGTACATAAGCTTGAACAGTCTGACCACGGCAAAGAGGAAGCGGCCTTGGAATCATTCTTGATTCCCAGCACCAATCCGGATAATCGGAAAAAAAATTTGTTAGAGTTAATGCACTTCACTTTATACCACAGTTATTTTACTTGGAATAATGATTTTTACACTCAGTTATCTGGCACTTCAATGGGCAACTGTGTGCAGCACCTTCGTATGCGAATTTGTTTCTGCACAGTTTTGAGCTTGATCACATTTTGTCTCAGGAACATTGGGTCAGACACTTGGTTGTTTTTACAGGTACATTGACGACATTTTTTTAATTTGGAAGGGTCACGAATTTGAATTGATTTCAAACATTGTACAGTTGAATTCTATTGATGAACGTATTCAATTTACTTATGACAAGAGTGTGAGTAGTATTTCATATTTGGATGTGTGCATAACTTTTGACGGTAATCAATTGAGCACTACTGTTTTTTTAAAGTCTACAGATTGCAATAACCTTTTGCATTTTTCCAGCTTCCACCAAAAATCACTAAAAAGACATTTAGCCTATTCACAGCTGTTACGTATCAAACGGATTTAGTCTACTGAAGAAAAGTATGATAAACAGTTTACAGTTGATCAATAAATTCAGACAAAGAGCTTATCCCGAGCCTACTCTGGAAGAATCCATGAACCAGCAAAAGTCAAAAGCAGGAATTAACTTTTTTAACTCAAAGCTAAATCTGATTCTAAGGACACCAGAATGGTATTTGTATCAAAGTATTCTTCAAGTAGTGTGTAGATCAAGACTATTATCAAGGTATATTGGCCATTATTACAGACAAAGGCTGATTTCAAAGGAGTTTTCCAGTCATCACCCATTTTTGCCTATCAGAGAACCAACAATCTTCATCAACTACTTATTAAAAGCCAATCACAACAAGAATCGAATTTTAAAGGGACTATCCCTTGTCACAATTGTGGTAGTTGCAACAACATCATTAGGAGAGCTAGCGTGGTACACCCTTCTAAAAGAACACCCATCAAATTACTTGTAAATGCTACCTGTAAGTCAAGTTTCTTGGTATATTTATTGAAATGCCCATGTGGCCTGCCGTATTTGGGCAAAACTGAATGTAAAATCAAGGTTGGTTTCAACAAACATAAAAGCGACATTCAAACAAAAAATACTAAATATTCAGTAGCGGCAAATTTTTTGGAAGCAAGACACAAACATCAGTCAATTGATATTTATGGTGTTAGAACTGATCATTGACAAAGAAGGAAGGGACAATAGAATTTTTTTTGCTACAACGTGAATTGTTTTGGATTAATCAACTTGACTCTGTGTACCCTAACGGGTTAAATGAATGTTTAGAATTCAGTTGTTATCTGTAATATAGTGGATTCATACACACTGTGATTATTAACTATATGTTTCCTTATTGCCCATTTCTCATCATTATTTTACTCTAGTTTTGGTCTGATTCTACCGCGTTTTTTTAACGCACTGTTTTTCCAGTGACAACATTTTCGTTTTCATATTACCCGTTTATTTTTACTTGCATTGCTTTAATTATACTATGTTCTTTTAACGCACTGTTTTTCTAGTGACATCTTTGCAGCGGGATCTTTACGCATGCGCATATCACCTTTGCACTATCGCTCTCATCCGAGTCCTTGAATCAGTTTTGGATCTTTGGTCTTTCTTTATGTTTCCTATATTTTTTTACTTCTTTTCACTTTTTGGCACTGAGCACTTTTTTGTAAGCACTCTCTGTTCCCCTTTTGGTATTGTTTTCATGTTGTTTACTCGCGCAGTAACGGAGCGAGTTCAGTTCCGGTTTTCAGTTATTTTACTTCCGGGCAACAGTATACGAGATACCACACATCGAGCGTATGTTGATGTTCAAAGGTAACAGGTATGCTACGCTGAGCACTTTGATTATTTTATGTCCAAGTGCGCTCGCGTTCACTTCAACCCTTTCTCTTAATGCTATGCACTCTTTTTACATATCGCAAATTTGTGAGAACTGATATACGCTATTGTAAATGTTGCTGTATCCGTGTTATTATTACGCAACTATAAGAGCACAGATGTTCACTTCGCTTGTTGTCTCCTATCTTGTTTTACAGACACATATTTTCCCTTGCATGTGATTAAGCACATTAATACACAGGCACTTGTGAATTTTTTCATTGCCATGGAAACTTTTTTAACCAGTACTATGTTGATCTCAGTCGACATTATCATGACTTTGCAATGTAATCTATGTTGTATTAAGGTGACTTAGTCACTATGTGTTGCATTTTTGAGCTCCTGGGTATAGCCTATTCATTTTGTATTTGTAGGAAATCCCCCCTGACGAAGGGCAAGACCCGAAATGCATCGGAAGTTAATGTTACTTTAAGTTACACATTTGACCTTGAAGTTGTCTCGCAATATGAAGTTGATGAAGGAGCAACATTTTTGAAGAACTTAATTACATTTGCTGGTGAAAGCTGAATGGATTATGAGTTATTGAACTTTTTTTGACTTGTACATACAGTCTAAAGCGCTTAAGGGGCCTTCATAGAGTGCTGAAGTGAGTTTGTCTTTTCCTTGTAGAAGGGCGTTTCTGCTGGATGACTCCTATTCGACACACCTGCCTTGGGTGTCTGGCTCTGCCACTTCCGACTCTGCTCAGCATTAGCCAGGCAGTTCAGAGACTTATGAGCCTTGTCTTCAGCACAAGGGCTTCTCCTGTGAGATAGCCTCTGCAATGCAGATATATAGGAGTTCACTGGCTATTGGCCTTCCTTTGTAACTTGATGTTCTACTGGATCACTAGCCCCTCTGTCAGGTGACCTTTGGGAAGACTCTTAGGGGCATATTATCAAGTAAGGGCGTTACATTATCGCCGCTTTTATCTGCAGGAAACTGCCGATAAAGCGGCGATAATGGGCTTGATAATATGCTCTATGAATTCCAATCGTAGCCCATGTTAGATGTCTTCACATCTAACATGGGTGTCAGAACCTCTTAATAATACCTTGCTCTTGGCTCATCGATTCTTGCACAGGAACAGAGATGCTAGGTCCCAAATCCCTTTGGACAATGCTAGTAGGTCTTACGCAGAACCCTCCACCATTACCTCAAGGGAAGGGGGAAATTGGATAAAACAACAAACAGAGAAGAGATTGGTCCTGAGTAGGGTTCTTCAGTCAGCTGTCTTCTGTGCTGCTATTTTCTTCTGAAGGAAACCTAAAATGACATTACATTATTAACATCCTAACCTACAGCATCTAACTGGAAAAACTACTCTGTAACCGTCTCACTACCCACCCTTATTCTGCTGGACCTTAGCTCCTCTTCTGGTAAGTATTGTAACTTATTCTCCTCTAGTAGTTGTCACTAGTGAGAAAGAAGACACAATGTAATTAATGCTTGCCCTTAACGATTCTCTGCTAGAATTATGTTATTATTTTCTTTTGTAGTTGACACTTACTTCACTAATAGTGGAGTCTCTCTCTCTAATGGGGTTCTATTTTACTGTGTAATCTGATTTACTCTTCTGTGCTGCTATCAGTCTTTTTCTTACAATGTCCTATTCTGTTTTTTGCAGGATTGCTGTTTCACAGTCTTTTTGGTAAGTGTTTATATACATATATAGTTTACATATTGCTGGTATCATTCATGCTGTTCTTGTTTTGTTAATCTTTTTTTTCCTTCTTAGTAAATTCACATTTTAACTAGACACGACTTCTTGCCAGATAAATTCACGATAATCACTCTTGCTCAAGGTTGTTAAAGATTCACTTAGCTTTTGTCTTCTTACGCCTCTGTAGTTCTGCGCCTCTGAACTCGCTTCAGCCCAACACTCGATAACTTCTTCTCAGACGAGCGGCGCTAATCACTGTCACTCCTCACTGGACTCGAGGCTCGAAGGTGGAGCTACACCTTTGAGACGAATTGGTTACTCTTCACCGTTTACCACTCAAAAAGCTTGTGCTCCGAACGAGTGGAGAAATTCCTCAGACGTACTTAGGAACTCGGAACTCGCGCTTGGCTAGTGCGCCGAATTCCGACTAGATTCAGTTCTAAGGAGTTCCGCTTAGCGCTTGTACTAAAACGATAACAGGTTTACTCAGAATTCTTAGGTCTCTCAAGGAACGAACTTCACTCACGGATGCTTCTTGGTGAAGTGCGCATTCCACAGGCTGCTCGCGCTACACATGGAAATCACCGCTGCTGTGAGCAGAAAGACTAGAACGTCCACTGTCACCTCCTTTGGCAACAACGGCGGCCATCTTGTCTCTCCAGATTCGCACTCTCCTTGCCCACATGTAACCAGCAGCAGCCCGTCCTGTCAGCGTCGCTGTTGGACAGCAATAAATGGAACCCAGAGTCTGGGTCCTGACAGTACCCCCCATCAAAGCAGGTCCTCTCTTTCTTGGCTTGGTGGGGAATCGTTGATGAAATGATCTGATTATTCTAGGTGCATGAACATCCTTCTCTTGCTCCCAGGATCGCTCTTCAGGGCCATAGCCTTTCCAGTCTATTAAATAGTACAACTTTCCTCTAGATTTCTTGGAGTCCAAAATTTCTTTTACTTCATATTCAGTACCTGTTTCTAATTGAACTGGCTTTGGGGGTGATTGTCTTCTCAGATTTTCAGGAGCCTTTTTTAACAATGATACATGAAAAACTGGGTGTATTTTTAACTTGGATGGCAGTCTTAGACGGTAAGTAACTTGGTTGATTTGTTCTTCGATTGGATATGGACCGATAAATCGGGGTTGAAACTTCCTGTTTCCTTTTAACCTCAAATTCCTGGTGCTCAACCAAACTTGATCTCCATTTGCCAAGGACGGTCCCTCACGTCTTCTTCGGTCAGAATATTTTTTATACCTTTCTTTGGCTACTCGTAGATTGTCTGCAGCCTTTTGCTGAATTTGAACCAAGTGTGAGATGACCTCCTTTACTGCGGGTACTGCGGTCTCCATTTGTCAAATGGTAGCATTTGGGTGCCTGCCATAGTTCAGGAAAAAGGGGGAATACCCTGTCGAGCTGTTTTGAGCATTATTGTGAGCCAATTCCGCTGTCCACAAATATTCAGACCAATTTCCTTCTTCTTTTAAGAGAAACAGCCGTAGATATTGTTCTAGTTCTTGGGTTACCCTTTCAGTCTGCCCATCTGTTTCTGGGTGGTAACTAGTGGAGAACCTAACTTCTGTTCCTAAACCTTCCATAAAGGCCCTCCAAAAATGGGACAGAAATTGGGAACCCTATCAGAGATGACAATTTTAGGAATTCCGTGTATTTTGACAATCTGGGAGCTAAAATGGGTGGCTAATTGTTTGGCCGTAGGAACCCCTTTTAAGGCTGTAAAGTGGGCCATCTTTGAAAAGGCATCCACTACCACTAGGATGGTATCGTACCCTTGACTAATTGGTAAGTCTGTAATAAGGTCTAAGGTAACTGTGTGCCATGGATAGGGAGGTGTTGGTAGGGGCTGCAATAACCCCTTTGGTGCCTGCCGTTCTGACTTCCCCTGCGCGCAAATCTCACATGACTTAACATAACTCTCAATATCTGCTGCCATCTTAGGCCACCAGTAATGTCTTTTAATTAATTCTTCGGTCTTGGCTTCTCCCTTGTGACAGCTAGTTTGTCATCATGGCATTCGTGCATTACTTGTCGTTGTAACTCAGTTGTTGGAAGGTACAGGGCGTTCTGGTGATAAGGCATTTGTCGTATGATTTTTCTGTTGGCATCCTCCTCCACCCAACTCTGCATGGCCTCTGGACTCATGGCGTTTGCAATCGACTCTTGTAACTCTATGGAGATTGTAGCTCCTATGATCTTGTCATTGGGAATGATTGGCTGTTTGTCCGTAACTGTTTTCTGCAACCCAGTTCCTATTCTGGATAGCGCATTCGCCTTTCCGTTTTGAGCACCTGGACGGAACGTGATCACAAAGTCGTAGTCCGCAAAATACAAAGACCATCTCAGTTGTCGTGGTGTAAGAGTTCTGGCTGTCTTTAGAAATTTTAAATTGCGATGATCCGTAAACACCGTTACTTGGTGCCGGGCTCCCATCAGATAGTGTCGCCACTCCTGAAAGGCGTCTTTTATTGCCAGCAACTCTTTCTCGGTGATCGTATAATTTATCTCTGCTTGGGTCAACTTCCTTGATCGATAAGCGACCGGATGTAGTTGGCCGGTGGTCTTATGTCGCTGTGATAATACTCCTCCCACAGCTTGATCTGATGCATCTGTTTCTACATAAAAGGGCTCCAACGGATCCGCATGCAACAGAACTGGCGACGTGGTGAAATCTTTTTTTAAGGATTGAAAAGCCTCCTCTGACTCCTCTGACCACTCAAACTTGGCTCCTTTTCTCAACAATTTGGCGAGAGGAAGAATCTTTCTTGAGAACTCACAGATAAATCGCCGGTAGAAGTTAGCAAATCCAATGAAGCTTTGGACTTCTTTTACACTCCTCGGAGATTCCCAGTTTGTCACTGCTTCCACCTTGCGTTGATCCATCAGAATTCCAGAGGGCGACAGCACGAAACCCAAGAACTCCACCTGTGATACATCGAATGCGCATTTTTCTAACTTCACAAACAACTTATTCTCCTGTAGCTTCCGCAATACACCCTTAACTTGCTCATGATGTTTTGCCACCTCAGTAGAATAAATTAGAATGTCGTCAATGTACACAATCGCACATTGATCAATGAATTCCTTCAGGATGTCGTTGATGAAGTGCTGGAAGGCTGCTGGGGCATTACACAGTCCATAAGGCATCACCTGGTATTCGAAGAGCCCACATCTAGTCCGAAACGCTGTCTTCCACTCATCTCCTTCGCGCATTCGGACCAGGTGATAGGCCCCTCTCAAGTCGAGCTTGGTGTAGATTTTCGCACCTTTCACTTGGTCTACAAGCACCGAAATCAATGGTAAGGGATACCGATTTTTCTTGGTTATTTTGTTGATGGCTCTATAGTCGATGCACGTCCGCAAATCTCCTTCCTTCTTTGGCACGAAAAATAAGGGAGACGAGACAGGCGACTGGGATGGCCTAATGAAACCGTTGGCAATATATTTATCTAGATACTCCTTGAGGTGTTGGTGCTCCTTTTCGGTCAAGGCATAGACACGACTGCATGGCAGGTTAGATCCAGGCTCCAATTCAATCTTGCAGTCATAAACTCGATGTGGTGGTAAATGTTCAGCTTCTACTTCGTTAAACACACCCGCAAATTCTTTATATTCTTCGGAAATTTCCTGACTGTCAATAACACACACAGAGTGCTCCGTGGAACACAATGACATAGCTGGGTTGTTCCTTGCTCGTCCAGTCTCTGGATTAAAACAATTCTCATGACAATAACTCGAATCCATTACTATGGTTCTGGAGCTCCAATCAATCGTAGGATTATGTTCCGTAAGCCATGGGAGGCCAAGAATTAGTTGGAACTGGGGAGCATCTATTAAGTTAAACTGGATTTTCTCTTGATGTCCGTCATTGGCCGTCAATTGGATTATTTCTGTGTGGCTCACAATTGGTCCCGAAGATAGGTTCGTCCCATCCACTGCACGAACTGACTCGCTCTTAACTTTTCGGATTGCCTGGATTCCAACCTTAGCAGCAAATCTTAAATCACAGAAATTTCCGGTGGCTCCCGAATCAATCATAACTTATACTTCCGTTAAGGTGGTCTGTCCGAATTTTATTTCCATGGTCAGAACTAAGTGCGGAGCCGCTGATTGTAGTGTATTCGCCACTTGATGTTCGTGCGGAGTTGTCTTTTGAATCGCACCCACCTGCTCAACTCCTCCCGCAGGTGGTGCCGTTAGTTTTCCTTCGGCTTGAAGGTTCCCTTTGGTTTCTTTGGGCACTCTCGAACAAAATGACTCCCTGATCCGCAATACATACATTGGTTATTCGCCCTTCTTTTCTCTTTTTCCTCTTTGGTTAAAGGGCCTCTTATTGCTCCAATCTGCATTGGTTCCGCTCCTGAATTGGTTTCTGAAGTTCTAGTCCCATCTGACCGAACCCTGTCGAATCTTGGAGGAATTGACTTAAAATCTTTCTTCTTTTCTCCTCGCCTTTCTCCTTGTCGGAAATCTATCTCCAACACCAAATCTATGAGTGCTGAAATCTCAGTAGGTCGATTAGGAATTTGGGCTAATGTGTCCTTCAATTCGTCTCTCAACCCACGATAGAACACCGCAGCCCTTTTACTTTCTGGCCAATCCGTTTCCACCACCAACTTATTGAACTGTGCCAAATATGCGATCAAATCCCGATTTCCTTGTCGTAAATCAAGCAGCTCATTATCCACCACTTGGGATATTCTTCGTCGGTCAAAGATCCGTAAGAATTCTCGTTTGAAATCTTCAAAATTCCTCAACAAAGGGTCATCTCGTGAAACCAAGGGCATGGACCACGAAGCCGCATCCCCACTTAGATATGAGAGTATGAAAGCCACTCTAGACTGCGCGTCTGGGAAGATCGAAGGACGACACATGAAGTGTAATGAGCATTGAGAGAGGACGATCTGGGCCTTCTGTGGATCCCCACTAAATCTCTCTGGGGCTGCTAATGGTATGACCGGGGAGAGCGAACGTATAACCTGTGTGGTAGATCTATTTGTAGTTTCTAAAACTGGATTCATGGCTTCCCTCTCCAAACTACTAGGCTGGCGCAACCTTAGCGCCAATTCAGCAGTTTCTTTTCTAGCGCTGACTACTTCTTGTCTTAAATTTCGATTTTCCTCCCTTACCGCTCCCAATTCCTTCTGAATAGCATCTAAGATTGTACCTAAGGATTGGATATGTATTCCTTCCGCCATCTCTGTTCGGGTGCGAAGGCAACTTGGGCACTTCACTCTGTCAGAACCTCTTAATAATACCTTGCTCTTGGCTCATCGATTCTTGCACAGGAACAGAGATGCTAGGTCCCAAATCCCTTTGGACAATGCTAGTGGGTCTTACGCAGAACCCTCCACCATTACCTCAAGGGAAGGGGGAAATTGGATAAAACAACAAACAGAGAAGAGACTGGTCCTGAGTAGGGTTCTTCAGTCAGCTGTCTTCTGTGCTGCTATTTTCTTCTGAAGGAAACCTAAAATGACATTACATTATTAACATCCTAACCTAGAGCATCTAACTGGAAAAACTACTCTGTAACCTTCTCACTACCCACCCTTATACTGCTGGACCTTAGCTCCTCTTCTGGTAAGTATTGTAACTTATTCTCCTCTAGTAGTTGTCACTAGTGAGAAAGAAGACACAATGTAATTAATGCTTGCCCTTAACGATTCTCTGCTAGAATTATGTTATTATTTTCTTTTGTAGTTGACACTTACTTCACTAATAGTGGAGTCTCTCTCTCTAATGGGGTTCTGTTTTACTGTGTAATCTGATTTACTCTTCTGTGCTGCTATCAGTCTTTTTCTTACAATGTCCTATTCTGTTTTTTGCAGGATTGCTGTTTCACAGTCTTTTTGGTAAGTGTTTATATACATATATAGTTTACATATTGCTGGTATCATTCATGCTGTTCTTGTTTTGTTAATCTTTTTTTTCCTTCTTGGTAAATTCACGTTTTAACTAGACACGACTTCTTGCCAGATAAATTCACGATAATCACTCTTGCTCAAGGTTGTTAAAGATTCACTTAGCTTTTGTCTTCTTACGCCTCTGTAGTTCTGCGCCTCTGAACTCGCTTCAGCCCAACACTCGATAACTTCTTCTCAGACGAGCGGCGCTAATCACTGTCACTCTTCACTGGACTCGAGGCTCGAAGGTGGAGCTACACCTTTGAGACGAATTGGTTACTCTTCACCGATTACCACTCAAAAAGCTTGTGCTCCGAACGAGTGGAGAAATTCCTCAGACGTACTTATGAACTCGGAACTCGCGCTTGGCTAGTGCGCCGAATTCCGACTAGATTCAGTTCTAAGGAGTTCCGCTTAGCGGTTGTACTAAAACGATAACAGGTTTACTCAGAATTCTTAGGTCTCTCAAGGAACGAACTTCACTCACGGATGCTTCTTGGTGAAGTGCGCATTCCACAGGCTGCTCGCGCTACACATGGAAATCACCGCTGCTGTGAGCAGAAAGACTAGAACGCCCACTGTCACCTCCTTTGGCAACAACGGCGGCCATCTTGTCTCTCCAGATTCGCACTCTCCTTGCCCACATGTAACCAGCAGCAGCCCGTCCTGTCAGCGTCGCTGTTGGACAGCAATAAATGGAACCCAGAGTCTGGGTCCTGACAATGGGCTACGATTGGAATTCATAGAGCATATTATCAAGCCCATTATCGCCGCTTTGTCTGCAGTTTCCTGCCGATAAAAGCGGCAATAATGTAACGCCCTTACTTGATAATATGCCCCCTAGTTTTCTGAGGATTGGTTTTCCCTTGTGTTTTTTTGGTGTCCTGCCTAAAGTTACAGTGAGCTGCTATTCCGGCAGTGCATAAACATTGGGTTTCTGTCTTCAGTTCTAGCACCAGCCTATGGTTCCCCACTTGGGTCTGTCCTTGGTCCTCAATACCCTTCAGGCTGTGTTGTTTTATTAGCTGTTACTGAGGTGGGAACAGAGGTAAGTTGGGCACCCTGCTCAAAGACGAACCCTATGTGCAGTTACTCCCCTCCTTGGGAGTTGGATGCAGATTCTCCAGCTGATTTTTCCTTTCTCTTTTGCATGCTTTTTGGATCGTCTGAATTTATTACTCTCTTCTAGGACCTGGATTAATTGTTCTCTTTTAGGGTCTTGTATGTTACCTTTGGGGCAGTAAGACTTCCTCAGCCACTTGCAGTACATGGATCAACTTTGCTATTGAGTTAGCTTCTTGGATAGCTGGCCCATCTCTTCTCTGATGCAATACCTTTACGTATGTGGTACTGCTATTTCTTCTGATTCAGGGCCTTGGTACTACTGTTTCCTCTGAATCTGGGCCTTTCCATGATTCCTTCTGTTGTTCCTCTGATTTGGGGCTTTTCCACATTTGATACTACTATTTCCTCTGATTCTTTCCACAATTGGTGCTGCCATTTCCGCTTAATTATGGGTATTTTGGTCATTGGTGCTGCTGTTTTCTCTGATTCAGGTACCTTCCACTCTTGGTACTGCTGTTTCCTCTGATTCCTTGGCTTTCCACAATTGGTACTGCTGTTTCCTCAGATTTGTTGGCTTTCTATGATTGGTACTGCTATTACCTCTGGATCTGTAGCTTTCCACGATTGGTACTGCTGTTTCCTCTGATTTAGGGAAGATTGGTCCCTCTGTTTCCTCTGATTCAGGGGCTTCTTCAATTGGTACTGCTGTTTCCTCTGATTCAGGGGCTTCTTCAATTGGTACTGCTGTTTCCTCTGATTCCTTGGCTTACCACAATTGGTACTGCTGCTTCCTCTGATTCGTTGGCTTTCCATGATTGGCACTGCTGTTTTCTCTGATTCGCTGGCTTTTCAGGATTGGCGCTACTGTTTCTTCTGATTCAGGGACTTTCCACGATTGGTGCTGTTGCTTCCTCTGATTCAGGACTTTCCCACATTTGATACAGCTATTTCCTGTGATCCAGGGCCTTTCAGTGATTGGCACAGCTGTTTCCTCTAACTTAGGGCATTTTCACACGTGGTATTCCTTAATGGGTGTACAGGGCTATCATCTAGTCCTCCTGAACAAACGTGTCAATTTGACTGCATGTTGGTTCTTCCGTTCTATGGGTCATGTTGTGCTGCATACGATGATGATTTGTAATCTCTGGATGTAGTCACCTTAAATTTTGTCTCTGTGTGTTTTTGCATCACTCTGTCTTTGCTGTTTTTCTTAACTTGCAAAGTTATTCTTTTGTATGTTTTGTAGGGATGAGGGGCAAGAGAAGTATGAGGGAAAAATGTATATGATTTTAAGGAGGCAACAAGGTGCCTGTCTCGAGGAAGCAGGTTCCTCCTCAAAAAGCAAGGACTGAGACGAGGAAAAGAAGAACACATTATAATACATATTACAGGTAAGTAATGCGAACATCTTGATGCAATCTGCCAAATTTATTATTTCAGCAAAGATAATGTACCTTTCAATCAATCCACTTTATTTAATTTTTTTTTAAATCATAAAAGTACAAAAAACAGATACAAAAGTGCATCCCTTAAAAACATTTAGATAATCTGGGTGATACAATAATTTGCTAAAAATAAATTAAAAAGAGCAAAATATATCAAAATTACGAATTCATAAAAGAGTACCATTGAGATTTATACACTGTACTGACGAGAACATCTTTTTTTCTTGATTCGGACAGCAGCAACAAGAAAACAGGCAACATTGAAAATATCCCAGGGACTACTCAACATTTTGAAATAAAGTAGAGCCGGTCTGACTTGTAAAAAAACCCTTACCACTCAATAAAGCGATTAAAAACTTCCTCCTAATATCGTTGTAATAATCACAGAACATCATAAAATGTAAAAGTGTTCTGTTGGAGAAATTATCACAATGGCAGGGATCCGCATCCTCTGGTTAACACCACCCCGGGAAATCACCCAACGAGTAGTGGATCAAGTTAAAACGGAACCTAGTCAGGAGCCAGCAATGAAAAGGCTTAGTCACAGTTATCAGATAGGGTTTGATTAACAAGGTGGTTTTAGTCAAAAAATGAGCTCTAGCTGATGGTTTCTGTAGCTCCAGCTGTTCCCGTTCCATCGTTAGAGTGTTCAAAAAATTAATTTTGACCCACTTCACATCCTTACAGATCCTTTCAGGGGTTTCAAATAATTCTGGCTGCCCTATTTTTAAAAAAAACATACGTTTAACATATGTAACCACTTGATGTCATTGGCTTTATCCAAATTGATGATATTTCCCAGAATCAAATGATTCAGGGTCAGTTCTGGATTAAGCCAGGTTTTCAGCCAGCACAGAAGTGGAGCTAAAATCATTATATCCGATACGTAGCCCTGCCCTAATTCCTGATGGATTGCATAGATAGATATCGATTGAGAGACAGACAGAAGGCTACGAAGGAATCTATTTTCAGCTATCTGAACCCCCGGCTGTTGTGTAAAACCCCATATAGAAGAGCCATATGCAGCAATGGCCAGGCACTTTGATCTATATATCTTGAGGATGGCCTATACTGGCCTAGCTCCCAGGCGCTGAGCGAACCCTAATAGAGATGTCATTGATCTGGTGACAGCCAGTCGTTTAGCTTTATCTTGGGCGACCCATGAGCCTTTGTCATCGAATAATACCCCTAGATATGTAAAGAAGGTGACCCTGGACACTTCCACTCCATTCCAAAAGGATAATTTTGCTTTCCTAGTTTTTTTTAGCAGTTAACATAGTGTGTGACTTCCCATTATTCACGACCAGATCTAAAGACTGCATATACGTTCCAAAAGCATCTAGGAGTTCTGGAGACCCAAGCAGTATGTGCTAAAAGGACAGCATCAGTCGCATTAGGTATTAGATACTCTCCTACACGTGGGATGTCCAAGCTCGCCTCCTTTAAGGATTTATCCAGGGCGTTAATATAAAGAGTGAACAATAAGGGTGCCAGTATACACCCTTGGCGAATGCGCAGCTTGGATTTAAAAGACCTGGTACATTTGCCATCCTGGGAATTCCTAACTGACGCATAAAGGTCCCGATGGAGATCAGCCAATAATTAAACTAGACACAGCTCAATGCCCATTTCCAACAGGATACTCCACTGCTTGGACCTGTTAACCAGGTCGAAAGATGAGGATAAATCCATGAATGCCATGTCCAGAGAGCCTTCCTTGGCCACAATATACTTCCTAATCAGTAGGTGCAAGTTTAGGCACTGATCCATAGTGCTTCTACCTTGCCTGAAGCCATACTGCAAGTCTGATAAAATTTTATTTTCAGTGACCCAGTCTGTAATTTTAGCTAAGACCTCTTTACCCATATTTTTTACCACCTAATCAATCAGCGGTATAGGTCTATAGCACCGCTGGTCCCCTCTCTGACCAAACCGGGATGATGATAGATTGGCTCCAGGATACCGGGAACCCATGCATGCCAGAAGCATTAAAAACAATAGCCAGTATTTTTGACCAAAATTTAGGTTCACATTTGTAAAGATCTGCAGGAACCCCATCGGGACCAGGGGCTTTATTGCTCGAGGTCTCCTTTATTGCTCCCTCAATGTGCACCTCACTGAACACAAAAGGGACTGTTCCCTGTCGGGGGTGGAATAGCAATAGGAGTCGGTGTTCCAGTGGGGTCATAAATTGCCCCAAAGTGAGCTACCCACTGTACCTCTGTAATATTACACTCCTGCAAATCATTCTCAACAGAGGAAAAAAAGGGGGTGTTTATAATGGACCAAAATCTAGAACTGTCTTTTAAGACCTCTACAGATAAAAGTGCATTCATGGCCTTCGTCTTAATTTCTGTTTTCCGGGAATGCACTGCTAGCTTATACTGCTTACTGAGGGTCGCTACCAGTGTCCTGTCTCGGGGTACACTTTTCAGAGCTAAAATTAATAGACGCTGAGCTCTCGAGCAAGCATCGTCGAACCACCTTGGACCATGGTTCCCTTTAATCTTAGTGCCAATTGTCAGATCTGCTGCAAACTGACTACATATACCCTCAAAAGCTTTAAGATCAGTTAAAAAGGTATCAGGCATTACTTTGGACCACATAAGCCTCCTCCCCTGTTCACATGTTACCAAATATTTTACTCCACAGTTTTTCCCCCCAAAACCCAAGATACCAACCCCGCTATCCAATACTAAAATGACAGGGTTGTGGTCGCTGTAAGGCGACAACCTGGCATTATAAAAAACTACTTTATCTAACCACCTGGGGGACAAAAATATGTAACCAATGATGGTATCTTTATTCTTAGATTTAAATATAGGACACCGCTCTGAATGGCTGAAAAAAGCAGGTTCAAAAAGATCAGCTTCGGCCAAAAGATCCTCCAAGGCCTCCCCCCGAGATGAATGTTCAAAATGGGGAGTCACCGAGTGACTGTGTCCTAAGTGTTCATCAATAAGACAATTTAAATCACAAAGGTGTACATTAAAATCACCCATTAATAATATATAATAAGAAGTGGATTGTTTTAAGCTATATTCTTCTAAAAACGATTTAAGAAAACACAAGTGTTTGTTCCTGAAATCCGATTCCCCAGAATTATACAAATTTACCAATAGTAACATTTATTGACTAAGGACAGTAACTTCTACTGCCAGGCAGTTTGGAGAATCGACCTCTAACATTTTTAAAGAGCCATTTAGTTTAAAGAAAAGGAGGAACACAAAACCTCCTATAGCTCTTCCTGCTACGGCAGAACGAGCAGGTTTAAAGAATGACCTAAACCCATCCACCCAGAAGTTTGCCCACGTATCCCAGGTTTTCTGTAGCTCTATTATATTGTGAAACTTAATAAAATCCAGCCATATGGGCTCATCTCTTTTTGACCTCAGGACCGCGATGTTCCAACTAATTATACTACAGTTCTGTGGAATTTCACCTCCAGTATCAATAGTGACTGGACCCTTCAGGCAGGATGCAGCATTACCACCCTCTTTCCCATTCAGTCAATCATTCTCGTCCAGTTGCGCTAGAGGTGAAAATCAATTTGAGAGGGGTAGATCTCCCTCAGCCATTAGCGGCAAACGGGGAACCAAATGTGAAGGTGTGCTTAACTCCCTGGTTTTATTCTCTAAACCTAATGTGACACTTCTTCTAATAGGGGGGCATGTTAAGGGCTGAGGACTGCCCCTTGGGTCCACCCCCTTACTCCGTCCCCTCCTCTTGTGGAGTTTTTTACAGGGGGGTAGAAGAAGCCCAATGGAAATGCCCTAATGTCACTCCCATATACGGTGGAAGAATCCCAAAACAGCCTGTCTACAACATCCCGTTTGTTAAAATTTACTATAATACAGTCACCAGGTACCTGTTTGGGTTTGTTTGCAAACCAAGACACCCTCCTAGCCATTATATTATGTGCAGGAATCTCGGATTGGCCTGTACAATAATGGTCACACCAGTGTTTTGATTTACTTATAAGGGCCGCCGTTGACTCTTTGTTGGGGTCTCTAACAGGAGGAACCTCAACAAGAACCGCAACCAGGGGGGTGGCTTCTGGTGGAAGGTTAATTCTACCGCTATTATAACTTACATTATTAGTTTGGGGTGCACGTTTCTCAATGCCTGTCAGCGTCAGGCCAGTGAGTTGTAAGTTGTCTTGGTTATAGATATTTTGGCAAGACTTCGCTAATTTTTGGTTTTCCCCCGCTCTAGCATCAAGATTAGATTTTACCCCTCCTCCTGAGAGTTGATGTAGTTGATTACCTCTCTTGAGATTTAGATCTTCAAACTACAGTAGGATTGGGTAACAAACCCACTTTTAGAATAACTTCAGTGGTATGCTTTATGTCCATTAAAAAGAGTCCAACCTCTCACATTTCTTCTTGAGGTTCCCAACACATGTGTTAAGAGTGTCAATAACATCTTTGGCATTACAAACTGATATAGACTCAAACCGCTCACTAAAAATCTCCTCAATCAGATTCCGTAAAGCTAATTCAATGTTTTCATCCAACCTCAACGACGGTTTAGAGGGACCTTTTTTTACATGTTTTTGCCATTTACCAGCTTTTCTATTAATGCCCTTTTTCTCCTCAGGGGCCCCCTTTGTACCAGATATAGGTCGGTTCTTGTCAAGAGATGGGGTCTCTGCAATAACAATCTCTGACAAAACAGTCTCAAGGGTTTGAGCTTCCCTCCTTGTATTTGAGGCATTAATCAAAGCCACCGGTTCCAATGGTACGGGGATAGATGATTGATGTTCAGCTGCCACAGGCCCCTTCCCGCAAATTTGACTTGTACCCAGCCCCAACTCCTTTTCAGCATTTGCAATCTCTTTGTTCAAGGCTCCCACTGCCGAGGTCAGATATGATATTATTTAGCCTTTAAACCCTCCTGTTCCACATTGCCCACATGTTTGCACTTACCCATTTGGCGGGGCTTTCCTACGAGGGAACGCCCACCCTGCGACAGAACGCCCACATGAAACCTGACGCAGGTTTCATGTGGCGCAGGGCTTTACAACGTGACGCATCTGCCTAGATGCGTCACGTTGTAAATAGGTCGCAGGGATGCCCCACGTTTCCGCGCCATTGCATGACGCAACGGCGGCATAAACGTGGCGCAAGTCCGACATAAATCTTCCCCTATGCCAGAGGGTAAGGAAGCCGTGCCTCTCACGGTGTGTATGAGAAATTTTTCACGTGTTTCATGAAAGGTCAATAACTGAACTCTCTACCGCAATTCTAGTTAACATCATCTAGCCGTCACCCTTTAGATGGAAACCCAAGTGACGTGGTTGTTGAATTTAAGGTCTTGTAGTCTCAGCAGGTTATGAAAGACCTCGGCATAGCAGGAGAAGGTGCCAGTAGCCTGGACATAGTTCTTAAAATTACATATGGGTAAACCTATGCAAATGCTGCATGATGACTCTCGAGGATAACTCGCTGGTTGCATATGGGTAGGTATGTAACAGAATGAATGCGGCCTGTCTGCTTTTCGTAAAATTTACTTGATGACGTCATACTAGAGATGTTCAAGACATTTATGAACTCCTGTATTATGTTGAATGTTGCAGAAAATGAACCATAACGCTCCATTTTAAAGGTGGAATATGAGTAATGGGCGAAATTGTGCATTTATTTCACAAAACTATAGGGCAGATTTACAAGGAACTGATGCATCTGCATAGATGCGTCAGTTTCCTTGCGCTGGGTCCAAATGTCCGTGCGCCACCAGGAATGCGCTGTATTTACAATACAGTGCTCCATGGCACAAGGATTAACAGATGTGTCAGAAATACTGACGCATCTGTTGGCACAAAAGTGACGCATTGCTGGAGTTGCTCATGGAAGTGACGCAACTCCAGTAATATACCACAACAGATAGGTGAGTCCCATACAAAAAAGCCCCTTTGATGCAGTGGAGGCATAGAGTGACGCAGTGAAATGTTGTACATTTGACTGCGTCAATTCTACATGGCTTTGTGCGTGGGAATGATCATCCTGCATACATAATACCTGGCGCATGTTCTGCTTAAAAACACACTTTAATTTGTGCCATTTTTTTTTTAAGAAGATGAAAATAAACTATACACAAAATATGCAGAAAAGGCCGAGGCCTACAAATTGTTCGCAATATTTGTCGGCTCAGTTTAGTGAATGGTAAAGAACCAGACAGGAAGGAATATTTGGATATCAGCAATGAGATCATATTCTCTGAGGATGCTGATACTCACCCGTCTGTTTTATAATTTTTGTGCTTCGCGAAACAAATTAAAAGTATGAGCAAAAGAAACCTGTGTATTTCACAGATTGCTTTTAAATCATGAAGAGGTTTACTGATAAGCTATAAAAATGTAGATTGCGCATTTCAACTACAGCCCAATATTTAGAATGAGAGTATTTTCCATCGCTGAGCAGCAGATGGCGTTAGAGAAACATAAATGTAAGACATTTCCTCAAACAAGCCGTCTCAACCAGAATAGAGAAATACTACTGGGAAGTCTTACATAGGATTCTTTTGTGCAGCAATAAACAACCCACCTGGCAACATTTCCTTGTAAACTTGATTCTAATAAAATGTCATGCTAAAAGTGATACAAAATCTGCTATGAACACTATGCCATCCTCTTTGCGCATCTACTTCCAGATTACTATCGCCCAAAACAGCAAGGACCAGAATTTGAGTTTCCTACTTGGAATAGCAGGCTCGGCGTCTTACGTGATCACCATCATATTTATTTTGGAATAAGAATACCTTTGTTTGAGAAATGGTTGAGTAAAACGAAACGTACAAAGGGGCACATTTACAAACCCCTTGCGCCACTTTTGCGTCACTTTTAACATGGGAAAAGTGACTTAAAAGTGGCGCAAGGGGCTTGTAAATCTGCCCCACAATGCTTTGAAGAAGCTTACGCTAAGCAAGTGGGGACAACCAAGACATTTTCGAGGGTTTGTGATTATTTTGCTGACTTTTTGATATTGGTATCTTTTTCTTCTGGTTTTTATCTGTATTTACTATGTGCTGAATTAGGAAGTGATTTGTTTACAGTGTATCATTTTTTGGGTAACGTATAAATAATGGCTGTCTTCCTTCAGCTCTGCTCAATAAAAAAGTTATAAAGAAAAAAAAGGAATACCAAGAGTTGATTTTTTGATAATTGTTTCTCTGTACATTTCTCCCATTTAATTGAGCATATGCTAAAAGTCGAGTAAGAAGAACGCAGTCGTTTTACCTATCCCGGTACAACGAGGGCCTGCTCCAGGGTTCTGGGTCTAGGGCACTATAAAGACGCCTGGGTCGGACATATGATCTGTCTGTGATTTTGTGATGCTATCTTTGTACTGATACGTTGTGTTGCAGAATCTCTATTCACAGAGATTAGGCGTATCACTCGCTATTTGCGACCTATTGTGATTGACTATAAACACGAGGATGGTGGCCTGCACGAACAGCAGAACACCCTCGTTGTAGTTGTGATACAAACGGGAGCTTTTTTTGTTGCAACTAGCCAATGTTCCTTAAAGCCATTGACATATAAAATGCTGAATCGCAAAAACGGACGACCCGTCCTAATTGCGATTCGCCATGGGTTTCCAAACACATTTCACAAGCCCGAAATGCATGTCTGACTTGCAAACTGGGTTGAATACATTATCCAAATGTATTTTCATGTTGTGCTCTCAAACCCTGCAATTTTGTAAACACAGAGGGGCAGATCTACAAGAAAGTGCAGCAGCGCAGCACCGCAAACCCTTTGGCTGCGTCACGCTGCAGCACTTTCAGAGCACAGGAATGCGACTTATCTACAATGATATGTCGCATTCCTGTGCTCTCTCCTGCGCTAGTGCAGAAACAGCAGCCATGCGCCTGCACAGGCACCCTTGCACCACCTACATATAAAAACAAATAATCCCTGGTGCCTAGTGTGATTTTTGCCCCCCCCCCCCCCATTGGGTCAGATCAGGTGCTACTGTCCCCATGTGCCGCCTGGGGCGTGTAGAAAAACTGTGGCATTTTTTTGAGGGGTAGGGGTGCCGGCATGCCCATTCTGGGCATCCCCCCTGTTGAACTTAAAAAAAAATTCCCTGGTGGCTTTCTGCCCCCCTGGGCCGGGGCAGACAAGGGGCTATTGGATGGGGTTCGACCTAAAAAAAGGGAGGAAAGCAGATGGCCTGCCTCCCGGGAAGGTAGCAAGACTGTAGCAATTTTTTGGGGGGTTGGAGCATTTGCGTGCCCATTCTGGGCAGCCCCCACACCTACATACAAAGAAAAAAAATCCCTAGTGCCTAGTGGTCTTTTTGCCCCAACTGCCTCCTGGGGGGCAGAAATAATTTTTCCTTGTTTGAGGGGTAAGAGATGGGGCATTGGCATCCCATTCTGGGCAGCCCCCACCCCTGGCCTATAAAAAAAATCCCTCGTGTCTAGGGTGCTTCCTGACCCCCCGGGGGGCAGATAAGGGGAAATTGTCCACATCTGACTCCCGGGGGGCAGAAACACCAATCTTTTGGGGGGTGGGGGCAGCTCTTATAAATAAAAAAAATAAGAATAATCCCTGGTATCTAGTGGGCTTTCTGCCTCCCTATGGGTGGGGCAAAAAGACTGTGGGAATTTTTGGGGGGTGGGGTATTGGCATGCTCATTCTAGGCAGCCCCCACCCTGAACTTTGAAAAAGAAATCCTGGTGCCTAGTGGGCTTTCTGCCCCCCTGGGACTCAAGATTGAACCATTCCATCATGAGCACCGAAAGGGTTAAAAAGGGGTCCAGAGTGACCCCACCATGGCTAAAAAGCTTTTTTGTTAAAAAAGAATCTCAGAAAAATCAGCGCATGGAACTGTGGATTTTTCCTGAGACGTTTCTAAAAAAAACACAGTCTCCAGCACAATCGCTTTACTTTTCCCCCTGGGTGGGCCAGGTCCCCGGGTCAATGAGGGCTGCAAAAAAAGAGGAGGGCACATGGGGCCCTTAGGGCTTTTGGAAACACCGAGGACCACCACCTCCAAGTGGCTACGGTAGATAAAATGTAGGGGAGCCACACAGCCCCCAGCACCTTGTGGACCATCACCTCCCCAAGGCAAAAGTTAATAAATTAATGTGGGGGGACCGTGTGGCCCCCCTGTAGCCTCAAGGACTGCCAGCTCCCCAGGACAAATGTACTTTATTAGAAGCAGGAAGCTGCGTGGCCTCCCGCAGCCCCAGGGACCACCACCTCCCCAGGGCAACCATTAGATTGTATGGGTGGAAAGCAAAGATGGGCGCGACACTGCTGGCCTCTCTACCGGATCGCCCCTCAGCATTCTGGAATAAGTAGTGCGAGTAGCACAGGAAACCGGAGAGTGCAAAGTGAATCACCTTAGTTGGTGCAAATCAGCTCTAGAAAGTTCGGTAATCTCTAGACCCGAGACATGGCCCGGGTTTCGGGATTTATATCCCTCATCAGTAGAGATAAAGTTCAGGGGTGGTGAAGAAAGCCGCCGTACATCCGTCAAGGGGTTCATTGCCTGCTCGGCACGCAGGTGCGTTTCCCAAAAAGCCCATCGGCTTTGGAGGCTCCATGTACCAGAGTACCTAGGGGTGATCCGGAGGAGGGGCTAGCAGTGTGCGGTCCATTGCGATGGTTTCTACAAATTGACTCCCTTGAGCTTTGAGCCGACGGGCTCCTGGACGACGCACCTGCGTGCCGGTTCGGGCATCGAGGCCATTGACGGTTGTTTGGCAGCCTTCTCTTCCACCCCTAACCATTTTCTCTACTGATGAGGGAAGTTATCCCGAAACCCGAGCCATGTCTTGGGCGATATCCAAAAACCCGGGACATGTATCGGGTCTAGAGATCATCAGTTCATCAAGTACCTACTTGCACCCCCATAGGTGAACCACTCAAGAACTCCATGTACCAGAGTCCCTAGGGGTGATCCGGAGGAGGGGCTAGCGGTGTGCGGTCCATTGCAATGGTTTCTACAAATTGACTCCCTTGAGCTTTGAGCCGACGGGCTCCTGGACGACGCACCTGCGTGCCGGTTCGGGCATCGAGGCCATTGACGGTTGTTTGGCGGCCTTCTCTTCCACCCCTAACCATTTTCTCTACTGATGAGGGAAGTTATCCCGAAACCCGAGCCATGTCTCGGGCGATATCCAAAAACCCGGGACATGTATCGGGTCTAGAGATCATCAGTTCATCAAGTACCTACTTGCACCCACATGGGTGAACCACTCAAGAACTCCATGTACCAGAGTCCCTAGGGGTGATCCGGAGGAGGGGCTAGCGATGTGCGGTCCATTGCGATGGTTTCTACAAATTGACTCCCTTGAGCTTTGAGCCGACGGGCTCCTGGACGACGCACCTGCGTGCCGGTTCGGGCATCGAGGCCATTGACGGTTGTTTGGCGGCCTTCTCTTCCACCCCTAACCATTTTCTCTACTGATGAGGGAAGTTAATCCGAAACCCGAGCCATGTCTCGGGCGATATCCAAAAACCCGGGACATGTATCGGGTCTAGAGATCATCAGTTCATCAAGTACCTACTTGCACCCACATGGGTGAACCACTCAAGAACTCCATGTACCAGAGTCCCTAGGGGTGATCCGGAGGAGGGGCTAGCGGCGTGCGGTCCATTGCGATGGTTTCTACAAATTGACTCCCTTGAGCTTTGAGCCAACGGGCTCCTGGACGACGCACCTGCGTGCCGGTTTGGGCATCGAGGCCATTGACGGTTGTTTGGCGGCCTTCTCTTCCACCCCTAACCATTTTCTCTACTGATGAGGGAAGTTATCCCGAAACCCGAGCCATGTCTCGGGCGATATCCAAAAACCCGGGACATGTATTGGGTCTAGAGATCATCAGTTCATCAAGTACCTACTTGCACCCACATGGGTGAACCACTCAAGAACTCCATGTACCAGAGTCCCTAGGGGTGATCCGGAGGAGGGGCTAGCGGTGTGCGGTCCATTGCGATGGTTTCTACAAATTGACTCCCTTGAGCTTTGAGCCGACGGGCTCCTGGACGACGCACCTGCATGCCGGTTCGTGCATCGAGGCCATTGACGGTTGTTTGGCGGCCTTCTCTTCCACCCATAACCATTTTCTCTACTGATGAGGGAAGTTATCCCGAAACCCGAGCCATGTCTCGGGCGATATCCAAAAACCCGGGACATGTATCGGGTCTAGAGATCATCAGTTCATCAAGTACCTACTTGCACCCACATGGGTGAACCACTCAAGAACTCCATGTACCAGAGTCCCTAGGGGTGATCCGGAGGAGGGGCTGGCGGTGTGCTGTCCACTGCGATGGTTTCTACAAATTGACTCCCTTGAGCTTTGAGCCGACGGGCTCCTGGACAACGCACCTGCGTGCCGGTTCGGGCATCGAGGCCATTGACGGTTGTTTGGCGGCCTTCTCTTCCACCCCTAACCATTTTCTCTACTGATGAGGGAAGTTATCCCGAAACCCGAGCCATGTCTCGGGCGATATCCAAAAACCCGGGACATGTATCGGGTCTAGAGATCATCAGTTCATCAAGTACCTACTTGCACCCACATTGGTGAACCACTCAAGAACTCCATGTACCAGAGTCCCTAGGGGTGATCCGGAGGAGGGGCTAGCGGTGTGCGGTCCATTGCGATGGTTTCTACAAATTGACTCCCTTGAGCTTTGAGCCGACGGGCTCCTGGACGACGCACCTGCGTGCCGGTTCGGGCATCGAGGCCATTGACGGTTGTTTGGCGGCCTTCTCTACCACCCCAAACCATTTTCTCTACTGATGAGGGAAGTTATCCTGAAACCCGAGCCATGTCTCGGGCGATATCCAAAAACCCGGGACATGTATCGGGTCTAGAGATCATCAGTTCATCAAGTACCTACTTGCACCCACATGGGTGAACCACTCAAGAACTCCATGTACCAGAGTCCCTAGGGGTGATCCGGAGGAGGGGCTAGCGGTGTGCGGTCCATTGCGATGGTTTCTACAAATTGACTCCCTTGAGCCGACGGGCTCCTGGACGACGCACCTGCGTGCCGGTTCGGGCATCGAGGCCATTGACGGTTGTTTGGCGGCCTTCTCTTCCACCCCTAACCATTTTCTCTACTGATGAGGGAAGTTAATCCGAAACCCGAGCCATGTCTCGGGCGATATCCAAAAACCCGGGACATGTATCGGGTCTAGAGATCATCAGTTCATCAAGTACCTACTTGCACCCACATGGGTGAACCACTCAAGAACTCCATGTACCAGAGTCCCTAGGGGTGATCCGGAGGAGGGGCTAGCGGTGTGCGGTCCATTGCGATGGTTTCTACAAATTGACTCCCTTGAGCTTTGAGCCAACGGGCTCCTGGACGACGCACCTGTGTGCCGGTTCGGGCATCGAGGCCATTGACGGTTGTTTGGCGGCCTTCTCTTCCACCCCTAACCATTTTCTCTACTGATGAGGGAAGTTATCCCGAAACCCGAGCCATGTCTCGGGCGATATCCAAAAACCCGGGACATGTATCGGGTCTAGAGATCATCAGTTCATCAAGTACCTACTTGCACCCACATGGGTGAACCACTCAAGAACTCCATGTACCAGAGTCCCTAGGGGTGATCCGGAGGAGGGGCTAGCGGTGTGCGGTCCATTGCGATGGTTTCTACAAATTGACTCCCTTGAGCTTTGAGCCGACGGGCTCCTGGACGACGCACCTGCGTGCCAGTTCGGGCATCGAGGCCATTGACGGTTGTTTGGCGGCCTTCTCTTCCACCCCTAACCATTTTCTCTACTGATGAGGGAAGTTATCCCGAAACCCGAGCCATGTCTCGGGCGATATCCAAAAACCCGGGACATGTATCGGGTCTAGAGATCATCAGTTCATCAAGTACCTACTTGCACCCACATGGGTGAACCACTCAAGAACTCCATGTACCAGAGTCCCTAGGGGTGATCCGGAGGAGGGGCTAGCGATGTGCGGTCCATTGCGATGGTTTCTACAAATTGACTCCCTTGAGCTTTGAGCCGACGGGCTCCTGGACGACGCACCTGCGTGCCGGTTCGGGCATCGAGGCCATTGACGGTTGTTTGGCGGCCTTCTCTTCCACCCCTAACCATTTTCTCTACTGATGAGGGAAGTTAATCCGAAACCCGAGCCATGTCTCGGGCGATATCCAAAAACCCGGGACATGTATCGGGTCTAGAGATCATCAGTTCATCAAGTACCTACTTGCACCCACATGGGTGAACCACTCAAGAACTCCATGTACCAGAGTCCCTAGGGGTGATCCGGAGGAGGGGCTAGCGGTGTGCGGTCCATTGCGATGGTTTCTACAAATTGACTTCCTTGAGCTTTGAGCCAACGGGCTCCTGGACGACGCACCTGCGTGCCGGTTTGGGCATCGAGGCCATTGACGGTTGTTTGGCGGCCTTCTCTTCCACCCCTAACCATTTTCTCTACTGATGAGGGAAGTTATCCCGAAACCCGAGCCATGTCTCGGGCGATATCCAAAAACCCGGGACATGTATCGGGTCTAGAGATCATCAGTTCATCAAGTACCTACTTGCACCCACATGGGTGAACCACTCAAGAACTCCATGTACCAGAGTCCCTAGGGGTGATCCGGAGGAGGGGCTAGCGGTGTGCGGTCCATTGCGATGGTTTCTACAAATTGACTCCCTTGAGCTTTGAGCCGACGGGCTCCTGGACGACGCACCTGCATGCCGGTTCGGGCATCGAGGCCATTGACGGTTGTTTGGCGGCCTTCTCTTCCACCCATAACCATTTTCTCTACTGATGAGGGAAGTTATCCCGAAACCCGAGCCATGTCTCGGGCGATATCCAAAAACCTGGGACATATATCGGGTCTAGAGATCATCAGTTCATCAAGTACCTACTTGCACCCACATGGGTGAACCACTCAAGAACTCCATGTACCAGAGTCCCTAGGGGTGATCCGGAGGAGGGGCTAGCGGTGTGCGGTCCATTGCGATGGTTTCTACAAATTGACTCCCTTGAGCTTTGAGCCGACGGGCTCCTGGACGACGCACCTGCGTGCCTGTTCGGGCATCGAGGCCATTGACGGTTGTTTGGCGGCCTTCTCTTCCACCCCTAACCATTTTCTCTACTGATGAGGGAAGTTATCCCGAAACCCGAGCCATGTCTCGGGCGATATCCAAAAACCCGGGACATGTATCGGGTCTAGAGATCATCAGTTCATCAAGTACCTACTTGCACCCACATTGGTGAACCACTCAAGAACTCCATGTACCAGAGTCCCTAGGGTGATCCGGAGGAGGGGCTAGCGGTGTGCGGTCCATTGCGATGGTTTCTACAAATTGACTCCCTTGAGCTTTGAGCCGACGGGCTCCTGGACGACGCACCTGCGTGCCGGTTCGGGCATCGAGGCCATTGACGGTTGTTTGGCGGCCTTCTCTTCCACCCCTAACCATTTTCTCTACTGATGAGGGAAGTTATCCCGAAACCCGAGCCATGTCTCGGGCGATATCCAAAAACCCGGGACATGTATCGGGTCTACAGATCATCAGTTCATCAAGTACCTACTTGCACCCACATGGGTGAACTACTCAAGAACTCCATGTACCAGAGTCCCTAGGGGTGATCCGGAGGAGGGGCTAGCGGTGTGCGGTCCATTGCGATGGTTTCTACAAATTGACTCCCTTGAGCTTTGAGCCGACGGGCTCCTGGACGACACACCTGCGTGCCGGTTCGGGCATCGAGGCCATTGACGGTTGTTTGGCGGCCTTCTCTTCCACCCCTAACCATTTTCTCTACTGATGAGGGAAGTTATCCTGAAACCCGAGCCATGTCTCGGGCGATATCCAAAAACCCGGGACATGTATCGGGTCTAGAGATCATCAGTTCATCAAGTACCTACTTGCACCCACATGGGTGAACCACTCAAGAACTCCATGTACCAGAGTCCCTAGGGGTGATCCGGAGGAGGGGCTAGCGGTGTGCGGTCCATTGTGATGGTTTCTACAAATTGACTCCCTTGAGCCGACGGGCTCCTGGACGACGCACCTGCGTGCCGGTTCGGGCATCGAGGCCATTGACGGTTGTTTGGCGGCCTTCTCTTCCACCCCTAACCATTTTCTCTACTGATGAGGGAAGTTAATCCGAAACCCGAGCCATGTCTCGGGCGATATCCAAAAACCCGGGACATGTATCGGGTCTAGAGATCATCAGTTCATCAAGTACCTACTTGCACCCACATGGGTGAACCACTCAAGAACTCCATGTACCAGAGTCCCTAGGGGTGATCCGGAGGAGGGGCTAGCGGTGTGCGGTCCATTGCGATGGTTTCTACAAATTGACTCCCTTGAGCTTTGAGCCGACGGGCTCCTGGACGACGCACCTGCGTGCCGGTTCGGGCATCGAGGCCATTGACGGTTGTTTGGCGGCCTTCTCTTCCACCCCTAACCATTTTCTCTACTGATGAGGGAAGTTATCCCAAAACCCGAGCCATGTCTCGGGCGATATCCAAAAACCCGGGACATGTATCGGGTCTAGAGATCATCAGTTCATCAAGTACCTACTTGCACCCACATGGGTGAACCACTCAAGAACTCCATGTACCAGAGTCCCTAGGGGTGATCCGGAGGAGGGGCTAGCGGTGTGCGGTCCATTGCGATGGTTTCTACAAATTGACTCCCTTGAGCTTTGAGCCGACGGGCTCCTGGACGACGCACCTGCGTGCCGGTTCGGGCATCGAGGCCATTGACGGTTGTTTGGCGGCCTTCTCTTCCACCCCTAACCATTTTCTCTACTGATGAGGGAAGTTATCCCGAAACCCGAGCCATGTCTCGGGCGATATCCAAAAACCCGGGACATGTATCGGGTCTAGAGATCATCAGTTCATCAAGTACCTACTTGCACCCACATGGGTGAACCACTCAAGAACTCCATGTACCAGAGTCCCTAGGGGTGATCCGGAGGAGGGGCTAGCGGTGTGCGGTCCATTGCGATGGTTTCTACAAGTTGACTCCCTTGAGCTTTGAGCCGACGGGCTCCTGGACGACGCACCTGCGTGCCGGTTCGAGCATCGAGGCCATTGACGGTTGTTTGGCGGCCTTCTCTTCCACCCCTAACCATTTTCTCTACTGATGAGGGAAGTTATCACGAAACCCGAGCCATGTCTCGGGCGATATCCAAAAACCCGGGACATGTATCGGGTCTAGAGATCATCAGTTCATCAAGTACCTACTTGCACCCACATGGGTGAACCACTCAAGAACTCCATGTACCAGAGTCCCTAGGGGTGATCCGGAGGAGGGGCTAGCGGTGTGCGGTCCATTGCGATGGTTTCTACAAATTGACTCCCTTGAGCTTTGAGCCGACGGGCTCCTGGACGACGCACCTGCGTGCCGGTTCGGGCATCGAGGCCATTGACTGTTGTTTGGCGGCCTTCTCTTCCACCCCTAACCATTTTCTCTACTGATGAGGGAAGTTAATCCGAAACCCGAGCCATGTCTCGGGCGATATCCAAAAACCCGGGACATGTATCGGGTCTAGAGATCATCAGTTCATCAAGTACCTACTTGCACCCACATGGGTGAACCACTCAAGAACTCCATGTACCAGAGTCCCTAGGGGTGATCCGGAGGAGGGGCTAGCGGTGTGCGGTCCATTGCGATGGTTTCTACAAATTGACTCCCTTGAGCTTTGAGCCGACGGGCTCCTGGACGACGCACCTGCATGCCGGTTCGGGCATCGAGGCCATTGACGGTTGTTTGGCGGCCTTCTCTTCCACCCCTAACCATTTTCTCTACTGATGAGGGAAGTTATCCCGAAACCCGAGCCATGTCTCGGGCGATATCCAAAAACCCGGGACATGTATCGGGTCTAGAGATCATCAGTTCATCAAGTACCTACTTGCACCCACATGGGTGAACCACTCAAGAACTCCATGTACCAGAGTCCCTAGGGGTGATCCGGAGGAGGGGCTAGCGGTGTGCGGTCCATTGCGATGGTTTCTACAAATTGACTCCCTTGAGCTTTGAGCCGACGGGCTCCTGGACGACGCACCTGCATGCCGGTTCGGGCATCGAGGCCATTGACGGTTGTTTGGCGGCCTTCTCTTCCACCCATAACCATTTTCTCTACTGATGAGGGAAGTTATCCCGAAACCCGAGCCATGTCTCGGGCGATATCCAAAAACCTGGGACATATATCGGGTCTAGAGATCATCAGTTCATCAAGTACCTACTTGCACCCACATGGGTGAACCACTCAAGAACTCCATGTACCAGAGTCCCTAGGGGTGATCCGGAGGAGGGGCTAGCGGTGTGCGGTCCATTGCGATGGTTTCTACAAATTGACTCCCTTGAGCTTTGAGCCGACGGGCTCCTGGACGACGCACCTGCGTGCCGGTTCGGGCATCGAGGCCATTGACGGTTGTTTGGCGGCCTTCTCTTCCACCCCTAACCATTTTCTCTACTGATGAGGGAAGTTATCCCGAAACCCGAGCCATGTCTCGGGCGATATCCAAAAACCCGGGACATGTATCGGGTCTAGAGATCATCAGTTCATCAAGTACCTACTTGCACCCACATGGGTGAACCACTCAAGAACTCCATGTACCAGAGTCCCTAGGGGTGATCCGGAGGAGGGGCTGGCGGTGTGCTGTCCATTGCGATGGTTTCTACAAATTGACTCCCTTGAGCTTTGAGCCGACGGGCTCCTGGACAACGCACCTGCGTGCCGGTTCGGGCATCGAGGCCATTGACGGTTGTTTGGCGGCCTTCTCTTCCACCCCTAACCATTTTCTCTACTGATGAGGGAAGTTATCCCGAAACCCGAGCCATGTCTTGGGCGATATCCAAAAACCCGGGACATGTATCGGGTCTAGAGATCATCAGTTCATCAAGTACCTACTTGCACCCACATTGGTGAACCACTCAAGAACTCCATGTACCAGAGTCCCTAGGGTGATCCGGAGGAGGGGCTAGCGGTGTGCGGTCCATTGCGATGGTTTCTACAAATTGACTCCCTTGAGCTTTGAGCCGACGGGCTCCTGGACGACGCACCTGCGTGCCGGTTCGGGCATCGAGGCCATTGACGGTTGTTTGGCGGCCTTCTCTTCCACCCCTAACCATTTTCTCTACTGATGAGGGAAGTTATCCCGAAACCCGAGCCATGTCTCGGGCGATATCCAAAAACCCGGGACATGTATCGGGTCTAGAGATCATCAGTTCATCAAGTACCTACTTGCACCCACATGGGTGAACTACTCAAGAACTCCATGTACCAGAGTCCCTAGGGGTGATCCGGAGGAGGGGCTAGCGGTGTGCGGTCCATTGCGATGGTTTCTACAAATTGACTCCCTTGAGCTTTGAGCCGACGGGCTCCTGGACGACGCACCTGCGTGCCGGTTCGGGCATCGAGGCCATTGACGGTTGTTTGGCGGCCTTCTCTTCCACCCCTAACCATTTTCTCTACTGATGAGGGAAGTTATCCTGAAACCCGAGCCATGTCTCGGGCGATATCCAAAAACCCGGGACATGTATCGGGTCTAGAGATCATCAGTTCATCAAGTACCTACTTGCACCCACATGGGTGAACCACTCAAGAACTCCATGTACCAGAGTCCCTAGGGGTGATCCGGAGGAGGGGCTAGCGGTGTGCGGTCCATTGCGATGGTTTCTACAAATTGACTCCCTTGAGCCGACGGGCTCCTGGACGACGCACCTGTGTGCCGGTTCGGGCATCGAGGCCATTGACGGTTGTTTGGCGGCCTTCTCTTCCACCCCTAACCATTTTCTCTACTGATGAGGGAAGTTAATCCGAAACCCGAGCCATGTCTCGGGCGATATCCAAAAACCCGGGACATGTATCGGGTCTAGAGATCATCAGTTCATCAAGTACCTACTTGCACCCACATGGGTGAACCACTCAAGAACTCCATGTACCAGAGTCCCTAGGGGTGATCCGGAGGAGGGGCTAGCGGTGTGCGGTCCATTGCGATGGTTTCTACAAATTGACTCCCTTGAGCTTTGAGCCGACGGGCTCCTGGACGACGCACCTGCGTGCCGGTTCGGGCATCGAGGCCATTGACGGTTGTTTGGCGGCCTTCTCTTCCACCCCTAACCATTTTCTCTACTGATGAGGGAAGTTATCCCGAAACCCGAGCCATGTCTCGGGCGATATCCAAAAACCCGGGACATGTATCGGGTCTAGAGATCATCAGTTCATCAAGCACCTACTTGCACCCACATGGGTGAACCACTCAAGAACTCCATGTACCAGAGTCCCTAGGGGTGATCCGGAGGAGGGGCTAGCGGTGTGCGGTCCATTGCGATGGTTTCTACAAATTGACTCCCTTGAGCTTTGAGCCGACGGGCTCCTGGACGACGCACCTGCATGCCGGTTCGGGCATCGAGGCCATTGATGGTTGTTTGGCGGCCTTCTCTTCCACCCATAACCATTTTCTCTACTGATGAGGGAAGTTATCCCGAAACCCGAGCCATGTCTCGGGCGATATCCAAAAACCTGGGACATGTATCGGGTCTAGAGATCATCAGTTCATCAAGTACCTACTTGCACCCACATGGGTGAACCACTCAAGAACTCCATGTACCAGAGTCCCTAGGGGTGATCCGGAGGAGGGGCTAGCGGTGTGCGGTCCATTGCGATGGTTTATACAAATTGACTCCCTTGAGCTTTGAGCCGACGGGCTCCTGGACGACGCACCTGCGTGCCGGTTCGGGCATCGAGGCCATTGACGGTTGTTTGGCGGCCTTCTCTTCCACCCCTAACCATTTTCTCTACTGATGAGGGAAGTTATCCCGAAACCCGAGCCATGTCTCGGGCGATATCCAAAAACCCGGGACATGTATCGGGTCTAGAGATCATCAGTTCATCAAGTACCTACTTGCACCCACATGGGTGAACCACTCAAGAACTCCATGTACCAGAGTCCCTAGGGGTGATCCGGAGGAGGGGCTAGCGGTGTGCGGTCCATTGCGATGGTTTCTACAAATTGACTCCCTTGAGCTTTGAGCCGACGGGCTCCTGGACGACGCACCTGCGTGCCGGTTCGGGCATCGAGGCCATTGACGGTTGTTTGGCGGCCTTCTCTTCCACCCCTATCCATTTTCTCGACTGATGAGGGAAGTTATCACGAAACCCGAGCCATGTCTCGGGCGATATCAAAAAACCCGGGACATGTATCGGGTCTAGAGATCATCAGTTCATCAAGTACCTACTTGCACCCACATGGGTGAACCACTCAAGAACTCCATGTACCAGAATCCCTAGGGGTGATCCGGAGGAGGGGCTAGCGATGTGCGGTCCATTGCGATGGTTTCTACAAATTGACTCCCTTGAGCTTTGAGCCGACGGGCTCCTGGACGACGCACCTGCGTGCCGGTTCGGGCATCGAGGCCATTGACGGTTGTTTGGCGGCCTTCTCTTCCACCCCTAACCATTTTCTCTACTGATGAGGGAAGTTAATCCGAAACCCGAGCCATGTCTCGGGCGATATCCAAAAACCTGGGACATGTATCGGGTCTAGAGATCATCAGTTCATCAAGTACCTACTTGCACCCACATGGGTGAACCACTCAAGAACTCCATGTACCAGAGTCCCTAGGGGTGATCCGGAGGAGGGGCTAGCGGTGTGCGGTTCATTGCGATGGTTTCTACAAATTGACTCCCTTGAGCTTTGAGCCAACGGGCTCCTGGACGACGCACCTGCGTGCCGGTTTGGGCATCGAGGCCATTGACGGTTGTTTGGCGGCCTTCTCTTCCACCCCTAACCATTTTCTCTACTGATGAGGGAAGTTATCCCGAAACCCGAGCCATGTCTCGGGCGATATCCAAAAACCCGGGACATGTATCGGGTCTAGAGATCATCAGTTCATCAAGTACCTACTTGCACCCACATGGGTGAACCACTCAAGAACTCCATGTACCAGAGTCCCTAGGGGTGATCCGGAGGAGGGGCTAGCGGTGTGCGGTCCATTGCGATGGTTTCTACAAATTGACTCCCTTGAGCTTTGAGCCGACGGGCTCCTGGACGACGCACCTGCATGCCGGTTCGGGCATCGAGGCCATTGACGGTTGTTTGGCGGCCTTCTCTTCCACCCATAACCATTTTCTCTACTGATGAGGGAAGTTATCCCGAAACCCGAGCCATGTCTCGGGCGATATCCAAAAACCTGGGACATATATCGGGTCTAGAGATCATCAGTTCATCAAGTACCTACTTGCACCCACATGGGTGAACCACTCAAGAACTCCATGTACCAGAGTCCCTAGGGGTGATCCGGAGGAGGGGCTAGCGGTGTGCGGTCCATTGCGATGGTTTCTACAAATTGACTCCCTTGAGCTTTGAGCCGACGGGCTCCTGGACGACGCACCTGCGTGCCGGTTCGGGCATCGAGGCCATTGACGGTTGTTTGGCGGCCTTCTCTTCCACCCCTAACCATTTTCTCTACTGATGAGGGAAGTTATCCTGAAACCCGAGCCATGTCTCGGGCGATATCCAAAAACCCGGGACATGTATCGGGTCTAGAGATCATCAGTTCATCAAGTACCTACTTGCACCCACATGGGTGAACCACTCAAGAACTCCATGTACCAGAGTCCCTAGGGGTGATCCGGAGGAGGGGCTAGCGGTGTGCGGTCCATTGCGATGGTTTCTACAAATTGACTCCCTTGAGCCGACGGGCTCCTGGACGACGCACCTGCGTGCCGGTTCGGGCATCGAGGCCATTGACGGTTGTTTGGCGGCCTTCTCTTCCACCCCTAACCATTTTCTCTACTGATGAGGGAAGTTAATCCGAAACCCGAGCCATGTCTTGGGCGATATCCAAAAACCCGGGACATGTATCGGGTCTAGAGATCATCAGTTCATCAAGTACCTACTTGCACCCACATGGGTGAACCACTCAAGAACTCCATGTACCAGAGTCCCTAGGGGTGATCCGGAGGAGGGGCTAGCGGTGTGCGGTCCATTGCGATGGTTTCTACAAATTGACTCCCTTGAGCTTTGAGCCAACAGGCTCCTGGACGACGCACCTGCGTGCCGGTTCGGGCATCGAGGCCATTGACGGTTGTTTGGCGGCCTTCTCTTCCACCCCTAACCATTTTCTCTACTGATGAGGGAAGTTATCCCGAAACCCGAGCCATGTCTCGGGCGATATCCAAAAACCCGGGACATGTATCGGGTCTAGAGATCATCAGTTCATCAAGTACCTACTTGCACCCACATGGGTGAACCACTCAAGAACTCCATGTACCAGAGTCCCTAGGGGTGATCCGGAGGAGGGGCTAGCGGTGTGCGGTCCATTGCGATGGTTTCTACAAATTGACTCCCTTGAGCTTTGAGCCGACGGGCTCCTGGACGACGCACCTGCATGCCGGTTCGGGCATCGAGGCCATTGATGGTTGTTTGGCGGCCTTCTCTTCCACCCATAACCATTTTCTCTACTGATGAGGGAAGTTATCCCGAAACCCGAGCCATGTCTCGGGCGATATCCAAAAACCTGGGACATGTATCGGGTCTAGAGATCATCAGTTCATCAAGTACCTACTTGCACCCACATGGGTGAACCACTCAAGAACTCCATGTACCAGAGTCCCTAGGGGTGATCCGGAGGAGGGGCTAGCGGTGTGCGGTCCATTGCGATGGTTTCTACAAATTGACTCCCTTGAGCTTTGAGCCGACGGGCTCCTGGACGACGCACCTGCGTGCCGGTTCGGGCATCGAGGCCATTGACGGTTGTTTGGCGGCCTTCTCTTCCACCCCTAACCATTTTCTCTACTGATGAGGGAAGTTAATCCGAAACCCGAGCCATGTCTCGGGCGATATCCAAAAACCCGGGACATGTATCGGGTCTAGAGATCATCAGTTCATCAAGTACCTACTTGCACCCACATGGGTGAACCACTCAAGAACTCCATGTACCAGAGTCCCTAGGGGTGATCCGGAGGAGGGGCTAGCGGTGTGCGGTTCAATGCGATGGTTTCTACAAATTGACTCCCTTGAGCTTTGAGCCAACGGGCTCCTGGATGACGCACCTGCGTGCCGGTTTGGGCATCGAGGCCATTGACGGTTGTTTGGCGGCCTTCTCTTCCACCCCTAACCATTTTCTCTACTGATGAGGGAAGTTATCCCGAAACCCGAGCCATGTCTCGGGCGATATCCAAAAACCCGGGACATGTATCGGGTCTAGAGATCATCAGTTCATCAAGTACCTACTTGCACCCACATGGGTGAACCACTCAAGAACTCCATGTACCAGAGTCCCTAGGGGTGATCCGGAGGAGGGGCTAGCGGTGTGCGGTCCATTGCGATGGTTTCTACAAATTGACTCCCTTGAGCTTTGAGCCGACGGGCTCCTGGACGACGCACCTGCATGCCGGTTCGGGCATCGAGGCCATTGACGGTTGTTTGGCGGCCTTCTCTTCCACCCATAACCATTTTCTCTACTGATGAGGGAAGTTATCCCAAAACCCGAGCCATGTCTTGGGCGATATCCAAAAACCTGGGACATATATCGGGTCTAGAGATCATCAGTTCATCAAGTACCTACTTGCACCCACATGGGTGAACCACTCAAGAACTCCATGTACCAGAGTCCCTAGGGGTGATCCGGAGGAGGGGCTAGCGGTGTGCGGTCCATTGCGATGGTTTCTACAAATTGACTCCCTTGAGCTTTGAGCCGACGGGCTCCTGGACGACGCACCTGCGTGCCGGTTCGGGCATCGAGGCCATTGACGGTTGTTTGGCGGCCTTCTCTTCCACCCCTAACCATTTTCTCTACTGATGAGGGAAGTTATCCTGAAACCCGAGCCATGTCTCGGGCGATATCCAAAAACCCGGGACATGTATCGGGTCTAGAGATCATCAGTTCATCAAGTACCTACTTGCACCCACATGGGTGAACCACTCAAGAACTCCATGTACCAGAGTCCCTAGGGGTGATCCGGAGGAGGGGCTAGCGGTGTGCGGTCCATTGCGATGGTTTCTACAAATTGACTCCCTTGAGCCGACGGGCTCCTGGACGACGCACCTGCGTGCCGGTTCGGGCATCGAGGCCATTGACGGTTGTTTGGCGGCCTTCTCTTCCACCCCTAACCATTTTCTCTACTGATGAGGGAAGTTAATCCGAAACCCGAGCCATGTCTTGGGCGATATCCAAAAACCCGGGACATGTATCGGGTCTAGAGATCATCAGTTCATCAAGTACCTACTTGCACCCACATGGGTGAACCACTCAAGAACTCCATGTACCAGAGTCCCTAGGGGTGATCCGGAGGAGGGGCTAGCGGTGTGCGGTCCATTGCGATGGTTTCTACAAATTGACTCCCTTGAGCTTTGAGCCAACAGGCTCCTGGACGACGCACCTGCGTGCCGGTTCGGGCATCGAGGCCATTGACGGTTGTTTGGCGGCCTTCTCTTCCACCCCTAACCATTTTCTCTACTGATGAGGGAAGTTATCCCGAAACCCGAGCCATGTCTCGGGCGATATCCAAAAACCCGGGACATGTATCGGGTCTAGAGATCATCAGTTCATCAAGTACCTACTTGCACCCACATGGGTGAACCACTCAAGAACTCCATGTACCAGAGTCCCTAGGGGTGATCCGGAGGAGGGGCTAGCGGTGTGCGGTCCATTGCGATGGTTTCTACAAATTGACTCCCTTGAGCTTTGAGCCGACGGGCTCCTGGACGACGCACCTGCATGCCGGTTCGGGCATCGAGGCCATTGATGGTTGTTTGGCGGCCTTCTCTTCCACCCATAACCATTTTCTCTACTGATGAGGGAAGTTATCCCGAAACCCGAGCCATGTCTCGGGCGATATCCAAAAACCTGGGACATGTATCGGGTCTAGAGATCATCAGTTCATCAAGTACCTACTTGCACCCACATGGGTGAACCACTCAAGAACTCCATGTACCAGAGTCCCTAGGGGTGATCCGGAGGAGGGGCTAGCGGTGTGCGGTCCATTGCGATGGTTTATACAAATTGACTCCCTTGAGCTTTGAGCCGACGGGCTCCTGGACGACGCACCTGCGTGCCGGTTCGGGCATCGAGGCCATTGACGGTTGTTTGGCGGCCTTCTCTTCCACCCCTAACCATTTTCTCTACTGATGAGGGAAGTTATCCTGAAACCCGAGCCATGTCTCGGGCGATATCCAAAAACCCGGGACATGTATCGGGTCTAGAGATCATCAGTTCATCAAGTACCTACTTGCACCCACATGGGTGAACCACTCAAGAACTCCATGTACCAGAGTCCCTAGGGGTGATCCGGAGGAGGGGCTAGCGGTGTGCGGTCCATTGCGATGGTTTCTACAAATTGACTCCCTTGAGCCGACGGGCTCCTGGACGACGCACCTGCGTGCCGGTTCGGGCATCGAGGCCATTGACGGTTGTTTGGCGGCCTTCTCTTCCACCCCTAACCATTTTCTCTACTGATGAGGGAAGTTAATCCGAAACCCGAGCCATGTCTTGGGCGATATCCAAAAACCCGGGACATGTATCGGGTCTAGAGATCATCAGTTCATCAAGTACCTACTTGCACCCACATGGGTGAACCACTCAAGAACTCCATGTACCAGAGTCCCTAGGGGTGATCCGGAGGAGGGGCTAGCGGTGTGCGGTCCATTGCGATGGTTTCTACAAATTGACTCCCTTGAGCTTTGAGCCAACAGGCTCCTGGACGACGCACCTGCGTGCCGGTTCGGGCATCGAGGCCATTGACGGTTGTTTGGCGGCCTTCTCTTCCACCCCTAACCATTTTCTCTACTGATGAGGGAAGTTATCCCGAAACCCGAGCCATGTCTCGGGCGATATCCAAAAACCCGGGACATGTATCGGGTCTAGAGATCATCAGTTCATCAAGTACCTACTTGCACCCACATGGGTGAACCACTCAAGAACTCCATGTACCAGAGTCCCTAGGGGTGATCCGGAGGAGGGGCTAGCGGTGTGCGGTCCATTGCGATGGTTTCTACAAATTGACTCCCTTGAGCTTTGAGCCGACGGGCTCCTGGACGACGCACCTGCATGCCGGTTCGGGCATCGAGGCCATTGATGGTTGTTTGGCAGCCTTCTCTTCCACCCATAACCATTTTCTCTACTGATGAGGGAAGTTATCCCGAAACCCGAGCCATGTCTCGGGCGATATCCAAAAACCTGGGACATGTATCGGGTCTAGAGATCATCAGTTCATCAAGTACCTACTTGCACCCACATGGGTGAACCACTCAAGAACTCCATGTACCAGAGTCCCTAGGGGTGATCCGGAGGAGGGGCTAGCGGTGTGCGGTCCATTGCGATGGTTTCTACAAATTGACTCCCTTGAGCTTTGAGCCGACGGGCTCCTGGACGACGCACCTGCGTGCCGGTTCGGGCATCGAGGCCATTGACGGTTGTTTGGCGGCCTTCTCTTCCACCCCTAACCATTTTCTCTACTGATGAGGGAAGTTATCCCGAAACCCGAGCCATGTCTCGGGCGATATCCAAAAACCCGGGACATGTATCGGGTCTAGAGATCATCAGTTCATCAAGTACCTACTTGCACCCACATGGGTGAACCACTCAAGAACTCCATGTACCAGAGTCCCTAGGGGTGATCCGGAGGAGGGGCTAGCGGTGTGCGGTCCATTGCGATGGTTTCTACAAATTGACTCCCTTGAGCTTTGAGCCGACGGGCTCCTAGACGACGCACCTGCGTGCCGGTTCGGGCATCGAGGCCATTGACGGTTGTTTGGCGGCCTTCTCTTCCACCCCTAACCATTTTCTCTACTGATGAGGGAAGTTATCCCGAAACCCGAGCCATGTCTCGGGCGATATCCAAAAACCCGGGACATGTATCGGGTCTAGAGATCATCAGTTCATCAAGTACCTACTTGCACCCACATGGGTGAACCACTCAAGAACTCCATGTACCAGAGTCCCTAGGGGTGATCCGGAGGAGGGGCTTGCGGTGTGCGGTCCATTGCGATGGTTTCTACAAATTGACTCCCTTGAGCCGACGGGCTCCTGGACGATGCACCTGCGTGCCGGTTCGGGCATCGAGGCCATTGACGGTTGTTTGGCGGCCTTCTCTTCCACCCCTAACCATTTTCTCTACTGATGAGGGAAGTTAATCCGAAACCCGAGCCATGTCTCGGGCGATATCCAAAAACCCGGGACATGTATCGGGTCTAGAGATCATCAGTTCATCAAGTACCTACTTGCACCCACATGGGTGAACCACTCAAGAACTCCATGTACCAGAGTCCCTAGGGGTGATCCGGAGGAGGGGCTAGCGGTGTGCGGTCCATTGCGATGGTTTCTACAAATTGACTCCCTTGAGCTTTGAGCCAACGGGCTCCTGGACGACGCACCTGCGTGCCGGTTCGGGCATCGAGGCCATTGACGGTTGTTTGACGGCCTTCTCTTCCACCCCTAACCATTTTCTCTACTGATGAGGGAAGTTATCCCGAAACCTGAGCCATGTCTCGGGCGATATCCAAAAACCCGGGACATGTATCGGGTCTAGAGATCATCAGTTCATCAAGTACCTACTTGCACCCACATGGGTGAACCACTCAAGAACTCCATGTACCAGAGTCCCTAGGGGTGATCCGGAGGAGGGGCTAGCGGTGTGCGGTCCATTGCGATGGTTTCTACAAATTGACTCCCTTGAGCTTTGAGCCGACGGGCTCCTGGACGACGCACCTGCATGCCGGTTCGGGCATCGAGGCCATTGATGGTTGTTTGGCGGCCTTCTCTTCCACCCATAACCATTTTCTCTACTGATGAGGGAAGTTATCCCGAAACCCGAGCCATGTCTCGGGCGATATCCAAAAACCTGGGACATGTATCGGGTCTAGAGATCATCAGTTCATCAAGTACCTACTTGCACCCACATGGGTGAACCACTCAAGAACTCCATGTACCAGAGTCCCTAGGGGTGATCCGGAGGAGGGGCTAGCAGTGTGCGGTCCATTGCGATGGTTTCTACAAATTGACTCCCTTGAGCTTTGAGCCGACGGGCTCCTGGACGACGCACCTGCGTGCCGGTTCGGGCATCGAGGCCATTGACGGTTGTTTGGCGGCCTTCTCTTCCACCCCTAACCATTTTCTCTACTGATGAGGGAAGTTATCCCGAAACCCGAGCCATGTCTCGGGCGATATCCAAAAACCCGGGACATGTATCGGGTCTAGAGATCATCAGTTCATCAAGTACCTACTTGCACCCACATGGGTGAACCACTCAAGAACTCCATGTACCAGAGTCCCTAGGGGTGATCCGGAGGAGGGGCTAGCGGTGTGCTGTCCATTGCGATGGTTTCTACAAATTGACTCCCTTGAGCTTTGAGCCGACGGGCTCCTGGACGATGCACCTGCGTGCCGGTTCGGGCATCGAGGCCATTGACGGTTGTTTGGCGGCCTTCTCTTCCACCCCTAACCATTTTCTCTACTGATGAGGGAAGTTATCCCGAAACCCGAGCCATGTCTCGGGCGATATCCAAAAACCCGGGACTTGTATCGGGTCTAGAGATCATCAGTTCATCAAGTACCTACTTGCACCCACATGGGTGAACCACTCAAGAACTCCATGTACCAGAGTCCCTAGGGGTGATCCGGAGGAGGGGCTAGCGGTGTGCGGTCCATTGCGATGGTTTCTACAAATTGACTCCCTTGAGCTTTGAGCCGACGGGCTCCTGGACGACGCACCTGCGTGCCGGTTCGGGCATCGAGGCCATTGACGGTTGTTTGGCGGCCTTCTCTTCCACCCTAACCATTTTCTCTACAGATGAGGGTAGTTATCCCGAAACCCGAGCCATGTCTTGGGCGATATCCAAAAACCCGGGACATGTATCGGGTCTAGAGATCATCAGTTCATCAAGTACCTACTTGCACCCACATGGGTGAACCACTCAAGAACTCCATGTACCAGAGTCCCTAGGGGTGATCCGGAGGAGGGGCTAGCGGTGTGCGGTCCATTGCGATGGTTTCTACAAATTGACTCCCTTGAGCTTTGAGCCGACGGGCTCCTGGACGACGCACCTGTGTGCCGGTTCGGGCATCGAGGCCATTGACGGTTGTTTGGCGGCCTTCTCTTCCACCCCTAACCATTTTCTCTACTGATGAGGGAAGTTATCCCGAAACCCGAGCCATGTCTCGGGCGATATCCAAAAACCCGGGACATGTATCGGGTCTAGAGATCATCAGTTCATCAAGGACCTACTTGCACCCACATGGGTGAACCACTCAAGAACTCCATGTACCAGAGTCCCTAGGGGTGATCCGGAGGAGTGGCTAGCGGTGTGCGGTCCATTGCGATGGTTTCTACAAATTGACTCCCTTGAGCTTTGAGCCGACGGGCTCCTGGACGACGCACCTGCGTGCCGGTTCGGGTATCGAGGCCATTGACGGATGTTTGGCGGCCTTCTCTACCACCCCTAACCATTTTCTCTACTGATGAGGGAAGTTATCCCGAAACCCGAGCCATGTCTCGGGCGATATCCAAAAACCCGGGACATGTATCGGGTCTAGAGATCATCAGTTCATCAAGTACCTACTTGCACCCACATGGGTGAACCACTCAAGAACTCCATGTACCAGAGTCCCTAGGGGTGATCCGGAGGAGGGGCTAGCGGTGTGTGGTCCATTGCGATGGTTTCTACAGATTGTATGGGTGGGCTGTGCAGCCCCTGTGCCCTGGGGACCACTACCTCCCAGGGCTAAAAGTAAATAATGAAGGGAGTCCACCACAGACCCTCAGCCCCTGGAACCACCACCTCAGCTAAAATAAACATGGGGGGGGTCACACAGCACCGCTTGAGGAGTCATATATGGCCCTTGGGACCACCATCCTCCAGGTTACGTCCCGAGGTGCCCACCCTCAGGAGGTAGCTGTTTGCTTTTGCTTGGTGGGAGAAGAAAAAGCAAACATAACATGCAGGTCCAGCTTGGAGAAAGCAGAGTATTCCTCTGTTTCATTGCACACAAATATATGTGTTGGTGAACAGAGAAAATCATTGCTCCCGATAGCAGGGAGTTGCTATTTAAAGCAACTCCCTGAATGCTGGAGCAATGCCAGGAACCACAGGGCATTGAGGCTCCCCTAACGGTTCCCAAAGGGAGAGCGGAAGGAGAAAGCAGTGAAAAAGAGAGGGCAAAATATAGGTCAGAAATAAGCAGTAAGAGACAGAATAAAGGTCAGCAACGAGCAGAAAGAGCCAAAATAAATAAGAGAAGAGTAGAAAGAGGCAAAATAAAGTTCAGAAACTACTAAAAGGCAAAATAAAGGTACGAAATGAGCAGAAAGAGGCAGAATAAAAATCAGACACGAGTAGATAGAGGCAAAATAAAAGTGAGCAATATGTAGAAAGAGGCAAAATAAAGGAGAGAAACGAGCAGAAAGAGGCAGAATAAAGGCCAGCAACGAGCAGAAAGAAGCACTCTAAAGCACACTAATGAGGCCATGACCTTGTGTAGGCTGGGACCGTGCACCCATTTGCTTAGTATGGCATGACCTACGAATGCCATTGACAACCAGACGACAAGGCCACGAAATAGTGTGACAGTGTCAATTTCCAATTGGATTTGTGATATGTTCAGTGGGACTTTGCAATCATTTTCTAAGATATTAATCAGAAACCATATTTTTTTTAAAGAAAGGAAAAGGTTCCTTATTCATGCCAATAACATATTAAAAATCTTGCTTAAGTTTTTATGATTGATACCAATGCTAGTCCATTCAGCTAGTGCACAACTAAATCACTATTCTGTAGATTATCAGGGGGTTAGCTTTACAATAAAGTAATGCATGAGTTCAAAAGCCAAAAATATTTTTTCCCAGAAAGCTAACTGCAGAGAGATGTAAAGTGACACATTATTGCATCAAAAAGGAGACGTTGTGCTGTGAATATTCGTTACAATGTTGTGTTTGAAACTTTTGTGCATTGCTGAATTGAAAATTGATTTAATGAAAGACCAAAGCAAGCTAGATTGCCTAGCACCAACTTTCTCTGTTACAAAACCATACCTTTTTTAATTAAAACAGTCTAGAATTGGAATATAACCGATAAAAGTAGACATAGGGAGACATTCACAAGGACCGGTGATACTTATCGCAAACGCCAGTTAGCCCCAGTTTTTTTACTGCCCCCAAACCCTGAAAACTATCACCATGTTAACGGCGTATTAACAAGCCATCGCTACATGGCGATAGTATCAGGGAACGGCGGTGAAAACAGCGGCTGACATCAGCACGAAGGCGATAGAAAATCCGGTGTTAGCAGGTGAAAACTACTGATAGGCCCATTAGCAGTAAAAAAAACTCACGATAGCCAGCCCAACGTGAGTGTTTTGGCCACTAATGCAAAAAATAGCCTATCGGTCAACATCCAATAGAAAATAGGCATAAAAACAAAAACAATGCAGAAAGGAGCTGCCAGGACCAATTGCAGCACACATCAACAACACCTGCAAGCCACCCAACATCCAGGATGACAAGGATGAGAGCCAGGATGCCTCGCTGGACCTGGGTCTGTAGCCTGGATGCCTCTCTGGACCTGTGTCTGGAGCCTGGATGCCTCGCTGGACCTGCTTCTGGAGTCTGAATGCCTCGCTGGACCTGCTTCTAGCCTTGCTGGACCAGCTCTGGAGCCTGGATGCCTCGTTGGACCTGCATCTGGAGCCTGGATGCCTCGCTGGACCTGCGTCTGGAGACTGGATGCCTCACTTGACCTGCGTCTGGAGCCTGGAGTGGGATGCGGTGGAACTGTGGTGGAGTCGATAAGCCGCAGCTGTAGACATTGAGGCATGACGATCGCCCGTAGCTGGTGGTAAAGTCTGGCAGGTCGCATGGAGACACATTGCTGACCTGTGTGAGAAAACCGCCTTGCCCACCTTGGAGCTGTTAATAGTAGAGGTGCTCCTGTGCCCCAACGTACGGAGGTCTGCATTGCATACTACGATCCACCACTACACCTAGGTGCATGGAGGGGATTACCAATGTTGGGTGCCGCCTCTCTGCATCACTGGCTGGATGATGTTGGGCTGGCCTGACGCTGTGGAGGGTGAGGCCCCTGAGCTGCGCCAAAATTTGTGTGGCGGGAGCGCTGCAACTTCACACCTAAGGGGGCCTTGCTGCATCAAGTGCATTGGGAGGTTCACCAGTGGACTTGGCGGTGGCTGCAGTACCCAGGCTTGTGAAATCCCACCTGGCTGAGGCTCATGCTGGCTGAGTCACAGATTTGGAGTGAGTGCAGTGGGTTGCACCACTGTGTTAATGTGCAGGTAAGGAGAAGGTGGGACGCATAGCACAGGACGCTTGGGGGTCAAGTCGCCCAGGCCTAGCACACGTAGATATCGCACCCCCAGTGGTGACTCATCCGCTATGGCGGAAGAGCGTCACCTCACTGCTTTCAAGCAGTGCAGAAGAGAAACAATCATTACATGATGATAACTTACTGATGTAACCGTGCTATGTTTCCTTTGCAGGTGGGAGGGTGGGTAGGACTGCTCCAAGCACGGGACAAGGCATGGACGGATTGTCATGCCCACTCAAGTGAACCAGGACTGTTTGGTCGGCCCACTCAGGCCACCCAAAGCAGTCTTGCGCACTTCCCTGTTCGTAAATGCAGGCTGCATTACAGCCTACATGGAGAACATGCTCACACCTCCAGCCCCTGGCTGCATACCTTGTCCTGTTGCCAATTACCAATCCCACCGCCTCATCACAGAGTTGTGATTGGCTCAGGGGAGGGAGCCTGGCTGCCTATTTCCTGTTCCTGGAAGCAGACGCAGGAGAGCAGGAGCAACGAAGACACAGGGCCCAGCTTCGAGGTATGACTTCCCTTACTAAAATAGTTACAACACCCGCTCACACACACATCCCCGCGTCCACGCCCCATCCAGTGTTCTTTCCAGCGTTTACCACCTCCCAGCTGTCCAGCCCGCCCAGCACTTCTCAATGGTAGCAGCTGTGCACCCACGCACAGAGGGTGTACCGCTCGTGTGCCAAAGGCACATACGTGTTTGTGACGCATGCCATAACATTGCATTCCATTCCATTCCAATCCATACTAATACTAGGCACATTGCAATACTAGAGTTGGTGTTGTATAGCGGAGACATTAATATCACTCTTCACACTTCAGTGAGTGCAACCCAAAACTAACCTTTGCAAGCCAAACCCAACTGTGAAACCTGGATTTCCTTTTTTAGCCCTCATAACACACCCAAAAATCAAATTTGACCCAAATGCACACCCAATTTCCATATTTTACCCCAAAACACCCCCCAATTTCCATATTTTATCCCAAAACACAACCCAATTTCCATATTTTACATCCAAAACCCACACCCACACGAAAAAGTTTACATTACTCCATTACTGACCTCACAATGCTTTGCTGGCACCTGCGTTGTCAGAGTTGCGTTGTTAACGATGTACTGCCTGCGCTGTAATGGTCACCTCCTATGCCAAAAGCAACCCATAGACTACGCCATTTGGGTCAGTCTGCCCCTGGACCACACTCAGCACCAAGGAGCCTTCCTCTTGGACACTCCACCGCTACTTCGCCAGCACCCTCCACGCCTTCAACCCTGGACGCCACCTCGCTTGCCGGGACCAACCTCTGCTCCGGACCGGACATCGCCATAGTCACCATTGACTACTGCATTATCACCCTCAATTGAGCATCCTGACCATCAAGGAGGAGGCATCGCTATCACCTAGAGAACCACACGCCGACTGATCACGCACTCTAATGAACCAAGGGTGACCATGGGACACCTCAACTCCCAGATGCAGACCAAGTCCAAGCAAATCCTCTGTGGCACCCTCATGTGCAGGCCCCCCAGGCAATGGCACCCCATTCTCCAATACCATTGCACCTCATAGCACCCCAGGGTCTCCCATCCACTGACGACAACCTACTCGGTGAACTTAAGTTCCACCTGGACAACCCCAGTGACCAGGATAACACCCCTTCCTGGGGAAGGTACCCTGCATCAGACGCAAGCAGCAAGTCACCTCAATAAGCCACATAGCAGGAAACACGGGTGAGAATGTCACCTCCGCCAGCAGGAACTTCAACGACAGCCACAACACCGGACTCTCCTGGACCGACCATCATTGGTAACATCACGTCTTCACCTTGCCCACGGATGCCACCGCCATCATCGCACACCCTTGCAGCCGGATCAAGGCCACCGAAGAACGTCTCGTCAACTCCCTCCATACCAACACTTCACCAACTCTTACAGACGATGACACCACAGTGAGCAACCGCCACTGATGGATCTACAACTCCGCCAACATTCAGGCACCCCTCATGAACGGCACTGTGTCAGTACCTTCCACCTGTCTGATGGTAGGCGTGAGGGTGACGAAGTGCCACAGGGATCGTCTGCCCCCAGGCATTGAGGGAATTGCGTCATGGTTGGGACACGACTGCAGCAATGCATGACTTTAGCGCAGACAGATACGTCAGGATTCCTGACATATCTGTCATTACTTGCGTCATGGAGCACTGTCCAGTGAATAAAGCGCATCCATGCTGTCGCTAGAAGGGCATAGTGAGCAGTGTTGCAATGCTCTCTTGTCGCAGCAGTGCAACACTTTTCATGACTGGGGCCCAGGAATGCGCAGTATCTTATTGATGGTGCGCATTCCTACACTGTAGCTTTGTCGCAGGGCAGCACTGCAACATTGCTAGCAGCACTGTCCACCACCAAAACCTGCTGAGATGAGGCCCCAAGTGTTACCCCCATTTTTAAGACCAGCTATTTTCTGGTCTTAAGTAACTGGCTCTAACTTGCAGAACTTCAAGGATCCCCTTGTGAATATGGAGTAGTGGGGTTTGCGGCCATTTTCGCATGGGAACGCCTCTCCTGCATATAAATATCGCTAACCGAAGTTGTGATCTTTACAACGGATGTTTTTTGCCAAAAACTGTTGCTAACGGCTGCTAGCGTCAGCTTGGTAATTATCGCTGCATTAGCAGCAGAAAAGTGCCACTAACGCAACAATAACTCCTTGTGAATATCCCCCATAGTGAGTGAAAAGTGAAATAAAATAGTAAAATATCGACGTGTGAAACTATAAAAACATGGAATTTTATCACTCTTAGAGAAAGTGTGCCATCTGAGAACACTTCAAGCACATGACTGTGTTCTGCAAAAGTGAAGTGGAAACTCAAACTTAATGGAATATTTATGAAAAAGTGTGATATTATGTAGTGAGGTGGATGCCACTTGCTCGGAGGTTTTGAAGGGTCACACCAAGAGAAACAAATTAAGGTTTACCTCCTACAAGAAGGCAAATTGATGGTTTCAGGATGATCCATCGAATAGAAATTGAACTTTTAAGAGCCAGTGAGAAGCACAGTTCCACCACACACTCTTTATGAAAACATCTAATATAATTGACAAAATTGGCTAAGTGCAAAAAATAAAATACAAAAAAATCCACCTTTCTGCATGTTCACCACATTAAACATATGTGTATGCATTAGCTCACAAATAGGAGAACCGGCAGCATAGCTAGTACCCTCTCTGTGATGTGTGTGAAAATCGCTTATAATCCTTGGACCTAAGGAGCCAGGATAGTGGTGGGAGCAATGGAATACCATGTTTAACACCTCACATCCCCCACAGGAAGCATGGCAATGGTTTCATTGCTTTAAATATTTTGAGGTTAAATAGGTGTAAGGTTATGGGCTGGTTTTTCTAGGAAAATCCTAGACAGTCTTATTCCAGTAGAGGGTATCTCAAGGTTATGGTCTATATCCAATCGATTGGGTTGGAGATCAATACAGGATTCTTATTGATGGATGTGGCAGAGTTTTCCTGATTATAGTATGCGGTCATGTACTAATGTATGATTAACATCTGACTTTAGAATAGTCCCCTCTGGATATCTTTTTTTTTCAACTTTAAAATGTATTCAAGTTTTCAACATAGAAACAGGAAGAAAAACAAAACTAACATGTGATGTAAAGTATATTTGGAAAATATTGGAAATATACATTACATTTTGCACATTTCTCTTGCCACTAATATTTCTGCATGTTGAGATACAGTGTGTAGTTTAATGTCAGTCTTTTTTATGTATTGACAATTATGGCCATAAAATACTGTCCCCCTAGTCCTAGCAGTCATTATCATTGAGAGTTTCTGGGAAGAATTTCCATTTCTACACGTCTGTCGCCCAGGTTTCAGATATGTATATAGGCTCTGAAGGGCATTTAGGATCTACCATTCAGTGTAAGTGGTAGAATAAGACAGTGCTCAAGTTATTGCGAAAAGTGCTGCTTTCATTAGATCTCCCATGGTGTACTTTTAGATCTGGCTACAGGGAGCTTTAAAATGTTGCTAACTTCAAGCAGCACAAAACACACAACAACCTGTTCAAACACCAGCCGCTGCTCTTGCAGGTAAGAGTGGTGGGGCGGTAGGGCTGGGTGGGGGGGGTATTTTTACTCACCACGATGAGGGAAAATTAAATAATTATTTTTCCTAGTTTTCGTCTGTCAAAATCCTCCCGATCCGGCCTCACCGCTCTTACCTACACAAGCCGTGGCTGACAAACACACAACATACCCATACAGAAAGAGGCCTCAAGTCGGTGTTCTAATTTGTTTTGTGTTAGCATCAGCCCATGGTATTTCATTAATATAGATATGTTCTGCTGCTCCTCCTAGCTTAAACTGGTGTTGAGAGAATACAAAGTTCTTTTTCCTTTTTTTTTTATTGTTGGTAGCATGATATACTTGTATTCTTTTTATGCAAAACACACTGATCACACTGCTTTCTTAAGCACCTCAGGGGGGCATACAGCAGCAGGAGGAGAACCTGTGAAAAGACTCATCACCTGAGGACTATTCTGACTACCAATCTGCTGTGTGTGTCTTGCTAATCCCAAATGGGTGTCTTCCCAAGTGATGCTGCTCAGCGCTGCTTGAGCCTCAGTGGTTACTCAAGCGATCACAATGAGGCGGGTGATACCAGCAAGGTTATCGGCTCAAGCTGCAGCTGCAAAGCACTACACCCAGCCTGTGTAAGAGCATTTCCATGAACTCTGTGCAAGTGGCTGTTGTGGCTGCCTGACAAATACCAATCCCTTGAGGACCTTTAAAATGTAATAACTGTCCCAACAGGATCAGGATATCAGGAATATCAGGGTTTGCAAGAATAATTATATAATCCAATAATCCAAGTCAGTCCTATTCTAATACAGAGTACCTCAAGGTTATGGTTGCAACATGACAGTCAGAGGTGGTGAGTCTGGGTAGCAGCTCCTATGCAGGCTCTTTATACTGTGGCTGAACGGATATTGAACAATAACTGGGCGGGAGTCCTTCTCATTCATTTTTAAATATCCCATCAGCCCCTGATCCACATTTTTAAGCCACTCAATTTCTGCGCAACTCACCATAAAACAATACTTTTTGTACTCCTGAAGGTGTTGACTTGAAAACATGAATTTGCTGTGCACTGGTTCGACATCAGAGAGTGCCTTTTCAACCTACTGCATGCAGACCTAGAGATCGCTAATGGGACTTGCTGTGCCCTTACAATGTGATACTGAGCATGACTGCTACTGCTTTACAGCTTGCATCCCTACCTGGGTGAGTGCTTGCTGCTAAAGTTAATACAGCCTTACCTCTACTTCCCAATCTTAACTCTGAAGCAATACACTTGATCAGAGGGACTGGGTACTCAAAGCAGTCCTGGCAATTTGATCAGACTCGCCCCTGTAGCGGGGTGCATGTGTGAAGCTCTGCTGCTTTTGTTACTAGGGGTCTATATTGCAGCACTGCAGCAAAACCAGCCCTCAGCAACAAAACCGGCACTCACTGCTGCAAAACCCTTCCAGCCTTCCGGGGAAATGCTCGATTCCCAGTAAGGCCAGTACGGCCCTGCCATTGATTAACCACTATCGAGAGCCAAACTTTTTTAGGTACATCAAGGCACTTTATGGCTGTTACAATCCCATTCATTTCCACACCTGCTGACTGACTGGACTGCTGGTGGGATTTGACTTGTGTACTCTAGGTGTAGGTCATTTCAAGGTGAGGGTATCCTGAAATGAGGGTGCTGGGCTCATTTTGGAAAATGTTGTATGATGATAACTTTGATATTCCATGCTGTCTGTACTGAATTAATACCTTAGGGCACAGAGCTTAGCCTGACGTTGGCCCCAAATGGTAAGCACCATTGTGCCTTTAAACTACTGCCCACTTTGCATAGCCTTAACCCACCTCACTTGCATTGAAGGCTCGCTCTGCCTGATGAATTAGGGGATGCAGGGTAGAAAGCTGGGACTCGCCACTTTCTGAAAATGTGAGCATGGTCTCCCCTGTACTGGTCAACAGCTTACAATAAACATCTCCAAGCTAATGATAGACTTCAGGCAATTCCTTAAGCAGCGTAAAACATTTGTAATCTAGCGCTCTGTACTGCACTGCACACAAGTTTCAATTGTACAAAATTTAATTAAGAATAAGTGACACAAGCAAAGGGACCAGGGGACTGCAAGTGTAAGATGTAAGAGAACAGTGCTTTGAACCCTGAGCTGTGACAAATTAGACTCATAGGTGCTCTATTTCCCCATTTATTGGTACCCGTTTTACCAACTTGGTAATGATGAAAGGTTGAGTTGGCCTTACCAGTATTGATACATATGTCCAGAGCCCACTTCATATCTCGGCACTGGTGTACATTATGAATCTCGACTTCAGAATATCGATGGCACACAACATCGAGTACAAAAATCTAAAAGAAACTATCCACAGGTAAGTCTAGATTTTCCATCCCTAACTCCACTTGTATTTACCTGTGCGGTACATATATCTTCAAGGAACATAGGTGTAGAGTTAGAAAGAGTATATCTATAATTCACTATATGCACTTATCATTCAATATTTTACCGCTCGATATTCTGCCCTCAATATTCTTGTACCTTGATATTCTGGGGGTCAATCTTGAGTAGTGCAATCTGCAGCAATGAGCATTGGAATTGTCACCCTGATTGAACATCATAGGCCATCTTATGTAAACAGTTACATTAACATTTTGGGGAATGGATGCTGCACCCTAAATCTGACAGTGAGAAGGCTAACCCTGCCTTACTGAATATGAACTTCTTGTGACCTTCTGCTCCCAGCATTTCGAGGCAGCTAACATTCAAATCCTTAATTCACCCTGCTAGAAGTGCATCCCTGGTTTTAAGAAATAAATCAAACTCATTATTGATCACAGTATTTATTGAGACAATAAGTACTGTTAGTGAATTTCACCAAGTTTACTACTTGCCATGATGTAGGCAAGCATTGAAAAAGTCAGTATGGCTGTCAAAAATAATTGGTAGCAAGCGTCGGGGTAGTTGGAGTGCAGGTGATTTATTCTTTTGATATACGTGGCTTTTACAGGGGCCTCTACATGTTCATCACATTCTAAATCTATGAATTCACTGTTATGACATAGCAAGAGTTGATAACAAAATTCATATCCACTGTTGCTGCATCAGAAAGGAATTCCAGGCTCGGCTGACAGGGCTGTCTGAGACCCTGTCAGTACAGTGCAGCTGACCTTTTTTGACAGAAAGCACAGCTACAGAAGGGGAAAGAAAGGACGGCAGGGATTTTACTAAGGGTAGGTTAATGGTGGAAAATAAAGCCTTTGTTCACATTTGAGACAGGGAGGAGAGGCCATTCCATGAATGGCTCCCCATTACTCCTATGCCTCAGCCTAGCTGTCATAAGCAGTGACTGATGATTTTTGGGGACACACTGAACAGAAAATTCACAAAACCTTTAATGACCTTGCTCTGGGCGAAATCATTATCACTTTATAAGAGTTCTTTATCCCAGTCTTAGAGTCAGTTGTAATGCCCGTCCTTCTTTCTGACAGCTTCAGCATTGCTCAATTTCCCATCAGACTTCACCCAAAAAGTTCTCTTTTCCAAGATTCTTTCTCAAGGTTTTTGATCCTCCAAGATTTCTTCTCCAGGTGGTATTTCCTCTAGGATTTGTTTTCAGGTTTTTTTTATTTCTTCTTTGGGGTAAGAGGGCTTTTAGTAAATTCCCAAATTATCCCTGGAAATATGAATCTTTCAAAAGTATTCCTTACCTGGTTTGTTCACAGTCATAGGGCTCTAAAAGGGAAGAAAGAGGATTAATATGGCTGGTTTACTTACTCATTGCATCTTGCATCTCTTTCCCCTTATATCTGGGGTAACACATCCTTCCCGTTCTCCTGTTCAAGCATAACTCTCAGGGAACTCATTACCTGAAAGGAAAGAGAGGAGGATTTATGAGACTGGTGTTCTGGCCACAGGATCTACCCTCCCCCACAGTCTGTCCTGCCTTAAGTTTTATAGAAGAGAGGCTTTATCCCTTTCCAGTTTGGCCTGAGTACTGGGGGTACGAGAGCAAGGACCTTGACTCTATCCTATGTCTGACATCCCTGATTGTGATTGGTGTTAATTCATAACTGTCTCCACCCCCTTAATAGGGAACTTCAGTCTCCTGCAAAAATCATTGCACTCTCTTTGCTGGCAGGCTTCAGGTGAAAGTAATGGACTGGTCTGCCACATTGATTTTCAACCTTCATATGTTGTTGTTGGTGTTACGGGGCACCTGTCCGTATCTCCTCCCATATCTCTTCAATTTTGACACCCCATTCCATACCCTTTGGAGCTGGGATACTGAAGACCGGTTGTTCTTGAGGTAAGTGGAAAAATATGTTTAAGGACAGATTCCTCCTTACAAAACTTTAATGAAAAAGGGGTGACCACCCTGTCCTACCCACACAGGCCAGTCTACCCGAGCTTCTGGAGAAACTGGGTTAAAAATGCCTGAATGCAGAAGACGTGTCCTGAGAAAACCCACACTTGAATCACCAGAATCAAATTCCTCTGAATTCCATGTCCCCTGTCACAGTATGCATGGTTACTTACTGGTAATATTCATTACTCTGAGTCCATGTCTTCCTCATCAAAATCCTTACGCATGAGTTTATCTTCACTCATGCAGAACCTAATCACCAAACTTGATTTTCCTTCCCAATCCAAGATGGCCCCCATACCAAAGAGAATAAATACATCACTTCCTTGCATGGACTTCCTGAAATAATGATGCACAGAAAGAAATCAGTTGAACAACAGTGAGAGGTGGGGTTACTCAAGACTGTGTTGAGGAAGACATGGACTTGGAGTAACGAATATTACTAGTAAGTAACCGGGCATTATCTCTTTGTCCGTCTTTCTCTTACAGTCCTTACGAATGAGTATGTACCCAAGCCCAGAAATTGATTTTGACCAAAAGGGACATCAAACAATGGACCCAAGAAGACAACACTGCAAGAGGACCCCCTGGACACAAAAACAGCAGCACCAAAATCCGAGGGCACATGAGCACCCATATGTAAATGTGAACAAGAGACAAATTCGAGGGGCAGTGTCCAAACGCCACCCAGGAGGATGCAATGCTCCGGGAGAACACCCATGGAAAGAGACTGGTACACGATGGCCAGCCAAGGAAGAGGTATAGGGGAAGGCCAATGCAACCAAAGGGACAACGAAGGGCAATAGGGCAAGGAATCCCTCAACACCAGATCCAGAGAGACCGACAAGGCTTCCGACTCGCGGAACACAGCAGTTTGTTGCAAAGACAAAGAAAGAGCATGAAGCACATCCAGGGAGAAAACCATGGAGCAGACTCAGGAGACAGACAAAAACTAGGCAAAACAACAACAGAGTCAAACGCTAAAGAGGACACTACCAGCAGGGAGAAAATCTAGAATAGAACAAAGCTCCACAAGGTACAGAAAAAACAAAGCAAAGGAGGGGAAGACAAACCTCACCCAACCCGTCTCCCAGAAAAAAAGGCCACGAGAACAGCTGTGGCCGAAAGAAACCCAAAAGTGGCAGACCTCAAAAGGCTCAACCAGAGCATCCTGGAAGACCAGCAGAAGAAGAGGCAAGCCCCAAAGCTGCAACCAGGAATAAACAAAAGGATGAGAAAACAACCCAACAGCAAGTGAGATGCCAAAGGGGCACAGCCAAAATACCAGCCCCATAAAAAGCTATATTTCCTGCCCACCCACCAGAGGGCAGAGGCAGCCAAAACCAGCTGATAAACATCCAGAAGGAAGACCAGCACAGCCGGAGGAAGCAAGAGGAAGAGGAAAATCCCCAGCCCGACACCATACAGAAAATACCGCCAATGATGGTGAAAAGTCACAAGGACAGGTAACAGTTGCGATTTGCGAATGTCAGACCAGTGCAGCAACAGCCAAAGAATATCCATGGTCCAAAACTAACTGCTTAACAAGAGACCAACTGCAAGCCTCAACCAGCAAACAGAGTCCAGTGGATGAAGCAGCAGCCACAGTGGCAACAGATAGAATGGCAAACCGCATTGAGGCCCAACTGATAGACAGAGAGGACAAGGGAACTCAGAGCGCCCAAAAGAACTGGTGCAAGCAACAGAACAACGCGCGATCCTGAACCCCCCACATAACCACCCAAGAAAAAAGAAGGAAGGATGGAAAACAAGAAAGGAGGACCCGGGGTCAGGGAACAGCCAGATGAACCACAGCTGAAGCACTCGAGGAGGAAGCAAAGAACAAAAAGAGGGAAAGCAAGGAATCTCCTTGGGGGGTGAACCAACCCAGGCAAGCTAGACCGAAACAAAGAAAGGGAGGATAGACCACCAAGGACTCAAATCACACAGTGGAAGAAAAACACCACTACAGGGCAGCAGAAAACAGGAGAGAGAAAATAACACAGAAGCAAAACCACCATGAAAAAGAAGCAGAGAGGGGCACAACCGCCTCACTGAAGGAGCGGGCAAGCAGGCCACCAGGCATTCATGCATTGCCATGTGCAAGGAACAACCGCCACCAGCAACCAAGCGGAAAACTCAAAAGTGCCTCGAAAGGGCACCGCTTCCCAGAATGGCTGCCACCCAAGAATGTTACCCCAACCCATGCCACCAGAAATGGATGTTAGAGCTCACCCTCGAAGAGGAACCAAAGGAAAAAAAACAGCCAAAGGAGCAGAGCCCCCCACCAGAGGAGAGACCTGTGGGAGAAAAATAAAGAAATCGGACCAGAGGCCTGTACCCCTGAGACAATGGGAAGAAATATATACAAACAATGTGATTCTATCAATGGGTAAAAGAAAAATATTTTTTATTTTAATTTTCAAAAGTGAAGAGAGTGGAAGGCTGATCTTTGCAGACGGTAAAGGCAAGCACTATGTGTTTTTAAAATACCCCTGACACACTACGAATCCCATCCTCATCATTGGGGTCTTCCCGTCCCTCTATGGGGCGGGGCGTGCTACGACCTACGAACTACGCGGGGGCACTTTATATTTGGGAATAGGCTCTGTGTGATGTGCAAATTGTGTAAGTGAATGGGGGTGTGTAGGGACTTATGTGTAAAAAAATAAAAAATTTCCTGGCTGGTGGCAAAAATGATTTATTTACTTCCCTTGCTGGAAATGTTAAAAAGGAGTTGTGGTAGGGCTATGATGTGCCCTACTTGGTCGACATGTTTCATAAGCAGTCCCCTACTGATTTACTCATCAGGACCTCTATTAGTTCCTACTAAAAACTCAGGTAGCTCACTAAATGTAGTATGCCTATTGTCCTAAAATAGAATAGCAAAAATCGGCTATTCTATTTCACACTAGGGCTTGAGTTGACCCCTTTTTTTGAAAAAGTAGACCCAAATTGGTCTCCTAGAAAAAAGGTGGGAGAAAATGAAAAAAACACATATAGTCAAAGAACTGTTGTCGGACATTTCATACGGTAATTGTTACTCAAGAGATTTTTATATTTCACCTGTAGAAGAAAACATGATATATTTTTCTTTCAAAATTCATTATGTGTGTTAGCCTATTTGTGCAAAACACACGGTTGTTTCTGACAAAATTACTCGTTGGTAGTAATACTTTGTATAATATTGAATCGCATCATACACACACATGAAACACACTCTCATTTTCAAAGGAACAACTTAAAAATAAATGCGATGAGAAAATGGTGCTGCCACTTGCGAAGGTCGTAGATTGTAAATAAAAAAAAAAATAGCACACGTATTTAAACGAGGGGGTGGCATTATCGTTTTATCAAAATTCAAGGTTGGGGAATAATTTTTCTGTGTACGTCATTCATACAACCTAAGAACGTTAAATATACATACATAAATCAGTTATTTGGCGTGCCCCATGAGCCAGCATCAGAGGATTGTCCTAGCGATCACTGTGGAAGGAATGGAACCAGCGTACTGAGGTCAGTTCTACGGGCGTCTAAATATAGCCATATTTTAAAGACTTCTGGCTGTAGTCTTACTCACTTCACCGCCAAGCAAAATCTCCTCAATCCTGCCCCTGTGCTGCTTTGTGGGATGTTGGAGCATGTCTGGGGTTCCCTTATTTATGTACCGAAACTGACGTGTAAAAATCGCATCTGATCAGTCACTTTCAACCCGGAAGTGACGGTGGTAGCTTGCCGGCACTAGAGCGTTAACAAAAATGGCCATCAAGATCGGCAACTACACCCACTAGTCGTCGCGTCAGTGTTTTTTCTCTTTCTGTTGTATGTAGACCTCGGAATATTTTTTGGCAATTTTCTAAAAAGTACATACTTAGTGGATTATTTGATAGAAACAAGGGGGATTGTCTAAGCTTTCAAAAGTGAACGATAACGATAATACTATCTTCCTCCTTGCGTGTCAAACTTAATTATGAGCAAAAGAAAAACTATGTGCTTTTTGAACAATAACACTAATATCACCTTCCTCCTTTGGCATCTCATTGTTAATAATAATAGACCCAATGCAGTGGATGTAATTTAAATTGTCTGCTTTGAGGGGTGAAAGGTTAGACCTCTTGCTGTACCGATGGTTCAGTATATTGCAGGATATTGTTTTTGCACTAAGGTTGGAAAGAGAAGAATACGCGAGGCGCTGTTCTTGTAGATCAGCTATTCAGTAGAGAGGTTGAGTTAATTAGGCGTTTGTGCGAAATTGACATGGCTGATTGTGCAAGATGATTTCCTATGGCCATAATGACTGTGGCTCATTATAGTTGTCCCCAAGGTATTTCGTCATTGAGGCCAACTTGATTGGTGTTAAGGAGGAACACCCATCTCTGTTCTTTTTCGAAAAGGTACTTGTCATTGGTCACTTGTTTGATGACGGTCCATGCAATGTCTTCAGGTTTATGTCCCTTCTCTAGGAAGTGTGTCACCATTTTTGTGCTTGTTTTTCTGCATTTAATGTTACTTTTGTGCTCACCGATTCTTATTTTTACAGCCCTGCTGGTCATACCGACATACTCCATTTTGCAAGGGCATGTGATAAGATAAACTACATTGTGACTATTGCAGGTGGTGAATCTTTTTTGATCCCATGAGGTTCCATTTTGGAATTTGAGTTCTTTGCTCTTTTTTGTGAGACTACATACTTTGCATCTTCCACAGGGATGGTGACCTTGGACGGGTCCTGTATTCAATGAAGAAGGAGCATCTTCTTTCTTGTGTGGTCTAGTATGGAAAAGCATGTCACGTATGCTCCTTCCCCTCCTGTGGGAAAACATGGGTTTAGGAACATACAGGCCACCACTGTTTGAAATTTTCCAATGTCTATTTACAATTTTTGTCACCTGGTTTGAATTTGTATTGTATGTGGTGATACAAAATGGCCTTTTTTCCTCTTCTTTGGGTTGTTTTTCTTCCAGTAAGTTTTCTCTACAATTATTGCGTGCCCGTTTGTATGCTTGGTTAATTATCTTTTCTGGGTACTGGCGGGCTTCTAGTTTGTTACGCAGTTCTTTTGATTTTGGATTTGAATTCATCAATCTCAGTGCAATTGCGCCTAAGCCGAAGGAATTGGCAATAGGGAAGATTATCCCTCAGGTGTTTGGGGTGAAAACTTTGATACATCAAGAGGCAATTCTTGGATGTGGTTTTGAAGTGAGTGGTTGTCATTAATCTTCCATTCCTAGGGAAGATGTTGAGATCTAAGAATACTAAATTGTTGTTAGAACTGGTAATGGTGAATATTAGGAAACCATCCTGTAGGTTAAGCCACGTTATGAATTGTTGTGATGTGGTCATATCTCCGTCCCATATGATAAAAATGTAATCGATGTACTTTTTCCAGGTCTTAATGTATTTTCTGTAGGGATTACTGGGGTGTAGTATTTTTGTGGTCTCCAAGTAATGCACATAGAGACCAGCAATACTAGGAGCGAACGTGCTTCCCATGCTGGTCCCATGTTTTTGAAGATGAACAAGCACAAAAATGGCAGCACCATTTTCTCATCGCATTTATTTTTAAGTTGTTCCTTTGAAAATGAGAGTGTGTTTCATGTGTGTGTATGATGCGATTCAATATGATATAAAGTATCACTACCAACGAGTAATTTTGTCAGAAACAACAGTGTGTTTTGCACAAATAGGTCAACACACATAACGAATTTTAAGAGAAAAATACATCACGTTTTCTTTTACAGGTGAAATATAAAAATCTCTTGAGTAACAATTACCGTATGAAATGTCGGACAACAGTTCTTTGACTATATGTGTTTTTTTAATTTTCTCCCCCCTTTTTTCTAGGAGACCAATTTGAGTCTACTTTTTAAAAAAAAAAGGGGCCAACTCAAGCCCCAGTGCGAAATAGAATAGCTGATTTTTGCTATTCTATTTTAGGACAATAGGCATACCAAATTTAGTGAGCTACCTGAGTTTTTAGTAGGGACTAATAGAGGTCCTGAAGAGTAAAGCAGTAGGGGACTGCTTACGAAACATGTCGACCAAGTAGGGCACATCATAGCCCTACCACAACCCCTTTTTAACATTTCCAGCAAGGGAAGTAAATAAATCATTTTTTCCACTTCCATTTTTAATTTTTTTACACCTAAGTCCCTACACACCCCCTTTCACTTACACAATTTGCACATCACACATAGCCTATTCCCAAATATAAAGTGCTCCCGCGTAGTTCGTAGGTCATAGCACGCCCCGCCCCGTAGAGGGATGGGAAGACCCCAATGATGAAGCATGACACTATGGGATTCACAGTGTGTGAGGGGTATTTTAAAAACACATAGTGCTTGCCTTTGCCATATGCAAAGATCAGCCTTCTACTCTCTTCACTTTTGAAAATTAAAATAAAAAATATTTTTCTTTTACCCATTGATAGAATCACATTGTTTGTATATATAGCCATGGAGGGTGATTCTATCACCACTACCTCTATACTTCCAAACATGGGGAGGTATGCACAATGCCCCCCCAAAGGAGAAAGTCCAACACACAGGACAGCACCGCCAGACAGAGGAATCCACCAGAACCCAGACCTGCAAGCAGAGTCAACCCTCCCCCAAAGAGGAAAAGGCAACTGTCAAAGACCCTAGCGAATACTATTGTGAATGAAACCTGAGGACAACAGCCGCCTCAATGGACACACGAGCTAAGTGATTGAACAGAGAAACAGGCTCCCACAGCCTGCACAACCCAAAAGAGCACCAGAGTCCGACCAGGGTAAAAAAACTGAAAACAAGGGCCCGTAAATCTCAAACAGCCAAGCCCAAAGGACGCCAGCCTAGAATGCCACATAAACTGGAGTAGCCAAGCACAATGCCATAGGACCAATGGGGTGGGAGCTACATCATTAGATATAAAAGCTAACACTATCCACAGCAGCTCCAGAATGATGGACGCCCCCCTGAAGCAAAACCTCTGGGTAAAAAAGGTATCGCAGGGGCAGGTCCTCTCTGATTTCCGAGGAGACAACAGCCCGATCACCAGAGAGATGTTCCCGTCCATGTTCACCAAAGAGCCAAGAGAAATGCCATGCAGGAAGGACCAGACTGAAGCGACAATCAGACCACGCACAAAGGAGATCCCGCAGCCTGAGCAATGTATGGACAGATACCCCCGTTCCGAGCCCAGCAGAGGAGCAGAAACACCTTCAACTTAGTGTCTAAGGAGGGAGCCACCATCCCGCAGGGGCAGCCCTGAAACCGCCCAGTAGAGGGAGGAGCAAATGAAAAACTCTGACAAACGGAGGAAAGAAAGCAATCACCTAAGCCAGCAGCACAGAACCAACGAAATCTGTGTCCCCCCAAAAGGGCCAACGGGGAATCCCAGAGGTAGAAGAAGGTCCATCCAGGGAACCAGGATTCCCAGAAGAATGAAAACAGCAAGAGCTGAACACCAAACCTGCAGAGGAAGAGTCAAAGACCTTAACCATGAGGTCACAGTGACTCCATAACAAAAACCCTCTAATGCAAGAAGCATCAAGGCAAACCAAAAACAGTGACCAGTGCGGTAACAAAAAAAGTCAGAGCCTAGGAACAGCTGGCTGGTGATATAGTCAAAGCTGGCCTCGCTGGAGCACGCTCCCCGGCTGCACCAAGACAGGCCTGGGTGCCCGTATGCCCTGAGCAGAAAGCACAGAGGCACCGCAACAATGCCAGGCAGACGCCTGTGTCTGTCGAGAACACACCAGAAGATCCAGATGCAGCAAAAGTGCTCCCAACATGTGCAACCAAAGCAACAGAACTGAGGAAAGCACAAGAACGACACAACCAGTCCTCTGAGGTTGCCACAGGCGGCCCTGAGTGCCAGGGCAATACAAACTAGGTGCGGGCACCCCATGAGCTTGGAACAGCATGGAACAGGAGAGGCGGAACAACAAGGATGCACCGCCCAGAGAGAGCAGAGTCCCCAAGAGGAAACTGGCAGTCGCACCTTATAGCTAACCCAAGAAATCGGCTCGGCAAAGTAGTGCGGCCAGACAAAAACAGCAGCAGAGACGCCTCATGCCCGCCATGAAAAGTGAGACCAGGGGGAGATGAAAAAACAAAAAAACACAAACATAAGAACTCAAGCAAGGGGTACCCTGTCTCAGGTCCAAAAAGGCAGCCATCCCAGCAGCTGCAAGGAGACCCAAAAAACAGAGGCCACCTTAACACCAGAAGATAGCCAAGCCATCACTGCAGTATCTTCAGAACCCCTGAATGAGGCCCCGAAAACCAAAGGTCTCCGCAGTATCAATCAATGAGGAAATGAAGGAACCGGCACAGGAAACCACATCCTGAAAGCCTGCAGGGTGCCTGGGGAAACCCTACCATGAGCGTTTCCTCTTGCCCACAAAGGACAGGCAGAGGCAACAAGATACGCCACATCGAAAATTGAAGGCACCATAGTGAGACCAGGCAGAGGCCATGCGGCAGGCGCCCACAGTCACCAGATGGGACAGCCACACACCCCTGGAAGTGCAAAGAGAACCAGGGGAATGAATGTGGAAGAAAATGTGAGAACCCTGAGGACAGCAGGGCACCATGACAATGCTGCTGCACCCCGCATGCTCCCCCAGCAGCAAAGGACAGGCGGAAGCCAGTCATGGCAAAGTGGGGGTGTCATTTGAAATCAAGCAGACACCACACGACTGCGGATCTCAATGAAAACCGGCACGGGCAGGCTCAGAGGCATGTGCTCCACACACAGAAGACCACCATGAGCCCACAAAAATAACCAGGGAAATAAATCAAATGATTAAACAAACACAGAAAAACATATGTCCCCAAGGCCGGCACAGGCTGCTCAGTAGGCCACAGACATGTGGTCTCGAATGCCCAGTGACCATTAAAAAACAAAAATAAACCTCTACAGCAGGCCTGCAAAAACAAAAGAAACAAGAAAAACATACCTATAGCCAAGATGGTAATCAGCAGCAGAATAAAGAAATTAGGAAGTTCTTCCCAGGAAGTTATGTATTTATACCCTTTGGATCTCGAATTGGAAAGAAAAATCATTTGGTGAGTAGGTTGTGCATGAATGGAGATAAACTGACATATAAGGACTGTGAGAGGAAGATGGACTAAGAGGTATTGACAATTTGACATGCATTTTGAGTGATCCAGACCTTTTGGTTTTGTCAATGCTTCTTTCAAATAAGGAATTTCTTTTTGCAGCATCTTTGATAAGGACATCACCTTATCACATGTCCTCATCCATTGCTTGTTGGATCTGAGAATGTAGTTTATAAGCAACAGAGTTATAAGCAATCCATTGAGAGGCACACTTTGTTTGTTTGGCTTCATCTTCAATTTGACGCTCTACAAGTCCATAAATACTTCTAAGGAAATTCATGATTTTTTATGTTTATGTAGCCAACTGACAGAACAGAAGGTCACCTGAAAGCAGACCTGGTTTCTAGGATACAAGCATTTGTTTCCAACCACTCATTTGTATAAAATGGTAGTCTTTTATGCTCACGCTTCACTCTCTGAAGGTCATGTTAGCATGAATCAGAAGTGGCCTTGACTGTTAGACACTCACCTAGGTTAATCTTCCGTTCCTATATTTTGCAATAGAATGTGTATCTGTTTCTGAAATTATATTTAATATGCAGGCACGAGTAGTACTTCCCATTCTACTGCTGTATCCTTGAAAGCAACTGTATATTAGCAATGACTTTCCTGATTTTCTTGACTGACCAAATGTATTATGTATTGCTAACTTGCCCGATTTTCCTAAGGGGGACATGTCAAGATTTCTGCTGACATATGTAACTCACATTTAAAATATATCACACCTAGACGCTAATTACACTTAATGGTGTTTTTCGCTTTTTTTGTCCCCATCGGTGGAATCGTGAAAATGCCGTTGTGCTGGGTCTTAATTTAATTTTCTTTTCACCAAAAGAGCACATTTATCATGATTTGCATTTGTATGTGTTTCAGTTTATCTGTTGCCACAAAATTGCACCAGAGAAAACGTTCTTAAAAAGCGACAGCAAGCAGTGAAAATTGCTATGTTAGTCACACGTTTCTGCAACGGGCGCCTGGATCTCACCAGGTAATATTGAAACGTCTCCCGCATTCAGAGCTTCACGTCACGTATGAGAAGAACAGTTCATAATGCATCATCCAAAGTTTAAGGACATTTGTTGGAAAGGATTGAGAAAAACATAATTTCTGAAAATATCTCAGGGTGTCAAAACTCATCAGAAACTATGGGGGCGCGACACGAAAAAATGGAAGGGAATTTAAATCGTATGTGGCAACCCGTATATTTCCCTGCACCGTACTATTTCTTAGCACTGTGTCACAAATAAATCTCTTGAAAGGTAAACTAATTCCCCCTTCCCTAAAATCCGTAAAATATTTGTATTTCACATGATTTTTTATCACCAGTGCTCTGAATCGATATTTTTTGAGCCAGACCCCTTACTACATGGCCTGTCAAATTGAGTCCTTAAACATTAGCATGTGGTTTTCTTCCGGATATCTCACAGTATGAACAGTAAAGAAAATTGTACATGTCAGGAGTTTTTGGGAAAGATATTCTGATTCCGGAACGTAATGCACTTGTTTAGATTACCGCCCATTTTATTATGTGTGACGCATATTTGTTTTGTTTTTGTATTTCCATTTTAATGAGGTGCCCTAATTAAAATAAATAAGTAACTCATTGGTCACGTCCAATATTGTTAAACTGAGTAAATTACTCGAGGGCAATATTGAAATTAATTCTACCTGTTAGAAGTAGGATTCTCATTCAGTGCATTGCTCGTAGCTAAGATGGTGAACCACTAGGGGGTAGTTTACTATCTACAAACACTGGGCACCAAGTGCCGGATCATGGGTCTATAAAATGTAGGCTGTTTTAGTTTAACCCTGATGTGTATGACCGAAAGTTATTGAACCGGATCATTGGTTAGGTAAAGGTATCATGTCATCTTCATAAAGTTCATTAATGCTATTCCCTTGGCATAGTATACTCCATGTATTCCTGCCTCACTGAAGCAAATATCGGTTGAATCTTTGCAAAACGTCACTGCAGACTGCAGCATTTTAATTACCACTATATTGGATCTTTTTCAGAAGGCCTACAATTGTTTCTGTCAGGGCCTCATGTATGTATGTATATGGTATTTCTGTAGCGTGAACCTAACCTAGCATGAACAATCCCGTTCTGTTTATTGCCTTTAAGAGCAAGAACCAATGGAGGGAAACAAAGGCCTTTAAATGTAACAGTCCTTTGTCACCCTGGGTCTCAAAATTCATTTCCATCCCCAACTGGAGATGATGCAAGTTGCATGGTCTATTTCGGGCAAGCACAATCTCTGTCCACACGGGTGCACCATTTTTAGAAATAGTCTATTTGTTACAATTTTAACTTGGATTTTGGTATCGCAATTTAAAAGTGATAGTGGGCAAAAGATGCTGCATTTAGTCTGATCGGAACAAATCATAGTGGCAAAAAATCCAGCTAAAGAAATGTTTGCATTTTATGACAGCATAGTGCCTCCAGCGTCAGTCTTTTCATCAGTGCCACATTCTGTATAGATTTTCTCTCAACTTTCTTTTTCCACGAGAAAGTAACACATTTTTTTAGTTCATAGTCCAGTAGTCCCAGTGATACTGTCATTAGGCATTCCCCTCCTCTTACGGATTATACATCCCCAACTTGGTCCTCTTTCATTTTGACTCGCCAAGATGAAATGATTTCCAGCTTGAATGTGGGCTCTTCATTCTTCTCTACCTGTCACCATCAATCAATCAATCAATCAATCAGATATTTAAAGCACACTACTCACCCGTGAGGGTCTCAAGGCTCTAGGGGGAGGGATGGCGCAGCTCCGATTCAGCCAAAAAGCCTGGCCTTGAGTCTCTTCCTGAAGGTGTGCAGATTAGGGGAGCATCTGATGTTTGCTGGAGTTCGTTCCAGGCTTTGGCAGCAATGTAGGAGAAGGCCAAGGCAACTGCACCCTCCTCAGCCCCCTCCCTTACATCTCTATGTAACTCATCCTTCATTATTGGTGTGTTGTCTCCGACTGCTCGAAAAAAGCCCTCATAGCCCCAGTTTAGAAAAATCCTAACGTTGACCCATGCCTAGCTTTCGCCCTATTTCTCTTCTGCTCTTGGTCACCAAAATCACAGAAATATTTGTCAGTCGATAATTATCAGCCTCCATTGAATAACATCATGTTCTGAATTCCATTCAAAAAGGGTTCTTCCCTAACTTAGGTACATAAACCATCCATGTAATGCTATTTAATGACGGTACAAAAGGGGGTGGTGATGGACGGAGCATCTGAACCAATCAAACACCCACACCCAGTCAAAAGATCTGGGTTTATTCCATCACCGTTCTTTAGCCCACTCTGCCACCCCAGTTCAGACATGGCCATATGCAGATCAGTCTGACCCTGTGCCTCATGGGAACAGTCCAGCCCGAACTGCCAAGCCATGCCTTCCCTGGACCGGAAACAAGCTTCCGAGGACCGGTTTCTGGGATTACAGCCGTCTTCAGCCCGGCTTGCTTGAATCCAGTGGCAAAGTGAGCAAGAGACTCACGTCTGAGCATACCCTGCTACACTTATGGCGGCCAAAGCGGTACAAAAGGGGGTGGTTCTGAATTCCATTCAACAAGGGTTCTTCCCTAACTTATGTACATAAACCATCCATGTAATGCTATTTAATGATAGCAGAATTATTCTGGACTCTGGGAGTGCAACCTTTCTCCTTCTACTTACTATATCTGTTGCTTTTGACACAGTATCCCACAACATCCTTTTTAACTGACTCTGGGATATTGGTATAAAAGATACAGCAAATGGTTGGCTTCACTAACTTCCTGAGGACTGTGCTTAGAATGCAACTCTTTCCCTATTTCGTTCTGCACTTTAAAAATACACAGGGCTCCTTCCTCATGCCATGTTATTTAAGATGTATGTGGCCTCACTGGCTGAGCTCATTGTGTCCCATGGTCGTAAGGTCTTTGGATGTACAGACCACACTCAGATCATCCTCAGGCTTGATAAGGACCTGGAGAAACTACAAAGGCAATACAAAATTGTATTTGATCAGTGGCCAAATAGATGGACACTAATTGCCTTAGGTCAAATATTAACAAAACGGAGGTGACAATTCTTTGGTGGTTTGGATGTCTAATTGGTGATTAGATCTGCTTCCTCCTTCCCAGACCCAGTATCCACTGCACATAATTTAGGCATCATCTTTGAACTGCAACTTACTTTTACTTGCTTTCTGATGTTGAAAAAGATTAGAAAAATTCTCCCCCTCCTTTCTAGATTAACAAGGAAAACTCTGATTCAAGCACTCTTCATACCCAGGCTAGTCTATTACAACTCACCCTTTGCAGGGCCGTCCTTAATAATTCTTTACTATGCTACAAGTGGTACAAAACATAGCAGCACACTTCCTTCTTGGTCTTAGAAAGTGGGTCTATATCTCCCCTCATTTAAATAATCTTCATTATCTTCCAACTGACCAGCATACACGGCCTGGTGAAGTCTCTTTTCTCACAAAGTCCTCAACAGTCTTCTCTTTAGGAACTACATGTCTTCTCTTTTTCAGTGTACTCCTCAGTCACAACTCTTTGCTCAAGCTTTTTGCATCTACTTTTTATTCCTAAATTAAAGACAATTCAAACCACAATTTCAGATTTCTGATCTCTCCAATCTTTACTCATAAACTTCATCCTTTGCCTCTAAATCACGTGTACATTTTCTACTGTATTGTAGCATTCTGTAATTGAGGGTTGACAAACTGTTCAACATTGAGAAATCATCTGACATTGAAATAGGTGTGTTTTTTGCATTAATTACTTGAGGACTCTTCTTTAAAATTATGTTCAGTTTGATTTTTTATTAAAACACTTTGGTCGGGGTGGCATGGCCATGGAGGCCAAGGTAGCGGTCGAGATTTAAGTCAGTTACCGATGTCCGACTAACCTCTACTATTATCCTGCCTGGCTACAGTGGATTTTCCAAGACCTAAGGTGCAGGGCTTGTTCCTGTGCCCCTCCGGTGATGTTGAACTCGCCCCAGACCCCATGGAAGACGACTGACCTACCATCTCTGGGCTGGGCCTGCTGAGCTGCCTGGTCAGGTGTTGCGCCGGCTGGGGATGTCTGTCCACTCCTGAAGAGAACTGCCCCCCCTGTGTTGTGTTTCAGAGGATGAGGTGGTGAATAGAGGTCCTGTCTGCCAGCGTGTCCTCTCTCCAGACTCTGCAGTGGATCCAGTGGCTGTGAAAATCAGAGGTTGGGCTGCCCTGAGGGGATCTGGAAGAAGGCCATCACACAGGGGTTACTCCCATGTTGTGTTGGGGGTCCAGATTGATGTGGAAATGGAGGTGGCAGACCCAGTAGGGTGCACACTGCCTCCCCTCTCCCTCCAGGCAGCCGTGTGAGGATGCATATTGCAGCAGGGTGGCGTGGAGGTTGTCGGCCAGCCTGGCCTGGATTTAGATCCTAGTGCCTAGCCAGACTATTTTGTGGTCCTGTGTGGTCCCCTTCCCCTGTGGACAATGCCAGACAGATGCAGCTGCAACAGGGGGGCGGGAGATGACCTGTCTGGCAGAGCGGGAGCTTTGTGCCGGAGTCGGGCGTGTGGTTCGTCCCCTCCCACCGCTCCCATGAATCTACAGCAGCAATGCGGGATCCTGCCACCCTGGTGGGACATTCCTGGGACTTGGCTAGGCCTGCACAGCCCTACCTGACCTGGAGCCATGCAGTGGATTGGCTGGGGCTGAGAACTATGTAGCCCTCCATCTGAGTGTGGTATTTGAGGGACCTGTCCACAACTGAATCAGGTGTGGGCCTTTTGACGGTGGCAGTGTATCCAATACATGTTTTTTCTTCCTCCCCCACTGAAGGACTGGACTATTTAAGGCCCAGCGGTGCCAGGGAACAACACCTAAAACCTTCGTGGGATACCTGTTCTGGCGCACTAAAGACAGAGACACGGGAGACTTCCTTCGGCGTCAAAGATCAGCGTTTATTACTTCAGGGATGCAAAAGTCATGGGAAGTACAACAGAGTGTAGGTTCCAAGAGTCTGCTTCAAATTGTATTTGTCGTTCGCTCTCTTTTATACAAGATCTTGTCATTGCACAATATGTAAGCAAAAGGTTACAGCTCAGTTCCCACACTAAAATTCAAAAGGATCGCTTTCATGTATTCAGAACCCCGGAACATAATTACATTAACATCACCAGTTCCAACTGTAAAAGCACATCTTCCCATCATTAGGTACATTCCACTTGAGTTGTAAATGAGCAAGAGTAAAGAGACAAGAACAGCTGCTAGGAAGTCAGGCACACCTAAAGAAAAGAGTGTGGGGGTAATATTGGAAACATGATCATAGGATCAAAGAGCTTGATCCCAGCACGTGCACGGCTGAAACAATAGGCCGGTACGGCAAGATTACCCTCAAGCTGAGCCATTTGCCTCTGCAGTGTCATTCCTCCGGTCATAAAGACGCATGAAAGGAATATGCGTCTTCCGTATGGCTTGGGAACTAACAGGTCACGATGCGGACAGTTGCCTGTTCACTGACTACGTGAGGGCAAGAAACAAAATGGATGCCGTATCCGAAATGGAACCCAAGGGTTCAGATGTAGAAACACGTAAATGAGGCGAACCATGCCAGGTAGTGTAGTGAAAACGCGTACACTTACCGAACTCGCCATTTACGGTTCATAGATACCAAACTCGTCCATATTCGGCAATGCCCAAAACACCGTAACGATTTTCACGGAACCTCAGACGCTCCTTTTGCCCTCATGTAGGCAAGCACTAGTCGAAATCAGAGTCGATCTCGATATTCATCAGATCATTCAGGTGTTGCTGGAACATTATTCTATCCATCAATGCCTCTCTGGAAACAGATGGCCTTCTTATACACGTTGTAGCACAAAGTCCACATAAGGCAGGACCACACTGTACACAAAGACAACATGTGAACAGAAATGTCATGACAACCCCTATAATCATCAGAATCTTCCAACCCCAAGTTGACATTAGACCCCAAACCATCCTAGAAGCGTCCAATCTCCCTCGTCCACGTGTATGGACTCCGAGAATTTGTGCAACTGGGAGATGGCTTGATAAACCGTTGGAGCGTTATCAGGTATGAATATGCAGCAGCTCGAATGGATGACCTTACACACACCACCTCTATCCGCTAGAACAACGTCTAGAACCATACGGTTCTGTAACGTCATGAGCCTGTCCGCTTGAAGCTCTGTTGTCAGATTACCAAGGGCACTTGCAGTTATGTTAGCAGTTGACTCTACTACACGAGTTAACTGTCTCAGATTCCTGCTATTGACCATAGGGCCCCAAAACGGTAGGAAACCCTTGAAGAAGTCTCCTGCTTCTTGACCGGAAGTATCCTCTTTACTAATGACACCTCTCACAACTCTGGTTTTGTGATAGTCGGCGGCAACAGTGAAAGTCGGGGGCAAGAGATTTGCAATATAGCAGGTACCTGAGAAGTCGTGTGGTAACCACGTATATGCTCGGTCATAACATACAAAATAGGTACCCTTGGCAGTCAGAAGGACAGGGGAAGAAAGCATCGGTAGAACGTAAGTATCCACACAAGCACTCTTCCCAAGCTGGGCTCTTGGATTTCGGCCACGACCTTGCAGACAAAAGTGGCCTAGGTGAGGTACAATCCATATTGGAGGTGAGCTTTTAAGCTGTCTATCACCCACTGATATACTATACTCAGCCTCACTAAGGTACTTGTAGGCCTGCACTTCCTCCTTTGGGATGAGCGTAGCATCAAAAATGTCTCTATCTAGATCAGCAATCGCTGTCGCCAGAGACTCATGATACGGGCCAGGACCAAAGCTTGCTGAGCGTGGCTCTCGATGGGGGTAGGAATCTAGTGCACTATGGAACATGATTTGGAATGCCCGAGCTGACCCTTGGGGGCTGTACGGGAGAACCAAATATGGAATACCCCTGTCCATGGTATGCGGCATTAGCCCACACACCCAACAGTTTGTAGTATTTACCACCAACTGATGCTGATGCAAAAGTTGCACAAAGGAATTGTTTCTAAATTCTGCACGTCTGACTTGTTCATGTTGGGGCAGGAGATGAAAAGAATGTGGAGAAACAGTGGAAGCGAAATTCAGGTTGTAGAAAGGAGGAGTAGGTGAAATGGAAGGTAATAATAATTGGATCCCAAAATATACTCCACCCACCAGTAGCATTGAAACGGTTAGGAACAACATAAAGATCTGAAATAGAAAACACTTTGTACAAAACACTTCTGATCTTTGCGCCAACATTCTCTCTTTTTCCGACAGCTTCGAGAAGTCCATCCTCTAAAAAAAAACGTCCGTGACGTTCTTGACGCACTTCGTTCTGAGTAGCGATTGCCAATTCCCAGGAGTTCCCAGAAATCGACAAAAGAAACCGACCTAGTGTCGATAGCTGCTAAACAGGAGGAAGTACCCGCACGGCCCTACGGTCAACCCAGATGATAGGTTAAATGAATTAGAATCAAATTCAATAATAGTCTCTTTGCTGCATGAAAAGAAAAGGTATATACACTATATAATGTCCACAGTGTTCATGACAACAGTAAGGGGTACTGTAAATTCAAAAAGGGAATATAATAAAAAAAAAACAGAACTCTTTTATTTGTCCTTAACGCGCGGTCGAAGAAAGTATCGACTTCTCCCTGGTTGAGTCTGATCTTCAAACAGTGGATTGGATGGCGAAAAAGTGCTCGATTGTCCAGGCAATTGTTCAGTACTTGTATTCCCCAATGTTGAAGGAAAGGAAATTGTCTGAGGGGAATCAACAGGGGTGTCAGATAACACTGAAGTGTTCCCTATGGTCTGTGCTTCGCTAAATGGGACAAAGCGCTGGGGAACGTCAGTTTCAGACGAGGAAAAACCTTTATGTATCCACGTGTCTGCCGGCAGAGGAAGCGGAACCTTCTTGGTGTGGGTGGCATGCACCCAGTGTTTCCGTCCCTCCAGTCGAACCGCCGTCCTCGTTGCTAGTAGCACCTGGAAGGGTCCCACAAATCTCGGCTCAAGATGGCGTTTTCGTCCGAAATTTCTAGTGAGGACCCAGTCCCCTGGTTGGAGCCGATGACCAGGACCCTCTGTTTGTGACGGCAGAGCCTCAAAGACCTGTTGATGAATCAAACTCAATTTAGCAGTCAGATCATATAGATAGTCGATTAACATTGGATATTCAAGTCTGTTCAATTCTTTAGGCCTTGGAACCCCCCAAATGTTCGCAGGACGGCCGAACAGAATCTCATATGGGCTGAGCCCTACTCGAGAGTGTACAGTAGCCCTGGTCGATAAGAGAGCTAGAGGCAGAGCGTCGGGCCATGATAAACCAGTTGTTGCCTGAATTTTAGCAAGTTTTAGTTTCAGGGTGCCATTGTATCCTTCCACCAAACCCGCTGACTGAGGATGATTAGCACTATGGAATTTCTGTACTATACCCAAACCACGACACACACTCTTCATCACACTTCCCACAAACTCACTTCCGTTGTCCGACCATACAATCCGAGGCATGCCGTATCTGGGGAAATACTCTTTGAGCAGAATTTTTGCTGTGGATAGGGCAGTATTATCCTTAAGGGGGTAAGCCTCAATCCATCTGGAGAACGCACATACTACAACCAAAACATACTTCAAATTGTTGCATCGATCCATATGGATGAAGTCCAATTGGATAACTTCGAAAGGACATGTAGGAGGGGCAAAATGACCAGGTGGAGTGGGGGTGCCCTTGCCGGGATTATGCATCAAACATACCATGCAATTCTTAACCACTCTCTCTGCACATTTAGTAATCCCATCATTCTTCCATACAGGAGACAACAACTTGCATATGCCCTTCGAGCTAATATGTGCTGTGCCATGGGCCATTGTAACAACAGCAAGCACGTATGCATCCGGTAACATCCATCTCTGTTTCTCTGACAAATCGACCCAACATCCATCCTCATCTAATTTGCCCGTGCTTTCTTTCCACTTAGTATTTTCCATTTCAGTGGCCTCATTCTGTATTTCCTTCACACTTTCAACCGTGTCCTCACACATGCTAGTCTCTGCTGGCCATCTTACTGAATTCGCAACGTACATTCGATTTGTCAGATCTCTAGCTGTCTCTTTAGCAGTTTCGTCTGCAAACGCATTACCATGACCAATATCATCTGTCACCTTTCGATGCGCACTACATTTAATTATGGCCACCTGCTTAGGCAACGTGAGTGCATCTAAAAGGTCATTCACAAGCTGTCCATGCTGAATCTTCGTACCATGCGACGTAAAAAAATCCTCTTTCTTTCCACAACCGCCCAAAACTATGCGCCACACCAAAAGCATACTGGCTGTCGGTAAACACATTCACCCGTTTTCCTCTGGACAACACACACGCTCTCGTCAAGGCGATCAGCTCAGCAGCCTGAGCCGAATTCTGACCCAATCTTGCGGTTTCTACAACCGTACTCAATGTCACTACAGCATACGCGGTCGTCACATCACCATTCGGCAACTTAAAACAGGAACCATCCACATACAAAGTACCATCGGGATCTACCAATGGAGTATCTTTTAGGTCAATACGACCCTTTGTTTCCATTTCAGTTCTTAGATAACAGTCATGCGGTACTACATCACTTGACTCCGTGTTGATCGGCAATAATGTTGCTGGATTCAACACATTACACCGTTTTATCCGTATGTGACTAGCCAGTAACGTCAGCTCATACCCAGACAACCTTGCGCTCGTCAAATGTTGAGTTTTCGTTCGGTTCAAGAGAGTGTCAACTGCATGCGGAACCATCACCGTAAGCATATTATCCATGACCAGACCTGCGGACTGTCGAATGGACGCCGCGGCTGCCGCTGTTGCTCTTAAACAACTCGGCAAAGCTCTAGCTACTGGGTCTAAGGTCGAAGAAAAATATGCGCATGGGCGCTGTTTGTCACCAAATTATTGCGACAGAACACTCAACGCACAACCATCCCTCTCACGAACGTACAGTGTAAACGGCTTACTGTAATCAGGAGTACCTAACACAGGAGCCGAACACAACGCATCACGTAATTCAGAGAAACTTTTCTGACACTCTTCAGTCCATGGCAAAGGAGTCGGAACATCCTTGCACGTGAGAGCTAACAATGGTTTCGCCAATAGTGAAAAAATTGGGATCCATTGTCTGCAGTATGACGTAATACCTAGAAAGGCAAGTACATCTCTCTGAGTTTTGCTGCAATTCTCTCTGGGGTCAACCTTCTCCCTTCTTTTGACAATAAGTGACCTAAGTATGTTACTTCTTGGCAACAATATTGCAGCTTCGAAGGTGACACCTTGTGATGTAAGTCATGTAGATAGCGCAATAGTGATACTGTAGCCGTTTTGCAAATAGCCTCCGTATCAGCTGCCACTAATAGGTCGTCAACGTATTGAATCAAAGCCGCACCCGTTGGTAACACAAATGCATCCAGTTGACTTTTAAGTGCCTGGCTATAGATCGACGGACTTTCACAATAGCCTTGTGGTGCGCGTTTTAGTCTGAAACTGCGACCACCTAATGAAAATCCGAATAGGTCTCTGCTTTCCTCAGCGATCGGGATACTAAAGAAAGCATTCTTTAGGTCGATCACCGTGAACCAGGAGGCAGAAGCTGGAATCAGGGTCAGAAAAGTGGTGATATCAGGGACCACGGGAAATTGTGGAATCACGATTTTATTCACCTCTCTCAAATCGATTATGAAACGGTACACAGGAGGTTTAGATGGATCAGTGCGTTTTAAAATTGGTAGTACAGGACTATTACACACATTTCCTCGAGTTTCTTCAACGACATCCTTTTTGATCAGGTCGTGTACAATCGCTAATAGCGCCCGTTCTCCCTCAATGGAGATACGATACTGAGGTATACGTGGCAGTCGCACATTTGGTTTCAGCTTGATCATATAGGGTGGGATGTCCAAGAGACCCACGTCATTGGGACCTGTGGCCCATAGAGACGCAGGAAGGGAGCTCAATTCCGGTGGGGGTTTATCGATCGACAAGTACATAGGAGAGATTACTCTTCGACCTAATGTAAGCTCCACTCCTTCAGGGGAGCAGTACAATGTCGCATATAACCGTTTTAACAAATCCAAGCCCAAAAGATTCTCACCACAACCAGTAGATAGAATCAATGGATCCTCCAACTCACGAGGACCAATAGTGAGGGGCAAAGGGCTGGAGACAGGATTTCTAACCGGGGCGCCAGAGAATCCAACGGAAACATTTGTTAAGCCAGACAAAGGTGCGCCAGGGAGTTTCGAATGCATGATGGAACTTTTCGTTGCACCAGTGTCTAACAGAAAAGGCTCAACTACGCCAGATGTAGCAACTGCGACGTAAGGCCCACTCTGATCAACCGGAACTGATACTACTCCCTCTCTTTGTCGGTGGCTGTCCTAGTAATGATCGTTTGCAACAGTCTCATGTTCAACGTAGTAATCGTCCACATGATATTGTGTAGATCTAACTGACCCCGCATTTCGCTGGTCAAAACAATTATTCGTATCTGATGAATTCTGAGGGCGATCATTCTGATTGTGAATGGTACCGCGGCCTCTACCTCGAGATGCCTGCTGAGGACCACCACGGCTTCCTCGTGATGACACACCATTCAGACGGTCACGCAAAGCGGGACAGTCGTATTTTATATGTCCCTCTCTTCTACAATATGCACATTGGTTATACCCAAGCATGGATCTAAAGTCAGAGGAGTCAGGACGTGACTGTATTCTGGAGGATTGTGATTGTGGTCTATATTGCTGTTGTAAATCAGTGTGATTTGAACGCGGAGGATACGCTTGCTGCAACAAAACCTTCGTTTTCAGCTCCTTCGTTTTCTTATCTACACGATCACTTTCTTCTTTTTCCCTCTTCTCATAATATTGAGCCGTCGCTAATATCTGTGCCGTGGTTGAAACAGCCCATGCACTTTCTGAATTTTTCAATTTGTTGCATAGTTCTGGCAACAAATTCAACACGAATTTGTCAACAAACAACCGTTGGCCTCCCTCAGTGCCCATATCCTGACCACTATGATCGACAAATGCCTCTTTGAATCTAGTAAAGAAATCGGAGACACTCTCGTTCTTCTTCTGCCTACAAGCTGCTAATTTATCCCAGTTTACCCTCATCGCCGGCATAAGCGTTTTCATGAACGTAATTATTCTCTGGGGCAGATCCGAAATTACCTGCTCTGGCTTAGCCCCACCAACTTGTCGGCCATCAGCCGCTATTATTGCAGCCCAATCACCGCCTAACTCATTCGCATGATTTTCCTGACAAATTTTCGCCCAAACGGGCTGTGGTACAACATTACCGAACAGCATGTCGATGTCGGCAAGGTTCATAATAGTAGCATCTACTAATTGAGACAACTCCTTGTAGTAACCCGCCGGATTCTTGCGTGGATCAGGTAAGGACTGTTTGACTTGTAAGACTTCTGATCGCTTCCATGGGAGGTGTATCCAAACTCTTTGGAAATGCGGAGGGATCGGAGGGGCAGCACCAGGATCACCTGGCATCCATACTGGCGGAACCTCCCTCATAGGATACTGACCAGGAGCCGTTTTCCAAGTATCTAAGTCGTCATCATTAAATGACACGCTAGAAGGCACTGTGGGTCTAAACGATAACAATCGCTCTAAGGCACGTCGTACATCGCCACCTACAATCATACCGCTCGAAAATTGACTCTGAAGTTCAATTATATCGGGCGGTACGTTATCTAAATTGTCATTATACCATTGTTCCCTCAAAAGGTTACACATTTCTTCGAACACGAATCTCTGTGTCGGCTCATTAAACTGAGAAAACGTCTCGAAAACCATGCGTGGGGGGAAGTTGGCAGGATGTCTTATCCACCTACGTGCCATTGTCATTAGCGTCTCTTTCTCCCTTCCACTAGGGATCTGACTCCGTCTTTGAGGAGTTTCAGAAGTATCGGATGGAAATAACTGACCAGAAAGTGGTGAATAAAGGGTAGCAACAGTGTTAGGGATACGATTACGAACAGAAGGAGAAAGAAGAGCAGGAGCCACAACGTTTGAAGTGAAGGCAGACACAGCAGAAGCAGGCAAGGTAGTCGGGTGGCAGGGACAAGAGGCAGAGAGGGTACAGGCAAAGGAGCAGTAGGAATAGAGACAGGTGGTGCGACAAACGTGGGACCAACAACGGGCTGACCCGCAGCCGCCGGAACAACAGGAGGGACAACCGGAGGAACAACAGGCGGAACTATAGGAGGAACTACAGGGGCCGTAGCACCCTGTGCATAAGGGGGTGGCGATTTCAGCAAATACGCTAACAGGGGATCCTCCTTCGAATCCTCTTCTTTCTTATCCTGACTAGTTGGTAGAACCGGATAACATTTGTCTATCCTCATATGATGTAGTCTAGTGGAAACTTCTATTTCTTTTTCTTCTTTATCTTGCTGACATTGTTGTACAACTTGCATTATCGGAACGAAACCTTCTCTTCGATCCCTTTTAAGCTGTTTGATTTCTTTCTGCTTGGCCTCTTTACGCCACAACCGAAAAGAATCAAACATAGCTGGTCTAGCTTTCTTTTTGAATAATTTAGCTTCAAGATTATCTAAAATCGTAAGTTCAAAACTTCCATGCGGTGGCCAACTAAGGACACCATCTTTTTTCGTGTAACGGACCCAATATTTATTATAAATAATAGGACCCACACCATGTCGACTATAGAGCTCATATATCGGAGTTCCAACTGGAGGTATCGGACACGAGTCCTCCAACCGGGAATCCTTGTTGCAACATTTAAAGAAACCAAGAAATCCACTATGGCTAGGCATCGTGCACACTAACCTAGTATCAAACTTCAAGGGTTACCGAAGCACTAATTCTTCGTGGAACACAAAACCCTCGGTTTTTGGCAATTGCAATTGTCAAATAAAAACTAAGGACCAACAACTAAGAACCACAAATGCAATGGAACCATGCATACAACAAAGCTTAAAAAGGCTCGACAACAACTAAGGACTGGGAGCGACCCACAAATACTTAACTGAAAATAAAATGGCGTCACCCGGAAGGCCCGTCTATCGTCTCGCTTGTACGAAAGGTCTACGCCAGGCGTCGAAAACAGGTCGACAGTCAGGGCATCAGTCCGCCGCAGCCGTCAGGAGGCGGGAATCTTCGCGGGAAAAATCTTCGGACCACTTATTTCGACAACAGGATCGATGAAGCGGGGTGCACCTTTTCCTCGGAGATTTCACACGAAGTTCCTCACAATCGTCAGGCTTTGGACCGGTACCGCCGATGTCGCCCCACGTTGGGCGCCAACTGAAGGACTGGACTATTTAAGGCCCAGCGGTGCCAGGGAACAACACCTAAAACCTTCGTGGGATACCTGTTCTGGCGCACTAAAGACAGAGACACGGGAGACTTCCTTCGGCAACAAAGATCAGCGTTTATTACTGCAGGGATGCAAAAGTCATGGGAAGTACAACAGAGTGTAGGTTCCAAGAGTCTGCTTCAAATTGTATTTGTGGTTCGCTCTCTTTTATACAAGATCTTGTCATTGCACAATATGTAAGCAAAAGGTTACAGCTCAGTTCCCACACTAAAATTCAAAAGGATTGCTTTCATGTATTCAGAACCCCGGAACATAATTACATTAACATCACCAGTTCCAACTGTAAAAGCACATCTTCCCATCATTAGGTACATTCCACTTGAGTTGTAAATGAGCAAGAGTAAAGAGACAAGAACAGCTGCTAGGAAGTCAGGCACACCTAAAGAAAAGAGTGTGGGGGTAATATTGGAAACATGATCATAGGATCAAAGAGCTTGATCCCAGCACGTGCATGGCTGAAACAATAGGCCGGTACGGCAAGATTACCCTCAAGCTGAGCCATTTGCCTCTGCAGTGTCATTCCTCCGGTCATAAAGACGCATGAAAGGAATATGCGTCTTCCGTATGGCTTGGGAACTAACAGGTCACGATGCGGACAGTTGCCTGTTCACTGACTACGTGAGGGCAAGAAACAAAATGGATGCCGTATCCGAAATGGAACCCAAGGGTTCAGATGTAGAAACACGTAAATGAGGCGAACCATGCCAGGTAGTGTAGTGAAAACGCGTACATTTACCGAACTCGCCATTTACGGTTCATAGATACCAAACTCGTCCATATTCGGCAATGCCCAAAACACCGTAACGATTTTCACGGAACCTCACCCACCTCCCAGCCTCCTGGCTTTGTGCCCCCCTGGCTGCTTGGAGTGGGCCTATTCTTCTTCCAAAATAGACCCTGCTTAAGAGTTGAAAGAGGTTAGAACCTGGGTCCATGTTGTGGAGGGGGACCCTGTGCTTGGGAAGGACCTCTCCAACTCATTTAATCTGTTGGACTTGTGGCCTCTCTGTGGAGGGGGCATGAGAGGGTGCTGCCTTAGATCCAGGATCAACCAGTACATGGTTCTGCTGATGGATTCCAGGATGGACACAGAAAACTTGGCAGCCCAGGCACCTCCCCTGGCTCAGCAGGGGACGACGGACCTGGGGTGATCCTCAAGGCCATACAGGATTCAAGGGAGGTGGTGGAGGCTAAGGTGGATGGCCTTCGTGTGGTCCTTTCTCTGCTGGGTCAGGACCTGCAGAATGTGGTAGACAGGACGACGGAGGTAGAGACGCGAATGTTCACAGCGGAGGACAACATTGCTACTCTCAAGAAAATGATGTCTAAGATGACCGCCTTTTTGTCAGTACTCACAGACCGAGCAGAGGATGTGGAGAACAGGTTGCGGGGCAATAACCTTTGACTTGTCGGCCTCCATGAAACCCTGGGGCAGCAGGGCCTTGCTGGGGCCCTGGAGGACTGGTTTAAATCATGGGACTCTGAGGACAAACTGTCTGCTCTCTTTGTCATCGAGAGGGCACACTGCTCTTTGTCACCAAAGACCCCCCTGGAGCTCCTACTAGCCCGTGATTCTGAAGATCCTTAATTACGAGGATCGGGATGCAATCCTGCAGGAGGCCTGCTCTCAGCTGAACTTGCTGTCTTCCATTTCTAGAGTCCCAATCTTCCCTGATTATACCTGAGCAGTGCAGCAACAAATCAGATCATTTGCAGAAGTGAAGCAGAAGCTCCGTTCTCTCAACTTATGACACATGCTCCTCTTTCCGGCATGTCTTAAAGTCACCTTTCAATCTAATACTTTATCTTTGATACTCCTGACTAGGCTTGGGAGTGGGTAATAGAGAGGAGGCTGCCGCTGTTGCAAGGATTTGCGAAATCACAGAACTATGTTTGGAACCATTGAACCTTGGTAGGCAGAGACTGAGTTATTCTACCACCTTAGAACCAATGAGCTCAGGACTGATTAGCTATAGTGTCTCACTTGTCCTCCTACTCACTCACAGAGGAACAATTGATTGGGCAGCCCAGAACACAACACTCCCAAACCTCTCTGGAATTGCAGTGACAGAACACACATTTTTGCTCTCACACTTGTCCATGATAAGATCTGACAGAGACAAGAGAAAAGTTAAAATATTTATTTTAACTATCATGCTCTAGGATGCAGTTTATGAACCACAATAAGTAAGACAATGCCTAACACAAATATGGCCACCATAGTCAGTAATCCATAAACCATAAAAAGAGCTGTCATTGTATAAGAAAGGGCAAGCTAACCCTCTGACCCATCAACAGAACCAAAGTGATTATATGTTGAAAGATCTCTGGGTGTTTGCTGCAGACCCTCCAACTCATTTAATCAGTTTGTCCTCAGGGTCCCATGATTTAAACTTAGCATGATCAGATGAAGGTTCTACATCTCAGGTGTAATTGTGATCTTGTCTGTGTGATGCATGCCTGTGCATACCTATATCACATCAGTATGTGTTCCCAAACAACAGCTCCATTTGTGTATTTTGTGTATCTGCTTGAGCCTGATCAAAACAGAATAGCAAGGGCCATGTTGTTCGACATTGTCTATGGTGTTCAGACTAAAGTCCGGGGAAGGACAGAAGGCAAAATCAATAGTGGGTTCTGTGTGAAAGTACAGTGTGGCACAAACGCAAACATGCTTCTGCATATAACATGTGCAAAGCACAGTAAAGACTGCAGTGTGCTCATGCTAACATAGGGAAAATGACAGTGGTCTGTACAGGACACATGACACTGCAACGGTTATCCCCTGGCCAGGCCCAGTCTGATCACCCAGTGGAGTGGACTCTGGTGAAATCGGGTCGTTGTTGGGGGGCAGCCACTCTTGCACTTGGAGGTCCCAGGTGGGGTGAGATACAGCCAGAGATGACCAGGCTTGACCCGGAAAGAAGTTGTCTCACCCCACACTTCCCAACACTGGTTAGCAGCTTATCAGACACTCCAATGATTTTCTGATCTTTTGGTGTTGCCCGGGGGCCTCCCCCCAGTCCTCCCCTCCACCTTGACTGAACAGAACGGTACTCCCCGTTTCTTAAGTCTACCTGCTGTTAGACGATAACTGAATATATCAGAGCATTAAGGTGGATGTTACTGTGACTCTCATCCTGAGGTCGCGGTGGGCCAGCTCCTGGTGGCCCCCACTGCTGCCTCTTGGGAGCTTTCCAATGATGGCTATTCCTATCTATATTGCCTGTGTTGGCAGGGACTACATCCTTTCCAAAGGGAGCCTTATAGCTAAAAATGCTCCCCCTGAGTTTGTATGTTGAATGTTGAGGCTAGTTTTTTCAAGGGTGAAAGATGCTTCCTAGGGGTGAAGTGTGGGGTGGGGCGTGTTACAAAATGTTTTTACTGTGTTTGTCTCTTTCAGGTTGTCTTCACATACGCAGTCACCACAATTCTTACACTGGCACAGCCTCACATAGTATGTCCCTGGGTGGCCCACATAGATTTTACAGTGGGTCCTGGCTCATGACTGCCATGACCCCCCAAACTTACAGTACTCTCCTTGAACGTTAACTGCCTCCTCGACCGGATCAGGCGTTCAGAGGTACTGTGGTAAGTCTGGCGCCATAGACCTGCAATTGTTTTCTTGCAAGGACTCATTTGCTGGGTAAAAGCTGCACCTTTTTGGGCTGATTTGGCTATGACAGGGTCTATCATTCTGGTTTCACCTGGGGCTCCAGGGGGGGATGCTATTCTACTGCACAAGTCTTTCCCACTGGCAGTCTCTAGGCATCACACAGATTCACAGGGGTGTTACATAGGCATTGAAGGTTACATGGAGGCAAGACACTATAACTTTGAATCTTGTATCCTGCTATATCCCCTGGCCCATGCTGCAGTCACCCTCCAGACACTCAGATCCTATCTCTTGGCTCTCCCTGGCAGGGTCATGGTGGTCGGCGGCTACTTCAATGCAGTCCCAGACCCTGATATAGATGCTTTCACAGCCCCATATCCAGGTAGATGTGCCCAGTCTACCTGCCTTTCTTCCCGGGCTTACTCTGTCATCTAATGTGGCGCATGGCATTCCTGGCACCCTAACCAGCGAGCTTAGATCCCTTGCTCAGCAGCCCATGCAGCGGATGCCCATATAGACTTGCTATGGTTGCCAGTGGCAGACCTGCTCCCGATCCAATCGGTTCACATCCTTCAACTGGGCATCTCTGACCTTGCCCTGCTTATGATGTCCGGGTGATTTTATGCCAGGTACTTACTAAACGCCGAGTGCACTACCTCTGTCATTGAAGATCTAGAATCTTTTTAATTCAATGTGGGCTCAGTCTACCTAGCAGTGACGCTGTGGGCATCCAGGAAGCCCTTCTCAAGAGGCTTTATCAAAGGGTACATCTGGCCCATTGAGGAACACAGCCTGTTGTGTGTGATGGACCTGGAGGGTCAAATATTGCACCTGGAAACTGCCTTGCATTGCCCGGATGCCGAGGACACCTGCCGACTCTTGGATGTAGCACATAGAGAACTGCATTGAATCTCTCCTGAGGAGGCTAAACAGTGTTGGATGGCCTCCATACAAAATGTTTATGCATCAAGAGATACGTCAGGCAAGGTCCTTTACTGGTTTGCGACTCGAGGGGGTCACAGAGAGGGTGGTCCCAGCAATAAGGGAATCTTCGGGACACCTTCAGAAGGAGCTGCTGGCCATTGCGCAGGTCTTCTCTTCTTTTTACCAGGAGCGGTACTCGCACCGCTTTCCCACCTGCAGAGGTAGCATTCCCCCTTCTGAATGACTTTCTATTGTTGTCTGTGCTAGGTGACATCGCTAAAGAATTGGATCAAGACCTCCTTCTCAAGAAGGTTCACGCCGCTGTGTTGGCACTCCAGTCTGGGATAATGGCCGGTCCAGATGGATGCCCTATTAAATACTATAAACGCTTTTGTAAGATCCTCTGTCCCCACCTTCTGACTTTCTATAATACCGCTATACAACAGGGGTCCTTTCCATCCAAACTGGACTAAGCCACTAGTCTGGTCTTGCCCAAAGAGGGCATCCCCAGAGACCAATGTTTGGCCTACAACCCGATTTCTCTCATTAACATGGATATCAAGATTTACGCCAAAATCTTGGTGAACCAGGCTGGTGTGGGCTCTGCCGCATTTGGTCCATCTAGGCCAGTGCAGGTTCATGCCAGGCCATTGTACATGCCATTGTATTTGCAGGGGCCCTTTAGCTTTGGCCCTGGCGCAGGACATTGGGGGTCCACTGACACTTCTTCTAGTGGACTTTACTAAAACATTCAACACCGTCTCATGGGACTTTCTGGAGGGGGTCTTGCTGTGGGCAGGCCTGGGGACAGTGTTTGGCTGTATACTGTGTCTCCTCTATAACACCCTGACTGCCCAGGTTAGGGTAAAAGGAATCCGATTCCTTCCATTTCCTATTGCATGTGGGATGTGCCAGTGCTCTCCTCTCTCATCGCCACTCTTCGCACTGGCGATTGAGTCCTTGGTGTGACTCTTTCACTGCAATTGCTCCATTTTGAGGCTGGCGGTAGCATAACAGCTAAGAAGACCGCATCATACTCTACACAGATGACATCCTGTTATTTCTAAAGGACCCAGTGCTGTCCGGTCCCAGATTCCTGACTCTCCTCTAATTGTATGATGATGCCTCAAACCTTCAAGTCAACTAGGGTAAATCCCATTTGGCGGAGGTGAAGGAGGATGCTCAGGGCCGGAGCTGGTGCCCCAACATCCCTGTTCAATGGAATTCATTCAAATACCTGAGAATTCATGTGTCCCACCTTCCAAACCTGGCCTTGGCCCTTAACCTTTGAGGACCATCTCAAACACTCAACCGCGACTTGGGTTGCTAGGTGACTCGTCCCTTGAATCCTAAGAGGTACACTGCCTTTTAAAAATGATATGCCTGTTGCACTACTGGTACTTCCTCGGCAACTACCCCTATCCCATATCCCGAACATGGTTTAGTTCCTTGACGGGCAGAGTTGCTAGCTTTATCTGGGTGGGTAGTAGACACAGAGTGGCTTTTCAAACACTGAGCAAATACCCTTTCGATGGTGGTCTAGGCCTCTCTGGCTTGTATATGTATTACCTCGCAGCCCAGATGGTGCAAAACAATGAATGGTTCACAGGTGGATGGGATGACCCAGTATACCACCTACAGATCTATTCACTGGGACTGGAAAGCTTGCTTGACCTCCTGTATGGGGCGCAGTTGCCAGTCACACTTCCCTCCTGTACCTATGTATCCTTCTCTTATTGAAGGACGGCTCTGAGACTCATCTGGTGGGAACGACAGCCTACGGGAATAACCCCACTGTGACGGGAAACGTGGCTATCGCAGCTCTTGGCCCTGAGGGCTTCATTTTATGGGATCAGATTGAGATCTCCGATTATGGGACATGTATAAAGGAGGTTGCCTTGCATCATTCAAAGATCTGCAGACCGAATATTCTTTATTCTGGATAGGAGAACTGAATAAGGATGACTGGAAGGAGCTGTGCATGCCACACCAAGAACTGGCAATCTCAGTGCTCTTATTTATGATGATTGTAAATATCTTCATGCAACATATCTTACCCTGCAGCGTTTACAGCACCTTACACCTGAGATCCATGGCCACCTGTTAGATGTGCCCTTCCAGCCGCAGATTTCTCCCATGTGGTATGGGACTGCCCGGTATTGTGGGCGTACTGGGAGGGAGGGGGCCAAGAACTGTCATCTGTATTGTGTCACATCCTAGAGCTTACCCTCCTAATGTGCTGCTGGATTTGGTGGGGCAGTTTCAAGAGAAAAGCGGGCTCACCTGGGCTGGCCTGTCTGATCACCAAACAGGATGTGGCCCGAGTCTGGCAAAAATGGGGACTATTGGGTTTCGGTGAAGGGGGGTGGATTGGTGTGCGCACAGAGAGAAGCCAGTTTACATATCCTGGGGCTGCCCGCAGAAACATAGCCACATTTGAGGGCCGTGGTGCGAATACCATGGTATATCATTATGAATCTGTATTATTTTACCAAGCTAGTTGACCATTGTGAATGTAATGTATACCTGTGCCGTGAACTGTTCTGCCACAAAGCTTCAATAAATTTGCATATTAAAAAAATGCATTGGTTAGATTTGTTTAATGACTATCATTTACGCCTGTTACTCAGTGAACTAAACTTGAGATAAGTTGCCCCTCTTTAGCTATTAGGCCATTTTTACTGAAATCTTTAAACATAGGCAAAGGTTTGTTGGGTTGCTTATCCCCTTCACCATTAGACTAAATTTTATTGGGATAGTTCCCTGGAGTAGGAGAACATTAATTAAAAGAGTACATCAAATGCTGAAAGCACAACCACCTCTGGCTCGAATTCCAGAATTACTTGGGTAAGTTCTCCTGTTTAGCAAAACTTCAACCGCAGCTATTCAGAGCGTATTAATGCTTTGTCTTAGAAAGTTACTAGAATAGGGTGATGTTTGATCCATATGACACTATAGCCATCATTGTAAATCAATCCGGTTGTATATTAGATAATTTAATGTATTTATTGTCAAAGACACTCATTTTCTAGAGTTAGTTACTGCAATTCCATATTAAACCAACTATCCTAAATATCACATGATTGGTAGCACTGATGAATGCCGTAAAGCAGGTTAAATCAATTGGAAAAATCAATGGTAATATTATAGACATTGTTCTCCTTTTCTCTGTGTTCTCTTTTTCACCATGATTACCAGATAAAACTGTAAGTGAATGAGTGAAAAGTGTTTTTTCCATCATTGACATAAGATTTTCCTAATTTGTAGCATAAACAAGCACCAATTTTAACACTAAATTGACTGCAGTTATTGTCACCGATTCTCGGACTAGATACAGCAATTCCTTATGAAGACATTTGATACTGACCCAAAGTTTACATTTAGATGGAGAATGTTAAAAAGTTGCAAAGAGATGTCCCATGGAAGGCTAAACCAGTGTCAACAAATATCAATCAGCCCTATATTATTTAATGCCTACATGAGGCCGTTGATAGATATCATCAAGGCACATTACATTAGTCTGGTAAATTATGCCGATGATACTCAGCTTATTCTGTCCCTGGAAGAGGATTATGCTGGTTCTTCGGAAAATTTCCACGCTTGTATGCAGGAAATGGCAAACTGGCTGAGAGTTAACTTCCTGCAATTTAATAACAATAAAACCGAGATTGTGCACTGTGGGGTAGGTCGAGTGCCGTCAGCACTTCCAACCAACTTTTGGCCTATCCCCACGGATGTTCCTCTGGTACCCATTGAGAAGGTACGTAACTTGGGTGTCAGCTTCAATGATAAGCTGAACCTAGAATCTCAAGTTAACAAGCTGGTGGGGAGTAGTTTCTCTCTTATCAGAGGACTTTGGAAGGTGCTGCCGATGTTACCAACTCAGCCAGACCTTTAGTGGTAAGGAGCGTCATCATGAGCTGTCTGGATTACTGCAACGCTTTGCTACTGGAGTCCCCGAGATATTTGATCAAGAGCCTCTTGAAAAATCAGGCAGCCGTAGCAAAGCTTGCATTAATGAGACCATGATGGTCATCTACTTCTCAGGCCCTGGAAGAGCTGCATTGGCTCCCAGTGGCTCGAAGGATACAGTTTAAGTCACTCTGTATCGTGTTTAAGGCATTACACGGACTTGGGCCCAAACCGCTGCAGAGTAGGTTTGGATGGTATGCTCCTACACGTAGCCTGCGTTCTTCATCAGCCAACCTAGTAAACTTACTGAGGATAAAAAGATCAAAACTGGGGGGAAGAGCGTTTGGCTTCGCAGCTGCTCGCCTTTGGAATGGTCTTCCCACTGAACTGAGACAGATACAGGACTTGATGCTGTTGCACAAACAACTAAAATCTTGGCTCTTTCCTAGAGTATAAATATCTATATTAAAGTCTGACTTTCTCTGCAGCACACTCTACAGCAAGGTATGTGTATCTCAGCGCCAGGATGCCCGTAGGGTTACAGTGCGCTTTATAAGTGTCCATACAATACAATACAATATCAATTCTATTCTGGATTCAGCTTTTATCATGTGTGAAAATGTGCATCCGGTCAAGAAATAAAATGATGTTAATAAACTGCAGAGTGACTACTCTTTTCCTGTGAACGTTTGAGATCAGAAAAGATGCAAAATAAACATTTTCAAACAGCCTAGAGACCAAGGGGTAAAATCATGGACAACTGCTATTTTAAAACATTTCTCTGATCTTGCAATACGAAGTATGTACAAAATCTCAGAGATTTCTGAGGTAATTGTACACTCTTTTAAGACTTATTATCACAATATTTGATTTTAAGTACCCAATGTTTTAGGTGTTGCTGAAGCATGATACCAGAAAAGGTTCACAAATTGTCTTTGATGGGGCTACTATAGACAAAGAGCAAGAAATTGAAGACCTGGCTCTTTGAGTAAGCCCTCATTGGCTCGCCACACACCATCCATGATGTGCCTGGAAACTCTCACCGATGACAAACATTGAATGAAAACATAAATAACATAACCTAACATAAACTAACATGACATGATATGACATAACAACATAACAACATAAAATACAAAAATAACGTATAGCCTGGGAGTCTTAGAAAGGATACAAAACCCTATGTAATTGGAAATGGAGTTGTGAACACCCCTACAACAAATCTAGGATACCTGACTTTCCATAATTGAATACCTAGCATGATTTTGAATAAGCACAGACGGATTTTTATGGTTAAGGTGCTAGGGTCTGCTGGTAAAGAAACTATTATAGCTGTCTCAGATCTGCTTTATAATTCCCATTGCCTCGTTTTACCACATATGTAACAAAAGTTTATAGCATTTGCTCGTATTGTAAATAAAGTACATAAAAATTAAAATGTTGTGACTATGTGTATCTGATGTGTAAGAAGCTGGTCACCTGCTTTCCTTTTCTCAGGTAGCCACCATCAAGAAATCAGCCGAGCTAAGGGCTCTACTTGGAACATGTCGATGCAGGAACTCTCTTCAGTTGTTTTCTTTTCCATTAAATCATGATTATCTCTTTTGGGTGGTGAACAAGTCGATCAGTGTATTGATATTTACATTCATGTAAAAAAATCTGGCCTAATAAAGAGTTCAAAACCATCAATCTGGACATGTTTCCTAATTCCAAGTCTTTCTCTCTGGTTAAGTTCCAAGCAAAATTAACGATATAATCGTCCTTGTTTATTTGTCTTCTGCTTAGTACTGAGTGGATGGAAAAATAATAATATTGTGATCCAAAAATATCATGTCAAGAATTTCAGGCCCTCACAATTAACGTGGCCAGGAATTCCAAAGGTAAAGATATAATTTTAGTGCTGTTTTCAATACTGTTGTAAACAATATTGATGTAGCACATATTGTTGCATGTAATATTCTTTGTAAGTATTAAATAGCATGTAATGTAATGTGTTTGATTGTATGCGTTTTTTGTGTGTTTTTGGTGAGACTTTTTTTTATTTATGAAATTGTTGACATTTTAATTTTTTGTTGCAATGTTGTGAGCATTTTTCTTAGTAGTGGGACATTGTTCTTTTTAGGGGACAAGCGTGAGGACATTATTAGGAAAAAGTATATTTAAAATATAAATTGTAAGGTAATAATTTTAGATGTGCAAATTAATAATTTAGATTTTTAAAAGTATGTTATCAATAATATATTAATATATTTAGGTTTGATGATAAATAGGATATATATTAATGGTATTCATCTGAAAAAATAATGTTATAACATTAAAATATAGTTTTTTTGAATAAGTGGAATATTTAGAAATGTTTTTATGATAAAAATAAAAACAGATCAATATCAAATTGTATATTTTTGTAATGCTTTATAAACTTATTTTAGTTTTAGTTTATTTTTTTAAATATACCATTTATATAAATATTGCTTGCATTTATGATTGTTAATCGTGTTATGATTTTTCTATTGCTTAAAGTTTCTAAATAGTAGCATTTTCAACAACTAAAATATTTTGTAATAGTAATTCAAATTGTAATGTTATAATTAAAAATATAAATATGTATTAAAATGTTTGACGTTTAGATGTCTATTTTTAGATGATATTTTAGTAAAATGTACATTGCAAGAAATGTGAGAATATGAAGTATTAAATAGTATTTGTAATATTTTTGTTTTGTAATATGTAAATGTTTTATTTTGAAATGGATATTTTAAATTTCAACACTTAGGAGCTGGTTATGATGGCGGTCAGACGACCACCATCATTGCAGGAATGGGACCGGCTGACAGGTAGTTGGAGGTCCCGCCCACCAAATTACGATCTGACCATCGTAAAGGTGGTCACAAACATGCCTCTTCGCATTGAGGCTTCTGCTGTGGCCTGGAAAAGGGCCTCAGCACAAGCCCCAATGCCAAAAGGCATGTTTGTAAACATCCCTGCACCATCTGGCCGGTACCATGAGGATGTTTAGGGGGGCACCGGCACGTTATTGGTCCCACCGACATCGTAATCAGCCGCTTAGTGTCCAACACCTTCCATCAGTATGGTTAGATTGAAGTGGGAATAGTAAATGTCAAACCTTTAGTGTACAAAGCCTCCCTCAAATTTGGGTGATTTTATAATTTGTCAAATACGTATGTGTACTTACTTTCTTATATCTTTATGCCAGCTTGTGATAGTTCGTATTTCCTGGCAGGTTATTTGTTGAGAGAATCCAGCAGAGTTTCCTCGTCTTGCAGCATTAGTCATTTTTGAAGTATTTAGTTGTTAAAATTAGTGTGCTACTCATATTGTTAATTTCATTGTTTGTTAAATTTCATTGGTTGAAGTTATTTATAATTTATTTTATTGGTTGGTTTCGTATAGTTTGAATTTTTTTATCAGTTGAGTCCTCCTACTATGGTAAACACCAAAATATGAGCGTGCTGGAAAGTGAAGTTTACCAGGATGCCAGCTTATTTTGAAATGAATCTTTGCATGCTGTGCTCATTTTTACAAGAATAAACTTTTTATTGCATTACTTACCTACACGCTGAAAAATCCAGATTGAAAAAGACATGTAAATGTTGAAATGCATCTCCGGTTATAGAGCTAATGAATTTATTAAATGTTCCCAGCCCCACCCTCCCTTGAGTGACAGGACTCTTTTGTTGAGTGAGAAGGAGATTTCTTCATATATAAATATAAATATATACATATATATATATGAGGCAACCTCCGTCTCCTCGCGCACTCGTTCTTCCACGACTACGCCTGCGAACACAGACACGGACCAGACTTTCTTGGATGCTGTTAATCTTTATTCAGCTGTCGCCATAACGTTTCGGCACAAAGCCTTGATCACATGACAGCGCAACAACATTCACAGTGATTATTTAAAGTGCACAGTGCTGCTTCATGATTGGACAATCCTTTTTCATGAAAATAGGAGAAAGACTTACCGGCATTTCATCAGCCGTAATTAAAACATGATATAATTATACATACTCACTTTCATAGTCGTATATATACATGCTAAAATTAATTATTATATTTACATTTATGTGCAAATAACAGGTTATATCCCTATATTGTGTAGGTATAAAGACAATTTCAAAGAATAATGGGTTAAATCCCTTAAGTATTCCATGTTATGATACTCAATCAGTCTACTACCTCCTACTATCATGAAACAAAATATATAAATGTGCTTTAAAGTGCATTACCGTGCTATCTAAAATATGTAAACAATGATCTAACAGAGTAGGCCTGAGCCCAGACCCTTTATTCATGTTGTTATACGTCTGCTAATAGCAGCCCCTTTCTCTGCATATTATTTTCATTGTATTTATGTATCTCACAGATATCCCTTATGTATACGCAATGTTTTATTATAAACATATTATCTATACAATGAACATAGATACCTAAGGTCATTTGTGGATTATTATTGCCTGATTTCCTCCGTTTAATACTTTAATTTTTTATTTACGTTTTTTGTGACTATTTGTTTTTCTGATGTTAGGGTATATGACACCTAATGATATTATATTGTGACAATGGACTGGGGGGCAAAGCTTTTTCATGTGGTAGATCTATCCAACTTAATATCAATGCATGGATTTGGGTTTATATATTATTACACATAAAACGATTATATATTGTGTGTTTCTACTTTTGATTACTTTTAGAAGAATCTGAATTGTGTCATTTATTTACGGAAGAAGGAATTGTGTCCGTCCTAAAGACCAATAAATAACTAAATAAATAAATAGATAGATTTCCCAATAAATATTTACATATTTGGTTGTATTAAATTAATATATATATACACAATATGTACATTCAAATCCTTCCTCCTTTACCCCAATTCCATACTTATGTTACTTCTGATGCAATCTTCCTTAGTGCAAGCATGTGTATAAATCTTCAGTAAGGTTCAACCCCCCTGGCTGCTTGCTATTTAATTTCAAAATATAGTTGGTCTCCAATCTACGTAACTTGGCCTCCCTGTTGCCTCCCCTTCTGCTTGCCGTGATGGCATCCACCACATAGTACGTAAATTCCTTGTTGTTACTTTGGTGGTGTGTTTTAAAGTGGCGAGCCACCGAATAGGTATTGTCCTGCGATGTGATTGCCCTGAGATGTTGCAATATTATTTTGTGTACGGGGAGCTTTGTGCTCCCCACATATCTAAGTTGGCATGGGCATTCCAGGATGTAAATCGCGTATTCCGTTTTACACGTCAATACTTTAGTGATCCGATGTTCTCGATCACTAAAACCATCCTTGTATACCCGTTTATTGATACCATGGACACATGCTTTGCAGGTTTTACACCTGAAAAATCCCTGGTTATTTTTAAACCAAGATGTGGTGTCCAATATCTCAGGGCATGTAACGACCACTCTCTCCTTCATATTGGGAGCTTTGCTGAATGTGATTGACGCTCTTTTGGGTATAACCTGGCCAATAATGGGGCCTTTACTTACAATTGGCCAATTTCTATCAATGATTTTACCAATCTCCCTGTGTTGAGTACAATACCCCATGATTATTCGGAAAGGTTCAATTTTCATTGCCGCATTGCTGTCTTTCATATTTACCTCAATTTGTGTCTCAGCCGAGACATCATGTTGACCTAGCAGCTCTGATCTGTCCAAAGCCATGGATTTCTGTATTGCTTGTTTGATGGTGTTCATGTGGTACCCCCTTTCCAAAAATCTACTAGTGCTGGCTTCCTGAGCTCTCTTTAACTCTCATTAAGTGGGCTGGGTGAGTGCTTCTCGCGTGCAGTATGGTATTACCCGCCGTGCTTTTTCGGAATAGTCTGCTTTCCAATTTGTTGTCATGCACATAGATTTCAATGTCTAAAAAGGTGACTTGTTCCTGGCTCATCCTAACTGTGAAGTTGATATTAAATGCATTATCATTAATTGCTTCAATGAATTTTTCAGCTATTTCACGTCCACCCCTCCACACAACAAACAAATCGTCAATATAGCGGTAATACGCAATAACATTTTCTTTCATATCCTGTTCAAAGTTGGTTTTGAGGACCAGTTCCTCCCAAGCTCCCATGTGTAAGCATGCAAAGCTAGGGGAGAAACTGGCCCCCATCGCCACTCCCTGTCGCTGCCTGTACAGAAGATTATTGAACATAAATACATTATGTTCCAAGCAATACGTCAACATTGTAATCAACATGGTATTATGTTCTTTGTAAACATCAGACCTTCTTTCCAAATAATATCTGACAGCATTGACCCCATCCTGGTGGTGGATTCTCGTATAAAGGGCACTAACATCAAGGGCCAGCATCCAATCCCCTGGTTGCCACCCGATGTTTTTTAGCTTGCACAGAAAATCTCCTGAATCTTAAATATATGAGTCAAGGGATTGTACATTAGTACATATATATATTGAAGCTCCCGGTCCCACTTGATCAGTCGGGGCACTCGCGGGTGGGTGCAGTCTGCGGTAGTAGGCTCCCGCAATTACATACAGCTCAAGTTCCTTACCAATCCATTAGGAAACAGCACTCGTAGACATACTAATGCTCGCACTTGTGTTTATTTTCCACAGAGTCAACAGACGCGTTTCGGCTTCAAGCCTTCGTCAGTGTCAGTTACACTGACACGCTATATAAATCCAAACATACATACATATACTGCGCCGGCCAGCCATAGATTTTAAATGCTGTCATGTGTAAAACAGCAAAAGCGGACTTTCAACATCAATGCATATAGGCACGTCATCTTTGAATGAACAGATCTCCCCAGTTACAACAGCGTAATGTTATTTACATCATACTCGTTGTGTGCGTGTATGCAATTCTGTGGAACTCAAGTATATTGCCGTGTATTGGCATGTCACCCCAGATATGGACTTAAAACGGGGCTTTGTTTGGGATTGGGAGTGTCGAGTGTCCAACGGATTTAGTTTTGAACAAGTGACGATTGAAACCGTATATGTATATATATATATATATATATATATATATATATATATATATATGAAACCAACAATCCTGTTCCGACACTGGAAGTCGGAGTTCCTTCAGGTGCGGACCTCACACAAACCTCTGTATTACGATACAGCCAATCCAAAAGAAAGTTCAAATCCTCAAGAGTGTAGAAGAAAAATGATTTATTTTTCAAGAAAATAAGGGACAAATGTCCAAAATATATGCACCACATGGTGAAATCAAACCAATAGGATGATAATGGGGTTTAAAGATGAACATTTGGGATAATTGTACAGCTCCCAATATACCCAATGTTTGAGCAGAGAGGAATTGTGTAAATAGATATATTTTAGAAAATCTACAATTTAAAAAAATATATATTTATCCCTCTTTTGTTGTATTTATATATTAAAATATTTATTTATTTATTTCTATATCTATTGCAAATCAGTATTTATATATTTAAACGTCATTTGAGATGTCATCAGTGATGTCACTGACCATGTCATGAATGCGTAATATGTGACATCATCAGCAGTGGATTGCGGGTGCGCGAAATATAGTTAGTCCAACTAACTATATAGGAGCAATTTCAATGGTTTTGTATGAGTGAAATGTCCAGCTAACTATAACACCCCTAAAACTTATAGTTTATTGAGTGAATTGCAAAGGTTTTTTAAATGCTAATTCCTAACTATATAAGGCCTGAAACCTATGGTTTTTTCATTGAATATATATATTGAGAGGTTATGTTTGAAATAATTAGCTCTTGTGGTGGTGCTGATCTCAGAGCAACATCAGCGATTTGGCAGCACCCCAGCATACCTCAATTATTTTCCTTGATATATGTACATATCTTGAGACTCCAATACTGAATGTTAAAATATTCGCTGACGCATGTGCAAACTTTGAGAGCTGAGTCTCATTTAGATTACTAGGGCTGGATGTCCCTCGACCAGAAAGGCATGATCTAAATTAAAGAAAGCCATTAGTGAGCGTGTAAGGCGGCTTTAATGTGATTAACATTGTTTTACTAAATATTTTAGGCCATGCAGTTTTGTGTATTTAAAGACACTTAAATGCTTTCCTTACAGGTGAGGCCTCGAATTACATTCCAGTCCGGTTTGTACATGTACTTTTAAGATGCATGATGGGACCTTGAAACACCATGCACAAATTGCCTTCACCTCATGAATAACCCCCAGTAGGATTGCCTGCGAATTATATATATATTTATAGACAAACTCATGATAAATTTTAATTAAATTTTTATTTAAATACTGGGTGTTAAAGTGGTCTTTTAATGTTTTGAAGTGAAGTTGTCCCCTGCAGTGATCATACATGCCTTTTGATTTGCTGCTAAAAATAAGTGATTTTTTTGTGTCAATTGACTTTGATGTTTACATAGAGTACCTATTTGGCACAGGGGTGAATGTTACATATTTTGTTGAGGTAATATACTTTTATTAAATTTAAATATATGTGTAACCATGATAAATGATTAGTTAGTTATTTTGGTGATGATATTGTAATCAATATTGTGTTATATCAATATTTTTGATATATTATACATTTATTTATAGGTAACATCATATTTGTTCCTGATATTTTTGTTTATGATAACCGTAAAAATCAATATTTCTAACACCAATATTTGTGTTCTTGATATTTGAGGTTTTTATAGAAAAGCATATAGAGTCGATATTTTTGTTATCGATATTTAATTTCCGATGTCTTTGTGTTTCGCTATTTTATGGATTGATATTATGTCAGTGATCCCTCTCATTTCTCAACAGCTCGACATTTAAGCTTTATATTATCTCAGTAATCATTTTTTTTTATTTCAGAACTCAAATGATGCATTTGTTATCTTGGTAGGTGAAGTGCTCCAGGTTTTCACATTTTGTTCCTAAAACTTGATGGGAAAAGGTTACCAGATGAAAGTAAAGAGTGATTACAGATTTGATTCTGCGCTTGAAGTTGGCTTCCTCCAAATACTGTCACTGTCTTTCTGCCCGTATCTATCCCATGACTTCGTGACTGACCTGCGCCCCTAGCCTTTCAAACTGACCCAGCTTCTCTGGCTTCAGTAATGTCCATTTGATGTTCCACAAAACTAGCAAATATTAATATGGACTTTGAGGACATAGAATGATTTGCATCCTCAGAATTGTTTTATATTTGTGGTTCAATGGCTGGCAGAGTTGTCCACTGAATGTGTGAATGACAGGGTAATGTTTATCAATTAAGTATTCACATTTGGCCTCCACCCTGAAAGGGTTTCCAGTAAATTTTTGTCAGCACTGTGACCAGCCATCCCAAAAAGATTTAATTTGACTTAGAGAGGAAGTTGATGCAATACAACAGGCCTTGTCTAGACATTTCTGGAATGTGTGGTAGTGCAATGCTTCATGGATTCTGCTCGGATGCTGGGTGGGCTACTAAAGGATCCTCCACCTGGGCTCTCTATTCACAGCTACTGCTGCTAATCAATAGCAGGCAGTAGCGCTCTAGCACAAAACATCATTAACTGCACTCACAGTGCTCTCATTGAAAAGAAGAGAGAGCCCTACCTCAGTCCCAAGGAATGCCCAACTCTAAGGGGGTCCGCCCGCCATAAGGGCGGGGGTCCCGTGGGGGGTATTAGGATGCGCCCACCACTGTGGTGGGCGCATCCTGTATTTTTAGCATTGTGGCGGGCGGTGCTCTCAGCACCGCCCGCCACAATGCTAAAAATGCAGGTATGCATTTGCATAAACAAAGCAGCAGGCACCGCTCTGTGTCACCCGCTTTGTTTATGCAAATGCAGGGGGTGCCACAGGTACACCCCATGTGCACCCCCACCTCTCCTTCACTCTGGGGGCCCGCAGTGAGCCCTCAAAGTGAAGACCGCATGAAGTCCACCAGCCAGCCTGGTGGGGGCAATCCGCCCGCCATCCTAATGGGGCCCTTAGTTCTCAATAAGGGTAATCCTACCATCCATCACGCTTTCTATGCTTATGCTGTGATCAGCGGGAATAATATGCAGGTGTTATTGAGAATTTAAGGATTATCCACCAACCTGGAATTTTGTGGGGATTCTAAAATGTTCCCTTTCTGTTTTCCCAAGTAAAAAGAACGTACCCTAGGGAAAAAGTAGGTATTATATAGGTGGTAAATAGCTTAAACATCAGCATGATATCAGAATATTTGTGGGATGACGTGATTTCACATGGAAAAACTCTCACACAGATCAAAATGGGAGACAATGATACAAAAGTATGTTTTTTGTTTATATAAACTTATGAAACATCCGCTGTCATAGGATTAGCGATATTGAGGAAATACCTGAAAATATATGTTTTTATCTTTTCAGACATATTCCTGGGTTGGGTTCTTTTTCAAACCTGAAAATGTATTAAATATTTCAAAATCATAGGCATAAGCCTGTGACTCGTGGATTTACTATTTTTTTTTTTTTTATGAATCAGGGGATCTGTTCATTCATTTTTTCTTTCCTGGAGTGAACAAGCAGTTGACTTCCATAAAATATAAGCAAGAGTGCAGGAGACTTATCACAGGATCACTGATTAGATATTATCAAAGGCATCACATTTTCAAGCCTCTTTTTCAATCCCTTTGAGGTTACATCAGTAGTGATCATAATTAAAACAAATAGTGATCTATTTTCTTTTTCTAGTGTATTATTTGTGTACTTAATCATAACAGGCTTACAGTGTAGCACGCATAACAATAATTACTTGGCCATTAATTTCCTTTAAAACCTTTGATATGTGTTCCTTTTTCTCAATAAAAACGGTATGCAGTCTATTTTTCCTATGATAAGCCCAGATTATGATAGTGGGCTGTTGGACCGCCACCCGCTATCATGGCAGTCAAGAGACTGCCCAACAAGCAGCCGGCGGTTCGAATGCCAAACTGGGATGTGAACACTGTGCTGGTGTTTGGAAAATAGTTTTTTACCATGGTGGCTTGGGTTGCGGCCCAGGGAAAGGGCCACAGCACAAGCCGCATTGTAAAAGAGCACTGTGTGCACATCCATGCATCGTGTGGCATGCACCTTGAGGTGCATGACACATAGTACATGAATGGGCTTGGGGGTACTACATGTGGCAGGGGAGGGACGGGGGCCCTGTTAAAAGGCTGTCAGAAAGGGAACATAATAATCCCGATGACGGTACCTGCCTCGGCACCGCTGCCATTCAAGGGATACGATTCTGACTGCCACCTGACGGGATTATAGATCATTTCGGAAGAGGAAGTCTCCAGCCCGATGGGTTTGGTCTGACCACCTGTATCATAATGCAGTTGTCAGACCAAAGGGCGGTCTGTCAGTGGGACCACCACTGAAGGCCTATCAGCGGCAGTCCCACCGACATCAAAATGTGCCTCATAATCTTTAAATGAAATGATATTTTTATTTGTAACATGCACTAATACCCGAGGGTGTCTAGGTGCAGCGGATATGCAGAGTAGGCTAACCAGAAGTGGTACGGCTGGATTAGTGAGTTCGGGCTAACTATTGAACAGCCAGGTTTTTAAAAGCTTGCGGAATGCCAGAAGATTGCTTTCCTTCTTCAGTGCCAGAGGAAGAGAGTTCCACAAGCTAACTGTGCCCGCAACAAAACCTCTTCCCCCCCCAGGAGGTAGTTTTGGCCCTTGGGATTACAAGATTGGAAGAAGCAGCTGAACAGAGCTGTCTTTCTGGGACGTACCACCTGAATTTGCATGTAAAATAGTCGGGGCCAAGTCCATGCAGAGTTTTAAAGGCGATACAAAGGGCCTTAAATTCAATTAATCTTTTAACTGGTAGCCAGTGCAAAATTGGCAGGGCATGAGCCACTGGTTGATGTTTTGAGATGGCAAGCAGCAAACGAGCTGCTGCATTTTGGAGGACCTGCATTTTGTTTAGGAATCGTGATTGTACATTGAGAAATAGCCCACTGAAATAATCAATCTTTGACAGGATGTGTGCAGAAACCACAGCGTTTCGAAGCTCTAACGGAATAAAAGGTCATATTTTCCTGAGAATTTTAATCATAAAAAAGCAGTAACAGTAAGAGGTGATCGTATTAATTTGCCCATCGAAAGACAGCTTGGTGTCAAAGAAGACTCCTAAGTTTTTCACCTTAGTGACTGGATTGGGGATTCTCCCAGTTCCTGTGGCCCCCAGCTTGGTGTCCAAAAGGAGATATTGCATCCAAATAGAAGCACCTCGGTTTTTCCCGTATTTAGCTTCAGACAGTTTTGCACATCCTATTTCCAACTTCTTGCATACAGTTGTGAAATCTAGATGCAGTGTTTATTGAGTCTCCTACAAAGGATGCCATGATTTACGTGTCGTCAGTATATGACACCGTCTTAGAATCAAAGGACTTTATAAGTGAGCAGAGGAGGGTGACAAAGGTTAACAAGGGTCGGACTCAACGAGGAGCCCTGCGGCACCCCACAAGGAAAAGAGAACAAGGTGGACCAGTGCTTGCCAAGCTCCACCAGTTGCTCCCTATCACTGTGAAAATACTTCAGTAGATCCAGAGCCCTACCCTTAATGACCAAGGAGGAGAGTCAACTGATGAGAAGATCGTGATTGACTGTTATCGAATGCTGCTGAGAGGTCCATCTTCCTATAAAGACTTCATCTAATCCCAAATATTATACTAAATTACCTAGGGATTCTGTAGACCCTGACTGGATCAAAATGCCTCCCCAAGAGATGCCTCTCTTCCCTAATTTTTCAGTAAGTGTCTAACCAAGGGAATGGTGGATGCATATACCTTTTCTTTTCCCTCCCTAACAGAGTGCTGAGGAAGTGTGAGCTGGTGAATGTGTTGCTGCTCCTGGTTCCTTCTTATTGGGCCTTTTGATAATGAATTCCTCCTCCAACAGCTGGAAGTAGCTATTCTTTTATTACTGCCCTTGACCCTCTTTCATGGTGTTTCTATCCCTTCTTAATCCTCTTCCGATAGTCTGATCGTTGATTTGCTTGAGTAGATTCTAGTATTCAGACTTTAGTCTGTGCTATAGAATTGGCCACCATATTGAAGGTTCTAGAAAACTGGCAACACTTCGTGGCTACAGTTACCACTGGTATAATTTCTCTCTCTGGTGTACCATGGAGAATGGAAAATGAAAGAATCCTATATGGTGTAATTTGACCAGCCATTAGTTTATAACCACAGTGGCATGGCTGTCTCAGACCAGTGGCAGCACCTCAATCTACGAGGACTCTGACAAGAAGATCCTCTATTTTGAAGAAAGATTATCAAATATTTACAGCCCATTCAATTTTTTGTTCTCTCAATCTCTTTTAGAATCTATTTCACAACAGTAGAAAATAAATACATTAATAATGAAAACAAATAACTTAAGAAAAATAATATGTAGCAAAAAAATCCAAACAAGTTAAATGTAAAATACTCAAAGTAATTATGTGAAAATATTAAATTAATAGCGGAACAATCAACCCACTATAAATAGAGAAAATATTTAGGTCAACTATTAGGTCTTTATTAAAAGTTTGATGGGTAGAAACTGTTCAGCTATCCCATTCACTGAACTCACAGTTCAGCTGTTCTCCTTAGAGTCAGGTAAACTGTCATGTTTCCATCAGCAGGTCCGACGCTGGCTCTGCTGGTGGAAATCTTTACCATAGCCTTTTTTATATTAAGCAATTGGTCAAAATCTAACCACCATCTTTTGGGCAGATATTCTGATGTACTTTTTTTGGTTAGGTACAACCAAGGAAGCCCAGAATATTGGAGGTATACTTTTTTTGTTTTTCAGTAAAAATAACTCTAGTTCTGAAGTTTGTTTCAGACGTAAAAAGCTTTGCTGAGTGGCCACGTTAAACATGGCTGCTGCCTTGCAACCCTTCAATGGCTCCTGTGGAGCCAGTGGGGTGGCAGGTCTGCAGAAGGCATGGAGATTGTCACCTGCCTGGCTGTGATTTCTAAATATGGTGGCTGAACTCTGCCGGGGAAGAAGAGTATGTTCTTCCACTGACCTGACAGAACAGAGTACTGCCTGCAAAATAGTGAATAAGCCCCTTTCTTCTGTTCTTGCACATTGTATTTTAACAGTAGGTTAGTTCATAACAAACTGCTTTACTTCTCTCAGTTCTACTCTTGGTGTCTGTAAAATTTCAAACTTTCTTTGGTGTTTTGTTGTCTTATCATTTTCCTCCTGATTCTGTCTACCTAGGAACTGTTTTGACTATATTTGTGCTTTATAATGCTGTACAAAAATCACCCGCTTTGTAATGCACAAATGGCTAAGTTATTCAACAATTATGTCAAAGGCATGGAAATAAAGCTGTGTTTGCATGACACTAAACACAATTCTGAGTGGCATCCTGGTACAAAAGCAGAGTGAGTGGTATAATGTGTGACATTTCTTCTTTCGCACTATTAGAAATGGGGTTTCTGGTTGGCTAGGGTATGCACCTAAGCCAGGCAGAGCCCACCACTCTAGTAAGGGTAAGGGAGTTACAAACCCAGATAACCCCTACTCACCCCCTTGGTAGCTTGGCCAGAGCAGTCAGGATTATCCCTTAGGTGATGTGTAAAGCGATTGCGGAACACACTCCCACTAGTGACACAATACATTACACCACAAAAGAGAATCCACACAATAGTATATAAAAATATACTTCTGTTCTGCATAAAAACATAGACAAAAACAACATGAACCAATAATTACTTTGCAACTAGGCAACTGTTATAACAGGTTTCTAGGTTGCGCATGTCATAAAAACCCCATTATTTGTGCATATTATGTGATCACATCATATATCACTCATTATCCTGACAATGTAAGGCATAAACACCATACCACAATGAACACTGAGGACATAAAATGCAGCAGTAACATTCATGAATCATCACCGGATGCAATGCAGACATGAATCACAAAACATTCCCCACCAGAACATAGGGTGCAGTACTACTGCACTCATATTAGGGGTGACATGGTGATAGGGATCCCATTGCATAAATTGCCAACACGTGGTGCACAGGAACTCCTTTGCGCATACTCAGCAATACATAGGAAATGGTGTTGCTCCTCACAAAGGCAACAACTCGCCTCATTAGGGATAGCTACGACTTCCAAAAACAATGCCCCCAAAGCTTGTGCCAAAGGTAGGGGAGGCACACTTCGGGATTGTGCAGGAGACCTCGGGCGGCCCGTTACTCAACTCACAACTGCAGCAGCACAAATAAAAGGATGCAGTGCTCCCTTTAATGGATTTATGGTAGTCCTTCAAGTGACTGTCCTGTGCCATGAGGGAAACGCTGATGTATTTCTCTTTGGGGTTTTTGGCCCAGTCAAGAACTTGGTCAGTGGTCTAGCACACGTCCAATGTGCAGGCAGATTTAATCAAGGAGGGTCATGCGGGCAGGCTTACAGCCCCTGCAGGTTATAACAACTGTCCCTACGTCCAGACCATGTGACTCCTAAGACCTCGCAGATGTCAGCGACGTTGTAGGCATTCACACTCTTCGGAAGTGTGATTCCTCATGTCTGCAGCAATTCTTCTTGGTCCTGTTAGCTTGGGCTCAGCATGCACAGCTGCCTCAGCACGCCTGGGGCTGATGAAGAGTACTTTGCATGCGCTGTCTTCAATACCGAAAGTGATAAACCATGCACTGAACTTCAGCCACCAGCAATGGATAGACATCGCTCCTCATGAGCTTGGCAGTAGAAATAATATCGAAAGATTAGGAGCACTCCAACATGGCTGCCACTGTAGGTCACACTGCTGCCGGACTCCCAGACCACAAGAGTCCAATGGCAGAGGTGTACTAATGCCACTCCTGATGACCATTGAGTTGCACATAACCAGGTGGCAGGCCATAGGCCATGGGAGATCACTGGGAGCACATAAGCAGAAATGTAGGCAGCAAGCCATGACACAGAGTCCTTGTAGGTAAAGAGGCAGTTCTTCTTGCAGCCCAGCAGGCCACATGTCAGCACAACAAACAAGGCAGTCCAATGGTGGTTCCTCCTAGCAATATAACAGTTCCTTCTGGCACGGTGCAGTCTTCGGAACCAGCAGCATTTGGTTACAAATCCCACGCAGTGTCTAAAATTCTGGGGTCAGAGCCCCTGTAATTCTGCTCATAATGTATTTGATGTGGAGGTGACTCCAAAAGAAACTTAGAAGTGCACAACACCCCCTTTTAACTCCAGCCCTGACTCCTGACATCAGTAAGGGGTAAACAAGTCATTTGTGTGGGGTGGGACACAACCTATACAAATGTAAGAACACTCCACCTCCCTCTATCCCTGCTGAGGAAGACCATTCAGTATGCAGTTGTAACTCTCTAACACCCAACCCTTCCTGTGTGATGGCTGTCTGGAAAGTATGCACAAAGCCTAGCTGTCACTTTACCCTAGAAGAGGATTGGAGTCAGGCTGCAAAGCACAGAGAAATGCCCACTTTCTAAACGGAGAATTTCTACAATAGTAATGAAAAATCCACTTATACTAATAAGCAGGATTTATCACCACCATTCCAAACATACCAACATGGCCAGGCTACTCCTTTCAGATCAGGAATTACCAATGTATTTATTTTAAAGGAACTCCCAATGTTAGCCAATGAGAGGAGTAGGCCCCACAGCAGTGAGAAACCAAATAGGCTGTTTGTCACTACCACGACATACCACACAATAAAGGCACATGTCCTACCTTTTACCTACACTGCACCCTGCCCATAGGGCTACCTAGGGTCTACCTTAGGGGTGCCCTATATGTAGTAAAAAAAGAAGTTTCAGACTTGGCAAGTAACTTCAAATGCCAAGTCAATGTAGCAGCAAACTGTGTGCGCAGACCCTGCAGTGGCAGGGCTGAGACAGGTTTGAAATGCTACTTCTGCGAGTGGCGCAATCTGCGCTGCTGACCGACTAATAGCATTTATTGTACAGGCCCTGGGTATATGGGATACCACTGTACAAGGGACTTACAGGCAAATTAAATATGCCAAACAGGTGTAGACCATTCATACCATGTTTACAGGAGAGAGCACAGGCACGTTAGCACTGAATAGCAGTTGCAGAGTGCCCAGACTCCTAAAGCCAACAAAAAACAGGTGAGGAAAAATACAGGAGAAAGGCAAAATGTTTGGAGATAACCATGCCAAATGGGCCAGGTCCAACAGGCACACAAGTATAATCCTCTTCAGGCCGGGAAGTGCCCAAGGGTACGTACAAAAATATAAGAAATTTCAGTGGAAATTACATCTATTTTGCTTGGAAATAATTATGCTTGGAAATATCGCACAATTTCCCTTTGCCATTTTTTCCTCCTGTTTGTACTAAGCACTAGTATTCCACGCAAAAGCCAGGCCCTGATGCTTTGCATGACTTTGATAAATATGCTTTGAGTAGGGGTCTCCAACTTTTTCACAAAGAAGAGCTACTGTTCAATGAAATTCATCCCGCGCTACTAATATTATGAGTGTTACACATATAGACAAGATTACATTTGTGGCCACTTCTGCAAGATTGCCAGCCATGGACACCTCCCTGCAGGATTGCCAGATGTAATGTAAAAAAGCCTCAGTCAATTTGGAATGTCTCTACAATGGTAATACATAACAGCCACAGTTGCAATGCTGCTTGGCACTAAAGTAATATTAGCAGCAACCCTCTCAAGGCTGCATGATTTATCATTCAACTATCAAAAAAATGGGAAATTATGTGTTCTGAAAATGCACACATTTTCAGATCAAGCAAACACTTTTAAATTTTGGTATACATATTTTAATTCAACCAAACAAAAGCTTCGAATTTTGTAGGTTGAGCTGCACACAGGAGAGCTACTCACCGGTAGCTGCAGAGCTACCACTAGCTCGCGAGTGAAAGAGCTGGGCCCATAAGTTCTGGACCTATTCTAGAATCACAATCCAATGGTTCTTTTTAGCAGTATGTAAATGAAGAGGGGAGAAAGTCGTTATTGATGCCAATCATTTCAACGTGAAATTCTCTGGACACATAGTAACCACAGACAACTATGTATGGTTAGTTAATTTATTACAAAGCCAAAAATAACTGGACATAAAGACATCTCAAGATGAGAGTGTAAAAATACACGGGAATCAGCATAAAGCCAAATATGCAAATAAAGTTGAGATGATACAATATGCTCAAAACAATTGACTTGAGAAAGTCCACGTTTCCTGCATCGAGGGTTGATGAAATAAAGCCCTAAGCAACCACTACCATGGCATCCCTACATAAGCATTCTCAGGAAAAGAAATGAAAAGGTGTCAGTATGTAGACTCTTCCCAAGAAGTCTCTCCACCATCAATGGGTCGGATAGCATAAAGCTGTTGAGACAGAGCTTGCTCTAAGATGCTCTCCCTTTGAAGGCAGAGAAGAAGTGGACACTTTCCCTGCTTGCAACGTTCGAACATTACAGGTATCTTCCCAAGAGTCCTTGCGAGTCACGCCATCCGCTCCGAACATGATCTCATAGGTAACTTTCCATGGGAAACCAGTGTTCCCAAACTGCAACATGTCTACCTTGATTCAGAGGCCTTCTCCGGTGTGAAACACAACAATTTCTCTCGCAATGTATCTTCTCTCCTCGCCTAACTAATAAAACAGAGGCACTATTATAGCTAAATATGGAGCTTCTTCCACCTGCAACTCGAAATAGGAGAAAGAACAGATTCCAAGACACACATGAAATTCAACTAATAATTCTAAAGCGAAAATAGCATATGAGCTTCAAGAAATCTCATAAGAAGTAAGATACATTTCATTAATATTCCTTCCTACATGTAAACTATGAAATTCATTAACACATTCATGAATGAATGATTGTCAGTTGCATGACATCAATTTCTTCATGTTAACATTTTCTATTGCTTACATTCAATTTCTACGTTTATTATTCATAGTACTATTCAATGGCCTAAATAAATCACGTTTCATGTTATTACATTTCACTATCCTAACACTTCATGTTACCAGAACAAAAGATTTTATGCTGGTCCGCTCTAAATGTGTGAATATAATGCACCCCTATAAATAAAATGTGATTTCCGCTACATCACGAGCTGCTCTATTGGAGAAGCCAGCTCTAGAATATTTCTGTCTGAGTTGATCCCACCTGTAATTCCCACCTTGCTTGAATTATCTGCTACAGGAAGCAATGTGGTTTACAGCTGCCCTCGCTTCAGCTTTTGCTGCAAAAATATTTAGCATTTTTTAACATAACATTATCATCAAACAATAGTAAATTAGGATCCTAATGTGCTACTTAACCCCCCCTACCTAGGCCAAAGTCCAAGTTGCATGCTGCAAGGGTGCCAAAATGACCGGAGCCAGAATCATACGATTTCGACTAGTAATTGCACTCCTTTACCATGCAACTACAAGTTTCAAGTCCCAGAATGGGGAATAACAATGCAGACGCAGAATGACTGGTCCTCCATGCGAAGGACTGGTCCTCCTTCGCACGGTTATCCCAGATTCTGCTAGTTTTCAGCTCCCATTTACTACCTGCTTTAATAAATTGTACATGGGAGTGAGGGGCCAATTTGGGTTCCAGGTGGGAAGCGCGCTAAGACACTGACTGGGGAGAACCTTCCATGTTCTACCATGGTGTTGTGGGGGAAGGGAGGGCCTAGGTTGTGCTCGCTCCCCACGTGATGTTTTTACGGGCATTTATGCACCCGGTAAAATCTGGCTTGGTATGCTGGTAAATCCCAGATGCAGGAACAACCTGACATTCAATTTGGCCAGAGCTCTGGCCAACTCCCCCTACCAGATCCTGCAGTCCATTGCAATTTCCAGCTCCCTACTCTAGAGTCCTCTTACCTCTTCCTCGCTGTATAATTAATGTAACATAAAAGAAATACCACGAACTTAAAGGCTTTGTAATGTGTAGTTTTTTCCTGTGGCGCTTAATGAATACAGAATCATGCCCTTATCAAGGGATCACCTCCAAGCCAATCGTATAATGTTCGCTATGCACTCTGACAGAGACCAGTGACGGCTGCATAAAAGTGCAGCTGAAATGAAATCACGACCGACATGCAAAATTACATTCGTCCCAAAGCTTGCACAATGATTGAAGACGCTAATGGCTCTCTCTTTCTGTAAACTACTTCCGCCGCCTAACAGAGCCCGTTGTTTCACCTTAAAATACAAAAAAAACACAGCTTGCATACAGTATATTCAAAGGACGAACAGACTTCAGCCATCACGAAGACACACAGAGGACCTGCATAATGTAATAACTTAATCGAGAGCTCCATGAACAAGATTACATTTTCAAATAAAGGCCAGACTCTGACAGCAAGGGCATCAATCTTTTATTTAAAATAGAAAGCGAGCCCATTCAAATGCGATGAAAGGAGACAGAGAGCGAAGAAAACAAGTACTGATAGAGTATACAGTACAGACATTTGTAAGGTTTGCATGATGGATCAGAAAGGTGACCTTAAAAGTGTTCTTCAAACATCAGCAGAAATTGAATATTTGCATATATTTAAATACTGCTTGTTAGTCCATGGCAAACCACAGAGAATGATAAAAAAATAAAAGATACACAAAGGTCATTCAGACATCTGGAGAAGTAAACAACAGTCATGTTTAGTCAGCAATAAATCCACCAAATGGCAACATTCACATTCGTGGTCCTGTAGAAGCAGAAGAATGAACAACATCAGGGGCTACATTACACGTATTCTGTACCAGTGCCCAATCTTTGCTGCCAGGGTAACAGGAACAAACACATATTCCTTCAGTTCGCATTTTAAAGATATATTTTCATTAAGACAAAATAAAAAATAGAGTGTAACGCAATAGTGTTTGTTTTTTTGTAATTGATGTTATCTGTCTAATGACGCCCCCCCCAAAAACAAACGTTTCCAGACGCTTTAAAAAAAAAGTAAGCAAATAGATTTGCACTATGTAAAGTGCATTCAAAGTTAGAACAAGACAAAATGAATGACATTTTAAAAGTGGGATTGAGAATTTGGGTGGTTGGTTGAATGGAGGGTGACCCCTGCTCAAGCAACAGCCATGATTTCTGTCAGGAGAACCACCATAAGTCATTAACTTAATTTAACCCATGCTCAACCCTCTGGTAGCTCAGCACAAAGGCAATTATGCTTAATTTAGAGGCATTGTGTAAAGTATTTAGGCAACACAAAAACAGCAATAAAGTGAAAACTCAACACAAGAAAATCCCACGCCAATTTAGGAAAATAGAGTACATTATAAGAAATCATTTTACACCAAAACATCAAAAATCCAAGGCGGAAAAAACGGAGTTTTGAAATATTTAAGTTTATGGTAAAAGCTAGCGCCTACAAGATCAAAGCGACATCCATGGACATCTAGTTGCACAAGAACGGATCAAACTCGAAAAATATGGCCGACCGCAAAGGGGGCTTACCTTCTGACTTTGAAGAAGTTTCAGGAAAATTTTTCGGAGAAGTTAAAGTTCAGCTGGGCAAGCCTGTGCGTGGTGTCAGAGAAGGGAGTGTAGTTGTCAGGGAGCTGCTGGACATAGTTGCAGTCACGATTTCTTAATTCAGACTAAGTCACTTTTTTGGAAGAAGAAAATCACCAGCGGAGCGAGGCTGTAACCGGCGAGATTTCCATAACGCTCGGTACCCCTTTGTGAAGGACCGCAGAAGAGGATTTGCTGCTGCGGAGAAGAACAAAGTGGGAGCTGCCATGAAGCCAGCCCTCCCTTTGGCCTCTATTTACGGACAATATATGCCGGTATATTCGGTTCCCACATATAGATAGAGGACCGGTTAAAGGTAGAGGCAGATAATTAGTCTGATACTGCAAGCAGACCAGACTGAAGTTGGTCCTGAAAATACCCATATAAATAAGTATGTTTTATTGTTCATCACCATGTTTAGCAGAGGGACAAGACAATGGTCCTGAAGAATGCCACAAACCTCTGGTCATCTGGCAGAAACATGTTGACCTAGTCAGATAGGGAACATCCTTATCCCTATGGTTACAATGTTTTTTACCCCACCCATTGGGGATACTCATTAAAATAATGTTCCCCATATGAGATAGTTTTAATGCACTTTTGATATTATTTTGCACTCACTCACATACAACATTGGAGTGGAAAACACCTCAGGCTCCTCTCCTGAGGGAGAGTTGTAGCCCACACAGCGCACCTTGCGGGCACTGTGTGCAAGAGGGAACCATGTCACCAAAATGGTAAGTGAGGGTTCTCGTCTTTAAAAAGCAAATGCCCATTTTCCCTAGCTTTTCTTAGTTTGGTTTGTGCACATCCATATTCCCATTCTAGTTAAGAAACCATCAGGTTACCTTTTGTGAGTATGATATAGTGAAGTAGTACCGTGGATCGTAATAATTCCACCAATAGAGACCTTGTTGTGAGATAATATGAAGCCTGGCAGACCAGCCATGCACCTTGGTTGGCTAGACAGGCAGGTTGATCCCTGTATTCCCTTGGTTCCCAGGATAGTTTTTAGCCCAAATTTTTATAAGTCCCTAGTTTTGGATTTTAGCTATCCGGGCACCATTAACTCCACAACCAAAGGTCCAGTTCTGGAGGGACACCACTTGGGAGATTAGGACTCTCTCAGACTGGGTCCAAATCAGGTTCAAAATGGTTGGAGGCTTTTCTGTCCCTGAGGCTATAATCAGGAGGCCAGCCAACTAGCCTTTGGAGTCACTTTGATAATGCTTGGTTCAAGAAGTCGAACAGGGCTAAGGCAGCAGGGCAAGCTTTTGAGGATTCAAGGTAGCAAAGAAGTCCTTTCAAGTGGATCAACGCAGTCTTGTGGAGCACACAGCGGGCCACAGCAGCAGGCAGTCCTCTAAGAGTGCCTCTGCAGGTCCAGAAAGTGAACTGAAAAGTGGGTCCTATTTTATTTTTATACCAGAGCCTCCTTTGAGGTAGGAGGGGATTCCCAAAAATTCCCTTTGAAGTGCTTGAAGTTTCCTGCTTACCCAGCCCTGGCACTAAGCTGGCTGCATGAACAATGCAGGGGTGACAAGTTCTTTGTACGAATGCAGAGCACAGCTTATTCAGTTGCAAATGGTACTTTGCTCAGCTTTTTCCCCCATCCTGCTACTTGATGGCCCATCCATGCACACCAAATCCCTCTATTTAGTGGCTGTCTGGAAGGAATAAACACAATCAAACTGCCAACTACACTCAGTGTTGTGACCCAGGAACAAGCTGCAGGCATGAAATAGCTAGGGCGGGAAAATGGAAACTTTCTAAAAGTTAGAGAAAGAGTGTGTTCTTGGAGGAATTATTTATATTCTGATCAGGAGACAAAATTTTGGTCAATATAATGATCCAACAGCAAACCATCAGAGAATCATTCAGACAATCAATCAGCAGTGTAACGAATTTAGCAAAAGTATATTTTTGTAGAAATTCAATCAAGATTATATCATAAGAATATGCAGGGCAATATATATAGGGATACATCGATATAACAATACTGGCGCCACACCCACAATCCCTGCACATTTCTTACTGTGTAATAAATCTGGGGATCTGAGGAGGCACAAAATCCTCTTAACCATTCAGGTTTATAAATCTGCAGTCCTATATAATTTTCATACTTATATTTCAAAACTTCAGAGATAACTGAAGCACCATATATCATAATCAATGCTGTTAAAGAGGACACACTGTCGACATTTCGGTCTCAATTGGCCCAAAAAGTCAGCAAGACCATCATCCGAAGGACCCAGTTTTGGAAGAGAACAAAACCTGAAAAGACTAATAAAAACCATTAAAACACTGAAAAGATTAATGTGCATCACTTGCCCACAATACATCAGTGTATACAACCACAGAAACACAGCAATAAGCCCACAGCCAGTGTGAAAAAAGTATTCCAAACAAATCACCAGGGTGTCATAATCTGGTGGTGTCTGAACAAACATAACATGCACATATGAAACTACTTGATAATGCAAAAAAGGCCTTGCCAAATAATCAATCTTGCACAAGGTTCCAAGATACCATATGCAACATTTTTTTTAATTCTAAAAGAAGACACAACAGATAAAAAAACGCTTCTAATTATGCAAACTTGGCAGTGAGCCCAACATCACCCAGTTAAAGAAGTAATCGCCTACCAAGTGGTGGAGTTTTGTAATTGGGCTGAAGAACCTATGCGGAAAGATTACTGTCAATTACCCTCAAGGATCCGAAACATCAATCGTCATTTAGAAACTGCCCAATGAGCTAAAAGACAAATACTTTTGCTCCAAGCATAGTGCAACAATATGAATAAATCAGTGTGTACACATTCTGGCAAATGCGGGACAGATTAAATGCACCATGTAGAGCACGCTGACACCCCCTACCGAATCACATATGAAAATAGGTGAAGACGGGGGCCCTCTTTAAGCAACAATATAAAAATTACACATCTTTTAAAAAATGCACCAGTTGCCAAATGATCTCAAAACTTACTTACTTTACTCCTATCAGACCGAAACCCATAGATTACTCAGCGCATGCAAATCTCAGCACCCCCGGGACAGATATAGTGCACCATGTGGAGAGCTAACACGCTGCTACCAAATCACAGGGGCCATCTTTTAGCACACACAGTATGCATAAACAAGGTTTAAATACGGGAAACAGCCTTAATAACGAAGCCTTTACAACGAATGAACTGAACAACGAATTCCAAACAACAACCTTTCTATGAACCACAACATCATTAACCACGACTTACACGAACAACGACTTTCAACTCTATGCAACATCCTGGGCTACCCAGTGGAGTGTGAACCTCTCAGGGCCTTACTGGACATTCACAGGGTGCGGGACAGTCCAACTGGGGACAGGATACTGTAGACCTTCACCCATTTTGTTAGCGTGAATAGTGTGCCAACGAGAATTTTCTTTTTTTTTTACCACAGTGTAGTGTGAGTTATGTCCAAGCTTGAACAGGTACACTTTCTTTCTCGCACTCCCGCCACACGCGCAATCGATTTTTATTTCAACACCATTTTCAGGAATGGTGAGCATTATAGGCCTTCTTTAATACACCATACCACAGAAGATGTGTATTTTATAGCATATTTAATTTGAAACAGAGTGAATTACATCCAGAATCAGACAGTTAGTTTTCTTTAACATGTTCTTGCCTCATCGCTTTGCACACATTCTACCCCACCATGAGCTGAATCTTCAAAGTTTATTTTCATGGGACTCTATCTAGTTCCAGTGAAATCACATTGACTTTGCTTAGAGTAGTTGCCGCAAATCCAGCATCTTCTTTGACCAGCAGGGGGTGGACTTGCATTGCAAACCAGTGTTGGTATTTAACAAGAACACAGTAGCTTTAAGCGTTTATTAATGTCTTATTGTAATTCGCCCGTCTCTTTAAAAAATGAATATCTAATTGATAATTTGTTACTTTAAAGATTATTAAATTAAAATTGCTTATTATAAAAATCATGTTTAACCCAGTGGTATATTCAGGGAATGAGCCAATTGAATAATATTCGTAGTTTAGGAAGTCGTTGTTAAGAATGTAGTGGTTTTGCTTTGTTCGTGGTTTGGAATTCGTGGTTCAGGAATTCGTTGTTAAAGTAGTAGTTGTTAAATCATATAACCTTAAATACAGCAGTGGGAACCTGAGTGTAGTAGCACTAGCACAAGAGCCATCATAAAGCGGTATTTCAAAATTGTATCTTAAAATCCGACTTTACCATTAAAGAATGTATTAAGTTACAATTTCTCAGACATCAAACACGAAAAGTCCACCTGCTCCATTAAATTAGCACTTATCAAATGTAATAAGGCAACCTAATGTTATCTTATAGGAGCGGTAGGCCTCAAAGTAGTAAAAAATTAATTTCTGAGTTTTTCACTTTCAGGACATGCAAAACTTAAAAGTACATGTCCAACCTTTTCATTTCAATGCTTCCTGCCCTATGGGCTACCTAGAGCCTACATTATGGGTGACTTATGTGAAATAAAGGGGAGTTCAAAACTTGGCTCGTCTTTATGTGGCCATGTCCAATTGGCAGTTTAAAGGTGCATTCAGGCTGCAATGGCAGGCTTAGGAAAAGCTTTAAGGAGGTACTTAAATGGGTGGCACAATTGGTGCTGCAATACCACTATCAGCTTTTAATGTACAAGTTCTGGATATACAGTATATCACTCTACAAATGACTTGTAAGTTAAATAAATATTAAGGGAGACAGTAAAAGGACTTTGGCCCACATGCATCAAGCATTTTTGGAGTCACAAACGGTGCGATTCCTTAAAATCGGCCGTTTGCGTTTCCAAAAGTGCTTTTTGGGATGCATCATGATATTTTAGAAATCGTAACTTTTTTGCTATTTCTAAAATTGCGTTTGCTTTTAAGAAGTCGCAAATATGCGATTTCTTAAAAGCAATGCATGATTACTTTTAAAATTGCTAAATCGCAATTAGGGGGTCAAATTTACCGAGTGGTTGAACCACTCGGTAAATTTGCAAAAAGTGTTTAAAACGCTGAAAATGCATTTTTTTCAACATTCATGTTACGGACACACATGTCCTTAGGACATGTGTGTGTGAAACATGATGCGAAAAATACATTTCAGGGGTGCATGGGGGGGTCCTTTGGACCCCCCCCTGCACCCATGAAATGCATTAACAAATTGCGATTTTCAAAGTGAAAATCGCAATTGGCTAATGCCTTCCCATTGCATCCTATGGGCCTTTTGGCCCATAGGAACCAATGGGAATAGCGAATTCGTAAATTGTATTTCGGCAATTTATGCGATTCGGTAAAAATTGCGATTTTTACCGAATTGCAAAAAAACCCCGAAAATATTCATGCATAGGCTTTTGCGATTTCTAAATTGCGAATCGTTATTTTTCGCAATTTAGAAATAGCAAAAGCCGAGATTGATGCATGTGGGCCTAAAGCCCTGGTTAGGAGTGGTAGAGTACACAGAGGCCTAGAGTAAACAAAAAAGGAATTTCAGCAAAAAGTAGAGGGTAAAAGCAAAAAAGGTTTGGGGAAGCCCAGCCTAAGGCTGAAAGGTCTAACAGTGGGAAAAGGGTTTTCTATGATCTCTTATTAAATTTGTAAAGTAAAAAACGAGATTTTACTCTATTTCCCTGTCTTTGCCATAAAATAAACATCTAATATGGACTAGTGAGTTAGAACTCTGTTTATTGCATTCCTTATTAGAGAGAGAAGCAATAATACCAGTGCAAAATAAAAGAATTTTTTTCATGTGTATAGTCTATGCAATTCGATAGAAGTGCCAGATGCCTAGCATGATTATCTCTGAATCACAATTAGGAAATGTGTATTCCTAATATACAATACCTTTTATTTTTAAAAGTGATTCCTAGTAGGTCACAAATCAACTTACTTGATGAATATTAAGGAGGTAAGTCACAATTTGCAACCCATTAGGATTTGGCACCATTTCAGGGAAGGTGGCCTGCTTGGGTCAGCAGACCATCATGTTTTTGATTGCTTTTTAATAAAGCAATCTTTTTTTTTAAATGCAGCCCATTTTCCAATAGGAAAAATGTGTTTTAAAAAAATAAAATAAAACGTTTAAGTCTAATCTTTTAAGAGCAGGCATTGGTCCCTTGGAATACTGTAGCTCTTAGCTAATATTTTTTAACATTCTCAAAGGGGAAGGGATCCAGAGGCGACCTCTTCCAATTTGCGAATGGGTTACCTCCCCTTTTAAACTGGTGGTAAAGTATTACTGTGTTATGACTAGAATTTGATCACAAAACAGTAATGCATAGCACACTGATTAGGTACACGGAAGAGATGTCCCATCCAAATACCGAATTGGCATATATTTGCAAACCAAAATTGCCATTCAGTAACAAGTTACTAAATCACAATTTGTTGTTTGTACAATTGAAAAAACATGTTTGCTGTCACAATCGGCCCAGTTCTACAAATTGGGCTATGCATGACCTCTAAAATGCTTTGTACATCTGGCCTTTTCTTCATTAAATTTGTCGTAATAAAAATACATAACACTAACAAGCACTTGGCCCCACTTTGATTCAGCTTGAAAACAAAATAGGACAAGATGAGAGGTGAGTATATCTATTTTAAATTAACACAATTAGATGATTCAACATTCTGACCTGAATCATCAATTAATTCATTGATATGTACTTATTTTTATTGAAAAAAATACAAGGTCCAGTGAATTCAGATGTATTTTTAATGTTGTAACATGGGTTGCCGTGTAATGATCTAAGCTGAATTTAGTCTAATTAACTGGGTGAAATGCTATATATTGCATCCAGTTTGTAGTATATGAATCTTTGGCTTTAAAATTAACCGCTATGGTAGAAATAACAGTTGATTCCAGTTGCAATTAAGATCTTGTTATTGGTGCCTAGGGTGTCTGTTGTTTGGTTAGTTTATTTTAGTTAAAACATTTTTATTGAGATCTAGTACAAACAGAAATTATCACGCTACAAACTGCTAACAGCATACAAAAGAGTTACCAAAGAAACGCGAAATAGGTATTAACCAATACATATGTCATGTGAAGCATTAGACAAATAGGCAAGGTATCATCATACAGGCAACAATATTGATGAAGAACTGTGTGAGTGCAGGGCCTGACTGACTACCGGGCAGTTTGGAATGCTGCCGAGCTGGGGGCTGATTTAATTGCGGTGGGGGCTGATTTCGTTCATAGAGACATGCGTGTGCTTTGAAATAATTAAAGCTAAACATATTTCTTTTAGCACACACAGGTCTCCATGACCGAAATCAGCCCCCAGCTCAGCAGCATTCCAAACTGCCCAGTAGCCAGCCCAGCCCTGTGTGAGTGATGTGAGTAACAAAATGACTTGAACAAATATTGATCAAGACAAATTATTGGCAGGGAGATATGTTTTTACTGTAATACTGGAGACATAAAGGGGGGATTTTCCTAGTAAGCAGAGGTAGAGAGAAAGAGAAGAAAGAAGAGAAAGAAAAAGAAAGAAAGAACTCTGAATGAACTGCACAGTAAATAACAGATATATAGGCATCAATCGCATCAGAAATACTGGTGGTAAGTATCACATTACAAGTTAGAATTGTTGGAAGCAACACAAACAGGATATTGTGGTGTTTTTTTTTTCTGGAGGTAGATGTCAAGAGTATCCAATCATTTTCTAGATGGTGACAAATAATGAGATTTCCAGAAACATGTATTGTCAGCACTTCTAACAAAGCAAACACATGCCCACCAAGTATGAAAGAAAACGTTTGAAGACATCTTCCATTTGGATAGAATCATTTTGGTACTTATAGCTAATGGTAGGTCAATTAATTGAAGATCAACAACAGGGAGAATGTCTATTTATGGGTATGTCTATATACCCAGGAGTACAGTACCTGTATTGATGATAAGATGAGAATTGAAAGTAATCTGTATCGCATCCTGTCTTCCTGTCTTTGTTGCCACATAGGACGAATATGTTACAAAATTAAAAAGCATATGTGCGATACTCCCTGGGGAAATTTTGCAAATCCAGAAAAGGTTTGCTTCAGAATGCCCTAATCTGTGGAGTTTTATGGGAGTCCAATATACATTTTGGATAATTCATATTCTCATTTGCGACAAAGCTGGATGACCTTCCTTTTAAAAGAAGAAAGCCAAATATCTGGAAAAGCAGAAGAGGGAATATCTTCTCCTGACTGTGATTTCTGTAGTGTCACTGGTATTCCTTGTCACTTGTGGATCAGGTGGGAAGAGGAAATTGTATATATTTGATGCAATATCTCCAAGTTCAGAAAAGTTGCACAAAAGAAATGGAAGGGCAGGAGAGTGTGTGGAGTCTAATTTCCTGACTGCTGCTTTTATTTTTAGGAAGGTTTAAACATCCAGATTAGAATGTTTATATTTATTTTACAGTTCAGGGAAGGGAATACCAAGATCTCCAATTAGGTAAATTCCCTTCATTGTGCAGGTACTCTTTAAGGACTCTTGACATCTTTTTTAAAGTGTTTGTTCAACCATAGTGCGGCTAGATTAGATTTAGGTCACTTCCTCAGAAATTTCCTATCTTAGCACGTGGTATATCTACTGTATCTTGGATGATACATAATGAACGTCCAAAGTTATGTCAGCTAATATTGTGTATCATGAGTAGAACATATACGGGGAGGGATGATGCAATGTGTCTTTCTATAGGAAGCCAAGTAGGTATATGTAAGTTAGAAATTGGGAACCACCAAGCACCCTGTCTACCTACAAAAAGGCCATTGATATCTTTGGTTGTCTGAGAATGTGACACCACCATCTTTTTTAAGCAATCTGAGTTTAGTTAGAGCAATTCAAAATGTATTATTATTCCAGAGAAACTCAACTAAGATATTGCCTATAGTTTTAAAAAACAGTGAGAATTTAAGGGGAAGCCTGCTAATTGGGAAGTTAATTATTGGTGTGAACATCATCTTGATTGTTTCCAATCCACCACAATATTTATTTGAAATTGTGTAATCGATTCCTTAACATTGACAATCATTTAAGGCTGTCACCGACATCGCAATCCAGGATACAGCCGGCGCTGGGAAGCGCTAGCCCGGCTTCTTCTGACAGTGATCCCCGGCTGGGGCGAAACTGACGACAGAGGACCGTGGTTGCATAGCAAAAACAGCGTTGAGCAGGATGCGAGTAACGCGGATACGTCCACGAGGAGCGCGATGGCAGCCCGAGGTGGAGCGCGGATCAAATCGCCCTCCACAGTACCAGTACCAGCTCCGATGTTACGACCTGAGGCTAAGGAGGCAAAAGAGATGAAGGAGGGTAAAACAAGCACGGATCAGCGAGATACCACTCCGAACACCGATAAGAAAAAAAACATTTGGAACAAAACGCTAAGATTACTTCAGCGAACCCAGTCAGTGCCACCTCTACCATAAAAGATAGAAGACAAACTGCAATTACAAGCCTCTATGCTAGTAAAACAAGCAAAGGGCTAAATAATGACTCAATATGTGTGGGGAACCCTGTGCAAAAACAGAGGGGGACCCCTGAGAACATGCCCACAAATAAGGAGGAAAGCAACGAAAATATGGATAATATAGACAATAATGAAGCCCAGAAATCATGGGGGTCAAGTACTGAGATCACGGTTCTAAGTACAGAGAATAGGATTGGAAATGCACTACAGAACGAGGAAAATGAGCTAAATGACCTAGGGGTTTTCAATCAGCAGGCAGATGGTACTCTGGATATCCCCGCAGATAATATAGAGCTAGGCTACATGTCCCCAGATCCCACTGATAATTTATTTTCTTTAAATGAGGAATCGGGGGACTCAGAAGGTATGCACATACTCAGTGGAAGCAGTGATGAGGGATGCGACGACTCCTCAACGAGTAATGGCAGCCAACAAGGTAGCAAAAGATAGCCCAGAAAATCAAAAAGGACTTCAGAGGGGCAAAAGTCTAAACGGAAAGTGGATACTGAGGATGAACATGAACTCAGATGGGATTACTCAGACACGCAACCACTTGCCCGGACAGGGGGGCAGGATGCAATAGCCGGGGATAAAAGATCCCAGGAAAAAATCGACGGTCACAAAAATCCAGGACAGACATAAGAACCCACGCTGGCGAGGATTTTACAATCCCTAAACTTATTTCAGAGTGAAGTCAAATCAGAGAATCGGCTTGCTAGAATAGCAGCGAAAAAACTTCAGGGGTCAGTGCGCAAAATTGGGAAAACGTGCACGGATATAGCGGAAAGAATGAGCATGGTTGAAAGTCGGACGGAAATACTGGAGAATACAGTGGATACCTTGAAAACCCAAGTGACCTCACAAGGAAGCGCTGTGACCGACATCATGTGGAATCTGGAACAGGCAGGAAATCGTCAACGCCGGAACAATCTGAGGATTCTTGGTATTCCAGAGAATAGCGAGGGGAGCGATATCCGGGCATTTACCATAAACCTTTTCAGAAACGCATTTCCCAAACTAACAAACTGGGACTGGGAAAAAGAAATTCAACGTGTGCACAGATTCCCTTTCTCACCCCCTAAACACCCTCGCGGAGACCAATCCTTTCCTAGGGTCATCCTGATTTTCTTTGGCAACTTCTTGTTAAGGCAAGCAGTATTTGACTTTGCAAGGCCAAATAAAAAACGGAATTGGGCAAGCTTCTCCTTCTTTGCTAAACCGAATTTTGCACATGCTACGGTGGAAAGAAGATGGCGACTGCGGCAGCTGATTACACCTTTCCAGAATGCTGGGGCCACCGCTTTTCTGCAAAATCCTGCTAAACTGAAAGTGATATCGCAGGGCAAAACAATGCTTTTTACATCAGAAATACAGGCGGAGCAGGCTCTGAAAGAAATCACTGTTGGGAAAACAGGGGCTGCAGGGGGAAGCGGATAATACTGATGCTCCTCTCACTTGCTGATAAATTGGACTAAATGTGTTATTAGTGCAGTAACTTAAATTGTAGCTCAGAGCTTTTTTTATGTTTATTCCTTTTGCTTTCCTTTTTTCAGACAGGGATGTTTCACGGATGCAGGGGGAGGAGGGCGTGTGGAGAGTGGGTGAGGTTTGTCAGACGTTATCACACAGGCTCAGGATTGAGCCTGGCAGCTTCAAAAAAGGTAGGGGGTGGGGTGGGTCAAGGATGGGGGAGACCAGGGTCCTGGATATCTACTGGGTGTATTCAAATGGTATAGAGTGGTATAAATACGGAAATAGAAGTCACGGGGTAGCACTGTGGTTTAGAAGACATCACAGAAATCAATTGTTGATTAGCAAATACCAGTATGGCTATATTAAAAATACTCTCAATCAATATATGTGGCCTAAATGATATAAAAAAAAAAGAAAGAAGCGGTGGGACTCCAGCTGATAGGGGTGAATATCATATGTCTCCAGGAGGCGCATATAGAGGGTTCACAACAATATCTGCTCAAAACACTTGGATATCGACTCATTACAGCCTCAGCACAGGGGACTCGAACTAGAGGTGTCGCCATATTGGGAAGAGGAGGTAGGGGTACAATTCACTCGATCAGTAGCGGATACATTTGGACGATTCGCGATCACTGAATGTTGTTATATTAACAGGGAAAGTAAGATGACGCTGTGTACTATTTATGGCAATGTTAGTGATGACCCAGATGTATTGATTAATGTCTCTAACAAATTAGTACATTGGCCTTTACCTCTGATTGTATGCGGGGACTTGAACATACATCTACCAGGAAAGTGGTCTACGGGCCCAGATTTTAAATTTCAGGGTAGGAAACAGAGAGTTTTTCAGGCACTAAAAGATCTTTGTGTGTTACATGGGCTGATTGATGGATGGACACTAAAACACCCCGGGGATCCCAGCTTTACGTACTATTCTCACCCACACTCCAGACATGTAAGGCTAGATTATATGCTTATTTCTAACTCTTTAAAATCTACTTGTTTAATAGAAAAACTACCAAGAGTCCTTTCGGACCACAATCCACTAGAATTAAGCTTAACATGCGATACAGATAAATTCATTACAAAGACATGGACATTTGAAAGAGCATTATTAAAGAATGAGAGATATTGCCAGCACATGAGAACTTGGATTCCGGCCTTTTTGGCAGACAATCTAGGCTCTGCCACAATCTGCATGGTTTGGGATACCCTGAAGGCTGGCGTTAGAGGTGAAACAATGCAATTTTCCTTTAGATCTAATAAAGAAGGGAAACAAAAGATGGCAATTTTAGAACAAAACTTGCGCAGAGCTGAGGAAGATCTGATTAAAGCGGTGCAAAAGGGAAGGGTAACATATAATGAAGTGAGTAGCGTGGCAATTGCAAAACATTATATATCCGAGGTATTATTTGAAAAAGCGGTCGCCAAAGCTAATATCCATAGAGAGAAACCCTATGAATTAGGTGAACAAGTGGGACACCAGTTAGGGGTTCGGACTCGGGAAGAAACATCAATCAATCTAGTAAAAGAAATCAAGGACCCAGAACTCGGTGTGAGATCTGAACCTTCTGATATAAGAGCTTAATTTCAGAAATGTTATCAAAAACTATATCATGAAACAGAAAATGAGCAGATGAATCCTGAGACGTATTTTGACCCAAATACAACAGATCGATTGGAAACAGGCGATCAGGACACACTAGATAGTCCCCTTCATTGGGAGGAAATCCTACTCTCTAATAACTCCTTAACCAGTGGGAAAGCAGCAGGGATGGATGGGATACCAACGGAGTTCTATGTTAAATTCGCACCCCAACTCAGGGCTATCATGTTAGAACTATTTTATATATCTTCCAGAGGGGGGAATCCACCCTTGTCATGGTCATCCGCCAAAATAGTGGTTTTCCCAAAGAAAAACAAAGACACTCTGGAAATGGGATCATATCGTCCTATCACTTTAATTAATGGGGATTCGAAAATATACTCAAAACTGTTAGCCGCACGACTGGCGCCAATGATACTTAAAATCGTCTCAGACCGTCAGCATGGTTTTATTCCTGGAAGATCTACAATTGATCATGTACAAAGAGTTATTTCTCTCTGTGGCACTTATTCTGCTCGACGCTGAGAAAGCGTTCGATAGGTCTCCTGGAGATTTCTTTGGGCCGCTATGTCAAACTGCCGTATCAGCGAGAGACTCATAAAAGTGGTTCAAAAGCTGTATATTAACCCAAGTGCCAGCGTATTGATTATTGGGGTTCTGTCTGAAAGATTTATCATCACCAGGGGGACAAGACAGGGGTGCCCCTGTTCGCCTCTTTTATTTTTAATCTATATTGACACATTTGTACATAGACTAGAAAATAATGTACTAATTCCACCTATTCGAGTGTGTAATCATGACACCAAAACTCTAGCATATGCTCATGACATAGCTATTGTTACTTGTGATCCCATCAGTGCTATAAAATTGATTGAAAAAGAAGCCCAAACATTTGGTACAGTCTCCGGGTATAAGCTAAACTCCAGCAAAACACAGATTGTGCTTAATGATGAAATTAAGATGAGGGACTCTAGAATAACAGATAAAGACATATACCTTGGGGTCAGTATAAATGCTAGAATTGAGAATATATTATATACAGGGAGTTAGGTGCTGGGACGTACGGACAGCTGGACCATATGTCAATTTTTGAAAGAAATGTAGTGCTGCCCATACATATGGTCTATAACGCCTCCTTATTTGGAGTAACAAATCACCTTTTACTTGAAGATTTGTCTGGTATTATTTATTTATACCTTGTAAATCATTTTTTAGTTAGAGAAATAGTTTATACGAAAAGACAAACCATGTACAAACAGTTATTCAAACAATAACTATACAAAATTACAACACTACTACATAAAACACAAATCTAAACATTTCATATGTACATTTGCACAATATCCACATTTTTCAATGTCATATGTACATTACCAAAGTATCCGAATTTTTGATACAATTCCAATCAAGGAATAAAGAAGAAAATTAAGAAAAAATCAGGTGGAGAAGAGATGAATCAATAACATGCACAATATTAATCAGAATGAATAGACTCAATCAGTGTTTCAGTCATTCAACAGTGCTTGTCTCCATTTGGCCGACGCGTTTCGAACTCGTTATATTAATTAGCGTGTTCTCATAAGGGCTGTATGATTTTTCCTTACAAGAGTTGTCGCAGTTTATTGGGGTTCAGTTGTCGGGGTTCAATTGTTTTATGAAGTCCCTGCAGTGGTTTCTTAATCGGCTTGCGATAGGCATCCAAAGTAATTTCTAGGAGGTCTTGTTAGGTACCCGCCGGTACCGATTGCGAGCCTGTGCTCCGAGGAACGTGTTTTCACTGCGCCACGCGGTTTTACACAGAAACAAATCGAAAATAGTTCAGCGCGGTGCAAGACCTGAGCTCCGGGGCACGTATTCTCACTGCTCGGAGCGGCTTCAGACAGGGACAGCTCGAGACCAGTTCAGAGTGGTTCAAGTTCCGTTATCCTTAGTTTTGGGGCTGTGCTTCCAACTGCTGGCGACATAACATCAGTTATGCTTCCAACTGCTGGCGACATAACATCAGTTATGTCGCCAGCAGTTGGAAGCACAGCCCCAAAACTAAGGATAACGGAACTTGAACCGCTCTGAACTGGTCTCGAGCTGTCCCTGTCTGAAGCCGCTCCGAGCAGTGAGAATACGTGCCCCGGAGCTCAGGTCTTGCACCGCGCTGAACTATTTTCGATTTGTTTCTGTGTAAAACCGCGTGGCGCAGTGAAAACACGTTCCTCGGAGCACAGGCTCGCAATCGGTACCGGCGGGTACCTAACAAGACCTCCTAGAAATTACTTTGGATGCCTATCGCAAGCCGATTAAGAAACCACTGCAGGGACTTCATAAAACAATTGAACCCCGACAACTGAACCCCAATAAACTGCGACAACTCTTGTAAGGAAAAATCATACAGCCCTGATGAGAACACGCTAATTAATATAACGAGTTTGAAACGCGTCGGCCAAATGGAGACAAGCACTGTTAACATCACATCAGTTATGTCGCAAGCAGTTGGAAGCACAGCCCCAAAACTAAGGATAACGGAACTTGAACCGCTCTGAACTGGTCTCGAGCTGTCCCTGTCTGAAGCCGCTCCGAGCAGTGAGAATACGTGCCCCGGAGCTCAGGTCTTGCACCGCGCTGAACTATTTTTGATTTGTTTCTGTGTAAAACCGCGTGGCGCAGTGAAAACACGTTGCACAGTGAAAACACGTTCCTACTTTGGATGCCTATTGCAAGCCGATTAAGAAACCACTGCAGGGACTTCATAAAACAATTGAACCCCGACAACTGAACCCCAATAAACTGCGACAACTCTTGTAAGGAAAAATCATACAGCCCTGATGAGAACACGCTAATTAATATAACGAGTTCGAAACGCGTCGGCCAAATGGAGACAAGCACTGTTAACATCACATCAGTTATGTCGCCAGCAGTTGGAAGCACAGCCCCAAAACTAAGGATAACGGAACTTGAACCGCTCTGAACTGGTCTCGAGCTGTCCCTGTCTGAAGCCGCTCCGAGCAGTGAGAATACGTGCCCCGGAGCTCAGGTCTTGCACCGCGCTGAACTATTTTCGATTTGTTTCTGTGTAAAACCGCGTGGCGCAGTGAAAACACGTTCCTCGGAGCACAGGTTCGCAATCGGTACCGGCGGGTACTTAACAAGACCTCCTAGAAATTACTTTGGATGCCTATCGCAAGCCGATTAAGAAACCACTGCAGGGACTTCATAAAGAATTGAACCCCGACAACTGAACGCCAATAAACTGCGACAACTCTTGTAAGGAAAAATCATACAGCCCTGATGAGAACACGCTAATTAAGATAACGAGTTCGAAACGCGTCGGCCAAATGGAGACAAGCACTGTTGAATGACTGAAACACTGATTGAGTCTACTCATTCTGATTAATATTGTGCATGTTATTGATTCATCTCTTCTCCACCTGATTTTTTCTTAATTTTCTTCTTTATTCCTTGATTGGAATTGTATCAAAAATTCGGATACTTTGGTAATGTACATATGACATTGAAAAATGTGGATATTGTGCAAATGTACATATGAAATGTTTAGATTTGTGTTTTATGTAGTAGTGTTGTAATTTTGTATAGTTATTGTTTGAATAACTGTTTGTACATGGTTTGTCTTTTCGTATAAACTATTTCTCTAACTAAAAAATGATTTACAAGGTATAAATAAATAATACCAGACAAATCTTCAAGTAAAAGGTGATTTGTTACTCCAAATAAGGAGGCGTTATAAACCATATGTATGGGCAGCACTATATTTCTTTCAAGAATTGAGAATATAGTCATTGACAATGTGGAACCACTTATCCATCGTACCAAGAGAGAACTGGTTCGATTAAATAATCTACATCTAACTATAGGTGGTAGATGCAACGTAGTTAAAATGCTTTTTTTCCGAGATTTTTATATGCTTAGAATTTCCTCCCCAACTATTTAAAGTTATAGACTCCATGTTCTCACGGTTCATATGGGGGTATAAGAGACCTCGTAGGGCACTCAGATGGATTACACTACCAAAAGAAAGAGGAGGATTGGCAATGCCCAACTTTAAATTATATTACTGGGCCACCGTATTAAGATATAGCGTGACACTTATATCTAAAAACCCGAATGGTGGTCATGTACCCACTACACAAGAACTCATTCTAGGAGAGGGCTGTGAAGGGTGTCTATGGCGCCATGTAAATGATAGATATTTAAAAAAAAAATTTAAGACTATATCCAGCGTCGCCAAAGTCTGGGGGAATGTCAGGAAATTACTGGGACTGAGGCGTTATTCCTATTATACCCCCGTGAGTAAAAATACGGATCTACCAGGGATTTTCCATGACACCTGCATGGAGAGATGGATTGAGGCAGGGGCGTGACAGCTCGGGTGCTTTTTTACGACAAATGGACTTAAGACGTTTGACAAGCTAAGCTCCGAGCTTGATATTACTCACAGGGACTTTTTTAAATTCTTGCAGCTGAGAGATTTTCTATTAAAGAAAGGAGGAAGCCGGATCAAATTTCAAATTTGCCAAGCTGTAGAAAATCTCTGTAAAGAATCTACCCCTAAAATTGGGAAAATATATGAAGTACTGACTTCATCACTTCCAGATGACATGGATAAACATGCGGTAGTATGGCAGACTAAACTAGGGGTATCTCCCCAAATTCCCCCTTATGCATATGAATTGTCACGCACTTGTTTGATGTCTATCAAACTACAGGCGCAATTCTATAAAACCTTCTTTTTACTATACTACACCCCATACAAAATAGCAAAATGGGGGACGGGGAAAGAAACTACATGCCCACGCTGCGCATTACCCGAAGCAGATATTACCCATATGTTTGCCTCATGTAACGTACTAACAAATCTGCTAGCGTAAGTCTCTGGTTTTCTATCTGACATATTCCAAATCAGGGTGAATATTACAACTGAAGCCGTCATGTTGGGCACAACTAGCAGTGTTCGACCGAAACATTTACATGGGCTGATTTTTGTGGCAATGTCTGTTTTTCGTTTGTGTATAGCATCATCATGGCTGGATCCGTTGCCAGCGTCATTCTTGCAATGGATGGCTAGATTACTTGCAACATGTAGCCTCGAGGTGGCTATATATAAAAACAAAGGGCGTAACACACGAAGAAGGGGTAAGAAAGAGAATGGTGTTAGGGATCGCAAAAAATATAAGGAATTACATTGGATTTCTGTAATATCCTGCCAAACATAATTTATCCTGTAGAGAAGTGATACACAGGTACAAAAATATTGGCTTTTTAATGTCACTGATTATAAATTATAAGAGTCTGTAATGGATCCTTCTAAAGTTACAGTATTATATTAATGCCAAGATAACACAGAACGAGTCACAGCATAGAACATGGAGAAGTAACTGTTGGCGGCCCATCTTGTCTCCAGGGGAGTCCCTGACCTTCCCACCCTGTTGCGCTAGTAAGTGTCTAAATGGTATTTAACAAATTTTGTAGATTGAGAGGAAGAGGTTTCAAATAAGCATAGTTGTGCCCATTTAAAAAAAATGTGAAATAATGGAAATCAGGCCAGAAGTGATAAACACATAGCAGAGCCAAGTTTTTTCCTGACCTTGAATCAGTCGCTCTGTTGGTCAGGATATACAGGAGAGATTTAGATGGGGGAAACGGTCACACTGTTGTCTGGAGCGCTAATCAAGTTAGCTTCCAACCATGGTGACTCCACCTAATGCCATCCGTCACCTTATGCAGATTGAGGAGTGCTTGAGCTCTTGGAGCAAACGATTTAAGGTTGCCATCTTTTCTCACACCTATGCCATATCCCTGGTTAGTTTTAGTTTAATCAGTAAAGCTCTGCTTGCTTTTTCTGCTGTACAGCCTCAGAATTTGGGAGTGGTACCAATACTGCAGATCTGGGTGGTTTTAGACCACCAGTTTGAGATCTGCACCTCTGAATGGGGAATAATGCTATAAAAGGGTGTGCTTCCGTAATTTCAATATGAAGAACTTGCAAAGAAGCATATTCTTAAAAATTGCACCATGTTTATTGGGTGAAATTTATGTAGAGAAAACTGAGGAGTGTAGTAATTTCTTGCAATCTTGAGTCAGGTGGAAACTAGCATTTGTATCTGAGTAGGGATTCCCTTGGAGTCATTATTTATAGGAAAGGTACAAGTTCTTAAGTCGGAAAAATATGTAGAAGTATTTTTTATTTGCAGTGGCAGGTACAGCAAATGAAAGAATTCAAAAAACAAATAAGAAATCATGCATTTATGTTGTCCTTACAAGTCAGCAAATTGATGGGAAGACAACACTAATATTGGGAACTGGAAATACATTGGTGGACAAGTGTAATACATTCTGACACATATTTCCAAGATGGGTAGGCCTGAACATTATTTTCCTTAGTGTAAAAGGGCATAAACATGATATCATGACACACTTGTTCTAAGAATCAAGGAAGCTGGCATAGAGATTACCGCTCTCACTTGGATCACATTTACATACACAATAGGACAAATATGACCTATACTTCTCCTTTCTGTAGTAGCTTCTGAGGCACCCATAATTTACACCATGTAAAACGTTAAAATATTTAGTTATGCTGCTCTGGAAAACCTTCTGACTGCATGCCTAAAATGACATCCCATGTGCTATAACAGACGCACCGTTATCGTGATCAAAGTACTGCATAGCGAAGGCTGCTCTTCACATGATGTACAGATCATATAGAGTGAGTGGTATAGGAATATATTGTACCCGCTGCCAAATTGATTGGTCAATATAAGGGAGCGACACCAGTGTGTATTTACCAGAAAACAAAGGACAGCACTTCATTAGAGAGACAAAATCAATATTTATATTTTTCGTTATAATCCAATAATGCATACATCCATTGAAACATTAATTTTATAGGTTGTTAAAAGAAAGTGCATAGAAGGGTGTTTATTTTAGGGTGCACATTTGCAGAGTGAAATAGAGGAAAAAACAGAGTGAAAGAAAACAGTTCTATTTCTTGGAAAAACACTGGCATATATGCCTGCAGAGTAAGTACCAGTGTAGTAGGCCTAATTGAAAAAAAACTTCTCTTTTTAAAATTCAGTTTTTAGGGCATAGTGATCATAAATCCAATTTCACCATCTCAGAAGGGCTGAGCACGTCAATCCAGGTCAGGATATTGAAAATGTCGACCTTTCGACCCAACTCCTGTGCAGAACGTTGATTAAGACCTCAGCATGCAGGTCTTTATCAGGACAATATGGACGGGTTAAGGCAACCTTTGGTTGGGTGCAACATTAAGGGCCCCAACACAATACTTTTCAGACCCACACGGGGCCAAAGGTCCTTAAATCTTAATGATGAAAATGATGACTAATTAATACACTTCTTCTACACTGTATATCAATGAGTTGATATATTATTCAAGGACTAATGCCACAGCAGTGAATCTCCATTTTTGTACACTGATCCCTTTACTCGTGGTACCAGGGACCTCTTTACTCCGAGTCCTGAATCTGTTGGTAGCATAATATTCTGCCAACAGTCTCATTACAAAACTAAGACAAATATGTTGGCAGCATCATTAGAGGGAATACTGTTCTTGAATCCCAAACCACTTTACCCAGTGGCTACTCTACATGGGATATTTAAACATACATAGGAGAACCAGACTATCTGACCTCTTATGCCATTGATTCCAGACAGGAGGTCTGACTACTGAACCTTTACAAAGAACGGCCCTGTTGAAGTCATAGGGACATCTCCCAGAAACAACGAAACACGTGTTGGCTAAGGCTAAAAGAAGGTAATCTGAAGAAGATGTAATAAAAAACACCTGAAGACAAGGCAAGAGATCATTTGTTTATTATTCATTCTGATTATTTTTGCACAAAACTGTAACTGATGTGAATGGCATGTGCTTTAAAGCTATAAACATGGTTCACAAATCCTAGGGTGCTACTAGGGGAGTAGGGTGTATCTTACTGTAATCGAATGCCCCATGGGCAAAAAAACCCTGTTCTAAAACACATAGATATAATTACTATATGAGCGCCTGACACCTCCCTAACACCCAGTTCTGAAACCCGTGTCTCAAGTTCTTAAGTAAATTAACATGGGGAAAAAGAGTTTTGGGACCCCCTTTTTCTTGGTCTCCAATTGACAGACCACTCTGAAACTTTAAATACAGCAGCTGAATGGAGAGTCAAACTAGTTTTAAACATTTTGCGAAGATTTGTGAAACAACGCTAACATTATTGGCCAATAAAAAAATGCTCTCTCTATGGAAAAAAGGTCCTAACTATAACTACCTACCCGCGACCACCGGCAGGTAATACACACATATACAACTATATACATACATATATATATATATATATATATATATATATATATATATATATATATATATATATATATATATATATATATATATATATATATATATATGTGCATGCATATATATATTTATATATATATATACATATATATATACATATATATATATATATATATATATATATATATATATATATATATATATATATATATATATATATACATATATATATATATTACCTACTGGCGGTCGCCAGTAGGTATATATAGTTAGGATTTTTTCTCTATGGGATTTTTGAAAATTCTATGTCTAATAACTTTGGCGTTTGTGGACGGAATTGGCTGAAATTTTCAGGAAAATGGCACATTTTGTTTCTGAGCAGCCCTTGAAAATTTGGGGGGGTTCGTCAAGGGGGGGCTGAGAAAAAAGGGGGGTCCCAAAACGTGTTTTTAACATTGAGTTTTCCATAGGGCGGTTGGCCTCACTTTTAGCCCGAACGGCTGAATGGATTTGCACGAAACTTGGCAAAATTGTAGGGACTGGTAGCCCGATGTGCCTTTTGTAGGTCTCAATATATGTGCTACAGTGGATTTTGAGAAATTAACGTTTAAAAAAAGATATATATCTGTAACAGCGGACCGGGCAGCGCTCCAGGACGCGTACTTTTCGCGCAACGGAGCTTTGTGAAGCGAAGCTGATTGGTTCTCCGGCGTCTGTCAACATTCCAAACAGTCCGTAGCGGCCGCCATCTTGTCTCTCGGTAGGATCGAGAGACAAGAGGAGGCCAAAGCGAAGGGGCAAATGACCATAAGGGGGAATAGTAGATCCTCGCTGACCCCCTAGGTTTGATGTGGAGGTTTTAAAAGGGCCCCGCGGGGCAAAAAAAAATAATAATAATAATAATCGAACGGCTGAATGGATTTGCACGAAACTTGGCAAAATTGTAGGGACTGGTAGCCCGATGTGCCTTTGCTAGGTCTCAATATATGTGCTTCAGTGGATTTTGAGAAATTAACGTTCAAAAAAAGATATATATCTGTAACAGCGCACCGCTTCGCGTACTTTTCGCGTTACGGAGCTTTGCGAAGCGAAGCTGATTGGCTCTCCGGCGTCTGTCAACATTCCAAACAGTCCGTAGCGGCCGCCATCTTGTCTCTCGGTACGATCGAGAGACAAGAGGAGGCCAAAGCGAAGGGGCAAATGACCATAAGGGGGCATAGTAGATCCTCGCTGACCCCCTAGGTTTGATGTGGAGGTTTTAAAAGGGCCCCGCGGGGCAAAAAAAAAAAATAATAATAATAATCGAACGGCTGAATGGATTTGCACGAAACTTGGTAAAATATTAGGGACTGGTAGCCCGATGTGCCTTTGCTAGGTCTCAATATATGTGCTTCAGTGCATTTTGAGAAATTAACGTTCAAAAACAAGATATATATCTGTAACAGCGCTCCGCTTCGCGGAGATAAAATTATATCTGTATTACCTAGCTGTTGCTAACACCAGTTAGCGACGGCTAGTAGGAGATAGCGACCATCTTGGGCCCCACTTTGCATGTGAGTGATATTTATCACTAATGACATGCAAAGTGGGCATGCCAAGATGTTAGCGACTGGAAACAGTCGCTAACATCGCTATCTCCTATTATCAACTTTTGGAAATATTCGAGATAAGCGCGAATATCTCCAAAAAGTAACAGCTGCCCTGAGCAGTTCTTAGCCATGTTATCCAATGGGAGGTGGATAACATGGCTAAGAGCATTAGCTCGGTAATGCATGAATATCGCTGAGTTTTCAGCGATATTAATGCATTGCGGTCGTTTTTTATCGTATTTGCGATAAACCTTGATAATAGCAAGGTTTATCTGCGATAATTTCTGACGGTAAAAAAATCTTTGCAATGCATCGTTAGGGATAAATATCGCTTAACTTTGGTAATATGCCCCAACGTCTGTTAACGTTCGATTAGAAGGAAATCAGGAAGTGTTGAAAAACATTGTCTGCGCCATCTTGTCTTTTTTCAAATGCCACACTTTTGTCGTGCACGGCAGCCATTTTAGATGCCTTGACCAGACCCACTCTGTGCACGCTGTCGATCCTTAGCATGGCTCCCCACCCTCGCAAGCATCTCACCCAGGCAGTGGTCACCCCCGCTCTCTGTCTTATGCATGGGTAATAAACCTCCCCCCATCTGCGCTGCTCTTCCCTGAGAATCACACCCTGTGCCCGCCCGACACCTCCCTTTCGCCCTATTCACTACCGCACCCTCTGACACTCCTTTTCCTCTGTGTCCGATTGTCCAGGCTGGTCCTAGGGTATCAGCTAGCCCTGCAGATGTAGTTTATGGCCACAGCTGTAAAGAATCACCCCTCTTCAAAGGAGTTATAGTAGATCAAGGCCCACACTCGATGAGATCCGTCACAGCAGAAGCGTTGCTATTATCTGAAAACCATCCTGTATTGTGATTGGGGAGGGGACCGAGCGTGAAGCGGAAGATTCCAGGGATGACTCTTTGTACATCAAAGTTTTTACAATTATGTGTCACATTAAAAATATATAGCACTCCGACAAAGTAGTAAGATTATAAAACTTTAATAATTTATAAATATATACAAGAAAACAAAAATAGTAATAACATATAAACATTTTTAGGGAAAAACAACGAAGTAGCGGTCGGCTGTGCGAATAGTCCCAACGCAGCACAACGTCCAGATTTCCGGCGTGGGGCGTCGCGGGGGGTGGGTCATCAGTAGCAAACTGTTGTGCGAATAGTTCCAAGGCAGCAGAACGCGCCGAAATCTAGATGACACGAAAGTGATGTCTAGTAAGTTGCCACCCAGCAAATAACGGCGTGGGGCGTCGCGGGGGGTGGGTCATCAGTAGCAAACTGTTGTGCGAATAGTTCCAAGGCAGCAGAACGATGGCACCAAGGTGATGTCCAGTAAGTTGCCGCACTGGTTTTGGTATCCTACAATGCTGCTCCGAATAACGGCGTGGGGCACCCCGGGGGAGGCGGCGTGAACGGGCCTCTCCAGGTGGAGTGTCATCTGTTGTAGTGGGGCGCCCCTTTACCGTTTCAGTTGCCTTTCCGTCCGTTTTTGGTCCACTGTGTCAAAAGCCGCAATTCAGCTGAGTTGCGCCCACTCTTGCGGTGCAGCGATAGGCGGCTGTCACAGGACTCTCAAAATGGCGGCAGGCTCTTTCCTTTTTGGGCCTGGTCCACTGAAATGGCCCTGGGACACCTTGGAAATCGGACGCTTGTCTGCTAGGTCTTGGACCCCATTCTCGAAAGCGTCCCCTCCGCCTTGAGAATTCATCAAAAGTTTTGGGGGCCCCGACTCCTGCAGGCTTCTGGTGGGGAGCGGCTGCCATGATTGCTCGCGGAATGACCACGACGGAGCTACGAGATGGTGGTGCTCTCATGCTGACGCCAGCTTCAGTCTGAAACATCCAGAAACAAGGTGGGGCTTTCATCGTTTGGAAAAAAAAAAAAGTTTTCATCCAATGAAAAGTGTTGTTTTTAGGTCATATGATCAAGCCTTCCATCATTAGGAAACCAAAAGTAAAATGAACCAATGAAAAGTTTTATAAACAAGTCACATGACCTGTTATGCGGCATAGGGTATAAAATGCGGAGAAAATACGTTGGCACGTGAGGCGGCGTCAGTAGCGGACCGATGTGCGAATAGGCCGAAGGCAATACAACGCGCCAAGATCCGGATGGCACCGAGGTGGTGTCCAGCAAGTTGCAGCACTGGTGTGGCCATCCTACAATGCTGAAAGTCGGCGTGGGGCGCCCCGTTGGCCTGTGAGTTTGCGTCAGTAGCGGACCGATGTGCGAATAGGCCGAAGGCAGCACAACGCGCCAAGATCCGGATGGCACCGAGGTGGTGTCTAGTAAGTTGCCGCACTGGTGTGGCCATCCAACAATGCTGAAAGTCGGCGTGGGGCGCCCCGTTGGCCTGTGAGTTTGCGTCAGTAGCGGACCGATGTGCGAATAGGCCGAAGGCAGCACAACGCGCCAAGATCCGGATGGCACCGAGGTGGTGTCTAGTAAGTTGCCGCACTGGTGTGGCCATCCTACAATGCTGAAAGTCGGCGTGGGGCGCCCCGTTGGCCTGTGAGATGGCGTCAGTAGCGGACCGATGTGTGAATGGGGCCGAAGGCAGTGCAACAATATTTTCGGAATAGAAGACACCACTAGGCGCTGAGATGCCAAGATCCGGATGGCACCGAGGTGGTGTGTAGCAAGTTGCCGCACTGGTGTGGCCATCCTACAATGCTGAAAGTCGGCGTGGGGCGCCCCGTTGGCCTGTGAGTTTGCGTCAGTAGCGGACCGATGTGCGAATGGGGCCAAAGGCAGCGCAACAATAGTTTCTGACTGACACCACAAGGCGCTGAGATGCCAAGATCCGGATGGCACCGAGGTGGTGTCATAGTTGAGAGTTCTGAGCAGCGGTTGTAACACTGTCTGAAGCTTATTTGCAGCTGCTGCAGCTTCACTACGCGTCAAGATCCAGATGGCACCGAGGTGGTGTCTAGTAAGGTGCACTGGTGTGGCCATCCTACAATGCTGAAAGTCGGCGTGGGGCGCCCCGTTGGCCTGTGAGTTTGCGTCAGTAGCGGACCGATGTGCGAATAGGCCGAAGGCAGCACAACGCGCCAAGATCCGGATGGCACCGAGGTGGTGTCTAGTAAGTTGTCGCACTTCTGTGGCCATCCTACAATGTTGAAAGTCGGCGTGGGGCGCCCCGTTGGCCTGTGAGATGGCGTCAGTAGCGGACCGATGTGCGAATGGGGCCAAAGGCAGCGCAACAATATTTTCTGATTTGAAGACACCACAAGGCGCTGAGATGCCAAGATCCGGATGGCACCGAGGTGGTGTCTAGCAAGTTGTGGCACTGGTGTGGCCATCGTACAATGGTAAAAGTCGGCGTGGGGCGCCCTGTTGGCCTGTGAGATGGTGTCAGTAGCGGACTGATGTGCGAATGGGGCCAAAGGCAGCGCAACAATATTTTCTGACTGACACCACAAGGCGCTGAGATGCCAAGATCCGGATGGCACCGAGGTGATGTCTAAGTTGCGGACTGATGTGCGAATGGGGCCAAAGGCAGCGTAACAATATTTTTTGTATGGAAGATACCACTAGGCGTTGAGATGCCAAGATTCGGATGGCACCGAGGTGATGTCTAGCAAGTTGCTGTACTGGTGTGGTCATCCTACAATGCTGAAACTCGGCGTGGGTCGCCCCATTAGCCTGTGAGATGGCGTCAGTAGCGGACCGATGTGCGAATAGGCCGAAGGCAGCACAACGCGCCAAGATCCGGATGTCACCGTGGTGGTTTCATAGTTGAGAGGCACTTCATCTGCAGTGGGGCGCCGAGATCCGGATGGCACCGAGGTGATGTCTAGCAAGTTGCTGTACTGGTGTGGTCATTCTACAATGCTGAAAGTCGGCGTGGGGCGCCCCATTAGCCTGTGAGATGGCGTCAGTAGCGGACTGATGTGCGAATGGGGCCAAAGGCAGCGCAACAATATTTTCTGAAGAGAAGACACCAAAAGGCGCTGACATTCCAAGATCCGGATGGCACCGAGGTGGTGTCTAGCAAGCTATGCAGTTGAGTTGTGTGCGCACTTGCGGCGAATAGGTCGAAGGCAGCATAACAATGTTTTCTGAATAGAAGACACCACAAGGCGTTGAGATTCGGTTACCACCGAGGTGATGTCTAGCAAGTTGCCGCACTGGTGTGGCCATCCTACAATACTGCTCCGAATAACGGCGTGGGGTGCCCGAAGGGGGGGGGAGCCGGCGTGAATGGGCCTTCCTAGGTGGAGGCTCGTCTGCTGTAGTGGGGCGCCCCTTTACCCTTTCAGTTGCCATTCAGCTGAGTTTCGGCTGCTCTTGATGCTACAGCGACAGGCGGCTGCAAGAGGACTCTCAAAATGGCGGCCTGTTCTTTGGATTTGGGCCTGGTCCACTAAAATGGCCCTGGGACACCTTAGAACTCGGACGCTCGATTTTTTTTTCCTTTCCTGTACATGCAGAAAAAGGTAAATGCCCGGTACGTTACACGCTTCATCTGCCACGATGAACTCTCCAGAGGAACCGAAAAAAAATATAGTTGTGGTAACTATACCATGCATCATCATATGGAGAGGTGGCACCAATTAATTATAGTGCTGCATAAAAGAGAGATTTGGAGGAGAACCCCTGACCTGCTAGTACATTCATCAAAGAAGTGGCACTGAGAGCTTCAGAGGCAAGGGAAACGGTCCCAAATATTTAGAAGAACTTTGGAAAGATTAAAATGACATGTTTAGATTGTGGCAAATTAATTTCATGTGGACAGATGAGTGTTACTCTAATAAATACAGCATATGAACATGATCATAGTCGATGGTTGGTAGAGACATTTTGACTATATCCTGGACCTGCCCGTCCTCGCCCAAAATGGCGCCGGAATAAATGGGACTCGTAACTCCTTGTTGTGTACTGGTTGCAGAACCTTGAAATCACGAGATACGTATGCAGTTTTGAAGCACATGGCGGGCGGGGACGAGAATTGATTGAATATTTCGACATCCCTATTGATATTAAGTTCTGATGTGTTATTGATTACTGTACTGTTGAAAGTTCGAATTAACGTCACCCATGGTACTTGCCCGCAAATGTATATCTAGATAATTTTATTGTAACTGGCCCTGTCGTATTTTAATTATAAAATGTACGTCCACCGATTCCGTAACTGTTAGACACCTTAGTTCTTGCAACCTAATGGCCCGCCCGTTACGTTCCTCTACAGTGTAAATGTCTATTCATCATATACGATTACAGTTTGCTCCGTGGCAGGCCCACGTGGTTATAGGCTCGTATTTGTATAATGAAATTTTCACAATAAAGGTTTTTAAAAGAAAACATGGTAGTAGTATATACATTGGTAAAGTTTTTAATAATAGTGACTGTTTTAGAATCATTTAGAGGCAAGTGAAATAAAGCAGACCAATTACATGAAGGGTAAAAGGTATAATACGAAGGAACGCAGTAAAGATAAATGGTCAAGGGCTGTTGTGTTTTCTATTCCTGCAACATAAAGTGATCGATAAGAATCTCATATTCAGGCGTATCGGCGACTAAGACAGCAGGTCGACCCTCTTTTGCTCAACGGCTCCGTCATGGGACGAAGAAACGCTCTTTTTCTCGAAAAAATAATATATTTTACTTGCAGGACAGTTGTAAAATTTCCGGGAAAGTACATTAGCCTGGAACATTATAACATATATTTAAGAAAAAATAATGTTCGGAAGTAATGAAAAGCGTAATTTTTAGGTCATATGACCAAGCCTTTCATCATTACAATAAGAAAAGTAAAATGAACCAATGAAAAGTTTTATTAACAAGTCACATGACTTGTTATGCTTACGTTACGCGCTGCGCGCCCCGGATGACTTCCGGATGCGCTAACGCGGCGCGTCATATGACGCATTACGCGACAACGCAGGTCCAGAATATAATCAAAATGTCTCCACCAACCAGCGGTCGGAACACAACCCCTTTCAGCAGGCTAAATAGTTCTGTTAAATGACAACAGAAGGGACAGGCAACAAGAACCATCAGTCAAAGAGGGGAGGGCTAGTTCTTCTCTACCGGGTTACATTGGGGCGCTACCGGAACTGATCGAATTGGTAGTCTACAGTGTTTCTGGATGTTTCAGACTGAAGCTGGGGTTAGCATGAGAGCAGCACCATTTCGTAGCTCCGTCGTGGCCATTCCGCAACCAATCATGGCAGCCGCTCTTTATCGTTATTTTGGGCGGGGTGGGTGGCGGAGCCGAGCTGTTTTGCAGCCATCATTGTGTGGAGTTCAGTTCATCTCACTAGTTTTGTATTTGTCATGAGGGGTTGTTCCTAATGTTTCTATTTTAGCGAGGTCAAAAAGAGATCCCATTAGTGGCCTACTGATTTTGCTCGATTCCTTTTCTTTTTTTTTACACGATTTTTCGTTATCTGCAAAGACTAAACAGAGTATTGCGACTCTGTGTTTGTTTGTAAATAGAGAATGAACCAAAGAGAACTAATTCTAAAACAGTAAATACTTGGATAACAAACAATCAAATGGAGAGAGAAGCAGGCACGACGGATTACAACGGGGGCAAAGGCCTGCGTTAACTACCTTTCACTATCTGCAAAGAGAGAGTACTCCTAATAGAAATGAGGGGGGGGGGGCACCATTCAAAGTAGATCAGTGTGCATAAACACGAAAATGTTTTCACTTACCACGTACTTGACATTCGACAGCTTATGATATTTGCTATTAAAAAACCATTGAAATTCACTGAAAAAACCATAGGTTATAGACCATATATAGTTAGGAATTAGCATTTACAAAACCTTGAAAATTCACTGAAAAAACCATAGGTTATAGACCATATATAGTTAGGAATTAGCATTTAAAAAACCTTATTTTACTCACACAAAACCATTGAAATTCCATATATAGTTAGTTGCACTAACTATATATCGCGCACCCGCAATCCACTGCTGATCATGTCACATATTACATCATTCATGACATGGTCAGTGACATCACTGATGACATCACTGATGACATCTCAAATGACATCACTGATGACATCACTGATGACATCTCAAATGACATCACTGATGACATCACTGATGACATCTCAAATGACATCACTGATGATATCTCATTTGACATTACTGATCACATCACTGATGACATCATTCATGTGATAATACGATGAACCTCTTCAGACTCTAATATAACCTTAGATACACTCAGTGTAAACAGACACTCATAGACTGTCACTCATCCATGGAGTTACTCAGACACTTAGTCAGTCATGCAAAGAATCAATCACATCTCCATTTCCTCAACTATACAGTTATACACACCTTACTTATTTAAACATATACTAAAACATATTTACTCACTTATACAATCCTGGATACAAGTTCACAATGATCCATACAGCCACTCACACATTCACTGGCTCTTATGCACAGTTATTTATATATGTCAACTCTCACATGTACTGTGTTTTACATATGTACTTACTTTGACATGTAGCACTGAGATATCCATTCACTCACCAATACACTCATGCACACAGTCAACCGCCCATACAGCTGTTTCCACATGCACTGTTGAACCCATACATCTAGTCAATCAACTGCTCACACATCTATGCAGAGAGTCATACACCTCCCAGCCACCCAGACACACACTTAGTCTCCCATACAAATGCTTGGGCAACCAATCAATAACCCATACAGTTAATCATATAGCTAATGATCAACACATGCAGCAGTTTACAGAACAACAGACATAATGATGCACAAATTAAGACAGTTTAGTCACTAACCCATGCACTCAGTGAGACACATTTAATCAGTCACTCATACAGTCAGCCATGCCCCTACTAAATCCTTCATCAAGACACTTATACATCCACTCATTCTTCAATATGTAAGACATATTTTAACTTTACAGAATTATACAGTCACTGTATGTAGTCATCAGTGATGTCATTTGAGATGTCATCAGTGATGTCATCAGTGATGTCATTTGAGATGTCATCAGTGATGTCATCAGTGATGTCATTTGAGATGTCATCAGTGATGTCATCAGTGATGTCACTGACCATGTCATGAATGATGTAATATGTGACATGATCAGCAGTGGATTGCGGGTGCGCGATATATAGTTAGTGCAACTAACTATATATGGAATTTCAATGGTTTTGTGTGAGTAAAATAAGGTTTTTTAAATGCTAATTCCTAACTATATATGGTCTATAACCTATGGTTTTTTCAGTGAATATATATATATATATATATATATATATATATGTATATAAATATATATATATGCATGCACATGCTTATGTCTGTATCTCTCATTCGATATATATCTATGTGTATGCATTAGATGTAAACCCTTTGTCTGCATATGTAAAAATGCCTAAGTGCATGTAAATGTATTTATGTACCTGAGATTATATGTTGCATAAGGGTCTAAGAAATATATTGCAGGAAAAAGTAAATAAAAAACTGGTAGGTATATGACAAATGTATGTTTATTCCTTACAAGTATGTCATTGTAATTAAATAGCATATGTATGCATAAGTGTCTGTATATAGGCTTATGTTTTTTGTATCATAAGATATATATGGCAGAGTTTGTCAATATATTATAGGTTAGCTATCTGTACTTATAAATATGTGTTTATGCATTCTACAAAGGGTATAGCAATAAAGTTAGACATTAAAAACACTTTAACAGTTTATGCATACTTAAGCACAATATACATGTGCATGTCTGGTTAAGTGCAGACTATTAAACATATGTACATATGGGTGTATATATAATATATATATACATGCAAGCACCTACCTGGGAGCTAAGCGCTGCGTCCTGGGAGTTGCAGTCAAGGACAACGCCAAGAACTGCAACAGGTGGGCTAGCTACATCGCGGGCGGAGCCTGGGTCACTTGGCCAATAAAGGCAGCAGGATAACAAGTGCCGTGATGAAAACCTCCTGAATTCTTGTGGCGCTGAGGAAGGCATTGTTATGCCGAAATGCATTCGCCGGATTCCGTGAAAATAAATGACCCCCTTGTTGTCCCGAGCTGAGGCTTCTGCTCTCTTTTTTCACGAAGGGGCTGTGTGAACATATATATATATATATATATATATATATATATATATATATATATATATATATATCCAAAGAAACCCTCCTGGAAGAAAGGCAGAGGCCACAATGGGGAACAGTATGAAGGCTTTCTTTATTGCAAAGTTGGACGGCACTCCGGGCGTATGCATTTCCGCTGTGTAGCTTCGTCAGCGCCCAGCGTGGTACTCTGGAGGATGGTCGAGTGCCTGTTAAGAAAATGAGAGTTCATTCACTGCCACATTTGTAGATCGCTCCGCCCTTGGTGATGCCTGACATATATATATATAAAAATAACTATGCATAATGTGTATTTTTTCATTTGTATGTATGTATAATATATGTATGTATTTACATGCTACGTTCCCATACATGTCTGTATGAAGTTTGTTACTAACAAATACAAACAAATTACAAGCAAAAACAACCCCTGTACCTCTGAATGTCCTTCTACTCTTTGACTCATCCAAAATCTTTCTAACTACAGTGGTTTCCCAAACATGCATTGTAGACTTTTCTCTATTTCTATCGAAATCCTCCAACTAATGGCATATTCAGAACTCCCAATAACATCTCACATCTTCCCTTTACTAATGCACTTCAAAGAATTTACCCCTATTCAAAATGCGAGTGAACACATGAAATCGCAAGAGCACACACTTAACACAACTAATCCCACATGGAAAAGGAAGCACATATTACTAATACACTACCTATACCTCTAGCCTTGGGTTCCGGAACAGTGGATCCTTGCCTCTAAACACTTCAACACTTCATCAATGGTAGTAAGTGTTATATAAATACAAGTTACAAACAAGTTATAATTTCAATGTGTTGCAGTTCCTAACTAAAAAACATCCTGGCATAGCCCTAATGAAGGAAATACATCAGCAGGATACTGGTGGTAGGCATGGAAGTGGGCTGGAGCTGTGGGCCAGCATCCTGCAAGTATGGGCTGGGATGCAGGTGTTTCTAGAAAAGTCCACAAAGAAGAAATCTGATCAAACCAAATGAGGATGTGTCCTACAAACTAACTTTGATACAAGATGTATTGCTATGTGGGGATGACTGGAATTTGTTACAATGCATCCCCTTATTTGATTTTGGCAAGGTTTCTATCTAAGCCACCCCGTTTACTAATAAATATGGTGGGGGGGGGCGGAACTCATCGAATTTCCCTCTGTGGCATTCCGCTGAGTTGCATAAAAACTCTGCAAGATTCCACGGAGTTCCACACGTGGGCAGAAATTGCCACGTCATGCTTCTTGTGCTGTTTTTTAGCACCAGAAGCTTGAACTGTAAAATCAGAGCAAATGGCTCCATGCGGTGTGCCAGAGGGAACTTCTTCTTTCTGCCACTCAAGTAGATTATTTTCTCAAGTACCAGCTTCTGCCACTCGAGAACAGTTTTTACTCGTGTCAACACGAATGGTTGCGACCGCCTGCGTTGAGAAATCTCAATGGGAGGTGTTCTAGCACCCGGAAATCAAGCTATGGAATGCAAATTCTTGCTTGTGCTTGCCAACTTAACAACATGACAGTTAGTGGAATTTTGCCAGAACTTGTGATCCAAGTAGGAGGTGAAGTGTGCAAAACTCTGCGAAGATGAAGAGTTGTCCTTTGTCATTTATTGTGAATTATTCACCCACCCCTACTAATAAAATGTAATTATAATTTACAATGCAAAATTCTGAATGACTAGTCAAACAATGGGATACCTTATTCTTCAACTGGGCTGTAAACTCTGTTAGGGTAGTGGAGAAGTTACAGGACATTAGCCAATATGACAACATAAGGGCAGGCTTTAATGGGCTCAAAATGATTAAAACAATCAATGGTGAACTGACTCTTGTCTTTGTTGCTAGTAATTTCAACAATCATCTTGGAGTCACTAGCATACGTGCGGTCATTGTCAAGAATGCAGGATGATACAATGAAGACAATGAAAAGGGAAGACAACAATGATCACATTTGTGGTTGTATAGGAATTATATACATGTGTTGATAGAAAGGAGGAAAATTGTACTTGGTGGAACTTGATGGACAATTTGAAAGTGAACTTGTGTATTAGATCAAGTTTGAGTTATGAGGGGACAGTTGCCTGGCCAAGAGATACATTGATACACTTTGTGGGGATGGGCCTTAGGGTGAGGTAAAAGGAATGTGAATTGTATAGTGCCAATGCTATTGACACTTCTTAAATAACATGCAATTCAAAGAAATAGGAATGAATATGGGCCACTTCAACATTAGTTGTTGGGTGTAATAGATAGAGGGTATGATGTTCAGTAAATAGAGTCAATTTGGGAATAAGAGAGTTTCATGTTGGAAATAAGTTCAACTGGATGCATTTAATGGAAAAGTTTAAATATTCTGATAGAATATATCTCTGCTAAACTTTTATGAGGCAGGTCATTGAGTTAACAGATTTTAAATTGAGTTAAGCCTCCCTTTTTAATAAAGCACTAAGGGTCCGATGTAGGTAATTTTATTTTACCGGTTCATAAATACCGACTCATAGCGAATCGGTATTTATGAACCGGAAACCCAAATGTAGGTAAAAATCCGGTAAAAAATACCGATTCGGTATCAATCGGTATTCAAACTCGGTAAATACCGATTCGGTATCTCCCGAATCGGTAAAATCCGACTCGGTAACACCCATACAACCCTATGGCCTTCCAGTCCCATAGGAATGAATGGGAGACACCGAATCAGATTTTACCGAATCGGTAAATACCGATTCGGTAAATACCGAATCTGTAAAATCCGATCTCGAAAATTCGAATACATGTCATGTGAGCCTGTGCACCAATCAGGGACACCCACCACACCCCACATCCTAGCATCTGAGAGATCAGCCAATCAGGTGCAAGTACCACACCCCAGTACCTGGAGGTGGCCACACCCATGCAGGTGCAGAGCAACAAAACTGCAGAGAGAGCTGGAAGGGAGACAGAGGAGCAGGAAGCAGTGAGACCAAGAGAAACAGCATGGAGTCCCAGGAGGCACCAAAGGATGGAGGTGACAGGAAGAGAAAGATGAAATTTAGCCCCACAGAGCTCCAGGTGCTGGTGGAGGAGGTTGTGCAGCACTACAGCCAGCTGTTTGGGAAACAGTCTCTGCATGTTGCAGAGTCTGTAAAGCGGAACACCTGGCTGGCAATACAGAGCAAGGTCAATGCTCTAGGAGTGACCCACAGAGACATTGACGACATGAAGAAGAGGTGGTATGATCTGAGGATCACCACCAAGAAAAAACTAGCCACCCAGAGGAAGGAATCAGCAGTAACCGGTGGGGGGAAGAGCCGTGCCCCAAGCCTCACCGACCTGGAGCAGCTCGTGGAATCAACCATGGAGCATGAAAGCATACATGGGATCGGGGATGCTGATAGCTCAGCCAGAGCTGCAAGTAAGAAAGGTAAGATGCATGGACATGTACCCCACCCATTCCCAGGCCCCTTCCCCAATGTGGGTGAATCACTCACAATCCAGCACACATGACTGTAGTCCCCAGCAATGCATCATGGTAGTTGTAGTCATAGGTACATACATCAAAGCTGCCAACACCGAATCCTGCATGCCGTGCCACACTCCCCATGCACAAACAGTCTAGGCAAATGCTAATGTGTCTTAGGAATCTGTGTTGGGAAAACAGGCAGCTGATCATTGTCCATGTCTGTTAACAGGAGAGTCATCGCGCAGAGCAGCGCTGGGAGGGGAGTGTAGTGCCACAACATCGTCTGCGCGGGAGAAGGCAAAAGACACTGCTAGACCTACCACTGTCCCTGAGGAAACATCCACACCCCAGGCACCCACAGCAATGGAGGACGACACCACTGCTCAGCCACTCTCGCCCCTGCTGTTCGACACACAGACCCAGTCAGCACCAGCAGGAGCTACAACACCCAGCTCAGGGTCCCCTGTGCGCGTGAGGCCAAGGAGGCAGGAAGTCCCACCTTTACGGATACTCGAGAGCTCCGATGAGGAAGTGGTAGTGGCTCCAAGACCTACTACACCAACACAACAATGTCTGGCCACGCTGGACAACTTGGCTCACAGGGATCTGGCCGTGCAGGTGACCGTGTCCATAGGGCACGAGAGCAGGATGAGGGGCAGGATGTGCAGGGTGTCTTCGCTGGGCTTGAAGCCACAATGGTGAAAGTCCAGCGTATGCAGGCCAGAGGCATCATGGCTGTGCACCGGCAGGTACGCATCCTGAATACCAGGATGTCGGACATCGATCGGGGGATAGGTGCCATGGCAAGGGGAATGGAGGCCATGGGCAAAGGGATGGAGGCAATGGGCAAAGGGATGGAGTCCCAGGCAGAGGGGGTGAGGGGCATGGAGGAGCGCATGGGCACCCTCTGTGACAGGCTGCAAAGTGACCAAGAAGAGAGGCGCAGGTATAGGCGCGAGGTCAGGCTGCTCAATCAGTTGATCAACCACTTGGCAACCTCCACCACCCTGCAGTGTCGCCGCTCTGTAAATCTGCAGACTGACATTGTTCACTGCTGCAGTGACTTGTCCCGGGGGATGGGGAGGGTGACCTCAGCAATGGAGGCAATGCTGACCCAGCTGACAGCCACAGGTGACAACATGGTTGTTGGGGACACTGAGGAGACAACTGGCAGGAGTGGGTCCAGCACGCCTGTTCAGGACATACGTAGGAGCAGCAGACTCCATGCCGAAGACACCGGCACCACTTCACATGTAGACCCCCAGCCCCGTGCCTCGCAAAACACCATGCGTAAGCGCAAGCTTTGAAATTATTATTGATCACAGGACAGGTCAAAGTGAGGAAACTTTGGCAAAACATTGTGCAAGGTGCATTTAATTTGATTATTGTTTTTTTGGAAGGTGCAGTTGTGTACATTAAAGTGAGTGTTCCAATCAATGGACATGGCTGTGTGTCATCGCTCAATTAGAAGTATCTGTTGGTAATTTCAGCACGTCGCAGTCGACCATCTGTTGCTGGTGCTGCTCCTGCTGCATTGTGAGCTGCTTGTACTGTCCCATCATCAATGTCCTCATGATATGTGAGTTCTATCTCTGTGCCATCCTTGGTGGCAAGATTGTGCAGCATGGCGCAGGTCGCAATAATCTTGCAACAGATAATTGGCGTGTATTGCCGTGCACCTCCACTCTTATGGAGGCACCTAAATCTACTTTTCAGCAGCCCAAATGTACGTTCCACCACGCTACGTGTTGTTCTGTGTGCCAGGTTATAACGCCTTTCACTCCTGGTGGATGGGTTCAGGTAGGGGGTGAGCACAAATGAACGCAGGGCATATGCACTGTCACCTGGGTGGGAAAGGATAATAAGATTATTCACATACTCAGGAGTGCTCCTTCTGCATGAACTGTCAGGGTGTCTCACACATACTTACCCAGCAGGTATCCATCACCAAAATCACCAGCAACAAGGCGTCTGTATATCCCACTGTTGGTGAAGATGTAGGAGTCGTGGGTACTCCCAGGATATTTGGCTACAATGTCTTTTATCATGTTGCTAGCGTTGCAGATCACCTGCACATTGATTGAATGTGTGGATTTCCGGTTTCTGTAAATGTGCTCGGTTGCTGCAGGTGGGCATAATGGGATGTGCGTTCCATCGATGCAGCCTATTATGTGCGGGAACTGTGCAAGTTGATAGAATTCGGTTTTTGTCCTTGCTAGTTCTGCAGGTGTCTCAGGGAACTCAATGTAGTGCTCCATCCTCTGCATCATGGCGTTTAGGATCTTTCGGAAGAAGCGTGACAGGCAGCTCTGGGACACTCCACCTACAGTGGCTATCACGTGCTGGTAGCTCCCAGAGACAAGAAGGTGTAGGCAGCACAGCACCTGTACGTGGGATTGGATGGCGTGTGCTCTTGGGGTTGGGTGTTCCAGATATGGGTGGAGGTCCCTGATCAAGTCCAGGATTGTTCTGGGGTGGAGTCGGTACCTTTGCAGGATCTCAGCTTCAGTAAGTTGGAAGAGGGTGATCCTCTGCCTATATACCTGCTCCTCCCTTAGCCAGACCCTCTCTCCTGCTGCCTGTATCCGTAGCCGCCTTGCAATTACAGAGAAGGCCGCCATTGTGGGTGTACTGTTGCATTTTGGGAGTTTCTTATATATCCTGTTCCTGGTTTCCACCTGCTCCCAATCCATGTTAATTACCGACTCTTAAATACCGAATTTGACGAAATTCGGTATTTCCTGACTTTGCTACATCTCAAATGGCCTTTTTTACCACTTCTTATTTACCGACTCGGTAAATATGAATTCGGTATTTACCGATTCGGTAACTTACCATTTCTTATTTACCGATTCGGAGATTTTGTATTCGGTAAATTCCGATTCGTGTAATACCGAATCAGTGTTTTACCGACTGTTATTTACCGAATCGGTACGTTTTTGGTGACATACATCTCGTTGCACTGATACCGGTCGTAATGGCCGATTTTACCGATTTTCGGCCATTACCGACCGGTATTTGGCTACCTACATCGGGCCCTAAATGTGTGAGATGATTAAAATATCTCCAACATCCTTCAGGAGCTCTTCTGTAGTATTTCAGATAGGAGAGGTCTTCAGAATGTCTTCTGTTTTTACATTGACTTTGTTGTTTTGCATTGTGTTGATGGATTTTCCAACAAGGCTTGTGTTGTTGAAGGAGATCGATTGTATGACAGGTCCGCGTGTGGGAGAGACTGAAACAAAATGTTTAAGTTCATATTTTTTTTGTTTCTGTACCAGAAGAAAGTGAGTTTCCTGTGAGTGGAAGTCTTCTTAAATGTGAGCTTGTCAGGAATGGAACAACTGATGAGAACCTGAACAGACGTTCATCAATGCACTGAGGTTTTACTTTTGCACCTAGAAGACATTATTAAAGATGTTTTTCCATGTGCAATTTTCACTCTTGTTTTAAATTTGTGATACAGTTCACAGCCTATGACTGACATTTAAAAGAAGCAATAACTGAAAGTGCAAAACCTGGTACAGAATAAGAGGCAAAGATGCACCATTTTAAATCAATGTGTACACTTCATTTTTAAATAAGGAAATTCCGAACTTTAATAAAGACATGGAGACAAGTATTATCTCAACTCATTGTGTTACAAGACTTTTTTCTAGCCGCTTTGTAAAGCCCTCTTTTACTGCTGGTTTCTCAACTCTGCACACAGGGGCACTGCTGTCCAGTACTGTAGGTTGACTTGAATGGGCAGTAATGTCTCCTTTGAGCTCAATAATTATGAAGGGTAGGGGGTGTGGCCATTCTATTGAAACCACAGTGCCAAGTCCTGTTTGACCGTTCAGTCTGAGGTAAATGTAAATGTTCTGCACCCTTCAAAGGAAGAAAACAGGATGCCAGGACAATTCTTGGGTATCCCTGATGGACACTGCTTCTGTTCTACGAGACTTCTGGTTCAGGGTTTATTGTGGGAATAGTGCCTGCTTCAACTGTATTTTAGTGTTAGATTTGGGAAGGCACCTAGATTACCATAATACATTCCCCACTCACAATCCCAGCCTCTGGAGCCCAAGTTTAGTGTGGCTGAAGACCTTCGCCATCCTGGATTTGCCCTGGCACATTGCATTTTGGACCTGTTTGAAGTAAAACAAGCAGGAACTACTGGAAAATGTAGGTAGGCCATTGCCTGGCAAAAATGACTCCATTCATCAGAGAGGGAGTAGGAGTGTCTTAGGGTGTCTCCTACCCACAGGGTAATGAACCCTATAGAACTAGACCGTTTCCCAGCCTTCCTCAGAGCACTGTTGTACTGTTGGATTTGTGGAACAATAACATACTGACTGAACCTGCTGAACTTTGCATCTGTCATCTGTGAGAAGGACATGAGGAGGTAAGACTCCCCTTCTACTTGAAAGGCAATGCTCAAAATCTTCAATGGGACTGATTGCAAAATGTATCCGACGAGCAGTTCCACAGCGTTGGATTGTATTTTTATCCCGCATGGAGAAGAGATTTTCCTAAAAAAAAAACGGCAAATCCCCTTTTCAGATTAGGCCTTTGAAATGTTTTCAAATTAACCTAGTTCAAGGTTCTAGCAGGCCATTCTACCTGGTGAATTTGACCTGTTCCCCATCGTGGTGGGCCTCACATCCCACCTAAGTCCCGATCTACTACTAACGTTGACTATCATAGTTGCTTTGCACTTTTTGGCACTATTTTCACAAATGTCTTTAACAATTCAGTTCTCTAGTTCACCTTATTTGATGTTTGTTGTTTTGGTGTCCTTTTGCTTATTATATTTCCTGACTTTTTAACTAAATGCTTTTCACATGTTCTCTAACTTAAGCCTGTCTTTTTTGTGCCACAGCTACTATGTGTTGAGCTCAGGCTTACATTTCAAGATAGTGACTTTACTACTTGTGGTGGTCACCCAGCCACTAAACTAATAAACTAATTCTCACACCCTCCCTAGATGTTTTTTACAATTCTAGTTTTCTGGTTTTAGTTGTCCAATCTGTAGTGCCTCAGAAGTGCTAAGTATTCTAAGGAAGATAAGGAATGGTTATTGATGTTCTATTTATTCATCTGCATTTTCTTCATCACCTTTCCATTTTTTCACAAACTTTCCTAGCCACAGCGCATCAAGAAAGAGAAAGGACTGACCGCTCATAACACTTATATACTGACACCGATTACTCTGTTATTTGCTGTTCTTTCCCAGAGCCTGTGGGGGGTTGTAATTGTATTCGCCATTTTGTTTGTTTCCATATTGTTAATGTTTATATTTTTTTCTGGCTGAAAGATTTTATATAGCAAGAGAGAAAAACATAATAAGAGACTCTGGATGTGACACTCTATTTTAGGCATGCAATCCAAACTCAATTGTCACTACACACCTGAATAAATGCTTTTAGTGTTATCAAGATCAAACTTGCAGTGTTAAAGGTCTATGGGAGACATTCACGTATTTGATTCTCTGACTGCACCATGACTGTTACCCCTTAGTTAAGGGCACAGCCACTTTGCTCTCCTAATAGCATGTTGTAAAGCCCACTGAGAAATGCCTATTTCAATCAATCACAAATGCTTGTGAGTTACATACACTTAAGCAAATGCAGTTCATAGTCTGAGCAGCAAAGGTGGTCCTGCAGCAGTGCTATCCATACATGTTGATCTAGCAAGTTTCATTTACAGCATGGCAATCTTTGAAGATGTTGGTGGACTCAAACCAATGACAAGAGAAATGCATCACATCTCCATGTAATGCTAGACAACAATGATGAGTTATGGTAATGGCGCAAGTCATTATATAGAGTGACCTGGAAAGCAATTCATGGTACCTGGTCCAATCTTCTACAGAGGGGGTCATGGGTCTTCCCATGGGTATTCATATGATAGGACTTAAAGATGAGTGTGAAGTGATGTGACATGTCTGCCATGTCTGCCACAGGACCGGAAGACGATGTGACAATAAATCTTAACCATTATGCTGTGTTATTGTTCAAATGTGTGGCACATGACTGCACCAGTGTACTCAATAGAACTACCCCCCCACCCCCCGAAGAGATAAAGGTGAGGCAGGGGGAGGGGCACGGACACACTTAACTCATACTTTGTGACTCTGCACACCCCAATATAATGCACACAGTTCCCTTAACATATTAATTCTCAGCTCTGTGGATAATCCTTAGACAAAGGGCTAGGTTCCACAGTTCTACACAATTCTACACCTCAGGCTGCCATGGTTTTCATATTTTTTGCGACACCGTCTACATGGATCTTGGAATAAAAATGTCAGGTTTCCATCATGCGCACTCCAGCACATTATGAAGTGGAAGGCCATTGTGTAAGTGTCAGAATCCTTCTCAAAGATAGTAATGTTTGGAATGCTGCTGTTAAGACAGTCTTGCTTATGATGACGTTTCAATGACTGAGCCACAGCCTTCATTTGCCTTGGGGTTCCCAATGTATGCACCGTATGTTACAAAAACATTTCTTTCACACCACGTTAGTGTCCTCCCGATTTCACTGCTTAAACAACTGAAAGTCACAGCCGACAGTTTAGTTTTATGGCTTCTTCACCCCCATAATTCATTCTAGAACAAGTGTGCGTAAGAAAAGTCCCATAACATTTCTCGGCCCTTAAAAGGTACATTAAGAGCAGGTCAGTGGCGTATCGTGGGTCATTTCTGTTTAATCGATCAACTAAATGTTAACAATTAAATACAGAAGCCAATATTTTACTGCTTTTATGGATTACGACGAAATTAGTATACATTAGCCCCACAGAAGACATTGTGATTTATTATAATAGGACATCATTTTGTGGCTGTTTATTATAATCGTTGCCTCCTCGTTCTCACAGAAAAAAACATTCATTTCCTGATGTAGACAGTAAAAGCTCGTAGCTAGAAAATATTAGCATATGTCCACTGAATCTATATTACATTGAAAGGTCGTACAGTCCAATATTTCTATAAATAAACCTTTTACACTAAGTCGCATTTCCTGCATTTTGAAGCAACATTCAAAAACATTGAGTTAAGGCAGGGGTCTTTAAACGGTGGGGCAGGCCCCGCCTTTGGGTGTGAAGCAATACTAATGGGGTGGGGGTGGAGTCAGACTCTTTCCAAGCTGGTATTTAGCCTCCCCCCTCGGTAATGCCGACACCGAAAATATGTCGTTAATTAACAACAGAAAGCAACGGCGACGAACCACGTTTTAATCAGCAACATCTCTCCTGGCTGGAAGTAGGTGTCATAGTGGCTCCAAATAACACCTAAGGTCTCACACCCTTATTTCTAATGAAGGCTTATACTGTGGGCATTTTTCAGGCTCAAGGTCTGCCTATATGAAGTTTACAAATAAATAAAGTGTCAATAAAGTGTCAATCTAAAATGGATAACTGACAATAATTTCAGTGAGGGAAATGCTACAAATATTCATAACTAGCTGCCAAGTGGCCTCACGTCCAATGCCACACCTTCAGCCAGCCCTGGTGTTTTAACTAATACCATATAAAATTTTTGGATAACGTTTTAGCATTTGTAAGTTCACCTTTAATATAGTAAGATTGGCCTACAATATCGCAGCATGCAAATTTCTCATGTCTGAAAAGCTAGGACTGGCTGCTTATATCGCATGAGACACGAGGCCAATTAGCATTATAGAAAACATAGGGCCTGAGTTATAAGTTGGCGGAAAAGGTACTCCATCGCAATGGTGATGGAGTACCCTTTCTGCCAACCTGAAGGTCTGCCTGCATCATTTAGATATGGGCGGAACTTCATTGTGTAGGCAGAGGAGACAACTCCATCTCCACCACCTCCACACACCTCCAACGACCACGCAAAGTAAGGACAGTTGGGGTTTGGCCATTTGTCTGTCTGCCTGACACATGACCAGTTTTCACTGCTGATCACCACCATGAAAAACGTGGTGGTAAGGGCCCATGAAAACCTTTAAATAACCCTCACACCATAGTGAGGGGGTCAAAGTTATTTTTTTTTAATCCTGATTTAGGATTTTCTTTTTAAAATAAAAACATTATAAGTTTGATGTTCAACTCAATTATGTTGACAGAGCTGTCTGTCAAACTTACAATGCATTTCTAGGAACCACTGTGACAGTGGTTTCTGGAAATGCAACAGATGACCGTAGGGACAGCAAACATTTCTTAATACGGCGGGCGGAGTACCTTTGTCATGTCAAGAGTAAATTTATACTATCACAAAAGGGAGACACACGGGGCATTATGGGGCTCATGCCTGCCCTAACTAACTCAAATAAGCACAAAAATCGGCGTAATACCCTCAGAGAAATGCTGTTTGCTTCAACAGCAAAATTAGCCGGTTATGTGCCAGAGAGCCAATGTGTTCTCTGTGTGCTGCCAATTATTTGTTACCTGGATTCCAGGCAATTCCAAGAATTGGACGAGGATGATTCTCTCAAGTAATGTGACATGCTTTATCATTTGCCACCTCGTCCCACCCTGCTAAGGAACTACTACCAGGGCAGACTCGACCTCAGAATGGGGCTTTTCTGAGGGAGTTCTTAGATATTTATTTTCTCAGGACAGTAATTTAGATCCAATTTATGACTTTAAGAATCCATGGGATAATCCACTAAGGTATCATTTAATTTAGCGGTATCCCCGGTTCATTAAAACATTACCAAGGGGTACAGGAGGTATACTTAGGTATAATGGCCTGTATGCATCACTTTATAGGAGTTATGCCAACGTTTTTCTACCTTTATTTTGCCACGGGCCTAAGGCATTCATCAGGGCCGTGCCTAACTGCAATTATTAAGTGCTGGTGGGCTTAGATATAGAAAGAGAGAGGACCTACCTCTCAACTTGTATCATCATTTTTCAATAACCTATGAGATAAATACAAAAAGCAGCAACAATAACTGTTCATAAGATAGGTGAACAAGGAGTCACAGTAGACTTAAATTAGCACAGTCTATGACCAGAAATGTGGTCTATTCATGCAGAGATTATTAAAATAAGTAGCACTAAATGACTGAAATTAAATATAAATAGGCGAGGGATTAGGATGGACTAACTCTGGGCAGTTGTGATAGATGGGTCAGTCTCATGCATATCATTTAACAATGCAGTGATCGAAGTGAAAAAGGAGACAAAATTAAATACCTAGAAGTATTATGCTAAATTCTTCATGGTCTGTTCGGGGTGGTCCTCTCCTGTAGTCATACTCTTGAGTCACAAATAGATATTTAACGTTTAAACAGATATCTCTTTGGACAAATAACGGATGTTTTTTATATTAAAAGTATTTTGCCCCACTGTGATTAGGAAACAGGACTGGTCGACAGAAATCTTCAGGCATCATGCATGGTGCAAGTTTATATATGGAAAACACAAAACCTCTTAAAACACACTTGAGACATGGAATCGCACCTCTGTCTTCATTGGTAGTAGGAGAGATTTTCAATAATAGCAAGATGACTAATTTGTTGGCCTCTTATTGGGCCTGCATTCTACAATCTTGAAAAACCCTCTATGCAAAACTTACTTTACCAAGGTCGAAAATCCACTTGTCACCTGACTTGCCCCAGTGAACAGCCGTCTTATGCCTGATTGTTTGCCTGGAAATGCCCACTTTTAAGCTTCCAGGTCATGGTTTAATTTAGACCATCGTTTGCACCTGTGTCTGCAGGCCGTAGCCGGGGGAAGGAAAGAAAATGTAGACCGGAGCCGGAAACCTCTTCCTGCAGCCGTCTGGATTGGAGGGACCCGCCCCGGTGCCTGACTTGACTGCACCCTGTGTGCTGGTTTACGTCAGTGAGGGGGCATTTCCCCAAAGCCTATGGCACCTATGAATGCTTTCGGGTGGAGGTGATGTTGATCGGATGTGTTTGAGCCGGGCGTCGCATGTGACGATCTCTTTTGCTCTGCATTTTGGGAAATATTGTCCCTCTTCCTATTGTTCGTTGAACAACCTGTAGTTTAACATATATTATATTGTGCCAGACTGAGTATCTAAACATCATGAGCATATTCATTGTCAGAGGAGTAGAGATCTAGTAACCCTCCAGCACCTTTTCTGATGACATGAGGGATAGAGGCCGTGTTCAAAAAATTATATATTATTATCCTGAATTTCTGTCATGTTTCTCCAGCCTCCGTTATTATGGAATTTTAAGAAAAGAGGCATTAGTACGGAGGACCGGTATTCACTAGTGTGTGATTGTGTATCAAATTTTTAATTATAAGTAGGATTCTTGTTAAATCCTCATTATCTCCCACAAGCAGTCTAGGGCAAAAAAAATTACGTATATTTCTGAGTTGGCCCAGTTTTTATTTTTAAAACCGACCACAAACTGTGGGCTACAAACTTTCAATTGAAAGGCCCTCCTAGCTGTGCCACGAAGTGTTACCTTCTGTTTAATGAAATGCATGGGATATCGTCGTTGAGAACATGTGAGTCATTTCGGAGACAAAACCCTCATCGCTGTTCAGACCTGAACAGTGCTCTTGTGATGTAGGTGTTTCTTTGTTCCAATCTTTCTAGAACATACTATTCTAAGTCATTTTCAGTATGTTGTCATTCCAGATAACGTCTTGTCAGTTTGGTATTATCTTTCTTGCAACTTATAGTACTACGATGTTCTGTTAACCTTACCCTAACTTTTCGTGAGGTCATCCCTACATATATAGGAGTCCACATGGGTATTCCAGCATATAGATCACATTGTTTGAGTTACAATTTGTTAGATGTTTTAATTTCCAAAGTGAGGATAGGTCCACATCCACCTCAGTGCATTTCTTTGGGAATGTACATACTCCACAGCTACCACATGGGTGGTGGCCAGTGGGTGGAGGGAGATTCCACAGTCTTTATTGTGACCCCACTCTCTTCAATTTTGGGCGAGTATGCACTACTGTGTCTCTGATGTTCTGACTGTGTTTAAATGCAAACATAGGTCGTGACATCTTCAGATTTCCAGTGTTCAGTGTACCCCAGTGTTTCATGACCAGTTTTGTACTCAGTTTGAAGTGGGGGTTTGCGTGGGTACACAGATAGGTCTAGATTCTTGCTTTTGTTGTGTGTTTCTAATAGAGCTTCCATATTGTTGTTTAGAGCTCTTTTCTTTGCATTGTTTATCGTTCTTTCGGGGTAGTATTTCTTTCTGACTTTATCACTTAATATCTCAGCATGTTCTTTGTATAAATAAGCCCTACAATGTGAAAAAAATCAAAGAGCAGAATTTAACATCAAATGGCAACTTTTATTGGACATCTTATAAATCCCCACACACATTTTGATTTATTTGGGATTCACTGGAAGAATAAAGTAACAAAAAACATTACCATTGCCCACTACTCTGTAAACTTACTTAAAATGTTTGCTTATATGCTTTTTTCTACTTTGCATTTATTTGCATGATAAATTGACATGGATGTGCCTTCAAAATCCAATAAAATGACATAGCTGGCTCACTAATAGAAACCCCATCCTCCAACACTCAGGCCTAGATGGAATTTCCTTGAACCCAGAGGCCGACAGCTGCTACGCTGAACAAGGACACAGGGACATCACCTGAACTTACAATAACCCACATATCAGTTGCTCAATGCTCCTACTTTCCACAGATTTGCACTAGATGGATCCTTTACTATACCTCTTACACTGTGTACCCAGATCATTGCTGCCATGAAGAATTATGACAATGGTAAACGAAACAAATGTATACTTTGATGTGTTCATAGATTCTTCATACATTCCACTGAAGTTGTATTTTAAAAAACTGTGGAACTAAATAAAAGATAAAAAAATATATATTGCTGACTTGCTGTATTTAATGATTTATAAATATATTTGAGAAACCAAAGAGACAACAAAGCAAAAGCAGTTGCTAAGAATGTTTTCCTTAAACAATAACTAAAGTCAAAGGTATGAAATTGATCAGATTGATAATAGTTTCAAACAAAAACAATGCAGCTAGCAATCTTGCTTCTCTATTCCCATGACACGTCAAGCAGCTTCCAGGAAAACAAAGTGGTTAGTTCTGGCAGGAGGATGGCTGCAAATTGGAAACTTAGAGGATCTGAAGGAAGTACACCACAACAAGTGTAGTCTGCAGCTTAATTTAACTCGATACAGGGAAACTTACCCGGCCTAGATATGAAATCATTTGGCAGATTGACAGCTCTTTCTCAATTTCATGTATGGTGGTGCATGGATATTCTTACTTAGCAGAGAGATTGATTTGATTAAGTCCAAAAATGAACACAAATCCTCCATGCTAACTTGTTATTGAACCCCCTGTGTTCAGTTTCCAGTGGTGTTCAGTGACACAAGATAGAGCAACAACAGGTGTGATGCCTTTATGTGTCAGGAGCTGCACATGTGTTAAGGAATCAGCGTATGTCTACTCTTCACCAGGTGCTGCTAATCCACTGAGCTCCACTCATAATAGAAAGCGGGGATTGCAATTAATTTCCATCAGCAATGAACTTCCATCAAGTGTGGGTCCACTTCTCACATTGACTAAGTCCCTGCTCTTTGAACTCACTTCCCATCACGACTACTGATTGGATGGCTTAGTGAGGTCCTTGGCTTGGCCCTGCTGGTGTTTGCAACAGCCATGGTAGACTGCATAGAAGATGGTCAAACTTCATTATCAATCAATCAATCAGGGGTTTATATAGCACGCTACTCACCCGTGAGGGTCCCAAGGCGCTGCGGGCGTGTGGCTCCGGATCAGTGGAAGAGCCAGGTCAGGAGGGCCTCCCTGAACGTGTGCAGGGCCGGGGAGTGTCTGATGTTCACAGGGAGCTTGTTCAACGTTTTGGTTGCGATGTTGGAGAAAGCTCTCCCACTGGCCCTGTGTCTGCGGATGCAGGGGACCTCTGCCAGGGTTGAGGTGTTTGAAGGTGACCCTCTTCTTGACTGGGAGCCAGTGGATGCCTCGTATGTGTTGGGTCAGGTGCTCATGGCTCGTGTTTCAAGGACGAGTCTGGCTGCGGCGTTTTGGATGGTCTGGTATTTGTGCAGGAGAGTTTTGTTGATTCCGGCATGGAGGGAGTTGCCGTAGTCCAGTCTGCTGGTAATGAGTGCGTGGCTGACGGTCTTTCTGCAGTCGGAGAGGATCCACTTGAAGGTCTTACGAAGGATGCGAAGGCAGTTGAAACTATTGGAGGCGACAGCGTTGATCTGGCAGTTCATGGAGAGAGAGGGGTCAAGTTTGATGCTGAGGTTCCAAGCATAGTCTGTTGGGGTGGGTGGGCTCCCAAGGGCAGAGGGCCACCAGGTGTTGTCCCATGTGGAGGTGCAGGGATCGAGGATGAGAAACCCGGTCTTCTCTTATTTCAGCTTCAGGCAGCTGTCCTTCATCCAGGCTGCCACATTCTTCATGCCTTCCTGGAAAAATAGCCTGGTGTATCTAGAGCAGGTGTCTCCAACAAGTCGATGTCGACCTACCATTAGCTCGCAGACAACTTCAGAGAAGCTCACAGCCGTGAGTTCCTTTTTAAATAAGCACAGGGTCATATTTTCCTTTTAAAGTTAAGGGAAGGCTCTGTTCATTTTATAATATTATCATCAAGCTGCACACAAAAGGGCCAGATAATGAGCATTGCTCTGTCAGATTTATGATCCTAACTGGGGCTAGAGCTGGGTTACAGAGGTGAAGTACTGAAGCACTGAAGTATATAACTCTTAAACCAAATGTCTTTGTCAACTCAATCCTAGAGTAAGAGAAGAAAATGATGTTTCTGAATGCTTTTAAATGGTAGAAAATGAAAATGAAATGTTACCTTAATGATTAAGTTAACTATGCATTTGAATTTTCTCCCATTTCAAAGTGCTGTATTTACACACAGCAGGCCTCCTGCTCCCAGTGGACACAGTGCCCTATGTAAAACTGACAAATACAGTATTTTCTTTTAAGTAGAAGACATTTAAAGTGCAAAAAACTGTTGAATACTTTGAACATTTCGGCAGAAATTTCTCCACTTCAAATGTTTCCCAATTAAAAAAATAAATAATGATTGTATGTTTGTGTTATACATGTAACAGTGCCACATATGGCTAAAGGTATAAAAGTGCGTGATGTTTGTCACTACCACAGGGCCAAGTGAGCGCATCAATTTCCTTTAACCAGATTTTCAGCTGCCGGCCCTACAGCATACCTAGCACTCACTGAGGTTTTAAAATCACTGTCTGCCAAACTGGAATATAGGAAGGACCCTACTATTTGTTGGATGTATGATTGGACCTATGAGGGAAAGATGCTCATACCTGCTTACATGATTCCAGCATGGCCACACTGATTTGTTGTTCATCCTCTTTTCTCTCTAAATTTAGGTAATTAGTCCACCTTCGAACCATTTGGAAGGGTACAGGTACCCCACAGTGAACACGGTAAAAGAAATATCAAGGAAAGGTACTCCCTAATTTCAGTTTATATTTGGTGAGGGCTTCTGTTTTTAAAACATTTGTTTATTGCCATTTCTGTTGCTTACACATATGTAAACACGATATTGATGATGCATAGGCTACAGTACACATGCACTTAGTTTATACATTGTGGGTGAGGGCTTCTATTTTCAAATGAGAGTATTTATTCAGCTGTTTTGGAGGAAAGAACAACCTAGGTCATAATGAAGACTGCAACAATTACTGTGCCCTGAAAACCACAATGGTAACATCAATCTCAGTGGGACATGCATTGTGGTGTGTTAGAGGCAGTTCCTAGTTTGTAGGTTTTGACATTTTTTTGACTGGTGACCCTCAGCAATTTAGCCTTATTTTGCTATGTTCTCCATGGATATTTTTGTTACACCACAAGAGAACTTTGAGCTTGAGCACATAATATGACTGAATGCTCTGTTGTTCCCATGACCACTAACAGAGACAGTGGATGTAGCCAGACAAACCCTCTCGTGTGGCGTGACAAATAACAAATGTGGCAGAACAGCAGAGAAAACAGGAGGTGATAATTCATGTAGGCTCTGTTCATCTAGTTCAAGGCCAGTTCTAAGCAGAAAGGGCAGAGTAAAGAGTGGGACCTAGTGGGGGGGGGGATCATTTTGACCTGACCCACTATTGACATGTCTAAAGTAGTTGATATCCTGGAGAAATAACTGAGCAACCTATTGATGCTGGTGTGTTGCTTTCTTTGCTTGAACATTGACCCTGGCTGAAGTGTACAGAATTTGACAGGCAGGTTCTTGTCCTTTGATGCCTGAAGAAAGCGATCAATTCTTTTGAGTCATTAGAGAGAAAATACTATTCCACTTCAGCCCAGCCCAGAGAAGTCATGGCAGAAAGGAGTCCTTGAAACCTGCAAAACCTAAGCCAATCAAGGGAGCCTCAACTCTTTCTGTATAAAGTATCTTTTGAGGTGGTAGGCCTTAATACACTATTGTGCACCCAGGTCAGAGCACAGGCCTCTGAACAGTGACAGACAGGACAAGACCATGAAAATGAATGCTCAGTAAATGGGGATCTGCGTGAAGAACCTGAGGAATTGGGCCAATAGAAGTCTGCATGAGAGGTAGAGGAGTTGGCCCAGGCAGATGAGTACCCAATGTAGGAGGAATAGATCCAAGAAACATGAAAATATAGTCAAAGAGAATGTAGAAACTGTGAGAATAGGAGGGAAGATGTTAGGAATCAATGGAAGAGAGATGTAGGTGGAATTCGGGCTTTGCCAATCAGTTATCAACAAAAGAGTTTATGGGAATGTCTGTGCAGTTGGATACCAATTTACTCATCATCATCTTCATCAAATTTCTTTATTTCGCAATGTTTCCAAAGCATATAAAGCATAACACTTTAACACAGTTTTATTAAAATCTCATACATAAGTAAAACCTGATAAAACCCATTAAAATACCATCCAGGCTTGTGACATAATCAAAAATTTTATAAAGTGCCTTGTGACATCAACAATTTAAGTCATATTTCGGCATGCCACACATAACCCAAAATAGACATCCGTAGAAAGGATACTTTCAAAATACAAAGTGCCTTAAACAGATGTAGATAAAATCACATTGCATCGTCCATCAGGCCTCCCAGTCTATACAAGCTCTCTTACATTTGATGGAAGACCATAAGAAAGAAGCAATTAAAACACATACCAGTGGGTCACTCAGTTTTTTGATAAAATAAACGGCTGGTCGGCTTTGTCTAAATTTACATTTTCTTAAGAGCGGAAGGATATACCTCGCCCTTTGTCTTTTGTAGAAACTACAAAAAAGCAATATGTGAAGATCAGACGGCTCTAACATTCTAGCACATGGGTAGGCTATCAAATCATCCCTCTTATATGTTTTGCATGGGAAACCCAGGATTAGGGGAATACATTTCTAACAAAACCTCACCAAAACAAAACGGTGCTGGGTGTTCTTCACAAATGCCAAGGGGTCTATTATGATGTAGGGCGGATCGCCACCGCCCGCATGGCAGTGGAGATCCACCCTACATCATACCCCGCCTGCCACTCATTTCCCCCCACAATATTAGTATGGTGGGGGGACCCCGGTGGACAGAAAGACCCTCCCCCGGTTTTCCGCTGGTCGACCAGTCGACCGGGCAGGAAAGTGTCTGGATATGGTGGTGATGTCTCCTAGACACCGCCATCCATATTAGCATGGGAGCGGGAAGCAGCCTTTCTGTGGCAGCAACGGGAGCCTGTTACGGGCCCCCAGCGTATGGGGGTGCACATGGGGGGGTACCTATGGTACCCCCCTGCATTGTCACGGACAAGGTGGCAGGCACCATGCAGTGCCTGTCACCTTGTGTATGACAATGCACTGCCCACCCCAAATCTGGGAATGGAGGATGCCACCGCCACCGTGGCAGTGACATCCTAATTGCAGGTGCAGGACCGCTGCACCACTGGTGGCCGGTCCCAGCACCGCTAGGGTGGCGGCGGACTAAAGTCTGCCGGCCATCCTAATAGGTCCACTACGTATCCTTGTTTGTTTTGCGACATAGCAGGGGACATAAGATAAAGCTTCAGAGAAGATGTTATTCTGTTTTCCTCCTCTTCTCTCGTACACAGCCTTAATTTAAAAGAGTTCCTAAATTCTTGTCTTAGAGATAGTCACACAGCTCTTAGGGTTCACATATAATATTCCCAGCCCCATTACTCTCAATGTGCATTTCACATACTGCAACCAAGAAATCTTATGAGCATTATCAAGGGACAAACAGTCCCTCCTCCAAATTGAGTGCCATAATAGAAAAGGAGTGAGCCTAATAACATCGGAGAGGTAAGGAGAGCTAAGTTCCATGTGATAATTAAAATTGGAGCAACTATGAGGAAGAACCAATAGTTTGAGAAAATTATCCATGAGCTGTTGCGAAGGATCTATTTCCACTGTCCCCCAAACCCATGCCTCATACGTAACAAAAGAGATGGACTTTGCATTGTATACCCTTTTTATAGCCTCTGTAGGTTTGGACCTTAATTGTTTCATAAAATTAAAAATAGTAGTCACACTTCTTTCCATTACGTGTGCTCTATTTGCCACCATCTTTAGTGAGGAATTCTTGTTATGAAAGAGGACCCCTAAGTAGGGGAAGGTATCCTCCTCCTTCAACATTCGTGACCCAATATAAAATGCTGGGAGTTTCTTATGTTGTGCACCTGCCAGCACTAAAAAAGATTTTGCTTCATTAACACATAACTCTAGATTTGTCATAAAGTCGGTATGTGCTTCTATCAATCTCTTTAGGGCCACCCCCGTTCTGGCTATTAATACAGCATCATCTGCATACACTAATATCAGGATGGGGCTGCATTAAAAGAGGGGACATTCATAATAGACCCTAACACTGTGGTCTCCACACCATTTGTATAGATCGAGAATAAAAATGGTGCAAGGAAGCAGCCCTGACTGACTACTCTCTTAATCTGGAATGGCCTTTTGCACTCCCCATCCCTACCATAGCACATACATGCAGAGTACACCTGACTAATTAAATTAATTATAACAATATCTATGCCGGGTAGGCAGACAAAATATCGATTTTTTAATATCGACCTACCATAATATCGATGTTTTAATATCGAAGGGACAGAATATGGAAGGTAAGTAATATCGTTTTTTTTAATATCGAAGGTATCGAAGGGCCAGAATTTCGGAGGTAAATAATATCGATATTACTAATATCGATTTTTATATGATTTTTATGTATATTATTATGTATTTAATATGTATTTTTTTAATGTAATTTAAGTAAATGTTGTATTTTAGTACCGTAGCGGGTTGTGGGTTTATAGGGGAATAGGGTGGGAAGTAATTTAATTATACTGAATAAATTATTAATTTTTCAGGAATGATAAATTAATTTTAATTATTGGTAATGAATTTTTATTAATTGGTAATTTATTTTAATTCATTGATTAATTGATAATTATGTTCTGTAGCGGGTTGTGGGTTTATAGGTGAATAGGGTGGGAAGTAATTTAATTATACTGAACTAATTATTAATTTTTTAGGAATTATAAATTAATTTTAATTAATTGATAATTATTTTGTATTAATTGGTCATTTATTTTAATTCATTGATTAATTGATCATTATATTCTGTAGCGGGTTGTGGGTTAATAGGGGAATAGGGTGGGAAGTAATTTAATTATACTAAATTAATTATACATTTTGTAGGGATTATAAATTAATTTTAATTAATTGGAAATTCATTTTTTTTAATTGGTAATTAATCTTAATTCATTGATTAATTGATAAATTATATTCTGTAGCGGGTTATGGGTTTATGGGGGAATAGGGTGGGAAGTAATTTAAATGTAATTAAGTAATAATTTATTTTCAATAATTGTTTTTGCTAATTATATTATTGTTAATTAATTATTAATTGGTAATTATTTTTTAATAATTATTTATTGGGATTTGTAAATAGTTTAGATTAATGTAATACACATTTTTTTAAATATTTTAAAATATTAATTTATTTATAAGTATGTTATTTTTAACTTTGACGCTATCCAACACTTTCCCTACTGTTGCACTCTCTGGAGTTGGAATAGTAATTTTTACCCCTACGCTAACCAACACTTTCCCTACTGTTGCACTCTCTGGAGTAAGAATTGTAATTTTTACCCTTAAGCTATCCAACATCTTCCTTACTGTTGTTTTTTTTAGAGTTGGAATAGTATTTTCTTCCCTCTGTTACTTATTATTTTTTTTATTGTTTTAGTTAATGTAGTATAAAAATAAATTTTCAAAATATGAAAAGTAAATTTAATTTTTTTATTTGTTTTGCATAATCATTTATTTTTTATTTATGTTATTATTTTATGTGTATAGATGAATTTGTAATATATAGTTTTAATTATTTATAAGTTATTGCAATAAATATTACAACTAATTATTAAGTATACATATGATATATTATATGTATATGTTTAATTACTTTTTATTAAATTATGTATATTACTAATTAATTTTAAGTAATATTATTTATTTTGTACTGTTTTTTATATTTGTAAGTATTTTTTAATTAAGTTTACATATGTTTTTAATTAAAAAAACAATATTTTTTAAAAAACGCTATTTTTGCCATCGATATTTTTTTTCCGATATTTTTGTTCTTACCATTTTGTAGATAGGATGTCGATAATGTTGACATCGATATTATTGCTCCGATATTTTTGTAGGTCGATATTTTGTCTTTCTATATTTTGTCAGACATTCGTCTATGCCCATATCCTCCATAGTTGATCGAAGCTTGGGATGGGACACTTATTTGAAAACGGAGGAGAGGTCCACAAAGGCAATATAGATCTTTTTGCTTTTGGCCCTTATATATTTTTCGATATTCAGACTCAAATTAAGATATTGGTCTATTGTCCCCTTGTGGCTTTGGAAGCTGTACTGTGCTTGTATCAAAATATTCCTATCTCATACCCAGTCCTCCAACCTATTCAATAATAGGCCCCACCCATTTATCAGTGCTGTCTAATATGGAGATAGGTCTGTAATTTTGTGGTAAAGATTTGTCCCCTTTTTAAAAATAGGGAATAAAATAGTGGTTTTCCAAGAAGCGGGCGGGCCCACCTTGCTTATTGCATTAAAGATGTCAGTACTACTGCCCAAAGTTGTTGCTGATCTAGGAAAACATTTGTAGGACCCCATCAGGACATGGGGCTTTGGTGGTACTACAGTCAGTCCACGGGGCTCACCTCTGCCAGTTCAAACAAAAGTGTTAATTTCAAATTAGGTGTGTTTTGTGAAAAGTGGTGGGCCAGAGTCCATCGGCCAACCCAAAAATGTTCTCAAAATGATGTACCCAAGCTTCCTCACTGACATGGGTGCCCAGTGTCAGGTCTGCGTCTTCTTTAAGGAAAGGTGCATTTATCACTTGTCAAAAATACCTGCAATTTTTAGAAATTGCTGTATGCGAGAGGTTCACCCAGGATTCCTCCCTTAGATCTCTTAGCCTTGTTCCCCTGGGCCTCTCTATATGATTTGTGCAACTCCTTGACCAGTCTCTGGTCTTTAGGGGATTACCTACGTGCACTATGTAGATCTTTTACGTGCACTATGTAGATCTTTTTAAGTTTTTGAGCACACTGCATCAAACCAGCGTACCAGCGGGATCTCCTTGGAGGAATGAGTCCTAACCAAATTACTTTTGACTTCACCCAATAACTCTTAAAAAGGTATTATTAATCTTATCTCCCTCTGTTGTTTAGGTCATATTAGTGGGGCCACCTTCTCCTTATTAATTTGTTCAGATTTTAGTACAAGGCCATTTTTTCTAGCAAGAATTGGCTTTAAGATTTTATCAGCTACAGTATTGTTTCCATCTTCGCATACCATAGTTAGACAGAGAGGTGCATGATAACTATGTGCAAAACAGCTGCGTTCTGCTTGGGTGATTTTCCCACGAAGTGTTTCGGAGGCTAACACAAAATCTGTAGTTGATACGTACTTGTTTCGACCAATAGTGTATGCCAAGACACCGCTAGCCGGGTCTGTCTTGTTTACTACCTCAAGTTTTCTGGTTATTAGCAACCTATTTAATAAATCACGTTAGTCATTCTGTACAAAGGGGAGAATGACTTCTCCCTCCTCATTCACTAGGCCACAGATGGGGTTTGTCGAATGCTTGCAACAATGTACATTAAAATCTCCCATCCATACTATATTGATATGTCTTTTGCAGTGTGATTCGCAAATTGCCTCAATCTCCTTTTTGAGGATCCCCACCCCAGAAGACATATTCTCAGCAAAATTTTTATTATAGTAGTTAATCACTAGCCAATCCCAATCACCATGACCTTAGGATAAAAAAATATGAAAGTATGGACAGGGGCTATAAAACTTTGTAACTTTTAAAGTCAACCTGTTTGCTATTAATGTAACAATGCCGCCCCTTGCTCTACCAGTGGTAAGGAACTGCTATAGTTTGAAAAGAGCGGTATCCATCTAAAGAAATTGGGTCTACTGCCCACGTTTCCTGGAAGCATAAAATGTCCTGCTTCCTTACAATACTCAGCCAATCTGTGTTGCCCAGCTTTTGACCAGGACCAGCTACGTTCCATGTTACAATTTTTAGGCAAAAAGTACCTGTACCATTTATTGTCTGCCGCTCCTATCTTGTTGGTTCTTGTTGGTTGACCAGAGGATAAACTGGGTGGGAAACCTGTTGATGTATCCTCTGCTCCTTTTGTTAGTACCTGTGGTACTAAAATATTGTGACAAGTTTGTTGAAGCCTGAACTCAGAGATATGGAGCTGTAACCTTCATCATGCTAAAAGTTGGATCAAGCAGAGCCTATTGCAAAGCTCTTCTACCATGAACAAGACACTGAAGTTCCACTCTGAAACATTCAGTATATGTAAATAAAATGGCCAGTTGCAGCTGACTTTTGAAGAATGGATTCTGAGACTAGATGATTGTTGTCCTGATTCTTGATCTCTGTCAAGCAATGGCAAATATCTCAGAGATAAATAAAAAAGAGAGCCCATGTGTGGACCTAGAGATCCTCTTTTCAATAGGAATACCTATCCAGCAAACAAAAACGTGTCCACTTTCCACCCATTCTGATATCGAGATTGGAGACCGTCATCAAGTCAATAGATTTTCTAGGAAGGAGGCTCGGTGGAGGATCATAAGTTTTCAGCAGAGGAAGCAGTAGACATTAGTCCTATGTGAGATTTTATTTCAGTGGAATTAACGGTAGCTAACAGTTGAATATTTGTTTTATAAATGTTACTGTAAGCCTAAAGTTAACTCTCAAAGGGTTATTTTTAAATAATTAGCAGTTGAATATATCGAAACATTTAACAGTAAATGTGAGTTTCAATTATATCCTACACTATAAAAGAAAAAGTAAGAGGTATGAGAATAAAACAGTATATTTATAACAGAGAATGGGTGGTATATATCATTGAGTGCTCATTTTCAAAAATTCACTTGTTGGACCTGGCCCTCTCCGCAAGACCACCCCAAAACATTTTGCTTTTACCCTCCACTTTTTCCTGAATTTGTTTTCGTTGTCCTTAGGTACTTTTCCACTGCCAACCAGTGCTAAAGTGCTTGTGCCCACTCCCCTCAATCATGGTTACATTACATGCCCATTAGGGCCATTGCATCCAGGTAGGGCTGCCTGTTTCTAGCTAGGTTAGTGCACCCTGGGAATAAAATTTAGACTATAGGTCTACCCTAGACCTATTTAAAATATCACCCCGTACTCACTAAACTACCTAGTCCACACACCCGCATGCACCCAACGGCTTCATCAACAAAAGATCTCAGCTAAAGAGCCCCTTTGTGGGTGCCCGCCGGGCATTGCAGCGCTGGCACGACGAGGAGCAAGCCCCTTTATGAAGCATGACATCCCTCGGGATATGTGAAGGCACTTTATCACAAACCTAACACTCCCACCCACACTTAGGAACAGCACACTAGTCTGTTTTATCAGTTTACATTGGCTTATACCCAATTGACATATTTAATTAACTTGTAAGTCTCATGTAGAGTGGTATACCATACACCCAGGGCCTGTAAATCAAATGCTATTAGTGAGCCTTGTGCACTAATTGTGCCACCACTTAATTATCACTTCAAAGCATGTCCCAGGTCTGCCACTGCAGCATCTGCCATGCTGACTTTGCATTAAAACCCCCCTTGCAAAGCCTTAAACTCATCTTTTATTATATCACTCCTAAGGTACGCCCCAGGTAGCCCATAGGGAAGAGATCGGTATAATTAGAAGGTTGGGCATGTACTTTTAAATGTTACATGTTCTGGAAGTGAAACATTCCTAAATTGGTTTTGCACTACTGTGACGTCTACCCCTCCCACAGGGTAACAGATTCCTTATTACATTTAGTGATCTGCAATTTCTAATTGGGAGCATGATGCTATGTCATCTTTGGTGTCTCTTTGGAATTGTAATGAAAAACCATATTAAATGGTAAAGTTGGGATTTTGCTCAATATTTTGATAATGCCACTGTTAGACAGTTGTCATTTTTCAACCATTAACCTATTTGCACCTGTAGCCTGTCTTGGGTCACAAGACCAGGTGTGACTGACTGATTTTGTAAATACCTCCCAGACAGTCACGCAATAGAGGGATTAGGTGTGCCTCAAAAGGCTATCTCCAGGAAAGATAGGGGTGGAGCTGAGCACAGCCCACTTGCAACTAAATAACCTGTGCTCTGCTTTTGCACAAAGGGCCTAACAACCCTACATTATCGCTGCAGCCAGCTTGGAGTCCGGGAAGGGGAGTCAGGAAATTCCATGCACTTCAAAGTCACAGTCTAGAAGCTTTTCTCGCTTTGCAGAAGGAGTGCACTAGTGTATAAAAAAGGTACCTCAAACACCAACTTTTCATTACCCTTCTAGACCTGTAGATACTCTGCCAGGAAGAAGGACTGCTGTGCTGGTGAAAAGACTGCCACTCTGATGGACTGCTGACCTGCTGCTGCCTTGCTGATTTACTTCCTTTCTGCCTTGCTGCCCTCCCGTCTGAGGAAGAAGAACTGAACTTACAACTTGAACCCAAGACCACCAGAATGACTCCAAATTGCCAGTTTGCTGGCCTCCTGATCTGAGCCTATCTTTAGTGAGCCTTGACCCTCCTAGTGGTACCCCCCAGTCCTGAACCCTTGGAAGTGGTGTTGAAAATGACCAGGTAGCCAAAATCCAAAAGTGGGGAATATTGTAGACTAAAAAACTGATCCGAGAATCAGGAGACTGGGACTAACCTGCTTGCCAGTCAGACTAACTTTGTTGCTTCTCCTGCTCTGTTCTTTTTTGCAGCAGCAGTCCTGATTGGAGGTCCTTCACCAAACGGTTATCCGACCTTATGAAACTGTCTTTGGTTTCAGCCCTCTGCCTCATCCTGCTGGAGATTTTCGAATTCCAATTCAGCGACTAAGTCTGGATGTAGAAATCTTCATCAAGGCTTTGACTCAAGTCTTTCCAATGACCACGCTCCTTCGTCAGACACCTCCTGCACCCTTGTCCAGCTTAACTTCTCCATCTCAGAATTGTTTCAGAAATTCTTCTAATTCCAAAAGTAAGAGCTGACCGGGCCCAATCCACTTCTTGTATCCAAACGTGCTTCATTGTGGTCAGACATATTTTTTCACTTTGACTTGGTCTCACGTGACTAGATGTCCACAATTGGTGCTTGATTCATTTGGGATTATTCTTTTGTTGTGTTTTCACTTTATTGCTGCTTGTGTTCTGCATAAATACTCAACATGGTGCCTCTAAGTTAAGCATGACTGATTTTTGTGCCAAGCTACCCAGGGTTAAGCACATGTTAATATAGTGACTTTTTGAGGTTCACCCTGCATGGGATTGTGGCTTTTGCTTGATCAGGGCTCACACCCCAGTCAACCAACAACCCTATTTCTCATCACTCCAAGTATTGTCACATTTAGAGTCACTACAATACCTCCTTGCCTATTTCTGATATGGTGCCTGTTAGAAATGGGTGACTCTAGTTGGTAGTGGTATTCACCCTTCCAAGTAGGGGCCCTACCTTCTAGTCATGGCAAGGGAGTTACACATATCAACACAAAAAGGGGTGGGAAGGAGAAACAAAGCAAAATAAGGATAGTATAGGAAAAAATAATTAATATTGGGGAAGTCACGAGGACAACAACGGGTAACCTGGGAAGACCAGGACCCAGAAATTACACAGAGAATAACCAGAAGCATGGCTTCGAGCAGCACGCCCGGGACCAGCCGCCAGCCTCCTTAGTGGTCAATCTCTCCTCCTACGTTCTTTCTCCTATTCAGGAATGCCTGCTGAATAAGGGTTTGGGATTTGTTCCCACTAACCCTTTGGACCCCTGCCGGTTGCGGCAAGATCTGGCTGCCTTCTTTCGCAACCTGAGATTACGGGTGTTTTTTGAGGACAAGGAGCAAGAGGATTCTCTCAGAGGGGATACTCCCTTCCGCCCTAAGTCCACCTTCACTCCACAACTGGCACTGCTTCCACCAGAGGTGGCGACATTTGAACAGGCTGTGGTACACGACCTGGAGAATCTGAATACATCACAGTCGCGCTCCTTCTCTAATCTCTCTACTGTGGAAAAACTAGCCCTGAAGGAACTCATGGACTGTAAGGAGATTATTTTGAAACCTGCCGATAAGGGCGGTGCTACGGTACTGCAGGACATAGGCATGTACAACAATGAATGCCTTTGAATATTATCCGAGGAGATGAATTACCAAAAACTTTGAGAAGATCCCACCAAAGCAATCACTCTAGAGATAGTGACGGCGGTAGAGGAGGCTAGATCTAATGACTGGATCTCAGATATGGAGGCAGATTTCTTAGTCAATACACAACCAAAGACGCCTTACTTCTATGTCCTCCCGAAAATACATAAACCAGCACGACCCCCTCCCGGGAGACCTATTGCCTCCGGGATGGGGTCGTTGCTGAAACCCCTCTCACAATTCTGTGATTTTTATTTGAAGCCCTTGGTCCAAAAAGTCACTGCCTACCTAAGAGACACCCTTGATATCCTGAATCATTTGAAGAATATGCCTTTCGACCCGGATCAATAATGCCTCATTGGGCTTGATATTGAGGCGTTATATACCAATATCCCGCAGAGGGAAACCCTGCGGGTGTTGGAGGATATCTTGTTCCTGGAAGATTGATCTTACCAGACACCGCGAGCATTCATTCTTCATCTGACTGAGATAGCCCTAACCCGGAACTTTTTTGAATATGAGAACCAACTATACTTACAGACCCATGGGACCTCCATGGGGAGTGTCTTTGCACCCAGCCTGGCGGAACTTTACGTCGGTGCATTTGAACAGAGTGTCATCTATCATGATACATGCCCATGGAGGTCCAATATCAGGCTATGGCGTTGATACATCGATGACGTCCTAGTCATTTGGCGGGGTGATGCCACCTCTATTGGCCTGTTTTTGGAAAGGCTGAATGAGAGAAATCCTCTTCTACACCATGACTAGAACCAGCTTGCCCTTCCTGGATTTAGTCATCGAACCAGGAAAGGGGGTCCTACAAACGAGGGTACGTCATAAGGCAACAGATAAAAACTCGTTACCGGCATATAGTAGCTTCCACCCCCGTTCACTGCGGGAAAATCTACCGATGGGGCAGTGTTTCCGGATTCAACGGAACTGCTCAGAACGCAGTGTTTTTCTGGGGAAGCTAACCTCTTGTCAACTAAACTTCGGGAAAGGGGGTACCTGAAAAGAATAATCCAACGGGCTAACAAGAGAGCATGTAATGCCAACCGCGAAGCACTCCTCTCGAAGACAAATAGACCTGCAATCAACAAACCAGTCTTTGTCTCAGTCTTCAACACAGCTTCAGATTAGACGGACTATATTGAAGAATTGGAGAATTCTGAACTCAGGGAACCTTCAAGTGACTCAACTCCTGTTCTCCTTCAAACGCAGTCAAAACCTCAAGGATCTCTTGATTCATACAAGACCTAGAATTTCCCCTGTACGTTGTGTGGACGGGCCTATCCCGGGCCTGCCTCCTGTCATGGGACATTTTAGTTGTGGATCCTGCAGCGTTTGTCATTTGACCACCAATACTAAAGAAATTGACGTCGGCCTAACAACCCCTTGGGAGCAGAGATCACATACGAACTACAATACGCAAGGGGTCATCTACTTGATCACATGCCCATGTGGGAAACAATATGTGGGCATGACGAGTAGGAAAGTCCGGATTCGTATCACTGAACATCGGAATACGATCAGATGTGGTAAATCAAACACGAGGCTGACCACTCATTTCATCGAGGCAGAACACTCAGCTGAGGATCTAAGATGGACTGTCATAGAGAAACCGAGTGTAGGACCCCAGGGTCAGAGTAACATCAGGGCTTTCTTCATAAGAGAACAGAAATGGGTATAACGCCTCCGCAGTGACCTACGGGGCTTAAATGATGATATACCGTGGCATGCCCTTACTAAATAAAAAGTAACTACCTAGTAGTAGGGGATTATCTTATGTCTCAGGTTACCCCTGGTGGATTCTTAAGTACAGCTTCTAACATGGACCTATTCTAGAGTCTGGGTCCTTGAAATGCGTGGGGTCTCTTGTTTGTATTAGACCTGAACAGGCTCCCCATGTTAATCAGACTTGTAGTTATGTATGGCTGCAGAATGTCCATCCGATCCCTTCAATCGGCTCTTAGAACCGGATACGTAACATATGTGGTTTCTAAACTACAAATCCCGGCATCCCCACACGTCAATTGACGTTCTGGCAAGGGCGCGTTGACTTGCTAACGCCCACGTGACTATACGCAAACTAAACGCCGCAGAAGAAGGTGCTTTAAATGGCTGAAGGACTGCAGCACCACTACCTTCGTGGCGTTTGAGTGAGCGGGCATGAGAGGTGTCGGTCCTTCCCTACGGAACAGTAAGGAGTAGATAGTGGTCCCTGTTTTGAGCTTCTGTGGGACGTGGAGGTACATGTTTCTATGACCGCTTGTTGGGGGCTATCGGTCTGTTTACAGACCCATGGGAAGTACCGGGAAGTTAGGCGGATCCTTGCACTCTCGACTATTTGGGTTATCATGGAGATGGAGGCAAGGTGGGTTAAGAGCTATTTATTTACTCGCCTTGAGTGCCACTGTTTTATTCATTTTTTTAAACACAGGTTGTGTTCTTTGGGAAACCCCCCGCCTGACGCCAGTACGAGCCTTAGAACAAAATAGACTCGGTAAGATCTTTGTACTTCTGCCCAACTCGGCGGGTCTCACAGGGCGTTATCGGCATTTTCATGAGAGATATATGAAGGATAACTATAAACGTTAAGAGAGGGATATGATAGCATATCCCCCATGTATGTGCACACAGATATTGTTCTTTTAGTTAATTTGTAACACGCGATAGGTGTTTTTGAACAGTTGAGAACGGACTTAAGGGCACGAAACTTCACCGAAAGAAGTGAGTGTTTGAGTTGCTCTGTCTGAGTCTTTGAAAGAAATCCCCTAATTAGGGCAATAGGAGGGAAACAGGGGCTAGAGATCGAGCAGTGCCTCTGAATACAGAATGCGGTACACACCTCTTGATATATGATACCACCAAGGGTAGATGCATTTTGGCAGTGCTTTGTATCCTCTTCCCTTCTTTTTACAGTAATATGGTTCCATGCTGGTGGAAGTCCCTCCATGTGGGCTGCCTCTAAATATGCCTAAATGAGGTAAGAGGTGGGATAGGAATGGGACAGGCTGACTGTCCTGATGAAGACCGCAGTGACCCGCTAAAGAGAGGGCATCCCTTACCGAAGTGGAATACTACATTTAGTGGTTAACCTGTCTTTTTATAGCATTCGAAGACTAATTTATGCCAATTTTAGTATTCAGTAGTATTCTTTTCGGGAAGGCTAGTGCATGAAGACTACTGATATTTGAGTGGTACTTCTTGAATACTCACAGAATGCTAAGCACATACTTATTTGTAATCGCATAGTCTTCATTTACAATGCAGAACATTTAGTGAATACAAACAAATTGAATACTACTGGACTTTATCCAGACTACTATTAACTTTCTATTCAAGCTGCATGCTGAATGGTAGATTAATGGTGCCTTATTTATTATACTATTTTTATGCCTTATTTAACCCCTTCCATGCTGATGACGAGCTCAGCTCGTCATCAGGGTTACCTACCGTGTGCTGATGACGAGCTGAGCTCGTCATGTAAAGCGGTAAATTTAAAAATGCCGCATACAGCGGGAAAAACGGCCGCACGCATGCGGTTAATATACTTTTGTGGTGTTTGTGTAGTATAGGGTAGTGTTTTAGTGTTTAGGGTTGTACGGGGGAATCGTGCAGGGTAGTGTTTGAGTGTAGGGAACAGACTGGGGGTCGGGGGAGGGTCGTGCTGGGGGTAGTGTTTTAGGGTTTAGGGTAGTGTTGTGGTGTTTGTGTAGTGTAGGGTAGTGATTTAAGGTTTAGTGTAGCGCTGGGGGGTCGTGCAGTGAGTGGGCTAAAGAACGGTGATGGATTTAACCCAGATCTGTAGACTGGGTGTGAGTGTTTGATTGGTTCAGATGCTCCGTCCATCACCAGCCCCTTTTGTACCAGTTTGTTCGCCATAAGTTGGCAGGGTATGCTCAGACATGAGTCCCTTGCTCACTTTGCCACTGGATTCAAGCAAGCCGTGCTGAAGACGGCTGAAATGCCAGAAACCGGTCCTCAGAAGCTTGTTTCCGGTCCAGGGAAGGCATGGCTTGGCAGTTCGGGCTGGACTGTTCCCATGAGGAACAGGGTCAGACTGATTTGCATATGGCCATGTCTGAACTGGAGTGGCAGAGTGAGCTAAAGAATGGCGATGGATTTAACCCAGATCTGTTGACTGGGTGTGAGTGTTTGATTGGTTCAGTTGATCTGTCCATCACCAGCCCCTTTTGTACCACTTTGTTCGCCATAAGTTGGCAGGGTATGCTCAGACGTGAGTCCCTTGCTCACTTTGCCACTAGATTCAAGCAAGCCGGGCTGAAGACGGCTGAAATGCCAGAAACCGGTCCTCGGAAGCTTGTTTCCGGTCCAGGGATGGCATGGCTTGGCAGTTCGGGCTGGACTGTTCCCATGAGGAACAGGGTCAGACTGATTTCCATATGGCCACGTCTGAACTGGGGTGGCATTGAGGGCTAAAGAACGGTGATGGATTTAACCCAGATCTGTTGATTGGGCGTGAGTGTTTGATTGGTTCAGATGCTCCGTCCATCACCAGCCCCTTTTGTACCACTGGGGGGTCGTGCAGGGTAGCGATTGAGTGTAGGGACCGGACTGGGGGTTGGGGGAGGGTCTTGCTGGGGGTAGTGTTTCAGGGTTTAGGGTAGTGTTATGGTGTTTGTGTAGATTAGGGTAGTGTTTTAGGTTTTAGAGTAGTGCTCAGGAGTCATGCAGGGTAGTGTTTGAGTGTGGGGACCGGACAGGAGGTCTGGGGAGGGTCGTGCTGGGGGTAGTGTTTTAGGGTTTAGGGTTGTGTTGTAGTGTTTGTGTAGTGTAGGGTAGTGTTTTATGGTTTGGGGTAGTGCTGGGGGTCGTGCAGGGTAGTGTTTGAGTGTGGGGACAGGACTGGGGGTCGGGGGAGGGTCATGCTGAGGGTTGTGTTTTAGGGTTTAGGGTATTGTTGTGGTGTGGTACTCCACTCAATTCCACTCTGCTTTACTCCATTTAACACCACTCTGCTTTACTCCACTCCAGTCTGCTTTACTCCACACAACTCCACTCTGCTTTACTCCACTCAACGCCACTCTGATTTACTCCACTCAACCCCGCTCTGCTTTACTCCATGCCACTCTGCTTTATTCCACTCCACTCAACACCACTATGCTTTACTCCACTCACTCTGCTCAATTACATTCTGTTTTACTCCACTCCACTCTACTCAACGCCACTCTTCTTTACTCCACTCAACGGCAATCTGCTTTACTCCACTCCACTCTGCTTTACTCCACTCAAGATCACTCTGCTTTACTCCACACAACTCCACTCCACTCTGCTTTACTCCACTTCATACTGCTTTACTCGACACCACTCCATGCCACTCTGCTTTACTCCGCTCTGCTTTACTCCACTCAACGCCATTCGCCTCACACAACGCCGCTCTGCTTGTCCACTCCACGCCGCTATGCTTGACCACTCTACGCCACTCTACTTTACTCCACTTAATTTCACTCTGCTTTACGCCATTTAATGTCACTCTGCTTTACTCCCTTAATGTCCCTCTGCTTTACTCCACGCTTTACTCCACACCACTCTGTTTTCCTCTAAGCCATTTTGCTTTACTCCACTTAATACCATTCAACTTTGATCCACGCCACTCAGCTTTGCTCCAGCCCACTCAGCTTTGCTCCACGCCATTCAGCTTTGCTCCACGCCACTCTGCTTTACTCTACGCCACCCTGCTTTACTCTACGCCACCCTCCTTTACTCTACGCCACTGCGCTTTACTCCACACAACACCAATCTACTTTACTCCGCTCCACACCACTCTGTTTTACTCTACGACACTCTGCTTTTTAGTCCCCTAAACACCACTCTGCTTGTGGCACTCTGCTGTAATCAATAATCCTGACTTTTTTCTCCCCTGCTACTTACCATTGGTTCCCTCCACTGTCCTTCTTTACTGCCTCCTAACTTCCCTTCAAGGCTGAGGTGCACCAGTAAAGTAGTTTACTTACGCTTTGGGTCTTCAGTTGTTGTGTAGGAGAACTCCTTTCTCTTTTTTTTTTTTAAATTGTGGCAGAGCGTGGGTCACTTTTTTTCGCCACACTTTAATAAAGTGCTGTACCCGTGTTAATAATATGAAAGCAGGCACAGTGGTTGCAGCATCAAGTTTCATAAAGTTTATACTTAAGCACGGCTTGCGCTTTCATGTTATCAACACGGGCTCCATGCTTTAATAAAGCGCAGCATCTGTACTGATAATGCTGAAGTATAAACTTTATGATACATTATGCTGCAGCACTGCACCTGCTTTCATAATATTAACTTGGGGCCACACTTCAATAAAACGCGCACCCGTGTTGATAATATGAAAGCAGGCACTATTATACCTCTATTTGTACCGCTGTAACCACTGGAATCACACTAAATGAAGATCTTCCATTTTGGTGAGGGATATCAAGACTGCAGCTTAAAGGAGGACTGTTTTAGGATCTTAATTTCCTGCCTAAACATTGTCCATCCTTCACCTATTTTTTAATCCTGGCCGGGAACCTACTAATAAAGGGTTTGTATAGGTATCCACGAGCCAGTTTTTTGTTTTTTTTTAAACCTTTATTGTGCATAGTAAGCGTACAAATACGGGCCCACAACCATACAGGCCGGCCTCGAAAGCAGTCAGCAGCACAAAAAGTAAGAATAGATCAACCCAGCAGTCCCAAAGAAAACCCATGCGATAAGTGTCCAAGACGTGACTCAAATAAGACGGGACCGCTAGGGACAGGAGGAATCAGGTTAATTTTAAAAAGTTTTGTAGATAAGAAGGATCAGATGCATTCAATCCACCGAAAGCAAATGGCAGGCAACGAGCCAGCGAGTTAGCAGCAAAACGAGGGAGAGAAATTAAAAGCAACAAAGGATAATAATCATCAGGATAGTTGCACAATAAAACAGTACATGTTGGCCATCGCCCGCCCCATGGACTCAGTACACCCAAATCCACGAAAGTGACAGTATCAACAGCGGAGAGAATAGGTATCACTACCCCGAAGCACCTGACTGACCCAAAGGAAGAAAAAGAAAAAGGAACCAAGAAAAGACGAAAGAAATAAGGCCCATAGAAACTGAAACTTAAACAAAATCCCTACCCCCAACCCCCCACCCTGCACGTATGCAGAGGCTATGGCCTACCCCCCCTAGCAACGTGCCTGTCGCCCACAAACCGAACCCGAAATTTAGAACAGAAAAGGGAAGAAGAGAAGAAAAAGAAAAAACATAATACACAGAAGACCGGAGGAGGGCCAGCGGATATTCTCAAAACTACCATCACATATCACTCCAGCCGCCCGATCCCAGACCCCGCGACCAATACAATACCCATGGTCGATATCCCCGGCAGTCCATCAGTGTCCCAGCAGTACAAGTGAGAACAGTCCTGACAGGACGGGAGGCACACTCAACCCTGCCCCCTGCGATGCGATGCGAAGCAGCGACATAGTCCAGCCTCATGGTAGACATCTTGAAGGAGGCGAGCGAGCCACGTATCCAGATCCGAGTGGGGGGACGACCAGGAAAGTCCATCCGATACACAGCCATGTAGATATCAGTGGCACAAGAAGGAACAGTGTACAACAAAGATCCTCCAGAATCGACAAGCCCAGTCAATAGGAGCCGCGTCAGGATGGGGAAGCAAGTCGTGCCAAGGACCTCAGGAAGGGCAGCTAGACATGGCGCCCGGCTGCGCGGCTCCAGCCACATCGCATCTCCGGAAACTTTAGTTCGCCCCAAGGATAGTACAGCGGGCACCTCAAAAATAGCAGGATCTCGCACCCTCAGCGTGCCGATAGCAGCCCGAGAGGAGGAACAACAGAAGGCAGAAGCAGAGTGCGGCAGAGTGTCCTGCTCCCGGAGGCATCCATGATCAAGCAATGGTGTCGCAGGTGAAATCACATCTAGCCGGTCGCCCAACCCACGGGCAGCAGTACGTAGAGCCGCTCTCAGAGCAACTAGGGCGCCCAAAACGTCACCGATCAGCACTGGTGCATCGGGGAGAGAGGATTCAGCAGTCTTCTGCACGCAAGGCGAACAAATGCAGCACTGTCCCATAAGCCGTCCACCATCACCCTTCGCAGGCAGCTGGGCACCGCGCAGACACGAGCCATGGCACAACCAGGCTTGAGGCACAGGGGAAGCACACTCCATGTGCACAAAGTATCAGCGCGATGTGGGCAGACAGCAGTGTCGTCGGTAGCAGCCCAGGGTCCGCTGTCCCAGGAAAGGAGAGCAGGCTGTAAGATGGCGCCCAGCCCAGCTCGTTGAGAGACAAAGTATCCAGCAAAGACGTCTCCGGGTGAAGGACACGATACAATGTGTTCCCCGCATCGGTGGCGCGCGAGCCCGTGAACCGATGAAGCAGGTTGCAGGGAGCAGGACGAGCCTTACGCCACCGTGTCCGATCCGCCGGTAATGGTGGCTGTTATTATGAGCAGGGCCGGCCCCAGTCCGAGAACAAAGACCCGGCCACAGCCGCGCAGCGCCAGGAGGAGGCGGAGACGTTCCAGTATTCTCACTGCCGGGATCGAGCAAGAAAACACACCAATAGATCCGGGGTCGCCTCCCGGTTCCGCCGACGTTACTCAATAGGAGGATAGGCAACAGGATAGAGCGGAAAACGGGAGAAAGGCGAGAGGGTCGGCGGAGCCGAGGAATCAGGCGGCCATCATGGTTGTCGGTTAGGCTCCTCCCATCCACGAGCCAGTTTTAATGAGCACTTCCTTACTGCACTATTTTGTCTATCTCTAACCCAGTCTTTTAAAGGGTAAGACCTTGTGATTATTGTTAGTCACTTTTGTGTTTGTCCTTATGTGTGTTATGATGTGTGTTTAGTGTTCCCCCTCCCTATGCTCCGCCCCCTGCGTGGCTACGCGGGGGCGTATTGTAAGCAGACCCGATGATGAAGCATGTCACACACATTTGTGTGTGAGTGAGGGCAGTTTTTTCAATATTAATTATTTTTTCCTATACTGTCCTTATTTTGCTTTTTTTCTCCTTCCCACCTCTTTTTGTGTTGATATGTGATTTACAGGGGGTTCAGGGTCGTGGAGTGTAATGATTGACCCACTCCCCTCCTTTGTGAGATGTGAAGGGAGTTACACACCCAAGATAACTCCTGCTTAGACCCTTGGGAGCTTGGCACGAGCAGTAAGGCCTATGTCAGAGGTTGTGTGTAAAGTATTTGTATATAGCATGTACAGTAATACAGTGAAAATACTACAAATGGACATCACACCAGTTTAGAAAAATAAAGTATCTTTATTTAAACCAAGCATAACAAAAATCCAACATACACTCCTCAAAATATCACTTTTAACAGATTTTACAGATTTTAGCAATTCTATCCATATAAGTCTTAAAGATGCAGTGATTTTACACAATGTACTTTCAGATGGATGAAAATTCACAAGAAAATCAGCTGCAGAGGAGAGAAGCACAGGGATGCATTGGTTCTTGAGTCCCTGTCGAGGTCGACACGTCAGTTCTGCTGCACTTAGGAGAAGTGTTCAGTTCAATCCAGACTTTAAGGGAAAGATATGCATTGAATTCCAATGCGATTCCGGTTGGCAGGTGATGTGTTGGAAAAACTACGCATCACACATCCCCTTTGTGAATGGGTTACACCAACTTGAAGGCGGAGGTCAAATGCTAATGTTTTACGACTGTATTTTGGTCACAAAACATTCATACATACCCTTGCGATTGGGCATTAGGGAGATGGGCACTAAACACTCCCCTTCCTTATACCAAATTGCAAACCCAAAGTGGACACAGTTACACAAAACCATATTATGCATCTACAGATGCACTGTTTTTGTGGATGTCAGCTGGCTCAGCTTATTGAAAAGTGCTTCTGTGATACATTTTCCTTGAGTTTTCTGTCCTGAATAAGCAAACCCAACAACCCCCTGCTGGCTAAAGACATAGGTCCTGACACCAGGATTATAAAGGCGAGGCATCTTTTCGACTCACTTTATAATGTTAGGTGTTTACTCTTTTTGACAATGTGCATAAATACCCTTGCTATCAAGCCACTAACTGAATATATAGCCCACAAAATGACAACTGGGTCACACAAAATTCTTTATCAAAGTGTCTCATAGTCCCTTTCATGAGCCATGGGTTACATCACTAAGGAGATCAACAAGGTGCTTTAACAAGTAACGTAGAGTGTGACCCATATGTATTTTAACAGTTTTATTCATTTTTGCCAGTGTTCTGTTATATTTAAGTCTTCACAAACATATAGGTGCTACATTTTCTAAACATTTTTGTGAACTCCAAGAAAGTAAGACATTGATTCCAAATGAAGAGCTCACTCACTATCTGGGAGTACATTTCAATTTTTCTTTGAAACTTTAGTTCATAGTGATGGTCCAGAGTATAAGCTGTTGGCATCGAACTGTCTGAGAACTTTCTTGCATTTGCAGCAGCCCTTTTATGTTCAACCTCAGACACAAATATAGTATAGTTTCACTAATTATGCACTGCATTGAACTTTCCTACATTTCTATCTTTTAAGGACACATGGAAAAGACTCGAGGGCAGTGGCAATTCGGAATTGTCCAAACAGTTGATACTTTGCAAATATTTATTGTAGTAGTGATAGCATTGTTTAATTATTTTTATTGTTTAAGACACAGCCTCTAACAAATTGATACTTACAATATATAAGTACTGAATTATTTCCTTATAGTTACTGATTAAACGCCCCCACTTTATAATATTCGACCCAGTTCACATAATACATATGATTGCAAGAATTCATACACATATATATGTATAAGTATCAAAATACAGAAATTATTAATACAAAAAAGAAATACTGTATCTAAACACATCTGCCTAGGAAGTGCCGAGTTCAACCATTCTTCCGTTCTAGGGGGGTTAGGATCTTTCCATTTCTGACAAATTTCCCTGCGTGCTAGCAAAATAAGACAGAATAGAAGTCCTCTATCCTTCACTGCCAAGTTCTTTGTTGAGGAGCAGTCATCTGCAAAAAAGACTAGAGTCCCATTAACCATAATATTTATGCCGAAAATCCTGCGCAGGTAGCCCCCAATCCCTTTCCAAAATGTTGCCAGCTCTGTGCATTAAAAAAAGACATGGATGTCGTTAACTTTAGGGGCCATGCATCTATAACATTTTGGCTCCGGAATTGGGACAAATTTTGCTATTTTAGCTGGGGTATAATAGGTACGATTGGTAACAAAGAAATGGTTTTTCTTTCAGATGGCTGATTTTGTATATTTATAAAGAGGTTTTAGGGAGGGCTCTAATAATTCCTCTATAACAGATTCAAAGGGAGATTGTCTCCACACCAAAGCCTGAGATGGAATATCTTTAATCATCTGCTTCAACCAATTTCTTGTACCAAATTGATACCTCTCTCTTTAACAGATGGTCCGATATAAAGAGAAGCTCAGTATCCCAGTCTCCCATAATACCCCCGCTCTCTGCCTCAAACCAGGATTTAAATTGTAAAAACTTGAATTTGGAGAATCCAGGGCCTATCTTAGCTCTCAAAATTTCCCACAGATGCACCCCATTAACATCCCCCAGATCTGACCAAATAGAGACCACAGCTTCCCTAATAGGGGCAGTCAATCCATCTTTAAGGCAAAGAGGAGACCCCGGGGAGTCCCAAATGGGGGCGTGGTCTGAATAGTACCCTATCTCGCACCTGGTCCTTACTTTACACCAGATTTCTAGTGCATTTTTCAGGACCCTCAGGCGCACCTTCTTAAAAAATGTTGGTGCTCCAAATTTATAAAGGAACCCTTCTGTTCTGCCCCCTTTATTGTTGTTTGTCAACTCACTTAGCAGAAGCCCCCAAGCTGAAGGCGAGGGTTTTGTTCAAAGCATCCGCATGGCTTTAAATTGGAATGCTACCAGGTACCAACTAATATCTGGGAGAGCTAACCCGCCTTTGAACAACCTCCGTCTCAACTTCTTCCAAAACAACCTCACTCCTTTGTCCCCCCATATAAAACTCCCGATCTTGCCCTGTATTTTTGAAATATCACGTTGGGGGAACATCAGGGGAACAGCATTAAAGATATGTGTCAGCTTGGGGAGGATAGTCATTTTGACTAAGTTTACCTTGCCAAAAATAGTCAAAGGAAGATTCTTCCACCTTGCGAACAAACAATCCAGTTAATTGATGACTTTTTTCAAATTCAAAGGGGCAATTCTATCCAGCTCGTTGACTATAGCAATGCCAAGATATTTAAACTCTGTACTTATCTGCCCTGTCCAGTGTGTTACATTCCAGCACATTACCTCCGTCATGGAGGAGTTGGCTAGATATCCAGAAATTGAGCCAAACTCCCCCAAGAGGGTCTTAACCCTTGGCATTGCTACTTCTGGGTCGCTGGTATAGAAGATAATGTCATCCCCATAAAGTGCTATTTTTGATGAATACTGCTGAGATTTAAAAGGAAGAATCCGATCATCTTACTTTATTGCCTGGGCCAACGGCTCTAAATATAGGTCGAACAGCAGGGGCGAGATGGGTACAACCCTGCCTAGTTCCCCTCTGAATCTCAAAGCTGGAAGTAAGCAAGTACCTATTTTCAATACTGGATTGCTTTGCATAGTTGAAACTCTTAATAACAGTTTTATTCCCTTCCTCATGCATTATAAATGAATCAATGAGCAACCTTTTAAAGTGACAGTGCAAAATACTCATTAAGGACTTACAGAGGTGTCTACAATACAATATTTCTTAATCAACCCGGGAGGTATCGACATTTTTCCTATATAGTTTTATACATTGCCATGTGATTTAAACTGGCATGGTACAAAATTCCCTTTTACTCATTACCTTCTTATATTCCTCCGCTCTGTATAAGTGGGGCTTTCAGATTTCAGTAGTTTGGTATTAAAGATTGGGCTATCAGTGTAGATATGAAAATGAAATATGAATCTTCATTATCTGAAAAAGGTGGCACGGTCAGTCCGAGCATAGCTGTTCAGTCAGTCGGTCAAAACATGTTAAAAACCTTTACACAGTAAAAACTTTTTACATAAACTAAAATTATTACATAAAATAGTAAATGCATTCCAGGCTAAAACCATGTCACGAGTAACATGAACTTCCATCAAATATGTACTCCAGTAAACACTCAAGCTTTTACTAAAACTTCATTCAGAGTCCATGGAAATCACCCCACGCCACAGGATGCATCTAAAAAACGCATTTCTAATAATAAATTGGCTGCTTGCCGCATTCTCCAATACCACACTTTAATAAAAACTGCTCTCAGTAATGATTTTCATTGTGCTTAAAATCACAGACAATCCAATAAAATGTGCATTAAATCCCCTTTCTTGTTAAGACTGCATTTACATATCCTTTCCTTGTCTAAAAAGGAGCCATGTGCTTAAGAGATTATAGCCTGATCACCACCGCTCCTGAAATTGAGAATACTCATTCTTAGGTGTGCATTGGGTAGCCTAACAAGCTTGGGGAAAGTTTCCACCTCCATCCATAAGGTCATCAGGAGATACTGATTTCTTATTCCTTAAATATCGCAAATCATCATCCCTGGCTATGGCTTTTGTAAGCTTTCGAATCTCAGCTTTAATAACTTTTGTTAGATTTGTCATACCACATTGTATTGTCAGTTTCTTACTATAGATTATCAATCCTTGCCCTGGTGGATCTTGCCCAATGGTAACTATTCGCAATTTCGTGTTTGCAAAGCGTTGATATTTTTGGGAACTCATCCCTATCTATTCTGGACCATAATCTTAGCATATCTGCAGAAGCTAAAAAGCTCTATTCTGTTAGGCCTATTTCTGTCCTAATGGTCTTGAGCATAATAGAGGGTGGTAGGGAAAGCAATTCTTTTAAACACCTACGCTCTTCAGGATCCTATTGTTTTCCCACTTATACAAAGTACCTCTACACCATATTGGAACTGTGGGCAACTCTTCCCCAGGCACGCCATCAATACTGGTCTTAAAGGGGGACCACCATACATTTTATCACATTTCTTGATTTCCCCTAATGAAGAAAGGTCTTTTGCCCGCAAGGAATCAATGTGCTCTTTCCTTGACAGATTCCTCAGAAACCACATCCCCTAATACTTGTATCTATTGACATCTCGATTATAACTTTATTTAGGAACCAGATAAACTTTACCTTCTATTCCTGAATGTAAGTATTTTAGGGGGGTCTTCTCAAGAACGTGTGATAATCGTTGCCAAAATCGGTTATCGCAATGTCTCACATCACCGTCTATCGCGGGAAAATAACTCTGTGTTAACATCCTATTCACAACACGGCGATAACGTGCAATATGTTCCTGATAACGCATCAAATATCAGCGACAAAGTCCCTGGGACGGCGATAAAAATGTAAACCCCAAAGCGAAAAATGTTGCGATGGGCCCAACCGCAATAAAAACATCAGCGATAATCTTTCCCAGGCAGCAATTCACACACGTCAGGTGGGAAAAATCACTATAAAAGTAGAAAAGGAGATGGCGGGTACAAGTACAGAGGACAACCAGAACCCCACAAGCCCCCCGGGGGACCAGCCTGGGATCTTAGGGTCAGGGAAGGGCATGGACAAGAAGAGTAGGAAAAAGCGGTTCAGTCCACAGGAAAACAGGATTCTGATAACGGAGGTGGCAGAACACCATCAACTACTGTTCGTCACCTCCACTGTGTCATTGGCAACAAAAAATGGAATATGGCAGTCCATCGGGAACAAGGTGGATGCAGTCGGAGTGCTGAAGAGGACAATGGAAGAAGTCAAGAGGTGCTGGAATGATGTGAAGAGCAAAACAAAGCAGAATCTCGCCAACAACCGGAAGGCAGCACTGCAGACTGGAGGTGGGAGTCCAGCGCCACAGGAGGAGCTGAACGAGATGGAAGAAATGGTGTCCACAGTCATCAGTGGAGAGAAGGTGGCAGGAGTTGGGGGATAGAACACTGCTCAACATGACCAGGGACTGGGCGATGGGGGAGATAGGCACAATGGCACACATGCACAATTAAGTATAGCACATTAGCGGACAAACCATGCCCCAGACCCCCAACTCCTACCAAGAGAACAATGTACCCAAGTCTGCAAAATCTCAGCACTGTATAAGCCCTGAAGTCAAAGGCACACCGCATGAAAGGATAAGGGGCAGCAAAATCAGACCTGCAGGCGTGATTCCCCCAAAATGCAGCACATACACATAACATGCAGAACACATCAACATTGACAAAAATGTGGTACAAACCGCAACATGTTCACAACAGAACAGAGAACACAACTGGTTCTGCTTGTGTGTACAAACTGGCCAATCACATTTGGCATTGCAGGGAAATGTGAGTTGAGAATGTACAAGTACAAACACACATCCGTGATGTTGTCAAAATGTCCACTGTCCCGTATCAAAAAGGCAGCTCTACCCAAACAGTCACAATGTACACCGTCATGCAGTCTGTATGTAAACATGCACAATGCGTCAACATACATGTGAACACAATGTTAAACTGCATCTCCCCTTCACATTGCCGAGGGAAAACCAACACCTCCAGCAGAGCAGGCCTCACCTCTCTTCTCTGATAATGAAGAGGACCACCACACCTTCGACCCGACGCCCTCCAACAGATCGTGGACCGATTCCGCACCCCACCTCCAGGAGCAGGGTAAACCCAGCTGCATTGATGAGACCCCACCCCCTGCACAGACAACACAACAGGCTGCACCCACTACCACAGCTGCCTCCCAGGACCCCACAAAGAACACATGGCCTTCCAACGCCATGTGTTGGTGTGCAAGGTGCAGCTGGCTGAACAGGTGCAGGTGGGGTTCGACCGCATGGCAGCCAAACTAGATGCTACACATGGGTGTCTAAGTCCCATCAGGCACCACTCACAGTCCCTAACAGACACCCACAGTCCGCTCCATGCTCTCCAACGATTCATGGCTGACATCACTGGAGTCCAAACTCAGAGACAAGAACAACTGTTCAGTCAGAGTGGCTCTAGCGATGTCACCCAGGATTTGGGACACATGCGGAGGATGATTGAGACCATGGAGCAGACAGAGGCGGAAAGAGTGGCTGCCACGGCTGCACACTAGCGAGAGGTAGCTAGGTTCCTCAATGCCCTAAAGACCCTCCTCATGGCATTGCTGCCACAGGCCTGGCGCTGATGAATGCTGCTGCTACCACTTCATCCACATCTTCGCCCCCTGAAGTGTCAGTGCCACACAGTGCTGGAGACAGAACACCACCACCCACTCATGAGGCACATGAAACAGCAGAGGACAACAATGCGGATGAATCTGCCTTCGTGGTAAGAAGGATGCAGTAGCATTCATCTCCGCCATATGGCTGGTTTCTGCTTGGTTCTGCCCGCTGCATTATCCCCTTCCACTGTCCCCTGATACATTCTGCGACACTTACCTTGGACCTCAACATGTATTGCCATATTCTGTATGTTTACCAATGACACAGCAATCACACTGCGACTGAACTCTTCTGATGAACTTGTCATTCCATGAAGGACCCTGGCTGGCCCTCCACGGGCCAACAATGTAAATTGGGGTTTGCAAGGCCCTGAACTGCTCCAGCTACAACACTCCACTGAATGTGCATTAAACATTCATATTCACACATATGTGTCATGTCTATGATCTTTCAAGTGTGGAAGTATGGATGAATGTAGGGTTAGTGATTCCCCCTTACGTCCATGTTGCTCAAGTTGTGGTACTTGGGTCACAGGGTGACACATTGCCGATTGCGGCCGGGTGGTGCCAGTACTACAACAGGGACACATGAATTAGTTACTTCCTTGTCCAGCCCAGGACAAACCCACGCCCAGAGACCTGGGGCCATTGTTCACACCCTTACGCTGGGCTGGCATACGCCTGGCCAGCCCACTCCGCTTATGCTCACATGGGTGGAAGACAAAGCTCATGTCCAATGTCTTCCCTGTAGTGATCTGCTGATCACAGGTCTAGTTGGCAGCATGCCACAGCCACACCCTCATGGCTGGTTTACACACACATGACACCCATCCATTACAAGTTTCACCGGACATGTGACCCTGCCAATAAAAAGGGCTGGGCGCATTGCTGGATGCCATTTCCACTCTCTATCTGAGTGTATCCGTGTGGTTATTATTGATACATGAGGGCCTTGGGCCCTGCCACATCACAATTCCCAGTGCCGGAGGTGACATGATGGCGTCCGCACCACAAGACTCAATCATAAAGGGTCCATAACTTGTGGGGCACAGACTTGGTGCCACCAGATACACTGCAGCCGGCACAGGCACACCGCAACGGGACGGTGACTTTCAGTCCATTGAGGTAGGAGCACCTAAAGAGCTGAGTGGGTGTGCACCTGCGATGATGCCCCGTCCTGGAGGTCCAGACTGGTAAGGATATGTGTGAGCCCTGCTGGACTGCAGTGTAGGCCTGAGCCAGCCGGGCAGTGCTGGCCTACCGGCACGTGGCGTTGCTTCGCGGGTCACAGAGTTAGCGGCACATATAGGGCTGAGCGGGTGTGCAGCCTGCAATGATGCCGTGTACACTGATGTGATTTCTATCATAACGTCATCAAGACCCAGAGTCAAGTGGGTGGCCTGGTGGCCCGTGGAGCAGAGCTGCATAATGTGAAGGCTGCCATGTTCACGGGCCCCAGGCTTGGGGCTTGCACTGGCATGTGGTGGGCCCTCTTGGAGACACGCCGGTGGTGGAAGGTGAGCAGTGAGACCTGGGTGCACAGGGGCGGGCAGTCATTGATGGGCGGCGAGAGGGGCTGGGGTACAGCAGCCTGTATGTGCAGGGGCGATGATGCGATGATGCAATGATGCGATGATGCGATGATGCGATGATGACGTGTGCAATAGTATGTACTCGACCATTCATAAATCTGGACTCTGTTTCAGATAAGGGACTTGGTGAACTGCAGTGCATACCGGCACGCGGTTTAAAGACACACCAATGACAGCAGGTGAGCAGTGAGCCCTGGGTCTGCAGTGTTGGCACTCTCACTCCCTCTCCCTCTCTTCTTTACACTGTCTCTCTCTCTTTCTCTTTCTCTCTCTCTCTCCCTCTCTTTCTCTTTCTCTCTCTCTCCCTTTCTTTCCCTCTTTCTCTCTCTCCCTTTCTTTCCCTCCTTCTCTCTCTCTCTCTCTCCCTCCCTCTCTTTCTCTCTCTCTTTCTCTCTCTATCTCTCTCTCTCTCTCTCTCTCTCTCTCTCTTTCTCTCTCTCTGTCCTTTGGTGAGTGTATGACACACTTTCTTATCTAGAACTTTGTCTTGCAGGCTGTGAAATACAGATTGTCCTGAGATGACCCGCCATGACTCTTCAAAATAGTTATTTTGAGTTTATTTGAATAAAATGTTTTGTTTGGTAATTCAAAGATGAATGAGTGATTCTCCTTTTTCCGACCACACATGCATGTTAAGTGTTGTAATTGTGCGCGATCAGGCGCATTGTTTTGTTCATGATTTCGTAAAGTTGATGTAACATATCTTTGTTCTGGGGTGCGGTGTGCCCGGGCGGTGGGTGTTGTGGCCCTCTTGGGGCTCCGAGCTGCATGATCAGTGGCTCCAATGGTATCTGTTGTTCTTTTGGTGTGGCTCTGGGCTGGGCTCCCTTTTCTGGTGCAGGTTGTTGTCCGACTTTACCAAAGGTAAGAGCAGGTGTTAAATCCCTGCTGCTAACATTCCTACGTGGAGTAGTGTGGCTCACTGGTTAGAGGCGGCAGGCCTGAGAGCAGAAGTCAGCCCGGGACCAGGGTTCAATTCCCGACGCGGCAGGGTCGTGGACCTTGGTCAGCGGACTCGATAATTCTCGCTTTAGTGCTTACTCTAATCAGGGGTTCCACTCGGCAACTCTGGGCATTAGCTTGCCTAATCTCCACAACGGCCCCACCAATTCCGGGGATGCCTGGCTCCACCTTGGGGACTCCCAGCAAGGGACCATCTCACAGGGAAAGCCAGGACGGGTTCCCCAGAGTTATACAGCGCCGGGACGCCCCGTTGCTGGGGCAGCTGTGCGCTTTACAAGTATACTACATTTACATTTATCTTCTGTTTTGTGATCTTATCGCGGATCTGGCTGGTCGTTGAGAATGTTGCGGAGTGGTGTTTTTGCAGCTTTTTGCACAGGAACGTTACTCTGCATCTCATTAGTGGTAGTTGCTGGGCTCATCTGTGGCGATGTTTTTGTCGCTGCTATCACAGGTAAACTGGGGATATCGGCTGTTTGCACTAGCTTGTGAATGGGGCGATACATTTATCACCACTTTGACGGCGAAAAAGTGCTGATAACTTGCTCTATGGGGAAATTTATTTCAGTCCATTATTTCAATTACCCCAGGAGGATTTTAGAGAAAACTCTCCAACCCACATTTTGAACAGGTTTATTTTCCTATAGCTTCCTATGGAGAAAACATCACCAGGGGTTTCATCACTGCCCCCTTCCAACTATCCAGGAAAATGAAGGCAGAAATAATTTCTTGCAATAATGAATGAAGTAGGTTAGACCATCAATCAATATTTGTTTTCAGATCCAGCCTAGCAAGCGCATGCATCAGGATGATCTGTTGTAGTGCTTTGTGGGCTTTGACTCCTCCATCACTTTTGATTTGTCTAGTTAGTTGTCTTGTAAAAATCCCTGCTTGCTAGTAGGTAATTTGGCTTGGTCACTCCTTTTTCAAGTTGTTAACTCCCCTGGAGTATCGTCCTTGGACTTGTAGGCTTTTGCTTGTCCCACTGTAACATTGGTTTGGGACTGCGTTTCCCTTTCTCTAAAAGCATTTGACCAGAGCGCTCAATGTTTTCAGTGCTCCGAGGTCTGTTTCCATAAACAGGGCTGTAAATTATAATCTTATCTCCTTACATTTGCTGGGCATTCAAAGACCGAGGTCAAATGTTAGAGGCTGTTTTCAAAATGCGTCTCTTTCCTTCATACTGTTTCTGGCTCCTTAATGTGCACGGCCATCATAGTAAACCTTGCGGCAGGCACAAATACAGCCTCACACTGTGGGTGCGTGTTCAGTTCACCGCGCACTTGTAAACAATAGCTGTGCCTGCGACATGAACACACTGTCTTGCTGTGAGGGGTGCTTTCACTTCAGCATGTGCACACTGGTAAAGCAGACACAGCTGCACTAAAGTAAAAGCTTGGGCTCGCAGATAGAAGATATGCGCATCATGGGGACCATTCCTGTCACCTCTGACTCCTTATATGTATGGGGACTGTGCTCGCTGGTTACATCAATGTAAAGAAAGTATCTCAACCCAATTTTCACCTGAACCTGAGACACAGTCTTGAACTCTTTTTGCCACTAGCATTCACCTTTTTCTAGTGTGAATTTGGTGCACCAAAGTCTATGCCCAGGTACAGACCTAGGGTGTGCAACTTTTGTCGGTGGGTGGGAGGAGTACACCAGTTACATGCTGTGCTTACCCTGAGTGTCTAGAATGGTATTGTCTCCCTTTGTGCGCTGCAGGAGTCTGGGCTAGCTGAGGGAGAGAACATGGGTGTTCCTATTAGCACAATTTTGATTTTGCAACTAAAACAGTGTAAAGACGTTTATTTGTAAATGCATCTGTCTCGGTTAACACCTCTTTTTGTTGGTCTTCCTTTATTTATTGTAGGGGTAGACTGAATGGCAAATAAAGGCAGAGACCCTATAGACCAGTGGTATGGGGGAATGACCCTTTTAACCTAGATGGAATGTGCCTATTTGATGTTTGGGGGTCTTGGAAAGCTGAAGTGATCTCTCCACCCGCTTCCATTTAAAGATCAAGTTGTAATATACATTCTCCCATAATATAATTGAAGACAGTACGCCCCTCCAGATAAGGTGACTGGTGTGTCAGTGAGATTTAGTATATATTGGAAATTTTCTCCAACCGCCTCATTTGTCAGCCAATCAGGAGCTATGATTTCTACTGTAAATTGTGTGTTTGAAGAGAGTGAGGTTTTACCCCTCCGACCTTTAATTGTTGCAGAGCACCCTGATACCCTCTTGAGACAAAACAGGTGATATGTGTGTCCACTGCTTTCCTGGATGGATCCTTTGGCTGTACTTGTTCCATTACTTGGAGGGATGCTGGTATTGTTCCCTCACCTTACCTGCCAGATTGGAGATTGTCTACTCCCAGCAGACCATACAATGGCATCATTGCCCTCTCTTTCCTTATGTAGATCAGGCACATTGGGTATTGTCAACGTCGTCATTAGTCCAGCATACAGTGTCAGTCCGTTTCTCATTCATTAACTGTTGATGGTGGTCTGTGGTTTCTCTCCGATACGTAAGGTGGTTGTGTAGGCTTAAGTATTGGGGTATCAATGTTTCCTGAACACATTACAGAACTTTGTTCTCTGCAAATCAATAAGTTATTTGGTGGAGCAATCCCCCTCATGCCATTTAAACATTTTTTGTTCTTGTCATTGTGTTCTATTTATAAAGCCTTTGGAGGAGCTCATAAACATTGAGGAGGTGCCTCAAAGGAAATATCTATGCACTATCCAGCTGAAAATCTATACAAAATTCTCCTTTTTGAAACATCGTGGAACAGCTATTTACTCCTAAAGCGAGGATATCAAGGGGCTGCAGTCCCCCTACAACCAGGGAGACTCAAACAAATGCTGCCAAAGTGGCAAAGCATCCCTTGTTTCTATGCTTTATAGATTACACCGCAGCCTTCGGCCACGTAGACCACGCCAAACGATGGCTAAAACTGGGCAGCTGGGGGATACTGAAACCCTTTTTAGACCAGTTGATACTGCTGCACACTGATACCTGGATCCGGATTAAACTTGGAGCAGGGACGCACCTCTCAAGGTGAATTTCCACCTCCAAAGGGTGCGTCTTAGCACCCTAATCTTTAATGTCTTTCTAGCCGACCTCCCAGGGGACTTGGATAAGTGTACTTCACATGCCCTGAAACTGGGTAATAACTTGTTGTCTAATCTGTAATACACGGACAACCTAGTATTGATAAGTCGGACTCCCATATGTAAACAACATCTCCTGAACACCACCAACAGCTTCTCCCAACGCAATGCCCTAAAAATAAACCTTAATAAAACAAAAATCATGGCAATAAACTATCATAAAAGAAAAAAAATCAACTGGTACTTAGACTGCCAAAGTCTGGAACAGACAACCAGTTATAAATACCTAGGAATCCTGCTGGACCACAAAGGCTCATTCAAACCCCAGCTGAAGTCGCTACGTAGGAAGGGCACTATGATCTTAGCAATAAAGCCCCTGAAAAAAATGCTGCCTGATCTAACTTTTGATCCTTGCAAAACTACTACCAGCACTAACGTAAGGGAAAGATGCTGTGGCATTGGACGTAGTATCAGCCAACACATACCAAGCAATTTTTCACCTCCCAAACTACGTCTCAACCGCCCAAATACGCTCAGAGTTTGGGCTTCAAAAACAATCAGTGGAATGGAGAGGTGCATATATAAAAAGCTGGAACAAGATGCGCAACGCAGAGGCAGGATTATTAAGTTTGCATCTTTGGATCGAGATGTCTCGCCATTAAAATCACCTGCAAGGGAGTACTTGTTTGACTCTCTGAAGCTATTGGGACTGTCCGACCTTTGGGAGACATCCACACACCACCAGAACTTCAAAATAACTGTGACAAAAGTAACAAAAAATGTATCCGTTCTAGAACACAAGGCAGCACTAGCCAAAAGGGCTCATGGTTCGACAGTGCTTAGTGACTATGAAGCTTTCAAACCACAATCTCACTTGAAAGTGGGAGTCAAAACAAGGACAAAATTCCTAAAGTTGCTGCTGGGCTCCTTACCGATCCTCCAACACCTTCCGCCATGGGAAAGGAGATCAGGACTGCAGCCCTGCCGTTTATGCGAAAGAGGAAACGAGGACCTTGTGCACGTCATCTGCATTTGCCATAATTTAAATGACATAAGAAGCACCTTGCTTCGACCAATATTCAAGCAGAACAGCATCAGGACTTGCAGGCAGGCAGCAAAACTGTGCTTTAACCCAGCTGAGACACAGTTAAAATGCCGGCTCACAAATTTTTTTGATATATTAACTGTGAGACTCAAACATGCATGGCAAGTGGACATTGGCTAAATAAAAATAGCTGGGCTAGTCTGTAACTTTGCTTGCCCTGGCAAGCTTTTGCTACTGCACCTTATGAACACACAGACACAACCGATTCAATGAACATTGTAAGCGCAAAAAATGTAAATTTTAATAGGACTTATAATGATATATAATTTGGCTCAGCGCCCGCTAGCCCAGCTCTCTCTCACAATGCATTTTATAACTGTTGAAGAGCGCAATGTCTCAATACGAGTTTTGATATGATGCATTTTGATGACATTTTAACACTGCTTTTACCCACTAAATTACTATGGAATTTTATTATCATGCGTGGGCAACGGTTTTAAATAATCATGCATAATAAACTTACTTACTTATTTCTTTCATATATATGTGTATTATGGAACTTCTTGTCCATTAAAGTGCCTGCTGAGATGGGCTGTCATTTATCCTCTCACCAGAGTTATTCAGACCTGTTAGTGTGGTTCCTTTGCTCTCAGCCTTCATCTCATATGTTGTCTAGTTGGCTGCCTTACCCCTCTCCTGAGATCCAATTGGAGCAGGGGTGGCTAATAACTGTGCAACCACCTTGGATATTTAGTAAACAATGTTGACTGTGTGGAGGCATGGGCTTGAAAGATAAGGCTCTCTTTGCATGGTGTCATCCTTAGGATGTAGTCTAGCGACTAAGCTGCTGACATTGAACCCAGGGATTTGGGTTTGAATCAACCCTGTTGACAGTTGTGTATTCTAGGCCTTTAGCACGAACACATACAAAATGTTATGTAAATATGTAACTAACAGATGCAATGTTGTCCAGGTTCCATTGCTGCTTAGCTCGGTTCCAACCAAATATATTCTAATACATGCTGCTGCTCAGACAGAAACATTTGTTTGCACTAAGAAAACTGAACTGCTCCTGTGTTTTTTTTGTGAATTTAACGTTTTCTTTTTTTAGACTGGGAACTCCAATGCTTGTCGATACCATCAGTATGTTATTTGGTGCCACTCATGATTAGGAAAGACAAAAAATAATGGATTAAATGCTTGAATTAAGCCAAATTATTAGAAACTATTTTAATTATGCCAGTGATTAGGTTTTTCCACTGTAAATTACCTGAATGTAACCGCCCCCTCAACTCCCAAATTACAGTCAGTTGTACAGCTTATGCTCCCCTACAGCATAGCTAAAACACATTGGGAGAACCAATAGCTCTGGCTAAGCACTTATAAGGTTCCCAAAAGCGAAACCCATTGGCTATGCCAATGCTTGTTGCTTGAACTCGGCGCCCCCTTTCTTACTAACTTACTTAAGCTAGAAACAATTCTGGTGTGGCACAAAATATGGACTTCAGACTACACAGATCTCAACCAAGCGATAATCACCGACTGTCTGAAATTAAGTGCATAAAAGTCTATTCCATGGTTGATGTATGTCCAGCGGTTCCTTGGTGACGTGATCCACCCAGAATATTTTGATAATCCAGAGACATTAGTTACCATTAGCAGAAAGACACTGAAAACAGAGGTGGTGGCTCATTTGGAAAAGCTTAGCCTGACCATTGAACTCCCAAAATCTTCCAGTTTACACAATCAAATGATATTAAACACTTTTAATTCGACTACGAAGGACGCCACGACATGGAGCTGGCCCAAAACCTGTTCTAGAATGTATTAGGAATTGAAACACTCAATCAGAACTGACTATTCAGCGCAAGAGCAACTCATCACTTTTGTTATAAAAATAAAAGAAAGAAACACTTGTAAGATTTTGAGATCAAGCTGAAATCTGTTTGGGGAAATACTGGAAATATATGATAAAAATATAAAATAACTACTTTTTCTGCCCTGAAGAAGTCCGTGAAGGACGAAACGCGTTGGCAACGGCTACAGTCCTTTTATCAGAAGAATAAATAAAGAATGCATTGCAAACAACGCCACTGATTCTGCTATCACTGATTTTTATTAATCTTTGTACATAATAATTGCTGTAACTGTTGAAAATTGAGATATAATTATAATTAGTGTGCTGGGCCATTGTGTGCTGTATTTTGAAAGTAAGACAGTCTTTGTTTTAGGAGATTTAGGGGTTTTTGAATCTCCGGTCCATGCCACATAAAGTTTACACAAAGCAGTACTTAGGATAGGTGCAATTGTGCTTGACCCCATTCCCCGGTCTCCTTTTTCACTTTTAATATGCAGCCTTACCTTCCAACTGTTTTAAACTCATGGCACAGGTTTGTGCTTACCCGCCTAAAATTGGATATGTTTCACAGATTATGTACCTTTCCCACAATGAATGATTGGTCAACAGATCTGGTATTTGTCCGTGTGATGGCAGGCTGCGTCAGAACACTATGCATGTGCTTCTTTTGTGCAAAGTTCACTCTAAATATAGGAACCGGTATATTTTTCCATTTATAAGGCATTTAAGTTTTAAACAATGCCGTCCTGTGTATTTGTACTTGCAGTCATTGCCAACTCTAGAGATCTGCTGTAGTATGCCATCTTGTCTATGGGCAGTTTTTTATGCTAGAAAGAAGATGACAATAGGTACTATATAGAATATAATTTTGGGAATATACATCAGTAAACCATGGTCACTACGGTAACTGGGATCAATAAAATCTGGAGGGGAATACGAAGGAAACTGTACTAATGCAATTTAATCATTTTAGGATTATATTTGTATAAATGTATAATGGAATTCCGGGTAGTAGTGGTCTTTTAGCAATTTGTCTTAATGTTTTGATATGTACCTCAATGAATTTAATTAGCTGCCTTTTAATATCTTGTTCTTATGATGATACTTTTTTTAACCTTGTTTCTTAATGTAGTGAAATTAACTCGATGTTTGTTGTTTTTAACTGTGAAAATGCTTTTATGGCACTGAATAAAGTTATATATGATATGATAAGTTGAAGAGTCTTGTACCTAATGCTTTGGAGCACCTTAGCTTTTTTATGGATCCTCATCATACTTGGAAACATATAAAATAAGAATCCACGTAATACAGCCTAAAAATAGGCAGCCCAAAGTCGCCTTTGATTTTCACTTTTTTTTAATTTTCATTCTTGGCCTCTTTTTATTCCATATCAATAGTAAAAAGATAATTTTCCAATTTAGAAAAAAAACTCCAATTTACAAACAAGATTTGTAAAACAAAACAAAAATATTATGAATTGGTGATTATTGTGGTTAGAACTTAGAAGACGGATATGTGATTGTTGAGATTGTTCAGTCCATTCAATGTTATTAGTCACTCACTATTGTGCATTGTGAAAAGGAAATGTGTATAAACTGGGTTTTTGCAAATGTTTTTATTTGTTAATAAATTTTTGTTTATGTCTTTTTGCAGCTCTAATGAAGTGCTGTGTAAAAGATGAACCCCCACATGCATCAACCTATTTAGGAAGTGCAAACGGTGCGAATCGGTAAATTCGGCCGTTTGCGCTTCCTAAATACGTTTTTGGGATGCATGAAACATTTTTTCAAAATTCGATTTTTTTGCATTTCCTAAAAATGCGAATGCATTTAAGGAATCGCATTTGTGTGATTCCTTAAATGCAATGCATCAATTTTTTTAAAAAATCGAATTTTGAAATAGGAAGTGCAAATTAACACGAGGTTGACCCTCGTGTTAATTTGCGAAATTGTTTAAAAAAGCAAAAAACTGCATTTTTTAAACTTTCATGTTACAGACACACATGTCCTTAGGACATGTGTGTGTGAAACATGCACTTTAAAATACATTTCAGTCGTGCAGAGGGGGGTCCTTTGGACCCCCCTCTGCACCCTTGCAATGCATCAACAAATTGCGATTTCCTAAAAAAAGAAATGCAAAATGGCATTGATTCCTATGGGCCTCTAGGCCCATAGGAATCAATATAATGCCATTCCTTAATTGGGATTCACAATTAAGGAATTGCAAATTCCGAAATTTAAGAAATCCTAAAAAACTTTAGGATTTCTTGATGCATAGGATTTTGCAATTCCTAAATAGCGATTCCTTAATTTTCGCTATTTAGGAAATGCAAAATCCTAGATTGATGCATGTGGCCGGAAATGCGTTGGCTTGGCTGGCATTGTGTTTAAGATATGTTGTGAAGAAGAATGAAGAAAAGAGCAGATATAGAATGAGTCAGTCTTTTTTGGATACATAAATTGAATGAATTCAGATCATCCTTGAAATTCATTGATGTATCATCTAAATATAGGAACTATATTGGATGTAGTGACTGTGGAACAAAACATATTTTTGAGTGCTCCTCTGACAACTATGGCATTTTCATAAGCCTTATCTACTGCGGATTGTATTTTGTAAAGTTATTTTCTCGCTTTCTTTTTATTATTCACAGACAAGAAAATCTTCATGCGTGTAATAGAAGCCTTAAAGGCCTCCCAGACCATTGTGATGTCTGCTGTATTTACATTTTGTGAAAAATAATATTGTATCTGAGTTCTTATTATCTGAATATTCATATCCATATTCAACATAATTTTATCCACAACCCACCTTATTCTTACTTTGGGACAGTCAATTGAGAAAATAAAAATCACAGTGAATTAGTCTGAGAAAGGACCTGCATGATATTGGTAGATATTGCATTCAGATTCTAGAGAGTGTGAAAGGGGTTAAAAAAAAATCAATTCTGGAGGCAGGCATGAATTTTTTTCAAAATGCAAGAATATGTTTTTGCTATGCGGAAAGATCTTGTAATCCCAGCTGACACAGAAATCATTGAAAATCTTTTCTGTTTGCTTTTTTGTGTTGAATGCGATTAGGATTAGAAGAACCCATACTTGGCGGGGACAAATAGTTGAAATCACCACTCACTATAGGTATAGCAGGTACATTTAAAAGGTATCATTCAAAAGACAATAGAGGTGAAGTACTAACATGTATTGGGTCATAATAAGAAACAATATTAGATATAGATTTTTTATTTATAACCAGTACATTCATCCCAAAATCATCTTTATCTGAAATCGGAGAGTAGCAGTTTTTAATCCAGGTGTATTTCAATGTATTTTCCTCCTTTCCTCTAATAATGTGTGTATCTTGTCTAAGGATAACAGTAGGATTAAATGGTAACAATCCAATAAATGTTACATCCCTCTTTCGCTTGTTGCTTAAACCATTGACATTTTAGCTAATTGTAGTTAGACCCAACATTGGATTACTATTTTTTTATACAGAGTAAAGCTCTTCATTGTACAATAGGGAAAGCTTTTGGTACTTTTGCTTTATCTTTAGCATGAAAAGTATAACATTAATCTTGTTTACTACCATTTCTGCTTCTGATCTTAATCTTTTGTTTTCTCTTGACGTACTCTTCACCTTCCACTCCTCATAAAGAAACACTTGCCTCCTTTTGTGCCCCAAACCCTCAGTTTCTATCCTAGCTCCCTCTCACAGTTACACCCCAGAATGATCCATGTATCCCCATCGTTGCACCTAGTCCATGAAAGCTATGTCCATCTGTAGCTGTTATCTAATTGATGTTTTCTTGCTGCATCAGTGTTGGTCTGGAGCCAAGTTCTTCACTCTTTGGATGTTGCCTCTTAGTCAGAAATGTGTCAGCCTCGGATCTCTCTAAGAAGATGTGAAAGTGGCCTGCCCAGAGGTCTTTCAGCTTAGCCTGTTGAAAAAGCTGTGCTTGAGTTCCACCTGCCTTGAATGTTTCTTTCAGTTGTTTAAACTCATAATGTCTATGGGAAGTATCATATGAGACATATGGAAATCTTTTAAAAGTAAAATCCTTTTCCTCTTTTATAAGTGAATTGCCTTTCTCCAGACTTGTTCATGAGTTCTGAAGTATTAAAAATAGACCGCAATGGTCTGGGGTTTTGATCCCTCTTTTGGTGGGGTAAAAGAAACTCTGTGAGCTCTTGCAATGGAAAGATCCAAAACAGTCCCTGAAAGTACATATTTTGAAATCAACTTACATGTTTCTCCTACCATGTTTTTATTGTTCTCAGGCAGACCAACTAGTTTTAGATTTTCCAATGAGATCTATTTTTGAGATCTTCTAGCTTAAATTTTGCATTGTACATATCTTTCTTGATTAGTGCCATCGTTTTTAAGTGGGTTACCTGCACATTTTCTATGTCACAAACTCTCTGTCAACATCTGGAATATAGATCTTGTAGTTTTTTGTCTACTGTATCTAGTTTGGATTTAGTTTTACTAGCGATCTATATGTGTGCAGCCTTCATTTCCTGTACTTCAACAATGGGTTGGTTGAGCAGTGAGACCACCTTTTTGTTAGATGTGCCAGAACCAACTGGCTACTTACGTCAATCAATCAAGGATTCCAGGGCTCTTTGCGTACCTGTATTTATTTCCATATTTCCAAATTGATGACCATGTTTAGTGACATTGCAGATTTTGTTGAAAGCAGAGTGGCATTTGCCCAGCCAGGGAGTATCTGGCTGTAAACTTTATTAGCTTTTGTGCCACTCACTTCAGCTGAAGACGGTAATTCAGCTTTCTTTATTGAAATATTTTGATTGTTTTCAGTTTTCTTGTGCCCTTGTAGATGCAGTTGGTCTCTCTTTATCAAAAATCATATATTGTGAGACATAGGCATGCCTGACCTCTATAGTTATTGAGCGGGGTTCATTAAATTGCTGAAATCTGTGTTTCCAGCATTAGTAGTAGTCCATATGGTGCAATTGTGGCTATTTCCTGCTCCCCTCAGTCTTTAATGGAGACACTATTTGAAAGGTAGTAAAGCTTAATACATTGGCAGTCTCAGTTGTTTTTTAATTCTAATATCTTACTTTAAGCCTCACTGAGAGTTTGAACATCATTGATGGCACCTAATGTTGATTCTGCTTGAGTCTCAATCAAATTGAGCATATTGGGAGCAAAAAGAAGAGCTAGGCTCTTTGGTTTTACAATTTGTGGCTTAAACATCAAACATTTATGTGATATTTTCACGTTCTTATTGTTAACAAATTTCATATTTATGAATTGTTTACATCGGATTGAGATTTAGCATAGCCCCAAGCCATTTAAAACAGGATAAGGCTTCATCTGGATCTCAGTTGCTCGGGAAAGGGGAGACAGAGACAGAACAGAGATGAATCTGCAGGAAGCTTTGTAAGGCATATGTAAGAGAGCTAACTAAGTGAAGGCTAAGTGAAGAAGACAGTAAAGGCGCTGTTTCTTACGTGGCTGGAGACCGCACACAGTAATTGTTTTATTGATCCTGTTTTCTTCACTTAGCCTTCACTTAGTTAGCTCTCTTACATATGCCTTGCAAAGCTTCCTGCAGATTCATCTCTGTTCTGTCTCTTTCTCCCCTTTCACTGCCCCACAACCAGTTACCACTAAGCAGCCTTTTAAAATTAATACATTAATTAATGTAACTTCTCATAGTTCCTCAAATGTTCCTACCTACACCTAAAGCTCCTCGAGCCAGGGCAGACGATTAATCTGAACAGCAGACACAAAGGAATCCAAGATCTGAGGGTGGGGAAAAAGCACAAGTACAGCTACTGTTCAACAACAGCAGATGTATCACTTGAGGTAAAAGCAAGCACATCAAGCTCCCCCTTTGTAAAAATCAATAGATGAGCTCATTTCAGCTGAGTTTCTATGGTAAAGAGAAGTTTCTGTGTGTGGATTGCTTCCCCATCCTCTCCTCTCTTCTCGGAAATTGCAGGAATTTTGACATGCTCTCCAGCCTCTTCTGACAGTGCCCATCTGATTTAACTGCAGAGCAATGTTCACCCAGAATGAATTGCAATGGTAATAATCAGGAAGGCATCAATGAATCAATTGGAATCGGGTGACCTCACCCTTTGTAGTTTCTCTCTGCTTCTCTGCTTTTCCTCAGCAGACAGGCAAGAGGAAGTTAAGCAATGTTAATCCTTCATGCTCTGGGCCTCTGATGATAGGCTCAAACAAAGCACCTGTCCAGGAGGCATATCTTCAGGGGTTGTTTTGATGGAACACCCCCTAATATATTTGCCATCGGGTTGGGAGATTTCTGGTTTGACCCAACGTCTATCGCTTCAGTGCATCTTTGACAGTAAATAAGAGTTTCTGGCAGGACGTTCAGGATCACAAAGAGGGAGTTTATCCAGGTTGGGGAGCCGAACTGATTCTTTTTCAAATATAAAAGCAAAAGCTGCTTGCCATATTGAGCAATATTTAGATCTACTTCAAACTCCCCTCTCCAGAAAACTGTATATTCAATTAAGATTGGATACCAACTCGCTGGCATCCTTTAGGATATTTTTATGTCTAATCTAAAGATAAGCTGAAGTACTTGTCCTGTGTGTAACAGTGGTTTTGAAAATGCTGAACCTTATTTTAGTTATTTATGTTCGTGTAGGAGGTTACTGTCTGGAGCCCCAGTGCTCAATGATAATGAAGCGTAAGCTTGGTTCGAATTTGGAAGGGGCCGCAGCAAAGAAATCTGGTAGTCTGGCTGGATACATAGAAAAGGAAGGGTGCACTCAATAAGGAAATATTCCTCGTGGAGACATGCCTTTTATCAGTCCTGTTACAATCTGACCCAGATGTTCATGCTAATCCCAAGGGGCCGATTTTGGAGGATAGTGACTTTTGCTCCAATCCCGCTTCACTCTCTTCTGTACTTGTTGATGCCTGGCCTTTGCCTCGTTGGTGAAAATGAAAAAAAGGTTTTGTCCCTAAAAAGTCATCTAAGACTATTAAGAACCCTAAAATTACTATGTCTGGTGTTCTGGACCTGCCACAGTCCAGCTCTCAAATTTGCAAAAAGACTGTTGAGGACCTACTTAGACAGCTGGGCAAAGAAATTGGGTAAGCCATTGATAGTAAATTGGCCATAGTATCGGCTGGGACAAATTGAGGTTAAATTAGCTGTTATGGTCTGTAGACGGGATGGTAGTGGTAGTGGTAGTGGGGAGGAGGGGCATGGGAGGGGCGAAGGTGTGAATGTTGTTGCCCTGAAACCCCCTAGCTCTGCTCCTCTTAGCAGACTTGAAGGCTATGTGACCTCTGCCTGAGAAGCTGGTCTAGTTCTCAGCAAGTGTGTATAGTAGACTCCCCAGTCTGATCCAATTGTTTCGTTTCCACAGGGCCAGAGAGAAATTACAGCATTGAATACAGCTGTACAGGATACTTTTGCTCTAGGCCCTTGCATTGTAGGAAACCTTCCCAGCGCAATTGATTGAGAAGGGTCATCACAGGGGGGGTCCTCTAGATGTTATCTTCCCCTAGTTGCCTGTGCTTATGTGGTCATATTAGTCGATGTCCCAAAATTGCATCCTAAAGCAAATGACTCTACCTTAGAATTGATTAATAAAGTAGCCATGTTGTTTACTGTCTTATGTAGAAAGGGTGGAGTGGGTTGGGAAAATAAGAAAGGAGTTCGAGTGCGACTGCTTTATTATTGCCTTCAAGAATCCCATGGTGACCAGGCATTCACTTGGGCTTTCAGGGCCAGTAATCCCCATCAAATAAGATTAGGGTTTTACCCCTGGAATTCTTCTTTAAGGATCAGGCAAGAAGGTAGTACTCTGCTCCTCCATTTTACCCCATTTTGGTGTGCCTGTTTCTAATCGATTTTCTCCCTTGGGTGACCTATTTGAAAATAATTGACTTAGCCCTCCCAATAAGTTAATATCTCATCTAAACAAGAAGCTTGGGGCCCTCCCTAATATTCAATCTATATCAGACTCTGTTAATGTCCCATAGAATAAAGGAGGGAAAATGCCTTTTAATTAATCCATAAAAAGGCATCCTGGGTCCCTAAAATGTGACGTGAGTATCCTCTTTTGGAATGTTGCAGGCCTAGCCACTAAATTGGATTATAAAGATTTGTGACTTTATATACGTGAACATGATATTGTGTTTTTTTCAAGAGACCTGGGCCACTGAGGAAATTGTTTGGACGGTCACCAGTCATACTCAGTTCCTGCAGTTTGTTCTACTGCAGGCGAAGCCAAAGCAGGTTTAACATCATGGTTTAAAGTTACATTGGATTGCACTGTCACAGTGATCCCTTTAGACAGTCATGTAATTCAAGCTTTTTTAACCACTTGGTCTAATGTTATGTCTATTGTTTTTGTAAATTTTTTATATTGGCTTTTTCGATTTAGACCATATTGCTAACCTCAAAGTACTGACGGAATTTATATTAGGCCAGAAGGAATTCTTGGCCTCTTTGTGCAATTGATTTAACATCATCATAGAGAATTACTTTAATGTTAAACTGGGGTCCACTCAAGTGAAGAATATAGAATTCATGTTTGATAACCTCACTATTGGAAGTGATTGCCAACCCCGAGACAAGGGGGCCAGGCCCTGCATGAATTTAGTGAATTGTTTGACTCCTTGAACGTTACTGAGGTATAATGATCTCCTAAATCTAACCAAAGTAACCTTTGAGAGGAAAGAGAGCTCCTTAGTGATTGACTATATTTTGTATACCAGGAACTTTGTGCCTTGGTCATGAGGGGCAAAATTGATGCAAAGGCCATTTAATGACCATAACCTCCTGTGTTAGGTGTTAGGTACCCCGAGGAGGGGGAGGTCTGACAAACCTGACCTCACAATCTCTAGAAACTAAACGCAAGGACAACGCCTGGTCTGGAGAAATGTGAACATTACAACTCTCCGAGGTAAAATATGCTCCAATCATCTTCCTCTGGTACTTGCCTGTCTTGAAACACCAGAGAGCTCCCACGCAATCTCCACCCATTTTGTAGAATTAGGGTTAGTGGTGAGTTGTGAGTAGTGCGATGATGAAATCTAGAAGACAAAGGCCAGATTGGTTTAAATGGTTTGATCGCTTATGTAGCAAGGCCTCTAAGTCTCTACATGAGGCCTTAAATGGCAATCCATGGGATGCACAGAAAGTGCACCAATGTAGCAGGTGTATATGAATGTGCAAAGGTCTAGGTGGAAAGAACTACAAGATGAGTCCTGAAGTAAGCTGGTGAGGACTTGCAGCTGAAAGACTTCAGAGTTTTCTGGACCGTTATTGGAAACATTGAGTCAGTGGGGGTATAATTTACAACTGTTCTCACCAGCATATTTCAGGAGGCCTGGGTTGACATTTTATATAAATGGCTCCTCAAGCAATTCTGGGGTGAATGAGAAAGAGGAGGTAGAATTTCCTTTGTCAATGGAATTTTCTGTTGATGAAATGATGGAGGTAATTGCCAAAAGCCCATCAAGGAATCGCCAGGCCCAGATCGGGTGCCAATGCACCTATATACAATTGCTCCGGACCTATGGGCCCCCTTATTTTGTAATTATTTTAATACCCTCTATAAGATTGGCCTTCCACAATCCTGACGTTCAGCCGTTATAGTCCCTGTTTTTACACCCAATCGCCCAAATGCTGTTGACCAATTTTGTTATGGGATTCTGCTGTTAAGTTGGTGGGCAGAGTGGTTTTGGGCCTCCTTTTGGACTGAGTTGGGGAAACATGTATTCTGTCAGAGACACAGTACGGATTCCATGAGGGGCTAGGCACAATAAAGCAATGTTTAAATCTGTACTTGCTGATAAACAAGTATACTATTGCTATGCAGGGCTGTATGTGTCTAGCCTTCATGGATCTGTCCGGTGCCTTTGACAGAGTGGTGAGGGCTAAGCTCTGGGAGATACTGATTGAATGGGGATTGATGATGACCCGGCCCTGTTTATAAAGGTCCTTCATTACGACCTCTCTGCCTCAGTCCGGTATGGACAACCAGGCAAGAGGACAGACGGATGCAAAATTGGTTGTGGGGTACATAAGGGGTGCGTTTTATCCTACGTGCTGTTTCTGTTATAGATTAATGGCGTAGGCCCTGTCTTATCTGCCAGAGTTACAGATGTCCCCTCCATAGCCGGCAAGAAGGTCCCTTTATTACTATACAGAGATGACATAGTCCTGCTGTCCAGAACCTCAAGCGGCTTGAAGATATTATTTGATGAATTTGTTTACTTCATGGGATCCTTGAGTTTGGCTACTAACCACTCTAACACCTTTTTGATGGTTTGCAACTTAAAGCAAACTAAGATGCGGGGCATCAAGTTGCAAGGTCATCCTGTGGCTCTAACCCATGGATTTTCCTTTCTGGGTGTATTTTTCAACTCAAAGGGGAACTGGGGTCCTTTCTATTGCTGCTGTGCAGTGAAAATTCAGAGGCTCGATTGAGTACATTTTTAAATTGGACCGATGGCCAAAATCCTGTGGCCCCCCTAGTGGGGTTCTATAGGAGAAAATGTCCCCTTATCTAAGGTTTGGCGCAGGTCTATGAGGCTATAGTAACCCTAAGTCACTTCAGGAAGTGCATGATAGAGTTCTGAGGAGAATTGTAGCGTTCCACCTACTTTCTCCACTTACATATTACATCAGCGAGAAGCAGCTTTTCTATCACTCCAAATCAATATTAAAGCAACATATGACTCGGATAAAGTCTCTGTCTAAAACAAGTAGATATTTCCTTAAAGAAGCGAAGGAGTCTTCCAAAATCACAGTTGGAGATTATGACCCCCCTCCATGTGACTACGGGTTTGGAACCATATTTGGGTTGGATAGACTCCACACGGGATAGAATGCTACTCCCACATTTCCGTTAGGTACAATGAGATGGTACTTGAGTTTCAGACTGGGGCAGTATGAGGTGGCTAGCGTCACAATATGCCCTTGTGATGAAGTTTTACCTCAAAGTTTGCTATATTTCATCTCTTTTTGTAAATTTTACCAGGAATTAAGCAACATTTTCTTGTGCCCCATCATTAGGAACTGGGGCATTCGAACCTCTCAGGCAGCCGTGGAGTATTTGCAAACTTTGGAGTCTTCCTCGAATTGTGCCAATATTTGCTCTTTTCTAAGATGCATGATAAAAACGAGGAAATCAATGCTCTTTTAATTGGTTCATATCCTTTTAGTATCAGAATTGTTGTTAGGCATTGACACCAGCATTATGGCATTGCTTATCTATCTTGCACTGACCGTATATTTGCACTTTATTTGACTAACTGGGCAGGAGTTTTTCGAGATTTATACTCTGCCCCCCCGGGGGCACAGGATGGATGTATTCTTATGCAAACAAGGCCAGTGACTATTTTTATTCTACAATGTATTTTTATTATTATGTGCATCGAATTTTATTTTGAAATATGTTGTATTTTTACTTACTGTGCATTTATGGCCACGTTTGTTGTTGAAATAAGGATTTAAACTAACTTACTTACCCATTTATCCTGGTAGAAATAAAATGTTATTTCAATATCTGCAAGGATGATTATTTTATGCTGTACTTTGATTTATGCTCTCAAATTTAATTAAATGGTAGAGGTTCCCTTGTTTCCCCCGTAGTTATCAGGGCCCAGATCATAAGGAGCTATCCAAAATATAGGCATTAACCTCTACTAGAATAACTACAAGTAGCTCTGTGTTATGCATGGCACAATTAGCAAGTCCTAGATGTTTAGCTGACTGCACTAGTGAGGATGAAAATAAGATTAAAAAACATTAACCATAAATATCAGAATACAAAGAGTCATTATTTTTATACTTAACAATGGAGCCTCAGATATGCTCTGGTTCAGTGTTCTACGTTGGGCCTTTCCAGAAACAGACTGGTTTGAGTTGGATTCATAATGTTAACACAGCATGCACAACAGTCATGCATGGTCTGCAGTCGGGGAAAGATGTCAGCTATTATTAGCATGATCTAATGTGAGTAGCGTGTCAGAGAAGTGGTGTGTCTAAGATACCCTTGCCTTGAAGCTTAAAAGATAATTGGGGAAGGTATGGAGTGTGCATTGGAAAATATGATCATTGCTATCATTCTTATTATTTGAAGTAATGCACATCCTTTGGCACAAACATGCTATGTAATGCTGTATCTCAAGGTGTACTTTTTCTTTTGTTGCAGAGTTTTATATAGCGCGAACTAGACCCGAACCGAATCAGGTATCAGAGTGCTTTACATATTTTTTCCAGTTACTTTCATTTTAGGCACGGGGAGATTAAGTGATTTGCCCAGAATCACAGGAGGTTTTGGCGTCGTTACCGAGACTCGAACCCAGTTCCTCCAGGTCCGAGGTCGAGCGCCCTAGCCGTTAGGCCAACTCCTCTCCCCTTGACACATGTATCACCCTATAGTTAGAGGTGTTGCATTACCACTCACTATGGGCATTCGTATATTTTATTTTGGTCCCCTAATTTAATTCTGAGAGGGCATATTGTTTAGTCACTGTGCACTGTAGTCCCTTCCTTCCTATCTTCCTCTGTCTGCCCTATACCTTTTTCGTTGGGTACACCTCATTGATTGTTGGGAATCCTCAGACACCCCCCTCCTCAATCCTATTAGCAAAGCTGCACCCCTGCAGCTGTCCGAAACGTCTCCCATCACTCTCTTTTTACTATTACTTCCCTTGGCTAATGCTTGCTTCTAGGTACTGTTTCTACACCCAAATACACTCATTCATAGTAGCGTTTGCCATAAATGGAAAGTGGGGGGGAGGGGGGGTATGGACAGACAGGGTTGGGAGGCAAGAGGGGGGAATAATATATTTTTTTAATTTAGCTTTTCTTCTACTACGTTACTGCAGCCGCTGCCTCCAACGGCTGCCTCAGGGCTTTCCCGGTAGTCTCTGGAAAAACAGGCTCCCTACCCAATCTAGATGTTGCTCTCACTATGACAGCAGCATGAGGATTGGTACAAGCTGCCTGCCCTGCCCCTCAGACAGTCCCTGGAAGCCTGCGGCGTTTCTCCAACCTGGCTGTGAACATAGCCGGGTTGGAGAAATAGAAATGCACATGTATGTTTGGCCAGCCTAGGACGTCCGGCCAAACATACATGTTCACTTCAAGATGCCCACCACTCCTCACGGTCCCACCTTCCTCACTACACGCATGCGTAAGGCAGTCACAGAAAAATAAAATGATGTTTTATGATTTAATTTTTTTCTGTGACTGATGAGTGGGGTGACTCTCCTCCACCATTACGGAGGAGCTACCCCTTCTCATTCACTAAACCTTAGGAAGGTTAAAGTCTGAGTGAACCTACTTGACTCACATATTACACACAGACTTCTGTAGCAGGGTGAAAGCAGTGCATTTATAACATTGCCAAATGATCTACATTTTTGTTGCCAGTGAATGTCTGTGCTATTCGTTTAGCTCTGTTGTAATGTGTGAGCTATAAAGCTAGAACATACACATTGCAGATTTTTAACTAGCTTAATACATTGGAGTAATCCATGTTCTTTGTTCTCAGTTAGTAGAAAGTACACCATATAAATGGCGAAGTATTTAAGCGATACAAATCTTTAGTGGGGTAATGAATACTTTATGATATGTACTGAACCTGAATAGCTTGTGCTGTCAAATCCATATATCAAACCCTACTAGAGGAAGTATATCACAGTGGTTTCGCTGGACCATCACTCTTTTGTCTTGTGTTTTATTCATGAGGCCTTGTTTTACATACCTTTTTATTAATTGGTCTGCCCTGAGCAGAGAAGGAACATTTATCACTTGATAAATACAGTGACGAGATTTTCATGCTGATTTTTAAGACAGGAGAATTGTGTTTTGTTAAATCTTTTATCTATGCTGTTTAGTACAGCCGACAAAAGAATGACAATTCATGAAAAGAAAAATGGAAACAAAAATGCCCGCAAGAATTCAACATACACAACTTGTTTTCAGAAAACACGTGCATGAACCTACACTAAAATAAATAATGGTGTTCATTTGAATTCTAGAAAGAAAATGCCTATTATGATAAACTCGTGGGATTTATGTGAGTATTAATTCTTTTCAGAAGTATTTCAAACTGTCTTGCTTGTGTTGAATCAGATTTTGTTTTTACCATATTCCGAGAGGCATATGCAAAGGAAGAGCTTCTGTGGTGATGTGATGCTGGCAGCCTATCTATCACTGAGAAAGAAGGGATGAAGGAAGTGGACAAGGATACTGTGCTCAAGGAAGTTGTGTTGTTGATTAAGAAAGGCTGGCTCAAAGAGAATTGTCTTTCTCCTGAATTACAAATGTTCTGGAAGGTCAACAATGAGTTTTTGGTTGAGGGCGGCAAAGTGGTTAGAGGCGATAAACTTGTACCTCCTGTGTGTTACTGAGAGAAGATTGTCTTGGCTGCTCATTCAGGTCACCTTGGTGCGACCATCACAAAGAGGAAGGTCAGAACTGACTTCTGGTGGCCAAGGATGGACACCCAGATTGATGATTTAGTCAAGCAATGTGCACGGTGCAGTGCCAATGACAAGGTTTTGGTCCTAGAAGGTGTTGTTGAGTCTCCTGTGCCCCAGCCTGGAAGAGCTTGGCAGAGGTTAGTTATGGATTTTTTTTTACCTTTCCATGTTCTTCCCACTAAAATGAGATACTTTCTAGTTCTTGTGGATCATCTGTCTACGTGGGTTGAGGTTGAGCCTATCACTATCCCAAACTCCAGGACCGTTATCAATTGTCTGAACAAGATTGTACTCAGGGAGGGCTATCCTGAGGAGATTCTTACAGGCAATGGTGTTCAATTCGTATCGCAGGAGATGAATTTGTTTCTAAGCTCCTGCGGCATTAAGCATACCAGAACTCCTCTTTATCACCCACAACAAAATGGCAATGAGGAAAGATTCAATAGAGTTATTGTGGAGTGTGTCCAAGCAGCTTACAGGCCCAAGACCTGTGTTTTCCAAGCTGTGAAAGATCTAGTTTGGTCATACCGTACTTCACCTCATGTCACTACCAATTTCATTCCTTTCGAGCTTATGAGAGGGAGACAAGCATCTTCACAGGTTTACCCTTTTTGGATGGTTAAGTCTTTTTACCAAGGCTGTGACATGAGGTGTATGTGGGAGTCTGCGTATAAAAACCAGCTGAGGCATGTTTTAAGAATTATGAACCGACTGTCAAGAAGGAAATGCACTGACTCTATGGGGCTCATTAGGATGGCGGACGGACCTGCGTCTGTCCGCCACCCTAGAGGAGGAGGGACCATCCGCAGGGGCAGCGGTGGTCCCTCCAGTGCAATTAGGATGTGACCGCCATCCTGGCGGTCAATCCTCAATATTTAACATTGCGGCGGGTGCTGCTTGAAGCAGCACCCGCCGCAAGGTTAAATATGCATGCTTAGCATTTGCATGCACATAATGCGGCAGGCACCATGCGGTGCCTGCCGCTTCGTGCACGCAAATGCAGGGGGGTACCATAGGTACCCCCCATGTGCACCCCCCACCCCCACAATCACCCTGGGGGCCCGCAACGGGCCCCCAAAGAAATCACTGTATGCCTTTCCACGGCGGAGAATCCGCCGCGGAAAGGCATCTGTTTTCCGCCATCCTAATATTGCTGGCGGTGTCTGATAGACACCGCCAGCCATGTTAGAGCTTTTCCGCCGCGGTCGGAAGGCGACCGCAGCGGAAAAGCTGCGGACCGAATTTGAGACCCACCGCCATCCTAATTTGGCGGTGGGTCTTTTCAAGCCCTGATCTGTGGACTGGGTAGGAGTGTTCTGCTTAATTCAGAATACTCTGTCCATCACCACCCCCTTTGTAAATATTTTTGGCCACCACAAGCGTGGAAGGGTATGCTCGGATGCGAGTCCCTTGCTCACTGCACCATCAGGATTCAAGCAAGCCGGGCCGAAGACGGCTGTAATGCCAGAAACCGGTCCCCGGAAGCTTGTTTCCTTTCTAGTGAAGAATTGGCTTGGTAGTTTGGTCTGCCCTGTTCCCATGATGCACTGGGTCAGGAACAGACTAATTTGCATATAGCCAGGTTCTGAACTGGGATGGTGCAGTGAGCCAAAAAACGGTGATGGATCAAGCCCTGATCTGTGGACTGGGTAGGAGTGTTCTGCTTAATTCAGAATACTCTGTCCATCACCACCCCCTTTGTAAATATTTTTGGCCACCACAAGCGTGGAAGGGTATGCTCGGATGCGAGTCCCTTGCTCACTGCACCATCAGGATTCAAGCAAGCCGGGCCGAAGACGGCTGTAATGCCAGAAACCGGTCCCCGGAAGCTTGTTTCCTTTCTAGTGAAGAATTGGCTTGGTAGTTTGGTCTGCCCTGTTCCCATGATGCACTGGGTCAGGAACAGACTAATTTGCATATAGCCAGGTTCTGAACTGGGATGGATCAAGCCCTGATCTGTGGACTGGGTAGGAGTGTTCTGCTTAATTCAGAATACTCTGTCCATCACCACCCCCTTTGTAAATATTTTTGGCCACCACAAGCGTGGAAGGGTATGCTCGGATGCGAGTCCCTTGCTCACTGCACCATCAGGATTCAAGCAAGCCGGGCCGAAGACGGCTGTAATGCCAGAAACCGGTCCCCGGAAGCTTGTTTCCTTTCTAGTGAAGAATTGGCTTGGTAGTTTGGTCTGACCTGTTCCCATGATGCACTGGGTCAGGAACAGACTAATTTGCATATAGCCAGGTTCTGAACTGGGATGGTGCAGTGAGCCAAAAAACGGTGATGGATCAAGCCCTGATCTGTGGACTGGGTAGGAGTGTTCTGCTTAATTCAGAATACTCTGTCCATCACCACCCCCTTTGTAAATATTTTTGGCCACCACAAGCGTGGAAGGGTATGCTCGGATGCGAGTCCCTTGCTCACTGCACCATCAGGATTCAAGCAAGCCGGGCCGAAGACGGCTGTAATGCCAGAAACCGGTCCCCGGAAGCTTGTTTCCTTTCTAGTGAAGAATTGGCTTGGTAGTTTGGTCTGCCCTGTTCCCATGATGCACTGGGTCAGGAACAGACTAATTTGCATATAGCCAGGTTCTGAACTGGGATGGTGCAGTGAGCCAAAAAACGGTGATGGATCAAGCCCTGATCTGTGGACTGGGTAGGAGTGTTCTGCTTAATTCAGAATACTCTGTCCATCACCACCCCCTTTGTAAATATTTTTGGCCACCACAAGCGTGGAAGGGTATGCTCGGATGCGAGTCCCTTGCTCACTGCACCATCAGGATTCAAGCAAGCCGGGCCGAAGACGGCTGTAATGCCAGAAACCGGTCCCCGGAAGCTTGTTTCCTTTCTAGTGAAGAATTGGCTTGGTAGTTTGGTCTGCCCTGTTCCCATGATGCACTGGGTCAGGAACAGACTAATTTGCATATAGCCAGGTTCTGAACTGGGATGGTGCAGTGAGCCAAAAAACGGTGATGGATCAAGCCCTGATCTGTGGACTGGGTAGGAGTGTTCTGCTTAATTCAGAATACTCTGTCCATCACCACCCCCTTTGTAAATATTTTTGGCCACCACAAGCGTGGAAGGGTATGCTCGGATGCGAGTCCCTTGCTCACTGCACCATCAGGATTCAAGCAAGCCGGGCCGAAGACGGCTGTAATGCCAGAAACCGGTCCCCGGAAGCTTGTTTCCTTTCTAGTGAAGAATTGGCTTGGTAGTTTGGTCTGCCCTGTTCCCATGATGCACTGGGTCAGGAACAGACTAATTTGCATATAGCCAGGTTCTGAACTGGGATGGTGCAGTGAGCCAAAAAACGGTGATGGATCAAGCCCTGATCTGTGGACTGGGTAGGAGTGTTCTGCTTAATTCAGAATACTCTGTCCATCACCACCCCCTTTGTAAATATTTTTGGCCACCACAAGCGTGGAAGGGTATGCTCGGATGCGAGTCCCTTGCTCACTGCACCATCAGGATTCAAGCAAGCCGGGCCGAAGACGGCTGTAATGCCAGAAACCGGTCCCCGGAAGCTTGTTTCCTTTCTAGTGAAGAATTGGCTTGGTAGTTTGGTCTGCCCTGTTCCCATGATGCACTGGGTCAGGAACAGACTGATTTGCATATAGCCAGGTTCTGAACTGGGATGGTGCAGTGAGCCAAAAAACGGTGATGGATCAAGCCCTGATCTGTGGACTGGGTAGGAGTGTTCTGCTTAATTCAGAATACTCTGTCCATCACCACCCCCTTTGTAAATATTTTTGGCCACCACAAGCGTGGAAGGGTATGCTTGGATGCGAGTCCCTTGCTCACTGCACCATCAGGATTCAAGCAAGCCGGGCCGAAGACGGCTGTAATGCCAGAAACCGGTCCCCGGAAGCTTGTTTCCTTTCTAGTGAAGAATTGGCTTGGTAGTTTGGTCTGCCCTGTTCCCATGATGCACTGGGTCAGGAACAGACTAATTTGCATATAGCCAGGTTCTGAACTGGGATGGTGCAGTGAGCCAAAAAACGGTGATGGATCAAGCCCTGATCTGTGGACTGGGTAGGAGTGTTCTGCTTAATTCAGAATACTCTGTCCATCACCACCCCCTTTGTAAATATTTTTGGCCACCACAAGCGTGGAAGGGTATGCTCGGATGCGAGTCCCTTGCTCACTGCACCATCAGGATTCAAGCAAGCCGGGCCGAAGACGGCTGTAATGCCAGAAACCGGTCCCCGGAAGCTTGTTTCCTTTCTAGTGAAGAATTGGCTTGGTAGTTTGGTCTGCCCTGTTCCCATGATGCACTGGGTCAGGAACAGACTAATTTGCATATAGCCAGGTTCTGAACTGGGATGGTGCAGTGAGCCAAAAAACGGTGATGGATCAAGCCCTGATCTGTGGACTGGGTAGGAGTGTTCTGCTTAATTCAGAATACTCTGTCCATCACCACCCCCTTTGTAAATATTTTTGGCCACCACAAGCGTGGAAGGGTATGCTCGGATGCGAGTCTCTTGCTCACTGCACCATCAGGATTCAAGCAAGCCGGGCCGAAGACGGCTGTAATGCCAGAAACCGGTCCCCGGAAGCTTGTTTCCTTTCTAGTGAAGAATTGGCTTGGTAGTTTGGTCTGCCCTGTTCCCATGATGCACTGGGTCAGGAACAGACTAATTTGCATATAGCCAGGTTCTGAACTGGGATGGTGCAGTGAGCCAAAAAACGGTGATGGATCAAGCCCTGATCTGTGGACTGGGTAGGAGTGTTCTGCTTAATTCAGAATACTCTGTCCATCACCACCCCCTTTGTAAATATTTTTGGCCACCACAAGCGTGGAAGGGTATGCTCGGATGTGAGTCCCTTGCTCACTGCACCATCAGGATTCAAGCAAGCCGGGCCGAAGACGGCTGTAATGCCAGAAACCGGTCCCCGGAAGCTTGTTTCCTTTCTAGTGAAGAATTGGCTTGGTAGTTTGGTCTGCCCTGTTCCCATGATGCACTGGGTCAGGAACAGACTAATTTGCATATAGCCAGGTTCTGAACTGGGATGGTGCAGTGAGCCAAAAAACGGTGATGGATCAAGCCCTGATCTGTGGACTGGGTAGGAGTGTTCTGCTTAATTCAGAATACTCTGTCCATCACCACCCCCTTTGTAAATATTTTTGGCGGTGTCTGATAGACACCGCCAGCCATGTTAGAGCTTTTCCGCCGCGGTCGGAAGGTGACCGCAGCGGAAAAGCTGCGGACCGAATTTAAGACCCACCGTAATCCTAATTTGGCGGTTGGTCTTTTGTGCATCTCCAGCAGTTTTCCCGCATCCTCCGGGCCGGCGGTGGCTTCCGCCGGCCCGGAGGATGCGGGAAAACCGCGATCCTAATGAGCCCTTATGTTGAGACTTTGGTTAGAGTAAAAATCCTGTCTCTGTCAGAAACGGTCGCTCAAAATGTTGGGATTCTCAGCAAATTGTAGAAATTTACAGGAATGCTGTGAGATTGTCTAATGGGAACTGGTGGAGCACTTTTCGTGTTGCTAAAGACCCATGTTTCCTCTCTGAAACTGTGAAAGCTGACAAAACTTTTTGAGCGGGGGTGGTGTCAGAAAGAGCACCAGGGTCCATACTAGACCAAGGAAATTATGAGATTATATTTAATCACCAGTGATGGTTTACTATCTTGCTTTCTTTGTTCATTACATTACTTCCTTTTTTGTGCACCCCCTCATTACTTCTGTACCCCTTCCCTATTTTTCAGGGTTTCTGAATTATTTTATTAAAAGGGGAGGTGTGGGGATGTGATGCTGGCAGAGCTCAGTGAGAACATATTGATGTCATCTGGAGTGTTGGCAAGCATCCTGCTCTGAGTGTTCTTTCAGTGCAGTTACTGCTTGTGCCTTGGCATCGCCAGCTGGGATGGGTCTCTGTACACCTACAATAAATATTGCTCTGGGAACTCACTTGAGCATCTATTCAACTTCAATCAATCAATCAATCATGCCATTTGTATAGCGCACTACTCACCCGGGAGGGTCTCAAGGCGCTTGGGGGGAGGGGTATGCTACTGCTTGAACAGCCAGGTCTTGAGTTGTTTCCTGAAGGCGAGATGGTCCTGGGTCAGCCGAAGGTGGATGGGGAGGGAGTTCCAAGTCTTGGCAACCAGGTAAGAGAAGGATCTTCCTCCGGCGGTGGCTCTTCGGATGCGTGGTACGGCTGCGAGGGCGAGGCTGGTGGACCGTAGCTGGTGGGTGGGCGTGTAGAAGGTCAGGCTGTCGTTGAGGTACTTGGGGCCCAGGTCATGGAGAGACTTGTGTGCGTGGGTGAGGAGCCGGAACGTGATCCTCTTGTCGACGGGGAGCCAGTGCAGGTTCCTCAGGTGGCTGGAGATGTGGCTGCGTCGGGGGACATCCAGGATGAGTCGGCGGAGGCGTTCTGGATGCACTGGAGTCTTTTCTGCAGCTTGGCTGTGGTTCCGGCGTAGAGGGCGTTTCCGTAGTCCAGTCGGCTGGTGACGAGTGCCTGGGTGACCGTCTTCCTGGTCTCGGTCGGGATCCAGCGGAAGATCTTGCGAAGCATACGCAGGGTGTTGAAGCACGATGAGGAGACGGCGTTGACTTGTCTGGTCATCGAGAGGGAGGGGTCCAGGATGAAGCCCAGGTTGCGTGCGTGGTCGGCTGGCTTGGGTGCGGTGCCCAGGGCTGGGGGCCACCAGGAGTCGTCCCAGGCGGAGGGCGAAGATCCCAGGATGAGGACTTATGTCTTGTCCGAGTTCAGTTTCAGGCGGCTGTCCTTGATCCACTCGGCGACGTCTTTCATCCCTTCGTGTAGGCAGGTTCTGGCGGTGTCGGGGTCTCTGGTGAGGGAGAGGATCAGCTGGGTGTCGTCGGCATAAGAGATGATGTTGAGGTTGTGCTGGCGTGCGATGGCTGCGAGAGGTTTCATGTAGATGTTGAAGAGGGTGGGGCTGAGTGAAGATCCTTGCGGGACGCCGCAGATGACTTCGGTGGCCTCGGAGCGAAACGGGGGGAGGCGGACTCTTTGTGTTCTTCCGTTCAGTTCAGCTTCCTAAAATGCAGTAAGGAACCGGACCCACAGGCCGTGTGATTTGAAGCAGCTGCAACAGGATACCTTTGCCGCTGGGTGGGTTGAATCTTTTGCTGATGCTGTAGGCAGCATTTTGCCACTCTAGCCAGCTAACTAGTTTTCTCGCGTTGCGACAAATTGTTTTTGAATGAACTATGATCAATCACTGAAGTTGAACATCATTCCCTTCCTTATGAATAAGGTTTAGCCCAAAGATGGCGAAAGAACACTGCACAGGTCACACAACCATGGCAATCCTTTAACAATTCATAATGAAAATATCAGCTCTAAAGAACAACAGCATAGCCATCTCTCTCTGCAGCTAATTCTCTTAGATGACCCAGGAAAGGACATCAATCCTAAAGGCAGCATGAAGAATCTGGGGAAAGAAAATCAATTCAGCTTAGTGGACCCCTACAGTAATAATTCCAACTTGGGGAATGTGAGGACCACTGAGGCAGAAGGAGATATCTACAAGTAACAGAAACAAAAAGAGAGAGCCCAAAATAGAATTAGAACTCAAACAGCCAAGCACAGCTATTGAGGCCTTGTAAAAAAGTGATTTTGGAGTTCGTAAGGTAGTACATCTGTAGTGCATTTTTCTATACTCTACATGCCTTTGTGATTTGACCTCAAACCATCTAAAAGTGGAGAAATATCATAAATGGGAATAATAATGTACAAAAATATAAATTGGAAAGGCTGTGCACTTTTCCTAATAGGGAGTTGGGTGTTACAGGCTTGATTCACAAAGGCATATAAGCATACATTAAAGAGTACCTCTGTAGTACTCCTTCCCCTACTCATAAATGTTTTTGATTAGGCCCCAAAGTCTTTTCATTCAGTACAAGCACCTTAACCATTGCCACTTTCATTTAGACCCCCCCATTGTTTTCACTTAGTTAACATTCCTTGTGCATCTGTCTGCCATTGGTGGACTCTGGAGAGGGCTGTAAATGACCCACTGGTGCCTGCACTAGAGGGATTCGTTTTTTAATATTTAGCTCAGACTGCTTAGGTATAGCTTTTTGAGGAGCCTGAGCAGTTTTTCTTTCTTTGGAAATGACGATCAGTGGGCAGGGTGCACACTGATTGTCATTTACTACCAAGGTGATAGTAAAATGAGCCAATTGACTCATTTTACTTTCACTCCAACAGTGCTTGGGGCATATCTCAGCCACCAATCACTGATTGAGCTGTGGGAGGTATCACTGGAAAGAGGAGAATCTCCACTTTCTGACGCTATCTCTTTTTTAAAAGATCCCTGTACTGGGATCCCAAAGCAGTGAGCCACCGACTAGACACCAGGAATTAGTGGAAGGGAGAGTGGCCATGTGGGTAAGGGATTGGCTCCACCCAGTTCCCAATATATTTTTTATCTTTCTGTCCCCCAGGGGCAGATGGAGTGATACGTCCTGATCTGCTCCCTATGGGTGGGGGGGGCACAAAGCCAACTAGACACCATGGAAATATGAGTAATGAAATAGTGGTGTGAGGCTGCCATGCCCCCAATCCAAAAAGGGTAAAAATAGTCTTTCTGTCTCCACACGGGGTCAGATTCAAGGTTTACCCCTATCTTCCTCCCTGGAGGGGCAGAAAGCCCACTAGACACCAGTGATATAGACAGAAAATTAAACATAGGGGTGGGAGCTTCTCACCATGTACTCACCCCAGAAAAGGTGCAACAAACTTTCTGCCTCTTCTAGGGGAAGACTGGTGGTTTTGCCTAATCTGAGTTTCAGGGAAGGGCCAGAAGGTCCGGTAGACACAAGGGGTTTCAAAATGGCACCAAAAAAAACAAAAGAATGGGGTGGCCTACCAATACATTGAGCCATGCCCCGGTCCCAGAATGGGCCGATACTAGGGATGCCCCAATTAACAAGTTTGCTTGAAATATGCCCCCTGAGGAGGTAGAAAACCCACTAGACACCATGGTTTTTGTATTAAGGTAAAAGAGACGCGTGTGGGCTTTGCACTCTGGCATTGGCCATACCCCACACCAATAGGAACAAAAACTGTACTTTGGCCACCTCGTAGGGTAAAGTGGTGGTTTTCCCCAAATCTACCCCCAGAAATCCTACTGGAGGGCAGAAAAATATATAAGTTGCCAGTAGATAGTTATAGTTAGGACCTAGTTTCCGTGAGAAACACATTTTTTGACTTGGCTATAACTTTTGAGTACTTTGACCAATCAGCATGACATTTTTCAACAAAAGTGTCAGGGTGGGTACTATTGTTATGGAGGCTTTGGAGATGATATGTGCAGTGGGGACCAAAAATAAGGGATTCAAAACATTTTGCATTTGTAATGACAAATTCCATAGGAACCATTAGCCACACCTACAGCCTGAACCGCGGAAAAGACTTACACCAGATTTGGCAGGGAGGTAGATGTCGGTTCAAGGAAATGCCTTTTGCTTATTTCGTGTAAATCCATTCAGCAGTTGTTGAGAAATGTACGTTTACATTTATAGTGACATCTCTGGCCACAGATAATTTGCGATGAATCGGAAAATACACACGCCGACGGGAATGCTCTGATTAGCTGGACGCAACCTGAACAGAAAGTTGGGGTCACCATTTTATCTACCGGGAACGGTTCCCGGGGCTGAAAATCTGCGTGAAAGCCCACATAAGGGGTCAGGGTGGAGATACTCTGACCCCATGTTTGAGAAATGGGGGCGTTAGTGACACAAGTTATGTGCGCACAATTGATTTTTTTAATTGGGCACGTTATTCATGGCGACGCCGCATACGCCAGCGTGGCCCTGGTGTACCATCGTATTAATGTTGTCATGAATATTGGTGCAAATAGAAAGAAATATATCAAGGAATCGTTAATATGCATTGTTATAGAGATAACAATGCATATTATTTATTTATATATTGTTTATTTATATATTGAGTTATCTACTGTGATGGTTAGAATTAATTTTTGTAGTTACATTTTGTTAATATGGTGGTGGCTATTGAATTCCAGCTTTTGCTTCCTGCTTCCGCAAAGTAACTGCGGAGATCATGAATCCTGACATCATCGCGATCTCTGGCCTCACTGTGAAAACGGAAAATAGGTTTTAGAGATAGTTGTTCTAGAAATACACTAGAAAGACATGAGTTTGAAGCGTAAGTAAAACCCCTAGTGTGTAAAATACTGTAATATGTGTGCATATATGTGTTTTCACTTTATGGAAAAGGCGCGATCTTCACGATTAATGACGTTATTGTGACATACTGAATAACCACGAAAATGGAAAATAGGGCTCATAGATGGTTTATAAAGAAACTTAGTACAAAGATATGAGATTAAACATGCTTTGAAAGAAGTATGTATATATTATTATGTGTAGGGCAATCTTCAGAATGGATCTATTTACATATTATATTTGAATGTGTTTGTGGCCATTGAATGTCTGCTTTTGTTTTCCGTTTTAACATCGTGTCCGCGGGGATCGTGATTACCAACCTCAGCGCTACTTCTGCTGTCTTTATGGAAACAGAAAATACTGTTTGAAAGCAAATATTCTGTAAACTTACTACAATAATAAGAGTTTGAAAAGTGCACTAACAAATCTCTACTGTTAAATATGCTGTATAATATATCTATATATGTTTTACACTTTGTATAAACCACGTGCTCATTGCGACTACTGATGTCATTGCGATGAAGTCGGAAGTCGCAAATACAATTTTTTTATGCAACAGTGGTTGATCATAGAAAGAAAAGTTAAAACAATATTTCACTAACTATTTAAAGCTAAACTTTATTTTAAAAAATGTGTTTAAGTGTATTTTCCAGTATGTGAAATACAGTTAATGATGACAAAATCTCCACAGTAAATGCAACAATGTTGTGCCGACTTACAAAATTGTTAAAAATAAAAACCAGTTATTAATCAAAACATGAGTGGTGTATTACATAAATGTAATACACAATATCCAATTATAGACAGAAAGTGTGAAAATCTTAGAGGTTCACTTACAAAAAAATGGACGTTACAATTAAGAAATAGAATTTTAAAAAACCTTAGAAACTGAAAAAAAACAAAGACTACAGGGATGTTTTTGTTAATAATTAGCATAAAAACCTTAGAAATTCACTGAAAAACCGGGATGTTATAGTAAGGCTGACTTTTCACTCATACAAAACCAGAGAAATTCAGCAGTTATAGTTAGCTGAGCTAACTATAACTTGTGCCCCCGCAATGCACTGCTTATGATGTCACATATTACATCGCTCGACATGGTTAGTGACATCACTGATGACATCTCAAATGATATCACTGATGACATCATCCACTGAATCTCTGATGCAGGCAATGACACCCTCATATAACCTTTCATACACCCACTCCAACGTTCACACTACCATTCTCGAAACCACTGATATACCCATACCAGTACTTACATAACCACTCACTTTTTCATAGGTCTACATACACATCTATTCAGTCACCCATTCAGCCACTTATACACCAACTCACTCACCAATAAAGCCACTGATAAATCTACTAATACAGTCACAGAGCCACTCACGCGCTCTCAGTCACCCATAGAGCTACTCACACCTACTCACTCGCCATAGAGTCAATCACACAGCTACTTACTCACCTATACTGTTATACACATAGATACTAACACATACTTACTAACCAATATAGTCAATGACACAAGTATACACTCACCCATAATGCCACTCTCACAATCACTCAATCACATACAGTCACTTATATAATCCAGTACTCACCTACACTGCCTTTCACATATGCAGTTACTCACCCATATACCACTGACATATCCATTCACTCAACGACATAGCCATAGATACGCTCACTCACCCATACAGCCCCTCTCACATGCACTCATGAATCCATACAGCCAGTAATTCACCCACTCACTCATCCATGCAGGTAGTCACACACACCCTCACCCACCTACACAGAGACACTCATACACCCAATACAGGTACTCAGACAACCAATCAATTACCCATATAGCCACTCATGTACATACTCACCATCGCATGCAACCACTTACACAACAACTAACAAACTGATACAGACATTCACACAAATTAGTCATTCAGCTATGCATTCACTGAGACATGTATAGTCACTCACTTATACAATCAGTCATGCACCCATTAATCATCCATACAGGCACTCATGCACCCACTGATTCATCCATACACCTTGATATATTTATAGTTAACACTCAAAAAGCATTTTAGAAACTCTCACAGTCACTTTGATGATGCAGTTCCATAACATCCGGAATACCAGAATTAGAAACCTAACCATAGGAAGAACAGGGATTCCACTAAACATGTGTGAAAAACACTCTTTCCAGAAAGAAAAATATTTTCTAGAGACCCCTCACCTACCAGGGTTACCCCTAGGTGGCATGCTTCATCATTGGGGTTCTATCAATCCACTGCGGCTTGAGGCCTGCTGCGACTCGCAAACTACACAGGAGCACTTAGTTTTTGGAAAACGTGTGTGGTGCAGTGATGTGGAGTGGGAAAAAATAGATTAAGAATACCTAGTTAGTGAGCTAATATTTTGTTTCTGCTCCTAGTTGAAAGACCTATCTGTAATGATTCTGGAGCCCCTAGTACTGGGCCGACATGTTTCGAGATTTCCCTTAAAGCCCTTCTTCAGGACCACACGGGGGCCTTCCCCTTGAGTACCACGCCTAGAGAAACCTGTGAATAGGAAACAATGGAGTGCACACCTAATGTGTGTTCACCTGATACTTAATACATACGGTTGTACACTGACATGCTGTATCTGTATGAAATAAAGCAAAAGGACAATTAAAAAAGCCTGCCTACCAGCCAAGCTGGCAGGCCCTATATATATGCGGCATAGTATCTTGAACAATATAATTCTCAATAGTGGGTGTACTTAATAGCTATTTTGTGCGGTCACCTGTGGTGGAAGAAATCAATCACACACAATGTCTTTGTGAAGAAAAGTGGTTATGTACAAACTGCAGTTTAAAAGCACTCTTGATAAAAGACACCACGTGACATACAACATATAACAAAAAAATAATATTACATATCAATGACACATACCTTTGTTTAGCTTGATTACAGTGGCACAGTGAGCCCAGGACCCAGGTCTGGGCATAGCTGGCACACTTAGGGAATGGATTTAACTCAGATCTCTTGACGGGGTGAATGTTTTGATTTGTTCCGTCCATCAATTGTGTGTCTTTTGCTCTCTTGCCCTAAGTGTGCCAGGTATGCCCAGACGTGGGTCCCGGGCTCACTGTGCCACTAGAATCCAGCTATTCTGGCAGAAGAGAGGTGAAACCCTGAAACCGGTCCTAGGATACTTGTTTCCGGTCCAGGGACGACCTGACTTGGCAGTTCGGGCTGGACTGTTCCCATGAGGCAAAGGGTAAAGACTGATTTGCATATGGCCAGGTCTAAACTGTGTGACATGGGGAGCAAAAGAATGATGGATTTAACCCAGATCTCTTGACTGGGGGTTAATGTTTTGATTTGTTCTGCATTCCGTTCATCAATTGTGTGTCTTTTGCTTTCTTGCCGTACATACTTTTGTTTAGGCAGAAATAAGGCTCATGATCTTCAGGGGTAGAGGGGCTTCCAGCCACACCCTAAAATGGTAATGGGGACATAGAGATGGTCATTAGAGTTTCATAAAGGTAAATGAGATAGAAACCAGGGAGAACATTCCTGATGCCTTAGCTTATCCTTTGGTGAAAATAGACCTTATTGTTTCCTTAGGAAATTAAGAAATAAGGTCAAAACGGGTCTGGCTGGACTTATTTTTTCAAAGCATTCCTCTCAGAAAATGACCGAGTTGGCACCCCTGGAGACCGCATCTTACTGCGTCAGTCTCCCGGAAGCTTTTAAATAGACCCGGAACAGCTTAGTCATGCTAACTTCAAAAAGCTAGACCTTGTCTCTTACAAAACGACCACTGTGACTGGCAATGGAGCGTGGCCATATTGGGCGAATGAAATAGACCCGGATCAGCCTAGTCATGATCACTTCACAAACTAGACAGTGTCTCTCACAAAATGGCCTCTGTGACTGGCAATTGAGCTGGGCCATCTTAGGTGAATTTTCAAATTGTTGGGTATTGTGGACAAAAAGCTGAAAATGAAATAAAACTAACATGGAGGATATGTTTATAAAGGGGATAAATTTAGACACTCAAGTACGATGTGGTGTAGTGATTATGTTGCGAGCGCAAAGGTACACCGGATTGATGCGCAAGACCCTAAGACATAACAGTTCATCTGTTTTCAGAATAGCTTGTATGTACATCATGAAATGACTAAACCTCACGTCCTGTTAGGGGAAATCATAATAAATGCCAGATTCCTGGATGATGCGGTACATCAGAATGATGCGCAAGACCCTTAGACTTAACAGCTGGATTGCGCTCTTCTCAGAATAGCTTCTATGTACATCATGTAATGTCTAAACCTCATGTCTTCTTGGGTAGAAGTCATAAATAATGCCTGATTACTGGATAATGTAAGATATCATGTATGGAATAGTAGACTCGTAGTTGTCAGTTGGAGTATGAATGCCCCCGTTAGGCAGTCTGCTGTTCACAAAAGAGCCGCTGCTAGTGGATAGGTGATAGGGCCTTCCTGGGTAATTGGGCATTCTAGATGAAGTGGTACCTATGCGTTATTAGTGTTATGATTAGCGTTATTGTGAGTATCACTTGCGGTATGACCTTTACTTCTGTTACATTGTGAGTAGAGTGGTATACTCAAACAATCTACTAAGTCTGGCAGAAGGGTGTATTCCTGATTCATTTAGCAAACTGCCCCCACTGGATATCATCATTCAATCCTCCAGTGCTCGTGTGCAACTTATACACCTACCGTTGCTCTTTCTCTAGCAATCTTTTTGCAATGATGAAACATGCCACCTAGGGGGTTTTCACACATGTTTAGTGGAATCCCTGTTCTTCCTATGGTTAGGTTTCTAATTTCGGTATTCCGGATTTTGTGGAACTGCATTCAGTAAGGAGGGTGACCCTAACATTAACCTCTACTTCCCCTGTTTTTTGATTGTATTATATACAGCACACAGCTGTGGGAGCCCAAACATGACACTATCAATATGGCCGAAGTCACAGGCCTCACTTTCTCCAAAGAGGAAGTGGAGCGAATTTTGTCTTCCATGACCCCTTTCACAGAGACACCAAACAGGGATACCAATGAAGCGGAGTTAATGTTGGGACTAATTGACAGAACTCAAGAGGAATCAGATCAAAACCATGATTCACGGGGTCATGATGACTGAATACCTTAGGGTGAATGCGGCACCACGAGGATGAGCTGCCATTACCCAACCATGACTCCAGGGCACCATTCTTGGCACGGTCTCCAACAATGTAGGGTTGTTGAACATGTTTGCTGATTTTTATTTCTAGCCTGGCCATATTGAGCTGTAAGATCAGAGCATACCAGTTGGGATTTAGCTGGCACAGGTAGGTAGATCATCAATTCCCCATAAATAATCCATCTTTTGCCTTTTGTCCCCAACCTTGTGCTTTCAATGCACTCCAAAGTACTCCGTCCTGATAGATTATTATAGTATTATAGTACTGGAAATGTGTTTTTCAAAGCAATATTGAACATAATGAATTGTTTAAAAAAATGCTCAAGAAATGTGGGCGCAATTGCACTTAAATTGGATTCCGGCATATGTATTGTAGGCATTACTCGGCAATATTTTGTTTGCAATGGGGAATATGCTATCGCCATGTACATGCTTTCTGCCTTAATTATTTGCAGAGTACTGACAGGCCAATTGACCAATGAATAGGTCTAATGTCCTTGTTAAAGCAACTGTAAAAGGAAGAGGCTTGTCTGGCCAGAACAGTTTTCTAATGTGTCATGACTCCAAATGTAGAAAACGCATAATGAATACAAATTACATATTGATTAAACGTAGGGTAGTGTAACATTGCTACTGTTATTAATGGCAGAGGTTTAGAAAAGCCTCGCAGGCATGCTGATCAACTCTTTTATTATACATCCGTTGCTATGCAACCTTTAAAAACATACTACAATGCAAACAGCATTAAATATGTTTATTTTCAAATTAACATTTTAGCAAAAAGCAAATCGTATTCTGGCAAAATAGTAGGCCAGGCAAATGAGGGGTCATTTATACAGTGAAACCGACAAATGACTGCTAAGGTCACCAGGACTGACATATGTTATGGTGAAACACCGAAATGATAGCCGAGCATAAGAAATGTGTTCATTTCAGAGGTCACCAAACTCCTTGCATTTTAGAGCTCTGCAGCATTCTATGGAGTGCTTATAAAAATAAGTGTGCCTACCATATAAAGAGAAGGTCAAATGAGCTCTGCATGCCAGGTAACCAAATCCAGCAAGGCACTATATTTGTCAGGAAAGTGATTTAAAATTCAACACCTACATAATATCAGAAAACATTAAACATAGTCACTCCACACAAGTATATCAAATGGAACTTGAATTGTAGCCGAGAATATGTTATGTGTTATGTTATACTATTTATAGAACCCATTGCTGACCCAGCCAAGGGGGGTCCCACCGCTGAGCTTAGACAAAAATAGGTGACAGGGCCAGAAAGTGCAGCAAATGAATATTTAGAAAAAAGATTATTTTTTTGGGCCTTGCAGAAAGCAGCATGATTTTGAATGTTTCTGATACTCACCGGAAGAGAGTTCCAGAGTTTGGGGGCCAGAGCCCGAAAGGAGTGTCCTCTCCGGCTCTTTTGACCCGAGGGACATACGCCAGGATCTGGTTTTGACTTTGCTAGATAGGGTACTCCACGGCGGAGTACCCTTCCCACCAAGCTCTCAGGCTGCCCATCTCATTTAGATACATAAGGTTTTGGTCAGAATACTTCCTCTGGCATGCCTATGTAGTAGGGGCCTTTGGAAAAAGGGCATTACATTGTCCTCCCCTATTTAGGATGGACGGTATAATACCTTTTTGTCCTGTCCCTCACTGCCAGAAAAAACCCTGGTGGTGAGGGACAGGGAAATGCCCAAAATGACTCCCACACCCTGGGACAAAATTCCCAAGGTGTGGGAGTCATTCATTTATTTTATTTTTCAAAATGACTTCCACTTTGGAAATTACATTTTGAAAAAAAGTTTTGAAAAGTGTGATGGTCTACCATCAGGGCTGATGGTACAGTTCGTCAAATGTTTCCTGCACTGACATGACAGCAGTTTATGTCAAGGTGTTCGTGGGCGGCAAACAACTCAAATGTGGGGTTGGATGTCCCTTGGGATGTCGGAGGTAATGCCCCGCGATACAAAAGGGGATGATGGACGGAGCGTTTGAGCAAATCAAACACTCACCCTCAGTCAACTGATCTGGGTTTAATCCATCACCATTCTTTAGCCCACTCAGCCACCCCATTTCAGACATGGCCATATGCAAATCAGTCTGACCCTGTGCCTCATGGGAACAGTCCAGCCCGAACTGCCAAGCCATGTCTTTCATGGACCGGAAACAAGCATCCTGGGACCGGTTTCGGATACATAATCCTCATCAGCCAGGCTATCTTGAATCCAGTGGCCAAGTGAGCAAGGGACTCACGTCTGAGCATACCCTGCCACACTTAGGGCGAACAAAGCGATACAAAAGGGGATGATGGACGGAGCGTTTGAGCAAATCAAACAATCACCCCCAGTCAACTGATCTGAGTTTAATCCATCACCATTCTTTAGCCCACTCAGCCACCCCATTTCAGACATGGCCATATGCAATGCCCCCCACCATCCTGATGGAGTGAACTCCGTTTGCCTAACTTTAAATCGGGCTCTATGTTATTTGACAGCTTGGCTCCCAGCAGGGCTGGATTAACCATTAAGCAAAATACGTGCATGCTTAGGGCATCAAGGGAATAGGGGGCACCACTGAAAATTCCCATTGCCGGATTTACCATGGACCATATGGTACAAAACTGCAAATGGTGCAGCTGAACCTACAAAAAAGAAGCATACAAAAAGAAACATTATTTTCTATCCTACTGTAAGTTTTGTTTCATTTTGAAAATTACCATTTTAAGTAATGGTTTATTATTGTTTATATTTTGATATAGGTATAAATGGGGGCATCACAATCTTTTAAGTGCTTAGGGTCTGTAAAGGTCTTAATCCAGCCCTGGCTCCCAGTAATGATAATAACATAATTGTTGGGCACAGAAGAGCTATTTCTAAATATCATTTTTTAACATGTAAGTGCTGAGAGTGCTCCTTCCTTCACCTCCAGTGATGAGGCCCTTATTAACATATGGGCAGTTTGTGGTAAAACTCTAGAAAAAAAGGCCATATTTGCCCTCTTTTTTCTCACAAGTTAGGGATCGTAGAGGTGTTGATGGTTTGTGGTTAGTACTAGAGAGGCCTGAGAAAATATCTAAAATACAACAAAATGTAGTTTGTTTCAGAAACTTGTACCAACAAAATATTTAATCTGTACATTTTCGTACTGAAGGCCGATCCATGCAAATAATATACTTTTAATTATCAGTTATCCAAAATCCTACAACACCCAGAGCCATGAATCAAGCCGTGGCTTACAGTGATTTTTAATTGGGCACCTACCATGTATCAGTTAATAACGCACTTGAAAGGTCAATGTGTTTTCTTTCAATCTACATTGATTATTGGGATGTTCGTAGGTGTGACATTTGGGCAGGAATCTGCAACACCCAAGGAAACCTTTTAACCCTAGGCATTTCCGAAAACTAGAGACACCAGTGATTCTAGTGTTTATGACTTTCCTAGATACTATCATGTTTTCTTCCACTGAATGCCCTGTGAATATCAGAACTATGCATTCAAAACACATTTCCTCTCTCATTCCATGGAAAATGGCTGCAGTACTTGGGTCTGGGGTCAGGTGACAAGTAACAACCAGGGAAACCTACCAATCACATATTTATCTGGAGACTAGCAAGATGTGGATATCCAGGGTTGTGTGGTTTGCATGGACCCTTCTTTTTTTTATTAGTGAGGAAAAAAGACCTAAGTATAGTTTAAAAAACTCAATTCTTTTAATTTATTTTGAAGAAAACTCAACCCATTTGCGCATGCAAAATGGCCCAGGTCCATGTACAATTCCTAAATAGCGAGTCGCAATTTATTTGCGAATCGCTATTTAGGAATTGTGTGTCGCAATTAAAAAGGGGCGTTCCCTTCCTAATTGCGTCCGCAAATCAATGTATGAATGTTTTGTGACTGCAAATGCAGTTGCAAAACACTCGCAAATTACCACCCTCTTCAAGAGGGTGGTAATGCAGTTGCAATTTGGAAGGGGTCCCCAGGGGACCCCTTCCACTTTGTGACTGTCACTAAAAATATTTGTTAAGGCCAGGCACCACTACCTGCCCCTAAAAAATTAAATGAAAACGTTTAATTTTTAATTTTTAAATGCATCCCGTTTTCCTTAAGGAGAACGGGCTGCATTTAAAAAAAAACTGCTTTATTTAAAAGCAGTCCCAGACATGGTGGTCTGCTGAGCCCAGCAGGCCACCATACCTGGAAGGGCCTGTCATTCCTAATGGGCTCACAAATTGCGAGAGGCTCATTAATATTAATGAGCCTCACAATTTGTGACCCCATTGCGATTCGCACACAGTGTTAAATACACTGATGTACATGGCAAATAGCAACTCGCAAATCGCGACTCGCAAATGAGTCGCAATTTGCGAGGCACAATTTTGCTGGTCGTTCATCTGGCCTTCATTCCAGATAAAATCATTATTCCACATTGGTGGTTGTCCCTATCCTACCAGACAGGAATGGGTCAAACATGTTGCTGGGTAAAGTCAATGTAGGGTCAACATGGTCTTCACATGATTATCGTTTTGATTCCATTCCTATGGCACTGTTTTTTTAATGGGAGAGATGTGAGATTGCAGGATCATGACACTTTTGCCATTGGCTGGAAGTTTTCAGGTTTTCTGCTGCATAAATGTTCAAATATTAAGATTTTTCCTTCACACTTTGATATTTGCACAGCATTATGGGAAAAAAACCTGCTGGGATCTATACAAGCCACACCAGGACGTATGCTGTCATTGCACTCTGTATTCCTTCTGTTATCACTGAAAGGCCTCTCCCACTCCAAGACTTTCAAACCTTAGCCCTCCAAGGACCTCTAAACCATTCCCAACCTCATTTCATGATACGTCTTGCTGAATGTAATGTCGTCTGTGTTCATATTATGATGTGTAATATGTACCTATTGTAATGTACAGTGCTATAAAACCACTTAGCGAAAAAGTGCTATAGAAAAACACTGTCAAATATCAAATAAATAGATACATGAATTGATAAATATAGGAATTAATATAGGAATGGGAGATCCATGTGCCATGGCCAGTCTATGTTTACAAAGCAGAAAAAGCTTGCAAGCAGAAGCGATTCTGCCAGAGAAACAGAAGCACCACTGCATTGCACTAGAGGCTAACACAGAGACCTGCAAGCAGAAGCGATTCTGCCAGAGAAACAGAAGCACCACCGCATTGCACTAGAGGCTAACACAGAGACCTGCAAGCAAGAGCGGTTCTGCCAGAGAAACAGAAGCACCACCGCATTGCACTAGAGGCTAACACAGAGACCTGCAAGCAAGAGCGGTTCTGCCAGAGAAACAGAAGCACCACCGCATTGCACTAGAGGCTAACACAGAGACCTGCAAGCAAGAGCGGTTCTGCCAGAGAAACAGAAGCACCACCGCATTGCACTAGAGGCTAACACAGAGACCTGCAAGCAAGAGCGGTTCTGCCAGAGAAACAGAAGCACCACCGCATTGCACTAGAGGCTAACACAGAGACCTGCAAGCAAGAGCGGTTCTGCCAGAGAAACAGAAGCACCACCGCATTGCACTAGAGGCTAACACAGAGACCTGCAAGCAAGAGCGGTTCTGCCAGAGAAACAGAAGCACCACCGCATTGCACTAGAGGCTAACACAGAGACCTGCAAGCAAGAGCGGTTCTGCCAGAGAAACAGAAGCACCACCGCATTGCACTAGAGGCTAACACAGAGACCTGCAAGCAAGAGCGGTTCTGCCAGAGAAACAGAAGCACCACCGTATTGCACTAGAGGCTAACACAGAGACCTGCAAGCAAGAGCGGTTCTGCCAGAGAAACAGAAGCCCCACCGCATTGCACTAGAGGCTAACACAGAGACCTGCAAGCAAGAGCGGTTCTGCCAGAGAAACAGAAGCACCACTGCATTGCACTAGAGGCTAACACAGAGACCTGCAAGCAAGAGCGGTTCTGCTTTTGCACCACAAAATCCTGCAAACATGACTTTAACTGATTAAAAGAATTCCGTGCATCAGCTGCTGTTGGGTCAAACCTCCCTGCTAATCACAGAAACAAACACAGGAACACAAAAGTAAACACCGCCTCATTCTCACTTATAGTCATAAGATACCAGTGAAATCCATTTCTAGCCGAAACTATTTTTTTTCAAACAAGCTAAGGATTGCACAACAGCTGTTTCTTGATTTTACCGATACACTTCTTTTAGTTTTACATTGGCTTTTCAGTAAATACACCAGTATGGCATGGCACAATTTGCATATATTGTCGATGATAGTTTTAATTGACTTTTGAGTGACTGTGTGCTCTTTTCTCTGGTGCCCGAATTCATTGTGTGTACTGTTATCCATCACTGTGTCACAGGGCCTCACGAGATATTGCACTCCAATAATTTAACCAAGTTACTTATTTTGCATTCATGATTGTGTTAGGTGATACAGAATAGCCAATGACCAATCCATGAAACGGCAGACAGAATGATACAGTCGGAACTCGTGATCAAACACATGTCCAGTTAGATCTCTATTTAAAATAGTTATGACAAAACGGCCTTAGGATATTCTAGAACCAAGATATGCCCTCAGAAAGGATTCTAATGCGTAGAGAAAGGATTCTAATGCGTAGAAGTGGTAACCACTAGTGCTTGCATGTCTTCTTAAAGCTATATGTCATTATCCATTGACCATGATAAGTGATATCTTCAGTGGTCAGTATTCGAATACATAACCCAAGGAACTTTGAAGGACTTATTATTAACAGTTCATTCAAATCATTTCTCTCTTGCATGTCTTTTGATATGATGTGTCTTTGGCTACTGTAACCAAGGTACACCGAACTTAAGAGCCCAAGCAGAGCAAAACTGGTCTTGTGTTTCTTGTGTTCTGGTTCACAGAGAACCCCGCTTGCTAGTCCAGGCTGGTCCGTTCCTATTGGAGCAGGGTCAAGACTGATTTACATATGTCTAGGTCTAATCTGAGGTGGAATGTAGGCTAAAGAACGATGAGCTGGAATGCTGCCCCTAACGATTGCCAGTGGTTAGACCTATTGTAAGCATCCCATCTGCACATCACATTTTGTGTGTTTGACGTACCACCTAAGTGGCTAAGTGTATGACCAGACTTGGGTCCCTTGCTCACTGTGCTCCTATAACCAAGCTATAACCAAACCATTCTTGGGTCGCTTGTGATCTGGTTCAGGAAGGACCTGGCTTGGCAATTCAAGCTGAACTGTTCCTAACGGAGCAGGGTCCAGATTGATTTACATATGACTGGGTCTAATCTGAGTGGCATGGTCAGCAAAAGAATGATGGGTTGGAATGCTATCCTGAGTGATTGCCAGTGATTATTCTTATTGCAAGTATACTCCTACCACTGTTTGTGTTTTTGATGTATGCCAATACCTAGGTCCCTTACTAACTCTGCAATTGGAACCAAGTTACACCCAACTGAAGAGCCCAAATCTGGGCAAAACTGGTCTTTGTTTGCTTGTGTTATGGATCAGAGAGACACTGGCTTGGCAGTTTGGGCTGGACTGTTCCTAATGGGGCAGAGTCAAGACTGTTTTGAGTATAGCTGGGTCTAATCTGAGGTGGCATGGTAGTCAAAAGAATGATGAGTTGGAATGCTACACTGAGCGATTGCCAGTGGTTAGCCTTATTGCAAGCATCCTCCATCATCTTTTGTGTGTTTAAATAAAGTAAACTGGATTGTCCCTCATATTGTGAGTGACCCATTTGGTCACTAGAAGGGGGAAAAGGGCACAGTTCATGATGTCCAATCCAAAGCAAGCATTGGTTTAAAATTAATGTTATGGAGGGGGCATTGGTGCTCAGAAATAGGCTGAAATAGGTTAGTATCAATGGGGCTGCTCTTTGGTCGATCTTATCTGGTGGTTGTGCATACATGCCATCTGGGACACCAAATGTATACACTGATTTCCATCAGTTACTCGTGGCAGCATTGGTTTAGGTTAAGGTAAACTAGAAATTGCTTTGCCTCAAGAACTTTAAATCTTCCATACTACCCGAAAAAGATATAGCAGGTGACAAAATACTTGAAGGCAATAAGACTGTACGCATTACATTTATTACCAGGAAATTCAAGTGGAAAGAAAATGTGTTTGTCGTACAGACACTTTTGAAATGATTGCAGAACTAGAAACAGCCGCATAATATCTGAATACACCCCAAGAACTTACAGAAAAAAATCTTCATGTTCCCACAAAATGAGGTAGATCAAGTAGCCTGTGAAGGCCCAGCAAAAGGCACATTACTTTGAGGGTCCTAACACTACTCAATTCTTCACAGGACGGAGATGGTATCAAAATATGATGGGCACCTAGGTTGCAGAGCCTTATGGTTTCTGGACAAATTCACTTCCTCAGATCATCCTCAATGCCTTTGTTAGTCAACTGGGCGTGGTCCCTTCATCCAAATCAGACCAGCCCCTTTTTTATCTTTGGTAGTCCAGTAGCAATAATACCAGGCAGAGCAAATTATCAGGACTTGTCCTTTGTCATAGGAATAGACGCGACATTAAGGTGAGCATCAACCTCCAAAATCCTAATTCTCGTCAAATATCCCCCCTAGGACACAGTGGTTACGTAATTGGAAGGATCTCTCCTTTGTCTATTCTGCTCCAAGCCACTTGTGGCCACTTGGATGGGAATTCTAGTCAAACATCCTGACCAATGAATGGTAAAGGTGTTCTGAGGATAGGTGCTAAAAGAGAAAAAAAGGCATGAAAAATCGAACTGCATACACCTATTAAGATACTGCAGTGACAATGATTGAAATAATGTTTAAAAAAACATTTCTGGCCAGGTAAATGGTCACAATACTGATGGGTCCTTATTCATTGTAGAAGAATATTGTCCATTTAGCTTTACAAAAAGACACAAGAATATTCATCCTACTGATAAAGAAGACGTTACCAGTTAAAGAGGTACTGAAAAGCAATGGTGGCTATCATTGATCTAAAAAATGTGGGAGAGTGCAGTAACATTTCAACTCCACAAGCTTTTGGAGAACCACCAGTGAATAGATAGTCATCAATCCAGCTTCTGTTTGCAACACATAATAGAAACAGTCCTAATCTCTCTCTGGTCACTTCATAACTGGGCAAGAGGGCACAGTAGAGACCACTGACATGCTTTATTGTGGAAAAGGCTCCTTTACTGAAACGTGCACTTGACAAACAATGAACAACCCTAGGCAATGTGCCTTCCAAAACATATGTCCTCACTAATACAATGCGTTTCATATACCTTTTCTTCTAACCCCTCCCCTAGAAGTCCCCCTTAACATACCCCAACATTCCTACCTGCCCTGAATCTACCATTTGCTTCTGAACTGACCACAACCGTAACCTTTTAACTTCCTGCCTTCATCAACCGTTCACATACCTCACCCTCACATCTTCAAACTGCTTCACCCCGCCCCAACAGCAATACAATGATTGAGCCATGGTAAACTCTGGGCAAACTGCCATCCAAACACCCCCATTTTTCTATTTGTTTTTTTTTGCCCCCCTTCACCTCCCCCTCCCTTAGACTTAAGTGGCAACCACGTCGCATACTTACCTTCTCTTAACGTGGCCCCCATAAACTCACTCACAAAGCCTCTACTGATGTCAATCTCATCTGCATTACGAAGAAGTACATGCCCATTTCAGACAAATGTACTCCATTTTGGTGGAAAAGACTCACTTCGTCATACCTCAAATCTGGGTGCACTATTCCCTGCAAAACATACGTAGTTTCGTGTTTTCATCTTTTTCTTGTCCTTCTCAAAGGCACCGGCCTCGCCACTCCCCGCCACTCCCTCCTGGGTATCAATTCTGACCACAATGCACAGGTCCTTCACCAGTTCACCTAAACCGCTCTCAAATCATGTTTCATTGTCTTCAGAAAAGCCAGCCCTTATACATTTTAGCCTTTTTCTCCCCCGGGTACACTAACAGAACATTGTAACAGCCTCTTCCATCGAGCAATTTATTTAATGCCAGCAATAGCTCTCTTTACAACATACCCACTTTCCCGTACCCCCAGACCATAGTTGTTTCTACAGTAAAACCCAATTGAGTCCCATGTGGTGTTCCTCTTGAACCTCGTGCTGAAAAATACCAAGCAAAATCACTGTAGTGGATATTTTCCCAATGTAACAACCTCACTTTTCATCTGTTGGTCTGTTTTGGACCTACCCTCGTCCATGCTGCCCCAACCTATACCCCCACCACACCCCCAGCAGCTCTGTTACCTGAAATACTAAAAAAAATCCAGTTCATCTACAACATAAAACGCCTACTTCCTAAGAATCATGACATACGTCGGGCAACTCTCCGAGTACCTCCTTCAAAATCGACCACACTAGCAGTTGCTGTTTCCTCCCACCATTACCCAACTCCCTGCCCCACACTTCCAGAACCCTCTTACCCATCTCAACTGCTAACAGAGCACGTCCCCACTACAATTTCCGCACAAACCTGCCTGCACATTACCCGAAATCGTAACCCTGGAACAACCCGTACCTACCATATCCATGATAAACTCTACATCATCTTAGTCTTCACCAGTTGCAGCATCCGTCCCCAAAATGGGGAAAAAGTGCTGCAGAAGAAAGCATCTGTTTTCCCCCTGCAAATGGTATCAACACATTTTTTTTGTGCTGAAATCACCATCTTGCAAGCTTTCAGGGACAGGCAAACGTTTGTCTAAAAACCCACATTTTCTACACAGTTTTGGCATTTTACTGGGGCATACCCTATTTTTACAATTATTTGTGCTTTCAACCTCCTTCAAGTTAGTGGTATAAATGGGTCTGAAATCAATAATGGATTTCAGAAAGGTATACATTTCAGAAAAGTAGATAAAGTTCGAAATTTAGCAAGAAGTCATTTGTATAGATCCTTCAAGGTTCAACAGTTTAAATAAAAAAATAATGAAATTGAGTTGAAAAAAACAGCAGTTTGTGCCAACTGTAACTTCCTCTTAAAATAGCAGATATTTTAAAGCAATATATTTTATGTCCGCTGGACCCTTATAATTGTGGTGATATATAGGACTTGTAGGTTTACAAAGAACCCGATGTATCCAGAGCCAACAAATGAGCGGCGCCTTGTATTGGGTTTTCATCGAGAACCAGGTATATGGCAATTCATTTGGTAAAATATAAAAAGTGAAAAATAAGTATCAAAAGGACACCTACGTATTTCCGAAAAGTGAACAAAATAAAGAGTTTAGAAGCAGTGGTTATTTGCACATCTCCAAACTTGTGGGTACCCATACTAGCATGTGAATTAGAGGACATTTTTCAAAGTGACTTCTTTTTTACATATTGTCTTGCTTTTAGAAGGCCAAAATGCATGGAAAGTCATTAGGAAAAAAGAGTTGTTCTACAATTCTGTGTTCTCCTAAAACTCCCGATACAATTAGTACCTCACTTGTGTGGGTAGGCCTAGTGCTTGCAACAAGAATACAGCCCGAAACGCAAGATGGGCGGTCACATTTTTCTAGTGCAAACTGACCCTTTTTTGCAATGTGCCCAGCTGTGGATTTTGGACCCTAGCTCAGTTGGCACCTTAGGAAACCTAGCAAATCTGTACATTTTCTTAAACTAGACATCCTGGGAAATCCAGGATGGGGTGACCTGTGTGGCTCTCACCAGGTTCTGATACCCAGAATCCCTTGCAAACTTTAAACTTTGTAAAAAAAAGCACTTTTTCCTCAAATTTCTGTGAAGGAAAGTTCTGGAATCTGTGGGGAGCCACAAACGTCCATGCACAGAGCATTCTGCTAAGTCTCCTGATTGAAATGTACCTCACTTGTGTGGTAGGCCTAGTGCCCGCGACAGGAAATGGACCAAAACACAACTTGGGCACATCACATTTTTCCAGTGAAAACTGACCCTTTTTTCGCAATGTGCCCAGCTGCGAATTTTGGACCCTTGCTCAGCCAGCATCTAGGGAAACTTAGCAAACCTGTAAAAAAAAAATAAACTAGACATCCAGGGGAATCCAGGATGGAGTGGCTTGTGTGTCCCTCACCAGGTTCTGTTACCCAGATTCCCTTGTAACTCTCAAACTTTGTAATAAAAAAACACATTTTCCTCATTTTGCTGTGGTGGAAAGTTCTGGAATCTGATCGAAGCCACAAACTTCCATCCACCCTGCATTCCCTCAAGTTTCCCAATAAAAATGGTACTTCACTTGTGTAGGTAAGCCTAGTGCCAGTGACAGGAAACGGCCCAAAATATAACATGGGCACATCCCATTTCCATGTGAAAACGGACCCTTTTTTGCAATTTGCCTAGCTGTGGATTGTGGATCCTTGCTCAGCCAGCACCTATGGAAATCTAGCAAACCTGTACATTTCTGAAAACTGGACACCCAGGGGGAATTCACGATGGGGTGACTTGTATGGCTCTCACAAGGTTCTGTTGCCCAGAATCCGTTGCAAACCTCAAACTTTGTAAAAACAAACAAATGTTCCTCACATTTCTGTGATTGGGAAGTTCTGGAATCTACAGGGAGCCACAAACTTCCACTAACCCAGCATTTCTCCAAGTCTCCCCATAAAAGTGGTTCCTCACTTATGTGGGTAGGCCTAATGCCCATGACAGGAAACACCCCAAAACGTAGACTTCAGAATTATCAATCAGAAAATCACATGGTTCTGCAAGGGAGTCACCTGCATTTTTGGTCCCGGAGTCAGTGGCCGTCTAGGGAAACCTACAAAACCCAAACATTTCTGGAAACTAGATACCTAGGGGAGTCCAGGAAAGTGTGGCATGCTTGGATCTCCCTGGACTCCCCTTGGTGTGTAGTTTTCAGAAATATTTGAGTTCGGTAGGTTTCTCTAGATGATGCTGAGCCCAGGACCAGAAAAGCTCCGATGACTCCTTTGCAAAATCAGGTAGTTTTGTGATTAATAATTTTGAAGTCTCCACAGTATGTTTTGGCCTTTTCCTGTGGAGAGGCTCTAGGCCTACCCACACAAGAAAGGTACCATTTTTATTGGAAGACATGAGGAAACGCTGGGTTTAGGACATTTGTGGCGGTCTGGTGATCTTATAACTTCCCACACAAAAAAAATTAGGAAAACATGATTTGGGTAGCTAAATTTGACGTTTTCTGGTGATTCTGGGTAGGAAAATGTTGAGAGATATACGCATGCCACATCTCCCTGGACTCTCCTAGGTGCCTAATTTTCAGAAATGTTTTTTTTTTTGGTTTCCCTTGATTGTTGCTGAGCCCAGGACCAAAAACGCAGGTGACTCCCCCGCAAAACCAGGTAGTTTTGCGGTTGATAAGTTTAAAGTTTCCACAGTATGTTTTGGCGCATTTCCTGTCACAGGCACTAACTAGGCCTACATTCACATGTGAGGTACCATTGTTATTGGGAGACCTGGAGGAACGTCGGGTGGTAGGAAATTTGTTGCATCCCAGTGATACCACAACTTTCCCACACAGAAAAGTGAGGAAAATTTGATTCTATTAGCTAAATGTAAGGTTTGCAGGGGATTCTGGGTAAGAAAAGAATGGGAAATCCACGCATGCCACACCTCCCTGGACTCCCCAAGGTTTCCAGTTTTCAGAAATGACTCGGTTTGTTAGGTTTGCCTAGATTAAGTGTGGGCGAAATTTGCGAATTCGCGGTCTGCGAATTCGTGCAAAATTGGATTCGCGATCCGCACAATCTGGATTTTTTTTGCGTGTTTGCGGGTATTTTTGCGTATTTGCCGGCCGCTTGCAGCGCACTGACCGCGAAGTTACCCATGCGGTCATACATGGGCGCGGCCATCTTGTGCGTGTTGCGTATTTCCGTTTCCGGGCGCTATTGGCAATCTTGCGTTGTCTGCGGCGCGCTATTACGAGTTTGCGTGTGATTTTGCATGCTCGTGGGGGAAATATCGCGCGGACTTACCCAGGCGGTCCTCAATGGGCGCGCCCATCTTGTTTTTCATTCATTGCTATGGTTCTGGGCCTGGCTTTTCTATCCTCTATTAATCTTTGCAATCCTTTGTTTCTTTGAACTTTTTTTTTGCTCTTTTTTGCTCATTATCTATCTCTCTATTTGTCTAGATCTATATGTTGTGTTTTTTTTCAACTTTTTGTTACTTTAATAACTACTTTTTTAGCTCTCTCTTTTATTTAATTTTTTTTCCCCCTATTCTTTTCTTCTTTCGGCCAGGACCATGGCAAAGGAAGCCGTCCCGCACCCCGTAGCCGGCTCCCTTGTGGGCGATTGAGGGGGGTGGATGTAGTGGCCAGGGAGGTTTTTACCGCGGTGGAGGTGGCCGCCCTTATATTTTTTGTTCTGCGCCACCTCCCTAAGACTGAGGCAGCAGGCCCGGTCAAAGGTATGGCCTCCGGGAGCGTCGGCAGCGGTGGGATAAGGTGTGCCGGGCCATGCGGAGGGAGTCGGGGGTCCGGCGCATCTATGACCAAGCGATGCACTGGTGGGCCAACGTCCTTGACTGGGAGCAGGATCTGCTCCACCTGCTAGGTGTGGAGATCCTTGGCCTTGGTGAGTAGCTATTTAATAACTACTTTGTATTCTTCTGCTCTGTGTTATATTGCTAATATATGTTTTTCCCGAAGATCAGGAATGCTGCCTATTCGATTACATTGCAGGTAAAATAGTGTTTAAATAGCTTCTGTGATTGCAGGTGCTCGCCTCTTCAGTGGCGTTGCTACTTTGCTTACTTGTTTGCAACTTTGTGCTCATTTGGCCTGAATATGCATGAGTGTAGTACTTTACAGAACTGCGTAATGCTAGAGAGACTAGAGACTCAAGTCTAGTCCTTCCTTTGTACTCCTGCTGCCACTAAGAAGAAGAGATAGTGATGGATTGATAGGTTGAGTATATTTGGTGAAACTCAAATGCAAGTCAGGACGGTGGTTTACCAAATAAAATGAAAAGGGTGTTATTTGGTTGTTGAGAAAATGTAAAGTTGTTACAGTTGAGACATTAAGAAGAATGATAGAAGTTTACTTTGGAAGCCGGGACGGTATCTTCTTCCTCATACATAGCAGAGATGTATGTGTAGAGCAGACGCTCAGTGCATGAAGAGTGTTACTTTGTTCGAACAGCATGTCCGTGCCAGAGTAGCAAAGCAGAGGAAATCCAAATACAACAAGTTGTGATTGTTCAGAAACTCTCCCTTGCCTAAAGTAACAGTACAGTAGTTTAATTTGCAAGCATAGCATATATTGTGTATGTATAGTATAGTTGACAATTATATCAAGTCAAGTCCCTTCCTCCGGCAATTATGGTTACCACACTCACTCCCTATGTTCATAATTTTCTTTCTGCTGTGTTAATCATGGGTGGACTGTCGCTGTTGTTCACTCAATCTATCACAACAAAGCACCTAAAGTCATCCATCATATAAGCAAAGAGATCATGTGATCGGCTGGATACATGATCAGAAATGAATAATCTTCATTTTCCTTTTGTAGTACTGAAGGCCCAGGGGGGGCAGTGTGAAATATAAATTACATTGAGCAGTAGCCCTTGATGTAACCGAGTTTGGCCAGTGCCACCCCTATACAAAAGTAAGAGCTTCCCTATCCCCAGCTGCATGTACTATTTAAAATAATGCATCAAGTCTGCGTCATCATGGCTTGTGTCTCTTTTTCTTGGGTGCAAGCTGACTGAGATGGCAATATGCCGGCTACCACAAGTTCACGTACAAGTAATTTCTTTAAAAAAACTAGAGAAAAAAAGAAGAATACTGGTGTACTCTCTGACTCTCTGACTATGTATTGAGTCCATAGTGCTGCCTGGTAGTAGAATTCCTGAAACTCCCACTGTTACAGGCCTACAAAGACGGCGGAAAGATACATGCCAACATTTTATATTGTGCTTGCAAATTGCTAGTGTTACTGTGAGACAACTTTCTGTTGAATTATTTTGTGTTATTGTTAAAGAGTATTGGTTATATTATTTTTATTTCTTTCTTCATATAGATGCTCCCAAAAAGCTCACCAGAAGGGAGATAGCTGTCCGGGCCAGGGCCCGGAAGCTGGAGGCCATTCGGGTAGAATATTGCCGGCTGTGGGCTCGGGAACAGGAGGAGGGGGCGTCAACAACCTCCTCCAGCACTGCCCCGGTGTCCAGCAGCCAGTTGCCTCCAGCACGGCACCGTGCTCGGACAGCCCCCCGCCACCGCTCAGCTGCAAAAACATCAGCAGCTGGCCCCCCAGTGCCTGGAAGGCACGCATGCGCCATCTAAGCCTAAAAGTGGACTACCTGGAGCGCAAGGTGGACGACCTTGAAAAACAGCTCCGGGACCTCCGCAAGGAGCGGCGGGACCGCCTGTCCAAACACCGCCGGAAGTGACTGTGTCCATTGCCCCTTTTTTAAAGACTGTTGGGGGTGACAATCGGGGGTACTTGGGGATTATTTGGGACTAGTGGACTATTTGAAATGGACAATTGTTTGGGTTAGGGAGGGGTGGGACTAGTTTTTTTTTTGTTAGGGGAAATATATCATTATTCTTTTTACATACTTGAACATAGTGTATGCGTTGATCTTATTTTGTGGGGTGGTGGGCGGGCGTTACGGCACGTTTGGTTTCATCAAACTTACCAGCATGAATTATCTAAAACGTCCAAAAATGTTCAAAAGTGCCACTAACAGAGTTATTGAATTCAATTGGCTTACTAGTACTTTACTGGTACTACTGTCAGTCTCTCCTCCGAGTCCTAGCCCATTATTTTACCTCCCAAAATGCTTATCTTACCTGTGATTCGTGTTTGAGAAGAGAGCTAGGCACAGCGCTGGCTGCATGGCAAATGGCGATTACGCCATCCCGGACCGAAATTCCATTGTTGTGGTGTTAGTAGGAGTGGTACCACACTAGCAGTAGCAGCATATGAAAAACAAAGTAAAAAAATTAGACATTGAGTGGCCTGAGAGGAGTATTAGAAGGAACAGTAGGCTAAGCAATGCTGAAGATAAGTATGGGGAAAAATAATTGCATGGATGATTATGGCTACAACAAGAACAGTGACACAGCAGCGTAACAACAAGTCTTCTTGACATGTAGGAGGATGATGTTGACAATGGATCCAATCGATGGTGGGCATGAAATTCAGAATTTATTTTAAAATACTCATTGTTGTTTTTTTAACCAGAATTACAATATCCTAGGATTCCTCTAGCTGTCTTAAAATTGATTTGAGGAGGTTGCTTGCACCTTATCCTCTCCAGCAAGTGTGTGGAATTATTGTTGTAATTTACTCACACCTCAATGAAAACCACACAGCCCGGGGGAAGAGGGTTAGGGTTTGAAACTTGGATGGGAATGGGGTTTGTGGGGAAAGTTTTGTGGAGAGAGGAAAAAAAAAACACAGCATGGACAAACAACAAATGAAGATAAACAAATCTTTGGATACTAAGCTATCCATAAATCTTTTAAGGGACCTAAAGGAAGTGCATGCAGGTTACTGAAAAGTTAATAGTACTTGCTACAATGTACTAACTTTGAAGAAACAATGTGACAGTACAGGGCTGCAGTAATTACGCAATTTCACTTGCCTGTCTGCCCTCAGAGAGAAGAACCACTTAGTATAATAAATTAGTTTAAAAAATAGCAAAGAAAAAAGTATACAATGGCTGGAGGGATGAATTGAAGCAGAGAGCAAACAAATGCACAGAGTCACACTCATAGAAGTTCACAGCAATAACATTACTTAAAAGATAAGTAGAAATGAAGATGGATACTGTAACTGTATGTTGTTGTAATTGTCCTGTTGAATTTGGGAAGTTGCATGCATCCAGCCATTCCTCTTTTTCGCGTTACTCCTCCATTCCATCTGACGCTCCGTCTATCAGACCAGAAGACACCTTGTCCACTGCCTGCCTGGCGGATGCTGAATTGCGGGTCGCTAATTGTAAGCCTGAGTTCATCCTTTTTGCCATTGCACAGGGTAAAATCCGGCCTGTAATTGTTGATGGAAAAACAGGAAGTGATATTAAAACACCACAGAGAAACAAATATAAGGTACGCTGTGTAGTGCAAAAATAACACTTTCAGTTTCAGAGTCGACAGTATTACAATACATACAAGCATCATTTCGGAAGTGCGTACTCTGAATCTCCTTTTCAAGGATAAATGACTTGTGTGGGCGAAATTTGCGGATCTTTCCCCTCAAGCTAGGTGTAAAGAGTAAACTGCGTTTTTAGAACAAAATCAGACCTTCCCAGCAGTGCTCCCAGACCCCTCAATCCACCCCCAAACATCTAGAACCCCAAGCAGTCCCCCAAAAACATGCGATACTACTAGGGCTAACTTTCAACCGTGCCAAAACACTCTCTGCAACTAGGGCTAGGCCCAAACCCCCCTTTTCCACCATGCATTTTCTCCAAACCACTTGCATCCGATATTAGACCTTCCCAGCATTGCCTCAGATCCCTCAACCCACGCGCAAAAAAGTAGAACACCCCCAAACAGGCCAAAAGCAAAAATGGAAAATCCCACACTTGGAATATTTGAGGCCTACCAGTCAAAATCACTCCAAACGCGCTCTGCAGCTAGGCCCTAACTCCCCTTTTCCACCATGGATTTTTTTCAAACCACTTGCAATCAAAATTAGACTTACCCAGCAGTGCTCCGAGACCCCCCAACCCACCCCCAAAAACCTAGAACCCCCCCAAACAGCCCCCCAAAAACACGCAAGTCAGCTAAAAAGGAAAACCTTTTTCACCATGGATTTTCTCCAAACCACTTGCATCCGATATTAGACCTTCCCAGCATTGCCCCCAGACCCCTAAACCCACCCGCAAAAAAGTAGAACACCCCCAAACAGGCCAAAAGCAAAAATGGAAAATCCCCCACTTAGAAAATTTGAGGCCTACCAGTCAAAATCACTCCAAACGCGCTCTGCAGCTAGGCCCTAACTCCCCTTTTCCACCATGGGTTTTCTTCAAACCACTTGCAATCAAAATTAGACCTTCCCAGCAGTGTTCCCAGACCCCCCAACCCACCCCCAAAAACCTAGAACCCCCCAAACGGCCCCCTAAAAACACGGAAGTGAGCTAAAAAGGAAAAACTTTTTCACCATGGATTTTCTCCAAACCACTTGCATCCGATATTAGACCTTCCCAGCATTGCCCCCAGACCCTTCAACCCACCCGCAAAAAAGTAGAACACCCCCAAACAGGCCAAAAGCAAAAATGGAAAATCCCACATACAGAAAATTTGAGGCCTACCAGTCAAAATCACTCCAAACGCGCTCTGCAGCTAGGCCCTAACTCCCCTTTTACACAATGGATTTTCTACAAACCACTTGCAATCAAAATTAGACCTTCCTAGCAGTGCTTCCAGACCCCCAACGCACCCCCAAAAACCTAGAACCCCCAAACAGCCCCCCAAAAACACGCAAGTGAGCTAAAAAGGAAAAACTTTTTCAACATGGATTTTCTCCAAACCACTTGCATCCGATATTAGACCTTCCCATTATTTCCCCCAGACCCCTCAACTCCCACGCAAAAAAGTAGAACACCCCCAAACAGGCCAAAAGCAAAAATGGAAAATCCCACACTTAAAAAATGTGAGGCCTACCAGTCAAAATCACTCCAAACGCGCTCTGCAGCTAGGCACTAACTCCCCTTTTCCATCAGGGATTTTCTTCAAACCACTTGCAATCAAAATTATACCTTCCCAGCAGTGCTCCCAGACCCCCAACCCACCCCCAAAAACCTAGAACACCCCCAAACAGCCCCCCAAAAACATGCAATACTGCTAGGCCCCAGTTTAAATTGTGCCAAAACGCTTTCTGCAACTAGGCCCAAACACCCCTTTTCCACCATGGATTTTCTTTAAACCACTTGCAATCAAAATGAGACCTTCCCAGCAGTGCTCCAAGACCCCCGGACCCACCCCCACAAATCTAGCACACCCCCAAACAGCCCCCCAAAAACATGCATTACTGGTATATCCAAAACATGGCAAATTGCTGTTTTCAGCACTGCCACTACTTCGATCCTCTTGAAACTTACCTGTACACTTGTTTCAGCAAGGCAGGACAAAATCGAACCACTGCGCCCTTTGAAGAAGAAGAAGAAGAAGAAGGTCTACGACTAGTTTTCACTTTTCACCCAAACACACGCGCCCGCAAAACACCAAAAGAGGCCAAAATTCTGCCAATTCTGGACCAAAGATCGCCAAACCCCCCTAAAACCTTTCCAACATCATTATGAGTGAGCCTGCATCGGGCCCTGAGCCCTAGACTCAGCTGGAACCCTACCAACTTAAACCCAAAAACCCTAGTAAATCATACTGAACCCTAAACCCTAGATATGCTTTGTCTGTCTGTGTCAAAGAGCCTAGGTATGCTACATCAGGATGCTTCACTCAGCGGTGCCTGCCTTCACAGTCTGCATGGCCCTGACGCAAGCATGGGCCAAAAATCCGTTCCGCTCAAGAATTTGCGACCTTTTGGTAATTTCGCGAGATTTGCGAAAAACAGCAAATTTCGCAAACATAACGGATGTTTGGCCAAAGCTTGAGGCGGGGCCATGCAGACGGTCAAGGCAGGCACCACTGAGTGAAGCAACCTGGTGTAGCATACCTAGGCTCTTTGTCAGACAGACAAAGCATATCTCATTGTATGCAGCAAGCCACATAGCCCCAATTTTACATGAACTGCTGTCTGGAGTGGAGTGGACTCTGCCTGGCATAACAACAACAGTACACTGCCTCGCCCTTGACCACTACATACCACAAATAGACAGAGATGTAGTTCTGCTGTAGTAGTTATTGTAGACTGGTTTACCTGTTTGCCACTCACGAATTGGCCATAGTTCTTCCGTAAACCGACGCTGATGATCCATCCATCCCAGTGAGTGACTGTAAAGAAAAAATATATATTATTTAATCAATCATCATGGTATATTGGCAAGTGAGTCCACTCCAAGGACATTTTGCATATTGGAAAATGCAACATAGGGGCCCCTGAAGTTGAAGTACAATTTTAATTAAACAAGGTAAAAAAAAACAGAGTAGTAGACATGAGTTACAATTACTGTGTAAAAGATTAAATAATAACTAAGACAAGACATATGATTCATTTCATGTAGAAAAAACAAACAGCGATTGGTATCATCAGAGACAGACAGCCATTGCTGTCCACTGCATGCCATCTTCTCATTATTCATTACCTGTTCTACTTTTTGTCCGCATCTTCTTCGGAAAGTGAGGGCCAACAGGGCAGCCTCTCCTGTCAATTTAAGAAGTAACTCTGTCAGCAATCAGCAAGCATGTAGTCACTCAGTAATTTCAGTCCCACTTGAGGGGACTCATCTACGAAGACAAAGTTTCTTTATTCTTCGTAATCCATCCATCTGCCTTGAGGGAAATGGATAGGGGGGGTCTGGAGGAGGAGGATAGAGGAGCATGATTGAGTTGTGAACTTGTGAACCTCAGGAATGCAGACTGCGGCACCTTCAAATCAGTAAGGAAAATAAGATGAAGACAGTGCTGCTGATGGACTTGTTGTGATCAGGTGATTAGAGTTTTGTTGTGATAAAAGTTGCAAAACAAAGAAAGACACACAGGAATAAAAGTGAATAAGGACGAAAAAAAGGAAGTCATTTTCAGGCCTCCGTGTCAGGGAAGTAGAGCTCGTCCTCAAACTCTATGAATTGAGACGGGAGTAGGTCAGCTAACAGAGAAGAACTTCCATCACCTATGTCAGTGTCCTCTTCTTCCTGCGTGCATTCACGTATTTTGTAATCTGGTGGTATGAAGTGCTGATTCATTTTGATCAGTGTTGACCTCTCCACATTACTGATATGCGTCTTGCTTTTCAGCATCATTTCGGAACGTTGAAGACACCGCCTTCAGTTGGTGCTCTAGCATGACCAACAATGGGATAGCTTTGCCCAAAGAACAGTCCTCCCTGCTGACTTCACGCGGGAAGACCTCAAAAAAACGAAGCATGTCTGTCAGGCTTGCAACTAGCTTCCATTCCTCCAACTCTAGCCTCATTTCTTTCATAGTAGAACCCAGTTTATAGACATAATCATTTATTACCCCCCACTGCTCAGACAGACGCTCAAGCATGTAAAAGGTTGAGTTCCAACGTGTTGCCACCTCCTGGATGAGTCCTTTGACTGGCAGACTACGTTCATGTTGAATGCTCCTCAGCTGCTTCCGGGCCTTAAAAGAATGGCTGAAATGTGTGCAGATTCTTCGACAGGTGGTCAGTAACTTGCTGACTGTGTTTTCTTTTTTCAAGCAATCTTACACCACGATGTTAATACTGTAAGCCAAACATGGCACTCTGAAATAGCCACCTTGATGCATGGCCTTAACTATATTACTGCCATTATCCGTGGAAACATAACCAACTATGCAATTTCTTGGATGCAGCCATTCATAGACCTTCCTATCAAACTCCCCCAAAAGGTTAGGTGCAGTATGAGTTTTCTCCATGGCAAACATGGCTACTGTTGCATGTTTCCGAATAGCTTGAAAAACTGTGTCCGTGTCAGCACCTGCTTTTAACTGGTCTTTAACTTTAACCCCTGCAAAAGAGACCCAGTGTGCAGTGATGCAAAGTAATCAAGGGCTTGGCAACTGGTCCACATGTCTGTTGTCAGGTGGATAGTGTGAACAGCACTCTTCTGCAAAGCTGCCCCAATCACCTCCAGCACATCTTGATGGAGTGCTGCAACTGCAACTCTGGCAAAATAGGACCGGCTAGGAACCTTCCATTTAGGGCAGACTGTTGCCACAAATTCTAGAAAATCCACCCCTTCCACGAAACAAAAAGGGAGAAGGTCCAGCGCTAGCATTTTAGCCAGCTTTGCGTTATACAGTTGGGTGGTTGCGTTCAAATGGCGCATCCGACCAAAACATGCTTCTAATGGTGGGCTGGACCGTTTTACGTGATGATGATGATGCAGACTTCTTCAAACCAGTTAGGCTCATTTATTTATTTATTTATTTTATTTTTGGCATTTATAAAGCGCAACATATACCCGGAGGTGTCTTGGCGCTAATTAATTTGCCAGCTGATGTTCATTAAGCTGCGTTGCTCTGACCTCTGTCCCGTACCATGCACCTATTTATCGAACAGCCAAGTTTTCAACTTTTTGCGAAATTGGAGCAGAGTGGAACAAGCTCTGATGTTCTGGGGCAGAGTATTCCAGAGTTTGGAAGCTGCTACCACAAAACGTCGATCTCCCCACGTCACTGTTCTGGTGCGAGGAACCGACAGTTGGTTGCTGTTGGTGGAGCGCAGCTGCCGTGTAGGTTGGTAAGGGCGTAGATGGTCTGTAAGGAACTGCGGGCCCTGTTTATTTAGTGCTTTGTAAACAATGCACTGCGATTTAAATCTGGCTCTGTTCTGGATCGTCAGCCAGTGGAGTTTTGTTATTGCGTCAGAAAGAGGAGCAAACTTAGGAATTCCAAGAATGAGGCGAGCTGCCGCATTTTGTATGGTCTGCAGTTTCTTTATAACTCTGACTTGTGAGTTAATAAAAAGCCCATTACAATAGTCTAAGGATGTCAATACTAGTGAGCTCACCAATGTTTTAATAGCCGTTGTTGGGAGATAGGGGCTTATCTTCCGAATCATGCGTAATTTGTGATGGGCTGTAGAGGCCACTTTGTTAGCATGGTCCATGAAGTTTAACTGGTCATCAAAAATTACTCCTAGGTTTCTTACTTTGGTCACCGGTTTGGGAGGGGCGCCAAACGTTTGGGGCCACCAGGAGGCGGGCCATTCAGGTGAAAGTTGTCCAAAAATCATCACTTCGGTTTTTTCCGAGTTAAGTTTTAGGCAATTAACTGCCATCCACTCACCTATCTCCGTCAATCCTCTCTGAAATCGTTGATGTACTTTTTCGCATTGGTGTCTGTCCCAGACTCATAGTGTGCCTCATACATGTTGCAGGGGTAGAGGGTGTGGGCGCTACCACTGCAGTGCTGTTGCCAGGGGTACTGGGTGTACCAGAAAAAATGTCGGTCGGTTCTTGACTTCCCCCCTGTACGATCAGCCTCTCGTCACCATCAGATGCAATATCAATGGATACATTTGGATTTGTTTTTCTTTTGGCTTCCTGGATCTTCTTAAGGTGCGCCTCCCACTCGATAGTGTGGTGTTTTTTTAGATGACCTCTCTGACCTCCGGTGCCATAGTTGGTACCAAGCTTACCCCGACTAACTGCTTGTCTACAAATCGAACAAATGACCATGTTTTCCGCCTTTTGGCTAACAGTAAAGAAGTCCCAAACTGGGGACTGGAGAAGTCTGCTGGTGGTGGAGGTTCTACTTTTAGTTTCAATGCCAGATGAAGTGGAGGATGGGCGTGGCTGAATTTGTTTCTGTTAACTTACAGCACCACTACTTGAGGTAATGGAGGTCAAGCTGGATGGAGGTCCCTGCCGGCCCTTCTGACTAAAACATATGGAAGCTGTAGGTCATGTTGGTGTTGTAGTTAACTGTGGTACCAGTGCCACGCCGCCCACATCCCGTTCAGCAGCCATTCGGGATAGGGTAAAATGTCTGTCTGCTGCATGCCCGCTGGGGCTGGAGTGAAGTTTGTGATGACTGGGTCGTCGTCAGACTGTTCATCACCAGCAGAAGACACCACTTCTTGTTCGTCGTCATCACGCATAAGTGGAAGCCTTGCGGGAACCTTCCTTTTAGGCTTAGCTACCTTTGTCGGCTGATGGTGTGTCTCACCCTCAGACTGCATTGGTGGGTTCCAATCAAGATCAAGGTCATCAGAATGAAGGGGGCTTGAAGAAGAACTTGTAGTAGTAGTGGTAGCAGCCCTCCTTGACCTTTTTCTTGCTGGGGATCTGGAAGACAATGGATCATCATCAGGAGGAGTGGCTTCCTCGGATGATACCTCCGCTTGAATATCAATTTTCTGATGTGCCCCTACTTCTGGAGGAACAAGCGTTGTAGGCAGTTGTGCCGCTCCATGAACCTCTAGTTGCACCTCTCCATGCGCCTCTCCTTGCGCCTCTACGTGCGCCTCTACTTGCGCCTCTCCTTGCGCCTCTCCTTGCGCTTGTACTTGCGCTTCTACTAGTTGCACCTGTGGTTGTCGTTGCGGCTGTGGTTGTTAAACACTCGTCAGCTGAGTTACACCCGGCGTTGATTGGTATTTTCTTGTGATGAGCCAACATCACTGGTCGATGGTGATTGAGAAAGTAAAGTGGCTGCCTCAGCAGCACTCATGGTCTTGGACCTAACTTGGCATGGTGGCACTGAGCCCAATGAAGCGGAGGTGCTGCTTCCAGCTTGGACCCTGGTGGACACCGCTGCTGCTGCAGGTGTAGTTTTTTTTTCTACTAAAAAAGGTGTCGGTGGGCCCACCAGTCAATCACAGAAACAGTTGTATCATGCACCCATGACTAACCCTGGGCATACTGGATAATGTGGCTACCCACAATATATATTTTTTTAAGTTGTGAAAACAGTTTTAAAACTGTAGTTGCAGCAACTGCAATGCCCCAAACAAACAACACCAACTTACTTGTAAAATCTGAAGTCCAAAAGTGATCCAAACTCCAAAATCCAAAAAGTCCTCAAATACAAATATCCAGCAGCAGCCACAAAAAGTAAGTTCCAGCTCCAGATCCAAAAGTGACCAGGACATGGACAAAGCACTGGGAGGAGCCTGCTGGACAGGAACATGAAGTTGGAGACTCTGGGGCACTTCCTTCCTCCCACCCCCCCAAAAATGGACTCCTTGCACCAAAAAGTGCAGCCAAATGTCAATCTGAGGAGTTATTCTGATCAAAATCATCATTTTCAGAAGGTTTATGCTGCCTGCGGTGGATTTCTTGTGCAGAATTGCAATTTTTACAATTTCGGGAAAGCGAGCTGTTCAAATCTCCCGCCGGAAGTCAGCTGCGCGCCGCATCTACGTGTTCGGAATTGTTTACTCCCGCAATGCGTAATCGCGGGCCCTTATGACGTATTCGCGTAGTCAAACTCTCGCTGTGCAAGATGGTGGGCCGCGATGACATAATCGCGGGCGAAAAACTCTCGCGCGATCATGCAGCAAGATCCAAAATGGCGCAGCACACGCAAACCGGGAGAAAAACAACTCGACGAACACAGAATCACGGTAAGTCAATGCAGCGCGCGCGATATTGTATTTTTCAAGCGCGACTAAGCAAAAAAATCCACAGCTTGCATATTTGCGGATTTTTGGGCAAATTTGCACGATTCGCAGACCGCGAATTTGCCAAAAATCCGCAAATTCTGCGAACAAAATGGATTTTACTTCCACGCTTAGCCTAGATGGCCGCTGAGCCCAGGACCAGAAACACAGATGACCCCCTTGAAAAAACAGGTATTTTTGTGTTTTTGGTCCCAGGCTTTGAGACATCTAGGGGAACCTAAAAAAACCCAGACATTTCCGAAAACTAGACACCAGTGTAAGTGGAAGTCCAGGGAGGTGTGGCTTTCAGTGATCCCCAATATTTTCCTTTGCGGAATCCGCTGCAAACCTAAAATTTGGCTAAAAAGTCATATTTTCCTCTAATATCTTTATGGGAAAGTTGTGGGATCACCGCTCAGGACAAATTTCGTACCACTCACTATCCCCCCAGTCTCCCGATAAAAATGATACCTTACTTGTGTGGATGGGCCAAGTGCCTATGACATGGAAGGTCCAAGAACATGTAAAGTTTGGGGGGGCCCAAAGCTGGTCCAAAAGGGCAGTTTTGTTTATATATTTCTAAGTGGACGCTACTTTGGGCACCCACACAAGGGAGGCATCGTTTTTCTCAAGAGACCAAAGGAAACGCTGTGTGGTAGGAAATTTGTGCCTGCGCGGTGATCCTACAACTTGCACACACAGAAATGTGAGGAAAATGTGACTCTGTGAGTAAATTGGAGGTTTGCGGGGGATTCTGGGTAAGAAAACACTGGGGGATCCAGGCAAGCCACACCACCAGCCAAGAGCCAGTAAGCACACACCTCCATCCATGCACACCTCTAGCCAAGTGCCATCCCTGCACACCGCCAGCCAAGTGCCATCTTTGCACACGACCAGCCAAGTGTCATCCACGTACACCACCAGCTAAGTGCCATCCATGCACACAGTCAGCCAAGCACTATCCACACATCGACAACCAAATGCCACACGTGCACACCACCAGCCAAGCACAATCCCCGCACACCACCAGCCAAGCACCATCAATGCACACCGTCACCCAAGCACCAGTCCATGTGACCGCCAGCCAAGCGCCACTCCTTGCACACCACCAGCAAGCACCACCCTACACACACCGTCATCAAGCGCGAGTCCACACACACCATTAGCCATAGCCGTGGCTCGTGAAGGTAAGAGCAGTGGGGCTGGGTGTGGGTGGTTTCGACAGACGGTTGCAAGGGAAAATTAAATAAATAAATAATTTTCCTTTGTTGTCGTCTGTCAAAATCCACCCCACTGGGCCCCACCACTCTTACCGGCATGGGCCGCGGCTGATTAGCTAAGTGCAAGTCCACACACACCGCCAGCAAAATTACAGCCAAAGGTCAGGACATGCAGACCATCAGCCGAACTCCAGTTCACACACACACACACACTCTCCTTGGTTTCTAGTGGTTTTCTTCCTCCCGCTTGAGGCAGATGAGACAAAAATTATCACTGAAACAGCCAAAATGTGTGCCTAAAAAAAGGCGGAGTGACCCTTGCCTATGGGGCTTCTCCCTGACATGCCCATGAACATATCCCTGGTGCCTAGTGGTCTTTCTGCCCCCACGGGGGAGGCAGTTAAGGGGTTATTGCCCAGTTCTGCCTTCCGTGTGGGCAGAAATACTTTTGTGGGGGTGGAGGCATTAGCATGGCCATTCTGGACAGCACCCGCCCCTACATTAAAAAAAAAAACACATGCCTAGTGGCTTTCTGCCCCTGGGGGGTCAGATCAGGGGCTATTGCCCCCACCTGCCTCGAAGGGAGGCAAAAAGAATATGGCAATTTTTCTTATGGGATGGGGGTGTTGGCACACCCATTTTGGGCAGCCCTCACCCCTACATAAAATAGAACCAGTCCCTGTGGCCTAGTGGGATTTCTGTCCACCCAGGGGGCAGATCAGAGGCTATTACCCTCTTCTGTCTTCTGGGGGTGCAGAAATACTAGATTTTTTGGGGGGAGGTGGGAGCACTGGTATGCAATTTTGGGTAGCGCTCACCCCTATAGACATAAAAAGAATCCTGGTGCCTAGTGTGCTATCTGCCCTCCTGGGGCATATTGGGGGCTGTTGCCCCATTTGCCTCATGGAAGGGCAAAATTATTGGAGTTTTTGGGAGGGGATGGGGGCATTTTGGGTAGCCTCCAACCCTTTATACCTAAAAAAAAAAATCCCTGGTGCCCAGTGTGCTTTCTGCCCCTCGGAGGCAGATCAGTGGCTTTTGGCGGGGGGCAAAAAGTGGAGTGGAGGCATTGGCATGCACATTATGGGCATCCCTCACCCCAATAGACAAAAAATAAAAGATCCCTGGTGCCTAATGTGCTTGCTGCCCCCTCCGGGGGGGGGGGGGTGAAAGACTGAATTCTGAACAAACATTGGGAGGGAGCAAAAGCTCTTGCCCTCCTGAGGCGATCTCCAAGCAGGGATCCACTAGGAAGGGGTACCATTGGAGATGGGAGTATCTCCTCTTTCCAATGATACTTCTCCCATCTGCCTCAGTACTCAGGGGGCTGAGATAGCCACCTGAGCATCAAGGCAGTGAAACTTAAACTGAGTTTCAATTTGGGTTTCTATGAAATAACAGTAGCACGACATACGCCCAGATCGTCATTTCAGAGAGGCAATCAGAACACCTTTAGGAGGTGGGAAGCTCTTCTCCAGCTCCCGATGGTGTTTTGATTGAAAGGAAATTCCTCTGGTGCCCGCACCAGAGGGATTTGTTGTGCCATGTGTGAGACTGACCAAGAGCCATTCTATGCACATGAGCACTGTGGTGACCGACTGCTCCCTGCCATACGATGCACAGGACGGGTTAAAGACACTCACAGTCACTGAATGATGTCATCAGTGGTGTCACCAATTATGTCATTTGAGATTTCATCAGTGATGTCACTGACCATGTCATGAGTGATGTAATATGTGAGGTCATAAGCAGTGTTTGCGGGGGCTTAAGTTATAGTTATCTCAGGTAGCTTTAACTGCCAAATTCCACTGGTTTTGTAGGAGTAAAATCTGGCCTGAACTATAACGTCCCTGTAACCTTTGTTTTTTTCAGTGATTGCTACGGATTTCAAAAAAGCTAATTCCTAATTATAACTTCCTAATAACCTTTGTTGTTTTTATTGAATGTCTGTGGTTTTCTAACTAGCAATCGCGTTTGCAGAGTGGCGGAGAAAGGGGGTTGGGCCTCTAACCAGCTCTCAGGACTCCTGCTGCGTAGGTCTTACAGGAGCTACCAAGAGGGCGTCTTGGTCCCAAAGGTTCCTCAGGAATAAAGTGGACTTCATCCTTTAACCAGTAGTGCACCATGAGCTGAGACATGTTTGCAGAGTGGTGAAGAAAGGGGGTGTGGCCTCCATAGACTACTTAGCAATCCTATTAAGTGAGACTTACTGGGGTAAAACACGGGTAGTTGGCCCTCAAGGATGTCCTTGGGGGCCTACTACCCCTCTTGTTACCTCCAATAAGTCCGACACAGCAGGATTGCTGAGATGTTGTCAAAGGCCACGCACCCTTTCTCCACAACTGTGCAAACACGCCTCCTGGCTCACTACTAGTAGGGTAATGAAGTCCCCTTGGCTCTAGAGGAACCTTGGGGCCAACTACCTCTCTAGTAAACTCCAGTAAGTCCCGCACAGTGGGTTTGCAAAGAGGTGTTCAGTTGCCACACCTCCTTTGTACACCACTCTGAAAACACACCTCCTGGTGCACAACTAATTGGTGGATTAAGTCCCATTGGCTCTTGAGGGTCCTTGGGAGCCAATTACCCCTCCTGCCACTTCCAGTAAGATGCACACAGGTGGATTGCTGAGAGGTTGTCAGAGGCCATGCCGCCTTTCTCCACCACTCTTCAAACACACCTCCTGATGCACTACTGGTTGGGGGAAGTAGTTCACTTTAGTCTTGAGGCCCTCACGAATAAAGTGGAATTCATTCCCCAACCAGAAGCAAGCCAGGAGGTGGTTTTGAAGAGGGTGGAGAAAAGGGGTGCCCTTCAAGTCCACTCAGCAACCCCACTGTCTGGGACCTACTGGAGGTAACAAGAAGACTTGTTAGCCCTCAAAGACCCTCAACATTAAGGGGATTTCATTTCCCAACCACAACTGCATGGATGGACCCCCCAGGCATTATGTTTTAATATAGCCTCGGGGAGGTGGTGGTCCCCAGGGCCCACTCGGGCCCCAATCATTATTTTAATAATGCCACGGGCCTGGCCCACCCGGAGACCTAATTAAATGAAGCACAGGAGCTTCCCCTTAATTCTTTTTTCATTTTCAGCGGTAGTCGCTAATCCAATGTGACTACCACCAAATTGTTTTTTAAAAAAAATGCTTTTATGGCCATTGTGGGTCTATGTGGGAGCCCCCCCCAAGAGGCCTAGGGATTCAGGGTGTTTCTACCCTGCCCCTTTTCTTTATTTTTTACCTTTTTTGTTTGTGACTCGGTTCAACCAAGTCACAAGATGGCTGCCAACACATCCTGGTTTGAAATGTTGGTGGCCATTCAGCTCTCAAGAACGAGATCAGCAGGGGTTGCGGATCCACTGTGTCCTCAGTTGTATATCTGAGAAATCTTTAAATTTCTCAGCAACTAGTGAATGGATATACAACATTTAACATGAAGTTTGTTATCTGGACTAAGAGCTACCTCTTTGCCAAATTTGATGTCATTCGGTTCAGCAGTTCTGGCTGTAGCCGTGTCTAAAGATTCCTATGGAAATTAACTTGGAGAAAAAGCAATTTGGGACCCCTTTTTTCTCTGCCCACGCTCGACGAAACATCCCGAAACTTTCAATGCAGCAGCTGAAGTTATTGGCATATTAGTTTAAAATTCTTTACAAGGATTCTTCAAACTATGCCAAAGTTATTGCCGAATCGAAAAACACTCTTCCTATTGAAACTACATCCTAACTATAACTACCTACTGCGGCGGGAGCACAATCCAGTGGGTGCTTTCTTAGAGACCAGGGCAGTGTCTCGAGTTTATTCCATACAAAAATATGATATCACGGCACACTTCTTGCTTCATAAGCAGTTATTTATTTCAAAACGTGACAAAAGCTTTTGTCACGTTTTGAAATAAATAACTGCTTATGAACCAAGAAGTGTGCCGCAATATCTTATTTTTGTATGGAATATATATATATATATATATATATATATATATATATATATATATATATATATATATATATATATATATATATATATACATTACCTACTGGCGGTCGCCAGTAGGTATATATAGTTAGGATTTTTTCTCTATGGGATTTTTGAAAATTCTATGTCTAATAACTTTGGCGTTTGTGGACGGAATTGGCTGAAATTTTCAGGAAAATGGCACATTTTGTTTCTGAGCAGCCCCTGAAAATTTGGGGGGGGTTCGTCAAGGGGGGGCCGAGAAAAAAGGGGGGTCCCAAAACGTGTTTTTAACATTGAGTTTTCCATAGGGCGGTTGGCCTCACTTTTAGCCCGACCGGCTGAATGGATTTGCACGAAACTTGGCAAAATTGTAGGGACTGGTAGCCCGATGTGCCTTTTGTAGGTCTCAATATATGTGCTTCAGTGGATTTTGAGAAATTAACGTTCAAAAAAAGATATATATCTGTAACAGCGGACCGGGCAGCGCTCCGGTTCGCGGACTTTACGCGGTACGGAGCTTTGTGAAGCGAAGCTGATTGGTTCTCCGGCGTCTGTAAACATTCCAAACAGTCCGTAGCGGCCGCCATCTTGTCTCTCGGTAGGATCGAGAGACAAGCGGAGGCCAAACCGAAGGGGCAAATGACCATATGGGGGCATAGTAGATCCTCCCTGACCCTCTAGGTTTGATGTGGAGGTTTTAAAAGGGCCCCGCGGGGCAAAAAAAAAAAAAATAATAATAATGGAACGGCTGAATGGATTTGCACGAAATTGGCAAAATTGTAGGGACTGGTAGCCCGATGTGCCTTTGCTAGGTCTCAATATATGTGCTCCAGTGGATTTTGAGAAATTAATGTTCAAAAAAAGATATATATCTGTAACAGCGCTCCGATTCGCGTACTTTTCGCATTACGGAGCTTTGCGAAGCTGATTGGTTCTTCGGCGTCTGTAAACATTCCAAACAGTCCGTAGCGGCCGCCATCTTGTCTCTCGGTAGGATCGAGAGACAAGAGGAGGCCAAAGCGAAGGGGCAAATGACCATAAGGGGGCATAGTAGATCCTCCCTGACCCCCTAGGTTTGATGTGGAGGCTTCAAAAGGGTCTCGCAGGGCAAAAAAAAAAATATCGTTTTTTTAGTTTTTTTGCATGGAGTGCGCCCGGTTCGCGATCCGGGAAGCGTTCTGGGGAGCGTACTTTCTTGAAAATTAGTGAAAAAAGTTAGAGTAAAATAATAATTGTGAGTGATCAGATGTAGGGTAGCTCTGAGAAGAGCTTTTGGGTTTATGGTACATTTAGGTACTTATAAGTAGGTACCAATGCACAGTCTTAAATTCAGAGTGAAAATTCTGTTGCCCTCATCTGAGAAGTGAACTCCATCTCCTCTGTAGATATCTTGCATGTAGTAACGCAAGTTATTGTTGTACAGGGAGCCCATTCCATGGTCTCTCATGTAAGCTGAAACAGATTTGTTTACATGCTTCCTCGATTTCTCAATTTGTGGACAAAATTGGTTCGACCACCTCCATTTTTGTCTTTGGCATATATTTGAATATACCAAGGCATTCTGAGGAAAAAGTGCCATCAATTGCTCAAAGGTGTCCTTTAAAAGCATTTCCAGACCTACCCCAGTCAAAGTGCCCAAATCATTACCTCCACAGTGCACAATTAACAGGTCAGGTTTTGGCAAATGCATAAAGGTTTTCACCAATGGTATCAATTGGTGACATTTTAATCCTCTGTGGCCAAACCACTTAATTTCCACATCTTGTAAATTGAGGTTAGGTAAATTCCTGTTTTCAGCATACCTCTGAGCCCAATAGATGTAACTATGTCCAACAATCCAGACAGAAAACATGGCGAGAGAAGGTTCTCCTGCAGTCAGATGAAGTGTCGCAATGAAATGGCAGTTAAAAAAATAGAGAGTGTAAAATGAAAAAAACTGAGGAGTTTCTGTGTTAATGAAGCAGTAAGAGTGATTGGTGGATTTTGATTGCTGAAAACAGAAAGTTAGGGTGCATGGATGAGTTCGTTGAAAGATGTATTTTGAGTGGCGAAGAAAAAATCATTAAATGAAAGATTGCACTGGATATGCAGGTGCACTGAGAGTTCAGAGTTCAATTGCAACATTGTTGTTTGAACTTGGAAACACCAGAGGTCTTGCAAGAGGTGGTTGCTATGCAGAAAAAGCAGAGAGGGGGCAGAGGGGGGAAGGGTTTTGATTTGAAAAAAAGTGAGGGAAGAGTTTTGATTGGGTGACATGAGAGATATGTGTGAAGAATTACAGCATTTCTGTGCTTTTGATAGCTGCAGACTCTGGAGTGCATACCTTTTGCTCTGCTGAAGACAAATTGGTGTGTTTCTGAGACTGTTTTGAAACTCAAAGTATTTGCTAAGGTGAGAAAAGATTTCTTTATGAAGAAAGTTGTGTTTTTAAAATGTTGGTTTGTCTCAAGTGTTTTACAAATAGATTTTGTTTCTTTGAGAAATTGTAATTGGAGAAAATGTGAAGTATTAGTACTGACAGGGTTTTTATGTGCATAGGAGCTGTGGAGTGTTTTCAAATTATGACTTGTAAATCGTTTTTGAGGAAAAGCAATGGTTTTAATATTGATGACAAGGACATAATGGTGTCTGCTTCTTTATAAGGTAATTGAGAGTCTCTGATGTTATTTTTCCCATTTCAATGTAAGAAGTTTGTCTGTGGAGCAAATTGCTTGTAAATATGCTCCCACCTGTGCATGGCAAATTTAGATTTTGAATGTTTGCGTTACATAGGCATGTTAAAGGTGACTGAAACATGCTGCAAAGGCAATCAAAAAACGCTTTTATGTGTCTTAAGGACATTTTAAGTCATTTCCCCATGTGCAGTGTTTTCAAATTATGAGTTGAAAATCGTTTTTGAGGTAAAGGAATGTTTTCAAAATTTATGTGCGCCATATGCCCCCAAATTTCTTTTTCAGGGGTGCAGCAGGGTGTTCTTGAGACACCCCTGCACCCTCGGAAAAATTCGTAATTTGCGATGAGGTAATTGCTAATCGCAAATTGCACCTTCATTCCTATGGGCCTCCTGCTGCATGGAAATGAATGGGTAATTTGTAATTAGCAAATAGCTCATCGCAAACTAGGAATGGTAAAGAATCGCTATTTATTCCTTAAAGTTGGCTATTTAGGAAATGCAAAAAAGTTTGATGATACATATGGCGGTTCATCTCTAACAAGATAAGAAGTATAGGGATAGATTTATGATGACTGGCGCATCACCAGGGATGTGTTAGTCATTCTGTGCCGCTGTTCCGCCACCTATGGTGTGCTGCATTTACAATGCGGCGCATCATGGGGCAAAAACAGCACAGATGCGTGACGTATCTGTGCCGTAAAGGTGGCGCATTGCTGGAGTTGTATCGCAAGTGTGATGAAGCTCCAGCAAGGCTCAGGGGTGCCCCTGTCGCAGGGTTTCTGTTCTCACACAGAACTGTGGACAGAGGATTGGAACCTCGGCGAATTAGGGTGCCCCAAAACTCACCTTAGTAATCAAAAACCCCTTAGCAAGCTAGGTACAGTGTCACATTGGATATAACAAACTCTCAATGTTTAGACAATCCAGAATATGAACTTATAGTACCTCAGGATACGTGGAACTCATGAACACTCGGTCGTTATATATTTCTTAGAAACCAGAACATGGAGTTAAGAAGAACACATGTGTATTTGAAATGTTTATTTACTAATGCCGTCTTCTCAGGCGTAGTATCTTAGATAATACAAGTCCACATATTATCAGTAGCAAAATTACCAGCATAGTTACTAGTACATAAAAAGCGAATGGTGACAGTATGTTAACATGCTGTAAATGAATAAGAGTTAGCAACACTTATAAGCAGCCGCGGGCCGTGGAGGGAGTTACGGTGGGGCAGGGAGGCGGGGAGGGGGAGGGGCAGGGTGGAGAGGGCTCCACCCTGCCCCTCCCCCTCCCCGCCTCCCTGCCCCACCGTAACTCCCTCCACGGCCCGCGGCTGCTTATATCTCACCCTCCCTAATACACATATTATATTATTTGCTAAGAAGGTCTCTTTGTGTTGGTTTAGGGCGTGCCCATACTTTAGTGTCTTAGATTTGAAGGAATCACATCAGCATACACCAGCTCTCTCTTCATGTGAACCGCATCAAGTGTTGTGTATGTGTGTTCGGCAAAGCAATATAAAACCCGCCTCATGCCCAGAATTGGCAGAAGCTGCACTTATGTTATGAGTATGAAGTCGTGGAGATCAGACCTCATAACAATTCTGTATCGTGTTGTTCTTGAAACTTCAGCACTCGCTGTACAGATATAGTTTAACAAGTAAAGCAGATAGTAGAGCAATAACATATTATTCTCATGTAAATCACGATGAACTATTAGGTTGAAAGCTAAAGCAACAACTAAGTGTCGTGTGCAGAAGTTGCAAAAAAGGAAAAATGGCGTTTAAACCGGTAATGAGCCCATGCTAACTTAACACGGTGTAAAGATATCCAGGATCTAGATGACACCTCCCCATGATCCGGAAACGAACTGAATAAGATAATAGAAGTGCCATCTCATGAGAGCAGATTGCAACTTTATATGTGGACGGTCCGCAAGGTAAAACATTAAAAACTAGGAAAATTTAATGCTAAAGAAAAATAAAACAGCCAACTACTTTATCGAGGCTTAAGCCAATAGGCAAGCTAAATAATAAAAACTTGACAAATAAGTCAATGAATTGTCAATGAAATGCTAGTACTCAGCATATCAAACATGAAAAAGGTCTAGGACATAACTGTGTATGCAAAATAAGCTGCAACAGCCTCTAATAGGAAGTCACCGTCTTCATCCGAAAAGAGTTCAGCCATCCAATTTAAAAGCGGAAAAGAACATACGTGCTCTCCCAGCACCGGATCCTCTATCACCATCAGAGGACAGCTCGGTGGGTTTTCAAGAAAGCTCTGTTCCAAGAAAGACTGTGTTGCCGCCAGTAAATTCCAGGGACCAATTAGTCCATGCATCAATGCCACAGCCATAATCCTTTCGCCAGGACAAACCAACTCGGGGGTAATGATAGGACTCATCAGCTGATTAAAGTCGACGTCAGGAGAAACCGGTCCGCAGAGACACAAATCAATGGCCCAATCGAAATCACAGGTCAGGCAGTGAAATACAGGCTGGACACAGGTGAAGTAGGAGACTCGAAAAGATAATCCATATGCCGTGCTTAATATCGCCAACGGCATTGTGCCATAATATTCAAGCATGCGATTGCGGAACAGCGTCAGCAGCTGCAGGCCGGGAGCTTGCACAGGAGGGACATCCATATTTAAAAATGTAAAAAAGCACAAGAGCGTCCGCTGGTAATGCAAGTAAAAATGGGAATCCACCAAGCACAGTGGAAAAAATAGAATGAAAGAAAGCAGGGATGACTCCAAAGATTTTCTCAAATGAAGTCACGAGACCACTGGTAACAACTTTAAAAAAGTGCGCCAGGCCCTTTGTGGAGGACGCGTTAAAGATAGTCCGAACCATGTCGCTGAAATGCAAAGGCGAATCAGTATTTAAAAGGGTCTGCACCTCTGTACGGGTGTTCGCTATGTGAAGCACGAAAGTTTCCCGGGCCGAACTCAAGGCCACCTCTCTCTGAGACAAAAGAGCTCTTATTCTTGCCATGCCGTTGAAATCTGCTCCCAAGGTTGGTATTTGTGGCCAGATTGAAAACTCCCTATGTTCATGTGTGGGATAGAAATAGAACATTTCTGCAGCAAATAACCCGTTCACTTACTGTTACGATAAAAGGAATACTTTTAATTAACCCAGAACAATCTTCATTATTGAGCATCAAATAACTACCATTTTCCAACAACTTGAACATGGGGATGATAGCAGGAACTGGCGTGCCTTGCAACACGCAAGCCATATTTGGTCGGTGTTTGTTGCATGAACCGTGTAACTGTATGTGCCTACACATTAGTGAATGATCTGGCGTCTTAGTGCATTCCTCTCCATTCAGATAAACTTCTTGATCATCTTTGAAAATCTGTATGTGTATGGAAGCGACCAGACCTCATGAAGAAAACCACTACCTAAAGGTTCATAACGACCTATTGGTATATATTTCATACAATTTGAAAACTTATATAAAGCAAAAGGCAGCGTTATTAAACCGTGGATAAGGCACGTTGCCAAAGCAGCCAACCTTTTGGATTTATACTGGAAATGTTAAAGGAAGAATTACGGAGTAGGGCCTGTAAATCTTTAATGGACAACCGAGTAAAATTACTCCAACCATCATATTCCTCTAACTCCGGGATAGTAGGGGTGTTTAATTTTTTAGAAGTAGCCAATCCAAAGCATTTGGTCTGGGAAATTGTTTCATTCACAAACAACATATGATTTGGGATGAGACATGCACGGTGCAAAGCCTCAGTGCCTTGTACCTGCCAGGTTCGTGAACCCCAAACTGATGTAGATCCTGGATATCTTTACACTGTGTTAAGTTAGCATGGGCTCATTACTGGTTTAAACGCCATTTTTCCTTTTTTGCAACTTCTGCACACGACACTTAGTTGTTGCTTTAGCTTTCAGCCTACCTGCGTCAAGATCTATGCCTGCTTCAAGCAGGCGCAGGGTTTTGATGCAGCTTTGTCCTATCTGATTGTAAATGCGGCACACCGTGGGTGGCAGAGCAGCGGTGCACGTTAACTGGTGCATCCCTGGGGATGTGCTAGTTAATATAAATCTGCCCCTTTACATTTAATTATGTGCAGGGGACACAGAGTCGGTGAGGTTTATCCAAGGTTAAGAAGAGATGAGTCCTGTTCAGTGAAAAATTGGAGATAGGCTTCACCTCCTCAGCATCGTTGGACATGGTTAAATAATAGCTGCAAAATGTTACTCTTGTTAAACAATTTTACTATTATAATCTCTGAGATTTGTCTCTTACTCTGCAACATCTCATTGTTGTTATCTTTCTTTAAAGATAAAGACAACATCAACATGAGCGACAATCAGCAATCAGTTGATTTCGACCTCATCATTGAACTCGTAATTGAAACATCAGTGGATGTTGATCCCTTGGATGATTTCAATCCTGAGGATGAAGAAGAACGTGATGAGGATGCAGATTTGTCAGAATTGTATGACATAAGATGGGAAGCTGACGTGCTTGAGCCTATGGAACTATAAACATTTATTTTATAAATTTATAATAAATAAAAAGTAAATATTTAAACCGTTTAATTTAAAAATAAAGACACCTTCAAAAACAGGTTATGTGTAGTGTCTTCAATAAAATATTAAAATATGGTCATAAAATTAGATCAGATTCATATATAAAACAGCACAGGTAAAATGAATATAAATTCCATTTCTTTTCTGCTATTTCTGTATTCTAAATTTGCCATGTACAAAAAAATGTTCTATGTAAAAATGTTAAGTAATGTGTTAAGTTTTTGATGACTGTTATTAATTTACTGTTGGGTAATAGTGGTTAATAACATTTTTTATTATATTTTACCACAGATTCAACTGCAGATTATTTCAAGATTTTAGGATGCCAAGCAAAGAAAGAGTGAGAAAGGCTGCAAAACGTCAAAGACAGCAGGTGAATGAAAAAAAGCAGCAGTCCTCTAACAAAAAGATTTGTCAAGTCACCAAGAAAGCACCGGGTAAGAGTACAAAAACATTCATAAGAAATATCTGTAGTAAAAAAAATATTACTACAGAAAATGTTTCAGTCCAGAAAAGGAGAAGCAATTCAAACGGTAAGGAAAGGCCAATGAAAAATGTTACTGCTAGAGTAAGAGATAACTCTATGCATGAAAGTAGAAGGAAACAACAGTTTAGGGACATTCGTAAACGAATGTTCCGCAACAGGATAATTGGCAATTTGTTAAAAAATATTAAGAAAGGTCAACAGAAAGTGGTTTTTTATAAGAGAAAAAAAATAGTTGAGAAAGTTATTGATCAGGCATTTGAAATTAAACGTAAGTTATTTATTTTGACAATCAATAGAATTAGGAAGCTAAACAAGGCAATTTATGATTTCAAAAGAAATAGTAGATGGAAGAGAATAGTTAATCGTAGTAATTTTTGTGAAGTTTTTTCTGGAGAATGGATGCATAGTTCAAGCTCTGAGGCATTTTTTAATGAGGAGAGTTATTTCCAGGATAATGATTTGGTGCATGCAGTTGACACCAGTGGTCGAGCTTATGAAGTGAAAGATGGTTGTCCAGTTGAAAAAGAAAAACTTGTGACAACAGAGATAGAAGAGGTGTTAGGTAATGAGGTTTTAGGGAGACGTCCTAAGGGTCCTGTGTACACCTGGAAGTGTAGTAGTATTTGCAGTGTACGACAGGATTCCATCAATTTGCCTTGTGATTTTATACGGTCATTTAATAAGAAAAGTTTGAAGCAGAAAATGAAGTTGTTGCAAGAATTAGATCCTTGCAGAGTGAGAGAAGTGATAGGTTTGCATGGTCATTCACTGGCTTGTCTTTCCAGGAGAGTATGCCAGAGTGTTTTTCATCATTTCAGGATGCTAGCAGTGCATCATAATAAAGTGAGGAAATTAGTTAGAATGTTGCATTATGCTAAGAGTCCAGCAATTATGCTTAAACAATTATGCGCTGCTCTTTTGCATGGTTCTGAAATAGATGTGAAGAATATATGTGAAGAAATTGAGTTTTGTTACTTTGGAAGTAAAGAGGAGAATGTTGAAATTGACCAAGAAGAAGAGAGTAATGTGGAAGATAGTGTACAGGTTTCCAGTACAGATAATTTCCAGAGGGAAATTGCGACGTTTGAGGTGAAATCAAGTGAGAGGCCAAATTTCACTTGTGTGTGTTGTCGACGCACTTATTATAAGAATCAGACTAAGTTAGTGGATTTATATGGAAAAAGTGAAAGGGAAAATAATAGTGAATGGAAGGATTTTACAACATACTTGATGGTAGAAAATTGTTTTGATTTGGGATTGGATCAACGTGTGTGTACTTATTGTTGTAACAAATTAAATCAAAACCAGATGCCTGCTAGAGCAGTTCATAATAATCTGGAATTGGTTGAGATTCCTTCTGAATTGAAGGATTTAAATACTTATGAATCTATTTTGATTCAAAGTATCCATCCCTTTCAGGCTATTGTAAGAATGGAGCCAAAGACAGGGAAATTGCCTCCATCAGATTTACAGAGAGGATTAAAGGGACGAGTTGTTTATTTGCCTCTAGATTTGAAGAAAAACATTAACACAATTGGAGTAGAAAAAGTGGAAGAGGAACCTCTTGTTATCTTAGTTAATGGGGTTCCGACAAAGAATAAGAAAATATGGCAAGATTTAGTAGATGTTAGGAAAGTCAAAAGGGCAACATTGTATTTGAAAAAATATAATAAATACTATAAAAATGTATATGTTGCAGAAGAGGAAGTAAGTGAGGAAGAGGATAGCGATTTGTGTGCTGGTCAAATTGAGAAAGTAGAACCCTGTACTAGTGAAGAAATATATGAACATTATAGTGTTCATCCTTTGCATTCCAAGGAAGTCATGGGGAATGCTATTGAGTTGTTTCAAATGAAACAAGCGAAAGGGAGTCCCATTAGTGTTTGGGAGGAAAGTTTGGAAGCTCGGTGTTTCCCACAGCTTTTTCCAACAGGTCAGGGAGGAAGATATGATGAGCGACCTCATCAAATTCCTGCTTCTGAATACCGGACTTTGCGATTGTATGCAGGAGATCCTAGGTTTCGACAATGCATTCCTTATTTGTTTCATCTCCTGTTTGAAAGCGATCTGTCTGGACTGTCATATGCAGTGAACCACATCTTGAAAAGTGGTATACACATGCAAAACATCTCGGCAAGTGACTTTATGGATAAAGTCAATGTCCAAGACAGTATTTTGGATTCTCACCTGATTAATCTCATGGCGTGTCAGCGTGGTACTAATGAGTACTGGTACCGTCGTCATGGTGATTTAAAATGTATGCTGAGGAACTTAGGAACTCCCACATGGTTCCTCACTTTGAGCTGTGCTGAGTATGGCTGGGAAGACTTACTTGAATTTCTACGAGAGGCAAATGCTAACGTAGAAAACATCGAATTCAAGACACCCGGAGAACTGTGCTCTTTGGATCCAGTCAATGTATGTAGGTACTTCAATCATAGATTTGAAGGTATGATGTCTTTCATCATGAATAAGAAGAATCCACCTCTTGGAGAGGTGTTGGATTTCTTCTGGAGGAAGGAGTACCAAGCAAGAGGTGCTCCTCATATACATATGTTGCTGTGGATCAAGGATGCACCTAAATTTGGAACGGATGCAGAAGACTCAGTGATGAGTTTCATAGAACAGTATTCTACGTGTGCTGTTCCAAACGCAAAGGAGAAAAAAAGCCTAAGAGAAAAAGTTCTACGTTTCCAAAGCCATCGATGTGGAAAGTACTGTCGTCGTAAATTCCGGAACAAAGACAAGTTCTACACCAAATGTCGTTTCGGCTTTCCACGACCGGTGATTTCTAAAGGAAGAGTGAACAGTTTGATGTCTTCGCTGCAACATAATGTGATGAAGAAATCACCTAAAAACACATACAATTTGAGGAGGAACGAAGAGTCTAAGTACATCAACGAATACAACCCGGTGATTTTGTCCATGTGGAATGCTAACATGGATATACAGTTTGTGGCTGATAACTGTATGGCTGTGGCTCGGTATGTGACATCTTACATCACCAAAAAAGAGAAGACAGAATTGAAGGATATGTGGGAGGACATTTCCCATGAAAAGAGCCTCAGCAAGAAGTTGTACAGTTTCAGTCTGAAGATGTTGTCGCATCGAGAAATTGGAGCTTACGAATGTTCTGACCGGTTGTCTTCAGCAAGTCTCTATGCCAAGTCCAGGAGTATCGTTTGGGCGAGTGTTGGTCTTGCTGCAACGCGTAATCGAGTTCTCAAACCTGTGCGGGAAATTGAGTATTTGGCGGAAAAGGAGCCAAACAGTACCGACATTTTGAAGAGCAACATGTTGGATACATATTATCCAAATCGAAGCAGTCACCTCGAGAATGTTTGTCTGTATGAGGTTCTGCAAAATTACATATTCAAGAGGAACATCAAAGAAGATACTGAGAAAGGAGTGTATGCTGTAATAGGAAGTGAGGGATGTCTGGTCAAGCAAAGAAAATGCCACTTGATAAACCATCGAAAATTGAGTGGCGAATCTCCTGAAAAAAAGGAGTTTTTCTATTTAGCACTTTTGCAACTTTTTAAGCCTTGGCGTGCAGAAGAGGAACTGCTTGGAGATTTCCTTTGTTACGAAGACTCATTCAATGCTGCCAAGGAGACCATAGAATGTCCTGCTTTTCCCAAATATGTAGAAATGTTGAATGTGGAAATTGAGCAGGAAGCAACGATTGCAGCCGAGATTGCCAGAGACAGTTCTCAGGACAGTCAGAGTTCTGCTTCATTGAGTCAGGATCCACTAGGAGGACCTCTTATCGAAAATGAAGCTGCCACTGCTATGAATGAAGTGGAAAGAGCCATGGCACATGCTCAGGAGGATGCGGTTAACTTAGAAGAGTTGGAAAGACAACTCAACGTTGAGCAGAGGAAAATATATGATGAACTTACCATGCAAATTGATCATGGATTAAGTCATGACAAGAAAGAGTGCTCATGTACGTCGTTGAAGCCTGTCCGACTGTACGTGAGTGGAGAAGCGGGAACTGGAAAAAGTTTCCTTATTAAAGCAATTTCATGTTATTTGCAGGAAAGGACAGAGTCATCGCTGTCTTGTGTTGTCACCGCTCCAACTGGACTGGCAGCACATAACATTAAAGGGATTACTTTACATCGTTTACTGATGCTGCCAGTGGAGCATGACAACAAATTAGAATATCACAAGCTATCTGGAGATGCTTGTTTTGAAGTTTCAAGAGTCTTGAGGAAAATGAAACTTCTTATCATTGACGAAGTAAGCATGGTTTCCAATGTCATGCTTGCCTTTGTGCATTTGAGAATGCAAGAAGTTCTCAAAACAGAGTATGATGTGTTATTTGGTGGCAAACACATCATTGTTTTCGGAGATCTTCTGCAGCTGACACCAGTGAAAGGGCAACCTGTGTTCAAAATGCTCACACATGAAGATACCAGGAAGTGCTTAGGGAGCATTGGCAACGTCAATATATGGTTAAACTTCAATTATGCTGAACTGCATGAAAATATGCGTCAGGCAAAGGATGAAGTTTACAAGACTATTCTACAAGATGTTAAAATTGGAAAAGTGACCGAGCATGGGAAAGAAGCTTTACATGCACGATTACTGACAAATTTATATCCAGACGAAGATGTTGTGCCTGAGAATATTTTTCAGAAAATTACTGAGAAAAAATCTGGAATATGTTTGATGCCAACTCTTGCAGAATGTGCCAAATTCAACAACAAAATGTTGCATTTAGAAAAGCAAGAGATTGTGAAACTGGAAGCTATTGACAGAGTAGAGCATATGGGATCAACAATTATTTTGTCTGAGAATCTGAAAACAAAATTGGATTCATTAGAGAAGAGTATATCTAAAACTGCGGGTTTTGAAAAGACTCTGAATGTGTGCTTGAACTGCCGTATAATTTTAAGAAGGAATTTACATGTTGAAAGAGGTCTGGTAAATGGATCAATGGGTAATGTTGTTGATTTTGTGAAATACAGAAATAGAGATGGAATTGAATTTTTAAAAATTAAATTTGATGGCATTGAGGAAGTACAGCTAATTGGTCGTTGTTCTGCTAGATTTTTGCTTGTAAAAGACTTATATGTTCATCGTAAGCAGTTTCCTGTTTGCTTGGCATATGCGGTGACAATCCATAAATCGCAAGGTTTAAGTGTAGACTGTGCATTGGTGAATATTGGCAGTTCTGTGTTCAAGGAGGGTATGGCATATGTGGCATTGTCACGAGTTAGAACTTTATCGGGATTGTACTTGATTGAGTGTGATGTCACAAACATTTGTGCGGATCTAGATTGTGTTAAGGAATACAATAGGTTAAGAAGAGAGTATGCGCCACATTTGCCTCAGTATCCTTTGTTTGAGAAACGTGTGGTAGGCCGGAAACGAAGAAATGTGACCAATACTGGGGAGGTTGTAGCAAAAAGACGAAAAGTCGATGAACCTGAAATTATAAGCAGAAACAAAAAGGATTCTGTTGAAGATGTTGTTGGTTTTCAATTTGAAAACAGTTCTGGTGTCAACTGCTATGCTAATGTAGTGGTTAATGTTTTGTTTTCTCTAGAAAATGTAAAAGAAGAGATTGTGGTCAATTCTGATCAAAGATTTTGCAGTTTGTTAAATTCTGTGTTAGAGAAATGTAGCACTGATAGAAGAAACATAGAAAGTGTGTCTGAAATTCGAAATCTGTTAGACAGATGTTCAGGCCAAACACAATTCTCTCAAAATAGTCAGCAAGATTGTCAGGAGTTTTTAATGTATATGCTTGATGTATTGCATGATGAAGGTGTAGATGTAGATCACCTGTTTGGGCTTTCTTATCAATGGCAGCATGACTGCGAGAACTGTAGGGTATCAAGTACTACTAGTGTAGACTCAGAAAGATTTATATATTTAACTTTGCCAGACAGTAAATCAGTCTCTTTTAATAAGCTAGTAAAAGCAGCTGATCACAACATGGAGTGTAGCCAATGTAAATCTGAAATGATGTCCACATTATTTATACGAACATATGGCCAGTATGTCATTTTAATGTTCCAACGATGTAGGCCTGATGGAACAAAATTGACAACTTTAATTAAAAATTTTGTGGCTTCACAGTTGTCAATATCAGGAAGGACTTTTGTAACTGTAGCAATTATATATCATGATGGTCCTTCAATAACATCAGGACATTATACAGCTTATTTAAAGTGTAGAAATGGCTGGTCATTCTGCAATGATTCTGTTTTAATTTTCAAAAAAAAATTGCCGTATGACCTTAAAAACTCTTACCTGGTGTTTTTAAAACCAAAATTTTAGGGAAAGAATCTCGGGATGTGCTCTGAGGAATTTCAAGAAGTTCTAATGGCTCCTACACGATTTGGCCTTGAGGATAAGTGTAGTACAGAGACATAACTTCTTACCATAACACTGGACGTCATGGAGAAATACGTGCACTTTGAATGAGTTCAGAAAAACTGTTTCTTTTTATAAGCTAATTGAAGCAGCCAATCAAAACATGGAGTAGAGGGAATGTAAGTCTGCAATGCTGTCTACTGTTTTACATTGCTTTGTGATTAAAAGTGATGTAGAGAATTAAATAATTGTACTAGTCATAAAGGTAGTGTAAGTCTGCTTCATAGTAAGCAGTATCAGTGTGATAGGAAATGTAGAACATGATTGAGCAAGAAGGGGAAGATATTAGTAGTCCAGGATTGTGAAAATGATCTTCAACATTTTAATTGTGAAAGTTGCGGAAATACAACATGACGGGATTGGCTTAAAAGAATTCTAAGAGTTATAAATGGCTGAGACACGATTTGGCCTTGTGGAAACGTGTGGTAGAGAGCGAGAAGTCATTTATTGTATGTAACATGTTTTTGAAAACGATGGAGGTTTTCTTTCAGAAAGTGGCGGGTTGAAAGTAATAACAGCACAACAGAGTGTAAGCTGTTCATAGGACATCCTTGGCCGTCATGGAAAGTAAGTTAACTTTAAGGAGTTCTGAATTCTGATTTGTTATGTTGTATGGGTTTTTTAAACACAATCATTTTGATTGTGTTTTTTTTTCCCCGCTGTTATATGATGAATACCTTCAAGTCACTGTTTTAGTGAAATTTGATACATTCTGAGAACAGCAAAAATAAACCATTTAACATGTATAATTAATTCTGTTCTGTTTGCATTTATGATGTACATGTAGAACTGTGTAGGAGGCATGGAGAAGGTGAGGCTTCTGTAAGTGTCAAAGTTGTTGCATACAGTGCTCATATTCTACGTAGTCTTTTATATTTCATTACTTTCACTGTTTCTGACTGATCTAAAAAAATTTTTGGAAAAAGAACAGTAAGTATAAGGGAAGGAAACAGACAGTTATGTTAAAAGAAAGACAGCTATAGGGAATAAACTAGGGATACTGTTACCCGCAATCCTCTGCTGATGATGTCACTGAGCATGTCATGAATGATGTAATATGTGACATCATCAGCAGTGGATTACGGGTAATAGTATCTCTAGTTTACTCCCCTATAGCTGTCTTTCTTTTAACATAACTGTCTGTTTCCTTCCCTTATACTTACTGTTCTTTTTAAAAAAAAAAAAATCTTTTGTTCGCTTCCGGTTCGCGTACCGGCGAGCGAACTGGGAAGCGAACTAAGAGAAATAGAGGTTGGCACAGTTCCAAATATTGTACCAATTTTTTAATAACGGGGAGGTAGTTCTGAAAAGAACTTTTTTTTTATTGTTTTTGTTGTTTTATATTTTTTTTATTATTTTTCTGAACATTTTTTTACTTTTTTTGAATTTTTCTGAACAGTTTTATATTTTTTTGGTTTTTTTTCGGAGGGGGCAACGAAAACGATTCATTGTAAAGGGCTCAACAGGAGCAACAAAAAAAAAAAAAGAATTTATTATTTGGGGCGTTTCGTACAAACTTGCATATGATAGTCAATAGCTCTGTTGATCAGAGTGATGCTACTTTCTCCGTAGCAAATGAATCCACTGCAATGTACGCAGACTTGTTTTACTTCACGAAATCTCGTTTGTATATTTGGCACCATCTCCCTGCCCTCTGGTCCCGTTACTTCCGGTACAACAGATCTTCTGGCCATAATAGGGAGATTATCTAGGTCGTTAAGAAACTGTGCAGCACTGTAGTTGTTAGGATGCCACCTAGTCATATGGCGATGCATTGTGTAGTTTCCGAAACTGTATTTTTTGTCGGTCCCTCTGGACAGTCTATCTTGACATATAAGGCAAGTTACGTATCTTGCATTTACTTTTTTCTGACCTTTGGGAATTTTAAAAAATTGCCAAATGAAGTTTTCTTTCCGGTGAGACGTCCTGGGCTCCTCAGGCAAAAAGTGCCTCTCTTCGTGCTCTTCCTCCTGTTCCTCTTCTTCCTCTTCTTGCTGAATTATAACTTCAGCAGGTGGTCCACTCTTCCTTGGATGTGGTGGAGGTGGTGGGGAAGCACCAGCTGAAGCTACTAAAGAAGCCATTGCTCACTGGTAACAAAGGGTCTTTCTCTCACAATGATGAAAGTCAGAGTGAGGAAAGAAGGAGGGATTTTCATCATTTGGGAAAAACAATAGTTCTCAACCAATGAAAAGTGTTCATTTTAGATTATATGACCTAGTCTTACATCATTAGGAAACCAAAAGTGAAATGAACCAATGAAAAGTGTTATTACCAAGTCACATGACCTGCTGTGTTTACGTTACGCGCTTTTCAGGGCCTCCCGGTTTGCTTCCAGAAACCTGCGCTTTGCGCCTCGGTAAGCGTACCAGTTCGCTAACGTAGCACGTCATATGACGTATCACGCGACAACGCGAAACGTCATGCGGACGGGAGGCGTCACGATGTTGTTTTCTAACGCGGCAGTTGCGGTAAAGGAACGTTTACCGGCTCGCGGTCTATTTTGCGGCATCAAGGTCAGCTAACGGGAAGCTTCCCGTTTCGCGAAGCGGGAACGAAGAAAAAAAAATATTTAAAAAAAAAATTATTAATAAACATAGAAAATATATTTTTGGATTTAAAGAAGAATACATTTTACAGCTACAGATATTAGCTGTTAAAAAACCAATGAAATTCACTGAAAAAACCATAGGTTATAGACCATATATAGTTAGGAATTAGCATTTACAAAACCTTGAAAATTCACTGAAAAAACCATAGGTTATAGACCATATATAGTTAGGAATTAGCATTTAAAAAACCTTATTTTACTCACACAAAACCATTGAAATTCCATATATAGTTAGTTGCACTAACTATATATCGCGCACCCGCAATCCACTGCTGATGATGTCACATATTACATCATTCATGACATGGTCAGTGACATCACTGATGACATCACTGATGACATCTCAAATGACATCACTGATGACATCACTGATGACATCTCAAATGACATCACTGATGACATCATGACACACTAATACCAGTTACTACATACGCATTCACTGATTCCTACGTCTACACACACATTCACTCATTCACCCATACAATCACTCATACATACAGTCACTCATTATTACAACACTATCATATGCACTCATACACCTATGCAGACAGTCACACACTGCCACTCATCCATGGAGTTACTCACACACCAAGTCAGTCCTGTAAAGAATCAATCACACTTCCATTTCCTCATCTATACAGTTAAACACAGAACACCATACTTCAGTGACATCACTGATGACATCACTAATGACATCTCAAATGACATCACTGATGACATCTCAAATGACATCACTGATGACATCATGACACACCAATACCAGTTACTACATACGCACTCACTGATTCCTACGTCTACACACACATTCACTCATTCACCCATACAATCACTCATACATACAGTCACTCATTATTACAACACTATCATATGCACTCATACACCTAGTCAGTCCTGTGAAGAATCAATCACACTTCGATTTCCTCATCTATAGTTAAACACAGAACACCATACTTTTCACACATATACTAACACATACTTACTCTCTTATACAATCACTGATACAAGTACACATTGATATGCACAGAGTCACACACCTCCCAGCCAGCCACACACACACTCAGTCTTCCATACATCCACTCATTCTTCAATATGTAAAACGTATTTAAACTTTACAAAAACACACAGACACTAGATGATGTCATCAGTGATGTCATTTGAGATGTCATCAGTGATGTCATCAGTGATGTCACTGACCATGTCATGAATGATGTAATATGTGACATCATCAGCAGTGGATTGCGGGTGCGCGATATATAGTTAGTGCAACTAACTATATATGGAATTTCAATGGTTTTGTGTGAGTAAAATAAGGTTTTTTAAATGCTAATTCCTAACTATATATGGTCTATAACCTATGGTTTTTTCAGTGAATTTTCAAGGTTTTGTAAATGCTAATTCCTAACTATATATGGTCTATAACCTATGGTTTTTTCAGTGAATATATATATATATATTCACTGAAAAAACCATAGGTTATAGACCATATATAGTTAGGAATTAGCATTTAAAAAACCTTATTTTACTCACACAAAACCATTGAAATTCCATATATAGTTAGTTGCACTAACTATATATCGCGCACCCGCAATCCACTGCTGATCATGTCACATATTACATCATTCATGACATGGTCAGTGACATCACTGATGACATCACTGATGACATCTCAAATGACATCACTGATGACATCACTGGATGAATGGATTTGCACAAAACTTGGCAAAATATTAGGGACTGGTAGCCCGATGTGCCTTTGCTAGGTCTCAATATATGTGCTCCAGTGGATTTTGAGAAATTAATGTTCAGAAAAAGATATATATCTGTAACAGCGCTCCGCTTCGCGTACTTTTCGCGTTACGGAGCTTTGCGAAGCTGATTGGTTCTCCGGCGTCTGTCAACATTCCAAACAGTCCGTAGCGGCCGCCATCTTGTCTCTCGGTAGGATCGAGAGACAAGCGGAGGCCAAAGCGAAGGGGGAAATGACCATAAGGGGGCATAGTAGGTCCTTCCTGACCTCTTAGGTTTGATGTACCATTTTGCCAAGTTTGGTGTAATTCCGTTCAGCCATTCAGGCTGTAGACGTATGTAAATGTCCTATGGAAAATTGCATGGGGAAAACACATTTGAAAGTGTTGAAATTTAGAACCAATTAAAATGTTAGTTTGGTTTTGTATTTGTGTGTGATGAAAGTTAATTGGTTATGTATATATTTCAAATGAGAGGAAACCACAGCCATTTTGTGATACTACTGTCTGAGGTACATTTGTGAGGAATTTTTGGTGGTGAATTTCTGGTGTTTGATTTACACAGTACTAACACTTCTCCTACTTTTAAAAAGGTGAGTTGTTAATTTGTAAGGGGAACTATGTTGTACACTTGAAGATAATTTGAAAAATGTTTTCTGTTATTTATTTGCAGTCCTTCTGTTATACTAAATACTTGATAAAGTTAGTTTTATATTATGTATTACTAAAAACGATAAATGAAAGTGATTATTTTTTTCTGCAATTTACAGCAAGCAATTTCAAAATAAAATGGCTCACAATGAAGAGACCGTGGCAATTTCTTTTGAATTGTCCACTACATTGATTGAAATTGAGAGCACCAATAATGAAATATTGTCACAAGGAGGAGATGACTTGTATGATTCCATTAGATTGATTGAAATGGACAGCACCAATAATGAAATATTGGCACAAGGAGATGACTTGAATGATTCCACTACATTGATTGAAATTGAGAGCACCAATAATGAAATATTGTCACAAGGAGGAGATGACTTGTATGATTCCATTAGATTGATTGAAATGGACAGCACCAATAATGAAATATTGTCACAAGGAGGAGATGACTTGAATGATTCCACTACATTGATTGAAATTGAGAGCACCAATAATGAAATATTGTCACGAGGAGATGACTTGAATGATTCCACTACATTGATTGAAATTGACAGCACCAATAATGAAATATTGTCACAAGGAGGAGATGACTTGAATGATTTTTTTGATCAATCTCTTGATGGCGAATTTATCGAATGTTTGGAGACCATAGAGTTACAAGAATCATCATTGCAGACTTTTCATGAGGACATTGCTGATGAGGACATGTTACTAGTTCTTTCAAATTTAGAAAATTCTGAAGAATAAATTTATATTTAGAAATCAAAAATTGTTTGAGACATTATTCATTTTTATTTTTAATTTATGAGGTTGTAGCGAAGTGATTGTAGTATAAAATGAGACTTATAGTATAGAGTGCAACATTTTTATGTTACATGGTAAGTTTACTCATATTTACTTCCCTTCTGCCACTATATTATCTCCAATGTGTATTTGACATCTCTTCTTCATCTCCGGCCTCCTTTCTCTCACTGTGTGTCTCCGATGCATCTTATCGCTGCTATTTTGTGTAATTACAGAAGAGAGTAAAATAAAATAGTTCGGAACGTGAAAAGGGGGCAAAGTAGAGTACTCCTCACCCCCTAGGCCTTTTTAGGCGGTCCCAAAAGGATCAGTTTCTGCTTTCCTGAGAGATTATGGTATGAGTTCCATATACCACAATAACTTGCATTACAACATGCAAGATATCTATCTCCTTTTGGAGATATTCGCGCTAAGCGCGAATATCTCCAAAAGGTAACACCTGCCCTGAGCAGTTCTTAGCCATGTTATCCAATGGGAGGTGGATAACATGGCTAAGAGCATTAGCTCGGTAATGCATGAATATCGCTGAGTTTTTAGCGATATTCATGCATTGCGGCCGTTTATTATCGCATTTGCGATAAACCTTGATAATAGCAAGGTTTATCTTCGATAATTTCTGACGATGCTTAGCGGTAAAAAATTCGTTGGTAAGCATCGTTAGCGATAAATATCGCTTAACTTTGGTAATATGCCCCAACGTCTGTTAACGTTCGATTCGAAGGAAATGAGGAAGTGTTGAAAAACATTGTTTGCGCCATCTTGCCTTTTTTGAAATGCCACACTTTTGTGGTGCACGGCAGCCATTTTAGATGTCTTGACCAGACCCACTCTCTGCACGCTGTCGATTCGTAGCATGGCTCCTCACCCTCGCAAGCATCTTCCCCAGGCACTGGTCACCCCCGCTCTCTGTCTTATGCATGGGCAATAAACCTCCCCCCATCTGCGCTGCTCTTCCCTGAGAATCACACTCTGTGCCCGCCCGACACCTCCCTTTCGCCCTATTCACTACCGCACCCTCTGACACTCCTCTTCCTCTGTGTCCGATTGTCCAGGCTATCAGCTAGCCCTGCAGATGTAGTTTATGGCCCCAGCTGTAAAGAATCACCCCTCTTCAAAGGAGTTATAGTAGATCAAGGCCCACACCCGATGAGATCCGTCACACCACACGTGTTCCTACTATCTGAAAACCATCCTGTATTGTGATTGGGGAGGGGACCGAGCCTGAAGCGGAAGATTCCAGGAATGACTCTTGGTACATCAAAGTTTTTACAATTATGTGTCACATTAAAAATATGTAGCACTCCAACAAAGTAGTAGGAATATAAAACTTTAATAACATATAAATATATACAACAAAACAAAAACATTTAAACAACGAAGAGACCGTGGCAATTTCTTTTGAATTATCCAATAGATTTATTGAAATTGACAGCACCAATAATGAAATATTCTTGTCAGTAGCGGTCTGTTGTGCGAATAGTTCCAAGGCAGCAGAACGCGCTGAAATCTAGATGGCACGAAAGTGATGTCTAGTAAGTTGCCGCCCAGCAAATAACGGCGTGGGGCGCCGCGGGGGTGAGTGAGTCCAGTAGGCACCACAGCTATTCTTACCGGCATCGCAGAATTACTGCTGGGGACAATGCCTGTGCTGTAGCAGGGTCACAGCAGAAACAAAAAGGATTTTGTTGAAGATGTTGTTGGTTTTAAATTTGAAAACAGTTCTGGTGTCAACTGCTATGCTAATGTAGTGGTTAATGTTTTGTTTTCTCTAGAAAATGTAAAAGAGGGGGAGGCAGTCCAAAGTTCCGTTAAAAGGGCAAAGGAAAGGATCGGTGGTTTGAACTATCAGTGAAAAAGGGGAGGGGGTGCAACAATTTTTCCTACCGGGTCACACTGTGCTTTCACCGGAACTGAGGTCTGCAGGATTCTAGTAATTCAAAGTGAGGCTGGCGCCAGCATGGGAGCGCCGACGTCCCGCGGATACAGTTTCGTCACTCCACGGGCGATCATGGCAGTCATTCCCCATCGGGGGTCGGAGACTCCCGCGGCTCCTGTAGAATCTTCAAGGTCGTGGAGGACTACGGTGGTGGAGTCAAGCAGTGACCGGGCCATTTCTTTATGCTGGGCCCGCTCTTGCCAGGTCGACCGCCATTTTGAGAGTTCGGTAGCTACTGGCGATCGCGGGGTCAAATGAGCGGACGGGCTCCACCCTGCCGGGCGAGACGTTGCAGCATGGCCACAGTGGAAGAACCCTTTTCCGGGCGCCTGGAGCGCTGAGGGTGCAACTGGGAAGCCTCCACCTGGGGAGGCGGGAGAGGCCTGTTCGCACCGTCTCTCCCTCCCAGTGCACCCCACGGCGTCTCGCTTGAGATTTGTTATGGCCGGACCAGGCGATGAGGACGAGGGGGGGGGGTCGGAGGCATGTGCAAGACATCCCCCCCCCAGTGTTGTCGCAGCCATTATTCATGAAAGAAGAAGTGTCCCGTCCGTCTTCGGGCCGGGCTTCCGGTAGATGTCGGCCGGACGCCCCTGGCTCTGGCCCCATGAACGGGTTTCTTGGTTTATCGGCTGCAGCCGGATCCCGTCGTCCTCGGCCCCCCGACCGTTGGTGGCCGGACCGGAAGAGCATGTGGCGGGAGTACCTGCAACTCTCAAGGGCCACCGCGGCCGGACTGGGAGAGAGAGGGGAGGGTCGAGGAGACATTCCCCCCCCTGCAACTGTTCAGCGTTGTAAAGGCAATCCCCTGGCCGGGTCCCGCTGGCCTCGGCCTCTCCTCCGGCTACACCCTACGTTAGGATCTCCTGGCCGAGGCGTGGCAGCAGGACCTGCCTTATATGGGCTGCTCCCGGCTGGGCGTAGCCGCAACCCAGCCCCACCTTGGAAGTTTCCAGAGTGGGGGCGGATGTTCTACTGACTTGCATTTTCCCTAGTCTATCGATTTTTTTGGCGTGGCAGGCGGTGGGACAGCGAGGGGTGATTTGGTTTCTCTTACTGTTTTTCTGGTCTCTCACCACTGGCATATTTTAACGTTTTCTTGTTTCTAGGACATTAATAGGTTTTATCATTACGTTATGTTATCGTTTCTTTGTTCGTTGTTTAATAAAAGTTCATGTTCATCAGTGGCCTACTGATTTTCGTTTTCCTATTCTTTTCTTTCCAGGTTGTTTCATGCTAAAGTTTCTGTTAACAGGATACAGTGATCACTTCGTTATTATTGCATATGTCCTTTTCACTAGGGGTGCTCTCTGGTCGGGCCAGATGATGTATCTCTAGTAAATGGTCCGGGTGAAACAGGTGCATCAATCAGTGGGGAGTAGATAGGCATGACAGATTACAACGGGGGAGAAAGGTCCGCATTACGTACCCTTTCACTACTTGCAAAGATTTTCCTACGTTTATTTGCAAACAGGGAATACCTCCAAAAAGAACTAATTCCCAAACAGTCAATGTTCAGACAATCAATCAATCAATGAGGAATGAAATAGGTACGACATGTTAAAGGCTTGCATTACCTACCCTTCACTATCTGCAAAGGGAGAGAGAATATTCCTATTCTTCCTCGTTTGCAGGCAGAGAAGATCCTTAAGAGAACCAACTTCGAACAATTCAATGCTCGATTGAAACAATCAACAAGGGGTACTGTGAACACAAATGAACGCCGCTTATGTACATACGCATTGCTATTTTCAACAGGTTGTTCCTAATGTTTCTATTTGAGCGAGGTCAAAAAGAGATCCCATTAGTGGCCTACTGATTTTGTTCGATTCCTTTTGTTTTTTTACACGATTTTTCGCTATCTGCAAAGACTAAACAGAGTATTGCGACTCTGTGCTTGTTTGTAAATAGAGAATGAACCAAAGAGAATAATCAATCAAATGGAGAGAGAAGCAGGCACGACGGATTACAAAGGGGGCAAAGGGCTGCGTTAACTACCCTTCACTATCTGCAAAGAGAGAGTACTCCTAATAGAAATGAGGGGAGGGGGGCAGCATTCAAAGCAGATCAGTGTGCATAAACACGAAAATGTTTTTACTTACCACGTACTTGACATTCAACAGCTTATGATATTTGCTATTAAAAAACCATTGAAATTCACTGAAAAAACCATAGGTTATAGACCATATATAGTTAGGAATTAGCATTTACAAAACCTTGAAAATTCACTGAAAAAACCATAGGTTATAGACCATATATAGTTAGGAATTAGCATTTACAAAACCTTGAAAATTCACTGCAAAAACCATAGGTTAGAGACCATATATAGTTAGCTGGACATTTTATTGACATAAAACCAATGAAATTCCATATATAGTTAGTTGCACTAACTATATATCGCGCACCCGCAATCCACTGCTGATGATGTCACATATTACATCATTCATGACATGGTCAGTGACATCACTGATGACATCACTGATGACATCTCAAATGACATCACTGATGACATCACTGATGACATCTCATTTGACATCAATGACCACCTCACTGATGATATCATTCATGTGACAATACAATGCATCTCCTCACATTTTAATATAACCTCTGTTTCACCCAGTGTTAAAAAGAGTATAATTTTTGAAACCATTGACACACCAATACTAGTTACTACATACGCACTCACTGATTGCTACGTCTACACACACCTTCACTCATTCACCCATACAATCATTCATACATACAATCACTCATCTTTACAACACTATCATATGCACTCATACACCTATACAGACACTCACAGTCTGCCACTCATCCATGGAGTTACTCACACACCTAGTCAGTCCTGTAAAGAATCAATGACACTTCCATTTTCTTGTCTATACAGTTAAACATAGAGCACCTTACATTTTCAAACATATACTAACACATATTTACCTTCTTATACAATCATTGATACAAGTACAGATAGATCTGCACAGAGTCACACACCTCCCAGCTAGCCACACACACACTCAGTCTCCCATACAAATACTTGGGCAATCAATCAATAACCCATATAGTTACTCATATAGCTACTGATCAACACATGCAGCAGTTTACAGAACAACAGACATAATGATGCACAAATTAAGACAGTTTAGTCACTAACCCATGCACTCAGTGAGACACATTTAATCACTCACTCATACAGTCAGTCATGCACCTACTAAATCCTTCGTCCAGACACTTACACATCCACTCATTCTTCAATATGTAAGACATATTTAAACTTTATAGAAACAAAAAATCACTGGATGTTGTTATCAGTGATGTCATCAGTGATGTCATTTGAGATGTCATCAGTGATGTCATCAGTGATGTCACTGACCATGTCATGAATGATGTAATATGTGACATCATCAGCAGTGGATTGCGGGTGCGCGATATATAGTTAGTGCAACTAACTATATATGGAATTTCATTGGTTTTATGTCAATAAAATGTCCAGCTAACTATATATGGTCTCTAACCTATGGTTTTTGCAGTGAATTTTCAAGGTTTTATAAATGCTAATTCCTAACTATACATGGTCTATAACCTATGGTTTTTTCAGTGAATTTTCAAGGTTTTGTAAATACTAATTCCTAACTATATATGGTCTATAACCTATGGTTTTTTCAGTGAATATATATATATATATATATATATATATTCACTCAAAAAAACATAGGTTTCAAGCCTTATATAGTTGGGAATTAGCATTTAAAAAACCTTTCAAATTCACTTAAAAAACCATAGGTTTCAGGCCTTATATAGTTAGGAATTAGCATTTTAAAAACTTTGCAAATTCACTTAAAAAACCAGAGGTTTCAGGCCTTATATAGTTAGGAATTAGCATTTATAAAACCATTGAAATTGCTCCTATATAGTTAGTTGTACTAACTATATTTCGCGCACCCGCAATCCACTGCTGATGATGTCACATATTAGATCATTCATGACATGGTCAGTGACATCACTGATGACATCACTGATGACATCTCAAATGACATCACTGATGACTTCACTGATGACATCTCATTTGACATCACTGATGACATCACTGATGACATCATCCAGTGACTGTGTGTTTCTGTAAAGTTTAAATATGTTTTACATATTGAAGAATCAGTGGATGTATAAGTGTCTGGTTGAAGGATTTAGTAGGTGCTTGACTGATTGTATGAGTGAGTGATTAAATGTGTCTTACTAAATGCATGGGTTAGTGACTAAACTGTCTGAATGTGTGCATCAGTATGTCTGTTGTTGTGTAAGCTGCTGCATGTGTTGATCAGTAGCTATATGAGTGGCTATATGGGTTATTGATTGGTTGCCCAAGTATTTGAATGGGAGACTCAGTGTGTGTGTGGGTGGCTAGGAGGTGTGTGACTCTGTGCATAGATGTGTGAGCAGTTGATTCACTAGGTGTATGAGTTCAAGAGTGCATGTGGAAACAGCTATATGGGCGGTTGATTGTGTGCATGGGTATGTTGGTGAGTGAATGGATATCTCAGTGCTACATGTCCAAGTAAGTACATATGTAAAACACAGTGCATGTGAGAGTTGGCATATATAAATGACTATACATTCAGTCAGCGAATGTGCGAGTGGCTGTATGGATCATTGTGTACTTGTATCAGTGATTGTATAAGAGAGTAAGTATGTGTTAGTATATGTGTGAATAAGTAAGGTGTTGTGTGTATAACTTTATAGTTGAGGAAATGGAAGTGTGATTGATTCTTTGCATGACTGACTAGGTGTGTGAGTAACTCCATGGATGAGTGGCAGTGTGTGAGTGTCTGTGTAGGTGTATGAGTGCAGATGATAGTGTTGTATTGATGAGTGACTGTATGTATGAGTGATTCTATGGGTGAATGAGTGAATGTGTGTGTAGACCTAGGAATCAGTGAGTGCGTATGTAGTAACTGGTATTGGTGTGTCAATGGTTTCAAGAATGGTAGTCTGTATTTAACACTGGATGTATCAAAGGTTATATTAGAGTGTGAGGAGGTGCATCGTATTAACACATGAATGATATAATCAGTGATGTGATCAGTGATGTCAAATGAGATGTCATCAGTGATGTCATCAGTGATGTCTTTTGAGATGTCATCAGTAATGTCATCAGTGATGTCACTGACCATGTCATGACTGATGTAATATGTGACATCATCAGCAGTGGATTCCGGGTGCGTGAAATATAGTTAGTACAACTAACTAAATAGGAGCAATTTCAATGGTTTTTTAAATGCTAATTCCTAATTATATAAGGCCTGAAACCTATGGTTTTTCAAGTGAATTTGCAAGGTTTTTTAAATGCTAATTCCTAACTATATAAGGCCTGAAACCTATGGTTTTTTAAGTGAATTTGCAAGGTTTTTTAAATGCTAATTCCTAACTATATAAGGCTTGAAACCTATGGTTTTTTTCAGTGAATTTGCAAGGTTTTTTAAATGCTAATTCCTAACTATATCAGGCGTGAAACCTTTTTTTTTCCCAATAAATTTCAAAGGTTTTGTAAATGCTAATTTTATTAGCGGATAACGTTTATATATGTTATTATCCTTCTGGGACCACCTGAGCAGCCATCTTGTTTCTCAGGAGAAGTGAGGCACAAGAGAGCACAAAACAAGAGTGGAAAACGCGAAAAGGGGGCAGGGTTGAGACCCCTGACCCCCTAGCCCTTCTCAGGGGGTCCCAAAAGGACCACCAAGTGAAAAAAAATTCTTTTTTAAATCGTGTGGTATGCGCACGGTGCGCGCACGCCGCGATTTATTTGATTTTTTTTTTGTTTGCACTTGGGGGTCCTTTTGGGACCCCCTGAGAAGGGCTAGAGGGTTGGTGGGTCTCTACCCTGCCCCCTTTTCGTGTTTCCCACTCTTGTTTTGGGCTCTCTTGTGCCTCAGTTCTCCTGAAAAACAAGATGGTGGCCAACACTTCCTGGTTTGGACAGTTTGGAATGTTGACAGTCGACTGCCAGCCAATCAGAAACTCGCTCACGCACGTAAGGGTATGCGCACGTACGCGTACGGTGCGCGTACGGTGAGCGCATATAGATATATAATTTGCTCAAATTCACATTCTCAACAACTACTGGAGGGATTTTCACCAAATATAGAAAAGGCACTATTGCATACCTGTCCCTACCATTTTGCCAAGTTTGGTGTAATTCCATTCAGCCGTTCGGGCTGTAGCCGTGTCTAAAGGTTCCATAGAAAATGGCATTTGAAAAATTTCAAATTCAATTTTCTCAAGAACTACTGGAGGAATTTACACAAAACATACAAAAGGCACTGCTGCATACCAGTCCCTACCATTTTGCCAAATCTGGTGTAATTCTGTTCAGCCGTTCGAGCTGTAGCCTTGTCACAATGTCCCTATGGAAATTAACATGGGGAAAACACGTTTTGGGACCCCTTTTTTTCTCAGCCCCCGCTCGACGAATCCCCCCGAAACTTTCAGGGAAGGAGTGGAACGGAGCGAGGCAAATTTAAGGAAAATTACAGACAGATCCCTCAATCGGCGCCAAAGTTATTCCCAATAGAATGTTCGGAATTTCCTATGGTAACTAGGTCCTAACTATATATACCTACTGGCGACCGCCAGTAGGTGATATATATATATATGTATATATATACACACACATATGTAGACATATAGACACACACATATATATATATATATATATATATATATATATATATATATATATATATATCCACAGCTTCCGAGTCCCGTTAGTTAAAAGGACACAGAGACGACACACCAAGAGAACTTTGCACAAACCCTTTATTGTGCACTCGTGGAACAAGGACGACGCGTTTCGGCGTTAGCCTTTTTCAAGTAGCCACCATTTTGTATTTTACACTTATATAAGTCCATCATCCATGTCTTAATTCATAAACATGAAGAAAATACTTCAATTATGTGCATTTTGTTGTATATACACGTATCTACATTTGTAATTGCATCACATTTCGGCAAGTGTTCATGTTGATGTCTAATACGTAAATGGGACAAGGAGAGTGATTTTAACCCATTGGACAGCCACTATCCTCAGCTCCGCGATCGTGAACTACACACTCGCTAAGGAAGTCGGGGAATGTAGTATAGTGACGAACTCCCGTAACTGGGGGTTACCAATTGGTTTAAGACCATCGGAAGGTTTCGATAATTTGTCAAAAATATGACTATGCTGAGAATGGGTATAGGGATCTTTTGTTGATAGGTATATACAGAAAGGTCAGAGGGCGTATCCCTAAAGGGATCCCTGAGGTGCGGTCTTCTGCGTCTGTGCTTATATCTGAGCTTGACCCTGTGGATATCGCTGTCGCTTTCTTGTTGGTCCAATTGGCCCTTATGTTCTTTTGTGCTTTATCGTATTTCTTTGCATATGTTAATATGCGTCCTTCTGCGTAATCTTGTTTATCCCTAAGGAATTTCTTTTGCTTCTTCTGCTTGATGGTTTCTTCGTAGTCTTGTAGTTTTTTTGGGAGTGTTTTGATAAATTCTTCAAATCCCTTCTCAGTTTTGTATTTTTCCAGGTCAGCTCTGAGACTCGATAATTCCTTTCTTGTTGTTTCTAGATCAATTTGTGCATACTTTACCAACATTTCAAGCATGCCTTTGCATGTTTTGGCCATGAATTGTGCCCAATCTGTAAGTAAGTCTTTGTTGGGATTGTCATAAGTTGGTACTATGCTTATCCTCAATCCTATAGGGACTATTTAAGGAAATCTATGATGATGAAGGGAGCTCCCTTATCATTAAGCATTCCTTTCCTTTCTTCTTTTAATCTCAATTGAGAAAATGCTGAGATGGGTCGGTTATACTTAACTGATAGGAGTACCGAACCCCGGTCTTTCCTACAACCAATCCACTAAACAGATAGGTGTGTTTAATCTGCAAACGGAGCAACAGCCCACGCTAAACGCGCATGAAGGGAGCTCCCGAGTTTCAGGACCTCGAATAATATTGTGGGTCTGTATATACCTATCAACAAAAGATCCCTATACCCATTCTCAGCATAGTCATATTTTTGACAAATTATCGAAACCTCCCGATGGTCTTAAACCAATTGGTAACCCCCAGTTACGGGAGTTCGTCACTATACTACATTCCCCGACTTCCTTAGCGAGTGTGTAGTTCACGATCGCGGAGCTGAGGATAGTGGCTGTCCAATGGGTTAAAATCACTCTCCTTGTCCCATTTACGTATTAGACATCAACATGAACACTTGCCGAAATGTGATGCAATTACAAATGTAGATACGTGTATATACAACAAAATGCACATAATTGAAGTATTTTCTTCATGTTTATGAATTAAGACATGGATGATGGACTTATATAAGTGTAAAATACAAAATGGTGGCTACTTGAAAAAGGCTAACGCCGAAACGCGTCGTCCTTGTTCCACGAGTGCACAATAAAGGGTTTGTTCAAAGTTCTCTTGGTGTGTCGTCTCTGTGTCCTTTTAACTAACGGAACTCGGAAGCTGTGGATATTAAGAGTAGCGGCTGCTACTACCGACGACCTCAGTGGTGATTGGTTGTGGATCCCTCGAGCAGCACTTTGGAGCGGATATATATATATATATACATATCCAGTTGCCAGGCATTTCAAGTTGGTTCATAATATTAAACTGAGAGATTTGGAGTACACGGTGCCTGGGGCTGTTCCCATTTTCAGGTGGGGTGAGAACCATGAGAAAAGCCTCTGCCAACTTGAAACACACTTTATCCTGGCTCTCAATACGAAGATGCCCAACGGTCTCAATAACAGTGAGGACATGCATAATTTTCTTTAACAGTAAATCTATCTCTGAGTCAGGAAGTCCTCACTACGCACTGATTGTTGATTGTTCTGTATTTTATGCGAAGATTTCTATTTTCACTTGTAATGGAATTGTCCCTTTATCTATCTGTATGTTGGACACTGTTGGCATTTGCAATTTAGCATTATTCAGGCTTGGATAGTGAGCAGATGCTGCTATGATCTTCATATATTACATTTTATATATTTTTTACACAGAACGTTTTTGTAAATTATTTGCTGGTTTTGCAAAAAGCACAGCACTTTATAAAACTACAGACTGTTTTAGGTGGAGAATCATGATTTTAGGCCATATGTGACTATTTACGAATTGTAGTTGTACATAATGATTCTGTGTGCAAACTATGTTTACATTATGCACTCTTGCTTGAATTTGTCATCATTTTTGATGTTATATCATAGGTATACTATTGGTTTGAAAAAGCACAACTGGAGATGATACAATCAGGTTCATATTATAACATATGGGTGTATAGAGGTATAATGCACTAGCTCTTTATTCAGTCGATATTTTGAGGTTGTTTTGAGCAGGTTCCTCCTTATTGAACTACACAGGTATATACCTTGATATTAATTAATTTTTAAAGGAGGGACTATTTAACAGCACTAGCCTGTTAATACTGTGATGTTTTGATACGACTTTTAGAACTTTCAACTTTCGCTATTTTACTTGTTATTGCAATATGTATACCATGTTTTGTTTCATCTGTGATTTAAATGTATTTAACAATCACCTTTAAGTTATACATCAATCATTAATTTGTATGAATTATTTTTCGCTCAGTGCATTTCTGTTTTTGTACTCTTTTTTTAGTCATATTGGCAATGTAATCCTTCCAAATGTCTTTCTATTGCACATCGTTAATTTTAAACTGAATTTTCAGTGATGTATTAGACACTTTGTGACTTCAACAGTCTGGTATTTAGTTTCACTAACGTGGTGTCCTACGTTCTAGAGCCATTAATGTGCACTTTTGTATTTATTGTTCCCTATCTCAAGACGCGTCATGTGATCAAGCTTGCTAGTGTGAGCAAAACACCTCATGGCGGGCCCTATGCTCAAACTATAATGGATGAATTGGAAAAATAAATTCTTGCACTATTTACTGTAATATTGGAGTCGTTTGGATTTCCTTTGGAGGTCACTAAGAGGACCGTGACTGGTGTTTCGCTTGAGGATTTGGCAGGCCAGGAACTTCATTGATTGAATCACGGCATCCGGGGCAGACTGATTCCGGATTCACTGACCCTCTCACTTTGCAAAGAGGCACAGCTGTGTTGTCAGCTATCTACGTTTTGGCGTATTGTGTTTCACTTGGAAGGAGTAAGCTTTGGCTGTGGCCCCTGACTACGGATCAGCATACAAACAGTTGATTGCTCATTTGGCGGCGAGGAGCTGCGGAATCCATGTGGTCGAAGGACACATGAAAACTGCATGTTCAGCACCGGTAAGAGGAATCACTGCAACCTTTTTGAGATACAATTAGTACGGTTGTGGGATTTGTCTCTATTAAATTCATAAGTCTTTATCAGTGCACAATGTTTATATATTCCATCATGTCAACCAGTGACACGCTACGAGATAGGGAAGCAGCAGCAGAGGCACTCTTTCAAAATTTGCCTACTGTCCATACTGCACAGAAGTTATCGGCGAGCAGTACTGGGAATAATGATGTGAGATCTTTATTAAGAAGTCTTGAGAAATTCCTGAAAAATGTTCTAACAAAATGTTGGGAGAAGAAACCATTAAAAAAATATTGAGATGCTAATCAAATACCTAGGGGTGTCCAAGTTCTCATTGCCCCAGATTTGAAAACCCTAACCCCGCTATGTTAAAGGAATGGGCGGAGAATAATATTCAGGCTTCAATGAATATGGTGCATATACTCATCAAATATGCGGAGATTGACAGAGAAGTGATTTTAATTCAAATCGGTCATATAAATGGACTTTTATACACCACTTGGAAACATGATCAGATCACAAAAGGGCGATCAGATATAGATGTTCGCATTAAAAAACACAAAGACACCATCAAGGCCCGCAAAGTGTTTAAATTTGCATGTGATCAGAATGACTTCCCTACAGGGAGAATTTTTACATTCTCCAGGAAGTTTGATAATTTCAAATGGCAGGCGTTCACAACTGTCATCGGAGCCAGTGGTTGGTGCATCTGCAAATAATCCTACTATCGATGCGGACTATGATATCAATTCTCTCACGTCTAACAGTGACAGATGATAGTCGACAGGGCACATCAGGAACTGTTACAGCAAGTGTGAGTAACTTGACCCCAGCAGAGGAACTACATTTCATCCGAGAGGATCGGAGACAAACATTGCACCTGAGGAATCCTCAACAGGAGCAATGACAGCAAGGACAACACGCGAACCGATGCAGGTGGGAGAGGCAGATCAAATTCCACAAACAATACCAACAGAGGGAACACAGCAAAGAAATTGGAACAATGAAGAATATTCCTAAAAATACAGTCATTAATCTATATGAGGCAGTGTTGACAACAGCTGAAATCCAGATCCTATCACTTGGACTTACATACTACCCTGTGAACTTTTTCGCTTACCATCAAACAAGGATTGACTTCTTCAAGCTTATTAGGAAAATCAAGCTCATGAAATATTTTCAATTGAGTAAATACTCTCCAGTTCCCTCTAATTCCACATCTGGCGTAACTGTTCCTGATACCAACCTACAGGTGAGAGATGTTCCATTGTTAAAGACACTTCAAAATTTGTCTGACGCTGACAACATCATATGTGAGTCTACCCAGCAAGCAATGATCAATATGGGTATTAACACCAGTCAATCAGCCATTAGCCCTTTCTGCCCTCCCTCAACTCTTTTACCACTAATGCCTAGAGATGCGGTGGATACTCAAATGTCTCAACAAAACTTTGCATACAAGCCAATATCGTAGGAATTTTAAAAATTCCCAATACCACGCCGCACTGATGAACAAATTGAAGAAAAACCACAACATCATTGTAAACAAGTCTGATAAAGGCGGCAATATAATACTATGGGCAACAGACCAATATTTGGCAGAGGCCAGTCGTCATCTGTCAGATGCCTTATGCTACAGAACATTTTCAAAGCAGGAGATAGGACTGGTTCAGGAGAAAGTGGTAAAATGCCTCTCTCAATGGAAGGGACAGGGTCTTCTAACAAAAGATGAATTACAATTCCTCAAAGTTGATCATCCAGTCATTCCTATTCTGTATTTCCTCCCTAAAGTGCACAAGAAAGTAGTTCTGATTCCTGGAAGGCCTATTATTTCAGCCCAGACTAGTATGTTGGAGAAAATCTCAAAATACGTGGACTACTTTCTTCAGCCCCATGTTGTCACTTTGCCATTTTTGTGAAGCACACCTCTGACGTCTTGAGAAAGATTAAAGATGTAGTTTTGCAGCCAGATTTTTTGCTTGTGGTTTTGGACATAGAATATCTGTACACTGTTGTATTTCTATCTAGGACCCTAATTCAATATTCCTAATTTATGCCCTTGTATGGCTATAATAAATAATATCCTTATAAAAGCATAAGAATCATATCCATATTTAGTCGTAGCCCATACAGTCCAAATTAAGCAAGGCTACTTCCCCAGACTCCTAGTGAGTACAACGCGTTCTTTAAACAAAGCAAACCTCCAGCAACCTGGGAAATCCCCATGCTTCTGTTTTGATTTGTCCAAGAACTCCTGTGAGCACCGACAGAACAGCCAGTTCTTAGTGACATCTTTATTGACGTCTTATGTCCAACCTTACGTCAAACCGGCACCTTTCAGGTATAAATATACCAACGTTGCCTTAAGCAATAACACGGTGGTTTGGAGCAGAGCGGCTATCTACTTGCCCGAGAGCCCAGCTGATGCGAGAGCTCACGGACGCCGCCCCTCCCTTTTGACGCACTGAGAGAGACGCTGTCTTTTCTCCAGCTGAGAAATCCAGCTCCGGTGTTTCCAGCCAACCTTGCGGGTTGCGCGGATATCGAGTCCTGGGAAAGAGATACCAGACCTCCTGCTTTCTATTACCCAGGTACGGAGCTGACTAAACCCTTAGAGAGAATTCTTGATTCAGATTCTTGGCAAAACCAACTTAACTTAAACTGCTACTTACTTACTCCTTCCCACGTATTAGGCTTAGGTCAGGTACACCGGGACAGGCGTATTTAGAAGCACCAGTTGAGTACGATATGTCAATGTATTTATGTATGTATATATTTTATCTATTTTAAAGTATCATATGGCTAAGAAACCATATCAATGCTTTTACAGTATTATTTTATAATACTCCTTTTACTGTACGCACTTTACTTTATACTAAGTATTGCAATTGTGGCAATTCATTTCTCTTGCATGAGAAAGAAGACTGCTCAATAAATAACACCTTTTATTGAAAACGCCCGTCTCTCTATTCTCTGCACTCTGGTGAAACTAAGTATGCACGATTGACTGAGTAAAATAGCTGTCTATTGTTTTCTCACGACTCTATAGATACACTCTTATTCTGAGGGAGCAAAGTTGTCATGTTTTATTGTTGTCAGAAGCTAATCCCTTCTTGTCTATCCAGGGAAGTTAAACTCCTCCTTGTTTATTCGAGAAAGTTTCTAGTAACCTCTGACCTAGCTGGCAAAACTAATTAAGTCTAATATAGTCAGTAGAGACCTAGTCGACCTCAGTCCTACGTCTACACTGCTGTTTATATTATTCCAATGCGCAGAGCCTATTGGGAATATAGGAACTACACTACATGGCGCCCAACGCTTGGTAAAGCGATAATCTAACGCAAGACACTAGAGTGACTCAGTCGTGCTTTTTCACACAGACCCCTTTTTCCCGTAAATACTTCAAAAGACGTCTGGAGTGGGTAAAATGTTAAAATCCACCGGAACTTTGTAGGAAGAGATTCCTATGTATAGTTTTTGGTTTAGTTAACGTTGAAGGATACAGTGTTCCAAAATATTGTGCACCTAATCTTTGTTTCCTTGAAACTTGATCTGGAACAAAAAGCTTTCTGTTAGTAAAAATGACGGAAAGTGAAGACGAAAGGGAGACAGCTAGAATAGCAGCTCAACTCCTAGCGGATGACAGAAGTCTCCAAGAAAATGACCCGAATGTTATACTCATTCCGGCAAATATAAGAAGAACTATAACTATTAAACTTATAGAAAATGAACTGACATCACGAGGTGGTACAGTCATATTCGTGGTAGAGGCCCATGAATATCGGCAGACAGAGGTATTCTATACATGAATAAACTTTCCAGCAGCAAACGCTGTAACAAAAGAATTCCACTATTACAAAATAGAGGAACCTCCGGATGAATACACTCCTTTCGAGGATGTTGAAATCCCACTAAATTACCGAGAGCACCTGCTCTGGTTTAAAGGCACCCTAAAACATCAAAATCACATCACCAGGCTCGGTCCACTAGGTAGACCAGGAGCGACGTGGCTGGTTCTAGCCAGCTACACACCACATCCAGACATTGATAAAATGTCAAACGAAGAACTTTTAGTTAAAATAAAAGAATTAACAAAGGACGATATAACTTACCTCCAGAGAATAAAAGAAACAGATATAGCAGACCAACCATTTGAACTTGTCAGAATCATAGAAAAATCCTATGAAGAACTAGGTAGAGATAGTTTGGGAGGGAAACCAGTAAAACCCAAACTACTTGAAAATCCTGAAAAGACATTTATTAAAAATAATCTAAACACTCCTAAAAAGAGTTGAGATGGAAATAAACAATCCACTCCCAAAGAAAAACAATTCCAGTCCAGAGGAAGGTCTCCTCAATGGAGAGAAAGATCTCCAGACCAAGGAAACAAGTCTCCCCAGAGGGAGCCCTCTGAGAAAAGATGCAACCTTAGAGATAGGGATAAATTGAGAAAACCTGACAGATATCAAGATATTGATACACGTCCCTCTCGATCTTTTCAGACTTCCTCGCAGAAATCGGAAAGAAGAGGACGGTCAGAACAGAGGGAAGAGCACGTCAAGTCCAAAGACAAGGAACCTGCTCATCAAAGTAAAAAATTACAATTTCCAAAAAAGAAGGTAGCCAGTATTAAAATAATTAAACATGCCGAGGATACTGTGGACAAAACTGAAAAAACGGAGAGTGGGCCCAGACAATGCTAGACAGCGCAGCAGAAGTGACCATAGTTAGCAAGATCCTGATGAATCTTCTGGAGACAGTGGACACGAATGAATACATTCAAGTGGAAACTACAGATACCAGAGTTAGCAAACCTCATAAAATATACGAGATAACATTGCGTATAGAGGGAGATAAGACTAGGAAAGTAAGGGGTCTCTTTTGGGATAACCTTTCGAAAGGCTATGACATCCTTTTAGCTGAGAAAGACTGGCCACCAGAGTTTGTCAGGGAGTACCCTCATGGCGAAGAAATGATTATGCCTGGCTTCTCAAATCATATTCCAATTCATAGAAAATATACATATGTGAGAAAATGGGCAGTAGCCCAAGCTCCTGCATTATATAAAAATCATGTAGGATGGGATGAGGACTCTCCTCCTCACAAAATCCAGTTAAAATGTCAACCCACTGCACAAAGGCAGTACCCAGTTAAACAAGAAGCTAAAAAGCAAGTCAGGGAGATCTTAGATCAACTTGAATACCAAGGGGTGATTGAAACATGCACCTCACAAATGAACAATCCTTTGTTTCCTGTCTCCAAACCAGACGATTCATATCGTCTAGTTTTGGACTACAGACACCTTAACTCATGTTGCAAAACATTTGCAGTAGAAAACTCACATAGTACAGCACTAATGAATAACATCGTGCGTAAAAAATACAAAACGACATTAGACATCTCTAATGGATTCTTTTGTCAAAACACAGCACCTGAGAGCAGGTATTTGACCGCGTTCTCAATAATGGGTCGCAAAAACACTTCTGTCGACTCCCACAGGGATTCAAGAATAGCCCAGGATTATTCTCAGCAAGGGTAACAGAGTTACAACAAATATATGATGATGAAGCATTATCGTATGTCGATGACATCTATCTCACAGATGATGACCTGGATACTCACTTGAAAAGAGTGAACACCATAATACTTGGGTTCGCAGCTGAGGGTTACAAATTCAACTTTAAAAAGTCACGAATTGCCCATCTAACTGTCCTGTTTTTAGGATATGAATTATCAAGTGAAGGCGAAAGCCTAGCAGACAACTTCTTAGAGAAGTGCGCTGTACTCCAAGCACCTAAAACGCTGAAGAACTTACAATCAATACTAGGTTTCCTGAATTTCTGAAGAATATACATTCTAAATTATGCAGAGAGAGTTAAACCTCTCTATGAATTAATAAAACCTGATTTCAAACCAAACAATTGGACTCAGAAACAAACAGAAATTTTTAGATCATTGCAAACAGACATGTTGGCTAAAACAAAATTGCAAACATGCGAAAACATACGCAACCTTGTAATCCGAGTCATCCCAGGAAGATGCGGATTCACGTACCTGGCCTCTAAGAAAGAAACGGTACCAATAGCTTACAAATCACACTTGTACACACAAGCTGAAATGAAATTCAGTTCTACTGAAAAAATTCTAATAGCGGTTCAAACTGCTGTAGCAAAAGAAAGAGCCCAAGCCCAAGGCAGAAGAATAACTGTTTTAACAGCAGAATCAGCCCTTGAGGCATTAACGAGTCCACGCAATTTGACTGCTGTGGCATTAGATCCAAAATGGATACAATGGGAAAATTCTCTTGCTGCAGAAGACCTGAAGTACTATTTTGACCCGAAAATGAAAAAACTAAAAGATCTAAAATATGAAGAAGAATGTCCACTGCCGACCGAAATCCTGCCTGAATATTACGGCTGTATAATATATACAGACGGATCAGCACAACCCGCAGTTGGGGGTAAACAAGCTTACAGTGCTGCGTGCGCGATTGTTAAAGGTCATTGGCACGAAGGAAAATTTAGACCACTGGTCACTAAAACCCAATCTCTAGGAGATTGTACAGCTCAGCGAGCTGAACTGCTAGCATTTAAGATGGCGCTTGAAAATACTGATCGCGAATTCCCCTCACTAATAGTGTGCGACTCATATTACTGCGTTCAGTCTTATAATGAATACTTGCAGAACTGGGTTCAAAATGATTTCAAAGATGCAAAAGGTAGCACAATCAAGCACAAAACGCTTTGGGAACAGGTAGTTCTTTTACAGAAAGAACTACAAAAGACTCACGTGATACATACACTGAGTCATCAACATGATGGCGTTCACGTTACGGGGAATTCATTGGCTGATGAGGCCGCGAGGCAGCTGTGCAAACGGCTTACGTAGCTGCTATCACCGGGTCAAAAACAAAAATAGACTGCGATATAATGCAAGCTGTCAGCGCTTCAGTAAAAGATGATATAAAAACACTCCCGAAAGGCTTTCCAGTAAAGTACTCATACATAACTGATGCGAATAATGTTCAATTTGCTCGAATCCCTGGAGTGGGGGATAGGGCAATTCCAAACATGGAACACAGGTTAAGACTAATTACAGCGGCACACGAAGGGCTCGCTTCTGTACATGCTGGTGTTTCTGCAACAATATCGTTATTAAAACAGAGATATTGGGGGCCGCGTATGAGAAAACAGACTAGGACCTATGTTCTAGAATGCTAAATATGCCAAAGAATTAAAGTATCAACAGTGAAACGACCAGCACAGACGCCCCTTCTAATCTCAGATAAACCATTAGCATGTGTTTACCTGGACCACTGTGGTCCCTTACAAAGGGATGGTAACTATAAATATATCATGGCCGCAGTGGATTCCTGCACGAGATTCATTTGGATGTGGACCCAGCGCTCGGCTGATGCCAGAACTGTTATAAAAGATTTGCGAGTCTTTATTGGCACATACGCAATTGGCATGCTACATTCTGACCAGGGTCCTGCTTTTAGCTCTCGAGCTTATAAGGAGGCCATGACCAGCATGGGCATTGCATTGCGGTACTCTTGTCCATTCCATCCTGAGGGAAATGTGGTAGTGGAAAGAAATAACCGGGACATAAAGCAATCTATAATGGCGAGGGTATTAGGTTCGGGTGATGGGTGGGTCCAACACTTAACAAGTGTCCAGCGTAGTCTTAATAATCTGCCAAGAAATTCTCTAAAAGGTCTCAGTCCGTACGAACTATTGTTCGGTACTAGAATGCACATTCAGGACCTTGATAGTTACACTTCAGTGGTATAAGAAAAATGCTTTGATATCAAAGACCGTTTGGCTGTTTTACAGGACTTAAATGAAACAAGACGAAACCTGAGCAACATAAAGTTAAAGCAACAGCCACTGAAGAAAAAACACCTGTCCCAGCAAGACCTGTCTGGATTCCAAAGATTGGGGATCTGGTCAGAGAGAAGATCGCGGTGAAGAAGGAATTTGGGCCTTCTTACAGAAAAGCAGTACCTGTCTTAGCTGTCAGCGGAACAAGATCAGTTGTACTACCGCCCCTTGCTGGTAAAAAGGAGAACCGAGTTGTATCCATTGACCTGGTAAAACCACAATCATGTGGCCAATAATAAGTAGTAGGCCCAGTGGACTCCCAATAAATAGCAGAACACCAACATTTGCTACAAAACAAGAGGTTTAAGCTGAGAGACTAATCACATTCGATAAACCTGCAGTGAATAAAAAAGGACTATGCAGCAAAGCCATGGAACTTATGCCTCTTGAAACCCAAATTGCAACAGTTCGTCAAGAAACACCAGTCTACAACGATGTAGCCTCAGACTATGCTAATGAAACAAAGAAAAATCCAAAAGCAAATGAAAATTGTGAAGCAATTCCAACAATTGACAGAACTGCATCTGGCTACTCTATCAATTTCAATGACTTTTCAGATGATCCAAGTGAACATGAAGAAACACCAGCAACAAAACCTTTCAAAGACAATGTAACTGAACTCTGTCATCAACTCAAAGAAACCTATCTGATTTCTCCATGGATTGAATTTTGGATTGTGTTAGGTGTACTTTTCCTACTGCTTTGGCTCATCATGGTTCTTTGTTTGGGAAAATTCATTGAAGAAAAATACAGTACAATGGACACAGCAAGTCAGAACATCAACTTGGTCCTAAAGCCTGACAAGTCATCTCACATCGAGAAACGAAAACTGTCATCAGTGAACATCACAGCCAATCAAATCCCCGGTGGGGTAGCATGGGACAGAACTGAATTTGAAATTTTTGGCCCGATTGAGCTCTTGAAATATCCACACCAGTTTAAGGTTTCATTAAGTGACTTTGTAAAACCAGGGGGCAGATTTATGATGACTGGCGCATCCCCAGGGATGCGCCAGTCATCCTGCGCCGCTGCTCCGCCACCCATGGTGCGCCGCATTTACAATGCGGCGCACCATGGGGCAAAAACGGCACAGATGCGTGACGCATCTGTGGCGTAAAGGTGGCGCATTGCTGAAGCTGCATCGCAAGCGCAACGCAGCTCCAGCAAGGTTCGGGGGTGCCCCATCTCCACAATGCTGCGTCAAGACCTACGCCTGCTTCAAGCAGGTGCAGGGTTTTGACGCAGCATTGTCCTGAAAGTGACTGAGTGAAATCTCATAGATTTCACTCAGCCACTTTTAGGAGGCGTTCCTGCGCAGGAACGCCCCCCTGCGCAGGAACGCCTCCTTATGGCGCAGGGCTTTACAACGTGACGCATCTCCTAGATGCGTCACGTTGTAAATAGGGTGCATTATTTGCGCCGCCGTTGCATCAAATAAAGTGACGCACCGGCGGCGCAAGGCCTTCATAAATCTGCCCCCAAGTACTTTTTCTGATGATTGGGACTTTGAAAATATCAATAATATGATGTCAGATTTAGTAATGTCAGCAAACTTTACAGAACATGATTACTTACGGGGTTCATCAAATTATGAAGAAATGTACTGTTATAATCACTTTGGTCATCACTATTTGCATAAATCTGCCCAACCTAGAAATGTTTTTAATTATACTCAATGGGAACATTGTGCAAGGCCACCTAAAAGCAGCTCAAAAACATTCTATGAGAAATTCCCATACTTCTCAGGGTTTAACACAAGTGATGCAGAAACGTTTTATTTTAAAATGTTAAATAAGACAGGAATGAAAACAATGTTGACAAATACTAAATTGATTTATTCTGAAGCATTTTATGAAAAAAATATTACATTTGGTTTTGAATTCTGGAAAAACAACATTGAAACAAAAACCATCTGGGGTACAAAAGACTGGCAGGCCCAAGGTTTAGAAGCATTGTTTAGAGCCTGCATGATCCCAGAACATTTAATATTCTTGAATGACACAATTCAACAGACTACCTGTCTTGGCCTAGCCAAGATTAAAGACTTAAACAAACCGTCTATTCCAAAGCCCATACCTGATAGTAATAGCGCTACTGATATGGAGATAGACGTATCCCATATTTTATACCAAAACAGAACACATCCTGATTGGCAAAAATGGTTGATCTGGCCCATAGACACAAATAACTGTCAAGATAGATTCCTGAACAAAATACAGGGGTTCAAAATGACCAGGCCAGACCCAAGATACTCCCAGAGACAACATCCAGGGATAGTTACAACATACAGTGTAGGGAAACTATGCCTCGAATGGCTACAAAAATCCACACGGGCAGAAATTAAGCAACACTTGACTTTACTTAAAGACGGTGCTGACTTGCGTGATTTCATTCTGGGACCATGCAAACAGCGTCAAAAACGTTTCATAGCGGCCGGTATATACGCTGCGTACAACGAAGCTTGGAAAGTAATGCAAATTGAAACAGCAGAAAAAATACGAAAAATTGATCGTATAAATTTGGAAAAATCACTTTCTGTTGTGGACAATGGGTTAATGACTCTGTCCTCCAGAATATATTCACTGGACAGTATTGTATCATCTGCTATTGATATAATAGAACAGGACTTACTAATGTTACAACATGGTCAGTCCCAATTATGTTCTATTGTACAGCTTGGCTGGATGTTGCAAAATCTGCGTTCAGGCTACGTACCGTGGCGTTTAATGAACACAACGTCATTATTCTCTATCTTTAATCTTACTGATAAACAAATCAGTTTGGCACAAAAAGGAGCAGAGTATATGATTCTGAGCATTGAAAAACTTGAGAGATTACCATTGACAATGTCAGAAAGACCTGTCATTGAATGGATAATACACGGAATAATTACAATTCCGATAACAACTTTCCAATTTAAATATTGCCAAGAGTATATACCAGTGGGCCAGTATGAAAGGTTGGGTAAAGGGTACATCAAGTCAACATGGAAATTACCTTACACACACACATGTTACAGTGAAAAGAAAAAGGATGTATTTCTTAGTGGTAAAAATTGTAAAAGATCACTAAGCGGTACACTTCTGTGTCAAGGTATTAACTTGCATGGAGCCTGCGAAGGGTCTTCGAATAACCTTTCATGTCACCTGCACGGCACTCCTGCAACACAGATAGAGCCATTCTTTAAACAGCTTTCTAATGGGAGCTATATTCTAATAAATGACCACAGCTGTTGTGGCATGGTGCCAGGGAAAGCCTATCCCGTAAGCGTTAGTTCCATGGTCACTTGCTGTATGCAAGTATTGTATCCAAACAGCACTCCAGACATGGAGGCGGCATTATGGCCTTATTTTAATATCTCTTCTATTCAAATTGATACTTTAAGCAGAATGAAGTCTATTCTTTTACAGACAACTGTGCCTTTGACCTCGTCCAAGGAAACTTATGATCTGCAAGTTGGAAGGACAACGGCAGAGATACATTCCCTTTTATCAACAAATTGCCCCGTGCATTTCGTAGAAATGCTAAGCCAAATTTTAAACATGTCAGATACCAGTGGCATCGCACATGTATTTAAGACAATTTTTTCGGGACTGTTAGCACCCTTCGAAACAGTTCTGGGCATTTTTCACAATTTTGTCAATTCTGTCTTTGGCGGCCTACCTCTACTTTTGGGACTCGTGGCAGGAATTTTATTTTTGATCCTTCTGCTCCGATATGGCAAGCCAAGTCGCAGACAAGACTCCAGCAACGATGGATGAAACGATCCTAGCTATACGCTATCGGGACCGCAGAACTAAAGTCCTTGGATTAGCCCGGCTAAGAGATCTGAATATGACCTGGTTTCTTTCATTCAGACCAATCTGGCAAAATTGCATCTTACCTGTGCTTCGATGTATGCTATGCGGAGAAGAATGCATGTTGGACGTCTGTCTTACACTACCATCAGCAGTACCAATGGATACAGATACCTTGCTAGGTCCTCATGCATCGTGTTGTCCCCAGCGGCTACCCATTCTGATGACGGCATTCATTGAGACTTCACCACTACGAGTATGTGGCAGTGGAGTACCAGATGAGAGCAGCATCACACAGGTATAACCTTCTGTGAGCATTGCCGATCCTGACATCGATGATGGCAATCATTCTCACACATGCACTGTTCCAGCATTTTCAATCTTGGTCGAACTTTCACCTGATGTCGTAGACCAATTTTTTGCGAGTCTGTCTGAAATGGTGTTCTCCCCTGAACAGAAAGAATAACTTTTTAAGCAACAAGCACACAGCATTCCCTGAACTCTGAATTCGGCCTTCAGCTTTGATAAACAAGAGCTACTGAAAACATTTGGAATTATTTTTTCCCCTGAAAGCGAAATTATTTTTTTTTTCACTTCCAAAATATTTACCTTTTTTTGGCACATGTACTCTGATTAAAGTAGAACTATTCTTAGAGAACAGAGCTTCTATTTTAGGAACTCTAGAGACAATATTTTACCTCAGCCTCTAGCACATGTACAGCATTTGTATTAATATGTGATGGAATGGTCTCAACCTTCTCTTCTGTATTCAGAGCCGTTTCATGTGTAATTTTCGCAATTCATTCAACTGATATATATATGCATTTTTTAACTGAATGATACCACTGCTTGAAAAGCGTACAGTACCAATACTCATTTTCGTGTATTTACCATATACCATTTCAAATGGAAATTATGTATTTTGCGGTGGGTTGAAAAACACATGCACCATTATATGTTTACTATTGCTTAGTTTTAGTAATGAGGGACATTAGATCGTAGAGTGGGTGTTGTATTTCCATCTAGGACCCTAATTCAATATTCCTAATTTATGCCCTTGTATGGCTATAATAAATAATATCCTTATAAAGGCATAAGAATCATATCCATATTTAGTCGTAGCCCATGCAGTCCAAATTAAGCAAGGCTACTTCCCCAGACTCCTAGAGAGTACAACGCGTTCTTTAAACAAAGCAAACCTCCAGCAACCTGGGAAATCCCCATGCTTCTGTTTTGATTTGTCCAAGAACTCCTGTGAGCACTGAAAGAACGGCCAGTTCTTAGTGACATCTTTATTGACATCTTATGTCCAACCTTACGTCAAACCCGGCACCTTTCAGGTATAAATATACCAACGTTGCCTTAAGCAAACACACGGTGGTTTGGAGCAAAGCGGCTATCTACTTGCCCGAGAGCCCAGCTGATGCGAGAGCCCACGGACGCCGCCCCTCCCTTTTGACGCACTGAGAGAAACGCTGTCTTTTCTCCAGCCGAGAAATCCAGCTGCGGTGTTTCCAGCCGCCCTTGCGGGTTGCTTGGATATCGAGTCCTGAGAAAGAGATACCAGACCTCCTGCTTTCTATTACCCAGGTACGGAGCTGACTAAACCCTTAAAGAGAATTCTTGATTCAGATTCTTGGCAAAACCAACTTAACTTAAACTGCTACTTACTTACTCCTTCCCACGTTTTAGGCTTAGGTCAGGTACACCGGGGTAGGCGTATTTAGAAGCACCAGTTGAGTATGTTAGTCAATGTATTTATGTATGTATATATTTTATCTATTTTAAAGTATCATATGGCTAAGAAACCATATCAATGCTTTTACAGTAATATTTTATAATACTCCTTTTACTGTACACACTTTACTTTATACTAAGTATTGCAATTGTGGCAATTCATTTCTCTTGCATGAGAAAGAAGGCTGCTCAATAAAAAACACCTTTTATTGAAAACGCCCGTCTCTCTATTCTCTGCACTCTGGTGAAACTAAGTATGCACGATTGACTGAGTAAAATAGCTGTCTATTGTTTTCACACAACTCTAGAGATACACTCTTATTCTGAGGGAGCAAAGTTGTCATGTTTTATGGTTGTCAGAAGCTAATCCCTTCTTGTCTATCTAGGTAAGTTAAACTCCTCCTTGTTTATTCGAGAAAGTTTCTAGTGACCTCTGACCTAGCTGGCAAAACGAATTAAGTCTAATATAGTCAGTAGAGACATAGTCGACCTCAGTCCTACGTCTACACTGCTGTTTATATTATTCCAATGCGCAGAGCCTATTGGGAATATAGGAACTACACTACAACACTAGCATCAATCATGCAGATGGATTGGTGGCAGCTAAGTATTATCTCGAGAACAGAGACATTGGTATGAAAGAACATAACTGCATGCTGTTTGCTATGATAGAGCTCTGCCTTTACAACAACTACTTTTTATTTAACCAGGAAGCATAACTACAGCTCAGAGGTGTCGCTATGGGGGCATGCTTCCCCCGAGCTATTCATATCGCCAAGTTGGCTGGTGGGAGGGGCATGTCATCAAGACCAAACATATGGTGGAGTGGACAAATCATGTCAAATTTTACTGCTGTTATATTGATGCCGTATGTTTAATTTGGAAAGGGAGTAGAGATGCAGTGACTGAATTTGTAAAATCTATCAACTCTAATGCACATAATTTAAGATTCACAGCGAATATTGATGATTTAAGTGTTGAGTTTTTAGATGTTCTTCTCTATGTCAGCGAGGGTAACTGCAAACAAACTGCGGAAAGTTAAATTTTGCATGCCGAGAGATCGCATCCCCGCCACACTATTCGAAGCATACCATACGGAGAATTTGCGAGAATTCGCTGTATTTGTGGTGAGAAAACTGATTCAGACATATGTCAGCAAGAAGCATTTCTTTGTTTTTAAATCGAGCCTACAAAAAATCTCTGAAGGTTCAGGCTCTGGATAAAGCCAATATACTCACAAGGGAGGAACTGTTAATCCACCAAAAAGACTGTGTCACAGCTTCAATCACCCTCACTAATGAGACTGATAGTGACAAAAGTAACATCAGACTGATCACTACCTACAGTCAACAGGAGGGCCACATTTGCAAAATAATGTATTCCCAATGGCCAATAGTGCTGACAGACATAACACTAATATCGATACTACCATCATTGCCAGCAATTACATTCAGGAGGGCACCCTCTATGAGGGATACCCTTGTAAAATCTAGTCCTGAAATAACACCAAAAAGTACATGGCTAACTAGAAATCATATTTTCAAGTGCAACTTGTGTTGCGCATGTACCTTTGTGACCAATGCAACAGAGTATGTGACATCATTTGGTGACAAAAAGATTTCTATCAATGACCGTTTAACATGACACACCGAGTTTGCAATCTATAAGTTACGCTGTACCTGTGGCCTTGAATATATAGGCAGCACCAAGCTCCGTGAACATAAGCACATTTTTATAACATATGAGGGCAATTGTTAACTCTGACCCAAATTATCCAGTGGCCAGACATTTCAAGTTGGTTCATAATAATAAACTGAGAGATTTGGAGTGCACAGTGCTGGGGCTGGTCCCATTTCCGGACGGTTTGGGAACCGTGAGAAAAGCTTCCGCCAACTTGAAACAAACTTTATCCTTGCTCTCGATACAAAGATGGCCAATGGCCTCAATAATAGTGAGGACATGCATAATTTCCTTTAAAAGTAAATCTATCTCTGAGTAAGGATGTGCTCACTATGCACTGATTGCTGCTTGTTCTGTATTTTATGTAAAGATTTCTATTTTTACTTGTAATTAAATTATCCCTTTATCTGTCTGTATGTTGAACACTGTTGGCATTTGCACTTAGCATTATTCAGGCTTGGATAATGAGTACATGCTGCTATGATCTTCATATATTACATATTTTATATTTTTTGCACTGCACTTTTTTGCTAATTATTTTGCTGGTTTTGCACAAAGCACGGCACTTTATAAAACTACAGACTGTTTTAGTTGGAGAGTCATGATTGTGACCCATATGTGACTATTTATGAATTGTAGTTGTACATAATGATTTTATGTGCAAACTATGTTTACATTATGCACTGTTGCTTGAATCTTTCATCATTTTATGATGTTATATCATAGGTATACTATTGGTTTGAAAAAGCACAACTGGAGATGATACAATCAGGTTCATAATATAACATTTGGGTGTAGACAACAGAAATTAGCAAATAAAGGTATCATGCACTAGCACTTTATACAGTCGATATTTTGAGGTTGTTTGGAGCAGGTTCCTCATTATTGCACTACGCAGGTATATTCCTTGATACTAAATAATTTTTAAATGAGAGACTATTTAACAGCATTAACCTGTTAATACTGTGATGTTTTGATATGACATTTAGAACTTTCAACTTTCGCTATTTATTTTGTTTTTGCCATATGTATACCATGTTTTGTTTCATCGGTGATTTAATTGTATTTACCAATCACCTTTAAGTTAAACATCGATCATTAATTTGTTTGAATTATTTTTTGCACAGTGCATTTCTGTTTGTGTACTATTTTTTAAGTCATATTGGCAATTTAATCCTTCCAAATGTCTTTCTATTGCACATCGTGAATTTTAAACTGAATTTTCAGTGATGTATTGGACACGTTGTGGCTTTAACAGTCTGTTCTTTAGTTTTACTAATGTGGTAGGTAGTTTTTAGCTTCATTTATTCACAAAGGCTGCATGCAGTTTCAACAAAGGTCGCCATCACAAATATAACAAGACACGTTTTGTGACCTCTTGACCCTTAATCATGGGTTAATGACGTATGCTGCAGGACCGGCGATGCAACCATTTAAGTTCCACAAACACCTCCCAGTCGGCGTGGACGTGGTTCCACTTCAATTACCAAAAGGCCACTGGAGTGGCCTTCTGATAATTAAGCATAGGATTAGACCAGTGCCATCCACACAGAGATAGAAAAGGACAAAGTATTTTGCCATTTCATCAGCAAAGTCTTTAAGCTTAGGATAGCACAGTACTATCCACGCCAAGCTTTAAAATAACAAAAGCCTTTTATCTCTCCAGGTACAGTATTACAGCTTCTTTGGATTGGTAAAATACCATCCAAGCCAACCCGAAATGAATAAAAGCAACCCATTGTGTCTGAACAAAGGTAAACCTGTCTGAAAATCTATCATGATAGTGAAACACGTGTCAGGGTTGTTTTTATTCATTTCAGGTTGACTAGGGGGTGTTCCACGGTGGTGACGATTTGATTCAACTGTCTTGTGGCCCTTCTACCTTAAGGTCTTATGTCAATCATTGGTCTAATTTTTGTACTTGGTGTTTGAAGTTTGGTTTGGTTGTTAATGATATAGAACCTATGAGGGTGCTTGATTTTTTCTCCGATGGCTTTTAGTTGGGTTTAGCCCATTCTACTGTTGCGTGCTCAATGGGCGGCTCTAAGAGCATTTAAGAGTCCTCACTTTGATTATGGGGAGCCCCTGGTATCCAGATTCTTGAAATCTTTAGCCTTAAAAAGACAGAGGCCTATGTTGACTGAGCCTCCGTGGGATTGCCTTTGGTTCTGCGTGCCTTGCAGGGGGGCTGTTTGAGCCTATTGAGTTTGTTGATTTAAAATTCCTGACCATTAAGGTGGTGTTCTTGGTGGCCAGTTCATCTGCCAGGCGGAATTGTGAGTTGCGTTCTGAACATATTTTCATAGATTTTGCATAATAAAGTGGTTTTGAGGGCCCACCCCACTTTGGCTGCTAAAGTTGTCTCATGTTTTCACAAGTAGAAGGAGTGGTGCTCCGTGTCTATTTTTCTGATCCTCAGTCTCAGTCGTTGCATGTTTTCATGAAGCCGATTCTAGCTTTGGCATCAGCTCATTCCGTAATTTCCTGTGGTGAGGAAGACGGACAAGGAGGGAATGTCCTGGTTACTTACTGGTAATCTTCATTACGCTGAGTCCTGGTCTTACCCGCCACATTATAGTTTCCCATCCCTCCCTGCTCTGTTGAGAATGGCTTCATTTTCTGTTGTTTGCTTTTGCAGACAGAAGGAACTTCGGTGGTACTTCATTGATATGACATGTAAGGGGAAGAGGAGCTCTGCCATATTGAAGGGATGGGCACCTAGGGCCAGATGTAGGTCGCCAAATACCGGTCGGTAACAGCCGATTTCGGCCGTTACCGACCGGTATTTGGTGATTGAAATGTAGGGGGCCTAAAATTTACAGCTAGCAAATTTACCGATTCTGTAAAATACTGAATCGGTAATTTTACCGAATTGGTAAATCTAGATGTAGGTGGCACTGAAAACAGCGCCACAGGCCCTTAAGAATTTGTTATTTACCATGAAATACTATTTCATGGTAAATAACGAATTCCTGTATACATGCACATCTGGCATGTATGTGTGTCACATGGCACACAAGCAAAAATCAGTGGTGCAACAGGGTGTCAAAGTGACACCCTGTCCCCCTTGACAATTCGGTAATTTTACTGAATCGGTATTTACCGATTCGGTAATTAACATTAGACATGTAGGCCCATAGGAATCAATGTCAATTACCGAATCGGTAAATACCGATTCAGTAATTACGGAATCATACAGATTCGGTAAAAATTACAGAATTTTTACCTACATCTGATTTACCGAATCTAGAATACCGAATCGGTAAAATTCGGTATTCTAGAGTTGGTAAATCAGATTTACCTACATCTGGCCCCTAGTGCGCTAACTTTTAACTTGGGAGTTTCTCTAGGGCGACAAAAGCTATTTCTGTAATTACTGTGACGAAGAAGACCAGGACTCAAAGTAATATGATTACCACACATTCAAAACGTGCAAGGATCACAAACACAAGACATGTCTTGATTTTCTTTCATCAAATCCTTCCCATTGAAACAGACAAAGAATACAAAAACATATTTCAGTGCACTGCTGAGCACAATCTGAAGTAAACAGCAGGGAGCACTGAAAGGAAATACGGAAGTACATGAGGCCAAGATTGAGAGACACAATCTAATGGAATAGGCAGACGTACACTGGTGACATTAAATGTTGATTCTGTGATCAGAAGTGCAGTATGATTCAATTCAGGTTTCCATGAACCAGTCAACTATGAATCATATTTCAATCTTTTCTAAACACTTGAGCAAAGAAACTTACAAAAGAAACAATTTCCTGAAAAGAAATCGAATTTCAAAATATACTGACTCACCCAGACAGAGGAAGTTCTCATATTCTTGAACTACTAAGACAATATTTACACTTATAGGGCTCGAAGCTCCAAACCCAGCCTGCCTCTTCCATGCTGGGAACACTGTATTTCTACATTTGCGGCAGCTGGTCCTAACAGATCAGACACAAGCTGCAGTGTACAGACCAGGAGATCACATTTAAGCCACAAGTAGGAGGAATGTGTTACTCCCATTGAACAATAGTGCCATACAAAGTAGCTTTAGTTCATTTGCAAGAACCTTGCTAAAGAAATACAATGCATGCCAACACAGCTATTTCAAACCGTAGACTCCTGATTTTTAAACTCTAAAAACTGTTACATTTTAGCTGTTTTCTACCTCAATTGCCTCCGCTTTATTGTAAGCCAACAAGAAAAATAAATCCCCCTCAAATGTTTTCCAAAATCTCCATCATTGCTATTTCCAAGCATTGGCATGTATACAAGTATGCAAGGAAACAGAGGCAACACGTTCCACAATAGACAGGCTGTGGGGCCCTTGCATAGTGAAGATAAATAGCAAGAAAAACAGTCTTGGACCTGAGGGAGATTCTTCTCCAGTCTTAAGGGATTTAAAATTCTGTACCTGTAGGCAAGGTGTTATCAGTTGGATGGGAGGTGCATCCATCAAATTGGCATGCTGAGAGGTAAAATTCTTCTCACAGATCAGTGACCTCCTCTGAAAAAGTGGTCCTACAACATTAATTTTTTTTTAAGTACAGGCTAAATAACTGAGGGACTTAAACCTGGGGAATGGATAGTTTTTTTTAATTCATTTTAATGAACTGTAGAACTTAGTACATTGGGAATGAGTGATTTTATATAAGGCAAGAATGCAAATGTAAGTATAATGAAAAGTATTTTAGGGTAAGGACTAACCAAATATTTTTTGTAACTTTTGGAAAGTGAAAATTCTATATAGTGAAAAAATGTAAATTGTAACATTTATTAAATGCACTTTATGTTTAGGAATAACCAAATAAAGTTTTTTTACTTGACTTGATAGCAATTAATAATACATTGTACTAGTTCAAGGGAAGAAATACATAATGCCACACAAATAGTGTCATGTCAATGTGCCTTCCTTTTGTTAAAGTTAGGTGACCAGGAATTAGCCATCCACTCAGCCAGCTACCGCCATGGTGTTTTTGTATGTGGCATATTTTATTATTTTGTTCCACAGTGTGTCTAGAAAATAAAAAAATACACATCCAAATCCGTATGAATTTAGCACTTCACATACATGACAATGTTATGTGAATGAGAAGGCGTAGGATCTTTCAAGTTTTAAACCCACTAATTAACAAAATAATTTTATCATCTGAAATGACATCGCAGGATATTTGGCTCAAAAATGACATATAAACAAATCAATGTGCAATGTCTGGGACCCATCAGAGAATAGGAGTATGTTGCTTATGACCAAGATGATGGTATCATGAGAAAACGAATGTCATGATATAAATAGGTAATTTATGGTGGGGGTGCTTAGGAAGTTATAATATCAATAGTTGTAAATATCGAAGTGAGAATAACCACAGTACCAATATATCGATGCATGGAATATCGTTGGTAAGTATATTGTTCTTATTTTTCTTTCTGTAAACATAAAATCAATGTATTGAAGATTGTTTTAGGTGTTTTATATTGATAATCATGCAAAGATGTCAATATATTTATTTCATTGGACTTGTATTGTTTGGTTGAGTATTAATTTAGCTTTTGTTATTTTTCAAAAATCATAATAAATAAATGAGTTGATAAAGTATTTTGGGTGTTCAATCTTAAAAATATGTTTTTTTTAATTATTTGAATGATATCAAAATAACTATATTTTATAGAGCATTTTACAATTAATAATTCCATTTTTTTATTGGAAACTTTTATAGTGTTTTAAGGTTTTGTGGAGGTACTGGGTAGGTAATGTAGGACAATATATATTTGTTGATGATTGAATTTTTTTGAAATTTTTTAATTTTTAAGACTTTTCAAAATTAAATATCTTTGTGTATTGTTATTTATTTATTTGGTTGCTTTGTTTTACAGGGTTGTGGGTGTGCAGTATTTTAAAATTATGGTTTTATATTTTGGAGTTAATTTGAATGTATTAATTTTAATATCATTGTAATTTAATATTTAGAAAATGTAATCTTAATGTTTTAATTTAAAACAAATTGAGGCTCCTGGCTTTTTAGGGGTTTAGGGTGGATAGTTTATTAAAATGTTGTTTATTTATATATAAATTATGGTTGGTAATTTGTAATATTTTTCCAATTTTTTATAAAAATATTACATGTTTAATTCATGGACAACTTGATAACTCATTTGATACATCTTTCAGTTATCAAAACATTAATTTTGTTTATCCCTTTCCAATGTCACTTCACCCAATATATTGCATTTGTATGTAGTCTAGTGTGTTCCTTCAATGTCTCATGGGTTCTATCCCATGAATAATGCAGTGATTATATGTTGTTTGGTCATTTATTTTGTAAACAGTCTTCTGTCCATGTGTAGTTGGTTTAGTCCCCCTTTCAAAGCTATCAATTATTTTTCAATTTGCACCAATAGTGGACTGTCCTTTCATGTGATAACATATCTAGCTTGCAAAAATGTGCGAGCTAGTCAGCATGTCTCAATTGCGGCAGGCTAAGACCCCCATTTCCAATAGAAGCATTTAATGTACTTGCTTCTAACCTGAATTTAGTGATTCTTGAGATGCAGAGTCACATTTTGTGGTCTGTAGCTTAGTTTGCGCTGGGAATAGTAAACTCCCCCCAAAGTCCAACACTTTCCCCTTTCATCTCATCCACAACTTGCCCTGATGTAGCCTAGTTTGGAGTGAGAATAGAAAATATGACCCCTTTCCCACCCATAGTTCAATATTTAAACCCACATTGCTAACTTTGAGTGCACAAATTCTGACACCTTTTAAAATGTTCCTTAGTATGGGGTATTTGAAATGTTGAAAGCAACCCCTTCAGAGCACAATGTTGCTTTGTTTGTAGTGGAAATAGTAAATTTAACTCCCACGGTCTAACAATTTCCCCAGTGTCAGTTTAGAATGAGAATAGTAAATATGGTCCCAAGAGGCCAGCATTTTTATCAATGTTGCTTTTATTTTAAGTGGGAATTGTAAGTGTGTACTTCCCCCAGAATACATTACTTTTCTCCAATGTTTGTTCGTTTGTAGTGAGCATAGTCATTTTGACCCACCTCCCCCAGAGGCAAATACTTCCTCCTAATTTTGCATAGTTTAGGATGGAAATAATATGTATGAACTACCACTCCTTCCAACGCTTTCCTCAAAGTTGCATAGTTTGTGGTGGGTATAGTATGTTAGTGCATGTTCCCCCTTTTTTCCGCTCTAATTTCAATTGTTTCATACATTATAAGTACTATAGACCGTACACAGTTATTTACAAATATTTACATTATAATAAAATACACTTTTATTATTGGAACTATTTATGAAATATTATTTATGGTAATATGAAACTTTTAAAGCTAAGCTATTTGCTTGGTATTTTTTATTAGCAATGGAATAAAGTATTCCAATGATATTTCTCATTTACAAACATTACTTAACATTTGAATCAAAACTTTTTTGTACTGAAATATTGATGTAACAGTTCTATATGTGAAACACATTTTTTATTTAAATCAGAAACATATTCTTTCATTTTATACATTTCATTCAAAGCACATTACATTACTTATGTATTGTTGTATAAATTAAAAATGAAAACAATGTTTTTGGTAATTTCTGTATAATTTCTTAGGGAAGTAAAAATATTTTCATATCACATCAACATTTTTTACTATCTTTATTTTTCTTTGTTCATAATTTCCCATTTTTTATACTGGTAAACATTTCATCATAGCACATTTCTGTAATATTCATATTTAATGCATTAAATGTATATGTTTTTACATTGTAACATTTCACATGATATTTGTAATATTTTTTTTGCACTTTTAAAGCATATTTTAGTACATGTACATAATTTTCAGAAAGGATAACTTAATTTTTTTGCTACCACTTAAATTACTTTCTAATAATTTTTCTCTTTGATTAACGGATATCAGTTTGGAGAATGGAGATTGTATTGTGGCTTTTTGGATACGTTAAGACACATTTTAAGTTTCAATTTAAAATTAGTGAGAGGTGTGGGATGGGCTACTTTATATTTTTTCGGCTCAGAAATGTCTTTGGGTGCTAGATCGGAGTGAAGTAGATATTTTGCATTAGTGCTAAGAATAGTAAAACATATTTAGGCCCTCATTCTGACATCGATCAGACCGCAATCGACGGCTTGTTGGTTGCGGTCCGATCGACTTCTGCTTCTGCAGTCTGACCTCTGCATTACAATGTGTGCGGTCAAATGCCACAGGCGTAGGGACCGTCCAACGCTTTGCGATGGACTCACGGAGCCCATCAGACCATCAGAGGGATAGCAATCCCTACAAAAGAGGCAGTGTCTGTTCAGGCACCGCCATAGGGATTACAATGTCCCTTTCCACCTGGCCTTTCATGGTGGTTCGCTCGCCATAAAAAGGCAGGTGGAAAGTGATCTTAGGGTCCCCTAGCAGTGCCCCCTTCCCCTCTGGACTTCGCTATGAGGCTTGTGGGGCACCAGTGGTGCCCCCCTAAAAATCCCTGCACCCTGTCCCATGCACCCCATAGTGCCTGCCACAGAGTGCTGGGATGTTTTAAAAGTGTTTTGTTTCTGCTCCGGCTTGTGCTGCAGCCTGCAGCACAAGCCGCAATAGAAAATATACACCTTGCATTGGAAAAACAGCAGCGGGACCACTGACTCCTTGTCAGCAGTCCAGTTTCCACAACTATGTAGGTCGGACGCTAGTCCGATGGACATCGTAATAATCCTTTATATGTTTTTATGTTGTTATGTATCTACGGTTAAGGTGATAGTGTAAGAGATTGGGTTTTCTATTGAAGCAGTGTAAACCCTTTTAAAGAACAACCACAATCTTAGCCAGGGTGAACCTCAAAAGTCACTAAATGAATCTGTGCTTCACTCTCTGGCAGCTTGGCACAAAAGCAGTCAGGCTTAATTTAGAGGCACTGTGTTAAGTATTTATGCAGCACAAAACAGTAATAAAGGGGAAAGACACCACAAGATAAGTCCTACACCAATTTAGAAAATTAGAGAACATTTTAATAAAGAAATCGACAAAAAAATGAACAAATTCTAATCAGCAGAACCAGAGTTCTGAAATTTTAAAGTTTTGGTGAATAATAGCACCTAAAAGATCAAAGCGCCAACCACGGGTATCTGGTTACATGGCACTGGTGCACAGTCAAACATTAAGGCTGATTGTTGTGCAGCAAGGTTTGGATATATGAGGTGGACTGAACCTGAATTTGGCTTACCTTTGGATGGAGAAGAATTTCTGTGAATAAATCCAGGAGAACAAAGAGTTCAGCAGAGCAAGACAGCATGCTGGGTCCAAGGAGGACTCGCCATTGCTGAGGAGTGCTGGACGAGGCGTCAGTGTAGCCATCGAAGATGGCAGGAAAAAGCTCCAAGCAGAAGAACCCAGATTTCCAGCCCGAGGAGTCACCTGACGTCGAGCATGGTGAGATTTCTACCTAGGAACTTAGACAACATTTTGGAAGTTGAAAACCTCAAACTTGAATGAAACTGCAATGGCTTCGATAAAGAGGACTCCACAAGGCCAGATGCATTTGCTGAGAGGTCCTGCTTAACAGGGTTTGTGACTGTGTAGTGGGAGCTACTGGAAAGTCAGGTCGACCGATGATTCACCTTGGGTGGTTGGCTGGCAGGTAAGTCTTCTGCCAGCTCTTCTGGCACTTTTAGGTGAACATTTTTCTTAGTTCTAACTTTTAGGGTTAGAAAGGAGCAGCACCTCTAACTTTGTGTCCAAGTGTCCAAGACCTGGGGTGCACTACCGTGGTCCCCAGTCCTGGTTAGAGCAGCTAGAAGTCTTGGCCATTTTCTTTCTCATAATGAACAGTGCCGTTTAACAACTTGTGGGTCTCATGTTCCCACCTTTCTAATCCAACTCCAGACACAAATATTATTAGACCTGTCAGTTCTAAGGTGGTCTTCCCTCTGACTTTTTGCCATCCTCTTCTTATTTTGCTAATCTCTGTGCACTTGACCACAGTTAACCAGTGCTAAAGTGCCTGTGCTAATTCCTTAAAACATGGTAACACAGGTGTGAGGCGGACCAAGACCAATCACGGTGTACATCGTACATCAAGACCATACCTAGAAGAAATCAGATAGGACAGGTTCAACACAACCCCGCAAAGACTCGTCCTCCCATCATCAGAAGTACTGTTTCTTTAAACAGAAGAGCAATGCCCCCATAGAGAAATACAAATCCTTGTCATGGAGAGGAGAAGAAAAGCCTCATGTCATCAAGAATCAGGAGCACAAGTTTGGAAGTAGCCGACCAGAAGGAGCAAGGCACCGATTAAATTCAGAGGAACAGCTCCTGATCGTTGGACGCGGGAAAGATGTTGTGGACGACAAAGACGCAGTGAGTCAGGGTGATTCCATGGGACCAAAAGAAGACATGGAAGAGTGGAGCGAAGACTGGTGGTTGCCTCTGGAGGATGCTGGTAAGCCTGCCGCAACTCAGGAGAGTTGCAGTGTAGCAGGTGAGTCTGGTTAGCCAGAGTTGGGGGTCTTTTATGGAGCAGAGGGAGGGGTAATTGAGGGAAGGGTACTGGGGTGTGACTGTTTTCACATCGGTTGAGCCTGCATGTAATAAGGAGCCCCCACACCACTTCTCACATGATATCACTTCCCAACCTCTTCTTCCACTTTAAAAGCCACAAGTCGAACTTATATGACACTTTGGCTTAATGAACAGTTTACCTCTTATTAAAAAGAACAACAGCAGGAAAACAAACATACAGGTACATACTATCTCTTCTTATATTAGGACTTTTATATTTCCCTTTCTTTGTTTTTTCCACATTTTTTCCATATTAGTTTTATTTGTCTATAAAAGACCCAAAGAAGGAAATGAGCTTGTTTTAAGGATAAAATATCCCTGTAGGTGGAAACATTCTCTTCCCTCTTTACCTCACCCTGAGTAAAGATCAACTCTTAAAGCCTCTCATTTATTTTTGCACCAGGTGAAAGGCAGCCTAGATAACCCAGAAAAGGAAAAAAACACCATACTTATCATTATTATTTTTCTTCCTCTGAGACTCTGGGTCCCATACCATCTCGCCGAGATTCCCTAAAAGGAGGAAGAAAGAAGAAGAACCATTATACACTATGATGTTTATGATCATAAATCTGGAAAATCTGCCTCACCATTATTTTCTTTATAAAACCGACCTTTAAAAAACCATCATTGAGAATAAACAGCCGCCTCCTTGCCTATACATCCGTCCATCCCTCTTACAATTAGTTTATGTCCCATTGGAATATTTAATTTACTTGTAAGTACCTAGTACAGTGGTACTCCATGTACCCTGGGACTTTAAGTGAAATGGTACTTGTGGGACAGCAGCACTGATTTTGGTACCCACTTAAGTAGCTATTTAAATATGTCTCAGGTCTCCATGACATCCTATGTGAGCTGTTTTAGACTGCCATTTCAACCTGGAAATTACTTTTTGCCAGGCCTAAACTTTCCTTTTTAATATATGAATGACACCCCTTAGGTAGGACCCGAAAAGCCCAGTGTGCAGGGTGCAGTGTATTAAAAAAGTAGGACATGTACTTTTACATGTCCTGGTAGTGAACAATTCTTAAATTCATTTTTCACTACTGCAAGGCTACCTCTAACATGGGCTAATGGTAGTGTTACCTTATTACACTTAATAAGCTGTAATTTCCAAATGGGAGCAAGTAACCAGTTCATGGCTGGTGTCTATGGAATTGGAATTAAAAATCCTTCCTCATGAGTAAATTACAATTTTGAAAATGCCACTTTTAGAAAGTTTGCATTTTCCTGCCTTAGCCATTTATTACCTGTAGCCTGTATCTGGGTCGCATGACTGGGTGTAGCTAAATTGTGGTCTTTTTGTATTCCTTCTAGGCAGCCACACAGAATAGAGAGCTGAGGTGTGCCTTGGTGGGCCATCACTGGCAGGACGGAAAAGCAGAGCTGAGCACAGCCCTACTCACACTTGAATAGGCTGTGTCCTGCATCCAGACAAAGGGCTTCAAGTCCACTGAAGTTAGTCTGGAGCCAATGCACAGAAGGCAGGAAGCCTGTGCACTTGAAAGAGAATTTCTAGAAGCTTCTCCCAACTTCCAGAGGAAGGGCGCAAGGTATAAATCTTGGACCTCATTCACTACCTCTTCAGTGCACTTCTGGATCTGTAGATACTCTGCCAGGAAGAAAGATTTTTGTGCTGCTGAAAGGAATGCCACTCTGTTGGACTGCTGCTCTGGAGGACTGCTGCACTGCTGTGCTGACCTGCTGCCTGCTGCCCTCTTGCCCAGGTAAAAAGGACTAGACCTGCATCTGCATCTGTTTGAACCCAGAGTGACTCAAGGGGCTAGTTGGCTTGCCTCCTGACTTGAGCCTCATGGATAGAATGCACCAACAAACTTGATCCCTGCACCTACACTCTGGCGTCTGTGATTCTACCTTGCCAAGTGGTGCCACCCTTGTCCTGGTCTCTGGAAGGGGGGCCTAAGGTGCTCTGACACCCTCTTTGGACCCAGCATAACGGACGCATCTCTTCTGCTTCATTGTGCATTCCTGAGCAGAACCAATGAATCACTGCTGCTTCATGGATCAAACCCATCACAAAGTCTGCAGCTGCTATGGAACCACAGCTGCACGAAACACCTTTAGCAATGGCCCTCACATCTATCATCATGCCTCAGCAAAAATCCCAGACTCTGCATCGCAACTAAGCCCAGGTGGTAAACTGCGCTCTGTTCACGGAATTAGTAGAGTTTTCTGCATTCTGTGCTCCTCAGAGCATGCAGATTGCCAAAAAACACCCCGTTACTGGAGTTTTTTTCCTTGCTCACGCTCTCCAATGTCAAGTTGGCTAGTGCGAGTTAGAAATCCACCTCCCGGCGAGAATACTAAATTCGTCAGTTAGATTTCTCAATGCGTACAGTCGTGGGTAGTCGCAACCGCTCGCATTGAGAAGCCTTCTGTTCGCATTGAAAAAGTTGCACCTCACATAGAAAATCTACTCATGCAGCAGAAAAGAGGCAGCACCCTCTTGCTCTGTGCATGGTGCCATTCGCATAGATTTTCAAACACAGGACAAACACCCGGCAATGAAAATCAACACTAACAGGCATGACCAATCGCTCTACGCTGGCCCGGCGAGAATACTAAATTCAGTCAGTCAGATTTCTCAATACATACAGTCATGGGTAGTCGCAACTTCTTGCATTGAGAAGCCTTCTGTTCGCATTGAAAAAGTTGCACCTCAAGTAGAAAATCTGAAGCAGCAGGAAAGAAGCAGCACCCTCTTGTTCTGTGCATGGTGCCATTCGGGTAGATTTTCAAGCGCAGGACAAACACCCGGCGATGAAAATCAACACTATCAGGCATGACCAATCGTTCTACGCCGCTGCAGCGGAGTTGTTTTTGGTCACTTCGCAGAGTTACTCAGCAAAGTGTCCAAAAATCTCTGCCGCGCCGGCGTAGTGTGATTGGTCATGCCTGTTAGTGTTGAGTTACTCCGCGAACTCCGCCCAGGCTTTATCACAGCATTGCTGCTCCTCTGAACCAACGCATCTTTCCAACTGTGTGATGAATCCTCAATGCTGGACTTTGCTTCGCAAGCCCTTGACAACGGGATCCTCGATGATGACGCAGGACCTTGCATCGCAGCCTCGCCACATCTCAGAACTGATGCATCTTTTCTGCTGCATGACTCATCGTCAATGTGGATCCTTGAAATGCTCTGGAGACCAGGATTTAAGGTACTTTCTTCAGCGGGCCTAACTGGGTCCCTGTAGCTGGCCCGCACTCCATTGCGTTTAACCTGAACTTGTGACTTCATCCCTGTCTGGCAGAAACCAGCTATCCACATTTGGCACACTATGCTTTTTGGCACTATTGTTACTGAATTCTTTAAACCAGCATATCTCTGGTTCTACTGATTGCATTTTTGCTGTGTTGGTCTTCTTTTATTTATTAAAGAATACTTTATTGTAATCTTGTGTGGGATCCTATATGTGTGGTATGTTTACTTTATTACTATCAAAGGTGCTGCACAAATACTTCACACTTTGCCTCTAAGTTAAACCAAACTGCTCTGTGCCAAGCTACCTTTGGGTTGAGCACAAGTTAATTTAGGATTAGTTTGTGCCTCACCCTGACAAGAAATGCAGTAGATGTTTGACTAGGGCTCACACCTCAGTCAACCAGCAACTCAATGTATTACAAATATGATTTAATGATCAATCCTTTGAAACTCATGCTGTAGGCAGCTCCTATGTAGTGCTCTCTCCTCCACACGTCCTTTTATTAAATTGACGGTCTGCAACAGCAGGAGTGGCTCTACCTCTGATTGACCAACAACACTGTCCAAGGGAGTACATGGGTAAATGGGGATCACACCTAGCTGTCAGCCTCCACTGAGGAATACCTCATAAATGCCTTCATCTCTTTCAAGATTCCTCTGTTTCACATTGCCAACCTTATCAGACCCACCATCTCCCTGATAATGAGCCAAAGCCCCACTGACCAGTAACTCTTTTGCAATAAAAGAGATCTTTGATGTGCACAGCGGATTCAGTGCTCTTGTTTCAGTGTGTGCTTCCACCCGAACTCTCAGGAATGTCACAATGCACACCTACTGTCTGGCGTTGCAGTCCTTCCCACTCCTAGCTCATACGGGCCCAGTGTTTCAAAAATGGAGCCCACTAGCCTCCATTTTATGAACCATACATAGGCACACAAATTCAATGGCATGCACATGTAAGAATCTGTCTGTTGCTACACACAGTCCATGCAGGCCAAGGGTAATTAAAGTACACATCACAGAACTTTACATGAGTGAGCCAGTAGGCACCACTCCCTTGATACAGATAAAAAGGCCTGTCCACACTACTGATCACTAGGAAACACAAAACAGGTATGCTATCACAACTGTCCCTGTGTCACATAACTTCTGGTGAAGGCAATAGCCATATCACTTCACAAGGTTAGAGCGTAATGCATCAATCTTGGCCCAACAAGACCGTATGACTATGAGACAGGCCTAGGCCATAACTCACATCCATGATTTGTGTCCACCCATGACAAAAAATCATTATGAAGGATCCAAATATCCATGCAGCTGGGGCACTAAGGGCAGGTGTCAAGGACCCCACAAGCCTTACTGTCTGCCTGTAGAGTGGTCTTGCAGGGATGGTATGAATAAACTCCACCGTCTCCCACCTGCTCCCTAGTACTACCTTAATCAGTACCAGACCGGGGCGTGGTGAAGACCAGGGAAAGGAATCCTGAGAAGGGACGTGTCTGAAGATGCGGTAAAACGATGATGGAACCTCTGTGGAGTTTGCAGTCTTTCCTGACCTGGAGCCTGAAGAATAACTAACAATCAATCAATCACTTCTCTGCCTCAACCGGTATACACACATACTCATACATTCATCAAGAAGATGGTAGAAAGAAAATGACAGTCACCTGAAGGAAGAGATGATTTCAGGGATCTTCGGTAGGACGCCTACCTCCTAGGTACCGGGGAAATACAAATAGCGCACCAACGCTGGAAAACACAGTCTTGGTAAAACAGGGTGTTCCTCAAACAATGGTGACGATGGTAACCGCTCCTGTGCACTTCGTGAAGGGGAAATAAAGTAACAGGGCGCTCCTGCGCTTTGAAGATAGCAAGGAAAGGAAATTGCTGATGCGCTCCTGCGCTCTTCGTCAAGGGGAAATAAAGTAACAGGGCGCTCCTGCACTCTGTAGGTAGCAGGGTAAGGAAATTGGTGATGCGCTCCTGTGCTCACCGTGGGGTGAAAAGGAAAATGGTGACGTGCTCCTGCGCTCACCGAGAACTAGGTGAAAGCGGTAACATGCTTCTGCGCTTACCGCAAGTGTGTTAGAACGGTAACGGGCTCCTGTGCTCACCGTGACTGTACAAGAACAGTGACGCGCTCACTGCGACAATTTTGGAATGGTAACGCGCTCCTGCGCTCACCGTTGAAGGTTGGAAAATGGTAATGCTCTCCTGCGCTTACCGTGACTGTACAAGAACAGTGATGCAAAGCACTGTGTGTAGGGCCTTGCGGGGTTTTAATGGCATCACCCGGAAGTGCTCCGAAGATGACCTGTGGTACTGCACTCATGTGGAGAGCTAGACAACCAATCATGCAGCATTCTCTCCCCACCAGTACACACTGCGACGTGATAGCAGGACATCATGCCCTTGATCATGTAGGGTACTTTTTTATCCTAACCTAAGATATCTGTCTATTCTTAACTTACAGGAGAGGAATCTTTGTGGATCTCAAAGTTTGCATATAAGCCATCAAACTATTATCTTCATGATGATTTAGGATGGCTTTCTCCCCTTCATATTTTTATCTCCTGTCAGCTTCAGTCATGAATCTGCCCCTGGTGTCTACCTAGTGACTATCAACACCGATTACATCAGAAGACATTATGTCAACAGAAAGTAGGAAATCTACCATTCATCAGGTGAGTCTGAGAACTTCTTATATTAACTTTTGCATCACACCATTAATCCTTCTCTAGGTTATACGTAATTATTTTACTATATATAATGTTAAATGTTTGTTATTGGTGTTGATTGTTTCCCTTTCCTTTATTTATCTAAAATGTGTCAGCATTTGTAGTTATGAACAATTTTATAACTTGACAAGAAACATTGAGACTAGTTCTTTTTTCTATAGATGCTGTATCAGGAGATACCTTGGAAACACCAACTATGAGGACACTGGTTCAGCAGCTGGCCTTACATGCTTCATCTAGAAATCAGACATCTGTGGCTCGAGCTGGTGAGTAAACATAGTCGAAAAGTTACAGTTCCATGCTTAGATCATTCATTCATTCCATATCTCTGTACATGGTACTGGCTTTAGATTTTTCAGAACAATGTCAATTGAAGTATTGAACTTTAGACACAAAAAATAGTTGATGTAATTCATTTGTTTAAATCTTCTTCTTGCAGTTATGGGACATTGTGCTGAATGATGATGCTGAACTACAAGTGGAGGGTGACCGGCAATCCAAGGAGAAAATACAATTCTCTTTCAAGCAACAACCTCAGTGCCCAACACTGCTTAAGAAGAAGATGAGATGGAGAAGGGAGAGGAGCAGGAGCTAGTCAAGGAGAAGGAGGTCATGGATGAGGAGGAGAGCATTGTTGTCCCCATACAAAACATTTCAGAGAAGGCCAATTTACATCTGGGTAGCAGTCTTCCTCCAAATTCACGTCTGAGGATTACCATTCCCAGTCATTGTCTAAGCAGCCACAGATGCTTCTTCCATCTATGCAAGTCTCCCCTCTACAAAGCCCTCACATAACATGTAGTTCTGTACAATGTCATAAATACTTCTGTCATGAAGGTGCATCTCTGGTATTCTCATTCATCTTCATCTGAGGAGAGAACATACCTGATGAGAAGCCGTCATCCCCTTTTCATTATAACTCTCCCACCCAACCATAAACCTTGTGGATGGAATCCCTTCTGTGCTGGACAGCCTGCTGCCCATGTCAGAAGACCAAGCATGTGGGGTAGGTTGGCAAGGTCTAATGATGCTTTCTCAGAGAATCTTTCTTTTAACAACAATCTAATAAGCTGAAGGATGTTCATGCAATGGGAAATACTCTATATGAGATAGCTATCTCCTGCAAATGACTCCCTGCAAAGATTGACAGGTTGACCCATGCCTTGGATAACATTGTGAAATGTTACCAAGATATGATAAAGATACACCATGAACTTCTCTTGGTAAGAGAGTGCAAGGCAACATGCCTTACCATGAATATGATAGAGGAAATACGTAACGCATGCCTAAGCCATTCTGCACAACCAATGCATGCACAAGATTCTACAGAGGCACATCCACCTAAGGAGGGAAACACCACTTGCTTTCCTTACGCCCTGGTAACAATCAACTGCACCACCTCCACTTATTTTAACCTGACATACAATGCATTCATCTGCAATTATTTCAGAAATCAAGACAGGTATTAATGCTTTAAATTTCAGATTTTTATAGATTATTCAAAAACATATAAAACATTTTGAATATGGGGAAATTAAATAAAGTGGTGTGTTACCTTAGAGGCAAAGAGCAAATGTGGAGGGGGTGTGGGAAAATAATAAAAAGTGTAAAGTAACAGGGACCCCCTGAATCCAAATTGGAGCTCCTTGGACAGAGTAAATGCAAATACAATAAAACTTCCTAGGCAGCAATTACCTGTCGAAAATCAGGCTAAATAAACAAAGGAAGAGCCTCAATGTAATGACACACAATACAGACGTTTGTATAAAAAAAAATATATATATGTATGTATTTAATGCAAATTTATAAAAGAATTACATATTCATCTTTCAATTACATAAAAAACAAAAACTGTAAACATAAAATACATAGTCTGGTCACTGTATTAATTTAAAAACATTATTTTTGTCAGGGATAACAGTTGTTATACATATAAGGGTAATCAACAAGTGAAGATGGTAACACAATAAGTCTCGAGGCGCGTTTCGGCGATGGACCGCCTTCTTCAGGAAAACCGATGTATATTTCTAAAAAACATATATCATACATATATCAGTGCATCAAAGTTCACATTAATTTTACATTGAGGCTCAACAACGAACATACATACATGTACGGTATATCACAGACCAAGGGAAAGATGGGGGAAGGGAGATCCTGCCAAATATTGGTGGAAAGGGGGATGAGAAGAGACATATTGTTTTACATAGATATTATATAAGTGCAAAACAATAGTCATTGTACGATGTAGGTGCCAAAGAATAGATTTATAAGGAAAGATGCCTTTGAAAGATGAGAGAAGACCTCCGTGCTCAAAAAAAGAAGAAAAGAAAAGAAAAGAAAAGAAAAGAAAAAAGGGTATATATATATATATATATATATATATATATATATATATATATATATATATAGCCAGGTATAAATTATAGAAACATGCAACCAGATTTGAAAAATATAGAGAGATACATGAAGCACGCAAGCAAGGTGAATACAATAGATCTAGTGACCGTGATGAGAGTAAGGAAGAAAGCTAATTACCTCAAAGTGCCCCTAAATTTCCATCTACACCCACATTTATCGTCTCTGATAACCCCTTAAGGACACATGATATGTGTTCTCTGTAAAATTGTACGGACTTAATAGAAAGAGGAGCAACTGCGTAACTGTAATGATAAATGAAAAAATAATAAGATGAGAGAATGGATATACAAGATGTCATTGCCAAGACAAAACAAAACAAAAATGCCTGGTTGCCTGGTGGCCAATATCAGTTAGATGCGGTCCCATGGTATAAAAATACCTACTTAAGAAATGAAGGAGTGCTAAAATTGATAATTCGGCAATGTTGTTGACGACCATAGAGGTTAAAAGATCCCCCAAAAAGATAACTTTATGATATAAAGAGACACAAAAACATGACGACATATCAGTAAATTTCGAACAGAAAATAAATGTTGTCTAAACTAAGTATCCTGTTAGGATATTCCATACCTGAAAGTGGGGAACAGGTCGTGTAGATCAAATAATGAACTGATCAATTATATTCCCGATTTGGAATGATACAAATCTAGGAAAGAGACAAAGCTACGTTGTAACTAAGGCCATATATAACTTGTGTGGTAGTCAACGGTGTAATGTTGGATTAAAGAAACGATTACCTTAAAATGTCCGGACTGCCTCAATGTCCAAACAGTAAAATGACAATGACCGTGGCAACAGGGCACCTATAAATGAAGAAGTTGTCATCTATTTACTAACCTATGTTAAATAAAATAAAATAAAACAAAATAGTGACTCTTATTGGTGTACCACCGATATTTACCTCAGTAAGCAATGATAAATGCTGAGATGGACAGGGACTGAATGATACAAGGCACCTCTGAAGTGAATACAGTATCCGAATTGCAGAATACCGTAGGACTTATAAGTTGATATTCTATCGGGACCGGAAAGAGAAACAAATAAGAGTGAGATCTCGAAAAATTACTAGAGTGTAGTTAATTGCTCAGAAACCCCCTGAGTAAAAGCGGTGATCTGTGTATCATTACTTACTTAAATAATGGCGATATACATCCGCAAGAGGTGTCGCCAGGTCAGAATACAATCAAGTCGAGCGAGCGAAACTGCCATATTTAAACGAAATGGGGGCATGATGGAATAAAGTGACGTAGCGTGATGACGTCTACGTACACAATGTGTTGGCAAGCCGGAAATTAGATAGTGTAATTCCGTGGTTGCCGGGTGATTGTAGTCACGCCCTAATAAACATTAAGTTATTACTCGGCATGAATCCGATCAAAACAGACTGAATTAAATCAAAAAATAGTAGCGCGCCTCTCGCGCAAGAACTTATTGTCCACAACTTCTTGGTAAGCAAGAAAGGCCACTTTATTAAGACAGGTGTAGGCAAAACATCTCTCAACATATTTCGATTATTTATTTATTAATACTCAAATCCTTCAGCTCACTGAGCAACCCTGATAAGAAGTCAACCCCCCACCAAATAAAACCTAACAAACCCAGGCAACTGAATCCTGTACTATCCCCTCCTGTCCTTTACCTGCCCTTTGAGGATGGACCAACCCGCTCCAGGCTGCCCACCCCCCACTAAAAACCGCCACCCAGGAAAACCTTTAGAGTTTTCCTGCCCCACCAAAACAGTAAATTAAACAAAGCCCGGGAACACCACGAACTGCACATCCAGAACTTTTGCGATCAAATCCCGAAATTCCAAAAGAGAGAAGGGCTGACCCAGCTGAGAAAGGTGAACCCCATCCTCATGAAACAAGTGACGCTCAGAAACCTGTAAGTGAGGATGAGCCAAAATGAAAACATCATGCCATTACAAAACAGTTGCATAGAGTTGTTCAGTGTCCCCGCTCTGCCCATAGCTGTGCGACGTAGAGCTCCATTCCAGCGGAGACGTGTCACAAATGTCGTCCAGATCACCATGGTGCTCTCCCAGGCGTCCGCGATGACGTCCGGAACCATCTGCAGCATTCTTAACAAAGACAGACCAGATAGAGAAAACTAGATCATTTTCACCCAGTTGAAGGTCTAGCAAGACTGGCGGACCCCCCCCTACCCTCACAGAGCGGAGACAAAAATGAAACAATCCCCCCAACACAGTCCCCAAGTACCATGCCAATACACGTCATGCGTGAACTGCTGAGACCAAGAGACCTCCCACCAATTATGGCATGCTGCAGGGATTGCGGCCCATTGCAAGAAGGAGTGACAATCAAACCAAACCCTCCGTATAACTGTGACCATCCTGCGCAAAAGGACCTAGGAGAAAAAACACATATCTACAAAAGAAGGTGCAGTACCGTCTGACAAATTTCTCACAGCATCTCGACCTCCATCTCCCAATTCTGCGTATCTGAGACCAATCCCCCCCCAAACGTGCAGCCTCAGGACCGCCCCAAGCCTAAAAGAAATGAGTGCTAAATGGTAAAGGAGTCAACCCCAAACCCAAAAGTACCTTCCTGAAAACGGTCAACAACTGGGCAACAAAAATTGGGCTGGCATCCTCACAGCAAAATGAAATCCCGGCCTAAAACAGAGGAATCCAGAACAACCTCCCATTCCTAAACCGGGCAACAAGAAACCAAACCACTCCTCCCCAGTAAAATCCGCGTATCCCACCCAACTGATCCATCTCAGACACTTAGCCAATGGCGCAATCCATATCCCTCCACAAATACCTCCGTACTGGACATGCCCGACCCGGTACGCAAACCCAAGAGTTCGGAAGCCCCAAAACGCCCCAAAAATAACCACACAAAACAGAACCGAAACATAACGCACTCAAAATCATCAGAACAGCAAGAAGGCAACTAGGACAACATGTGCCGAAGGAAGGCAAAAGGACAGGCTGCCGCAGCCGCCCAGAACCAGCCTGTAGGCTACCCAAAACAGTCCAAAAACCTGTTCAACCTAAAACACCCCCCACCGGATCCCTCCCCCACCTGAGCTGCCCATAAAAAGAAATCCCAGCCATGTAACCAGGATAGTGGCGTGCGAAAAACCGGTGTCCACCAAGTGTAATGAGAGGTCCCCGGAATATGTCGTGCTTTGAAAAACAATATGCAGCTGCAGGCACCGCAACGGAAAGCACACAACAGCTGCAGCACACACAAATCCCTTGCTCTTCGCCCGGGAACCAAATCCACAAATGCCAAATTATCAACCTGGAAGAACCCAGTCCTGTACTGGAATTCCGCGCCTCAGATGTACAGGGCCACCAGCAAACGGAACAACTCTAAAAATGCAACACTGCGACCCTGACACTGCAGTGAACAGGCCAGCTTGCAGCGCACCAGCGCCCCACCCAGAAGATGCAAATGCTAACAAGGTCAAGTTCCAAGTCATTCCCAACAACCTGGGGACTCATGTTCGCGGAGTGCCAGTCATCCGACCCCGACCCTGCCGGGTCCGCTGTAACCAATCGTGAAACCCACCGCGAAGCCCCATAACAAGCGCACTGCTGCATCAAAGTCCAGAGAAATCCCGCAACCACAGTTCCAAGACCGTCACCTTGAAAGGAGTAGGAGCACTGTGGGACAAACCGAAAGAACTGGCCTCTGCCCCCTTGTCCCCCCCACCCCCTTGAAATCCCAAAAACTGCCCCAGGAAGCAGTATGTGAAAGGGTGCCTGCCCCCACATTGGGAACACATGTTTATACCTACCGTACTGTCAGGTGACACAGCAACAACGGCATTATATCAAATCCAGGATTTTTGTTTTGCCTGACAAGTGAGAAACCAGTGGCATACCAATACCTGAATAAGGCCATGTCATACGGTGGAGCGTATCCTCTTCCTCCTGGGCCTTGTGTCGATCAGAGTCCCCTGTCCGCACATGTGAAATGGCGGCATCGTCCCCTCGAGACTTATTGTTCACACCAGCGTGCCGCACAGGCAGCGGTTCAATAGCAACTTGCTCCCCAACATGCTCATCCCCAATCCCAACAAGTACACGTAACTGGGAGACTCTCCCCTTTTCAACCAATTTCCGTCGAAACACCACAGGGTCCCCCTGTCGCGGCTTAGCTGGACGAAGAGAAAACGATGAAACACGTGCGTTTGCGTGGTCCGCACTAGACTCCTGCAAAAACGTGCCTTTGCGTGGTCCGCACGAGACTCCTGCAAAAAACGTGCCTTTGCATGGTCCGCACAAGACTCCTGCAAAAGACTAAGTGAACCAGAATGCCCCAAAAAACTCCCCTCCGAGTCATGACTGTCACAAGTGGAACTTCCACATCTCGGAATGCACCCACCTTCAGATCATCATCATAAACCTCCAGAATCAGCTCATCTGCATGCCCAGCATAAACCCCTGCCACTGGGCCAGTTGCCACCATTCACCATCGTGAAAGTGCCATGAAAAATTTTGTCATGGCGCACTGCGCCTCACCCCCAGAAGGGAAATCCACTCCAGATCCCCCTCCTGCGCCCCCCCCCCAGACTGAAACAAGGCCTGTATAGGGTAATTTGAAGTACATGGTCCCGTCCCCTTCGTCATGAACCATAGGTGTAGTAGCATCACCTGTCTGCCCATCCTGGACGGCGGTAGCGTCCCCTCCAGACTCAGCATGCCCATCAGCTTGCCGCACCGGCAGCGTCCCAAGAGCAACTTGCTCACCAACAGCCCCATCCCCAATCAATAGATCGAAAGCTCTGACGGGGAGACTCTCCCCATATTGCCACACCCACCACCAACCCCCCGTACCTGTAGGCAACTGCAGCAATGTCCGAAAAATGCCATAAAATCGTCATGGCGCACTGCGCCTCACACCCCAGAAGAGGAATCCGCTCCAGATCCCTCTCCTGAGCCACCTCCCCAGGCCGAACCGCCTCATGCGCAGTCCGCAATGTCTTCACAAAGAAAAATGACAACGTCACTGCAGGCGGTAAAAAAGGCAGCCCCTACCACCCCTCCGTGCAAAAAACCCATCCACGACCCAGACAGACCGTGAAGCAGGGGCATTGGGGGGTGCGAAACAGCTAAGGAAAGCTGCTCACCACGACAGGGCTCGCTCCCCCCACCACTTTTATTTGATGTATTTACCTATGCATTTTTATATAGCGCGGACTCCACCCGAAGGTGTCAGAGCGCCCCACAAAAGGAACAGAAATGAAACACAATGAGAAACATTACAAAAGCATACGTTACGTTACCCAAGGCAACAGCGACACCCGTGATCAAACAAAATACATGAGGCAGCAAACATTGTGAGCAACAAAAAATACAGGAGGCAGCAAAGGTAATAGTGACAACTGTGAGCAAACAGAACACATGAGGCAGTAAAAACCGTGAGCAGCCAAAAATACACGAGGCAGCAAAAAGTGCACAGGAGGAAAAAGTGACAAGTGCGCAGCCACAAGAGAAAACAAAGCATCATTTGAGGTACAACACTGCAAAAGGTGCTAGACACTCAGGCACAAGAACAAGCGCCATGCAGGCAAAGGTGGCACCCGTGCCAGCATCAAAGGCAAAAACATGTGAGAGGTAGCAAACCGCGTGCCACAAGGGCAAAGCGGTGCATGCAAGCCACACAAGGGCACCAAGCACAAGTACATGGAAAAAACGCCCCTACCCACACCCACCCAAAGAGCAGCCCGCCCAAAGGACTGCCCCCCGCCACCACCAGCCGCCCCCCAGCGGGCCCCCCGCCCCAGAGAGGGGCAGAAAAGACCCCTGGAGGAGCGCCCGGCGGCGCGGGGGCAGCACCAACCAACTTGCGCCCGGCCCCCCCACTTACCGGCTCATGGGGCATGGCAGCAGCGCCGTCCGTCGAGTCGACGGTGTAGACAGGCAGGCAGAACCGCCGAAGCCATGCCTCCAGCCGCCGTCCTGAAAGGACGCGCGCGTCCAACCAGTGCCACCAGAAGCTCCGGCCACAAGGGGGGGGGCACCCCCGGAATGGATTATGCGAGCCCACCCCACCTCCGCAAAACAAACTCCACTGTCCGCCTCCCGCCGAAAAGCCCTCTCTAAACCCTGCCCTGGCCCTATATATAGACTCTCTCCCTAATTAACCTCACCTGTGGCCAATCCGTCCGCGCGAACCTTCCCAGGGAGAGACCAGCTTGCGCACGGCTCTCCCTGGGTCCCCCCGTCTTGAAAACATCGAGGCGCGAAGTATGATAAATATAATGACATGTGTCCCAAGGCTTCATGCTTATATTTAGTTTTATAAAAGTAAATAGGTAAACACTACAATTAATATTCTAAAAAGAAGAAGAAAGACAGTCAGTAATTGACTTGGCGTGATCATATATTGGGTTGACAATGAGCCGGAAAAAACGGTACTTCGAATGAAATGAACAAGAGGGGAAGCTGACCTGACCCTATCTAGTACAGTTTGATAGTCTGGATCAACCAAAATACCAGAATCAGCCATAGTGCCATAATATAAGTGTAATCAAGGAAGTGGAAACGAGAAATGGTGTACTGACATTATCTGATGTTGTATTTGATCGAGTTTTCCCAAGGGATCTCATTATTCAACCCCTTGGTATTTGCAGATAAGGTGAAAATCTTCCTTGGTTTATTTAGCCTGATTTTCGACAGGTAATTGTTGCCTAGGAAGTTTTATTGTATTTGGAAAATAATAAAAACACATCAGAAATGTTGAAGAAAGAAGTCTATATACTGAGTCAACAGCATCACCCCTTATAAAGAATTCTTAATTTTGTCCAAAACTCCAAATTTAGAATCAAAGTTCACTATCCTAAGTCGTTCTTCCAAGCCAGGGGAGGGGGGTTGGATGGATCTGAGTCATGGTCCTGGCTCAGGCCAACCTTGGTATCACTTGTCCCCACATCAATGGTAAAGACCTCCTCTGGTGCAGATGTTAAATGGCAGAAGGGACAATAGGAATTAGGATGGGTTGGGCAGGTAGATGCAGCATTAGCCCTCCTATTAAGGAGGTCATAAGGCCACATTTAGTCCATAGCTTCTCAATGACTATCTCTCAGTGTATCTGGACCTCTCCAACTATGCTCTAGATATCCTGAAAGATCAGTCCCTGAATCTGGTTGCTTCTCTTTAGGACTGTCGCCTTGAGAGAAAACAAGGACACATAATCTGGGAAAAAGGAGTAGGCTACATAAGAGAGCTGTTTGGTTTCAGAGGCTGAAGTGTCTCTAGACTGATGATGTCATTCTCAGTGGACACTTGGAGAAGGAGATGATGTCTGTGCAGGGGTTCCAGCTGGAGACCCCAATTGTATAGTGGCCTCTGGAGTTAAGATTTGGTGGGTGCCAATCCAAACTGTAGTGGGCTGTTCTTTAGACTCTGCTGGCTACTTTTACTCAAGGCCAAGATGAGCCCCAATATCTGCCTCTACCTGGCTGGTGTCCACATGGTCACCCTCACAATTGCCTTGTGCCCTCTTCCTGGAGTTTTTGTTGTGACAGATTTTGTTTGTCTCTGGTCGGGTGCAGTCTCCCTGTTTGTGTGGGCTTCCTCCTCCTTGCTCTTGACAGATAACTCCTGTGCCCACCTCCCAGTCATGGATCTTCTTCTTTCCTCTTGAATTTGCTCTGCTGATCTTTGGCTAGCCCATTCTGCTAAAAATGAAAGTAAAGAAAGACAATAAAAACATCAATTCATACGTTCAGTAGTGCATAACAAATGCATTTTATTTTAAACTGATTTTATTTCAGTTAATACAAGAACTGGCATTGTGGAGTCTTTACTAAACATATAGCAATCTAATGTTTCTATAGTTATTGATAACTTTCAAATCGTAATAAATGATAATTTCCAAACATTTTTGAAAATCAGGCATTCAATGGAGGAAAAAGGATTGGTCAAAAAGAGTTTTTATTTGCATAATCCTGTAATTTCATTTTTTTAAATATGATTTGCAACTTTTGCAACACATTTCCTATTTAGATTGCAGTGTATTTGTACAAGACAACAAAGAATTCTAAAGCAGTGGTTTCCAAACATTAGACCCACAAACCAGCTTTTAGAACAACAGTCTTTCGTGACGCCCTATCTTTAATGGACATGAGACTGGTGATTTTTTAATGTTACTAAAGCATCGTGCGTTGGCACACTGTCATTTACAGACAACACATTTTCCATTGAAATGGCCACTAATGTTCCATAGACATTACTTTCACTCATAAAACTATATTTCACTCAATGATAATGTGTAGAAACTGAGTTTTACTGAATATTTATAATTTGTGCACCACCTAGTGTCTTAATGTGTTTTCATCCTATTAAAACCTATTTCCATTGCACTTCTAATTGTAAAAAATTGTGCTACGTTTTTGCTTTACTATCTGCTGATTTACAAGTTGCATTTTGTTGGGTGTTACAAAAGAATGACATGTTACATCCTTTTCTTTCACACACCAATTTCCCAGCAAGATTGTCACATATTTCACTTTACTTTTCTACCTCTGACTGCATATTCAGAACGGTTTGCATACAGCAATCCACATGTTAAAAAAGCAGCAATTTCTCAGAAGCCTGATACTTGACCTCTGACTTTGAAGAGCAGCAAATGGATCAAGATAATAAACAAAATGTAAAGGCTTCTTTAATTATTGCTTAGACTTTTGTGACCTACCAAAAATCAGCTAACTATCCACCAGTAGGTTGCAACCCAGTTTGAGAAGCACTATTAGATTATAAGAGTATATCATAAAGTTCATTGTAATATAACATTTATGAACATTTACTTAAAAAAACAAATAGATTTTTTAATGTTTTGTGGAAAGAAGTATGGTGTTTGAAATATAACAGTTCCCAAACGTTTTAAGTTTTTTGCTATCTCAAAATGTAAAATTTGAAAATGATTGGGTGGCTCTTGTTTTGTTCCTCAGCCATGTTGGGAGTTTTAGTAAAGAACGAACTATCAAGATAGAGGAGGATGCTGTTCTGGTTAAAGGATGGCTCTGATTGACCAGAAAATAGCTGAATTCCTCTTCTTGTAAGTTATTTTCTATGTGTGGTGGTAGGGGGAGATTTCCACCCTCACTATAGAGCATGTCATGTTTGTTGATGACCCTAAATAAAACAGAATTGCCTCATGATGGTATATATGGATTGTGTGGTGGTCCAACATTTATAATTGGCAATAGATTGTCCAATCTCATAAAAGCAGCAATTAAACTAAACGTTCAGAAAAAATTAGTTAACTAGTCAATCCCACACTAGCATTCCCTGGCATCTGTTTTGCACCCTACCCCAGGTACCTTGATATAGACATAGACCAAGGGCAGGAGCCACATGAAAGCCCCTCACAGCATGCAACAGGCCACAACAATCAAGCACTCAACTTCTAGGAAGCACATCAGCGCCCCCGGACCACACAGTCAAGAAAACTGATTTGTAATTCAAGGATCCCAAAAGCGTGTTTAATAATGGCTCATGTATGTATACATGCTCTGTTGTACCTCTATTAATGTAAGAAGGTTGGACGTCTGAAGTGTGTGAGGAGATGGGAGAGAGAGAACACTCCAGACATCAACTGCAACAAAGATACGTGACATTTCTTAAAAGTGGGCTCTATTCGAAATTAAATATATCAACCCTACCTACTTGCAGTATGTGTCAGGGTAATGTGTCTGAATGGTGCTGTGCGATTAATCTGTATATTTGTGATGGAACTCCCTAGAGTGAGATGTTCCTTGCCAATGAGCCACATATTACTTAAATCTCCAGCAACCAAGTGGCATGGAAGAGGTGACTACCTGAAGATGTAGCTTTTGTGTGTACTACGCATTTGTGAAGCAGCCTCTAGCATCACAGACAGCTTGCATATTGATAATATGTCAGCATATGCTGCAGAAAGGGTGTGACTATGGTAAGATGGTTGAAGAGCCATGTGGGTGCAGTCAATGGTCCCTAACACACAAGCGAAGTAGGCATAACATTCTTCTGCCAATCTTTGCCTTTCCAACAGTCACTGTGGCATGGTGATATATTGGTGTACTTTTCTGTTGATGAAGCTCAGTACCTAATGCCATTACAGAGAGTGCTTTGCCTGTGAGATGTCTATGTTGTGTGAGATGACCCTCTGGATAGGTCCAGTGTCCATGAAATGGAGTGCAGCCAGTAATCTGACAACTCGCCCTGTGCAATTTACCCACTAGACTACTTTCTCCACTGGTTGGAAAAATAATAACACCATTTTAAAGGTGTGGGAGTAGTATTGTATTCAAAATTACCACCAAGGTAACTCCTCCTAACCTGAAATAACATGTATTCTTCTTACCTAATAAGAGATATTTTCTTTAAACAAATTACATTAAATACAAGTTCAAAAAAGTCATAATGTGCAGTGTCACAAATGGTTCTCAAGATCTCAGACTACATGTAGTCTTTAAACAGCATCATTCTTGTTATTCATAGTTCACTAGAAAACAGTGCTTGTACAGCCAACACGTTCTTTGCTGTATGAACACCGCTTCTTCAGGGCTGTAAAAAGTTAACAACTTACATTTCTGATCCATTGTTTAAAGCGCCTGATGTTTTTTGAAGATCTTTATATTCTTCTCTTTCCTAAGATTTCTTATTACTTAGGGGCTCATTACGATGGCGGAACGGTCGCCACTGCCGGCCTGGTGGTGGCAACCGCTCTGCCAACGTAACGTGAAAACCCCCCGCCACATTATGCTGGTGGTGGGTACTGCGGCGGAGGGAAAGTCCGTCCGCCACTTTTCCACCAGTAGCAATCATTACAATTGCCTGCCGGGTGGAGCAGGACCACTAAAATGGTGGCGTGCCAAGCAGGCACCGTCCGCCATATTTGGATGCCAGCTAAAGCCAGCCGTTCCGTGGTGGTTGAACCACCATTGAAAGGCTGGCCAGGATTGGTTCTGGGGCCTGTTGCGGGCCCCCTTGTGTTGGGGGCATGTGGGTGCACTGGGGGGCACCCATGGTACCCCCCCTACATTTCACTGCACCAAGTGGCAGGCACAGTGAAATGCACAACATGCTCTTTTTCTCATCGCAGCGGTGCTGCTGCCAGCACCGTCTGCCGCAATGTTAACAGTGCGGAATCTGATTGCAGTGGTGGTGGCCCCATCATATTTGGATGAGCGGGACCGCTGCACGCATTGCGGTTGGACCCAATCTCCGCTGCAGTGGCGGCTGGAGTAAATCCTCTAAGTCTCTTTTCTGGCTTTTGAAGAGTAAATCCCTACATGTTCTAATTATGCTGTAAGGACATGTAATATTTGTGAAGAAAAGAGTAGTCTTTCTACATGGTTTATTTAGGAAATCAAATTTCATAATTTATTATGACATTCAATGTGACTTTGAATAGTGTTTTGAAATTGTGTACAATGATGTTATACAATTGAAGTTGTTAACTTGTTACAGCCCTTTACAAGCAGTGTTCTTACAGTAAAGCATGTGTTGGCTGTACATGTGCTGTTTTCTAATAAACTATTAGTAATAACAATTATGCTGTCTAAAGACTACATAGAGGCTGAGATCTTGTGAACCATGTGTGATAAATTGTACATTAAGACTTTTTTGTAATATGTTCTAATGTAATTTGTATCAAAAGATTTTCTCTTCTTAAATAAGAAGAATACATGTTAACTCAGGTGAAGAGAAATTACCTTGTTGGCTGTGTTGAATACATCACTTTTAGACCTGTCAGCTTTGAGATAGTCTTCCCCCAATTTTTTTGTTTTTTGCCTCCACGTTTTGCTGAATCTTTTTGTTGGCCTTGGGACTCGGAGCATATTTCTACTGATGATCACTGTTAAAGTGTGCATGCTTCTCTCCTAAACATGTGTGTAACTGGTGTATACCTGTTTGTCATATTTAATTTACTTGAAAGTCCCTTGTAAGGTGATGTACCACATACCCAGAGCCTGTAAGTTAAATGCTACTAGTGGGTTGCAGCACTTATTGTGCCACCAACAGAAGTAGCCTTTCATACTTGTCTCAGGCCTGCCACTTGGCATTTAAAACTACTTGCCAAATCTTAAACTCACCTTTTTTTACTAATATAAGTCACCCCTAAAGTTGGCCCTCGGTAGAAATAAGGACAATGTGCTAAGGAAGTAAGAGGTAGGTCATGTACTTTTACGTTTTCAATGTCATTGTAGTGACAAACAGCCTATTTCATTTTTCACTAATGTGAGACCTACCCATCTCATCGGTTAGCATTCAGAATTCATTAATATACTTTTAAACTGTAATTCCTGATCACAGAGGAGTTCCTTTTTCATGTTTCATATGTTTGGAATGGTAATGATAATTCCTCCTTAATGGTGAAGTAGGATGTGACATTACTGTTTAAGAAATGCCACTTTTAGAATGCCGCTTTTAGAAAGTGGACATTTCTCTGCATGTACTGCTCTGTGTGTCTGACAGCCTGTCTCTCACCTCGGGTGCGTGACAGCTTCACTTTGTGCTTTCCCACTAGACAGCTACAATATAGGAAGGATAGGTATGTCTGAGTACTGATTTACATACATCTGCATTCTGATGGCCTTTCCTCTGCAGGATGAAAGGGGAGGGCTAACACTTCACTTGAACAGGTAGTTTCCTGACAACACACAAAGGGGTGCCTTACCCCCACATAGATAGTCTGTCAGAAAGGACTGGACTAAAAAGGGAATCTGAGCACTTCAGATAGCTGCTTTGAGGTCACCCCCACATCAATGGCACTTTTAGGTATAAGTACTGGGTCTCTGACCCTATCAAATCAGACAACACTGGATCTTGAACTGTACCTCTGCCGGAAGAACTGCTGTGCTGTTTAAAGGATTCAACTGGACTGCTGATCTGGAATGCCTGGTTTACTTTTTCTGACCCTGCTGCTAGATGCTTTCTTAATGTGCTGAAGGAGAGCTGGACTCTGGACTTCCCTCCAAGTGATCTCCAAGGGCATGTTGGGTTGCATTCTCTTGCTTGAGACTCAGAGATATCAAAGTCTCTACCCCTGGCTCACTGGAAGTGGACCAAATACTTGCAACATGGATTTCAACGCATCTCCCGTCTGCGTGGAGCAGAACCGGCGCATCAATTTGGATGCAGGATTAAAATGGCTGCATTGCATCAGAACCAGCGCTTTGCCTCTTGAGATGGACACGTTGGACAGCATATTGCTGCAGCTGCAGCATGGTGAGTTGGATGTATCACCTCGCTGGGTGGCAGAATCCGGCACATCACTCCACGCCTCTCAAATCTGGAATCCATCCTTGGAATTGACGCATCTCCTTCACTGAATGAAGAAGATCGAAGCATCTTGCTATTTGCGACAAGGAAAGGTACTTTGTAGACTGGGTCCTGTAGCTAGGCTGCGCTTCCACAGGGTCGGACTGAACTTTGGCTTTGCCCCTGTCCAATGCGTCCTACAGTAATCTTTTTAACACTACTTGCTTCTAAGTGTTTTACTGCATTTATTCTTTAAATATTCAATATTTAAACTTCTATTTTTGTCATTTTTGTCTTGTTTTGTTTATAATATAATAACCTATTTTTATAAACCAGTGTGGAGTATTTTTGTGTTGTATTCATTGTGTTACTGTGTGGGTGTGTTGCGCAAGTACTTTACACATTGCCTCTTTAGATAAGCCTGACTGATCTGTAAAAAACTACCAGAGGGTGAGCACAGGTTATCTATTAGTGTGTATCTAGCGTAACCTGACTAGGATTGTGGCTTCAGCTTGGACAGAGTGCATACTTTTGCCAACCAGAAACCCAATTTCTAACAAATACTACTACCCACTCCTTGTAAGTGAATCAGGGTATTGCTCCCAGTCTCCAACCATGTCATTGATCACTTTAGGTGAGAAGTGGTATCTGGTAATGACTGCTTCCCTGGACATGCCAAAGATGTTAATCATTTGCCTGTAAATCCTCTCTCACAGCCTCAAACAATTATCCCTCAAAATGAAGGGCAATGTAACAAACACATTTAATTACTTAGTGGAGGGTGGAAAGAATGTTTGGTTTGTGAGTACATTACTTATGCGGTAAGCCGGGATATATTTGGTTGATATTGAAGTATGTTTCACTTCTAGATGGGTGGCAGAGGTCAGACCAATCACTTGGTACATTACTAGGTGTGTTGCAAAGGTTGTAAGCCTTCTAATTCAAGAGAATTGGATGGAGAAATATGCATATTGAATATTAAAAAGCCTTGCAATAACACTACACATGATTTCCTTCAAAAGCAACAACATTATTGGATTTAAAAAAAAAAGGTTCCTTTATTTTCCAATAAATTTATCTTGCTACTGATTGACTTACTTTTTTTTATTTGAGAGTGTTTTGCAGTGCTAGTGGTTCGCCATGTGTGCAGCTGGATGTACTCCAAAGCAGAGACTGAGTACATTTAATTTTGTTTTTGGGTTCTTTTTGGCTGCAGTGACTTAAGAATTGTAGTTTGTAAATATCAATGGGCTTTCCCTTTTGTGGGTGGGTGTTGGTCCCTTCCTAAGCTCCTACTTTACCCTCCCTAAATACCTTATTACTCACTCCCAAGGTCATTCCATTTTGTAGTAGGTATTCCCTTTTTCCTAGCTACTCCTATATCCCAGCAACATTTACTACAAAAATGTATGCATATATGTGTGAAGATTTCCGCAACTGGGGCGGAGATCTCCACATAGAAAAGACAGGAGTGTTAGAGGTGCAGACCTACACAAATATTTTACTGCATAGGATTTTGTAATGCATGAGTAGTACAATTGTAGTGCTAGTAAACATACTACAGAGTGCAGTTTGTAAATAGGCCTACAGGGCCTTTTCGAAAGTAAACTTACACATGAGTAAATCTACATGTGTAAGTTAATTTATGAGTGTAAAGTTCCTCAAAAAGGGTATAATTACATGTTCCATCTTTTAAATTAACGTGGTGAAGCTTAATTTACTAGTATAAAGTTAGCATTATTACTTGTAACTTTTCACACGTGGGCTGAGATCTTCACCAACTAGGCGGAGATTTGCCTCCCATAAAGTATAGGGAAAAGTTTGTTAAAGTTAAAAAAAATAGTAAAAATATATTTAAGATAACTATCATTGTAAACTAATTTAAAATATTTATTTTAAATGTAGACCAAAATTTGAAAAATGTTACCACATTATTAACACATTTCTGAATTAAATATTTATTTTGAATATATTAAATTACTTTTATTCATATTACTTTAATTTAAAATCGCAACTAAAGAAAAACATATTTATTTATTATCTAGTAACAATTATTAAAAGTTGTGTACAGAATCAAATAAACCTAATTACTTTTGGTTTTTTTTTAACTTAAGTTACATTCATTTTTAAATGAATAAAAAATATTGAGAAATTGTATAATATACTAATAATTATAGTTTATTGATATATTAAATACATATATAAAATTAAATTAAAAGTATTTATAGTTTTAATATGTTAAAATAGTTAATTAAATTTAACATTAGCCCCTATGTGCTTTTATTTAAAATACATGCCTCCAAGATGTTCTATGGGAGGGTGTTGCATTACCGGCAGTTGCCCATCTGTGGCGCTCGACTTACTGAAGAACATTAACAACTGTTTTTGGGTATATTTTGGCTGTAGTAATTATAAAAGTACAGTTTGTGAATTACAATGGCTTTACTCTTTGTGGGTGAGTGATGTCCATCCCTAAAGCCCTCCATAACTTTCCCTTAAAGCCTCCTTACTCCTCCCTTAACCCCTATTGTTTAGTAGTAAGTATTCCCCATTTTTCAGCCACTCCTGAGTTTGGAGAGGCTAAAGGTGTTGACCTCCACATGTAGGTTTGTGAATAACAGTGTTAGTATATTAGTATTATTGTATTACTATTTTTATTTGTTCCCTGTATTTTATTAATGTTCAGCAAACAAACAAAAAAAGCAATAATAAAATTTAAAAAACACATACAATGATTATCAGGAGACCCAAATAAGTGTAAGTATGCCACATATACATTAAAAAGCATCAATAACATTTGATCAAGTATGTATGCAAAAAGCTGGAGCAAAGAATGGTTGTACCAAAAAATCCAAGATAAGACGTAAAGTTTACAATATGTTTATGACCTTAGGGGATGTTGATCAAATGTACAAACTGTCACGAAGAGCACCACACAGTCATATTGACACTATGCATAAATCACAGAAATACTAAAAGAGGCATATAAAGATTGAAGATTCGTAGGTATATTCTATAATAAGATATAAGCCATGATAATACAAATACAAAGAAGAAAAAAAAATGAAAGAGAAAAACTAGGACTAAAATGGAAGACAGAAGAAGAAAATAAAGAAAGAAAAAATAGGGGGTGCAATGGGTAGAGGAGAAGCGCCTTGGGGGTGTAAAGTTCAAAACTTCCGTAGGAGGAAAAATTACGGAGTGGTACTAAAGAATCCATTATCATACAGCCATAAAGACTGCCAGTGTATGCCAAAGTGATTGTGGTGGGAGAGTTGGTTTGGGGGAAAACAGCTAGACTTTTACGTATTCTCCTAAGGTAAGTGACCCATGCCGAACAAATATGGAATAAAACGTTGTTCAGAGCTTTCTAATCTAACAAGAAAACTTTAACTACCATTGTCAAAAGAAGCTCTAATAAAGCTATATAAGTATCAGATAACCCCAAACAGGTGTTCAATACATATGAGCTCAATGTGATAGGAGGGATAGAGATGGGAAAGGATACCCTAAAAATGGAGGTGATGTGATCATGATAGCACAACTTCCTTCGATATCATGTTCCACTGAGATTATCGAAGACTGGACAGTTAGGTGATGAGTGTGATAACACCATTCTTTTTTTTAACTAGCTGGGAAACAAGGCTAGTCAGAGATTGGGCTAGAAATCAGGGAAAGAGCATGCTTGTGACCAAATTTGGTTTCCTGTAGAAAAATATTGTCCCTCTTGAGATTAATTATACTCACAAATAGGTAACGTGATGGTTTGACTATTAGGCTAACATACTAAGGTGTAAGTGCGGGGAAAAGGGCAATACTCTTATTAAGATGGGAACCCTCACTCACCCAAAGGTGACATGCTTCATCATTGGGTTCCCTCTTGCACATTGTGACCGCAAGGTACACAGTGTAGGCTACAACTCTCCCTCAGGAGAGGAGCGCGAGGTGTTTGCAATCAACCAATGGAAGACGGAGTGAGGGGCAGAGTGCAAATAATGAAAAATACAAACAGTGAATTAAAATTAACTCACGGGCGACAAAGATAACTTTAATAGGTGTCCCCAATGGTCAGGGTTAAAAAGCTCAGTGAAAAATAGGGGTATAAATGTTCCCTATTGGGTTATGGTTGAAATGTTTCTGTCTGTGTGACCAACTGGTTCATGGCATTCTTCAGGACCCACTTGTAGTCACTCTGCTATTTTCGTGAAAAATAAAAGTAAAAATTTGAAAAATACCATAATCTAGTTTAATGGCATCAGTCAACGTGGTACCAGCAGCAGTCCGGTCCACTGTTTGTGAAAAGTATGGACATTCAGTTAGAATTGTTTCATAGTATGTAAACCAAATAAACCTCCCACATTGTATGTGTACGCAAACACCGTTGTGAACACCACCTCACAGCACACGTGATAAGCAATTCAATATTGCATGCCTGAGTGGTTAGTTGGCTCACCACTTCAGTACTATTAGTGTACCTCCACCTTCTAGAGGTCCTTTACTGACAGATCTCAGGAGTCTGAAGGTGTACAAATAAAAAAAGGAAATTAGACTTCAAAAGACACAGAACCTATTAATTTCAATCACTTGTGTTTAGCTTATTATGTATTGTGTTGTTCCTCTTGCTTCTTTGTATGTAATGAATATTCACTACTACAATGGGCTTGCAACATTTCACATGTTATTGCAACGGTGTACAGTATGTGTCTATATCTTATCCACTATTTCTCAATATAGATAATGATGTATGTTATGCTTACATCATATGTACGAGACGCTCATCTCAGTCGGTTATACCATTCACCTTCTTAAGTATCACTCATGTCCCAGAGCAGTTAACTCAATCAAGGACCATCCCCCCTCAATAGGAGTGTTTACGTCACATGGGACGAGTATGCAGTATAACCTCATATTATTGTTACTGAGCTCTTACTGCGTGTTACGCGTACCTTCATTCTACTCATACATATTCAGCACTTGTACAGCACTAACAGCATCTCTACTGCCCAATCGATATCAAAGAACATACTTAGGACTATCATACACGTCAGGGCAGACACCAGGGCATTGTGAAGCAGGGTCTATTTTATCATATAGTACCCGAAGCCCATTCTGCAAACACCTGGGCCATCCTTGCCACGTCAGCCAGCATGAAACCCTTACATAGGCCCTGCCGCCTCCATCTGTAGGCCTTTGTAAAATTGACCAGAGTTCTGAATGCAGCAGGCTCTAAACCTCTGTGACCTGAAAACTCAAGCAGCTTCTCTCTGTGAAGCACCCTGCCCATACCCCCACTGTCTTCGTGTGATCAGCTCTCTCTGTGGAACCTAGTGATCATTCCTCTTTCTCACACCTTTTCTCACACTGGAAGGACACAGAAGTTCTGACCACAAGAAGACAACTGATCTTGCAAATACAGAACTTCTCACAGAGTAGGGAACAGGAGAGTAAGTGCTAAGACAAACAGGGTGTTGGCGAACAAGGCGTTAGCCTACCTATTCTTTTTATAGATTATCATTATTCTCTTGCTAGCTCTATGCAACAGAATATGTGTACTTTGCGTGAGACACTGACCCCATACCAGGTGAAGTTCTGCCTTTTTGTAAATATGTATTTTAATTCCCATAAAATGAACGTCTTTTGGTATTATTGACATCAGTACAACTGACCAGTTCTGCATTTTCTGTTTTTAGGGGTATAAGAATAAAACCCACCGGTCACTCTTTGGACTATCCCTGTCTTGTGCTGTAGGTCACAGACTGTGGATACTCCCCAAGAGCTCTTGCTTTGTTTTTTTAAAGATATAATTGAACTTGCCATATATATCTGCTATTTTGTGGTTTCTTATTTGGAATGTAATACTTATATTGCAATTGTAAATCAGTTTCTCTTGTTTAGACATGTGTCTTTTTAGCATCTCAGCCAAAACCTGTTTTATTTCTTGAGAATTATTTCTTGATCAAAGCTGTGTATTTATATTGTATTTACAAATATGCCTTTGAGGGGTTAAACTGTTCACTTCATGTTGCTTTTCTGAAGTGTCTTTCTTCTAACAATTTCAAATGCTTTCTGAAGTTCCATTGAAAGTCACATAAAATAATGCCTTCTGATAATGTGATTATCTGTGAAAACAAAGTGATTTTATTCTGTATCCAGGTATCATTTCAATGAAACTGTGCCTTCTAATAAATTGGTTGAACCTTTTAGCTTGGTGACTGTGACTCACACGTTTGCTTCCTTCATTTTAGTATGGCATCCCTGAGCACCCCGGCTCAAGTTAGGCTGCCCCAAAACCCTCCCTCCAACAATCCTCAACCACCCGGACTAGCGTGATTCCCAGCAGCTCTGGTGCAGGACAGAAACGGCACCACCTTACCTCAGTCTCTATTGTCTACCTTATCGAAGTAAAGATCGAAGGGGGAGAAGTGCTCATCACCGTCCAGTTATCAATGTTTCTTATGCTCACAATCACTCTTGAGATTAATGCAGTAGTCTAGTATCTTACATTTTACTTAGTGGTGTTGGCCTTTAGTATTAATAGAAACAATCTTCAGATCAGGCATTAGGAGGAAAATAATGGATCAAAGCCTAAGTTGGGATGTTGTCGCCCACAGCAAAGGGCCCCATTAATGGACGCATCCACCATTATAAAGTACTGACTCCATAGCACGAAGGGAGAAGAAGAGAAGTAAGGGAAAGAAAGTGAGTACACAAAAAACACAAACAAGAACACCCACCCAGAAGTCATCTCTGAGAACAGAGATTGCAAGTTCCTAGGGACGAAGTACAAACCTAGGAGGCTGTGCTAGCGGCCATGTGATGGATGGAATGCAGAGCAAACCACTGTGCCGAATATCTATCAAAGGTGCTTTGAAAGAGTTGAGCTTATCAATAGGTAGGGAGACATTATATGGAGGATCACCAACTAGATAGTAATAACTAACCACTTCAAAGATTAAGCAAATCGAACGCATTACAAAGCTAAAAAAGACTAGTTAAAATAACTGGAAAACATAAATATTTTGTCATCTACACATGGACCTCTAGCACACAAAAGAGAGTGGCATGAATATAGGCACCCACATATCTATTATCCATCACAAGAAAGACAGTTAACCAGGCAGAACATACCACAGAAAAAACTGAAAAAAGAGATCACAAGTCATTTATAGCACTTCCCCTAAAATCAGCGAACCCTCAGAGAGGTTGTGTGTCGATTGATAGGTTGGCTAGTACTCACATTAAGAAGCCACTCCCAAAAGACACTTGGCATGTGGAGAACAAAGTTGGGGGCATCTAGATGTGGTATATAAATAAATAATACCGGATCTAGGTTTGACTAGGCATAGCAATAACAGATAGCTCAACAAATAAGAGTCAAGATTCGAGGTAGTAGGAGTTTGCAGGTTTATTACAGCATAAAGGACAGGAACAGGACAACCTGCATAGGAATAGGATGGCAGGGCCCGGCAGCTGCCGGGGCTGGATCTGGGATGAGCGCGCTAGCTTTTAATAACAATACACAAGTATATATAGTAAAACAGTTGCATTACAGTACATATGACAGGCGGAGCAGTGGGTGGAGCAAAGGGTGTGACGCGTAGCAGTCGCGAAAGATAAGGGTGAAAGTGGGTGTAACAGGGCGTATACATAGATATGTGATGCAAACGTAACAGAATATGTCATGAATAGGGCGGAAACATGGAGGGGGCTACCTAAGGAGCCGGGACCTCTAACCTGATGGTGCGCGCAAACTGGCAATGACGTGTTACTAGGAGAAGCTGGGGGCTACGAACTCTGTGCTAGGAGCAGAGACTGAAGTCTGGAGAGTCAAGGCGACATGTACCTAAACAGTATCTAGTATCTGATGTTTAGAGAACATGTTGATATAAACTAGAAGTCAGGAGGGGAAAGGCTAACTTGATTCTAAGACTGGAGCATGCATTATTCTACATGTAGTGCGTGATGAAGAATATTAAATGACCATTAAATACAGTATTTCTCTTACATGGAGACGTAAAGGCTAGACAATGACGGAAACTATTGATGCGATTCAGTAGCTTTAGGAATGCAGAGAAGGAGGGCTGAACTGATAACTAGAATCATAACATACTCTTGGCAGACTCAGAGGTAGAGCCAGGCTGAACCGGGCACTGCGAGGCAGGAAGCAAGTGAAGGGTCAGGGATACAGGTGGGGGCTGTATCGCTCCTCAGCGAGGGCTCAGGAGACAGGAGCTGAATCTGGTGTCCAGGCCCTTTTGAGGCCTAGAAACGGGGACTTTACAATGGAATAACGTGCACACTGAGAAACGTGGCAACGTAACTTTACATAGGCCTGGTATTCGTAGTTTTCACGAGAACTGGAAACTGGCATACTAGAGATGGACACAGCTATAATTGCGTCTTTAATTGAACATGGGGATACATATGCATATTAATCATGCACACATAACATATGATGGAGGACGCGTAGGGACACAGAACATGGCAAAATTTACTTTTCCACATTCCCTCCTTGTCACTACGTTTCCATCAGGAAACATCAATATTCATGATACCATCTATCATTTCATACAGCATCAATTGTTCGTCTCGAATTTTCTTGGAACGGGATTTAGAACGGGACTTGGGACTAGGAATACAAGAGGTAGCACAAATGCCGCAAATCGCAGGGCCACATTGTATACAGAGGCAGCAACTGAATATGATCGCTACTGCAATACCTAGAAAGGACAATACTTTCCATCCCCAGGCGGAAATTATATTCCAGAACCAACCGGACCATGTCCAGGTGCCTGGATCTTGGTGTAACAGATGGGCAATTTTATGGAGTCTGGTTATAGCTGAATAAACAGACGGCGCGTTATTTGGAATGAAAATGCAGCAACTAGATCCGATGACTCTACAGGCCCCGCCCCTATCGGCCAATATGACGTCAAGGACGAGACGATTCTGTAAAACGACAAATCTCATAGCAGATTGCTCTTCAGTCAAATTACCTAGGGCAGAGGCAGTCTCATTAACTACTGCTTCAAGGGTTCTGGTTAACCTACGAATTAGCTTGCTATTCTGGATAGGGCCTATAAAAAAAAAGAAACCTCTATTGAAATCTGTATACTGTTCTAGAGCAGTTTCAGTATAATCGACAATCGGGGACTCGATCTCCCTTGTATGTCTAATGTGTACTAGATGTGCGTTTCTATGATAATCAGATGGGGCTAGGAAAACAGGTGGCAGTAGGAAGGCAATGTAACAGGTTCCCTCCCAATCGAGGGGCAGACGAACATATGCAGTCTGACCACAAATAAAATAAGAATGACGTGAAGCTTTAAAAATAGATTTCCTACTGTCACTATACTTGACAATAGTAGTACAATCACTATGTCCTACATGTACGGAACCATTATTTCGGACACATAATTCACCTTTGACTGGTAGTACTGAAATAGCAGGTAAGTCTGGAGTAGAATCAGACTGAACATTCAGGACCATGAAATTCGAAGAATAATTTCCTAAATTGTAAACTTCGTTTTCTAGATCTAACCCTGTTCTGTGGGGAAGACCTTGCTTGTCTGGGAAACATGTACTGTTAAGGAAAGACATATCTGTTGAGGATGACGTTAACGTGGACCATGCTCCACACGTACCATTATGTGAAAATGGATAAGGAAAGAGTGGCAGAACTCCCTTCGGTGTCTGGAAAGGGGGGAGTCGACCACACACCCAACAATTAGTGGCATTGCTGGTCTGGTGTGAATAATGTAACATGCGGATAAAAGAATTGTTACGCATAGCGAGGCGGTAAGAGAGTTCATGAGGAGGCAGATCACTAAACGTGTGCTCTACTGTAACATTAGAAGACTTATTTACATGAGGAACTGGAAAATACAAGTAAAATGCATAACTGGTGCAGGAAATCATAATGCTGAGAAATAATATGAAACTTAGAAAAACGATACATCGGATTGAGTTTTGACTAACTCTCTCACTATGGGGGTCTATTTTATACATGTCAGAAACCGGTCTAACCGTTTCACCTAGGGGAGGACTTAGACAATCAAACTGGCTGACTTATTTTACTAGACCTTAACTTTTTCTTATACTCCTGTTGCGGAGTTGTCTCTAACAGGGAGGGTGCAATATCATTGTCTTTTGCGGGACAGTCCTTAAGAATAGTACTTTGGCAGTCCTTTAAATCCTCGGAAATGTTCTTTGAAACTGGTTTCAATCCATAAAACTTTTTGATATGCGAAAGATGCACCCAGCCTTTGCGTCCCTCCAACTTCACGGCTGTACGGGTGGCCAGGAGGACCTGTCGGGGCTCCTTCCAGCGAGGCTCCAGCGGACTTGAGCGATCAAAATTTCGCACTAGGACCATGGATCCGGGAACGATTTCATGCGGTGCCACCTCGGTATTGTCTGGAAAGGCGGCGGTAACCTGTGAACGACAAGAGTTGAGGGCAGACATCAAGGAAGCTAGGTAATCTGTCAGCATATTACTTGAAACATCTGTAATACTTCGGGGTCTAGGAGTACCCCACATGTTAGGGGGGCGGCCGAAAACGACCTCATACGGGGACAGACCTGATCTGGAATGTGCGACCATGCGCATATAGAACAGGGCAACTGGCAGAGCTACTAGCCAGTCCACACCTTTCTCTTTACATACTTTGGCGATGCGAATTTTCAGGGTCTGATTATGTCTCTCTACGAGACCAGCTGCTTCTGGATGGCGTACACAATGGAACTTCCACTGGTACCCTAACAACAGGGAAACATGTTTCATTAACTCAGATGAGAATGGCTGGCCGTTGTCAGAATATACGACTCTAGGGAGTCCATAACGGGGGAAGAACTCACGAACCAACTGCTTGGCAGTAGTCGTGGCTGTGTAATCTGGGACTGGATATGCCTCTGTCCACCTGGACAAAGCGCATACAACTACGAGGACATACTTGAAACCTCGACATCGCTCCATCTGAATGTAATCCATCTGGAGGACTTCAAAAGGGTGGTCAGGGGGCTGGAATCCACCTTGTTCCACCGGGACACTTTTACCTGGATTAAACTGACAACATATCATACAGGTACGGACTTTCTGCTTGGCTGCAGCTCGTAAATGCTTGTTGAACCAAATGTTCTGGATACTGTCTAACATAGCTTTTTCTCCTAAATGTGCTGGACTATGTGCGGTATTGATAATGACTTGAACCATGGAGTCGGGGAGAAACCATGTGGTTTTACCCTTTGTTACCCATCCCTGATCTGTCTGGACCCCTCCTTGTTCGGACCATTTCTTGATTTCATCGGGAGTAGCATGTAACTGGATATCTATGACATCTTGTGTAGGGTTTTTAACTGTCATACATGTAGTCGGATCTGGAGTAAGTGTCTGTGTTGGCTTAACTGAAATGTCTGGAGCCTGTGCTGTAAGCTTGGCTGTGCGATCTGCTAGATCATTACCTTGGGAAATAGTGTCAGTAACTTTCGTATGTGCTTTGCATTTCATGATAGCAATGGATGTCGGTAAATGTATGGCATCTAACAGAGCTTGAATAAGGAGACCATGCTGAATCTTGGTTCCATGAGAAGTCATGAAACCTCTCTCCTGCCAGAGCACTCCAAAGTCGTGTACGACTCCAAATGCGTAACGTGAATCTGTGTAAATATTAACTTTCAGGTTCTTGGCGTGAATGCAGGCTTGTGTCAGAGCAGCTAGCTCTGCTGCTTGAGCAGACAGGGTGTCAATACGGTGTGTTTCAATAACTTCAGTGTCGGTAGTCACTGCATACGCGGCTACTAGTTCTCCTGTACTGGTTCTCATGCATGAACCATCCACATAAAGTGTCAGGTCGGGATCTGGTAATGGAATATCTGTCAGATCTTGTCTCGGCTTGGTCATGATGTTAACTACTTCCACACAATCGTGTGTGGCAGGATTTGGATTAGCTGATGGTAACAGTGTAGCAGGATTTAGAACGTTGCAGCGTCTGATTTCTATGTGTGGCTGGAACAGTGTCAATTCATAACCTGTTAAACGTGCAATTGTCAAGTGCTGAGTCTGTGTTCGGTTTAAAAGAACTTCCACGGAGTGTGGGACTTGTACTGTCAAGGAATGTCCTAAGACTATGGAATCACTTTGTCTGATAGCTAGTGCTGTGGCTGCAACTGACTTGAGGCACGCAGGCAGAGCCTGGGCTACAGGATCTAATGTGCTCGAAAAATAAGCACAAGGCTTGTATTGTCCTGCTTGATCTTGTGTGAGGACAGATAATGCTGTACCTTCGCGTTCAGTAACGAAAAGTGTAAAAGGCTTACTGTAGTTCGGTGTTGCTAGAACTGGAGCTTGACATAGGGCTTTCTTTAATTCATTAAAACTAAGTGTATGTTCAGATGTCCAAGGGAGAACAGTCGATACGGCTGCCTCCTGTGTCGTTAACTGTATCAGTGGTTTGGCTAGAAATGCATACTGAGGAATCCATTGTCTGCAATAAGAAGTAAGGCCGATAAAAGCACGTACCTCCTTCTGGGTCTTTGGCTGAGGAAGACTCGCTATTAACTGGATACGGTCAGGTGTCAACTGCCTACCCCACTTGGACAGCAAGTGGCCTAAGTAGATCACTTGCTGGACACAGAATTGAAGCTTCGAAGGGGACACCTTGTGCCCCATTTCGGCTAGGAAATACAATACTGTAAGTGAGGCTCGCTCCCAAGCACGTTCAGAACGGGCCGTGATCAGTAGATCATCGACATACTGGAGCAGGGCAGTGTCAGTTGGCATGTGAATGTTGTCTAGTTGTCTCTTAAGTGCTTGACTATAAATACTAGGACTTTCTGTGAAACCTTGAGGAGCGCGTGTGAACATATAGCTCCTTCCACTTAAACAAAATCCGAAAAGAAACTGGCTGTCTGGATGAATGGGGACACTGAAAAACGCGTTCTTGAGGTCTATGACAGTGAAAAATGTGGCTTCGGAATCAATGGCTGTCAATAGGGAAGAGATATCTGGGACAACTGGGTACTGGGGAATAATACATTTATTAAGTTCTCGAAGGTCAATCACTAATCGATATACTGGAGGTGCATTTGGATCAGTACGTTTCATGACAGGAATGATCGGAGAATTACATACATTGGAGTCAGTTTCTACCACTACTCCTTGAGCCATGAGCTCGTCAATAATTTTGGATAAGGCTGCTACAGCCTCAGGTGGCAATCTGTACTGTCTTATTCGTGGCAGGACTACACCTGGCTTGAGAGTCACACGATGGGGTGTGATTTGCATAAAGCCAACATCAGTTGGACCTTGCGCCCATAGATGCTGCGGAACATTAGACAATCTTGGATCAAAATCTCGTAATACATAGTGACCCTTGAAGTCACGTAGGAACAATCGTATTCCCTCTGGGGAACAGCATATGACTGCACCTAACTCTTTCAGTGTTTTAATGCCTAACAAATTCTCTGGACATGACTTCGTAAGTAACAGATCAGTAGTGCGGGACAATGGACCTACTTCTAGAGTAACTGGCTTTGAAATTTCATTTACAATAGGCTTTCCTGAAAATCCAAGGGAAACATTTCTTGAGCCTGAGAGCGGAGCCCCTGGAACTTCGGCGTGACTGATGGTGGTCCTACTTGCCCCTGTATCAATCAGAAACTTTCTGTCTTTCCCTAGTACTTGACTGTGAACATAGGGACCCTCTTGATCTACAGGTATCTCGATGAGAGGCAAGCCTACCTCCCTCTCTAGGCTGTTTCATGAATATGGCTGATACTCTGGATACTCTGACTGCGCATACTGATACATCTGCTGTGTAACATGCTGTGTTGCAGCGATAGGCTGCGGTACTGGAACTGTCTGTGGTGCATTCTGTGGCTGAGAAGTCTGTGAAACTTGCTCTTGTCTAGGCGGACGTGGTCTTTCTTTAGTCTTACCGGTAGCTATGTTGTGTTTCAGAACTGCACACTCGTTTATAAAATGACCTGGCTGTTTACAATAATTGCAGTTCCCTTTAACGGGAGCTGCAGGGTGACTGGCTTGATTCGGACCCCTCTTCTGACTGTCTTGAGGAACAGATTGTGCAACTAGTACTTTCATTTTCGTGTCTTTCATACGCTTTCTCTCGTGTTCTTGCTCTTCTCTGATTCTATTCTGGTGGTATTGAAGCATCTGTAACATCTGGGACGGGGTATTAGCTTGCCAGGTACTTTCGACTTTCAAAACTCGATTCTTAACTTGTGGACTTGAATTCTCGACTAGTTTAGTAACAAAAAGATGAGGGTATGACTCGCTACTTGTCTTGAGGCCACTGTTTATAATAAAACATTTTTCAAATCTAGAGTAAAAATCACTAGTGTCTTCGTCTTGTTTCTGTTTACATGCTGAGATTGCATCCCAGTCTTCCTTTTTAGTTGCTAATAGTCTGGGCAAAACTTGTATTAACAATTCTGGTAATTCTTTACATTTATCTCCAAGACCGGTACCTGGTACTCGTGCCTTGTCTTCAGCTTCTAGAACTGCCCAATCGATCTTTTTCTCTCCCACCTCCCATTCCTTTTCCTTGAGTTTCTCATATACCCCTGCGGGCAACAAGACTTTTAACATTTTAATGATATCTGGATACGTGTATTCTCCCATACGGAGCATGTCTTTTAATTCTCGGTGGAACCCTGCTGGATCTTTATCATGACAGGGAATCAACTTTTTCATCTCTAAGAGTTCCATCTTTGTGATCGGGGTGTAAACAAACACTCGTTCTAGTTCGCCACCCGTTCCTCTAACTGGGTGGACTTCTCGTAACGGATTCTGTCTGTCTATGTAAAAGGGTTTACTTTCTGGGGGTGAGACATGAACAAAATGCGGGTTCAGAAACATACTATATTTGTGGCGCTGTTCTAGAATGACACTAATTAAATCGGTACCTAAACCTTTCCATTTATACTGGAGTAACTCGTTCAGGACATCGTGTAACGGACCTGGATCAGAATGTTGACCCTCATACAAAGTAATGAGGTGTTGAATCATATACATACCCGCCAGTCGTTGCTCGGCTGGGGGCAATTTCAGAAACATTTGTGCCACTATTTCGTCTGGAAAAGTGGTAGAATCAGTAATCCATCGGACTGCTGATCGGGCTAGTTCTTGTTCATGCATAGTACTTAATTCACTGTAACCGATTCGTGATTTCAGAATGTGATCGGTAGCTTGAAATACTTGTTCCAGAGAACCTTGTTCTGGTGCTGGATGATGAAAAATTTTCTTGTGTTCTAGGCGTAAATGGCGGTCTGGAAATCTAGATTTTCCTACATACGCAATTCTGGCGGGATTCTCGTCCTCTACCTCTTCTGTAGAAGAGTCATTTTCTTTCTCGCTTACTTGTGCGGCTTTACGTTGTTCGTGTAACTTTATTATTTCTTTACGAATTTTCTTGTACATATTCTCTATACTACTGATGGTCTTATGCTTACCCTCGGCTATATTATCACTCCACCTTGTCAGGACTTTCATTTCGGCTTGATCTTTGGTCGGATAATCTTGTTCTCTTATTAGACAATTAATCAGAAACTTTAATAGCATGAGCTGGACTTCAACTTTTCTTTGGCACATGACGTCACTAATACTTTCTGGATCATTCCCTGTACGGATGAAACGATATATTCTGTCTAGATCTCCTTTCATATCTGGTAGGGTGACTAGATACTCGGTCACCTTTCTCACGCGTAATGAATATAAAACCATATTATCTTGTTTGAATATCTTTATTCGGTAATTTTTCACCATAAAAGAATACATATACATGAACATTTCAAAGTACCAATAAAAGATTATAAAATACAGTAAAAGCATGGACACCTCAATCGTCAATCTACTACAATAAATTCATCCTCAGCTTATGGAACCTCCGGAGTGTAATTTCAGTAGGCGGGAACGTGTCATCCATGTACTTCCCAAAAATTTAGCCACCCCACAGATCATACTGGCAGATGAAGAATCTGTAGAGAGGACACGTAGTGCCTGGCTATGGCACCTCAGCCCTAATTCCCTGCAGACGGCTTTCAACCAGAATTTCCGCGCCCCTTTATACGCTGGGCAGGCAAAAAACAAGTGAGCCACCGATTCCTTAGGGGCCGCACAGCCAGGGCATGCACGCGAGCGGGCATCTGTATTCGACCATCTCACCGTAAAGTCATGAACCGGGAGCGTCCCATATCGCAATTTTAGGTACAGCGCTCGATCCAATGGTTTAGTTATTAGGTCGAGAAAGGGTTCTAATTTTCGCACACACTTAATTGACAAAAATTGGTCAGTAAGTGAGCCCACATTCGTAAGCCTCGTAGCGTTACTCTGTACCCAATCCCAGTATAGTTTTTTTATAACATCTTTGGGTGGTGGCAATTGCAACTCCCATGCCTCTCTTAGACCCAAGCTGAAGGCTAATTCTTTCAGTTTATTTAGCCATCCTATTTTTTTGCAAGTGTCCAGTAATAATAGTTCATCCAGCCCTTCTGCATACTTAGCGAGCTCCTCAGTTCTTCTTAGGCGGGACCAGAATAGCAACGGGCGTAGCCTCACCAAGTCCTTTACTGTTTTCCTGCCTAGATCTAATCTTAGTGGGATCATTGGGGTGGAAGCGGGAAGAGCTACCACTTTCCTAAAAAAATTGTTTTCCGCTCTCATCAAGTCCAAAACCCCTTCAAACCCCCAGAGCTCGGAGCCATAAAGTGCTGCAGGAAGAATCTGACCCTCATAGATGGTCATAGCTGGGGAGACCGGTTTGCTGGTAGATTCACGGATCTCCTTCAGCGTCACCCCGGATACTCTTCGATGGTTTAATAACATTTTGGAAAGGTGATCCTTCCAGGTCATGCGGCTGTTAATCCGGACACCAAGATAGTCAAAAGACTCGACCAGCTCGAGGGGGGCGTTATTAAGCAAAAAATTATTTTTAAATCTTTTAGAGGGTGCAAAAGCCATCAATTTGGTTTTCGATGTATTGATAGTTAAGCCTCGGATGGTGCAGAAGGAGCTAAACCGATTCAAGAGTTTTTGTAAGCCCACCGGGGATTTGGAAATTAATAGGGTGTCATCAGCGAAGAGAAGTGTGGGGATTCTCTCCCCCGCCAGGGATGGGGCATCCGACTCCTCCCCCTTTAGATGGTCAACCACTCCGTTTACGAATAGGGAGAAGAGGGTCGGAGCCATGACACAGCCCTGACGTACTCCTCTCCGCACTGGGATCCTATCTGTTAGTTGCCCCTGGGATCCCCATCTAACCCTCGCATAGTTCCCCTCGTGCAGCTTTACGATTAGGCTCAGAAGACCACTGGGAAAACCCATCTCTCCTAGAATTTCCCAAAGTTTTGAACGAGGGACCAGGTCGAATGCAGTCTTGAGATCGATGAAGGCCATGTACAGACTGCCTTTCATGATGGTGACCGCCTTCCAATAGATCGCAAAAAGACGAAAGACCTGGTCCATCGTGCCTACCTTCCTTCTGAACCCCGCTTGTAAGTGGGAGAGGATACTAGCCTCCTCTATCCAGTCGTCTACTCTTGAAATGATGACCCTGCCGACCACTTTCTGGATTGTATCTAACAAACTGATGGGTCTGTAGTTCGCAGGGTCATCTCTAGCCCCCTTCTTATACACAGTAACTACCTCAGCCCCTTTCCAGGAATCTGGAACCTGGTGTCCCCTCGTGATCAGATTCATTATTACCGCAATTAGTTTGGCCCAGGCCTCTGGCTCCGCCATCAACAGATCTCCAGGGATCCCATCCTGCCCTGCGGCTTTCTTAGGGGTTAGGTTACTAATCGCCAACACTACTTCTGCGGCTGAGAATAAAAGGGCATTGTCATCTGTGGTGTCCCCATCACCCAGGCTATTCACCCCAGGACTAGTTGTTTCCTCTGAGTCTCCATATAGGGATGAAAAATGAATAAACCATTGCTGGCAAGTTATATGATCAGCCAATGGTTGCGATTTGCTCTGCCTTGTTCTATTAACCAATTCCCAAAAAAGGTTCGGGTTCCTACTGCTCACAGCATTGGAAAGATTCTGCCAATGCTGTTCCTCCCACTCCCGTTTGGCCAATGATAATGCTTTCAGATAATCCCTCCTGGCCGCTCTAACCAGTAAGGGGTCCCCCGAGAGCAGAGCTTTTGTCAATTTCTTCCTTTTATTCTTACAGTGATCATTGTACCATGATTTACAAAGAGTGGAGGGTATAGCAGGAGCCCTATTACTTTTCCCCTTCAGAATAAAAAATTGGCCAATTTGATCTATTGTAGTTTTATAGGCAGAGTTAAGGGAGGGGTGTTCACAATTGACGGACCGATTTTCACCAACCCAGATTTCTAAGTTGGAAGACAAACCCTCAACCAACGCTTTGATGTTTCCTATATCGCCCTCTTTAAGCTTAGCCTTATCCCATTTCAGTCTACGGTTATTATTAAATGGGATGACTTCTTTAGTTGATTTTGGGGTGACAATTGCTCGCCTGTCATTCAAAGCACCCCAGTTAAACTTACAACACAGAGGATTGTGGTCACTATCCTGGCTTGGGACGACCTCCATATCAATCAGGTCCGGCCAGAATCCAACATCCATTAGGATGTAATCGATTCGGGACGGCCCTGAGAGTCTATTAAAGGTCAATGCCCCTGACTGATCAGATATGGTCCTACCATTAAGGGCTCTTAATTTGTGGTCCCTTGTCAGTGCATTAATTTGGATGGCCCTAGGTGACCACTTCCTAATAGGGGGCAGGGAAAGAGTTGGGATAAACCATTTTGAATCCTCCTCTTCAATTCCTAATGGGTCGTCTCCGAGAAGGGGTTCAAATGTACAATTAAAATCACCCCCCACGAGAATTTTAGCTGAACAGGGGCAATTGGCTAAGGCCGAATCCAGGGCTGTTAAGGTCAAAGAGGGAGAGTCACCCTGTGTCCCTCTCGCATAAACATTAAAAAGGTCAAGCCTGCCAACATCCTCCCGTCCTCTTACTGAAAGGTGGAGTATATCATTACACTCCACAATATGGCTTGTGACCACCCAGTTCAGATCTATTTTTATCCAAACTATGAGACCGCCCGATGGTCTACCCTTTCCCTTACTTACTGCGGGCACAAAGTGGGTAGTATACCCCGATTTATGTAGGGGAACAAGACTCCATGACTCCTGGAACAGGCAAACATCGAACTGCTCAATGAGTGTGTGCCACTCTGGGATTTCTAGCTTCCTCTTTAGCCCAGCAATATTCCACGAAAGGAGATTTATTACCCGCCTTCCTCTTGGCATGGGAGTGTAACCCACCTTGGGCAAACTCTCGTTAACCTCCCTAGACAAAGTACTCCCCCCCACCTGGTCCAAGGAAATGGGGGTAGCAAAACAACCAACCATACTCATCACGGGCCCAGCTAGCCTAAAATCCCCAGTTATGACATTGGTGGTCGCCATATAGTCTGTGGGTAGACTAGCTTCTTCATTATCTATACTACCCCAAGGTGGACGAGGATCCTCATCCCCAGGAAGTTCAATGTCATTTCCCCCCCCCCCCCCTGCTCCCAACTTCAATCGCAGTCTTCCAGCCCTGACAGCTGGGAAAACCGATTGTAGGTATCTAACGGAGTAAGGGGTCTCAGGGGATACATACTGGGGCCCTGGTTCAACATAGGTCTTTGAGGGACCATGGACCAGGTGGAGTGTAGATCAGGCACCCTGGTGAACTGATGCCCATACTGGGAATGATTATTAATATTGGGTAGTGTGAAGGGAGGCCTACAAAGTTGTGGTCTGTTTGGGTATTTAGGGTTGGTGACTTCTGACCTGGGGTAAAAGTATGTTAAAGCCCGTGGGATAATACTGGTTTCCCCATTCCCAGGTGGCCAATTTAGGATGTAATCAACTGCCCGGGGGTCTCTAAAATTGACCACCACTAGGTCCCCCTCAATATCTTTTGTTCTACGCCCCAACCAGTTGATCCGTCTAACAAGAACTATGTCCCCATCTATGTTAGGTGCTATCGGCCTGTGCAGCCGCAACCAATGAATAATTTTATTCTTAAGGTCGGCATATCCCTCCTTCTTATTTTCAGTTAACTGCGGGACCCCCGTTAAAATCACCACGTAGGGCACAGCTTCTGGGGGAATCTCTACTTGTGGGACCCTTTTGTGAGGTATTCTACTTTTCCCACCATCCCCATGTGCGATCTGATTGTTGCTCATCGAGACCTTTAGGGATGGTTTAGAGGGGCCCACTCCCAAACCAGTGACTAGTGCTTTTGGTTGTATAGGCGGCGGAGTGTTGTGAGTTGGGGGCACAGCTTCACCCGGAAGCTGGCGAGTTTGCTTAGTCAGAGCGGGGGTAGGGGGAATTTTAGATTTCCTTTGTGGTGTAGTAGGAGGGGGTGTGGGATGCACCGCCCCACTTCCTTTATTTTTGGTAAGGGTACACATACTAGTTATGGCGGCTTCCAATATGGTTAATCTAATTTCCACTTTTTTAATAGACTCGTTAATGGGTAGAAGAAGAGTTCTCAACAGAAATTCCAAGTTCCCTGACACTGAGGGGGAAAGTAGTGGTGAAGTAATAGGTGGGGTGGCTCTATTGTTATTATCAGAACCCTCATCTTGTGTGGTTGCTAAAGATGGACAGTGAACCGGTGAGACAACTACCTGTGGTGTATAATCCTGCTCTACTACTGGAGGAGTCTCAGTTGTAATCGGAGTTTTTGTCCCTTTACCGAAATCAGCGTGACATATTTTCGCTTTACCTGATACCACCCTTTGTTTCCTCCTTTTTTTTCTAGGGGGAGGGCGGTGAGTCTGGGCAGCAGTAAAAAACTTAACTTTTTGCTCCCTAGATTTAGATGCGTCAGCCACACGACTACTACTAGGAGTGGGTGAAACAATTATAATATTGTCCGAGGGCAAACAAGGAGTGGCTACAAAATCACGAAACAATAGGGGGACTCCATCTTGACTTACGTTATCCTCACTTAAGACATGCGAATCATCCTCCCGATTCAATTCAAGTAGACTATCGGTAAGGGGTCTAAGTTTCATATTCTCAACAGAGCGACGCCGCTCTGCCCTACGCTCTGCTAGGATAGAATCCTTTTCACCCTCGCTCCTCTTAGGAAAGTAATTCTCCAGGGAACCGTTACGTAATCTGGATTTTTTACCTGGGGTTTCTTCTTCTGTTGCCATATCCAAAATGTACTGAACAATGTCCTCCGGGCTACAAGGAAAGAGATCAGGCCCAGCCCGGCCTCCTCCGGCCCCGGACGGCCACAGACGGTCCCGCCCTTGTCCCGGGCTTCTCCCGGCGCCCTCCCGCGCGCTCCCGCGCAGCGGGAAAGACTGCTCCTTTTGAAGATGTAAAAAGGTGAACTAGGGGGCGTGGCCGGCAGGGAGAGGAGCCCAGCTGACACGGGCGCGCGGGGACTCCTGGAACTCAGAGTCCACCCGCTCTACCCTCGCAGCCCTGCCGGTGTCCCAACAAGCCCCAGGCAAAAGTTCCCCAAAACTGCTAAAACCGCGAAGCGGGACCCGCGCAGCGGGTCCGGCGAGCAGCAGCGGTTTAGCAGGCAGGAATCAGCAGAGGTCCGTGGCGTGGCGAGAGTCCAGGTTAGTTTCCCGCTGGTGTGGGGGCTTGAGGTGATTAAATACCGCTGTGTTGGGGGCGCGGCCGGCAGGGAGAGGAGCCCAGCTGACACGGGCGCGCGGGGACTCCTGGAACTCAGAGTCCACCCGCTCTACCCTCGCAGCCCTGCCGGTGTCCCAACAAGCCCCAGGCAAAAGTTCCCCAAAACTGCTAAAACCGCGAAGCGGGACCCGCGCAGCGGGTCCGGCGAGCAGCAGCGGTTTAGCAGGCAGGAATCAGCAGAGGTCCGTGGCGTGGCGAGAGTCCAGGTTAGTTTCCCGCTGGTGTGGGGGCTTGAGGTGATTAAATACCGCTGTGTTGGGGGCGCGGCCGGCAGGGAGAGGAGCCCAGCTGACACGGGCGCGCGGGGACTCCTGGAACTCAGAGTCCACCCGCTCTACCCTCGCAGCCCTGCCGGTGTCCCAACAAGCCCCAGGCAAAAGTTCCCCAAAACTGCTAAAACCGCGAAGCGGGACCCGCGCAGCGGGTCCGGCGAGCAGCAGCGGTTTAGCAGGCAGGAATCAGCAGAGGTCCGTGGCGTGGCGAGAGTCCAGGTTAGTTTCCCACCATATTATCCTCGCCTGGGACTGGATCATAGCCACATTCGTTAAGGGCTTTTCCTATTTCTGCAACAGACTGATACCTGGGCGTACGCTGTGACGCTTGTGCATGTAATTCGGCTAACGTTAAACGCTTGTGTGGCGGCGGGGTTCCTGGAGGACCTCCCCCTGCGGCCCCTAAACTAGAGTCGTCTACTGATGCTCTTCGTCCTGGCAGAGTGGGAAATGGAAATGCAGGCTGGACTTGTATGGCGGGCTGGACCGGGGGTACCGTAACAGGTACTCCGGTGTCTGGAGGAGCGGGAAGTGCCTGATTTACAGGGACTGGCGGAGCGGGATTTGCATATTCTGGGACTGTGTCGTCCAAATAGGACGAAATGAAAATATCAGCTGCGGTCGGTTTGTGACGTAGCTTGGTCGGAACTAAGGGTGGCGGAAAATTACTGGATGCCTCCGGGGTCGCTTTTGGCAAGCCCTCGGCAAGAAGAGGATACATACCCTTAATGAGGGCGTTCCTCTGTCTGTCTGACTGTTCGGTTTTAACTCGTTCACCTATCTCGATTAATTCCCTTTCTTGGGCTCGTTCTAAGGATTCTCGACTTAATTCAGACTTTCTGATTTCTTTTTCGGTTCTTTTATGAGATTCTTTGCGCCATAACTCAATGGCATCTTTCTGTGACTGTCTGGCTTTCTTTTTCCATAATGCCTCTTCTACTCTCATGATGCACTCGGCATCCCACGTACCTGATACGGGCCATCTATACTTTTCCTCTAACTGTTTGGTATACTCTACCCATAAATCTAGATACAATATGGCGCTTATGCCATGTTTCTGATACATAAAATGACCTGGACTGTCCCTAACTGACGTAATCTCGAAAAGAGGGACATTGCAAACTTGAATCTGAACACAATACAATACACAAGGAACAATAACAATTGAGAAAACAATTCAGGCATACCACGACATTGAAAATACATTGAATAACATTATGAAGCAACAGTTCGGACAGAATACTACCTGGAACACTGAGAACAGAAACACATGAATTTCTCGAGAACGGAACAGGCTAGAATTACTGGATGCGCTGCTGAAACAGCACGGAACATACCGGTCCCATAAAGGGACGCATCAAGACCCGTATCCACCTAGGTGAACACTTCGTTTCAGATCTGCGTACCCAGACCCATCGGACCAGAGACAATTTAGATTGACCCTGTCTAGATACTACCCCAGCAACGGTACTCACCGGGCAGCAAGAACGGAAAGCCTCGGACTGGAATGGACTGCTTCGACGCCGGACGGACGAACTTCGGACTTCTGTTACGGGTGGGCCTCCGGATACCTCGGACCTTGGACTCTCGGCTTGGGCTCTGGTCGGGACTCGCCGCGTTCCTCCACCGCCTCGTCTGGATGCTGGACCGCCACCTCCGTCTCCTCCGTGGGCCTGAGGGATACTTGAAGCAGAAATATCTGCATGTGCACGGTATGGTTCCGTCACGGCTGCAGAGGGTCAGGGGGCCGGCGTGGCCTCACCGGCGCGTGGGGAAAGGGCAAGTCCCTGTTCGGGCGCCATTATGTGGTATATAAATAAATAATACCGGATCTAGGTTTGACTAGGCATAGCAATAACAGATAGCTCAACAAATAAGAGTCAAGATTCGAGGTAGTAGGAGTTTGCAGGTTTATTACAGCATAAAGGACAGGAACAGGACAACCTGCATAGGAATAGGATGGCAGGGCCCGGCAGCTGCCGGGGCTGGATCTGGGATGAGCGCGCTAGCTTTTAATAACAATACACAAGTATATATAGTAAAACAGTTGCATTACAGTACATATGACAGGCGGAGCAGTGGGTGGAGCAAAGGGTGTGACGCGTAGCAGTCGCGAAAGATAAGGGTGAAAGTGGGTGTAACAGGGCGTATACATAGATATGTGATGCAAACGTAACAGAATATGTCATGAATAGGGCGGAAACATGGAGGGGGCTACCTAAGGAGCCGGGACCTCTAACCTGATGGTGCGCGCAAACTGGCAATGACGTGTTACTAGGAGAAGCTGGGGGCTACGAACTCTGTGCTAGGAGCAGAGACTGAAGTCTGGAGAGTCAAGGCGACATGTACCTAAACAGTATCTAGTATCTGATGTTTAGAGAACATGTTGATATAAACTAGAAGTCAGGAGGGGAAAGGCTAACTTGATTCTAAGACTGGAGCATGCATTATTCTACATGTAGTGCGTGATGAAGAATATTAAATGACCATTAAATACAGTATTTCTCTTACATGGAGACGTAAAGGCTAGACAATGACGGAAACTATTGATGCGATTCAGTAGCTTTAGGAATGCAGAGAAGGAGGGCTGAACTGATAACTAGAATCATAACATACTCTTGGCAGACTCAGAGGTAGAGCCAGGCTGAACCGGGCACTGCGAGGCAGGAAGCAAGTGAAGGGTCAGGGATACAGGTGGGGGCTGTATCGCTCCTCAGCGAGGGCTCAGGAGACAGGAGCTGAATCTGGTGTCCAGGCCCTTTTGAGGCCTAGAAACGGGGACTTTACAATGGAATAACGTGCACACTGAGAAACGTGGCAACGTAACTTTACATAGGCCTGGTATTCGTAGTTTTCACGAGAACTGGAAACTGGCATACTAGAGATGGACACAGCTATAATTGCGTCTTTAATTGAACATGGGGATACATATGCATATTAATCATGCACACATAACATATGATGGAGGACGCGTAGGGACACAGAACATGGCAAATTTACTTTTCCACACAGAGACCACATTGAGAGACATCAAAAAAGAGAGACATGAGGCACTCAGCCATGCAGACAGAGAGAATCATCAGATGCATTACATTCACTTCAGCACAATAATCCAGAGTCATCAGGGAGGCTTGGGGTGAATCTGGGCAGTCCATAACTTACCCTGTCCATAAGTTAGTAGGAATCAGCTAGTGTGGTACAACTTCACGACACAGCAATTTCAGTACGGCAGCTGAACAAAGGGAGGGAACGGGTGGTGCCATCTTGGACCCTGCCCATCTCTGGAGCGTCAGGCTGCAATTGCTGACAAATGGAGCCGCGACACAGTTCATCACCCTCAACGTTATTTACTCCAGCTATCCCCTCAAATAATATCATGAGAATGACCACATCTTTGCTGTTAAGAGCTATAGCGCAGTGGTGAGTCTATGGAGCGCACAGGAGAGCAGCCATCCAGTGTGGCACAGAAGCCAACCCCCTTATTGTAGTACTACTAAATGTAGTGCAAAATGCAGTCTGTGAATAGGCCGTATAAAGTTTACATTATTGGAATAATTTTACTAACTCTTTATACTACTTTTCTGAATGAATTTGCACAGTGTGGTAGGCTTCCATCTTCTTTGTTCGGTGCAGGCACCAAAGTGACAGCTTCGGTATTTATTTGAGTTTATTGTTAATTAATGATATGCTCTGATTTGCTATCAATTTTTCTTTTGAAAGTGATTGGTCATTTTACTTTTTTGTTTTGGCATTTTCCTCTTATGGACAAAGCTAATTAAGGTGTGTGTAATTTTTTTAGGTCTATTACATTTTTTGGGGTGATTTGTATATTTAAAAATGTATTCATTTTAACATTGAGTTGGTACTATTTCATATTCTTTTATTTTGTTATGTTTTTGTATGTCTTTAAAATTGAGATGGGCGTTCAATATTATGTAGTTTTATATTTTGACTATTGATATTCTGTTAATGACAATATTTCAATACTTGGTTTATTGTATTTGATAGCTTTAACAATCAATATTTTGACACCCTGCAGGCGCTATTCTGTAGTACAATCATGCTTTAAGTACTAAGTTTAACTTTGTGACTAGCTATTTTCCCTACACGAAGGCTACTATCGTTTTTGCTCCGCCCTTTCTCTTGTGGAGGGCCTGACTTCTGCAGTAGGATTGACCTCCCAAAATCTGCGTATGGACCTCGGCAGAATGAACAGCTACCTGCACATTATGCTGGTTGTTCTAGCCAGCTGCCAGCCGCCTCGTTTTAGTGTAAAAAGCAGTATAGCTTCTGGCTGTCGGAATGCACCATGAATTTTTACATACAGACATACTAACAAGCACACACACTCTCCCTCTCTCTGTTATGAAGTTCTTCAAAGATGTTGGATATTTTACAAAATATTGTGTTTTCTCTCACTTAGTACCCCCACCAATCCGTGTACCTTTACACTGCCCCTTAAGCCCTCCTCTCGCGACCTGCTCATCGTGTGATGTATTTTAACAAGATATGCCAGAGTGTTTGTTGGAAAATCTGACACTCACACCCCCTCAATCTTACTGACCAAGCTGCGCCCCTGGGTTCAAACTATAACATTTAATGTGTTGCACTCACTTGATTGCAGTATACAGATGTCAACAATCCACAGTGCACCTACTGTTAAAGCAACAATATGCCATATTACCGTATATGCAATTCAGTGTTGTGGCACTCATTTCCATTCATAGATCGCCCCATGAAAGCTCAACCAAGCTTCCATTTACCGTCAAAAAGCATAACTACAATATTGGTAGAAGTATCGCCCAATTGGCGCAAGTAAGTGCCCCTTCATTTTTCCATCCACCATAAAATAAACCAAACCACTAAAATCCAACATGTGACTGATGGTAGATTCCACGCCCTGAGGAGAATCCCATATGCCACCCCGGGAATAGAAACACGTCGGCTTTACACAACACGACTGCTGTATTGGATTACATTTTTTCGCCCAGTGGAAATGCTTTTTGGATTGTCTCACTACTGGGTTTGATTGTTTTGTTCCCATGATAGCAGCTACTTAACTCTGTTTTACAATGTGGATGTTAAAGGATAGCCAAGTAGCCACTTTGTGAATTAAGACTGGTGACATAATGTTTGTATAATTTGTTGTTTTGTATCACTTGTTCATGATGTATTGGTTTTTTACATCACACTACTTCACCACGAATTGTGTATGTTTTTGTTTGATCTGTGGCATAAATAAGTGTAATTTGTTCTAGACTGAAACGTATCTAACTTCTCTGACTCATGATTCAAATGTGGAGTAAAGTACATAGAAATGAGCAGCAAATAAATGCCTTAAGCCAATAACAATTGAATTGTTGGTTCATTGTCTATTAAATGAATGTAGCAGCATTTGAAAGGTGACTGCTAGGACACTTCTTGCTCTAAGCCTACTATTAAGTGTGGCATAATCGTTGGGGAGAAAACATGTGAAAAGAGCTACGAGTTCATAACAGCATTTTATGGTGTGGAATAAATTAGTTTTTATTTGTTACTGCATCGAAACTGAAAAGCTATATTAACACTGTAATTTTCAAGAGCTGATAAATATTGTATTTCTTCATTAGGTAAAAATCTACTTATTAATGAAAATATCATTGCTGTGGTTTGACCAATAACACTTTCTAGCAGCTCTGAGACAAGAGTTAGGCAAGGTGAACTGTAAACAGGACTGCCAGGAGGGGAAGCGGATGAGCAGTGCAGTTAAACTAGCACACTGTGAATACAATCACAAAACTGAGTGGCAGTGTCTCGCTATCTTAGCTGACAGTTTGAAGTGCACAGTTCTTGGCTGGCCATGGATTGTAGAGTGCTGTTGTCTACACAAATGATACTCTCTCTCTGTGGGTCACCGGCCCCCAGAGGGGAGGCATCGGTGCTTAATTTGTGCCCTTGTTTGTTGTATTTATTTCTTTACCCCAACGTATATTTATTACTGTCCAGCACATGGTGGGCTGCCTATTTGTAAACATCAGCATGCGATTTAACAATGCAAAATACTTTAAAATAATATCAGCCCCTCCAAGCTATTCCTGCAGCTGTGGATAGCCAGGAACAGTCCATACAGTCCAGGGGCGCGACTAGAGACAAATTGTTTTTTTTTTGGGGGGGGGGGGGGGGGTAATACTTCCAGCAATGCAGAACAACATTTCTGGGGGGGGCTAATACTTCTAGCAATGTAGAGCCAAATTTCAGAGGTTGGGTAGGCTAATACTTCCTGGAATGTAGAGCCAAATTTTGGGAGGGGGGGGCTAATACTTCCAGTAATGTGTCCTTGTATAATGTACCTGGTGCTCATGCAAAGTGCCTCAATACCTTCCGGTGGAGTTCAAGCTATATAAAACTGCAAAATAACAAAGCCTAAGGTTATTTGTTAGGAAATGCCTACTAACACTGGGGCAGCAAAAGTAATTTTCAGTGTTAAGGAATAGGCAGAGTGGAAATGCAGGGGCGCTAGGTGAAAAACAACCAAGCCTCATTATCAAGTGAATGGTCTTTTAAAGACCGGTGAAATACATAGGTGCCGCTGCGATTACATGCCAGACCAGCCAGCCCACTGAAGCTCAAGAACTGTCTGTGTGTGTTGTGAAGCTGTCTCAGCCTAGGCTGACACACTTGGTGGTGGGTCTGAGTCCTTTGAGCCCTATGGGTGTTGCGTGTCAGATACAGTCATATTTGCAGGGGTGCGAAGGTGGGTATGCACTGCTGCTGAAACTGCAGTGGCCTCCTGAGACATATCTTGGCCCTGGAACTTATTTTTTAAAAAGTAAAGACTTGGGAGGCACACAGACGGAGGGCATACTCTGCTGGTGTGTGCCCGAGTCCTGTTGAGGCCACAGTGTGCTGCTGTACTTTAGAGTTACAGCTCAGTGGTACAGTGTCCGCACTCTCTGGAAGGCCATTGGCTCCCGTTGCGGGATGGCAGCTGAATGAGACACACCCAATTGGTGAAAATCAGAGTCTGTTATTCTCAGAACAGCAAAGTATCAGACCAGGCCAACCTCCATTTCTCTGACCATCCTCTGCGCTCACCCGGAAGACAAAAATGTCTCTGCAGGCTGGACTGGAGGCCTTTTAAAGGCTCACCCGGAAGGCAAATATGTCTCTCCCAGCTGGACTAGAGGCCTTTTAAAAAGCTGGAGGATTGTGACCTAAAATTGGTACGCACTGTGGTTATTAGGAAATCATTATCCTATCACCTAAATCAGTAAGATTGGCAAGTGTGACATCCTGATAAAATAATCACATGCATATGGCAACGAACCTCAGTTTACAATATATATGACCAATATTAGGCACACAAAAATAAATAATATGTGGCTTTGTACTGACATCATCTCGTCATTACTGATCTGTGGCGATCTCCTTTCAGTGCTTGGCACTTAGTGACAAACAACCCTCCATTCATATTTATAGTATAACCCAATCCTTCATAGATAACATATTTTCTAGCTGGGATATCGTTTTCGTTTTACTCAATCACTCCCTATTAGTGAGAGAACTGTTGCCTTTCCATCTTTTTTTGCAATGAGCCATCGCGCAGCTAACATACAAAAAATATAACATGTTCAGATTTGGACTAACTAGGCTTGAAGTGGGAAGCCTTCTAATGCCGTTTTAACAATAGCATGCCAAGTCATTATTAATTGAAGAAGTGACAAATATTTCAACTTAAAACGTTATAAATTCACGCTTACAGCCAAAATACGCACCCATGTACCAGGACTTGCCCGGCATTTACTGCCTTCAGGCTTATTTCAGTCTTACTTCTGGAAAACAACTATCAATTGTTGTAGATAGGTTGTGAGTTTACAGGAGCTTATGCCTTCAATGGAGAATACTCTATCTCCAATGTTCTAGAGTTATGTTGTATGCTGACGTAGCTGCATTCCTCTTGGAGTCAGTTGTCTGCTGGCTGGAGAGGGATCACCAAGGCAGTGTTTACTGTGCACTTAACAAACCTGCTGTTTCTTTATTAATGGCAATGTCTTTAATTGGATTTGTGTGGAGGAAGTGGAGTATCTAGGATATACTTTATCAGCAGCGGGTGTCTAACCCAAGAGGGATCTCTTGGAGGCCATCAGGAAAGCTCCTACACCTATAGATAAAGATCAACTGAGATCTTTCCTTGGATTTATAGAGCACTACTCTAAGTTTGTTAAAAACTTCGCAGACAAAACAGAACAGATTAAAAGACTGCTCAGGAAAGGGTGTAAATATGCATGGCCTGAGGATCACGAAAAGGCTTTCCAAACATCAAAAATGAAATATGTGAAGCCAAGGTATTAACTCCATCTGATACAAAATTGATGTCTACTCTTACCTTAGATGCCAGTGTGGTAGGTGTGGGTGCAGTTCTGGCTCAACTCCATAAGTCGGGCGAGAAGACAGTAGCCTTTGCTTCGCTATCTCTGACTGATTCCGAAAGGAATCATTCAGTCAGAGAGAGGGAAGCTTTGGCTGCTGCATGGGCAGCAGAATATTTCAGGACTCATCTGTGGGGTTTTCCTTTTGTTTTATATACAGATCATAAACCTTTGAACTAAATATTGTCCCTGAGTGGAGCAGGTAAACGATCTGCGAGGCTAGCAAGGTTAGCAGCCCGTTTACAGGAGTACCTGTATAAGATTGAATACATTGCTCGGTGGAAAAATGTTCAGGCTGATGAATTGTTCAGGTTGCCGCTACCTTGGCAACAGGTTGACAAGCTTGAGGTGGAATCTTTTGAAAGCGAAGGAGCTGTGGCGTGTGTTGATGAGTTGGTAAAAGTGAGCAATGGAGCGATTAGTAGATGGCGATGGCAAGAATAAATGCCGAGAGATTATGTTTTCCAACAGGTTATGGAATTGATTGTGAAATGGGGTAGACATGAGAGTATGGTTCCGGTTGCTGGGAGACCCTTTGTTAACATTGTGGGTGAATTATCCATATGTGGAGAGAATGTAATTATTAAAGGTGATAAATGTATCCCTCCACAAGAATTGAGGTTTGAGTTGTTTAAATTGGCCCATGAAGGTCACTTGGGACAATCATTTATTAAGAAGAGGATATGTGACCATTTTTGGTGGCCTGAGATTGATCAACGGGTTACAGAGTGGGCGGAGAGGTTTGTAGATTGCAGAGAAGGTGAAAAAAGATTAAGCCAGTGGGAAGTCAATCAGAAATGGGTGTAATAGCGTATCCTGGTTTGCCGTGGCATGCAGTATGCATGGATTTCATAGAACATTTGGGGAATGTAGCCACTGAATTGAGATTTGAGATGGTTATGATTGATATTTTCTCCAAATGGCTCATAGTGGAGTTTATGAGTGGAATTAACACAAGAACTACCATTAAGGTGTTAGATTAAGTTTTCAAGGGAGAAGGTTATCTGATTAAATTGATTAATGATGATGGCACTCAACTTACTTCACATATATAAAGTGTTGTGGGATTGTACACTCATGGACCTCGTTTTACAATCCACAAGGGATTGGCATTGTTGCGAAGACCAACCGAATGGTAAAATTTGTGATTCAGATGGTGATAGAAAATAAGAAGAACGTCAAAGATATGGTTAAAGATTTAGTTTGGGCGTATCGCAGCATGGAGAATGGAGTCACGAAAAGAGTACCTTTTTGTGTGATGAGGGGGCGTAAGGCCAGTACCAGGATGGTGCCAGCGTGGATGAAGGGGGTCTTTGGTTTGGCAAACTTAGAAGGTAGCAAAGTAAACCAACAATAGGTAACAAAACAAAAGAATAGATTAGAAGAAAATGATTGGGTAAAAGTTAAAGCAGGATGCATAGGGGTGGTAAAAGTAAAACCAGGATGCATAGGGGTGCTCTTGCTAAGTTTGCGGTCCGTACATAGTTAAGAGTGTGCATGCTGGATTTTTTTTACATTATGGTAAAAAGTGGAACATGAGAAGAGTGGCTCTTCATAAGAAAAAGGAGTCTGAAGGTGAAGGTGAAGGGTATTGAGAAGTAAGGAGTGGTTGTAGCACATTTATGCTGATGAATGATGAAGATGTGTTGGTGGTATGTCAGGAAATGTGATAGTTAATAGGAGCGATGGAAATGGAAATAGAATGGCTGAATGGGTGCGTAGAAGGATAGTTTCTCAAAGACATAGGCTTCCATCCAGATATCTTCAAGAGTATGTGTGTGGTGAAAGGCTGTAATGTTTTATAGTGTCTGTCATTTTCTGTGACTTTGTATTCATAGGTGTTCATGAGTATGGTATCTTGTGTTTAGTTAAGTTCAAAACACAACATGTTTTACATTACGCAATATGTCTTGTTATTTAATTAAAGGGGAGAAGATGTGTTGTATATAGGTTGTGAGTTTATAGGAGCCTATGCCTTTAATGGAGAATACTCTATCTCCAATGTTCTAGAGTTATGTTGTATGATGACAGAGGTGCATTCCTCTTGGAGTCAGTTGTCTACTGGCTGGTGAGGGATCACAAAGGCATTGTTTTCTGTGCACTTATTAAACCTGCTGTTTCTTTATTCATGGCAATGTCTTTAATTGGATTACAACATGCATCTTCTGCAATATAGCAGAAAAAAGTAATTAGGTACAAACATGGTCTGAAAATAGAGCTCAGGAACATTCTCAATGCATGACGCACCCCTCTACTGTTTATCGAGCTGGGGTACCCTCATAAAAGCCTCGTTTTGACACAAGAGTCAATATGAGGCCAATGGCAGGAAAGCAGTGGACATCTTTGTCCCTGAGCTCCACAAGTACTACGTTTATATACAAATCCTCTGCGCTCGTGCAAAAGTAAATACATAAAGTTACATAAAATATCACAATGACGCTTGTCTTTATATTTTCAGATGTCTTTAATTCAAGATCGTTAACCCTTCTTAGTCAACAAGTGTTTCGTCATTATCCCGCGACTTCTTTAGGGCTGAGGTCAGGTTCAAGTAGTATCTTAGTTCCAATGATAATTCCAACCTAGAAGGGGTTCCTATATGTTCTGCTTCTGAAGAGGTAGACTAATTAGTCTTGTGTCCGTAAAGCTAAATATGCTTCCAAATGTAAGGGAGTTTCCTTTTAAAGTGCTGCCCAATCCAGCAGTATTACGTAGAACCCTTCAGCTATCCAGACCGTGGCATGTTCACCGTGCAAATCAGCAGTCTGTTGATTTGCATGCTAACACCCCATGGCCTGGAGAGCTAAACGTGTGTAGAGGATTTGGAAATATAGCATAATTGGTCTGCTGGCCACACATGTGGGGATCTGGTGGTTTTTCCTTACCTTATGCACTGTGCCAGATGACTTGCCATAACTGATTTGTACTTGTGATAGACCTTAGAGCGCTATTTGCCTATTGCTGACCACCGACTGTCTAACTAAGTACTACATGTACATTGCTGGCATGAATGTCTAATACATCTAATGGTCGGTCATTCTTCTATGCTCATCAAGTTGGTGCTTTTGGCATCTGTCTAGAGTTCTTGTGTGATCTTCTTGAAGCTTTGTACAATTTGCTGACCGTATTTGCATTCGAGTGTCTAGGGACTTTAATCTTAATTACCCAGATCGGAAGGCATAGTTCATGTAGTATGCACCAGAAAGAGATCTTAGAGTGGTCGAGGCAGGTCTTTCATTGGTTTTGAGATAGAATTGTACACTGTCTGGATAGCATTGCACAGACAATGTAATAGATAAGAGAGAAGTTGGCGACCAGCATGGGGAAGAAAGAAGACAAATCCTTCTGGTTTCACTATAATGATTGTGTGAAATGATTGATTCCTCACTAAAAAGGCAAACATTAACCATACACGATTGGAAAGCAGGGATCTCAAGAAGTGAATCAAAATCACAATAGAATCAAGAAACCAGGGTGCAGAGTAGATCACAAGACCAAAATAGAGTAGTTTAGTGAGAAGTATTGACAAAAAATCTCCGAAGGGCCTTCCGCTGATTTGAAGGGGATTGTGGGAAAAGGGTCTATGTTAACTGTTGCCTCACACTGTAGGCCGTCCTAGTTAGGGATTGAGATAGCTACTTCTGGTGAAATCAGTGCTTTGTGAGAGGAATAAGTGATGAAATGTGTGGTTTATAACATTCTTTGTTGACATCAAATTGTGCTACAAAACTTTATTGGCCTCCTTGCCAGCTCTGGGACTTGTTGGGCACTTATTGGGAAATGAATTAGAGAGTTGGACACCTAAATGTCACTTTTCACCTTAATGCTGGTTTGCTGTCCCCTTACACGCTCTTAACTCACTTGTGTGCCTTGGGTGATGTGTTTAAATTGTCTTCTTCAGATGATCTCTTTTTTTTACATGAATCAATATTCTCTTTATTTTATGGTATTAGCTTAACAATACACAAAACATGCAACACACACTGTGAAGGAAACCTGTATGGCTTGCCAATGTGTTTTTCCCTTGCTTCTCCTTGTTACTCTCTTGCCCATCGCTTCTCCTCCCCAACCCCACATTTTGCTTCTTAAACCTGCTCCCTCTTTCTCTCTTACTCTTGCTTCTCCTCTCCTCCCTGCCCTCTGTGTAGCTTCAATATCCCAATGTTTCTCCCCCACCCATGCCGTCTGTGCTGCTCCCTCTCTCCACCCTCCTTTTTGGTTTCACCCCTAAAAACATGCTTTCTGGCTACTTATTTTTGTTGTTATATATACTGATCAAACTAATTTTGTAGATAAACGTATGTGTGGTGTGAGAGCCTACAAAACCACACTACAGACGCATCCTAGTGACTTTTTTAAAGTTTGTTTTCTTTAGCCATGCTGCACAGCATTGGGGATACTGTACGGCATGGTTAAAAGCCATTGGCAAAGTCAGTAAGTCCTAATTGTTTGTGTTAGTGCTTGTTTACTGTGTGCCTTTGATGCTCTACTGTATCTACAAACTGAAATTCCTGTTCTCTGTTGTCACTACCTGTTTTCATGGGGTTGGAAGCAGTTCACATAATTGATGAAAGGCTATATAAGATAAATGCCTATTTAGAAAAAAGAATAAAAATTGGAAGTTAGGCAGCAAGACTAGGCATGCTGGGAAGGAATAAGTAGGTTCTATTTCAAACAAGGCAGAGCTAATGGCGCCCTGGTAGCTTTCTAGAGCTAAAGCAGATCACAGACATGAATTCCTTTTTTTATTTATTTTTATTTTTTATTGAGCAGAAGCATAGAACAGTCTATTGCATTATGAGGAAATAAAAAACTATTAACAGTCAAATTCAAATTCAAATAAGCTTTATTCGATAATCACAAGGATATCATAAAAGCACATATTACAATAATCGAATTGCAATTAAAAAACCACATATAGGACTATAAAATGCCAGAAGAACGTAGCTTCACAAGCAACAAAGGAGTTGTCATTAGCAATAAAAGAGATATTAAAAAGAATATATAGACAATAAATAATTATAAAAATTCATGTATCATATCGACTTCCTGAACCTTAGCAACAATTTTAGAAACTTTTCCACAATAAGTATCACTTCCTTGTTCTCCAATTGTTGTAAACGAACAAAAGCATCCTTACAAGACCGCAGTGCCCAGGTCTTCAATAGAGGTTTCAGTAAGGATTTTCTAGGTACTTGATAGTATTTACAGAAAAGTATGCAATGTATATTTGTTTGGGGTGCAATTTCATCACAAGGGCAAGGGAGCAGGTTTCGGGACCAATCATTGCAAGAGGGGAAAGTAATTAGTCAAAAAAAGAAGCCCAATCTAAATCTGGAGAGGAGCATTCTTGAGAAGCAATTAATGTCAGTTGTCAGGTATAGTTGAAGACCCTGAACCTTGGTGATCCTTTGGAAAGCCAAAACAGTTTTATTATCCTTTTGGGTAGACCATCTTTTGGCTTCAAAATGGTCCATTAAGAGCCTTCCCAAGGCTTTCCTCGATATTTGCTCCAGACTCGATGGGTCAGTAAAAAACTCCGGGCGGCCAATTTCAAGACACATCCTTTCAACGAAAGACATCCATTTTATGTGTTTTGCCCCCTCCAATTTTTGGCAGTCAGCTATTACTTCACGATTAAAAATCGTTTCTGGGGTGGTCCAAAGCTTATGCCATAAGAGAATGGGCTCAGTCTTAATGATATCAGAGATAAACGGTAGTCCCAGCTCTATGTGCGTCAAATAAGTAGACGTTGACTTCGGCAATCCTAGGAGGTATCTGAGGAACTTATTTTCATCCTTCTGGATTGATGTTATTGTATCGATCCCCCAGAGCCCTGCCCCATAGATTGCCGCTGATACGCACTTCGCTTTGTAAATGGTAATGAGCTGTTTGACTGGTCTCCCCCCAATTTTACTAGCAAAATCTCTGAGTGCGCCAATCGCTCTTGAAAAAGCAAGCTGCCTAGCTTTTACAGCGGGTTGCCAGGACACCTTTCTATGAAAGCAAATACCCAAATATGGAAATTGTTCTACAGTGTCTATCTTTTTTCCCTCGATGAATATCGGGCATGGGGTTTTCTTTATTCCCTTGCTACAAGCCAGGGAAAAGGTCTTAGCAATGTTTACCTTCAAACCCTTTTCTTTCATAAAGAGAGTAAATTTAGTGACCGCCCTCTGCAGCCCCAACCTTGTTTGAGACAAAATAGCCGCATCGTCTGCGTATAACAAGATTGGGACGGCATGGCCCTCTACCTTAGGGTAATCACATTCAAAACTCCTCATGAAATCACCAATGGTATTAATGTAGAGCGAGAAAAGCAGGGGGGCTAAAATGCACCCCTGCCTCACACCTCTGCCAATGGTGAATCTTGAGGAGCACTCCCCTCTCTGTCCGTACCGCACCCTGGCCCCTGCATCCCTATACAAAGCAATAATAAAATTAAGAATAGATAAGTTCAGTCCCAAGTCCTCCAAAACACCCCATAATTGCTTGTGGTCAACACAGTCGAACGCTGAGCTCAAATCTATAAATGTAACAAAAAGGTTACCATGTTTGGCCTCGACATATTTAGATATTAAAAAATATAAGTTTAAACTCTGTTCGACCGTACCCCTACCTGTTTGAAAACCATATTGAAATCTAGAGAGGACATCAGCCTCCTCTGTCCAGTTATGCATACGTTTTAGGATGATGCATCCCGCAATCTTCATTAGGGCATCAAGCAAGGAGATAGGACGATAGGAAGAGGGTACATGGCTATCCCCTTTTTTGTATATGGGTACCACAATAGCTTCTGACCAGGATGGGATTAGGCCATAAACGTTTGCACAGTTCATGACAGATGTTAATAACGGGGCCCAAAAATCTATTTCAGCCTTAAAGACATCCACTGGTATGGCATCAGGGCCTTGCCAGATCTACTCTCCTTAACCCCTTCGACGCTCATGACGAGCTGGGCTCGTCATGAGGTAGCCTCCCAGCACGCTCATGACGAGCCCAGCTCGTCATGAATAATGGGTTTTTGCATATTCCAGCACAGCAGGGGAAAATGTGCCGCCACGATGTGGTTAATAGCAAGTATGACCTCATCACATGAGAAAACAATGTCAGGAACACACTCTCCCAAATCCACTGTGATAGTAGGAGAGGAAGGAATAGAGTCCGATGGAGTTGTACCGAGAAGACTTGGGTTGCTATACAGCTGTTGAAAATAAGCAGCCCAAGTATCTCCATCAATGGCCAGGTCTAACCTCGTCTCAGGCATTTTAACCCAAGGAAGTGGGGCATTGACTAGCTTCCAGAAAGCCGAGGAAACGCGACTTTCGGAGGCTGACAACAGTGTCTGCCAAGCCTCCGCCTTCAAAGTTTTTATCCTGCTCTTAATAGCATGACGGTAGCAATATCTAGCCTGGCGTATCTCAGTTAAGGACTTCGGGATGGACTGTAAAGCCTTTTTCAATGACTTAAGTGCTCGTGTACAATTGTTATCGAACCATCCTTTAGATATATAGGGGCCTGACTTAAACTGGCGGGTAAGTAACTTTTTTAGAGTTTCTTGTATTTTTTTTAGAAGGATTCCAAAATTTTATGGGGGTGTTCTGTCATGGACAGACAAATATGCACCTCTTCCCTCCTCGTCTCTATTAAGTTCTTAAGAAGGCCAGCAGGCTACATTTTTTCCCATTTAAGAGTATAGCCATTTACCGCCCCTATTGAAATTGAACTATTAACAGTATTTCTCTTTATAATAAACAGGCATCCTCATTAAAACACACCAGGATTGGTTATAGATTGATACTATATTCTCATGCCTTTCTTCAGCACAGAACGAAGTGCAAAGTAATGTGCTGAAAGTGCTTTTAAGAAATATCATCACACATACTATATTCTCCTACCTTTCTTAAACTCATAGTAAAGTCAAATGTGCTGAAAGTGCATTCCAGAAATATCCTCTTACATCAACTAGACATATAATACTAGAACTAACATTTTCGACCCTCTGTGCCCCTCTCAGACCTAGATAAACTGCATTAGCCAATGTAGATTCTATTACCTTCATATATGTCCAAGCCCTTGCACACCCTTTTTGCGTAGGCTTCTTCAAATTTCTTTGTAGGAATCATTTTACTGTGCCACTCTAGATGTGAAGGTACTGTAGTTGACCTCCAGTTTTGTAAAATCAAGGATCGTGCCACTAAAGGTGAGATCACAATGAATAGTTCCTCCCCTTTTACTTTTAGGCGTTTGTCTCTGTTTACGCAAACCTAAGAGCGCTATGACAGCCTCCGGGTTGACTCTTCTCTGTAAAGCAATACTTAGAGTATCAAATAGTTGTTCCCAGTACTGAGACAGCATTGGGCAGGTAAAGAAAATATGGAGCCAATCTCCTCCTCTTATTTGCCGGCAACAAAAACATTTATCCTGTATTTGAGGATACATTCTATGGAGGGTTTTGAGAGAATAATATGTCATCCAACGAGACAAAAATGACTTTCACTTAAAGTTAGCAGCCTTATACCCAAGTTGTGAGCTCGCCTGCCACTCAATCTCAGAAAAGGAACATTGTGTTGTTACAGCTATTTTTTCCCCAAACATGCTTTTTTAAGTGCCATTCCCCTTGACTCTGCAAAAAACTATACCAATTCCCTAGCCCTCTTAGCTTTGTTCTAAAAAAAATGGCTGTTGTGGTGATGGACCAGCACTAGACTCAAGACAATATTTTTTAAGTAGATACATAATCTGTAGATATCCAAAAAAAGAAAAACATTCATTGGTCCCCGCACCTAGCTTGCAATTCCTGCCAAGTAATGCATCTCCCCCACCATAAAGTGGACCAATTCTCTAAAGCCATTTGAATTGCAGAATCTTATGTGGCTGTACTGGATATGAAAACCATTGACTTTACATTCCCTGAGTTGCAAATATTAATATCTGGTGGAGAAGCGTGGCTCAATGGTTAGAGCGGCAGACCCTGATGCAGAGGTCTGGCTCGGGACCAGGGTTCAATTCCCACCTCGGCAGCTCTTGGACTCAATCTCCCCGGACCTGATAATTCTCGTCTTAGTGCCTAGTCTAATCTTGGGTCCCACTCTGTGACTCTGGGCGATAGCTTGCTTAATCTCCACAACGGCCCCAGCAGCGCTTGGATGCCTGGCTTCACCTTCGGGGTACCCAGGAGTGGACATTTCACATGGAAAAGCCAGGAAGGGTTCCACAGCGGTATGAGTGCAGCGCCGGGACGCCCTGTCACGTGGGCAGCCGTGCGCTTTACAAATACAACACATTTACATAGTGGTGGTAGAATAAAGTGTCTGAAGTCTCTTACTATACTTCAGTAGTGTGTTATATCTGGTTTGTTTTGCGAGTTTGGCTGTCTTTATGAAGACCGGGGACTAAGAACCGGCTTCTTTTACCACCTTGTCCAGAAAGAATCTATCTAGAGATCCCTTGAGGACAAATACACAGGCCAATGTGTCTAAGAGAGAAGCTTCATAATATGTACATATCTGGTAAAATGACAATCCCCCTGGATTAGTTTCTAGTTGCAGCACTCAATATTAATCCTGGAGGCCTTCTTCTTCCAAATGAACTGTCAAAAATGAGCTTCTAATTTTCTAAAATATATCGTATTGATTCTTATTGGGACAGTAATAAAATGGAAAATTAATAAAGGTAAAATTACGTTTTTATAAGAGCCATTCAGTAAAAATTTGTAAGAGGAAGAAGTGTCCATCTTTCCAATCAATCTCGACTTTTTTAACATTACCTCATAGTTTAATTCGTAGAGCTCAGCATATGAATTGGTTACTATCAGCCCTATTCGGTTACTGAAAAACCTTGCCTTTGAAGAGTGTCAGGGAGGATATTGCAAGAGGTATTAAACATCAATATTCTTGTTTTGTTGTGATTCATTTTATACTGTCCAATTGATTAAAACTGTGCAAATTCTGCCAGCATCGCTCTTATATTTTGTTCTTCCGACCTGAGATATAAAATTATATAGTCCTCAAAAATTTTATTTTGGACATTATTTCTGTTTTAGCTTTTATTCCTAAATTGGATCTGATTCTAGCTGCCAAGGATTCAAGAAAAAAGTGAATAATTCAGGGACAAGGGACATCCCTGCCGAGTGCCCAGAGGATGACCTGGGCTTGTGCTCCTTGGTATATATAGTATAACATGTTAGTAATTTGGCTAGGGAAACCCACAATCTTAAGACCATAGAAAAGGGATCAGGTTGAATGCCTTTTCAGCGTCAACCATCATTATGAGTGCAGGGTCTGACAAAAATTCAATAAAGTCCAATGCATGCACTAAAAATCCAGTTTTAGATTACATTTGCCTTCCTGCCACTAAGCCTGTCTGATCAAAATGGATAATGTTCTGGGCAATTAGAGATTTTCATTAAAACTTTATTGTCGCTAATTAATAGGCTGATTGGTCTATAAGAATTTACATCACTGGGATTCATTCCCTTGTCGACAAAGCTGACAATGATGTATTCCTTAAATTTGAATGGAGCATCTCCTCCTGCCTTCTCAAAATTAAAAAGCTATACTAAAAAAGGTATTAACTCGTCCTGGAATGCTTTACAAACTTTGTGGGAAGGCCATCATTCCCACAGGCCTTACTGTAGGGCATTGAGGCTAAAGCTTTTGCTTTTGCTGTAATTTCAATACCCAATCACTCCACCTGGGTATTTGACAGGTGACGTAAGTTAATGTCTACGAAATACTTATGAATAGCTTCCTCTAAAGCCATATATTTAATCACATAGAGCTTATTATAGGGATCTAAAAAAAAATGTTCGCAATTTTTTCCTTTTCTGAAAATGCAGCCCCTGGTTCCTATAATTCCGCAATTAATGTAGCTTCCTGACTCACCCTGGTTGACCAAGTCAAAAATATACAAACCATCTGGCTTTCTTTCACATTGATGGAGCATCCGCAAGCTATTTATCTCTTTTATTGTAAAAAATTCCCTCAACTCTTGCTTGGCACTAGCCAATAGCAGGTCTGCTGCAGTTCCCGGTGAAGCACTTAACTTCTTTAACAAAGCAGTGTCTACCGCTAGTTGAAGTTCGGCTATTCATAGCCTACTAGGTTTAAATTGAGCGCCCATAAAGCCACCATCTGGCTGTGCATTGTTGCCTTGAAGGCTCCCCATACAGAGAAAATTGTTGTGGTACCCTTATTGACCCCAAAAAATTATTTAATCCATTTTATTCTATTTAGCAACCTTTCCTGGTTGGATAGACGGAGACAATCCATTTGCCGCCTGGACCTTTCTCTTCACTTCTCATCTATTTCTATCTTCACACTAGTCACTGAATGTTCCGAAAATAAATTTGCCAATATTTCGGAGTCCAGGTACCTAAGGAACCGTGAGATGAGAAAATAATGCATACCGAGGCAGACTGAAATTGTTGAGAGTAGCAAGTAGCAAGTGGGCCCTATGCCAGAGATCAACCAGTTAATGATCTTCTATCAGGACTTCAAGTTTTATTTGTGGCTAAGCTGCTTGTTTGTCCTATTCGAGGTATCCCTTGTCAAATCTTGATTATAATTGAAGTCCCCGCTTAACATTATCAGCCCTACCGCTCCTCTAGCTAATTCATTTATCTTAATAATGGATTTAGGATCATCTAAGATCGGGCCATAAAAATGTATAAAATTAAATAGATTGCCATTTACCCGTGCTGTAATCCAAATCCATCTAATGTGGGGTCTCTCTGCACTTGCATAAAATCCCACTCTATCCATCGCCCACAATAAATTGCAAGGCCCCTTATAGCCATCCCAGCTGAAGCGAGAAATGTCTTTAAATAGTATTTGGAAATAAAAAGCTTTGGGAATTTTGTTTTTAAACGTGTTTCTTGAATGAACAAGATTTGCTGTGAAATGTAGTTAACCATCAAATTAGAGCCCTGTACTATTGCTTGTTAGATACTCTGTTTACATTGACTAATAGTATATGCATTTCAAGACTCATCTCCCAAGCACCTTACTCTGGGTTGAAGCCTAGTCATATTAATAAATTAAAACATCCCAGCATTGCCTTCTCATCTATGGTTCTGCTCTTTTTTGATAGATGTGCTACCCTCCAACTCCCACCCTCCCCTCCATCCCCTCCCTCCCACCACTGGGAAAAGGGGAAGTGCCCACAATACCCCTCACCATCCTGTCTTGGTGGGTGTCTGGATCAATGCCCTTGTTGGGGGCCATGTTGCTGCAGCCCTTGCTGAACTTCCCGTCCCCCACTGCCTTATCATTTATTGTACTGAATTTATCTTATATATATTTCTTTCCCCTTTACTTATTAGAGATTCTTTGTAATTGTTCTCGAGCCTCCTCGACACTTGTGAACATGTGAAATTTTCCTTTACTAAGACCCTGAGTTTAGATTGTTGCCCAATTTATGCCTCTGCTCCTTGGGCCTTAAATAAGTACAACAGCTTTACAAATTCCTTCTGGAGGCGTGCTACTTCTGTGGACATACTAGAGTTGATTTGACATCTAGGTACTTTGCCTGTAGGAAACTGTTTTCTTTGAATGGCTCTCGACAATATTCGTTCAAATTTTGCCAAAATTGTTCTTGATAATTTTGAATTTTGAAATGGCTAAGCCCGTACCCTATGTGCGCTCGTAATTGTCGAATCTCCTGAGACTTCCGGTAGTACATTTATTTTATGAATGTCTTGACCCATTGAAGGGTTTGGGCCTCTACACAGGCTTCTGGCACTCCTACCAAACCTATGTTGGAGCGTCTTAATTGATTATCCAAATCATCTGTCTTGTTCTCCAGAAAGGATTTCTCTTTCCTTACTTGTTTGGCTTGCTGCTGCAGTGTATTCATTTGATCCTCTAGCTGTGATTTCCTAGACTCTGCCTCCCGAATTCTGACCAGTAGGCTGGCGACTGCTTCCTCTATTTTCGTTAAGCACTGATGCAAGGATGCAATTTCAGTTGCTTGTGTTACTTTTAAATCTCTCATTTAATCTAAGATTATATTTCACATGGTCCTAATGTCCCATTCCGCAACCGCGTCGCTCCCTTGTGCCTGGTTTGGAGACTGCTGCTCCGCGAATCACTCTACTTTGGCCTTGCCCTGAACTTGAGGGGCGACGTCCTCGCTTTCCTCTATTGTACGAGGTCAAGGCTGCAGCTGTGTATCCCCAGAGGTATTCTGATTTGCCAATGCTTGTGCCATTTTAATGTCTTTTGAGAGGATTAAATGTACTCTACAAGGAGCGGTAGTGTTCAAACTTGGGGGTGGCCCTGATAGAATACTAGCGGAAGATCCCTGAGACATGGTATTTGTTACTTTCGATTTAAAAAAGAGTGGGTATTTTTGCCGTTGTGTAATCCTTTGAGTGAGACCTTCAATTAACTCAGTTAGAGGAAATCTGGCTTGCTTCTTCTCTCCAGTGGCTGATTCACTTGGGCTGTTTCTATTTTAGTTTTAGAGCCAGCAGCAATATCCACGTTCATAACTATGCTGGACATTTTTAAATGCTTTCCCATTATGATAGACTAAAGAGTTCTCTCTTTATGCTATGAAGTTGGTTTCAGGGGAGAATCTACACAGCCACCAACTATCAGCGCACCCTTCTGATAGAAGCTTCCTTTAGAGTTGCTAGCCGCGCTTTTGTTTAATCTGGGTGTTTGGGCACTGCTGGGATCTCTTTTAACTTTTTTAAAAAAAACTGTTTTGCACTTTGTGACCTGACAGACTTACCTGTTTTATTTCTTCAAGCCTGCCTAAAGTTTCGTTCGCTGCTCGCTCCGACCCCGGTCCACCACAGCTGTTGCTGCTTGTGTGGAGGGAGGACCGGCAGAGCGCAACACGCCCCCCTTGCAATCCCAAGGCAGGAGCACATAGAAAGAACCTGATGTTCAGAACGCGCAGCGGACTCGCGCAGCGGGCGTGCCAAAGGCATGCCCGTCTGCGCCCGTCCGCGCCACGACAGGGCCTAGGGCTAGGTACTCTGCCCAAATAGAGCCAAATCAACCGCTCACGAGAGACTTTATATTGTCACTCAATCCGGGTCATAGAGCATGCACCCAGACCCTGACCATGGCAAATTGGGAGGGGTCTCTGGGTTGTATCCAATGTAAGGTAATGTTTGGGTCCTGTGAAATGGCACAGGAAGACGATCATTCAAAAGGCCTACAAGGCGGGCTCATCAATGCTAAATCAATGAGCAAGCATGCCTTGCACATTTTTGATCTAATAGCGGAAGGGGATTTATACTGCCTCTTTATAACGGAGACATGGCTGAAACCCTGGTGTAACCCGGCTATTGCAAACGCCCTCCCCCCGGGTTACATTATCTCAAGGGTAGATAGACCTAACCAACGCGGAGGAGGCTTTGCAATAATCTATTGGGACACCATGAAGTGCTTAACATACGATCTTCCGGACCTCAAAGGAGCAGAAAGTATGGGCTTTTCAATAAAAGTCCATGACTCGTTCACCTTTGCAGGAGTATTAATGTACCGACCACCAGGACAGGAAAATTAGTTCTTGGAGAGCATTGGGGCAGTACTCAGTAACATAGCGCTCAGGTCTGCTAATTTCACACTCTTAGGGGACATAAATTTGCACCTGGACTCTTCTACAGACCCAGCGGCAAACTGCTTTAAGGACATAATGACCGTCCTAGGCTTATCCCAGCTCACATTAGATACCACACATAGGGCAGGCCATATCCTTGACTGCATTTACTCCAACTTAGAAACACTTAATGTAAAACGGCCACTGATACAAACATGGACAGACGACAACTTTATCCCTTTCGAACTCCCACTTAAGGGTCGTCTAGTGGGTAAGAGTAAGAGTACAGTAAAAGCAACAGCACCGCCACAGAGGAAACCCTGCTGGAAGACCATCATAGGACATCCTGACTTCATGAATAAAGCCCTTAAGAAGAGACCCTCCCTGACAGGAGATCTGAATAGAGACACCCAGCTATTAGGGGAATGGATAATGGAACTTAACATAGAGACAGGTCCTACTGGCCCTAGAATAGTCCCCAGAAAGGAAGCACGGAATAAGAAGACATCTGCACCCTGGTTCTCACTGACCCTAAAAAAAAACAAGGGGAAGTGAGGATTTTAGAGCGAAAATGGCACCGAACGTATGGAAAAAATGACCTGAATATGTATAAAATGGCACGGCGAGAATATCACGCCTTGATAAAAATGGCGAAAACTAAATATTACTCGAAGCTATAAACAATAACAGTAATAAACAAAAAGAAATCTTTAAGATAGTAAATACTTTTATGAATCCCAAATCCTTGCAGAAAGAAATTCCCCCTTCACAAACACTATGCAATACCATAGCAGATTTCTTTGAGGAAAAAATCCATACCCTCATTAAAGATTTCCCTCTCCCTATGTCATTGACTGAATATGGGGATATTAGGATTGGGACAGGTGTAGCCACTATGAGTAGGTTCTCTCCGATTAATTTAGAGGATACCCGGGCGGCCATACTGGCCACAAAATCAGACTCTTTGTTTGACCCTTGTCCGCCTCTGGTCCTACAGCACATGGTGGACATTGTCAATCCCACCATAAACAACATAATAAACTCCTCCCTTGACCACGCCTTAATCCCTGCAGAATGGAAACTAGCAGCAGTAAAACCTCTACAAAAAAAGCAGAAAGCAGACCCCGCAACTCTCTCAAATCTGCGACCTATCTGACTGTTTCCAGTTCTCTGTAAATTAACAGAGAAGTTTGTAAATAAACAGTTAACCGCCTTCCTGGAGGAAAATAATGCCTCGCATCCAAATCAGGCAGGTTTTAGGGCCCAACATTCAACGGAGTCTGCCCTCCTTTTTACTAAGGAGACATTGCGAGCCGCAATGGACCAGGGAAAGAATGCCGTCCTGCTACTGCTGGACCTGTCCGCGGCTTTCGATACGGTCTCACATACCATCCTTGTTGACTGTTTAGCCGCGGCAGGTGTTGAAGGGAATGTACTAGGTTGGATTAAAAATTTCCTGGTAGACAGGCGGCAAGTAGTAACTTTAGGCCATTTCAGATCAGAGGAAAAACATCTGACCTCAGGGGTACTGCAGGGCTCTTGTTTGAGCCCCATGCTCTTTAACGTATATATGGCCCCCCTGATCGCACTGATATCATCCTTTGAGATCAACACCATCTCGTACGCGGATGATACTCAGCTCATCCTGGTGTTAGATGATGATACTACAGAGGCTGAAAACAACCTGAAAAATTGTCTCAAAGTCACCTTCGAATGGATGAGCAATAACTATCTGAGGTGCAACACAGGGAAAACTGAAATCCTGCCCTTTGGCTAACACAATGATTTCAATCCCTCACAATGGTGGCCAGAAGGTGCCACCGCGCCCCCAAACACCATTAACTCAGTTAGAAATCTGGGGATTAAATTTGATGCTTCCCTGTCTTTCAAACAACAGGCCCTGGTAGTGGCAGGAACCTGTTTTAGCATTATAAAAGGTCTGAGGACATTTTTCGACCTAATACCACTCTCAGCTCGAAAAATGGTGGCTGTAGCACTGATAACATCTCGCTTAGACTATTGCAACAGTGTATATGCAGGGACAAACAGGGCGGTTGTTCATAAGCTGCAGATGGTCCACCATGCAGCAGCTAGATTGGTGCAGGGATGGCATAGGAGGACATCAGCCACAGCAGCAATGATTACCCTTCACTGGCTAACGATCCACAAGAGGGTGCTGTTTAAAGTCCTATTGATCACGTTTAGGGCTTATCATCTACGAGGGCCCAGCTACCTACTGAGAATGTTTAAACGATACTGACCCTCACGTAACCTGAGGTCCTCAAATGCAAATCTGCTCACCGTCCCCACCTTTAGGCTAAAAACCAGGGAAGGAAAAGCATTGGTGGTTTTGGGATCAAAGGCCTGGAACAAACTCCCCTGTCTCTTCGTCAAATCACCCTTGAATCAGCCTTTAGGAAGTCGCTGAAAACCTGGGTCTTTAGCCTTCCGGACACATTATTCAAAAGTTTAATCTGAAGTGGAAAGTCCCCCATGATTAGCAGTTGAACCCCTCTCTTGCTAGTTTTTGCTCAAAGCGCCAAGATGCTCCGTGGAGGGATAGTTGTGCTATATAAAATAACACTTACATTACATGACATTACATTTAGAGGCAACCCTTGGTGTGAAACCTGGAGACCTCCCTTCAAATAAGTATTATTTAATGTGAACGAGTCTCTAATGAGAGCAAAAAGGAGCATGTGGACTTATCGCTGATTTGTAGTCCATTGCCCATTCGCCCCTCTTGAAGTTTTCCAGAAATAAACGTGGACTATATTGGCCTCTGGTGCTCAACAGCAAGGTAGCACAGGGCGGTATCAAAAAAGCAACCCCCAAACCGGTGGATGCCAAGACCTAGGTTCTCCAGACGATTTGCTGTGTCTCCAGAGGCAGCTGGACACTCCATTTCACATCCATGCTGCACACTGCGGCTCACGCAGCTACAACAGCAGTCTCGCCGGACTCACAGGGTTTCCCCAATCCTGGAGAAAAAGTCGTGCCGCAATGTGTATTGTAAGACAGGGGGCGGGCAAGCAGCTCAGTAGCAGCATTTGTGGGATCGCTGCCTGATCATTCTCCTTCACATCAATGCCATACTCTGCAGCTCAAGCAGTGACAGTCTCACCGGTCTCATCGGCTTCTGCATTCCCGGAAGAGAAGTCGTGCTGCCATGCGTTGTGGTAATGGGGCGGGCAAGCAGCTCACTAGCAGCGCATGAGGGATCACTGCCGTTTTCCTGATGATCTCTCAGGCAGGAACCCCCTGCAGTTACTGGTGGGTACCAAGATCGATCCAATTCTCCAGTGTTGGTTTACGAGTCTTAGGAGTTCTTATGACTGGAAACTACTGGAATTCTCTGGTGATCAGCTCATGGGGGCATACTGATCCTGGATGAAACAGGTTGTCATTTACCCCTGCTGTAATCCAAATCCATCTAATGTGGGGGGTTCTCTGCACTTGCATAAATAAACTCCCAGTCTATCCCTGTCCCACAATAAATTGCACTGCCCCTTATAGCCATTCCAGCTGAAGCAAAAAATGTCTTTAAATAATATTTGAAAATAAAAAGCTTTGGGGATTTTGTTTTTAAATGTGTTTCTTGAATGAACAAGATTTGCGGTGAAAAGTAGTTTACCATCTAATTAGAGCCCTGTACTTTTGCTTGTTAGATACTCTGTTTACATTGACCAATAGTATATGCATTTCAAGACTCATCTCCCAAACACCTTACTCTGGGTTGAAGCCTAGTCATAATAATAATAAATAAAACCTTTGCAGAATTGCCTTATTATCTATGGTTCTGCTCTTTTTTGATAGATGTGCTCCCCTCCAACTCCCACCCTCCCCTCCATCCCCTCCCTCCCACCACTGGGAAAAGGGGAATTGCCCACAATACCCCTGCTCTTTTTAAAAAAAAGCTAACTATTCGGCTGCATATTTGGTCACAGTCCTGTGGATGCCCCTGGACCATTGCTGATATATTTTCAGGGTACCAAGCACTAACCTCCCTTCCTGGAGTGCTTGGCGGAGCAAAGTGAATATGCCTATGGTGGCTTGGCAAGCAATTGGGTGGTGGGGATGATATAACAGATGTGGATGGAAACCTGGCTGTCATTTCTATCGTGATCAGCTACTACTCATCTGCTCTTGGGACTCGATGAGGCATATTGGAGAATATATTGCAAAGACGATGCCATTAGACTCAGATTGAAGAAATATATTTTACCATGCTTTAATAAATATCAAAATGTTTTACTTGATTGTGGGCCAAATAACTAGTTGAAGGAATGCAAGGAAGTGGAAACTGAAGGATCTCTTTCAGTTGTGTGTTTGGTGTATTTTTAAGTATGTAGTTCCATATTTACTAAGCACTGATTGTAAAAGACTGGTCGCAATTTGCGACCAGCATTTTTTGCAACCAGTGGGTACTTTGTGAACCATCCTATGTACAAATAAGTTGGTCTGCAAAATGCCAATTCATAGAGGGTTGCCATTCAACCTACTTCATAGAAATAATGAGAGCGGTCACAAATTACAACCCACTATGCTTCGCAGCCATCACAAGGATGATGGCCTCAAGGGATCACGGGACCACTTTATCTGGATGGTTTTAAGTAAAGCAATATTTTTTTTAATGCAGCCAGTTTTCCTTCAAAGAATTTGGGATGCGTTTGAAAAAATTAGTTTCAACAACTTTGGACACTGCCTAATCTCCAAAAATGTTTTGTTAACACTCACAAAGAAGAAGAGTCCCTTAGGGAGACCTTCCGGATTCTGATTGGGTTACCCATTACTTTTAGGTATTTCGTAATATGTTAATGTTTTGCAGCCGAATTTCATTAGCAAATCATTAATGCATCCTATTTCGAATCAATATTTGGAAAGGATGCACTAAACACGTCACTTCTAAATAGAGATTAGATCTATAGTCACAAAGCAAAATTATGTTTCAGTAACATGTTACTCAATTGCAAATTGTTCTTTCTATATTCTAAAAGGCCTGTTTGTGATCACAACCAGCCAGATTATGTGAATCACACTCTTTGTAAATACAAAAAGCCTTAGTACATCTGGCCCCTAGGCCACACAAAGAGGAAAACGCAGTGTCCTAGACCATAGTACTGTGCAACTGACATGTTGTGAGAAAAGCAGTCCCGCAAAGAAATGTGTGTACTTTCATGGTAAATCAGCAAGCATTGCTTAAAATGAATTGGAGTCTCTAAAAGAGATCCACGCAGTCATGATCCTGCCTTGTCAGAGCACTTGTCTTCTTTGTTGATACAAGATTGTTGCCCTTTTGTAAAAATACAGAAATGACACATCAAAATGTAATTCCAGCTTTTGTGGATGGTATTTCATTTACATGGATGACAGTGCAGTGTACTCAAAGAATTTGAAGCGTGCATAGCACTGTACGAACAATTATGGCTCTCATTACGATGTCAGGCGGAATCACTTCCACCCGACACAGCATCGGTCATGGGACCGATCGACACCCAGTCGGTGGTCCCGAGCACCTCATTAGGATCCAACTGAACTCACCAATTATCCATAAAATCGTTTCTGAATCCCAGCACGGCTTTGTCCCCGGGAGAGAAACCACAAATCACACTCGGCGTGTGATCAGCTTGTTCGATAAAACTGAGGTGGCAGGAGACCCAATGGCGCTAATACTTCTCGATGCCGAGAAGGCATTCGATAGGGTCTCCTCGCCATTCCTGTGGCAGGCAATGTCCCGGGCGGGATTTAAAAAAGGATTTATAGGTGCTGTCCAGAAATTGTATATCAATCCCCGTGCCTTGGTCATGGTTAACGGCATCCTCACCAAAGAATTGACAATTACAAGAGGCACTAGGCAGGGATGTCCCTGTTCCCCGTTGCTATTCGCAATCTATATAGATCCTTTTATCCGACGATTGGAATGCAACGGGGACATAGCTCCCATCGCAACCCAAGGATATCTAACAAAAACACTAGCTTATGCCGATGACATCGCTATAGTGACTGCTGATCCAAATCTGGCCATGTCTATTATTGAAACAGGGGCACAAACTTTTGGGAAACTCGCAGGATATGCTTTGAACCAAGGAAAGACACAAATTATATTAAATAATAAGTGTGACCTGAGAGACTCCCGGGTAACAGATAAAGCTACTTATCTAGGGGTAACTATTACATCTAAATTGGAAAATCTAGTGGACTTAAATCTAAAGCCTTTAGTAGATACAATGCAAAAAGACCTCCGCCGTATTGATAATTTACATCTATCACTGATTGGACGGGTAAACGCACTAAAAATGGTCTACTTCCCAAAAATCCTGTACATGTTTAGAGCTATAAATCTGGAAATTTCAGATTATTGGTTTAAGGCAATGGAGCGTGCTTTCTCAAGCTTTATTTGGTCTTACACCCGACCTCGACGTGCTTATAAATCTTTGACGCTCCCAAAAGAAAGAGGAGGACTTGCCCTCCCGAATTTAAAGGTATACTATTGGGCAACAGTCTTGCTATATAGCCATGAGCTTCTTTATCTCGATGGCATAGAAATACCACTGGGCAACAGCTGCCCGTCTATTTATCAATTAATCTTGGGTCACAAAAGCACGGGCTATCTATGGAGACACCTTTTTGACAGCTACCACAAAAAAGTCAGGTTAAAAACACTCCTAGGATCTTTCAAAGTATGGAAAGCAGTGAGAAAACTACTTGGTATAGGACGTATATCTTTCTACTCCCCTCTTCAAAATAACGCTGTCCTACCTGAAATATTTAGCGGGACATGCATGAACAGATGGAAGGCTGTGGGAATTACCCACATTGGATGTATGATCTCCTCAGGAGGGTTATACTCCTTTGAGGATTTACGAGAAAAATTTCTCCTGGAATGGAGAGACTTCTTTAAGTATCTCCAAATAAGAGACTTTATATCGCAACATAATAGAGAAAATAAACTTTCTTGTGAGATTGATATTGCTAATATTTTAAGTAACCCCCGGAAAAAAATCAGGATTGGGGAGATGTATGCTCTTTTACTGTCTCACTTTCCGGATGATCTACAGAAAATTACACAAAAGTGGCAGAACAGACTTAACATTACATCAGAAGAATTTAAACTTGCATATGATTATTCACAATCTGTTCTAATATCCACAAAATTACAGACTCAATTTTACAAAATATGCTTTTTTATGTACTATACCCCGGATAAAATAGCCAAATGGGGGAGTGGGAGAGGGACATGTTGTTTTAGATGCAATTTACCAAGTGCTGATTGTCTACACATATTCTCTGCGTGTGTATGCTTAACATCTTTGAAATCAAGTATTGAACGCTTTCTATCACTGGTTTTAAATGCAGCAATCACCCTCCCGGATGAAACAGTTATGTTGGGTATAACGAATTTGGCTAATCCAATAACTGGGCATAAATTAATTTTTGTAGCAATGGCTGTCTTAAGAATCTGCATAGCCTCTGCCTGGCTTGACCCCATCGCCCCATCATTCCAACAATGGTTTGCAAGATTGCTAGCCATATATAACTTAGAGATGGCCATATACAAGACAAAAGGCAGGAAGCGACGGATAAAAGGGCTCCAAATTTGGCTTCCTCTAAGGGAATGGTCTCAGCGTCAAAATAGCACTTAGCTACACACTACAGCTTATATATTAGACAATCAAAGCATCTTTATATCTAAATCATGCTTAAATAATTTGGTATAATTTAACTGAAGAGCATAATCCTCATTGTTTTTTATTCCCTTGCTTCTCTTACGAATTAGTTGTTTTCCTTTTTTCTTTCTTTTTTCTCTTTCTCCGTGTACAGAAATATTGTTTTTCTTATCATTTTCTAAATTCGTTTCAATATTGCCTGTCCTGGAGGGGGGGAGGGGGGACACAAAATGTTTGTCTGTATGAAAAAATCAAATAAAGATATTTAAAATAAAAAAGAAGAATGGAAACAGAAAAAAAAAATAAAAAGAAAAGAAAATAGGATCCAACTGAACTCTGTTTGGTCGCATTCCTACATTTTACTATGGCAGCATGCATTCCAGCCTTAAACGGACGTAATTCATGCTCCGATAATAAAACTGAACTGTACCCCATGGCAGGCACCTCAAGGTGCCCTCCACAAGGAGGCCGTGCACCGGAGGGCGCTTTCTGGCCTGGATTCCATGTCTGACAGACAGGCATGGAAACCATGTTGGAAACCGTATCATAATCTCAAGGGCGGAAAGGCCCGTCCAAGATTACTTGCTGCATTCTGACTGGCGGACAGGCTCTTCGAGCCCATCTGATGCCAGCCAAAATGACTGGTCGGATTCCTTTCAGACCGCCTCCATCAAAATGAGGAGGTCAGAAAGGAATCAGGCTGGCCTATTATGATGCGGCTCGGAAGGCTCCAACTATCGGTTGGAGCCATATGAACCGCATTACAATCAGTCCCTAAGCTTCGAATACCTATATATTGAGAAATGTGGAGTTCACATCCAGTCATTTGATATCCTTGGTTTAGGTCAACCCTGGGTGTAATTTTCAAAGCATATCTAATAACATCTGAAATTTAGTGTTGTATTTGTGACATGAACATTCTAATATCATGCCAGTATGTACCTTTGGGCAAAAAAGAGTTTGTTCAAGAAAAAAAAAAAACAATTCTTGCACAAGGGAACAAAGCAGTAATTGTATGCACTGTTTTTGCCGCAAGTCACTAGTTATTTAGCGGAATTCATTTCAAGTGCATTTTTGCTCCAAACACACAATTTGAGCAACGCTTTCGCGGGAAACTTATTTTTTCACAGTAGAAGGGTCATAGAGGACTTTCACAAAGAGTGAGGCTACATTCAGTATCAACTTTCTCTTCCTGACCTGAGCACTCCTCCTGGATTTGTCTTGACTTCTTGATTTTTTCTGATATGGATATTGGATGGAATGCCTCCAATAAAAGTCTGGTAGCAGAGCAGGAGTTGACTCTGTTTGCAGAGTTAAACAATTTGGAGGAAGAGCTTAGTTAAATCGTTTTCATGGGAAGCAGTAGAGCTCCTCGGAAGGAGAGAAAAAAGTGACTGTATATTCCCTTCAATTGATCCATATGGTCCCCAGAACAACCGTGAATGTAGGGGCATCAATGAGATCAAATTGGAGTGCCCATTGTCCAAAGTCCAAGCAAGATCTTGTGTCTGCGAGCATACGTATTCTAGCACCAAAGATTTACCATCAATGTCCACTATGGTTTCAGGAGTTTTCTTGGCTTGTTTTGGCAATTCATGCTGACTGTGAAAAGTATGGTTGATGCATCAAAGTTTATAAAGGTGAGAATACCCAAATTACCTTTTTATGTTAGGATGTGAATGGGAAGCTGAAGATGTGCCTTTCCAAAAGTTTATGTCATGTGGGTGAACCTCTATGCTGAAAGGAAACTCAACCCGGCTCCACCTATTACAGTTCAGTTCGGAGGTTTACCACTAGCTGAGGGTGGTCTTTGACAAAATGCCCTACTACTACTACTCCATAGTAAAGACCCAATTCACGTCAGTCTCCACTCCTTTTCTTCAGTTGTTAAATTTTTTTGGTGTTTCCTAACTGCATCGGGTCTTCGAGTGTTGTGAACTAGTTTTCTACAGGCTCTGTTTTAAATAAAATCTTCTTTGGTTATGGGGGTTTTACCTGGCAGTTTTGTTTCATTTCAACATCAGTTTGCAAACTCACATCTATAACTGCAGTAGAAGTAGTGGAACAAATAGCTACTTAAGATAATGTGTCCTTTAAATCTCGGATAAAGGCCTGGATAGAATGCTTATGAGACTGAATCATCAGTCTATTTAGGTTTGACCACCAATTGCTGATAGTGACTAATATATGGAAATATGTCTTTTTGAAGTGTAAGTAAAATTGCATGCACCCATGTCTTACTTTGCTCGGACACAAAACAGCCCTGAACTGTGGCACACACTTGAAAATTTGAAAGCCATGGGATCTGGCTTAGTATCAAAGGAGTCATCCATGATAACACACCTTTGCTACAATGAGAGACTACAGTTGATCTTAGCCTAGTCTGTGATGAATTCTTGCAGATTGCATTGGGCCATAAATGATTGACACTGATAGGGGGTCTTCAAAAAATCTTTCCGGTAGTGCCATCCCTGTGGTTGCAAAAGGGTGAGATGGAATTCCTGACATGAATTTCATCATACTGGAGCGTGGTTTGCCTGCAATGCTGCTAAGCAGGGTTGTTTGTGTAGTACCTAGAAGTTCTTGAAATATTGGTCCCGAAATGTGGTTTTGGGACCAATAAAAAGTTTTTTTCTCTCAAAGTTTTATATAGCGCTTAACCTCTGTATGTGTTGACTCTAGCGGCTGTATATTTATTTTATCATATAGTAGTGTAAAATGTTCTACCCATCTGTTCTCAGGAATAGCTAGTTCAATTGCTGAGGCAGTCTTATCATTAAGAAAAGGGGCATTTACTGCCTTCCAGAAAGCACAGGGATCTTTTGCAATTGATGCATCATGAAGTGTTGTCCAGGCATCTACTTTTAAATCTTCCTTTCTCTCCTTGATGGCCTGTTTATACTCTCTCCGCGCCAAGCATATTTTCTCTCTATCTTTAGCTTCATGATGCAAAACATGTTTTTAAATTTCTATATGCTCTGGTACAGATTGGATCAAACCAGCCCTTTCTGCTTTGATAAAACTAACTGCTAATGCACTTTTAATGTAGTCTGTGATTCTGACAAAATTATCAATAACATCCTTCGACTTAGCCTTTTCCTGCAGACACACCATAATCGCATCATAACAGTTAGTTACCACTCCGGCAAGAAAATCTGCGGGTATTACCTTCTCCCAACTCAGACTATAGCCATTTTGTCTAGATAATACAATGTTTTCTAAAATATCATTAGGGCTATTAATTTTGGCCACAGTTTGTCCAAATAACATTAATCCAACACTCTGAGGGAAGTGGTCACTCAACGCAAAATCGTATTGAGAAAAATCTACAACAATGGACCCATGGCAATTAGAAACCACGACAAAATCTATTATGGAGTTAGAACCTTGCCCATTAAACGTAGGGCCCAAGGGGACTGCAGGGGAACTTAAGGTATTGGCAAAACCTAAATCTAACTCAAATATTAGATCATTTAAACATTCGCCATATAATGTATGAGGGAAGTGGGGGAGGAAAAATTCCCTGTCATAAGTAAGACCACAGTTAGCATTATCCGAGTGTTGACACAGGGCAATGTTAAAATCGGTATGCAACGTTTACAACGAAATTTTTACAACGCACTACCATTACAACGCAGGTATTACCACGCATACCATTACAACGCATTGCGCTGGGGGGCGCTCTAGGATAGGGAATAAGTTTAATTTTCTATCCAACACCTTCCCTAGTGTCCACGGGGACTGGAGTTGGAATAGAAAATTATACTTACCACTATCCAGCACCTCTAAGCGCTATGCGTTGTAATGGTATGCGTGGTAAAAAACGCGTTGTAAAGGTATGCGTGGTAAAAGTATGCGTTGTAATGTCATACATCTGTTAAAATCTCCTCCCCATAACACAATTACATCTTTATTCCCCATGCCCCGCAATTTATACATATAACCTCGGATATCCTTCAAGACTCCTTCTCGCATATGACAGTGGATGTTATTATAATAATTCAGAAGTATTACGGAGCAGGCATATTGACACTCATGCTAATCATTTGATAGAAACTATCCTCCCCTACCATGTCTATTTTCTCAAATGAGATTAAGTTAGATATATACGTACATAGGCCCCCTTTGGCTCTGCCATATTTGGACTCTATAGCATCAGTATGGATTGTCCTGTAGCAATTAAGGTGAATAGGTTCAGTAGCCCAGGCTCCTGGAGGCTAAAAATATCAAATTGACGATTAAAATCAAGCCATAGTGCATTCATAACTTTTGATTTTAGGCCAGCGAAATTCCAAAACATGAAATTACATATACCCTTCTCGGCACGTCCTCTCACAGACGTCATGCTTTCTGCATTTCCCGGCCCAGATATACTTTCTCTTGCTGCTGAGTGGGTGATTTCAACCATGATGCAGCCTTAATGTTTCAACTGCTGAAAGATTTACAGGTGCTATATCTTCACGATTTACCACAGTATCACCACCCCTTATACCAATATCAACCATAGAATTCATAAGTATGCTATCTAGACAAACTACATCCCTTAATTCAAAAATTGCCCTCGAGGTGGCGTTATTAGACAGGTTTTGTCAATCCACCTCTTCCAGGTTCTGCAGCATATTAAAACGATTGAAAGTGGGTGTTCCGTAATTTGTACATGAGGGTGACCAAGGTGTGTCTTTTCGTTGCGGAGCACAGCCAAATAGTCTGGGTTTATAAAAATAGCCTAATGGGACTTTATTAATCTGATCGTTTTCTTTGTGGTCCATTCTATGCCCTACTCAAAATTCTCTCTATTAAAAGTGGAGTTTTAAAGGTCAAGATAACACAATCTCCCTCATGTACTTTATATCCCCTCCCTATCCAGCCCACCCTCCTGGCCATTTTAAACTCATTAAACAGACTATTAGTCAGGCCTGTTCTATGTCCCAGCCATGAAAGTGATTTATTTCTCTCAGGCTTTCCCATGTCTCATCTGTCCCTTTATGAAGCTTCGGCACATTAGTAAGTATCACGACATAGGGAGTAACAACCGGTGGGAGATCTAAAAACGACACTATATGCTCAGTTTCGGAGCTTTTCAACATATCCACTGTACTAGTCACACCATGCCCCCATGCTGATTTAGTTCACACCCGTTTCGTGCCATGACACCTGCTCCTGTCCTGTCCACAACCCTGCATCTAAAGCTACCTTGTTTGTTTGGGTTCAAGTCTGCAGTATTTGTACTAGGCTCTGAAATTACGTCCACAAGTGGATTTTGTTTAGCCTTAACTTGCGGTGGCTGTTCACTATTCTTATAAGATTTTATCAGCATATCTTCTATTGAACCCAATCTGTCACTTAATTTTCCTAGAAAGTCCCTGAGGAAAGAGTCTAATGCCTCCAGTTTATTTTTAACTCTTACAACTTCGGACTGCAGCCGTGCATCGGTGTTAACTAGCGCTTTCTCCCTTGCACATGTCTTATTCCGTGTCACTATCCTACCCTTATTTGACGCCTCTAGATTGAATAGTATTTGCTGATTCCCCTTTATTTATAGTGGGTACCGTATCCTGATTATTTGAGTTAACAGGATTTCTAGATCTTTTTGTGGGCGGCTGCGGATCACTTTTTGAATCAGAACACTCAATGTGGTCAGAGATGTTAACCACACAATTATTTCTAGCTTCACTACTGACTATACCATCTGTATCGACCAATTTAGGAATAATAGTCATTTCAGTATTTGTGCTAGAACTAGTTGGTACTGTAGAACCTTCAATACTATTTGATTTATCTGAAATCATAGCCTCCTCCACATTAAATATTTGCTTTTCAATGGCACCCATTGCGCCAGTAAGAGAATTCATTAGTGATGAGGATGCCTTTTCCCCCATTTTCCCTTGCTTCTTTTTAGGTGGGGCAGTTACAGTTTTTCGTTCCCCATAATAGCTTAACTATACAGAGACAAGGTATATCACTATTACAACCAGCAACTAGCCATTAGTCCAATAGAGGGAACCAGAGTTTATCACGAGTGAAAAAGTCAGCCTTCAACAGATTACCCCTATCAGGCAACAAGCACAGTACCTTCAAGTAAGTGTCCAACACGGGCAACCAAGAGGCGTGGCCCAGCCCAGCCTCCTACGGCCGCTGACGGGCACGAACGGGCCCACCCTTGGCCCAGGCTTTGCCCGGCACACACCCCCGTGCATCCCGCGCAGCGAGTGCCTCGAGGCGCCTTGTAGTGGCTGGGGGAGGGGCAGGTTTGCCTCAGCTGTCATGTCCCGGTGTCTGCTGGATGCAGAAGTCCACAGTGTGCCCCCGTTGAACTCTCACCTCCTGCGATGCGGCACCCACGCAGCGGGTGCTGCGAGGCGCTTTGTAGTGGCTGGGGGAGGGGCAGGTTTGCCTCAGCTGTCGTGTCCCGGTGTTTGCTGGATGCAGAAGTCCTCCGTGTGCCCCCGTTGAACTCTCACCTCCTGCGATGCGGCGCGCGCGCAGCGGGTGCCAGAAGCCGCTTTGTAGTAGCTGGGGGAAGGGCAGGTTTGCCTCAGCAGTCGTGTCTCGGTGTCTGCTGGATGCAGAACTCCTCCGTGTGCCCCCGTTGAACTCTCACCTCCTGCGATGCAGATAATTTATTTGGAAAATGATGATGGGCAGATTGAGTGGCAAATGCAAATTGATTATTATGGAGCACTTGAAGGACTTACCTGAAATACTTTTCTTTAATGTTTGGGTGATCAATCAGTTAGAGCACATGCATTTCTTTGTCTGGTATGGGTACTATATTGACCTTTAGTTAAGTTACAGGACACACCACCCCATCCCACATCGCAGTCGGGGCTGACCGACGCCCGCTCTCATCAAGCAGCACTGTCGCTTGCACCTTGACCTGTCAGCACTGCCACAAGTATTGCCTCACACTGTACTGCTGCCCTGATCTCACCAACGCTACTGGATGACCATCACCGAGCCGCTGCCTACACCACGACTGGAAGGCACCACACACCCCACCATTACGCTTCACATCGCAACCTCAACAGTTGCGACACCGGGCTACACCAATGCGGTCAACCGGAACCAAAGGTACCGGGTACGAGTCTGTTGACACTAATGCCGTTAGATTGTGTTTGTTTTCAGCAACCTGGTAGCCCTGGAGGGAACTACCGACTTCAAGGAACTACATTTTTAAGTCATACTTGCAAAGTGCATATTTTTGATTATTGTATTTTGGTCTTCTTTGCACAGATACATATTTGTTATTTATCTAAAACTGGTGTGGTGTCCTTTTGTAGTGTTTTAACTGTATTACTGTTGGTTATGTGCAAATGCTTCACACACTGCCATTGAGATAAGCCTGACTGCTCATGCCAAGCTACCAATGGGATGAGCGGGGGTTATTTTAGTAGCGTATCTCCCTTATCCTGACTAGAAGGAAGGGCCCCTATTTGGACAAAGGTGAAAACCATTGCCAACTAGAGACCCCCATTTCTAACAGTACTTTAATACCTACACATGTGTATTCTTCTCGGTCTGCCATGTCTTTGTTTCTTCTGGGACCTCCCACTCCCTGTTTACCGTGACTCTCAACTATTGTAACTTTTTTTTCATCCAAAAGAGGTGTAAATCGCCTTCTATCAATTCTAGTAGCGGGACATGGTTTACTCTAAGGTTTAAGGATTTGCCCCAGAGACAGTTAGAATCTGCCCCCTTCAATTCCAAAGTCCCAAAGATCTCCCAGTCAAGTTTGATAAAGTGATTATGTTCCAGCGTTCCTAAGTGGTAACTGTGTATTAGTAGTGCAAGTATCAGTAGAGTTATGCGTAGTTGATTGTGTGTTGTCAAGTTTGCAGTGTTTGTGATGAATTAGTGTGACTCACAGAGTGGCATCCAAGTTAAGTCCATGAAGGTTGCGTGGTAAGCTTGAGAAGTTATGTGCCTTTGTGTAAACTTCTGGTGCTTGTAGAGACAAATGTTATTGTTGCAAAGAGTAGAAGTTTGGTTATCAGACTTTTCATAGTCTAAAATCCCCGGAAAGGTATTAAATATATCATAGTTTAACTTGTCTGATGATGCTCTGGTGTTGAATTGTGAAGTGATATTGGCTGCACCAAGATAAGAACTTATTAAACTACTATTGAGAGAGCATATTAATTGTGATTGGCATTCGGTTGATCCTTGTGTACATGAGTAGACTACACTAGTCAGGATAATTTCCTGGTGGTTGCGATTTAATTTGTGTGCGTTGTAGCGTCAGGAGGAAGTTATTTACCTTTGAGTGATTGTTATCTTAAGTTTTTCTTCAGCGCAACAGACATGAGTTGTTGCTTTATTTTGATATTCGTGATTTTGCTTTGTGTGAAGCGGATCGCTGATAAGTGAGAGAAGCTTTTGGGTGTTGTGAGTTACATCTAAGGTGTTACACTGGGATTTGTCTATCGGTGTGGGTGTTGCTCTGGTACTGGCCAGTTGGGGTATGTGTCTCACTGAGATAGGTCATTACATCACATGGAGGCCAAGCTCCGAGTGGACAGTTCAGGGATGTGGCACATGGGTTGGATGTTGGTAGAGGTGCATGTTTATTGTGATTTGCTGAAAATCTATGGTCATTCTGATTGAAGTTTTTCAAATTTATTGCACTGCATAGTGTGAAGATGAAATGTTTTGAAGTATTAAGTGCTTTGTTTACAGATGATGTGAGAATGGTTGTCTCAGAGAGTAAGGAGGTCCAGCCTTAGGGTACGCCCTTTCATTACATGACAACCAAGGTTGGGTTACATACGTCTGTCTGGGTCAGACAATAGAATAATTTCACTGCTGATGAAGTGTAGTGTAGTGTAGTTCCTATATTCCCAATACGCTCTGCGCATTGGAATAATATAGCCTATAGATTTGACTTAGGACTTATGTCTACCAGGTCTCTATCGAATATATTAAACTTAATTGTGAGTGCCAGCTAGCTCACAGGTCACTAGAAACTTTCTCGAATTCACAAGAAAGGATTAGTTTCTGACAACCGAATAAACATGACAACTTTGTTTCCCCAAGAATAAATGTATCTTCAGAGTTGTGGAAACAATAGATAGATATTTTACTCAGTCAGTCTTGCATGCTTCGTTTCATCAGAGGTGCAGAGAAAATAGAAAGACGGGCATTTTCAATAAAAGGTTTATTGAACAGTCTTCTTTCTCATGCAAAAGAAGTGAACTGCTACAATCATAATGCCAGCTGCAAAGTATAATGCGTACAACGAGAATAGTATTATGAAATAATACTGTAAGAGCATTGTATGGTTTCTAAGCCATAAAAATACATACATAAATAACAATGGTTAAAAGTACTCAACTGGTGCTTCTAAAATACGCCTACCCCAATGTACCTAACCTGAGTCTAGTATGCGGGATGAAGTAAGTGTGGTGTAGCATAGGTTTAGTTTCTTTGCCAAGAATCTAGCCAAGATTTCTCTTAGGGTCTAATCAGCTCCATACCTTAGTTTAGAATGAAGGAGGTCTGGCATCTCTGTCTCGGGATTCGATTTTCCAACACCTTGCAAGGGGAGCTTGGAAACACTGGAGCTGGATTCTCTGCGAGAGAAAGGACGGCTTCTTGGTCAGTGCATGAGCTGGAGGGTCGGCTTCCTTTGGCACTTGCTGTAGAAAGCTGCGTCGGACAAGTAGATAGTCGAACTGCTCCGAACCACCTTGTCTTGCTAGAGTAAGTGAAGACATATTTATACCTTGAAGGTGCATAGTTTGATGTAAAGTCGGGCATAATAACATCAGTAAAGAACCCCAAGGGAATGGTAGTTCTTTGTAAACTCCATAAGATCTTGGACTAATCAATATTCAAGCAAGGGGATGTCCCTGACTGCTTAAGCCGATTTTCCAAGAAATCGTTGTAACTTACTGGTACGGGTGGAAGTAGCCATCGCTGTATTTGGACTGCACGGGCTATGTCTAAATATGGGTATGATTTCTATGCCTATATTAGGGCAATGTGAGCTGTACCTATATAAGGGCATGAATCTGGAAAATTCACTTGGTGCCTAAAACGCCACACAACAGAAGGGTCCTTGTAACTTTCCCCATATGGGACTTGTTAGACCTGGCATCTTTTGCTGTGTTTCCCCTGTCTTTTTGCTTTCTGACCTCCTGGATTTGACTCTGTTTTTACTGGTTTAGTTTCCCTGTGCACTTTCTCACTGCTGTTCCGTGTTAAAGTGCAAGTGCTCCTATTGTAAATTTTATTATGGATTGGTGTTCGCATGATTGGCATATTTGATTTATTGGTAAGTCCCTAGTAAAGTGTACTGAGAGTGCCAGGGCCTGCAAATCAAATGCTGCTAGTGGGCATGCAACACTAATGGCTCCACCCACACAAGCAGCCTTTCAAAGGGTTCTCAAACCGGCCACTGCAGTGTTGGGTGCACACTATTTACTGCCATGTCGACTTGGCAAGTGCACCCACTTGACAAGCCCTAACCTACCCTTTTATTACATGTGAGTCACCCCTAAGTTAGGCCCAAGGTACCCCTATGGGCATGGTACAGTGTATGTGAAATATAGGACATGTTATGATGTGTGTGACCCTTCCTGATAGTGAACTACAGTGTAATTCATTTTTCACTGTTGAAAGGCTATCTGTCCCATAGACTTGAATGGGGAAAACTCTGTAACATTTTTCAAGTATATCTTCCCATTGGGACAGGAGAGAGATATGGAGTTTAGAATGCCTGAACTCAGAAGGTAGAAATGCATCTTTTAGTAAAGATGATTTTTATGTTCTGTGTTTGAAAATAACACTTTTAGAAAGTAGGTATTTTCTTGCATAGCCATTCTGTGTGTCTCTGCTAGGTTGTGGATTGACTGTCTAGCTTTGGAGTGACAGGGGCTGGGGATGTGGATTCTCTTCAGATAGCCATTTGGGGGGTTGAGGTGTGTCCTGCCTTTCCTGGATGAGTCAGGGCTGGACTGAATAGACCCATGCTGCATTTAGAGTAGTGGATGGGGATGCCTTGCACCTGAATAGGTCTGGTCTGCCTTGGACAATCCTGTCTCCGCCTCCTGCTGGGAAGCTGCACCAGAGGACGAAACTGGTTTGGACTAAGCACAGACACTCTTTTCTCAAGAGAACAAAGAGAAATGCAGTATAAATATTGGGGGCCAGACCCCAGAACTTTAGAACCCACTTGGATCAAGGAACCTGCCTAGAAGAGGGGCTGGAAGAACTGCCAGGAGGAGTACTGCCCCTTTGCTGTGTTGTTGCTTTGCTGTGTTGGCCTTGGGCAGTGAACGGACTGGACTGAACTTTCTTCACTTATCACTGAGTATCTCCAAGAGCTTAAAATAGAGCTAACCTCCTCTTCATGAAGTCTCAGGGACAGCAATGTCTTCACTTACCTCTGAATAATTTACAACAAGGGGTGGTGATGGACAGAGTCTCTGAATTAAGCAGAGTACTCTCACCCAGTCAAGAGATCAGGGCTAGATCCAACACCGTTTTTTAGCTCATTGCACCATCCCAGTTTCAGAACCTGGCTGTATGCAAATTAGTCTGTCCCTGGCCCAGTGCATCATGAGAACAGGGCAGACCAGACTACAAAAGCCAATTCTTACACTGGGAAGGAAACAAGCTTCCGGGGACCGGTTTCTGACATTTCAGCCGTCTTCGGCCCGGCTTGCTTGAATCCTGATGGTGCAATGAGCAAGGGACTCACATCTGAGTATACCCTTCCACGCTTAGGGTGGACAAAATAATTTACAACAAGGGGTGGTGATGGACAGAGTCTCTGAATTAAGCAGAGTACTCTCTCCCAGTCAAGAGATCAGGGCTAGATCCAACACAGTTTTTTAGCTCATTGCACCATCCAAGTTTCAGAACCTGGCTGTATGCAAATTAGTCTGTCCCTGGCCCAGTGCATCATGGGAACAGGGCAGACCAGACTACAAAAGCCAATTCTTACACTGGGAAGGAAACAAGCTTCCGGGGACCGGTTTCTGGCATTTCAGCCGTCTTCGGCCCGGCTTGCTTGAATCCTGATGGTGCAATGAGCAAGGGACTCACATCTGAGTATACCCTTCCACGCTTAGGGTGGACAAAATAATTTACAACAAGGGGTGGTGATGGACAGAGTCTCTGAATTAAGCAGAGTACTCTCACCCAGTCAAGAGATCAGGGCTAGATCCAACACCGTTTTTTAGCTCATTGCACCATCCCAGTTTCAGAACCTGGCTGTATGCAAATTAGTCTGTCCCTGGCCCAGTGCATCATGGGAACAGGGCAGACCAGACTACAAAAGCCAATTCTTACACTGGGAAGGAAAAAAGCTTCCGGGGACCGGTTTCTGGCATTTCAGCCGTCTTCGGCCCGGCTTGCTTGAATCCTGATGGTGCAATGAGCAAGGGACTCACATCTGAGTATACCCTTCCACGCTTAGGGTGGACAAAATAATTTACAACAAGGGGTGGTGATGGACAGAGTCTCCGAATTAAGCAGAGTACTCTCACCCAGTCAAGAGATCAGGGCTAGATCCAACACCGTTTTTTAGCTCATTGCACCATCCCAGTTTCAGAACCTGGCTGTATGCAAATTAGTCTGTCCCTGGCCCAGTGCATCATGGGAACAGGGCAGACCAGACTACAAAAGCCAATTCTTACACTGGGAAGGAAACAAGCTTCCGGGGACCGGTTTCTGGCATTTCAGCCGTCTTCGGCCCGGCTTGCTTGAATCCTGATGGTGCAATGAGCAAGGGACTCACATCTGAGTATACCCTTCCACGTTTAGGGTGGACAAAATAATTTACAACAAGGGGTGGTGATGGACAGAGTCTCTGAATTAAGCAGAGTACTCTCACCCAGTCAAGAGATCAGGGCTAGATCCAACACCGTTTTTTAGCTCATTGCACCATCCCAGTTTCAGAACCTGGCTGTATGCAAATTAGTCTGTCCCTGGCCCAGTGCATCATGGGAACAGGGCAGACCAGACTACAAAAGCCAATTCTTACACTGGGAAGGAAACAAGCTTCCAGGGACCGGTTTCTGGCATTTCAGCCGTCTTCGGCCCGGCTTGCTTGAATCCTGATGGTGCAATGAGCAAGGGACTCACATCTGAGTATACCCTTCCACGCTTAGGGTGGACAAAATAATTTACAACAAGGGGTGGTGATGGACAGAGTCTCTGAATTAAGCAGAGTACTCTCACCCAGTCAAGAGATCAGGGCTAGATCCAACACCGTTTTTTAGCTCATTGCACCATCCCAGTTTCAGAACCTGGCTGTATGCAAATTAGGCTGTCCCTGGCCCAGTGCATCATGGGAACAGGGCAGACCAGACTACAAAAGCCAATTCTTACACTGGGAAGGAAACAAGCTTCCGGGGACCGGTTTCTGGCATTTCAGCCGTCTTCGGCCCGGCTTGCTTGAATCCTGATGGTGCAATGAGCAAGGGACTCACATCTGAGTATACCCTTTCACGCTTAGGGTGGACAAAATAATTTACAACAAGGGATGGTGATGGACAGAGTCTCTGAATTAAGCAGAGTACTCTCACCCAGTCAAGAGATCAGGGCTAGATCCAACACCGTTTTTTAGCTCATTGCACCATCCCAGTTTCAGAACCTGGCTGTATGCAAATTAGTCTGTCCCTGGCCCAGTGCATCATGGGAACAGGGCAGACCAGACTACAAAAGCCAATTCTTACACTGGGAAGGAAACAAGCTTCCGGGGACCGGTTTCTGGCATTTCAGCCGTCTTCGGCCCGGCTTGCTTGAATCCTGATGGTGCAATGAGCAAGGGACTCACATCTGAGTATACCCTTCCACGCTTAGGGTGGACAAAATAATTTACAACAAGGGGTGGTGATGGACAGAGTCTCTGAATTAAGCAGAGTACTCTCACCCAGTCAAGAGATCAGGGCTAGATCCAACACCGTTTTTTAGCTCATTGCACCATCCCAGTTTCAGAACCTGGCTGTATGCAAATTAGTCTGTCCCTGGCCCAGTGCATCATGGGAACAGGGCAGACCAGACTACAAAAGCCAATTCTTACACTGGGAAGGAAACAAGCTTCCGGGGACCGGTGTCTGGCATTTCAGCCGTCTTCGGCCCGGCTTGCTTGAATCCTGATGGTGCAATGAGCAAGGGACTCACATCTGAGTATACCCTTCCACGCTTAGGGTGGACAAAATAATTTACAACAAGGGGTGGTGATGGACAGAGTCTCTGAATTAAGCAGAGTACTCTCACCCAGTCAAGAGATCAGGGCTAGATCCAACACCGTTTTTTAGCTCATTGCACCATCCCAGTTTCAGAACCTGGCTGTATGCAAATTAGTCTGTCCCTGGCCCAGTGCATCATAGGAACAGGGCAGACCAGACTACAAAAGCCAATTCTTACACTGGGAAGGAAACAAGCTTCCGGGGACCGGTTTCTGGCATTTCAGCCGTCTTCGGCCCGGCTTGCTTGAATCCTGATGGTGCAATGAGCAAGGGACTCACATCTGAGGTATACTCAGACATGAGTCCCTTGCTCACTGCTCCATCAGGATTCAAGCAAGCCGGGCCGACGACGCCTGAAATGGCAGAAACCGGTCCCCGGAAGCTTGTTTCCTTTCTGGTGAAGAATTGGCTTGGTAGTTTGGTCTGCCCTGTTCCCATGATGCACTGGGCCAGGGACAGACTAATTTGCATATAGCCAGGTTCTGAGCTGGGATGGGGCAGTGAGCTAAATAACAGTGATGGATCAAGCCCTGATCTTTGGACTGGGTAAGAGTGGTCTGCTTAATTCAGACACTCTGTTCATCACCACCCCCTTTTCTGTATCGTTTTTGGCCCCTATAGGTGTGGCAGGGTATACTCAGACATGAGTCCCTTGCTCACTGCTCCATCAGGATTCAAGCAAGCCGGGCCGACGACGCCTGAAATGGCAGAAACCGGTCCCCGGAAGCTTGTTTCCTTTCTGGTGAAGAATTGGCTTGGTAGTTTGGTCTGCCCTGTTCCCATGATGCACTGGGCCAGGGACAGACTAATTTGCATATAGCCAGGTTCTGAGCTGGGATGGGGCAGTGAGCTAAATAACGGTAATGGATCAAGCCATGATCTTTGGACTGGGTAAGAGTGGTCTGCTTAATTCAGACACTCTGTTCATCACCACCCCCTTTTCTGTATCGTTTTTGGCCACTATAGGTGTGGCAGGGTATACTCAGACATGAGTCCCTTGCTCACTGCTCCATCAGGATTCAAGCAAGCCGGGCCGACGACGCCTGAAATGGCAGAAACCGGTCCCCGGAAGCTTGTTTCCTTTCTGGTGAAGAATTGGCTTGGTAGTTTGGTCTGCCCTGTTCCCATGATGCACTGGGCCAGGGACAGACTAATTTGCATATAGCCAGGTTCTGAGCTGGGATGGGGCAGTGAGCTAAATAACGGTGATGGATCAAGCCCTGATCTTTGGACTGGGTAAGAGTGGTCTGCTTAATTCAGACACTCTGTTCATCACCACCCCCTTTTCTGTATCGTTTTTGGCCACTATAGGTGTGGCAGGGTATACTCAGACATGAGTCCCTTGCTCACTGCTCCATCAGGATTCAAGCAAGCCGGGCCGACAACGCCTGAAATGGCAGAAACCGGTCCCCGGAAGCTTGTTTCCTTTCTGGTGAAGAATTGGCTTGGTAGTTTGGTCTGCCCTGTTCCCATGATGCACTGGGCCAGGGACAGACTAATTTGCATATAGCCAGGTTCTGAGCTGGGATGGGGCAGTGAGCTAAATAACGGTGATGGATCAAGCCCTGATCTTTGGACTGGGTAAGAGTGGTCTGCTTAATTCAGACACTCTGTTCATCACCACCCCCTTTTCTGTATCGTTTTTGGCCACTATAGGTGTGGCAGGGTATACTCAGACATGAGTCCCTTGCTCACTGCTCCATCAGGATTCAAGCAAGCCGGGCCGACGACGCCTGAAATGGCAGAAACCGGTCCCCGGAAGCTTGTTTCCTTTCTGGTGAAGAATTGGCTTGGTAGTTTGGTCTGCCCTGTTCCCATGATGCACTGGGCCAGGGACAGACTAATTTGCATATAGCCAGGTTCTGAGCTGGGATGGGGCAGTGAGCTAAATAACGGTGATGGATCAAGCCCTGATCTTTGGACTGGGTAAGAGTGGTCTGCTTAATTCAGACACTCTGTTCATCACCACCCCCTTTTCAGTATCGTTTTTGGCCACTAAAGGTGTGGCAGGGTATACTCAGACATGAGTCCCTTGCTCACTGCTCCATCAGGATTCAAGCAAGCCGGGCCGACGATGCCTGAAATGGCAGAAACCGGTCCCCGGAAGCTTGTTTCCTTTCTGGTGAAGAATTGGCTTGGTAGTTTGGTCTGCCCTGTTCCCATGATGCACTGGGCCAGGGACAGACTAATTTGCATATAGCCAGGTTCTGAGCTGGGATGGGGCAGTGAGCTAAATAACGGTGATGGATCAAGCCCTGATCTTTGGACTGGGTAAGAGTGGTCTGCTTAATTCAGACACTCTGTTCATCACCACCCCCTTTTCTGTATCGTTTTTGGCCACTATAGGTGTGGCAGGGTATACTCAGACATGAGTCCCTTGCTCACTGCTCCATCAGGATTCAAGCAAGCCGGGCCGACGACGCCTGAAATGGCAGAAACTGGTCCCCGGAAGCTTGTTTCCTTTCTGGTGAAGAATTGGCTTGGTAGTTTGGTCTGCCCTGTGCCCATGATGCACTGGGCCAGGGACAGACTAATTTGCATATAGCCAGGTTCTGAGCTGGGATGGGGCAGTGAGCTAAATAACGGTGATGGATCAAGCCCTGATCTTTGGACTGGGTAAGAGTGGTCTGCTTAATTCAGACACTCTGTTCATCACCACCCCCTTTTCTGTATCGTTTTTGGCCACTATAGGTGTGGCAGGGTATACTCAGACATGAGTCCCTTGCTCACTGCTCCATCAGGATTCAAGCAAGCCGGGCCGACAACGCCTGAAATGGCAGAAACCGGTCCCCGGAAGCTTGTTTCCTTTCTGGTGAAGAATTGGCTTGGTAGTTTGGTCTGCCCTGTTCCCATGATGCACTGGGCCAGGGACAGACTAATTTGCATATAGCCAGGTTCTGAGCTGGGATGGGGCAGTGAGCTAAATAACGGTGATGGATCAAGCCCTGATCTTTGGACTGGGTAAGAGTGGTCTGCTTAATTCAGACACTCTGTTCATCACCACCCCCTTTTCTGTATCGTTTTTGGCCACTATAGGTGTGGCAGGGTATACTCAGACATGAGTCCCTTGCTCACTGCTCCATCAGGATTCAAGCAAGCCGGGCCGACGATGCCTGAAATGGCAGAAACCGGTCCCCGGAAGCTTGTTTCCTTTCTGGTGAAGAATTGGCTTGGTAGTTTGGTCTGCCCTGTTCCCATGATGCACTGGGCCAGGGACAGACTAATTTGCATATAGCCAGGTTCTGAGCTGGGATGGGGCAGTGAGCTAAATAACGGTGATGGATCAAGCCCTGATCTTTGGACTGGGTAAGAGTGGTCTGCTTAATTCAGACACTCTGTTCATCACCACCCCCTTTTCTGTATCGTTTTTGGCCACTATAGGTGTGGCAGGGTATACTCAGACATGAGTCCCTTGCTCACTGCTCCATCAGGATTCAAGCAAGCCGGGCCGACGACGCCTGAAATGGCAGAAACCGGTCCCCGGAAGCTTGTTTCCTTTCTGGTGAAGAATTGGCTTGGTAGTTTGGTCTGCCCTGTTCCCATGATGCACTGGGCCAGGGACAGACTAATTTGCATATAGCCAGGTTCTGAGCTGGGATGGGGCAGTGAGCTAAATAACGGTGATGGATCAAGCCCTGATCTTTGGACTGGGTAAGAGTGGTCTGCTTAATTCAGACACTCTGTTCATCACCACCCCCTTTTCTGTATCGTTTTTGGCCACTATAGGTGTGGCAGGGTATACTCAGACATGAGTCCCTTGCTCACTGCTCCATCAGGATTCAAGCAAGCCGGGCCGACGACGCCTGAAATGGCAGAAACCGGTCCCCGGAAGCTTGTTTCCTTTCTGGTGAAGAATTGGCTTGGTAGTTTGGTCTGCCCTGTTCCCATGATGCACTGGGCCAGGGACAGACTAATTTGCATATAGCCAGGTTCTGAGCTGGGATGGGTCAGTGAGCTAAATAACGGTGATGGATCAAGCCCTGATCTTTGGACTGGGTAAGAGTGGTCTGCTTAATTCAGACACTCTGTTCATCACCACCCCCTTTTCTGTATCGTTTGTGGCCACTATAGGTGTGGCAGGGTATACTCAGACATGAGTCCCTTGCTCACTGCTCCATCAGGATTCAAGCAAGCCGGGCCGACGACGCCTGAAATGGCAGAAACCGGTCCCCGGAAGCTTGTTTCCTTTCTGGTGAAGAATTGGCTTGGTAGTTTGGTCTGCCCTGTTCCCATGATGCACTGGGCCAGGGACAGACTAATTTGCATATAGCCAGGTTCTGAGCTGGGATGGGGCAGTGAGCTAAATAACGGTGATGGATCAAGCCCTGATCTTTGGACTGGGTAAGAGTGGTCTGCTTAATTCAGACACTCTGTTCATCACCACCCCCTTTTCTGTATCGTTTTTGGCCACTATAGGTGTGGCAGGGTATACTCAGACATGAGTCCCTTGCTCACTGCTCCATCAGGATTCAAGCAAGCCTGGCCGACGACGCCTGAAATGGCAGAAACCGGTCCCCGGAAGCTTGTTTCCTTTCTGGTGAAGAATTGGCTTGGTAGTTTGGTCTGCCCTGTTCCCATGATGCACTGGGCTAGGGACAGACTAATTTGCATATAGCCAGGTTCTGAGCTGGGATGGGGCAGTGAGCTAAATAACGGTGATGGATCAAGCCCTGATCTTTGGACTGGGTAAGAGTGGTCTGCTTAATTCAGACACTCTGTTCATCACCACCCCCTTTTCTGTATCGTTTTTGGCCACTATAGGTGTGGCAGGGTATACTCAGACATGAGTCCCTTGCTCACTGCTCCATCAGGATTCAAGCAAGCCGGGCCGACGACGCCTGAAATGGCAGAAACCGGTCCCCGGAAGCTTGTTTCCTTTCTGGTGAAGAATTGGCTTGGTAGTTTGGTCTGCCCTGTTCCCATGATGCACTGGGCCAGGGACAGACTAATTTGCATATAGCCAGGTTCTGAGCTGGGATGGGGCAGTGAGCTAAATAACGGTGATGGATCAAGCCCTGATCTTTGGACTGGGTAAGAGTGGTCTGCTTAATTCAGACACTCTGTTCATCACCACCCCCTTTTCTGTATCGTTTTTGGCCAATATAGGTGTGGCAGGGTATACTCAGACATGAGTCCCTTGCTCACTGCTCCATCAGGATTCAAGCAAGCCGGGCCGACGACGCCTGAAATGGCAGAAACCGGTCCCCGGAAGCTTGTTTCCTTTCTGGTGAAGAATTGGCTTGGTAGTTTGGTCTGCCCTGTTCCCATGATGCACTGGGCCAGGGACAGACTAATTTGCATATAGCCAGGTTCTGAGCTGGGATGGGGCAGTGAGCTAAATAACGGTGATGGATCAAGCCCTGATCTTTGGACTGGGTAAGAGTGGTCTGCTTAATTCAGACACTCTGTTCATCACCACCCCCTTTTCTGTATCGTTCACTTACCTCTGGGCACCGCCTCTGGAAACGTGGGTTTCAGTTGCCACAAAGAGGGAATGCAGCCGACACTGCTGGTGGCTCCATGTCCTGAAGGCACTGCAGAGGCCACCACCGCACTTTGCACCACAGCCCTGGTCTCATCGGTGATGAAGACTGCTGCCACTAACGAGACGCTGCTTGCACCGTGACCTGTGGGCACCGCACCGCCTCGCTTCACTCTGCTGCCCTGGTCTTACTGACGATGTCGTTGCACGCTGACCATGACCACACCATGGTTTGGGGCACTACTCGTAAGTTACACAACGCACCACCCTATTCCGCATCACAGTCCGGGACGACCAACACCTGCTCCATCTACCGACATTGTCGCTTGCACTGTGACCTGTCAGCACAGCCATGAGCACTGCCTCACTCTGCACTGCTGCCTGGGTCTCACAGATGCCACTGGACAACCGTCACCGAGCCGCAGTCTACGGCGTGACTTGAAGGCACCACATGCCCTACCGCTATGCTTTAAATCGCAACTGCGACGGTTGCCACCACTGGCCCACACCGACGCAGTCAGACGGAACCAAAGGTACTGTTTACGAGTCTGCTGACATTAATGCCAATCTGAAACAGCTGGAACTGTTGGATTCTGTTGTTTTCAGCACTGCGGTAGCCCCGGAAGGAACTACCAACTTCACGGAACTGCCTTTTTAAGTCATACTTGCAAAGTGCCTATTGATTACTGTATGTTGGTCTTCTATCGTTTTGGTCTTGTTTGCACAGATAAATATTGGTTATTTTTCTAAAACTGGTGTGGTGTCCTTTTGTAGTGTTTTCACTGTATTACTGTTGGTTATGTGCAAATGCTTCACACACTGCCTCTGAGATAAGCCTGACTGCTTGTGCCAAGCTACCAAGGGGATGAGAAGGGGTTATTTTCGGAGTGTATCCCCCTCAGCCTGACCATAAGGAAGGGCCCTATTTGACAAAGGTGAAAACCCTTTCCAACTAGACACCCCCATTTCTAATAGTACTTTCAATTGAGAATAATCAAGAATTTGAGATGAGGTTGTACAAAATCATACTGCCACCTAAGCCAGCCCAAAATTAGGTGTGAATGCATGGAAATGAGGGGCCTACCGCTACGCTTCAAATCGCAACTGCGACGGTTGCCACCACTGGCCCACACCGACGCAGTCAGACGGAACCAAAGGTACTGTTTACGAGTCTGCTGACATTAATGCCAATCTGAAACAGCTGGAACTGTTGGATTCTGTTGTTTTCACCACTGCTTCTGAGATAAGCCTGACTGCTTGTGCCAAGCTACCAAGTGGGTGAGCAGGGGTTATTTTCGGAGTGTATCCCCCTCAGCCTGACCATAAGGAAAGGCCCTATTTGACAAAGGTGAAAACCCTTGCCAACTAGACACCCCCATTTCTAATAGTACTTTCAATTGAGAATAATTAAGAATTTGAGATGAGGTTGTACAAAAACAAACTGCCACCTAAGCCAGCCTAAAATTAGGTGTGAATGCATGGAAATGAGTGGCACATGCCAAAGTGAGAGATATCAGACTGAGGGTGTAATTATGACTTTGTGGTTCTTGAAGTGGTGTTGCCACGCCACTGCCCCGCTTCCAGACCGCAAAAAGCCGCACTGACACGACCTGTCAGATTACGACCGCCTCAAGACCACCACAACACTGACAGGTATCTCTGATCCCTGGAAGTTGCTGTGGCCCCATGGTGGTCCAACTGCCCAACTTGTAATAGGGCAGTCGGACTGGTGGGTCCTGCACCGCCACCATGACTATGGAGGTTGAAGGACCACCATAGTCATAATTAGGCCCTAAGACAGGGAGTAGGGTATAAGATTAGATGGATACAAATTAGGATGCAGGCCATTCTTGAAGGCATAGGAATATACCCAGCATTACTTAAGGGAACCTGGAAAGAAAAGAAAAGCACGAGGGGGGGTGGGAAGGAAGCCAAGAATGATGAGTCAGATGACAGTGACTTGCATGATGATTTCTTAAATGACCTATTAACTTCACAATTATCTCTGTATAATGCAGTTCTGGTTGGAGGGAACCAGCGTCCTGTTGACACCAGTGTAAGTATGCCTGCTAGTCATTTTACAGGAGGAGGTGAATTGCCTCCTGCTGTCCCAGTCTCAGTGGTGGGAACTCTAAATACTACTACTGTTGTCTGCTTCAAGTTCGCTGACAGTTGTTATTGCACCTGGTATGCCATGAGTAGGTTACATAATTGACATGCCTACTGTTATCTCAGTGCCTTGTTTACTGGACGCTGCCATTGCTTTGAATATGGGAGCACAACCTGAACATGGAGAACTCACATTGGGAGTGTGTCCACTGATGAGATTGACGAGAGCCCCGGAGCACACTCTGCTCCAAGAACCCAGGATATTGTAAGCTTAAGGTTACAACTGCATGAGATTTTTTCAGGACATCTTGATTTGGGATTCATACATGGTTACCATGAGGTGGAAATCAGTTGTTTTAAGCAGGGAGGATGCTAAATGTGTCTTTGAAACCCATGGGAGTCTGAAAGAGTTGGCCCCAGAGTTTTGAGTGGATTTGTCCAAAAGTCAGACCTTTAGGAAGAATTTTAGGATGTATCCAAGTGATGATAATATCAAGAATATGCAAACCAGAGGTTTGAAACTACAGATGAATGAGCTGGTTTGTGGCATTCAGACGTTGAATGATATTCAAAAGACCAAAGACAAATGGTCATAACGAGGAAAAGAAAAGAAAATGACACTGGAGAGCCAGAGGAGGAAAATAACAACAATGACACTGATGTTAAATCTTATCCACTGCGAAAGGTGCAAGTATGTGGATATGTGCATTTCCCCCTCAAGTCAAAGTGGTCTTTCAAATTTCACCAATAATATTCTGAAGTTGAGAGAGAATCCTAATCTATGATGCACCCAGGTTGAGAGGCTTGTGAAGATTTTGATGGTACTTTGAAGGGATGTGAACATTTTTATTGTTGTCGATGTATCTAGTGATTTGTGGGCAAAGTGTCAGGTGTTGCATAGCCCGATGTGGAGCACCTGAGAATTCCCCAGACCAAAGCTCGAGATGCAACTGTCATGGATAAGAATAATCAGATGATTAACTTTTTGGGAGCCAAAGTCCCACGGAAAGGTTGATTAGGTAAAGATATCAATGCCCCACATAGGTGTTCTGCCAACATAATGGAATTGACAACCCAGAGAAAGGAAACTTTGGAACTTTTGTGTCTCAGTTTGTTCTTGGGTTTCATCTAGAGATTGGGTCCTATATTCAGCAGAATATGATCTGTTGGAAAGCAAAGCCATTCAATAAAATGTTGCACTATGCAAAGTATTGCAGTGATGGTTTGGAGTTGAGAAAATGAAAGAAAGGTTTGTGTTGGCATAGAAAGTATTTAAGAATTTCCCGTATATCCCTAATACAGGGAACAGTTCTGGTGCTAGTTGGCTATCAAGGTGGTGGTCGGATGATGCACAATAGGAATTGTGTCCCACCGGGTGTGAATTAAAGATATTGAGACTTTGAGGATAACTATTAAACTGAAAGCCAAGTATCCTTGAACTCCACACTATCACCTCTCACCCAAACCAGTGGCTGACATCTCATCTATGATCAGTTCATGTTAACCCAATGTATTTTAAATGAGATGGTAGGAAGTCCATATAATTCTCCGATCATGGGTTTTAGAAATTAAACAGGAACTGGAGAATTGTTCAAGTCCTGCGAAAGGTTAATAATAAAGTCAATCGATGTTGTGTTGTGGTCCTGAATCATGCTGTGATTTTATTCCAAAGCCCATGTTATACTGAGTGGTTCACGGTCACTGACTTGTGTCAAGCATTTTTCTCCAGTCTACGCCATGAAGAGAGTCAATTTCCCTTTGTGTTCCAATTCCAAAACAAAGTTCTGGACTGACGTCAAGTTTCTCATGGATATAATGAAAGCCCCTCGATATTTACACAGATCTTGAAAAATAATCTGGAGACTCTACAGTTGCCATGTAATATCAATATATTGACAATCTACTTTTGACGTCGCCAACCTAAGATGCATGCAAGCAAAATGATATTGCATTGCTGGATCACCTAGCTGAGAATAGTCACAAATGTTGCCAACTAAAATGCAGTATTGTCAAAAAGGAGTCCTGTATTTAGGATATCACATTGAGAAAGGTGCTAAAAACGTTTCTCAAGAGAGAGCCTCTACCATCTTGAGAATGAACCATCCATAGACACAGAGAGATCAGAGAGTTCTTGGGACATAGGTTGAGATGAGATGATCAATCTCTTTAGAGTCTAGTAGTTTAATTCTCAAGTCTGTGTTATTTCAGCAGAACTGTGTCACAGATGTTTCAAATTTCGATAACTAAATGCAGGAAGGAGAACAGTGGTTCTCACAAGCCACATAGGAAGACCAGGTGAACCTTTCAATCACCTGCAACACGATTTTGTTGAAATGGCTGTGGGTAATGGGCTCTGTTACATTCTAGAAGTGGTTTCTCTCTTTTCCTGATAGGTTGAGGCATACTCCACTAGGGCAAATTACATTCTTTCTCTGGCCAAGCTATTGCTGAGTGAATTGATCCCTAGATTTGGCATACTGGTTTCTCTTGAATCAGACTGCAGTAGTGTCTTCAAGAAAGAGATGATGAAGCTTCAATGTGCAGCTTTGCATGTAGTTCAGAGTTCCCATTGTAGTTACAGATCTGAGGCTTCAGGCATAGTGAAACAGATAAATGGGATGCTGAAATCACATCTCGATAAAGTGTGGGAATCCACATCTTTAAAGAGGCTCAATGCCCGTCCGTTGGTGCTGGTGAGTCTGAGAAGCATCCCTGAGCAGATGACACGAATGTCTCCCCACAATATCCTCATAGGCAAAGCCATGAGACTTACCTCTGTGACTGCCACTATACTTTAAAATATTACAGAGGAAATTGCGCTATACCACTTCAAGGGCCTGGCTGAAGTGGTGTATTCTGTCTCTCACCAAGCTAAACTGGAGATTCTCGTTCCGAGTCAAGAACAGTGCTGCAACCTCACTGCTAATAAATGTAGAGGCCTTCTAACCTGGATTCATTCCAAGCACACCAAGAGAGTGAGACAATATGGTGAAGAATTGGTGATGACTTCCACTGATTTGTTCCATAATAATCTTTATTTTGGCACAGTTTGAGCCATAAAAGATACATAAAGTAACAATACATAAAAAATGAGCAAATTCAATTCGTAGGACATTTTCTTTAGAGAAACAAAGGATTTTACAGAAGGCATTATTATTATTGGGAAAATCGTTTAAAATAAAATGCTTAATTTAATTAAAAAGGCATATGAGTTTTAAGATATGATATCACATTTCCTAAAAATATTTTTTAAAAGGAACTCGTGAACATATACAACCATTAAATAGCATAGGGTACAGCACAGGAAATGCGGTAATATTTTACAAGTTTAGTCCCTTCTTGTTACGTACAAAACTTATTGAGAGTAAAAATCTACTAACACCAAATACGATCACTCTTCTAGTATCTGCCTTTATGATCCTCAGTGCTTCTTTACAAGATCGCAGTCTTAGAATATTACACAATGGTTTTATCCACTTTTTCTTGGCCAACTCATAGGCAGGGCAAAAAAAGAGGATATGCTGATCGTCCTCTTTGGTGCTATTTTGACACAATGAACATAGCTCACTTGGCCTTAGTTCACTCGCCCTAGACCACCTAGCTAGGGGTGAATTAGTTCTCAGATTACCATACCTGAATTTCATGTATAAACTTTTGTCCAAAGGTGGTTGAACCTCATCTAAGAAGTCCTCAAAACAGGGAGTGTCCTTAAAGTCTAAAAAGTTTATTGTCAATACTCCACCAGTGTGCTCATTATTCAAGGTATGTATGATATAACCCCAGAAGGTTGTTTTTACCACTTTTTTTTTGCTTTGTGTCAAATTGGATTTGTCTTTCCAGAACTGAGACAGCCCGATTTTGGTTAGCCAGGTTCGCACATGCTTAAGCCAGACATTAGTATTTAACAAATCCAGACTCATTATTTCTTTTAATCCATTTCTATAATCTATTAGCTCCGGTGTGCACCAGAGCCTCACCCAATAGGATAGTGGCCGTAATGTGGTATAATGATCTGTACTTTTCATATTTAAATCTAGCATAAGGGGTATCAAGGGGATACCCTTTGGCAACTTCAGAAGGCTTCTAAAAAATGTATTTTCATTAATTGTAAAAGCATTCTTAGACATGGGCCCCCGTATTTCAGCCCCATACAACGCTGTGGACTGAGCCTTAAACTTAAAAACTTCTAATGCCAGAGTAACGGCTTTGCTAAGGCTCGTCCCATGTTTCTTTAGGATCGGAATGGTGTTCTGTGTAAATGTCATTTTACTCTTCTCTACTTGGGTTTTCCACAAAAATTTGGAATCAAGAGAAACTCCCAAGTAAGAGAAATTATGAACAAATTCTAATTTTTGTCCATTTAGTAATAGGTTCCCCCTAAAGGTTTTGTGTGGGTTTATGGCCATACATTTGTTTTTTTTGCCTTGATCTCCAAGCCCTTACTGGTACAATATCAATGAAATGAATGTAAAAGTGATTGCAGACCTCTCGGGGTTTGAGATATTAATATTGTGTCGTCCGCGAATAAAAGGGCAGATATCCTATCCCCATTCAGCTTAGGGTAATCATTATTACAGCCTGCTAGGTAAGACGGGATATCATTTACAAACAATGAAAACAGCGTGGGAGCCAACACGCATCCCTGGCGAATTCCACGCTCAATAGGTATTGCTTGAGTTAAATCCCCGTTGGGGCCCCATCGAACTTTAGCAAAGTTATTTGCGTGCAGCCTTATAATCTGTTGTAGCAGACATGCCGGCAACCCTTGTGAATGTAATGATTCCCATAAAAGATCACGAGACAGTAAATCAAATGCGGCCCAGAGGTCTACAAAGGCAACATAAAGGTGCCCTTTCCTTATGTGCACATACTTCCAGTAAAGGCAGCAGAGTCTAAAAACGATCTACTGTGCTGACTCTTTTCCTAAAACCTGATTGGAACTTGGTAAGAACCGAATTATCTTCTATCCACAAATTCATACTTGCTAAAATATGCCTTGAATAGATTTTCTGTATAATATTCATTAAACTAATTAGGCGGTAGTTAGATGGTTCGTACCTGTCGCCCTTTTTAAAAATTAAAACGATTTCCGCACCCCTCCAACTCCTTGGAAAATCCGCAATGGACGCTAATGCATTACACAAAAGATTAAAGTAAGGTGCCCAGACACTAAGCTCATGTTTATAAAGGTCGCCTGGCACCTTGTCTAGGCCAGGTGCTTTGCCATTTTTAACTGCATTAATGGCTAATTCAATTTCCTCTATATCAAACTCTAAATTGTTTTCACTGGGGTTGTGCCACGGGGCATCACCACCACGAGTATTCATGTACTCTGGTTTTTTAAAGAGAGCTGTGAAATGGGTAACCCAAGTTGGTTCATCTTTGGCCACTCTTCCTATATGGTTCCCGTTTGTCACCAGTCTCCAGAACCCCGCTTGATCCATGCTCTTAGCTCCTGTTAGTAAATCTGACCAACTTTCCTCGTCCCAATTTCTTCTGGCTAACTCCTGGATTTGCTTGTATTCTTTTCTTGCCATCTTAATTGCGACTGGGGATTTAGTTCTTATTGCCTTTAACAGTCTGTCTTTACCAGAGCGACAATCCTTATCATACCATGGTTTACTGTATGATAGATTATTTGTCTTTTGATGGGTTTTTCTTGGCATTTTCGTTACCAATGTTCTCAAGGTTTTGAAAAACCCATTGTGTAAATTAATAAAATTGTGACGCTCCAGTGGTGCGTTTATATGGCTTGAAAAGGTGTCAGCTAGGAGTAGGTAGATACTTTCAAGCACCTCGCCACGCTCCAATATATATGCCCATTTTATTGATCGACGATTATTGCTGACCAATACCACCTCGTTATTAGTATTTTGGTGGTCTATCCTATTGTCAGTACTCGCTCCATTAAGTAAACTGGAAACAAATTACAGTTCCAGTGGGCGGTGATCACTTTCTAATCTGGGCTTGACCTCAAAGTCAATTAAATACTGCCAGATATCCAATGAAACAATGATAAAGTCAATTTTACTTTGTGAGTTATTCCTTACAAAAGTCAGGGTTTTGGATAGATCAGACGGGAAGTGGCCATTACATGCTCTTGGACCATACTCCACTGTCAACTTCTTGACTTGGACGGCCAGTGCAGTACAATGCACGGGCTCAATATTATCTAATAGGGGTATATTATTGGCTTTCTCTTCCTCAACAAAGATGTCACCTAGGCCTATAATTGGTTCATAGTTGCAATTCAGATCTCCGGCTATTATTATAGTCGGGTTCTCTTCTATGCTATTCAAGAAACTATCCACCTTTCCCAGGGCCACTGACTCCTATTGTATACATTAAATAGGTATAAAACGTTGCCATCATTCGTGACAACTTTCAGGCCAAGTATGTCCAAAGAATCGATGTCTATTATTGTTACACTGACCTTAAGAGATATTTTGACCCATATTGTAAGACCCCCCGAGGGCCTACCTCTTACAGAGGGAACAGCATTGATCTTAAAAGTTTAATAACCCACTCTATGTGGTGTACTGAGAGCCCAAGTTTCCTGAAGGAAACAAATTGTGCTTGATTCAATGTAATTAGACCAATCCGGGTCACTCAAATTTTTTGGTAACCCTGCTATGTTCCAGGAAATTAATTGTAAATTTAACACGGAGCTACCACAATTATGTGTTTGCTGATGGACTGTAGTTAGTTCATTAAAGCACATAGGCCCTCCATGCAATGCACCTTCAATGGCCATATCTGATATTATATTTAGGCGTTCTATGGTCATAACTCCACTTTCTCCTATTTCCTGTTCAAGAACATTAATTTGTGGTGACAATGCTAAAGGAACATTCTCCTCCTTTTCCTCTTTTTCAGCTGGGACTAACTCAGAGCCACTGCCTATGTTCTTTACTATTGGTCATCAATCGACCATTTCCAAACCTGCTAAGTTTCGGAATCGATTAGAGGTATGGAAAGGGGAGAGAATTTCAACATTCGTATACGTTCTCTCATTTGAGGGCCTGTAAAAATATCCCTGTGGGACAGCATGAATATTGGTGTTATCTTTATGAGTCACGTCACATGTTCTCAATAAGTGGCGGACTAAGTTGGGATGTTTAAAATTAACCACTATGCAGTCCCCATCGATATCTTTTGAAAGCTCTCCTACCCAACCCACCCTACGGACCATGATAATCTCGTTTTTTGTGTGGGCTGAATATTTTATATTTTTGAAGCCAGTCCAACACTTTATTCCTCAGACTGTACCATGTTTCTACTTGGTCTTTTCTTAGTGCAGGTACCCCAGTTAATACCAATACGTATGGACAAGAGGTTGGTGGTAATCTCAGGTTGTCGCTATTTGGAGTTACCAAGAGTACATCAGGTTCAAGTATAGGGGCTTCTAAGTTCCTGATAATTGGGCCTCTTCATCTCCCTCTGATCTGGCTAGTCCCTGCATCACTATGGCCATGGATATTACAATTCTGTGATCTTTCTTTTGATTTTGACACGCTCCCTTCTACATCCTCTGTTCCGGGAATCACGTGTAAGCTTATCCGAGGCAGAGGGTTCTCTATTAGGGTGACTTCTTCCTATTTCTCATAACTTGCTATTTGATCTATAAGTAATTTAGTGCAGTTCGTCAAGTTCTCTCTCCCCTCTTTTATCATAGTTTCCAGGTTACCAATTGCCTGATTTATGTCGTTGGTTTTGTTGTCCAGGTCCTTAAGTCGGGTTGTCATGAGGTTGTTTATTTGGGCCTGAACAGATTCGAGGGTAGATTTGAAGATATCAGCGCCAATGAATTCTAACGTTTCCACCATGCTATCTGCCCCATTTAAAGAAGGGAAGTAAGCGGGCTCCGTTTGAATTCCAATAGATCTACTAGCTATACTCCTATGATCAGTTGACCCTACGTTAGTTAATGGCCGGGACTTGGACCCACCTGCCCCTCCCTTTTTGTTATAAGGTCTCTTCCCTTGGGATAGAGGCTTAGATTTACTTTTTTCCTGTATCCCATGTTTTACCCTACATTGCCTTGTTGCCCTAGGAAGGACTGGCGATGCGTTTGGGGTCTCATCCAACCCCAACAGATTTCTATCGTTGGTTAATGCTCGGCCCTCCCTAGTATTTTCTAGTGTGTGGGCACGAGATGTAGAATGTGGACTTGCTGACTTGTATAATACATCTACAATGGCCGATGTGCCAAAGTTACTGTGTGATGGTAACCTTGCTAGGTCCAGTGATAACCTTCTCTCAGCAAGAGTGATTCTTTGCTTATTAGGGATTCTGCTCTTAGAAAAAAAACATCTAGCGTTCCGGACAAACCTTTCTGTTTACTCATGTTTTTCTAGTATAGTTGGTTTCACGTTAAGGAAGGAAGCATTCGGGTCAACAGTACTAAATATAAGGCATTTGAGCTCTTAGCTAGTCTACTAGTATCGATGACACAAGGCAATATATCCTCTCCACACCTTGAAAAATCACACATAAGATTTTGACAAATGCCCAGTAACAGTTTTTACTACATACCTAACCTAATTACATGGGTCTTGGATCAGTCAATTGCACACCAAGGTGGGTGGTCCAGCCCGGCTTCTTCCGGCCCCGGACGGCCACAGACGGTCTCGCCCTTGTCCCGGGCTTCTCTCGGCGTTGCCCGCACGCGTCCCGTGATGCGGGAGTGCTCACAAGATTTTAAGCGCCACTGGGCGCGTGATGGCGTGGGCGTGTCCAGCAAGGGCTTCTGGGCAATGAAGTTTCCCCCACTCGGCGGCCGAGCAAGATAGCCAACAGCAGCGGCAGCGGGGGGAAACCGGCAGCAGAACCAGGAAACTGGCGACAGCACAGGGCTCCAGGTAGGTCCTTCAGCAAACAATAATGACGGTCCCAATCTGCAAGGAAAGGAGAAAAGCACCCACTCCACCGGAGTGCTCACGAGATTTTAAGCGCCACCGGGCGCATGATGGCGTGGGCGTGTGCAGCAAGGGCTTCTGGGCAATGAAGTTTCCCCCACTTGGCGGCCGCGCAAGTTAGCCAACAGCAGCGGCAGCGGGGGGCAACCGGCAGCAGAACCAGGGAACTGGCGACAGCACAGGGCTCCAGGTAGGTCCTTCAGCAAACAATAATGACGGTCCCAATCTGCAAGGAAAGGAGAAAAGCACCCACTCCACCGGAGTGCTCACGAGATTTTAAGCGCCACCGGGCGCATGATGGCGTGGGCGTGTGCAGCAAGGGCTTCTGGGCAATGAAGTTTCCCACACTTGGCGGCCGCGCACGATAGCCAACAGCAGCGGCAGCGGGGGGAAACCGGCAGCAGAACCAGGGGACTCGCGACAGAACGGGGCTCCAGGTAGGTCCTTTAGCAAACAATAATGACGGTCCCAATCTGCAAGGAAAGGATAAAAGCACTGATTTGCAGAGTCAAGCTCCAAAGCAACCTGAGTTTTCAAAGAGAGAAAAAGAGTAAGCACAAGTGTCACAAAGCCAGACTGACACAAGTGCAGAGCCTGTGGTGAATGAGCCAAGAGTAGCCACAGTGAACCAAGTTGAAGAAGCTGTAAGTACAAACTCTGAGCCCGAAGTTGGGATAAGCAGTTTGAGCAAAGGGGATCAAGAAACACAAAGAGGCCAAGGAAGGGTGAGAGAGTATGAGTTCTTGTGTCTGAAAGCATGCAGAAACCAACAACGATGAGACAGAGAAACGTTAGCAAAGTGACAGTGATTGTGAACAGACAATAGTCAGTTTATGAAAATGAATATGAGTTCCTAGTAGAAGGTAAAGTTGATTTGAGAATACAGAGACTGAAAATCGCCAAACTGTTTTTTTTTTTATAAACTTCGGGATTAAAGCTGCAGCAATGAGAATTGACTTATTTTTCATGTTTAACCGATCTAAATTAAATTAAATTCCTAGATGATTGACTATTTATATTGCATTTTGTGAAGACACTTAGGGGCGAGGCTCAAATAGAAGGGTTATCATTTAGGATTTTAGAAAAGTTGGCATTGGGGAACAGGGATTACCTTTGAAGTAACTGAACTTGATATTCATCATCAAATTAATTAACAGTTTTGCAGGCTTGCACCAGCAACAAGCAAGATAGAGGTTTGTTTCATGTTATTTTAGAATTTAGCATTTTTCCTTTTTGATTCAAGAGAAATCAAGATGATTCTTTCACCAAATCAACATAGAAAAATAGTGACTATGATATCAATCAATATGTCAAAGTTGCTTTAGTCGAGTTTTTCTCATAAATGCACATACAATCACAAATATAAAAACATTCTTTAAAAAAGCACTTCAGTTAAGATAAGACTTGGATAACAATCAAATAGTTAAAAACGTAAATATCATTTACAGAATATAAAATTTACAAATAGAAAGTGCAGATAAAAATTTTCAAGTAAAAAACAGACGAACTTTTGATACAATAAAAGTCAATCAGCTGCCTAAAAACCTCTGTCTGATAGTCCATGCCCATCCAAGGAATTTGGCTGTAGCTATTACTATAGTATCAATCATTTCTATTATCTTTATGATTTGCTAAATAATGAATCTGAGTTTCCTGTTGATCATATTTCCACCAAATCTAAACCTAATCTTACTCACATAGAGGAGCAGTGTAGATTTAATCTGAAGTCTTAACATAGAGATGGCTTTGAGGGAAACTTTACTACCAATGTATTTTTCACTCTTTTGCATGAGTATTCTCGTGTAATGCATGCAAAGGACTGTTATGTCATTATTCATCTGCCTGTTTCTGTGGCAGGGGATATAATTGTCCTGCAGTATAATTCTTAGTCACATCAGGGCCATTTAGAATATGACATTTCGAATAATTATATTGTTCTTTCAGTAGCTAGAAGGGTGGGTATGCAAAGTGGGGGTGGTCTCAGAAAGTAAGTCATATATAGAGTTGAGGTGGGTAATGGAATGTCTTTGTCCTTTGGTGAGGTGCCATGTTTGGACCTATGCAGATAGATGGATCTTTCCTGATTCACTCTTGATGCTATTGCTTAGCATACGGCATCTTTAAACACCTAAACTATATATAAAGGAAGAGATCGTTATGTATAAGACACCAATATATTTATTTAAGTCCATTAACACACTACCCACCCCTCCACTCAACCACCCTCCCTAAACCTAATAAAAAACAACTCTTCCATAACGTATCCCACCGATGCCATATCCTAACACACACACACACACACACTCACACTCTCTCCCTAAACCCAGTAAAACACAACTCTTCCCCAACACATGACAAAACTATGTTACCCTATCTGAACATATGCCACCCACACCATCCACAGCAAAAAAGGGACCAGGGGCTGTATTACAGAGAGTACCCCGGGGTGCAATGGGCATTTGCGCCTGCTTTGTGCACTTTAGTATTATAGAAGGGGCCGCAGACTCTTGTGCGGCCCCTTCTGTAATATCGATGGCGCGCATAAAGTGCCAGCACTATCTGCAGAGGGCGTTCCCTCACTTGCACGGGGGCATGCCTCATGCAGATGAGAGAATCCCTTCGCCTCAGTGCCCGCGCCATGTTACTGATGCGGGTGCAGAGTCAAAGAAGGTGTCAGGAGGCTCACTGACAGTGCGTCACCTAAAAGATGGCGCACTTACAGTGTGCCCCCTGAGATCAGCCCTCTGCAGGGGGTAACAGGGTCCCTATGGACCCCCCAGACATCCCCTTTCAGGGGATCACTAGTCCCCCTTCAAAGTGTAAGCAGGTTGCCGCCTGCACAGTCAAACACGGAGCAGCTGCTTCAAAGCTGTTCTGTATGTCATTGGAACGCGCTATCCACCTGGCAGCACAAGTTTGTGACTGCCCTGGGGGCAGCGCATTCTATGTCATAGGGTGCACTTTTTTCTGTTTACGCTCAGCGCACCTGTTTTAAGGTGCGCCTGGCGCAAACATAGGAAGTGCGCACTTGTACATGATATGACCCCGGAAGAATTTTTAAACTGGCAACCATGTAAAACTGAAATTCTATATCTTCCCAGCCCTGTGCCAAGTCTCTAGGTACTACAAAACTTTTCAAAAGAGGACTTCTGTGGGCTAAGGGAAGCCGTGGTTGTTGTTGGCTGCTCTGGTGAAGGTGAGGTGCTGAGGGTAGGCTGCCTATGGTGGATCCTTAATGCTGCAGTTGGATGGTCTTCAGAGGTTCCTTATGCTGCTGACTCCTCATCCTACTCCAAGACTCTTAACTGGCATCGCAATGGCGACAATGATCTCTACGTGCACCTGAGTGGCTGTATCCTGCATAGCACTGTACAACTTCAGCCTGCTGGCCTCTGGCAAAAAAAACCTCTGTGCACTGTTCAGGCACATGTAGTTACACATTGTTGCATGCTCTATATCTAGGTCCACTGGAACTTTGTAATACTGTTTCCCCATGTATTTCGCCCACACTTATTATTTACTCTACTTGCAATGCATCAATCCACCACCATATGCATATAAACACATGCATAAAAACTAAACTTTAGGCTCAAACGGATGAAAGAAAAGTTTTAAAAAAATTGTTACATAAATGATTGATAATATTGGGAAGTAAAAATGTAAAATGTAAAAAAAAAACACTAACAGTTAAACAAATCAGGCGAGACGCACATACACATCCTAAATTATTCACTTAGATCTTCTGTATTCAACTAATGGATTCAGCCATCCCAATCCCACAAATACAATTTCTCCTTTACTACCAACAAGCATTTTTTTCAGTCACACACGTGGTTGTCTTTGCCTGACCCCATAAATCGCAGTACATTCAAGTTTGCCTTTGCTGTTGCTTTTCTATTGCTTTTTTATTTTAAAAAGCATCACCAGTTTGCAATTGCAAATCTCAATTGACAATTTGAAAAAAAGATATCTGAAGTTGTGAAGTATGTGGTTTTGCAACTTGAAAGGCAGAGGCATGTTTTATAGGAAACAGTGGAGAATAATAAATGTGAAATCTAGGAATGTTAAATAAACATGACTGGCCACCAGCAGGCATGCCTGCAGCACTGGATGTTTACCCTGCAGGGAAGATACTATTTCTTTGCATTGGCCAGATAAAACAGATATAAAAATTAACAGTCAAATGAAACTACTGCTCCAGTAACCATAGTGGGTCTGCACTCTTCCCTTTATCTTAATTTTCAGAGTACCTTTTCCTACAAATATATGCAAATGATATTCATACTCCCCTACAATTACACATTTAATTACCTTTGCAGTAAAAGTATCCATAGGTTGAAAAACGTGTACATCAAAAAGAAGGAGCATCTTAGGAGGGACAAAGGAGTCATGGGGGAGCCATACCGCCTTCATACTTGGTTCTTCCCTATGTCCCTTTCACTTCCGGTCCACAAATCTAAACCTAACCATAGACAGTTTCCAGCGTACCTGCCTCCATCCAGAATGACCCCCTCTTTTTATCAGAAAGTATTTATTTATTTTTGAAATCCCAGTCCCTAGCCTGGCGTGACATCTACGCCTGATGCCATCTCTCATGACCCTGGAGTCTGGACTAGCCCTCCCCACCTGATTGCTGTACTCTCTGTTCTCAATTCGAGGGCTTTGAGCAAGCATTCATGTGTGCAAGGATTGGCACTATTGTTGGCCATGGATCTGCGACTATGCAAACCCACAACTGATAGTAGAAATCCTGATAGCAGCATATGAGCAGCTGCAACCCTCATTGCACCGTCTTCATGATCCTCAGACCGTGAAGAAAGTCAGGACACTTTTAACTAACAATTTGCTCAGATCTTTGGAGACAAAGGCAAGCTGTAGGAAGACTGGGACAACAACAGCTTTCCTTTACAGAGGCACTAGATTAATGAACTTTAATAACATAATAGCAGTGGCTAACATGATTTATTTCACTACATCCATAGTTACTACATTGGGGCACAGTAAATCAGGAGTGCCATTGAATTGCAAGAGCCATTAAATCGCAATTAAACCTTTGCATTTGTTATCATAATTGAATATTAATTATAGTTTATGAATGTAACACCTTTATAGGCATTAGTGTATTTCCACTAAGCCTTACGGAATGTCTTTACAATATTAATGTATTTAAATGTATATGTCAGAGGACTTCCTTTTGCTTTTAATTTTTTTTAACATTTAAAAAAATATATAAATCTAAAATCTATACTTGGACAGACGGATAGATCTCTGTTAGTGCTCTCAAATATTCCTTTGAACTTGTATTTTGGAAGTGGTGCCCAATCTTCAGGCACACACAGACAAATCTGCTGTCCTAGATCCACCATAAAATAGTTGGTCATTGCTAGGCACGGACACACTCTCGCCTTTTGGGATGCTTCTAACCCACCGTATGATCATTTGCGCCCAACAGTCCTTCTGTTTAAATTCATCTGCAGTCAATTTGGTAGCTATCACCCATGGACTCTATGACTCTAGGAATTGAGTCCAAGATCTCATTGTGCACACTTTCTGCATCTATCCCAGGCATACTGCACAACAATCATAACTTGCATGGGCATCTAGCTAACTAGATTTTTGTCTTGAATGATGGAACAGCTGTTGGACCAGATTGTGATACATGTTTTGCCGTCATATCCACCATGATAGGGAAATGTTGAAACAAGATTAATGTCTCTACCCCACGTACCCTTGTTTATCCCTCTAAGCACTCCATGGCATAGTGTTTAGTACATCAATCTGAGCTACTCTGGCTAACTAAACATGTCTCTGCACTAGGCATACAAAGTATGAAAGTGTCATCTGAAAACAGACCACTTTATGAGTATTACTAATCAGAAACAACTCTGGAAGACTGGGACTGGAACTTTGCGAACTGTGGCATAATGCCTTAGGGCCTGATTATGAGTTTCAGCAGTTTGGGGGTGGGTGGCCTGCCACTGCTCTGCTCCGCTCCAGGAGCACTGAAACTCACCGCCACCAGCCCAGCAAATTACAAGTAATTGTGTGGTTTGACAGACAGGCAGCGTGGCGGTCCAGCGGTGTTGCTGTTTAATGGCTCATTGTGAGCCTTAAACAGCACCGCTGTGGGACTGCCTGTGCACGTTCCTGCATGGGAAGGAATGCACCATGCCGTGCATTCCTTCCCATGCAGGAGCTGGAGGTGCAAAACAACAGGGGGCACAGCCTGTTCCCCCTGCATGCACCCCCATGCACAGGGGCAAGAGGGGGCCCTTTAGGACCTACTTTATTGCGTCACCGCCATGAAGTGCCACAGCCATGAAAAGGGGGGTGGAGAGGTAACTCAAAATATGCTCATCTGTCTACTACGGCACCGCCAGCATATTTTGGCCTCAAACTGCTGCCAGATGGCCGCAGGATGCTTGATCCAGGGCAGCAGCAGCGGTTTAGTGGAGCTCCGACCACCACAAATAGTACTGATAAATAACACCCGATAAATAATCATACCCTGGGGTATGTTATTTATCATGTCCAATACATAGCACATATATTCGAGTTTTTGTGGAACAAATGCGCATTTTGGCGCTGACCGCACCAAAACCCACATGGTATAGTAAATACTGTACACGTTTCCCCTGTTAAAGTCCAACAGCTTTGAGCTGCCGAACTTTAATCAAGGTTGAGATTTTTATTGCATCCGGTAATCTCCGGATTCAGTAAATACCATTCAATTCGGCATTCTGATCCCTGAGCAAACAGGAGTTTACACAGAGGTCAGAAATCAGGGCCTGGGTATTTTTATTTTTTTGTGATCAGTAATAAAAACCAGATATCTGCCTGCAATTTTAAGAGAACAAATTCCAGTTTTAGTACGTGCTCTGAATTCAGGTAATGAGAAGAAAACTTTAAATTGAAATCTTACAAGCACATTCGCACCTGCTTAGTGCATTAAATACATTCTTATTGTCATATTTGTCCTTACACTTAGAACAGCAGAGACCAGCTTCCTTCTTTGCATATACACCGATGTTGTTGCAATGGCAGGATGCTGATGATACACTTGATATTACCCTGGGCTAAATCTGGAGGAGAACACCAGGCAGATGTCCACATTTACAAAACGAAAGCCAGAGTCACAGGGGATACCAGTTGTAGCATTGTTTAAAGATGATGCACATATTCAAAACGCAGGCCTCTTTGTTCAGCAGAAATGCTGCTGTGAGCGAAAGAGCACATTTAAAAGCAAACAGCATCGAGTTGGGCACAAAATTACTGCATCTCGATTGCATTGTAAAACATTTCTTTAAGTTCACTCTGGGTCCTATTTAGAGAGGAATGGCTGCTGTGATGACATAAAACATTTATGATCTTTTTTCTGCTCAGCAGAAAGCCTGTTCATTGTACATCTCGTTAACAAAGACATCGGAATTCATATATTGGAGGCACCGCATGGTGCTGTGAGGCCCACTCTGCAGTAAGGACAGGCCAGAAGGTTTTATTTTCACTAGTGGTCATTTCAGTGGCAGAATAAGAAAAAGGGGAAGCATTCCAACTATGCTGTGGTAAACTAATCCTGTAGTTGTGTGTATATGTTTTCCTCTAGTGGTTTCTGGCAGGTGTCTATATTGTTGGTGGTGCAAAACCGTTTTTGTAAAATAACAGGATTGTTGTCTCTGCTAGCCAGGAAGGGGCTTAACGGGGTTCCTCCTAAAGTATGACATGGTGGAGCATTTTCAGGGCTGCTATTTTAGCTTGACACTAAAGTAAAGTTGTCTTTCACTTTTCCTGAAACACTTTTTTTTATGGCAAATCGACTCAGCACGTCTTTTTTTATCGTCGTATGCATTAGTTTCATTGGTAGACGCTTCTAAACTGGTTTTTATTAATACATGTGGCACAATTTGCTCACATCGTAGACTCCCACTCGGCTGCTGAGGTCGCAGGGTGCTGGTATGATGCATATTCCCAAAACCAGAAGGGCCAGAATGGGAGGTAGGTCCTTTCGCTTGTTGGCGGTCCGTATGTGGAATACCCTGCCCTGTGCAACAACCCTTGACAAAGCCAATCGGTTTTGCTCTGCCAATACTTGTTAGATGCTGGCACTGACTGTTGCCCATGCATTTCACTGGCAAAGACAATAGTGGCGAACGGTCATCTTCAATCATTACTTTTTATACTTCAGGGTATTGCATACAGACACATAATTGCAGTCATCTTGGAAGTATAGAAAATAAAGTTTCAAGATAGCAGAACATTATTTTCTTTATTTACAAGAAGGCTGGTAATTGTGTCTAGATGCATTGTGGGAATTCTCATCGAAATATAAATAAATAAGATTCAAAGATGGCAATCAATGCCGTCGATGGCTTTATCAATGTTTGTAAAATGGTATTGCAATCACTGGCAAAGTCAACAGTGACAGATTACAACCTTGGATATTATTTTTTATAACTTCCAAGCAGCACCCCCCCCACTGCTTTAAAGCAATGCAAAGCAGAAACATACCATGATAATAACTTAAAGTTATTATCATTTTATGCTGCTTCGTGCTGCTTTGTGGGTGGTTGGGTGGGTGGGAGGGTCTGCTCTGTGCTTAGAGCAGGGGCGGAGTGCTTTGTCCACTCCTAAGTGAGGAATAACTGTTTGGTAGGCCCTCTTGGGCCAGGCGAAACAGTCATGCGCACTTTCCCAATTTTCCATGCAGACTGCATTACAGCCTGCATGGAGAACATGCCCAGGCCCCCATTCCCTGGTTGAGCGTTGAACCAGAACGCTCAAACCAATCACAATGCTGCACTGCAGTGTTGTGATTGGTCAGGGGAGCCTGGGTGCTTGCCAATCCCAACGCTGCATTGCAGCATTGGAATTGGTCAGTGGGGCCTGCTTCCTGTTCCTCGATTTCTACAAGGAGAGCAGGTGCATAGCCGCGGGACCCGGCGGCAAGATACGTATATTTTTTCATCTTCTTTTTTTATATTTGCACCATGTGCGACCCCCCTGCTGGCTAATCCCCCCATTTCTCCGCACCCGCCACCCATGAGCCATGCTGGCTGCCACTCCTTCCAAGATGGCTGCTATGTTGTGTTAATATACAAAGGAAAGTCCATCCTGGAAGTGTGTTAGATAACATTTCAAGATGTCCAGCTGCACCCCCTGGCAATAGCATTGCAATACAACAAGCATTGTCAAAGCCTATAGCGGCAGGCAATAGGTTGGAAGGAAGAAGCAGGGAGTAAAAATAGAGATAGGGAGAGAGAGAGAGATATGCCCAGTGTAAGCTGGCGAGAGAAATGTGGACTCAGAGAAGGGGGCCGGTTTGTGGGGGGGGGGCGGTTTGTGGGGGGGGTGGAAAGAGAGAGATGGTTGGAAAGAGAGAATGAGAGAGTGAGGAAGGAGCAGGAAATACACATCTATGAACTGCTATATCAGATTAATCACTGAAAAAAGCTAAAAGAAAATTAGTTGCCTGAAGTCAACCGTGGAATGATACACTCAACCAATCAAAAGTAAGGGTGAAACGTAAACCCTCGAAGGACAGGACAAACACAAGTATAAAGAGAAATGCATTGAATGAGGAGCATGGAATTGAAATAGATACTAAGGTCATTCAATCACGAGCATGGGGAAGACCCAAAGCCCACTCTAAATATGTGTGAAGTTATTGGTTACAATTTGGGGTGAGTGAAATGCCCATTTTCCTATCCGCTGAACTTAGATTCGAAACAGAGGACAATTTTGATAGTCCAACATCCACCTGCCACAGACTGGAAAAAGGATGGAATGCCCTGCAAGCCAAGAGTCCCTCATTTCAGGCACTAAGTGGGGTGACCACCCCACTCCACGGTCTACCGTACACTGCCTCTAGTCCTGAACTTTCAGCTAATAAGTCATTGTTTCAGGTGTTGGTCTAATTAGCACAATTTAAGTAAAACAAGACTACAAAATTCATAATGCATAAGGCTGTCACACAAATGTCCAGGACTGGAAACAGCATGTGCTCATAATGATGTGAGAGATGTGGTCGTCTTGGCATTAAGACTGCAAGCAACACGACATTCTTGTGTCACCCTGAACCATCAGGGGGCAGCAATTGTAATGAAATGAATGGTGATCACATTAAGTTAATCACGACGGCTTGAGGTTCCGTGACGATTTTACTCGTGTTTGTAACATTGTCGTAAATACATAATTTTGGTATCAGTGGACCGCAAATGATCCATTTAGTATATCCTGGTGTTTTCGCTATGCTACGAGCAAGAGCACTCCTGTTACCAACACAATTGTGATTTACCCATGGCATCCATCTTAGAACACGGAAGCCATTTTGTATTCCTTGCCCTCACATAGTCAATGGACACGCAATGACCTCTTTTCATTTAAGGACACGTAGGCTTTAACCGGCGATTCACCTTGCTAGTGACACGTGCACCTTAGGCCAGCAACGCTGTGGCAGCATGACTCGGCAAGAGCGGCCTCCCCAGCCTGAGGCCAGTCCTGCTATACTGGTTCTTGTGTTCGTTGGCCTGATCATGATTAGGCGGCTGAAGCTGGTAACCGTGCCCATTTACGACCCACAAACATTTCTTATCCTGTCTTTCTATCTTCTACACCTGGCTCTGCTCCTTTCCTTCTGGGCCTTTATTAGGGGGAGGTAACGAAATTTACGATGAGGCGGTCCGGGTCTTGAATGAAGAATTGACATGGGATTATGATGGACTAGTGGGAACCCTTCATTCGTAATGTTTTGACATCAGATACTGTTGACGATTCCTGTGCAACGCCAAATATTTATTGTTTAAGACACGAATGTTTAGAACTGTGGTAACATGTAAAGAATTTGCCCCGAGCAGAATATTTAGTATATAAGGAACAACCCTCTTTGTACAAATCGAACAGGCTCCTAGACACTGCCCGTGTGCAGTTTCTGTGACTTCTGTGTCCCTGCAGTAATAAACCTTTGGTCTTTGACGCCACCATCGAGAAGCCCGTGTTTCTGTTTGTTTGTGCACCAAGACAGGTTGAACTCCGGGGTCTTCGGGTGTTGTCCCTGACACCTCTGGACGGAACCAAAAAGTCCAGAACTCCAATTGGCGCCCAACGTGGGGCGACGTCATTCGGTACCGGTCCAAAAGCCTGAAGAATTCGAGGAGCTTCGTGTGAAGATTTCAGAGGGAGGCGCCCCACTTCATCGATCCCGGCATATCGCAAAAGTGGCCCCGACGTCCTCTTCCACGAGGGTTCCCGTTCAGACGGCTGCAGTGCTCCGTTGCCTTGACCGTCGCCCTGTCTTGGACCCGAGGTGCAGTCCTCAGTACGGCGAAACGTGACGGGTTTCTCCTTGGTGACGTCTTCAGTGCCTCAGTTAAGTATTTAGTGGTTGCTAGTTGGTTATTTTGTGAGGGTTGCTCCTGTTTGGATAATCCTTTTAGTTCTCAGTTCAGTTCAGTTCTGTAAGATTATCACTGGTTATTCTGGTTACGATAATCATTCTGTTCAGTTCAGGTATCGATACATTTGTCAGTTCTGGTAGGCCTAAGTTCGTGGTTCGAGTGCGCATCTTTTCTGTTTGTGTCTTGTTTGTCTTGTGTTCCGGATTATAAAATGGTAAGTCGGAAAAATTGTATGTTGTCTTGTTTTAGTTGCAACAGTGATTCCCGGTTGGAGGACTCGTGTTTGGTTCCTCCGATTGGAACTCCCCTTTATGATCTATATTGCAAATTTGGTGTGGGCCCTATCTCTTATAACGAGGTATGGATCCGCTTCACAGAGAAAGATGGTGTCCTTAGTTGGCCACTACATGGTAGTTTTGAACCTGAAGTTCTCGATAATCTAGAAAAAAGGTTATTTAAGAAGAAAGCCCGGCCGGCAATGTTTGATTCTTTCCGTTATTGGCGAAAAGAATCTAAACAGAGAGAAATTAAAAAGTTGAAGAAAGAACAGAAAGAGCAAGAGTTGACTTTAGAACAGTCTGCTAGGCAGCTGCAACTCAACGAGTCTGAAAAAGCGATGGAGGTGGCCCATAGAGAGCGTAATTTAGCGATAGACAAGTGCTATCCTGCTTTGCCAACGAGTACGACTAAGATAGTAGAGGACCCTGAAAAGGATCCCCTGTTGTCTTACTTGTTACGATCACCCCCACCGTATGCACAGGGTGCTACGGCTCCGCCTATACCGAATGTTCAATTACCGGTTGCTGGACAACCTGGTGTCCCTGTTCTCGCTCCCCTGAATCAAGTTCCTGTACCTCCTGTGGTCAATATTAATGTTCCTTCGACAACCCCTCTTCTAGGGTTGCCGACTTCTTTACCTATGCCTGTGTCGCTCACACCTGCTAGTTCACAAGCTATCTTGCCTGCTACTCCTACTGTTCCTAATCTATCTGTTCCAACTGCTACTCTATTCACTGCCTCTGCTAATATTATGACTCCGCTTTCTGTTCGACGAAGAATCACTGATTCTGTCTCTAATATTCTATCTCCCTTCTATAAAACTCTGATTAAGACTCCTGCCCCTGACTCTGTGCAGAGGCGTAGTCAGCTTCCCAGTACTGAAGAAAGAGGAATACTAGATTCCACTGCTCTTAGATGGGTTTCGAAAGTTGGAAGATATAATGTACAAAATGTATTAGATACATTTATGCAATGGAACGAACCGACACAACGATATGTGTTCGATGAAATGTGTTTCCTTCTACGTGAGGAATTGGAAGAGGATGACCCTGAATCAAATCTAGGAGAATTAATTAATGTTCAGAAAGAGTTCGCTACAGGTATGATAGTTGGACAGAATATAAAAGAAGCGATGGAACTGGTTTTAAGTTATAGATCCGACTCATCCCTTCTTTCACCAAGAGAGTTAGAGAAACGTAGTACGAAACGAAATCGTCAATATCCAATGAGAGAGGTTCCACCAATTTGGCGTGAAGCTGTGCAAGCTAATGTAAACCTTGGTATTGCAGCCGCTCCGGCACAATTCCAGAGAGTATGGATACATATTCCATGGAAGCGAGCTGAAGTGTTAGCAGTGAAACAGGCCTTGCCAGATCCGCGTAAAAATCCTGCAGGGTACTACAAAGAGTTGGCTCAAACAGTTGACGCTTGTGTATTGAATCTTGCTGACATAGATCTGCTATTTGGTAATGTAGTACCGCAACCAATTTGGGCTAAAATTCGTAAAGAGAATCATCCAGTTGCCCTAGGTGGTGACTGGGCAGCTATAATTGCAGCGGATGGTCAACAAATAGGTGGTTCCAAACCAGAACCCCTAATTGCTAATTTGCCTGGTAGAATAATCGATTTAATGAAAACCTTAATGCCTGCATTACGCGTTAACTGGGATAAATTGTCCGCATGCAAACAAAAGAAAGACGAAAGCGTCTCCGACTTTTTCACAAGATTCGAAGAGACTTTCGTAGATCATAGTGGTCAGGATATGAGCACAGAAGGGGGCCAGAGATTATTTGTCGATAAATTTGTGCACAATCTGTTGCCAGAACTTAGTAGTAAATTGAAGAATTCTGAAAGTGCGTGGGCTGTCTCTACGACTGCGCAAATACTTGCGACTGCTCAATACTACGAAAATAGGGATAAAGAAGAGAAGGAGAAATCAGATAAAAAGACGAAAGATTTAAAAACTAAAGTACTTTTACAGCAAGCTTATCCGCCTCGCACGAATCAAACTAATATGCAGCAAGGGTCATATCAAAGAACGGATTATAATTTTCAAAGGCCACAATATCAATGGAATCAATGTGCTTATTGCAAAAAGGAAGGTCATTACAAAAGTGAGTGTCCAGTTCGGGCGCAAAATAATGATGCGGCAGCTCAGAGAGGTCGTGGTAGTTCTATGCAAAACTCTAGAGGTCGAGGACGAGGTGCTATGCCTCCGCAGACGAGTGATCGCCCCTCTAATTATTTCGATCAGCGAAATGGACAATCTGCCCAACAGAATAGGTCTCCACAGTATCATGTCGAAGACTATTATGAAACTAGTGAGGAAATTCAGCAAAGTGAATACTAGGACAGCCATGGACAAAGAGAGGGAGTAGTATCAGTACCAGTAGATCAGAGTGGACCTTATGTCGCAGTAGCAACATCAGGTATAGTCGAACCGTTTCTGTTGGATACTGGTGCAGCAAAAAGTTCTATCATACATGCGAAACTCCCTGGCGCACCTTTGTCTGGCTCAACAAACGTTTCAGTAGGTTTTTCGGGCGCCCCTGTTCACAACCCTGTTTCTGGTCCTTTGTCTATTTCTGTTGGACCCCGTCATTTGAAAGCACCCCTGATTTTGACGACAGGTTGTAACGAAAATCTGCTTGGTTTAGACTTGTTAAAACGCCTGTACGCGACACTGTACTGTTCTCCAGCAGGAGTACAGCTTACGTTGGGTAAAAGAATCATCTCCCCGATGTACTTGTCGATGGATGCGCTCCCACCAGAGCTGCGTTCACTCCCTGATACTCTTTGGGCGACTGGTCCTAATGATGTAGGTCTCTTGGAAATTCCACCCTATGTAGTAACTTTGAAAGCAAATGTCAAACTTCCACGAATTCCACAATACAGAATCTCTAGTGAAGGTGAGCGTGCGCTCCTACTGATAGTACAAGACCTGATCAAGAAAGATGTTGTAGAAGAGACTAGAGGTAATGTCTGTAATAGTCCTGTACTGCCTATTTTGAAACGAACTGACCCTACAAAGCCTCCAGTATATAGGTTCGTAATTGATCTTAGAGAGGTTAATAAAATTGTGATCCCACAGTTTCCTGTAATACCACACATTACTGCATTGTTAACGTTGATTCCCGCTACAGCAGCATGGTTTTCAGTTGTCGACTTGAAAAATGCCTTTTTCAGCATTCCGATAGCCGAGGAAAGCAGAGATATTTTCGGTTTTTCTCTAGGAGGACGAAGTTTTAGATTTAAACGCGCTCCACAAGGTTATTGTGAAAGCCCATCCATTTACAGTCAAGCATTAAAAAGTCAGTTAGATTCCGTCGTACTTCCTCGTGGTTCTGCTTTAGTACAGTATGTTGATGATCTTCTAGTGGCTGCCGATGACAAGGAAACTTGCAAAACAGCTACGATTTCTTTATTGCATCACTTATCAGATTTGAATCACAAGGTGTCACCTTCAAAAATGCAATACTGCTGCCAAGAAGTGACCTACCTAGGTCATCTCTTGTCAAAGGAGGGAAGGAAGTTGACCCCAGAGAGAATAAAAGCAATTACACAGATGAATGTTCCTAGCACGCAGAGAGAAGTACGTGCCTTTTTAGGTATTACCTCATATTGTAGGCAATGGATCCCAAATTTTTCTCTTTTAGCAAAACCATTGGTAGCTTTGACTGGGAAAAATGTTCCGAGTCCGGTACCATGGTCTGCAGAATGTCAGCAGAGTTTTTCTGAGTTACGAAATGCACTGTGTTCAGCACCTGTATTGGGTACACCCGACTACAGTAAGCCATTCACGCTCTATGTCCACGAGAGAGAAGGTTGTGCATTGAGTGTTTTAACGCAGAAATTTGGTGATAAACAACGCCCTTGTGCGTATTTTTCATCAACATTAGATCCAGTAGCTAGAGCATTGCCTAGTTGCTTGAGAGCTACAGCCGCAGCTGCAGCCTCCATTCGACAATCTGCTGGTTTAGTAATGAACAACATGCTAGTAGTTATGGTCCCTCATGCTGTGGATACACTCATGAACCGAACCAAGACGCAACACCTTACCAGTGCTAGATTATCAGGCTATGAACTGACACTATTCGCTAGTCATATTCAGATCAAAAGATGCAATGTATTGAATCCAGCAACATTGTTGCCGACTAGCCAAGAGTCGAGTGATTCCGAACCACACGACTGTTGTTTCAGAACTGAGGAAGAAACAAAAGGACGAATCGACCTAAAAGACACTCCGTTGTCAGAACCAGATGGCACGCTGTATGTTGATGGGTCTTGCTTCAAATTGGAGAATGGTGATGTGACTGCTGCTTATGCAGTAACGACCTTGAGTACGATTGTGGAGACTGCAAGAGTGAGTCAGAATTCTGCCCAGGCTGCAGAATTGATCGCGCTAACAAGAGCGTGCGTTTTAGCTAAGGGAAAGAGAGTGAACGTGTTCACAGATAGTCAGTACGCGTTCGGCGTGGCCCATAGTTTTGGCCGTTTGTGGAAAGAGAGAGGTTTCATTACGTCCCATGGGACTAAGATTCAACATGGCCAGCTAGTTAATGACTTGTTGGAATCTCTAACCTTGCCGACTAAAGTTGCGATTGTGAAATGCAGTGCTCATAAAACAATCACAGATGATGTTGGTCGTGGGAATGCTTTTGCTGATGAGACTGCAAAACAGACAGCTAGAAATATGATGAGTAGAATGTATGTTGCAACGTCTACAAGATGGATTTCTGAGTCTGGAATGTGTGAAGACACAGTGGAAAGCGTGAAAGAAATTCAGAAAGAGGCGACTGAGGAGGAAAAACGTGCATGGAGAGAGAGCACGGGTAAATTGGACTCGAGTGGGTGTTGGATTGACTTGTCGGAACAACAGCGTTGGATGTTGCCTGATGCGTATGTGCTTGCAGTAGTGACGATGGCGCATGGATCAGCGCACATCAGTTCAAAAGGGATTTGTAAGATGTTGGCTCCGGTCTGGAAGAATGACGGAATTAGTAAGTGTGCAGAGAGAGTGGTGAGAAATTGTATGGTATGCTTGATGCATAATCCTGGCAAGGGGATCCCCACACCTGCGGGTCACTTCGCTCCTCCTTCCTGCCCCTTTGAAGTGATCCAACTAGACTTCATTCACATGGACCGTTGTAATAACCTGAAATACGTCCTAGTGGTAGTTTGTGCTTTTTCCAGATGGATCGAAGCATACCCACTAAAGGACAATACTGCCTTATCCACTGCCAAAATTCTTCTTAAAGAATACTTCCCCCGATACGGAATGCCACGGATTGTATGGTCAGATAACGGAAGTGAGTTCGTAGGGAAAGTTATGCAGAGTGTGTGTGCCGGCCTAGGGATTAGACAGAAGTTTCATAGTGCAAATCATCCCCAGTCCGCGGGTTTAGTCGAGGGTTACAATGGCACCCTTAAACTGAAACTCGCTAAGATACAAGCATCCACGGGTTTGTCCTGGCCAGACGCATTGCCTTTGGCTTTGCTATCAACAAGAGCAACTGTACATTCTAGAGTAGGGCTTAGTCCCTACGAAATAGTTTTCGGTCGTCCTGCAAATGTTTGGGGGGTACCTAGACCGAAAGAATTTAAGCAGCTGGAATACCCAATGTTAATTGATTACCTTTTCGACTTGACTGCTAAATTGAGTCTTATTCACCAACAGGTTTTCGACGCATTGCCAAAGCCATCGGAGAGTCCAGGCCATCAGCTGAAACCGGGTGATCAGGTGGTCATCCGAAATTTTGCAAGAACGAAAAATCTTCAGCCCAGATTTATTGGCCCGTTCCAAGTCCTGCTAGCAACGAGAACTGCTATTCGTGTGGCCGGAAGAAGAAATTGGATCCATACAACACACGCTAAACGTGTGCCTCTGCCACTTCCTTACGACAACTGGGTAAAGAAAGGAATCGGTGCCTCTGAAACGGAACAAGTCCCCAGGTTCATACCTTTCAGCGATGCAGAACTAATCACGGATTCACCGAATTCTGACTCTCCTCCTGAAACGGCTCTTTTGAACCCTGAACATTTGCCATCTGCACCAAAAGGACATTTGCCATCTGCGAACGTGAACATTGCAACGTCAGCTGAAAATATATTGTTTCCAGATCAGACAGCTCCTGCAAAACTGAGATACAACTTACGTTCTCGCAATATGGACAAATAAAGCAGGAAACTGCCTATTTTCAGATTTGAATTTGCTATACATTGCCTCCAGCCAGGAAGTTTGCTAAATACTCTGTATTGTTTCTTTTTGTTTTAAAATTGCCTTGCCGTCTGGGTAGCCGTAGGGTCGTGGCTGTGTGCCTAGTTGAATCTGCGGGGGTCAGACACAAGGTCGATCTTTCTGTTAGTTCTGGGAACTCCCAGGGCTGATAGAGGCATTTTCATCTACGTACACATCATCAGTGGTCGCGAACGGTCGTAGAAGATGGAGCTTCCTGAGCTGCAACGAGAAAATGTAATTTATGTTCGCAGAAATAGACTGTACAGAATACTTCACAGCAAATGCTTTCTAATGCAATGTGCAGTTACATTTTTAATTGTTTTGATAACGTTGGTGGGTGGAATCATCTTTGGTGTACATTTGATTTTTATGCCAGTAACTACAGTACCTCCCCTTGATCCTACTACTTCTACGGTTTCTTCTATGCATTCTTTTCACTCATTTCCTGAACACGAACAAGCTCGACGCTCAGAATTTATTAACAATACATTTGTACAGCTCTTGCATCAACACCAACTGGTAGTTAATACTACAGACTGCTGGGTGTGTGGCTTGATACCTCACACTATGGATAAAGGCATTCCCTATTTAGTCTTGCCTTTTAGCTACAATGGATCATTTCAGGCCTTTCAGACCATTTTTTCATATGCTCTTGAGACCTATCCTGCGCGTCCACCACGGTCCACTAAATACAACTCAGCCAACAAAGCTTTAGTCCAGGGAATTATTGACATGATTAAAGACGTCAATAATACTCCATCTTACCCCAGAGATGAATTACGGGTGTATTTGAGTTGGAACTCTACAGAGTATCGCCTTAGTTTGGGAGAAAGCAAGCGTAAAAGCTCCACTTCAGTTTGGGTCGTGCCTCACCGAGGTCAGGTCTGTTTGCAAGGAAATGGGAGAAATCCGAGAGCTCAGCTAGGGAGGAGTGAGTGCGTTGAGACTTACGTATTTCCGTCTAACTCCTCCCCTGCCTTTCTGACTGCTAGGGGTACCTACTTCATCTGTCAGGACAGAGCTTATACATGGCTGCCTGCTGACTTCTCAGGTTCATGTTATATTGCTCGATTGTTACCTCCGACATACACTGCTTCTTCAGATTATCACAAGACCAGAGTAGCACGAGGTGTCTTCAGCAAGGAAGATACCGCTGGTCAAGAAGCTGGAGACTTTTTCAAAGGTTTCCTTCCGTTTTGGGGGCCTATGGCCAATAGTAGAAATCTACGTCAACTAACACGGGTAGTTGAATCTACTATTACAGAAACTGCTGGTGCCCTTAGTAACTTAACAGCTGAGCTTCAGGCGGACCGTCTCATGACGTTGCAGAACCGTATGGTTCTAGACGTAATACTTGCAGATCGAGGTGGGGTATGCAGAATGATCCAATCGAGCTGCTGTGTCTTTATTCCAAATAATGCTCCAACAGTCTATGAAGCAATCTCTAAGCTACACAAGATTTCCGACTCTATACACGTAGATAAGGGAAACTGGTCCTTCATGGAGTGGTTTTGGACTCTGGTATCAGCGTGGGGATGGAAGGTTCTGATGGTCATTGGTGTCATCCTAGTATTTCTGTTCTCGTGCTGTCTTATTATCCAATGTGGTCCCGCTCTGTGTAGTCTCTGTGCTGCAACCTGTTTCAGAAAATCACCTGCATTAGGAGAAAAGGCACGAGACAGGATGATGATACAACAACATGTCACTGACCTAATGAGCATAGAATTAGACTCTGACTCTGATATAGACTGAGTAATTGCCTATATAAGGGCAAAAGGAGGGTCTGAGGTTCCGTGACGATTTTACTCGTGTTTGTAACATTGTCGTAAATACATAATTTTGGTATCAGTGGACCGCAAATGATCCATTTAGTATATCCTGGTGTTTTCGCTATGCTACGAGCAAGAGCACTCCTGTTACCAACACAATTGTGATTTACCCATGGCATCCATCTTAGAACACGGAAGCCATTTTGTATTCCTTGCCCTCACATAGTCAATGGACACGCAATGACCTCTTTTCATTTAAGGACACGTAGGCTTTAACCGGCGATTCACCTTGCTAGTGACACGTGCACCTTAGGCCAGCAACGCTGTGGCAGCATGACTCGGCAAGAGCGGCCTCCCCAGCCTGAGGCCAGTCCTGCTATACTGGTTCTTGTGTTCGTTGGCCTGATCATGATTAGGCGGCTGAAGCTGGTAACCGTGCCCATTTACGACCCACAAACATTTCTTATCCTGTCTTTCTATCTTCTACACCTGGCTCTGCTCCTTTCCTTCTGGGCCTTTATTAGGGGGAGGTAACGAAATTTACGATGAGGCGGTCCGGGTCTTGAATGAAGAATTGACATGGGATTATGATGGACTAGTGGGAACCCTTCATTCGTAATGTTTTGACATCAGATACTGTTGACGATTCCTGTGCAACGCCAAATATTTATTGTTTAAGACACGAATGTTTAGAACTGTGGTAACATGTAAAGAATTTGCCCCGAGCAGAATATTTAGTATATAAGGAACAACCCTCTTTGTACAAATCGAACAGGCTCCTAGACACTGCCCGTGTGCAGTTTCTGTGACTTCTGTGTCCCTGCAGTAATAAACCTTTGGTCTTTGACGCCACCATCGAGAAGCCCGTGTTTCTGTTTGTTTGTGCACCAAGACAGGTTGAACTCCGGGGTCTTCGGGTGTTGTCCCTGACACCTCTGGACGGAACCAAAAAGTCCAGAACTCCAGGCTGACACTTGGCAATACTCTTGAAAGGAACTTCCTCAGCAGGGGAGCTTGAGCAAGGTGTCTCCCTGCTAAGAAATTTGATGTTGTTATTGTTATTGTTAATTTGGATTTGTAACGCGCCCAATCACCTACAGGTCTCTAAGCGCTCGGAAATCGATGTTATTACAATAACTTGGCACAACACATCAGAGAGTCACAGCTACCAGTTTACATTGCGCTCAGAACTTTACCAAACAGCAGTGTTTTCAACAGTTTTCTGAACCGCAGAAGATTAACTTCCCTGCGTAGCCCCTCAGGCAGCTTATTCCATAGCTGAGGGGCCAATACGGAGAAGGCTCTCCCTCCCTTAGTTACTAATTTGTAACGGGGGCAGACCAGCAACTGGGAGTCCGATGATCTAAGTGTTCTCTTTGGGCTATACACCTCCAAGCGGTCTTTAATGTAGACAGGTGCATGGCCGTAAATCGCCTTATGGGCTATGCATAAACTCTTGAATTGAACCCTCTCTTTAATAGGGAGCCAATGAAGACTCAGTAGTAGAGGGGAGGCCTTCGTTCTTCTAGGTAATCCAAAGATCAATCATGCGGCGTCGTTCATCACGACCTGTACTCTGTTAGTCAGAGTTTTAGGAAGGCCAAGATAAAGGGCATTTCCATAGTCAATCCTTGAGATGACGGTCGCTGCTACAATTGAGCGCATCATAGATTGAGAGAGAAAGGGGGCTAACTTCCTCAGTTGCCTGATAATATTCGTGCAGCTTCCCACAACGGAAGATATTTGGCTGCACATTGACAGATCACAGTCTAATTTAATCCCCAAGCTCTTTACGTTCACACTTGGCTTTGGGGCTAGTCCTAACTCTGAGGGCCAGTACAGATCACTCCAGGGTGAGGTGGTAGATGGAATTACCAATACCTTGGTCTTATCCGGGTTGATCTTTAACAGGTTTTCCGTCATCCATCTTACGGTGTACCTCAAGATGTTCTGGGCTTGAATTTGTGCTGCCCCTGTATTATCAACACTCAGCACAAGCTGAGTGTCGTCAGCATAATTAAAGACTCTACGGCCGTTAGGAGTAGGTCAGACTCTGTCCTTCCCGCCAAGCAACTAATATGTTGCTCTTACGGCAATGAACCTACGCCCTGCCCGCTGAAGCTCCATAGAGCTCACAATTGAGTCTCTTTTTTCACTTCTTCACTTGCTCACTTATTTTATTGAGCAGTAAATACCACTGGCCATTTTGCCAGGAGGTACACAGGGGATCAGGGTAGGGTGTGCTTTCTAGGGAGCACACACCTCCTGTCCACCTGCTTTTTGGTCCTGAAGAATACCGGGCAAACGCCCTATTGGTAGAAACATGTTGACCATTCAACATAAACACATATAGAGATCCCTTGGTCGTAACTCCCCTACCAGGATCTCGCTCACTTAATTTTAACATTGTTCAGTTGCTCTATAATAAAAATTATATTTTTGAGTACAACCAGGACAATTTTTAACATTTAATTTTTCACACCCACAGTCACAACCCGCTCCACTGTAGTACAGGTGTCGTAGCACACCCCGGTGGCGCTAGGCCGCCAGGGTGGACCCCGATGATGAAGCATGTCACCACTAGGTTGGTGAGTGAGGGGTTTTAAACATAAGGATGAATATTCTCCTTCTTGCCAAAAAACCTGCCCTCCAGACACGTCTGTTCTTTATCTTCAAGGGGGATACTCCTCTCTTTGTTTTGATATAATTCCTCCCAGGGGAATAGGAGTGATCTCAGGTTCACATTTGAGTGAACAAACTCCCTTACTCTCTCTTTTGATTGTAGCGCTCAGGCAATATTGCCTTGCATGACTCACCCTCACACCATGGTGCAGAGATAATTGTGCGCTGTCTGGCATAAGATTTCCTCGGGAAGCACACCCTTGCAGTACAAATTCCCAAACACAGACAAACTCAGAAGTATCCTACACATTGGATGTGTATTGTGCTCTGCAGCACACAAGCCATTGCATGTTTTTGATAACATTAACACATTTCCACTTGCTTTGCACCTTCCCCAAGTAGATAAAAGCTTTGTTAGTCTATCCTCATAGATCAGACTATAAGTCAAATCCTATGGTTATTTTTGCTGATCCGCCCCAGTAATTCCACCTTTACACAAAGCGACCCAAAGCAGCACAAAACAGTTTTAAAGGCTAAGAAAAGAGCACCTTTCCAGCACCAAACACGTTTTACACTGATTAGTAAATGCACGTATTGCTTTGTGAAGTGCAAAGTCTCAGTAAATCTGGGCCCTAAGTCATGCCTAAGATGGCTTCCTCTCACGCTGCTGATCTCACAAGAATGAAAGCTCTTGGAAACATTCTTTATGTTCTTGTGTGCTCAGAAGTTCAGAAGCAGGCAATGCATTAGCCCAATAATGCTAGAGCAGAGCACACCAGAGGCTGGGAAACTGAGGATAGGGTTGCAACTATTCCCCATTTTCCAGGTTTGTCCTGCAATCATGGCTCCTGTCCTGCTGCCCATACAAAACACTGCGGGAGGCCCACTGTCCCACATTATGATAACCCAACACTTTAAACCCACTCAAACGACACTTACTCTTTCAGCCCTTTATGACCTGGGAAATAGGTACCTTATGGGGTCTAGGTGGAGGAGCTGCAGCACAGGAAGGGTTCGGCACTACCGTGCCCATTGACATAAACATGTCTCAGACCTGTCATTGCAGCCTGGGTGTGCACTTTTAGACTGCTGTTTTTACCTGGCAAAATTAACTGTTTGCCAGGCACAAACCTTTTTTTGTAAGATTTGTCACCCCTAGGGTAGGCCCTGGACAACCTACAGACAGGTTGCAATGTTTTAGAAACGTAGGGCATGCACTTTCAAGTTTTACATGTTCTGATAGGGCAAACCTCTTAAAATTAGTTTTTCAGCACTGCAAGGCCTGCTTTTCCGAAAGGATAACATTGAAGTTACCTTATTACATTTAATGAGCTGTAACTTTCAATTGAAAACAGATAGACAGCTTGTGTTTGTTGTCTAAAGAATTGTAATTAAAAGCCCTCTTTAATGGTAAAGTCGAATTTTTAGTCACAATTTTGAAAATGCCACTTTTAGAAAGTTAGCATTTTCCTGCCCTATTTGGTGCCTGAAGCCTGTTCCTGGGTCATATGATGGTGTGTAGTTGGAAGTTTGACTTTGTTTATTCCTCCCACACAGTCATACAAAAGAGGGATTAGGTGTGCCATCACTGCAAGAATTGGAGGGCAGAGCTGGGCACAACCCCACTTGGAAGTTAAGAAGCTGTGCCCTCCCTTCACACATAGGACTTGCCAAAACTGCATTGGTCTTGCAGCCTGCTTGGAGCCAGGGAAGAGGAGGAAGGAAACTTCAAGCACTTCAAATGGAGTTCTTTAGAAATGTCTCCTACTTCGAAGAAGGCAGGAGGTATACAAATAGGACCTTCACACCTACTCTTCACTTCACTTTCTGGACCTATGGAATATCTGCTGCTGTGTTCACCTGTGTACTTGAGAGAGCTGCCCTTCTGCACCTAGAAGGACTGCTTGCTGCCTGAAACCTGCCTTGAACCCTCAGAGGCCTGCCCTGCTGCTTGATCCCTGTTCCACTTCTGAACCCAGGACTACTAGAATGACTCCAAGGGCTAGTTGGCTGGCCTCCTGGTCAGTGCTTCTGGGACAGAGCAGGCTCTAACCATCTTGAATCTGCACCTGGACCCGGCCTGAGTGATTCCTATACCCCCAAGTGGTATCCCTCCATTCCTGGATCCTTGATGATGGTTCTAAATGCACCCAGATTGCACTGCTCTGATAACAAGGAAGATACCAGGACCAACCTGCTCGTCTATCTGCCCAAGGTGCATTGCCGGTGTGCCTGACTTCACGTCCGCTCCAGCTACTTTCTCCACAGCAGCAAATCCTGTTCAGTGGTATTTCGCCCAAAAGGTATCCGGGCTCTTGGAACTCTTGCCAGCTACGGCCTCCAGGCTCATCCCGCTGAAGATTTTCAACTTTCAGAGCTTGATTTTTTGATTTGGATCTTGGCAGACAGGTTACTCCATCACAATGGTGACAGATATCCCATCCACCGAAATATAAATCCCATTATATCCTATGGGATTTATATTAGGCCTGTGCGGTCAACTCCGCTCTGTGGGTGGAGTTCAGAGTTTTGGCTACACCACGCTCCGCTTGGAATGCAGAATTTGGCAAAAACTCCACTATGTAGCAGTTTATCGACGCTCGTGGATCAATTGACTCGAGTTGACACACACAACACAGAGGCAGCCCAGAGCCAGAAAGCAAACGGGCATGTGACAACCCAGCTGTAAAATCTGTCTCACTTGGGAATTGTGTTGACACACACAACAACACGCTTCTCAGAGATGGAACCAGAAAGCAAAAGAGCTCATGAGAGAGAGAGAGAGAGAAAGATTGTGATTCACAACTGCCATAAGCAGAATGGCATTTGCTTAATTAAGAGTGTCTGTCTGCTGAATATCAAAGTGGACTCAGGCTGGAAGTGGGGGTACTCTTGCCCCGAGTCCATGTGTGGACTTAAAAAAAGCCTGAAAACCTATCTTTTTAGAAGTGTGTCTTAAGCTGACTCTTGCTAGTTTTCTCTTTGCTCTTTCCCTAGCGCCAGGATACTCCCAAGTAACAGAGCGCGCTATAAAATGATTTATCCATACATACATACATGTGTGTAAAGTCTTCGGTGCCTGCCCCATGTTAGGGGGAGTCTGTCCTGGAGCCCATTGTTTGACGGTGTTCCTCTATTGTGTGTCCGGACTTGGACCAGCTCTAATCTAACTTCCAGCAGCCCACACCCCGTAGGCCCCATTAGCAGCTGTTCTGTGCAAGACTCCTCCCTGAGCACATTACAGCCGACTCTGTACCCTGTGGATAAATGGATGGATGGTGGCAAAAGAGTTTGATCTGCTTCTGGAGAATTGTCAGGACCACATGCCACTGTTAGCTTTGTGTTGGTCACCCATTTTGATCACTGTGCTCTAAATGCTTGATGGTGGAAATGGAAAAAAGGTCTTCCATTGACTAAACCTAGGACCCCTTGTCACTGCTCAATCATTGGCATGCCGGGGCCTGCAAAGCTCTGTTTGGTGACAGCCTCTTCTTTCTTTGTTTGCTATTAACCTAGTTGTGAATTATCCACCTGGAGGACTGCCAACTACCCGCCCCGTTTGGGTGGCAGATCTCATAGGCACAGTGAACGAGAGGACAGTTTGACTGGGCATATGCCTACCTGCTACCGGGGCCACTCTCGACATGGTACGGAACATCCCATGGTGCGAGTCAGCTGGCAGTTGGAGGGGGCCATTGAAGTGGACTGCAGTGCCCACAAGCCTCCCTGTATCTGGATGGCTACTTCATGGGATGGTGGGGACGACATGAGACACAGGCGGCATGGTACCAGCCAAAGTGGTGGGGAGCAGAAGCAGTGGTCTTATTCCCGGCTGCAGAAGCCCATGGTGGCATTAGACTCAAAAATGTTCACTTACTATGGGGTTGGCGTGAATAATGTTTTTTTTTATTTTGGTTGAGGGTAATGTGAGTTGTTTTTGGAGTTTTAGGCTTAATGTTGGCATGTGGTTTTACCTTTTCTAGTATGTGAGACATTTCCAAGCCCCCAAACTGGTTCTGGCTTTCAGACTAGGTACCGGTGTCACCTTCGCATTGCTTGCTTTTGTTAATACATTTGTAAGTGTTTGCTTATCGCCAACTTTGACTTGTGTCATCATGCGATCTCTGCCCTGAACAGTGAGTTAAGACACACATGCATGACACAGTGACTCATCATGGCCTCCCACACCTGCTCGTCAGCTGCAATTTTAATTAACACTTCAAGGAGTGTTGTCACATGTAATCAAAAACAATGTCGCGTATGAAGCCATAGCAATAGATCAATAGTTTTCATCAAAAAAATGTAAGGCCTGGCAAACCTGAAGCATTTAATTGCTTCATTTGAATAAACAAAAACAGCACATTTTAAATAATTTTGCTTTTCTTGGTTCCACAATATTAATAATAATAATAAAATAATATTGTTGTTAGCTGGACAATGGATTTAACTGTTATCCTACAATCTAGCAGAGCATAATGTTAGCCTCACCATGTGAGAGGTACAACGTGCATATTCAGTTTGACAGGGTAATTTCAAGCTTAGAGAGCCTTGTACTGGCCAAAGTGCATCAGAGCACTATGGGAGTATTTTAACCCCTTGGCTGCAGGGCCGATTCCCCCGCTGTGCTGGGGGAGGGGGGCGCACACAGCGCCCGGGTGATCATGACGAGCTGTGCTCGTCATGGGCCACGTTTCTCATGTGCTCATGACGAGCTGAGCTCGACATGACCACGCCCGTTCCTTAGAATGCCCAGCACAGCAGGGGAATTAGCCCTGCGTCTGAGCATTCTAACGGTCATGACGAGCTTAGCTCGTCATGAGCACACGAGAACCGTGGCTCATGACGAGCTGAGCTCGTCATGAGCGTGGGAGGGGTTAAGATAGTTTAAGAAACGAATCCTACTCAGGTCACAGTCTCTGGACTGTCACTGTCTATGGCTACTTCTTGAACTATTGCTTTTAATTCACTTGTTTCTGGTGCTGAGTTTTCTTTTTCCTTGAAGTGTGCTGTGGTGTAAACTGGTGGGGTTCCAGAGTTAATTTCTGTTCACTAGTGGCACCACGAATATCAGAAAGCAGTCATTTACAAGGCGCGTTCTTATGTGATGCACACTCAGTAGTCTGTGCAGTGGCGTGCATGCTCTACTAACGAGTTTCCATTGAAGTGTTAGCCTCTGGTGACCTCCCTTATAGCCTTAAGCACGAGGTTTGACCAGGCATTGTGAAGTGATTGTGCTTTCGCTTCTGTAATGCCTACTGTTGCGCAGAATGGAGCTGGAAAAACAATTTATACTACTCCAAAGTCCAGTGCTTCCCTAAGGCAAGTCCTTGTAATGACTTGGGTGGTAAAGGTATATGTGGTAAATGTATGCGTAGTTCCATCATTCAACCAAAGGAACCTGTACTTTTCTAACTTTTAACAGTTGGTATTAGTTTAGCAGGTTCCTGTGCCTTTGTGTAGCTGTGTTTGAAACTGAACATAGGAGGTGAAAGTGGAAAGAATATTTGGTCTATCAAATAGACTAAGTCTGGATGGTTTACATGGATAATGGGGTTCTAATATACACCTTGTAACCCTCAGGTAACATACTTCTAGAACAATATTAATCTCAGGTGAAACCATAGGGAGAAATGCAAGCATCCTATTTACTTGAAGACACTTTAGTAACATACATATCTGTGCTAAGAATACAATTCCTGTAGACATGAAAGGCGAACAAACACAGTGAAGTGGTTTAATTTAAAGGACTGTATTGAAAAATGATACTGTATTGAAAAATGATCAGGCATAGTGAAAATGGTGAAAACCAGACGCAAAAAAAATGTGATTGATCGCCCTACAGCTGCATATTGTAAAGATTACTTAGAGAGGCCTAGAACCGTTAACTACATCGCACAGCACAAAATGACAAAATTACGAGGCAGTTCATATATTATGCAGTCATTTCAATTGAGCCTATTCGTGCAACATAAATTATTTAAATTTAGGAAGAATGTGTGCCTGTTTGATTGTTGGAATTTTTTCAAACCATATCGGAATTGTAAGCTGGGCATAAAGCAGAAAATAGTGTCTGTTATAGACGAGGCCCAGCTTTCAAACAATATGTGTGGTGAGTGCACGTGGGGATACAAAACAAATCTCTAATTTACATGTTAGATGATCTTGTAATTAAATGTTACAGGCTCGCGTTTCAGCCCCCAGGGCAATTCAGATACAGTGAAATGGAAAACCGTGCGCCTGTTCTTTGTATGCAGGCCTAGAACAAGCATGTGTCACTGAAAAGAACTAATTCCTCCAAAGATGAGAAATCTCAGAGCAGCCCATAATTGCATCTAAATATAGGCCAACTAACATGGTTTTCTAAAAACAAATGTTGAACGAGCGTCCTTGATTTCCTAATGCAATTGACTCAATGCCCTGATGGCAAACACACAACCTTGAGTTCACTGGGCAATGAAGAACATCTTTTTCTGAAACAGAACACTTTGATCCAATTAATATGCGCATAATTAAAGAGCATGCCAGTTGTCTAGGAGCCACTGGTGAATCATGCATTATTCACGGCACAGTGGCCAGCAAAGACGAAAGTTAAACTGATCAGGTATGATCTGGCAAGGAGGACTGTGTGCTATCAATTAGGGTTCATTCGATTTTGAGTAATATTTAACTAAATATGGTGCATTACGTATCAGCACGTGCACAGCGTGTTCATGTCAACTGCATGTGCCTAAAGTCTGAAGGCAATTTGAGCATTTTACAGAAAAGAGCAAATAATTGACTTTTTATCCTTGAGATGTCCTGATGCAAAGGGAATGTGAACTGGTATTGCTTTAGGGTATCTGCAATATGCATTAAGGTCTCCACCACGCTTATAAAAATAATGAACTCATCTGAAAAAAGTTGTCAGGGTAAGCTGGAAGCATATCCAAGAGAAAAAGTGTTTCTTAAGTAAACGCGAACATACCAAACTTAGACATCCCGTGTTAACGCCTCCTGTGTTCCTAGTTTGTGTTCCCCTTTGTAGGGTGTTCTCGTCACACAATATTGTGTGAAAGTTTGGAAATTAAAGAGAAATCCTGACTACACTTTATAAGAGGGGCAGTGGAGGGGGGAGGGTGGAGACACTAAATTGATGCTACTGGTTGTGCTGGGAAAGTACAGCATTTTGTGCATTGCAGTTCAATAAACTCAGCTCGTGCATAGCCACAGACAAAGCCTCCAACCAAATGTTGTCCTCTGTCAATCAACCCGCTAAGTTGCTCAGTAAGCAATAAGAGCCCTGAGCTTTTTAAGCATGCATCACTGTTTCTAATGGCATGGGATAGGAAAGATGACCTACGTGCTGTACATGGAAAAAAGTGGCATTTAAATGTAAGAAAGCTGTGAGAAGTAAGTTTTATGGGTTGCTCTCTTTATAATCAAATATAGAAGATGGTCTCTAAGATTAATAAAGGATGGTTAGGTGCTATTTGTACGTTTAATAAAGCTTACATTTACTAAATAATCATTTGTCCTCTCCCTTCCTTTATCTAAACTCCAAAGTTCAACTGGTCTCGAGCCACATTTAGGTCAGTTGGCCTCCACGATTTATCTAGTCAGTCTAGGCAGTTCACCCAGCTAGCATTTGCAGCTTAATGAGCCTCAGCTATCATGTCAGTCAGCCTTCTCAACTCAGATATGAAGCCTGCTAGATTTCGAGGATCAGCAGCCACGGCTCGTACAGGTTAGAGCGGTGTGGCCGGGTGGGGTGGAAGGGGGATTCTGACGGACGACGATGAGAGAAAATTAAATAAATAATTCATTTTCCCTCGTCCTCGTCTGTCGAAATCCCCCACCACCGGCCCTACCGCTCTTAAAAGTCGCAGCTGAGGATCAGAGAGCAAGCCATCAACGTATAGCCACTCAGTCATCAAATAGATTTTTGATTATGCATTTATGTATATATTATTTATTTATTTATGTTTTTCTACTGAACAGCGATGCCATACTATGCCACCAACATCACTTCACAGTGACGGTCGGAAAGGGGTGGAACAAATATGTGGCTTTTAGGTGGCAAAGGAGCATTGGTCCGGAGTTTGTGTTCAAGACAGTCATGGGTGAGACCTTGAGGAGGAGTTATACAACATAAAGCACACCAAGCTGGCCTCAAGGTAAATACCAATCAAAAGTGCACCATACAGATTTTCTCAATAGTTTATCAAGCTACCAAAGAGAATGTAAACTGAATGTTAAGGGGAAGCACTGGGTTGTAATAGAATATCGTAACCATCATGGCAGGCAAGCGGGCGATGCTCCGTTGAGTATGCAATGTAGCTATAATTTTTTATTGATGTTCTCATATGTGCTGTAAAATAAAGTATGTGTGTCTATTTTTACTTTCATTTTTTGAATTTACATTTTTAGGAACACCGTGTGCTCATTCCAAATATCTGTGGTTAAACCCCATGACAATTCATGCTTTATGTATGCGTTCAAGATAAAATCAGCGGTCGAGGAGTTTGCTTTACTTTTCAAAAACATTTTAAAACCATTGAAAGTTTTCTTATGATGCATGATAGACATTATGGGGGTGATATTTATGCTGACAGAATGTATACTCCATTGCCACAGCGTCAGAATATACATACCACAAACATGAAGGTCTGCCTTACTGACTGAAATGCGGGGGGACCTTCAGTTTGGCAATGGCATGGACTACTCTGGTTCCACATGGCTAAACTTCTGCAATGGCCCTGGGGAGTAATGGCCATCAGAGATGGCTTTATGTCCACCGGCCCACTTTAGATGGGATAATATGTAGTAATCTTTTACTGTAATAATGCTCCCCAGCCATGAGAGAAGACTCCCATGCAGAAGAGAGCATTATGTTTTTTCTTTAGAAAAAGAAAATTATATTTCAGGATTTTCTCGTTGTAAAAAGAACTGCAAATATTCTGTACTACAGGGATGCGTCCTTCTGACGCAGCTCTGGAGCATTGAGGACAATGCATTGACGGAAATTCACATGGTGGAGGTACCTGCCAATGCTTTCATAAATGAGCACCTGATTGGAGGTCATTTGTAAATTAGGCATGTGGTCCCTCCGTCATGGGGACGGAGTAATTTACTCCATTCCCATTGTAGAACGGTAGACTATCAGCCTAGATTAAAATCACCTCCCATGTCTTTTGTCATGCTAAGTTTTAATGTAAAAAGGTATTGAAAAACACTGTTACTTTCACAAAATCTCACTGTGAATATTAACAAGTGATTAATTATGTAAAAACAGTGTTGATCAGACCATGAAAAGGTACATTTTGCACTATGTAACACAATTGATAATATTGTTTAGTGGCAGATTGAATAAAATGAGCAAATCTCCAGTCTGGAAATTATTAGGTATTTATTTAATGAACTATAGGTATAAATATTACTTATTATTATCATAGGTATCATCATTATTCTCATTAGTATAATTATATTTAATATGGGCACTGAGTGCTTTTCGTGACTATTATATATAATAAAACTTATCACAAGAATCCCTCATTTCCATGACTGTTTTACATGCTTTTCATGGGAAAGCAAGCCAGTGATTAAATTGAGCCAGTGATTAAATTGAGCCAGTGGTTTCTGCTGCTTGCCACCAGCACTTAATTGTCAACACCGATGGTTGGGACAGTCTGCCACAAGGTGATGCTGTCTGGCTAATTTGGAGATGGAAAAAATCAAAGAGAGGAGTCAGAGGCAGTAAGATGGACTCATCCTTCAGTTAGTTCTATTAGAAAACACAGAGAGTCACTCTGTCCTTAGATGTTTAATTTGAACTCCCTTCAAGACTTCTAGACGGTAGAAACATTTCTTTGTAAAAACCTTGCAATATAACATTTACCTTCAACATAGAACACACACACTGCTGTTTATCAAATATGGCACCAAAAATACATGTTGATAACCCTAATACAGCATCATGAGTCCAAAAACAGGGGAAAGGGATGCCTGTAATCACAGCCTAAGTAAGAATGAAAGAGAAGTAACATGAGCCAATCAGTTGTAAATGTCATTGGCAATGTAAAGTGAGGAGAAATACATCCACTCTTCTGTTTTAAAGTTTACTCGACTAAGACGACATGCCACAGAAATACGTTGTATGTAAATGTTATATTGCATGGTTTTTACAAATCACTAGAAGTACTCACCACATGTACCAGCAAAAAGTATATCACACAACCCAAGAAGGTGTAATATTCTATGGCATAATATATTTAATTGTACAATTATGCCATGTCCTATTAACTCTCTCCCCTTCATATTGTTGCAGATTTTTTTTTAAATGTCGCCAAATAGTTGCTGAATGTAACGGTATTTAATATTAATTTTCAAATGATCATGTATTTAATTACATACTAACAACACTAACCAACTGAACTGGGGGTCTATTAGATATCAAACCACCAAGTGCTTTAGGTTGTTACAAACAGAATTAGAAAAGTAAAGAAAACAGGAAAGTTAAAGTAACCAGAAATCATTGAGCAGAGTTTGGATTCCCATCAATTATCAGAGTGATCAATCTTATCGTCCGGTTATCCACCCAAATGGATAATATGTCTCCTGATCATGGAGACAGACTTCCAATAAAGGTATTCGTTCAATGGAATCAGAATAGGGACCCCAGAGAAAAGTGAGACAGACTATGCAATATTTTCAGTCTGTGACCGCATGTAATTAGACCTGTCCGCTGCCTTTGATACCGTGGACCACTCTATCCTTGTGGACAGATTAGCGGCGGCAGGTCTGAGAGGCACAGCCCTGGATTGATGCTTTCATTCTTAAAGGACCGCTCCCAGTCCGTCAGACTGGCACCTTTTAATTCCTCCTGGGTGAATACCACTAGGGTACCTCTAGGGTCTTCCCTCTCACCTCATCTGTTTAATGTATACACCTGTCTCCTGATTCATGCTCTTCAAGAAAGAGGAGTGAAGGTATATAATTATGCAGATGATATGCAGCTGATCTTCCCGCTTGATGATACAAATGACTCTAAGGGCTCATTTCAACATACTATGCTTTTCATCAAGAAGTGGATGACTCATAATCATCTCAAGTTAAATTCCGATAAAACAGAGATAATTATTTCAAACAACAGAATAGAACAGTGAACACCAGCACACTGGTCAGCTGCATTGGGCATACCCCCCATACCCAAAAACTCAGTAAAAAGCCTGGGAATTAGGATAAATGCCAATCTTTCCATGCAGGAACAGATTAGCCTGGTCTCATCTACTTGCATGTATAAATTGAGGACATTCAAGAAAATCAGGACATTTTTCTTCAAGGAGGCAAGTACAGCTATTTTGCTTGCATTAAAACTGTCTCAGTTGTATTATGCCAATTCCATATATTTAGGAATCCCTGCCAGCCAAATTCATAGGTTACAGCTCATTCAAAATCAAGCAGCTAGACTGGTCTTTGAGCAACCGAGACATTGCCACACCAAACCATTAATGAAGCAGCTTCATAGGCTTCCTGTGATACAGCGGTGTATGTTTAAGACTGGTTGTATGATTTTTAATGCTCTTCACGAATCAGGGCACAAGTTCATATTCTCCAAGATCTCAAGATACTTGCCTACACGGAATCTTAGATCAGCGACAATGAACATGTTGACTATTCCAAGATTTAAACGAAAAAGAATGGATGGTTCACGTTTCCTGTATTAGGCCCCACATTGTGGAATTCCCTTCCTATTGAAATCAGATTAACCTCAGAATATCCCAGCTTTAGAAAAAAAACTTCAGACATGGTTATTCACAAAAGCTTACTGTTAGAGCCTGAAAGATAGCTCTCCTCTCCCTTTAGTGCCATGAGACCGTTGGTATACGAGCACTTTACATGTCCCATCAATATAAACATGGAAACCAAAAAGCAGTGCAAACCAAAACAAAAGTGTGTGATGTTAAAATAGAGTCATGAGGAGAAAATACAGAATTTATTGGAGTTATCACCTCACCCTCTAATCTAAAAACAGAACTGTGCAAGGAGCAGTATTAACAAATAACTGCTAGATTATCACGGCCAACATGTTTCAGCCAATAGGGTAAGAGTGCCCTAGGCTTTTGTCAGGACCTCTGTTCTTGACAATTGCTAATGCATACATCTCTCTCAAAATCAAGTGAAAAAAGGAGAAAATAGAAAACAACATAAAAGGTTGGAAATAATACAACCCATTTCAACATATCCTCTTCTTCAAGGGATGCAGATGGCATCAGTAGAAAACATTATAAACACATTCCTAGTGAGTTCACTCTTGCAAAGGAACTCTATAGTGTGCTAAGCAAAAAAGCTGCAAGTAGCATGGTAAGCTTCATCTCAATGAATAGTGCAAACATTAATGTCTAACCCGGCTTGACCGGGGACTGGACCTCAGCTCACCTGGATCTAGCTCAGGATTAAGAAGCTCCGCTCTAGAAAAGAAAAAGACAGGGGGAAAAGGGGATAATGTAAACACTCATAGTTCATACCCTCCCACCTTAAACCCCACACTTATATCGTTATTCTCTTCTGGCTAGAAAGAATACTGAAATACTCCAAAAAAGCTTCGCAAAGAAATCTCCTTACAGCATCTTTGCTCACTCGCATTTCTAACACGTTATTGGTAAAAAAACACAAATAAAGATACATCCTCCTAGGGGGACTATCTGTAGATGTCATCTAAGTTTTATGAGGTTCCTTATTCTATTGTGTAATTGATATAACAGGGGACAGGAGTGGTCAGCTTCTCAATATCAAGTCAAGTCAAGTCAAGTTATGTCAGTATTGAAATAGCCACATTCTCTGAAATTCTCCTTCTGCAACTTAATATGAGCCAGGTTCAGGTGAAAAACATTGAGAGGGCCTCTGGAAACCGGGTTCCAGCTATAAAACTAAAGAAATGGGCCTTCAAACTTACAGTGCCCCCCCCCCACTTAGGCTGAAACCCTTCACAAAACTGTGCAAGTCAAGCAGAGCCTACCTGTCCGTCGTTGCCTCCGGCGTTTACTGAGTCAAGGGGAGGTAACGACAGGACTAGGCGGCATACTTTTATCCCTGAACCATTAGTTTGCGCCAGGTGTTTCCTATTCCCAGTGCTAACACCTAATTGGTGAACCAGCATGTAGTAATCAAACATGCTTCATTTAAAAATAACGTAGTATCTGAAGCCACCAACTTTATTAGTACTGTTGTCCATTAGGTGTAAAGGTGTAAACCAGAAGAGTTTGAAACAACTTAGGGGCTCATTAGGATGGCGGACGGAAACGGGTACCGTCCGCCATGGTCGCGGCAAAATCACTGCCACCCGCACCGCGGAGAATCTGCGGTTATGATTAGGATATTCATGTAAAAAACTCCGACCGCGGCGGACGGATCACATCAAACACCCTCTGCGGCGGACGGAACACATCTAACACCGTCCGCGGCGGACGGAACCAAAAGAACACCCACCGCCGCGGACGGACATGACCGCGGGAACAGGCCCAACCGCCGCCATACCTGCGGAGGGTCCATCTGCGCGATTAGGATAATGCCTCCATTCCAACGGAACTCACCGCCGTCCTCCACCGCCGTGGAAACAATACCTCCGAAAACGGACCATGACTGCGGAAGGACCACACAAACACCATCCCTGCCGTCAAACCGATTACAAAATGGCAGACGGAAGTAAATAGAAAATACATTAAACAGAACACCCAACCACCTGAAACACCCACCCCCAGCAACTACACGCCCCAATGACACCCCCCCAGAAACCCAAAAATGCACCTACATCACCACACCCACAGAACACCTGATTGCCAACAACCATTGGGACACCACCACCACACAGAGTATAAAATGAATCCCTCCCACTACCACAGTCCTTTGCATCACAGCATAGCTGCAAGCAAGACCCACATTACCACGAACAACAGACACACACAAACACACATACAACCTGCTCACAAACACACACCATACAAACCAACACAACACCATCCCTACACACCACACACCTGCACATCCCACCCCACCACACCAACACCTTGCACATCACACACCATGGCACCAAAGAAAAATCCAAAATTCACTGACACTGATTTGAAGGTCATGGTGGATGAAATCATCCGTGTCGAACCACAGCTCTTCGGCAACCTAGTCCAGCAGACAACCTTGGCAACCAAAAACCACATGTGGGACAGGATAGTGACCAGAGTGAATGCGTCAGGGACCGTGCCAAGCACGGATGTATGATGTTACAACGCATACTTTTACCACGCATACCTTTACAACGCGGTTTTTACCACGCATACCTTTACAACGCATAGCGCTTAGAGGTGCTGGATAGTGGTAAGTATAATTTTCTATTCCAACTCCAGTCCCCGTGGACACTAGGGAAGGTGTTGGATAGAAAATTAAACGTATTCCCTATCCTAGAGCGCCCCCCAGCGCAATGCATTGTAATGGTTTGCGTTGTAATGCCAGCGTTGTAATGGTATTGCGTGGTAAAAAATGCGTGGTAAAGATTGTATACCGCCACGCACCAAACACGACATCCAGAGGTGGTGGCACGACCTCAAGGCTAGGGTGAAAGGCATCAGGGCGAAGAACCACCTGCGGGCACACCACACTGGCGGTGGCACTCCCCCGGAGCCCTTACCATTTGCTGAATGGGAGGAGAAGGTGCTGGGCATACTGCACCCTGAGAGCCTGGAAGGAATCGAGGAGGGAGAAGAGGCTGGTAAGTACAAACAAATGACCACGATCACACTGCCATGGTCTGCCATGCACAACTGCCAACACACATCTCCCTGGCCCCAATCCATGCATGTGGACCACACAGTCACCCAAATGTGAAGTCCTGGCCACAAATGCACCCACCATGACCAAACACAAATGTTGCCTCCTACGTTCCCAGGCTTGCATGTTGTCAAAGCAGCCAGTACCACAACTCCCAACAGGCCCCCATGTCCACAGGGAGGGATGGCGGTGTGTGGGGTGTGTGAGAGACCAGCACTAAAACTCCCAACAGGCCCCCATGTCCACAGGGAGGGTGGCGGTGGGAGGTGTGTGTGTGCGAGACCAGCACTACAACTCCCAACAGGCCCCCATGTCCACAGAGAGGGATGGCGGTGGGGGGGAGTGCGAGAGGTGTGTGGGGTGTGTGAGAGACCAGCACTACAACTCCCAACAGGTCCCCATGTCCACAGGGAGGGATGGCGGTGTGTGGGGTGTGTGAGAGACCAGCACTACAACTCCCAACATGCCCCCATGTCCACAGGGAGGGTGGCGGTGGGGGGGTGTGTGAGAGACCAGCACTACAACTCCCAACAGGCCCCCATGTCCACAGGGAGGGATGGCGGTGTCTGGGGTATGTGGGAGACCAGCACTACAACTCCCAACAGGCCCCCATGTCCACAGGGAGGGTGGCGGTGGGGGGGGTCTGTGAGAGACCAGCACTACAACTCCCAACAGGCCCCCATGTCCACAGGGAGGGTAGCAGTGGGTGGGGGGGGAGTGCGTGGGGTGTGTGAGAGAGGTAAATGATTTGTAATGTTGTTACCAAAAACAAGTCATGTCCACAGCATTGATCATGATAATCTTGTCCCTCAGGTGATCGCAACTTGACTGGCGAAACCAGCAACCGGCAGCACCAGTCGCCCCCCTCACAGCACAGACTCTCTGGGGACGAGCCCATTGCCAGCTCAGACGCAGAGGACGATGCGGGACCAAGCAGACTTCCAGGGCCATCAGGCTCCCAGGACATCACTGCCTCCACCACCTCGGCCTGTGTCACCACACCATCACCTGCCATAGTGAGCTGTGCAACCACCACCACCACCACCACCTCCACCACCACCACCACCACCACCATCACTCCTGCCTGTGCCACCCTGCCTGATCCATCAGCCAATGATGGACCATCAACATCCCAGGCAAGCAGGGAGAGTGGACGTGAGAGGACACAGGTGAGGGCACAGCACACAACCAGGAGTGCAGTTGTCCGTCGAGGTGGGGAAGGACACCCACCCCATCCTGCTGCCGAAACCCTGGAAGCCATCGCAAGAGTCAATGCCTCCTATCAGCGGGCGCAGGAACAGTCTGATCGGGCCCACCAAGACTCACAAGAGAACAGCAATCTGTTGCGGTCCATTGATACCCGCAGAGGGCAAATTGTGGACATCATGGGCCAAGCAACTGCTCTGTGGAGGGACTGGCTCTCCCACGCCACACCACCACCCCCTCACCCTAGTGCCCAGCGTGACCGCTCCCCAACACCACCGCCACCCACGGACAGGGAGGTGGCCCCTGACCAACCTGCCCCCACAGCTGTCTCCGCTCCGGCTCCAAGACGGAGGGGCCGTCCGAGGCTGGATGCAGGTGAGAGCAGTGGTGTTGCTCCAACTACCCGCTCTAAGAGGGGGCGCCAATGACTTCACCCTTGTCTGAGCCTGCCATTCACGCTGAAAACTATCCTGTACCACAATGCCAACCATTGCCACACGTCTGTTGGACTAGCTGGACATCTCACATTGTGGTGTCCCCACGGTGTTTTCATCTGCCATGACCTTCAACTCTCACTCCCCCACCAACACCTCTTTGTAAATATGCACCAACATCAATCCTCAACCTGTAAATAAACATCACGTAAACACTCAATGATGTGTGGCCTCCATGCTTTAATCACATGATTGTATCAGAATGTAACGTTACCAGGTGCAGGGATCAATGTTGTTGAGAATCATGCCTCTGTGGGAGTGACCTAGGGATAATGAGAGAACCACAAACACAGGTCAGGAAAGAGATTCACACCCATCACAACACACTGTACTGCAACATCCCACAAACCACACTCATCACCAAGTAAGTGGATCACAGGACACACATCAGGGAGCATAGCATGTACCCCATCTAACACACACATTTGCAAACAGAACATACCAGAACAGGCAGCATAGACACACCACATCCACACTACACCACCAAACATACATCACGCATTGTCTGGCTGTACAAGCGGTAGTTACTCACATTCAAGGGAAATAGCGATCAATGAGCTGACGCCTCTGGTCCACACCTTCTTCCTCACCACTATCCTCATCAGTCGACATGGGTGGGATGGGAGGCAGAGCAACCTGTTGGTCTTCAGGGTCCATGATCAGTTCAATGTTATTGCGCAAGGCCAGGTTGTGGAGCATGCAGCAGGCAATCACAATTTTGTATACTTTGCCTTGTGAGTATGGCAGGGCCCCTCCCGTTTTGTCAAGGCAGCGAAACCTAGACTTCAGCAGTCCAAAAGTACGTTCTATCACTCGACGTGTCCTCCCATGGGCATCATTATAACGCAATTCACCAGGGGTAGTGGGATTCCTGATGGGGCTCAGCAGCCACGGCCTGTTTGGGTATGCAGAGTCGCCTAGGTGGGGTGATGACAGACACAAATTTCATTACCAGGATTTGTGGAAACACCATGCCACACATACAACACAATTGTCCTCACAACACACTGACAACACTGGCGGAGGGTGACCGGCTTGGACTGGCGGTGGGTGACAGGCCTGGACAGGCGGTGTGTGACCGGCCTGGACTGGCAGTGTGTGACAGGCCTGGACTGGCGGTGTGTGACCGGCCTGGACTGGCGGTGTGTGACAGGCCTGGACTGGCGGAGGGTAACAGGGCTGGACTGGCGGTGGGTGACCGGCCTGGACTGGCGGTCTGTGACCGGCCTGGACTGGCGGTGTGTGACAGGCCTGGACTGGCGGAGGGTGACCGGGCTGGACTGGCGGTGGGTGACCGGCCTGGACTGGCGGAGGGTGACCGGCCTGGACAGACGGTGAGTGCCGGGCTGGACTGGCGGTGGGTGAGGCAATAACACTTGAATGGTGTTTCTCAACTGCCATTCCAGATTGCATTATCAAATGTATGTGTTGGCCTGCACCGCCCCCGCGGAAAGCGTGCACCGCCATAGCGGCGCCAGTGAGTGAATAATTTTCAAATGATGCACCGTCGCGGTAGCGCGCACATGCGCTAGCCGGTGTGTGAACGTGACGGTCCGTGCACATGTAGCCAATGGGAACAGGTTACGCGTTGTGCGTAAGCGCATTCAAAAATTGCGGAAGACGTGCACCGCCACAACAATGTGAGTGATTGGCTCTTTTTGAATGAAGCATCCAGGGAAAACCAATTGCTGCAGACGTGTGCCACTGATATGAGCTCAGGGCCCTATATATGTGTGAAGATTTCCTGCACACATTCACTGCTTCCAGCCACTGCTGCCTGCGACCGTCACCTCCACCTGCTGCTCCTGAGCTATCCAACAACTGCTGCCTGCGACCATCACCTCCACCTGCTGCTCCGGAGCTATCCAACAACTGCTTCTGTAGTGCCACAGTCCTGGACCTTGCCATGTCGAGAGTGCGAGAGATCCGGCCTAGTCCCTTCACCGCAGCGGAGCTGGATGTCCTTGTGGACGGTGTGCTCAGCCACTATGAACGGCTCTACGGTGCCCCCGGACAGGTGGTAAGTGAAGTGGGTAACATGTTGGTGGGCATGAGGTGGTCACTTTCTCCTTGCTTCTGCAAGCTTGGCGGTGTGCTGCGGAACCTTCCCATGTGTTGTACTGCGCATGGCTGCATGAAGATACGTGTTTCTGCGATGTATATTATTGTGAAACAGTCCACTGACGTTACCCTCTTGTCTCCCATCCTGGTAGGTGAAGCTGCACCTTCGCAAGGCCGTGTGGAGGACCATAGCACGTGATGTACGGGCAGTGGGGGTGTGCAATAGATCAAAAACAATGAGAGGAGTATCCCCTATGAGGTTGAAGAACAGACGTATCTGGAGGACCAGTTTTTGGCAAAAAGGAGGAAATTCATCCTTTTGTTTAAAACCCCTCACTCACCACCTAGTGGTGACATGCTTCATCATCGGGGTCCACCTTGGCGTCCTAGCGACACCAAGGTGTGCTGCGACACCTGGACTACAGTGGAGCGGGTTGTGACTGTGGGTGCAAAAAAATAAATGTTAAAAATTGTCCTGGTTGTACTCAAAAAATTAATTTTAATTGTAGAGCACACCCGTTCCTTGATCCCCTGTGTGCCTACTGGCAAAAATGGCCAGTGGTAAGTGCTGCACAATACAATAAATGGGCAGGCGAATAAGCAAAAAAGACTCGGATAAGAGCTCTCAGCGCTTCAACGGGCAGGGCGTAGGGTCAATGCCTATAGCGTAACATATTTAGTTACTGGCATGGGAGATCAGGTTTCGACCTACTCCTCGCGTCCTCTGCTCGGCAGCACTTACCACTGGCCATTTTTGCCAGTAGGCACACAGGGGATCAAGGAACGGGTGTGCTTTTTAGGGAGCACGCACCTCCTGTCCTCCTGTTACTCTGGTCCTGACGAATACCGGGCAATAGCCCTTAAGGTAGAAACATGTTGACCACTCAACACATATAGAGATCCCTTTGGTCGTAACCCCCCTACCAGGATCTCGCCCTTATATTTTTAAACATTGTTCAGTTGCTCTACAATTAAAATTATTTTTTTGAGTACAACCAGGACAATTTTTAACATTTATTTTTTTGCACCCACAATTTCCTCCAGGGGAATAGGAGAAGTCTCTAGTTCACTTTCAAGTGAACGAACTCCCTTACTCTCTTTTTTGTTTGTAACAACGGTGTGCAATAGATGACACACACACTGCCACAAGCGCTGGGACGACATATCCAGGCTCAGCAAGAACGTTGCGGAGATGACACTGGGGATCATTCCGAGAACAGTCCGCCTTGCCAGACGCACCATGACACCTCTAATGCACCGCATAATTGCTGTGACGCATCCTGACCTGTCCGCCCAGCTGAGAGGGGATCAACAGCAAACTAGCGGTAAGCAGACTGTATGTGTCTGTAACTTGTGAGTGAATGCATGTATCCGTGCTCAGACACAGTAGTGACATCCGTGGTGCGTATCTTTTGCATATATTGCATGTTGGTGTCATTAGCGGAGTGAGCGGTAGCACCCATGTTCGCCAGGTGGACATACCAGTTGATTTGTATTTGAGGGTTCCAGGACATGCCGTTGAGGTCTGGTGTCCCATGGCATGACATGTGTGGTGGTCTGCATGCACTTGCCCTGTTTTTATGATGTACAGGTTTCACAGACACCCACGGATCTATGATGTGAGGATGTGTGGTAGGGGTGGTTCGTGTACAGGATGGGTGATACGTGTCAATCGACTTTAAGAAACGGTGTGACTTTGAAACCTTCAGTACGTGAGTGTGTCACTTAGGTTAACATCTCTCCCCTCTCTCTTCCAGCTTTGGCCGAGGGCACTGAGACACAGACGACGGAGATGAGAGGTGGCAATGCATCCGGATCCGAGATGACACACACGCAGACTGAGACTGAAGAGAGCAGCCACGGAGAGGGGGACCGAACCGTCCCTGAAGAATCACATGTGGAGACACCATCGTCCTCATCCTCAGACAGTGTTGGTGAGTCAGAACCGTTGTCACAGACAGGGAGTGGGCAATCGACACCTTCAGTCGGGACACAGCACACAGGACCTACACTGCCACCACTGCAACATGTACTACTCGTGCTCACCAGAGGAGGGGGAGCAGAGTTGCCTTCGGTGCAGGTACCGCAGAGCCTGCCCCTGTGACACAAAGTGCACTTTGTGCTGAGGCTGTTGATCTGCTGCGACAGCTGTGTGTAGGGCAGACCAACATGATCAATGCATTCCAAGACCACGAAAGGAAGTTGGGGCAGGTGGTGGCATTCATGGAGGGGATGCATGGCGATGTTGCTGGTCTCCACAGAACAGTTCAGTCATTGGCAAACACTGTGTCCTCAGCCATTGTACAGTCACATAGACAGGGTGCTACTTCTGTACCACCTTCCACACCACTTGATTTTACAGGGGAGAGTGAGTCATCAGACCAGGCCTCTTATTCAGGTTATTACACTAGGAGCAGCCACAGGCAGCAAGGCAGGGCACGGAGGGCACAGACACCATCCCCTAGGACTGGGATATCTTTCTCCGAAGACGACGTGAGCAACACTGGAGTTGACACACAGGATCATCAAGGGGTGTTGGGGGAAATGGATTCACATGCTACACAGGCATCCCCCACAAAAGGGACTCCCAAGCCAAGGGCACCTCCCAAGAGCAGGGACACTCCCAAGGACAAGGACACTTCCAAGGAAAGGGCACCTCCCAAGAGCAGGGACACTCCCAAGGACAAGGACACTTCCAAGGAGAGGGACACTACAATGGACAAGTCTGCACCCAGGGACAGGGCACCGGCAAGGGATCAGGGACATTCCAGGGACAGGAAACCTCCTACGTCCAAGGCACATCCCATGGCCAAGGGTTCTCCCATGGACACGAGCACCATCAAGGACAGGCATATATCACGCCTGGCTGCACTGAGGATGTTGTTTAAGGAACGTACAACACATGTGTCAGCGGTGGAGTCCCCCATACCTCTACTCCCATCCACGCCCTGCAGAAGCAGAGGAAGGAGTACACTGTTGTTGCATCCCCCATTACACATGATGCAGAGGGCAGAAGGCACGCCCACAGCAAACGGCAGGCAGGGTCCAGCACGTCCCCAGAGAGCAGACCACCACAAGCACATGATACTCCTTTGATGTCTGATGATACCACTCCACTTACCAGTCCAGTCAGGTCCGGGGTGTCCCAACATTTCACAAAAAAACGGAGGCACACACCAGTGACACATGACCACCCAGATGTCGCTCCAGTACAGCTTTCCCCAGCTCCCAGGGCCATACTGCCTCCTGGCCCAAACAGCCCTGTGGCTCATCATTTCAGTGTTCCTAGTGAGTCAGCTGCAGTTCACTCCCATGTGTCAGATAGTGGCACTGTGTCTATTGTACACTGTCATGCATCATGTAGTAGCACTGTGTCAGTTGTGCCCTCTCCTGTTGCAGGTACTGGCACTGTGTCTGTCCGCCACTCTCATGTGTCAGATGCAGGCATGGTATTTGTTGGTCAGTGTACAGGGACATGTACTGGCACTGTGCCTGGGTCTATGGCTCATGTGTCAGTCAGTAGATCTGTGGCTGTGTCTCACACTCCTGTTTCTGGTGCTGGTGGTGTGTCTAGGTCTATGGCTCATGTGTCAGTCAGTAGATCGGTGGCTGTGTCTCACACTCATGTTTCTGGTGCTGGCGGTGTGTCTGGGTCTATTGCCCATGTGTCAGTCAGTAGATCGGTGGCTGTGTCTCACACTCCTGTTGCTGGTGCTGGCGGTGTGTCCGAGGCGAGTAGTTCAAGCAGTCCACCAGATTCTGTGGTGTGAGGTTTAGTTGCCATCACTCACATGTCATTGTACTTTGTGTGTAGATTGACTAATGTAACCACCCAGACATTATTATTGTCCTTGTCACGGGTCGCTTGACACACGTACTTGGGTAGCCAGTGATGTACATGCTCTGTTGTCCACAATGCCCTGTTGCTGTTCTGATACTGCATTCTGCCCTCTCATGTGCTGCCAATGATGTAGCTGTTCTGTGCAATGGACTGTTGATGCACTTAACCCCTCTCATTTACTGCCTCTGATGTACCTGCTCTGTTGTCCACAATGCCCTGTTGCTGTTCTGATACTGCATTCTGCCCTCTCATGTGCTGCCTCTGATGTACCTCTTCAGTGCAATGGGCCGTTGATGCACTTAGCCCCTCTCATGTGCTGCCTCTGATGTACATGTTCAGTGCAAAGGACTGTTGATGCACTTAGCCCCTCTCATTTACTGCCTCTGGTGTACCTGCTCTGTTGTCCACAATTCCCTGTTGCTGTTCTGATAATGCATTCTGCCCTCTCATGTGCTGCCTCTAATGTACCTGTTCAGTGCAAAGGACTGTTGATGCACTTAGCCCCTCTCATGTACTGCCTCTGATGTACCTACTCTGTTGTCCACAATACCCTGTTGCTGTTCTGATACTGCATTCTGCCCTCTCTTGTGCTGCCTCTGATGTACCTGTTCAGTGCAATGGACTGTTGATGCACTTAGTCCCTCTCATGTGCTGCCTCTGATGTACACGTTCAGTGCAATGGACTGTTGTTGCACTTAGCCCCTCTCATTTACTGCCTCTGATGTACCTGCTCTGTTGTCCACAATGCCCTGTTGCTGTACTGATACTGCATTCTGCCCTCTCATGTGCTGCCTCTGATGTACCTGTTCAGTGCAATGGACTGTTGATGCACTTAGCCTCTCTCATGTGCTGCCTCTGATGCACATGTTCAGTGCAATGGACTGTTGATGCACTTAGCCCCTCTCATATACTGCCTCTGATGTACCTGCTCTGTTGTCCACAATGCCCTGTTGCTGTTCTGATACTGCATTCTGCCCTCTCATGTGCTGCCTCTGAGGTACCTGTTCAGTGCAATGGACTGTTGATGCACTTATCCCCTCTCATGTGCTGCCTCTGATGTGCATGTTCAGTGCAATGGACTGTTGATGCACTTAGCCCCTCTCATTTACTGCCTCTGATGTACCTGCTCTGTTGTCCACAATTCCCTGTTGCTGTTCTGATACTGCATTCTGCCCTCTCATGTGCTGCCAATGATGTAGATTTTCAGTGCAATGGACTGTTGATGCACTTAGCCCCTCTCATGTACTGCCTCTGATGTACCTGCTCTGTTGTCCACAATGCCCTGTTGCTGTTCTGATACTGCATTCTGCCCTCTCATGTGCTGCCTCTGATGTACCTGTTCAGTGCAATGGACTATTGATGCACTTAGCCCCTCTCATGTGCTGCCTCTGATGTACATGTTCAGTGCAATGGACTGTTGATGAACGTAGCCCCTCTCATGTGCTGCCTCTGATGTACATGTTCAGTGCAATGGACTGTTGATGATGCACTTAGCCCCTCTCATGTACTGCCTCTGATGTACCTGCTCTGTTGTCCACAATGCCCTGTTGCTGTTCTGATACTGCATTCTGCCCTCTCATGTGCTGCCAATGATATAGCTGTTCAGTGCAATGGACTGTTGATGCACTTAGCCCCTCTCATGTGCTGCCTCTGATGTACCTGTTCAGTGCAATGGACTGTTGATGCACTTAGCCCCTCTCATGTGCTGCCTCTGATGTACATGTTCAGGTCAATGGACTGTTGATGCACTTAGCCCCTCTCATTTACTGCCTCTGATGTACCTGCTCTGTTGTCCACAATGCCCTGTTGCTGTTCTGATACTGCATTCTGCCCTCTCACGTGCTGCCAGTGATGTACATGATCTGTTGTATCCAGTGCCCATGCTCTTGAATACGATACAGAAAAGGGGGTGGTGATGAACAGAGTGTCTGAATTAAGCAGACCACTCTTACCCAGTCCAAAGATCAGGGCTTGATCCATCACCGTTATTTATCTCACTGCCCCATCCCAGCTCAGAACCTGGCTATATGCAAATCAGTCTGTCCCTGGCCCAGTGCATCATGGGAACAGGGCAGACCAAACTACCAAGCCAATTCTTCACCAGAAAGGAGACAAGCTACCGGGGACCGGTTTCTGGCATTTCAGCCTCTTCGGCCCGGCTTGCTTGAATCCTGATGGAGCAGTGAGAAAGGGACTCATGTCTGAGTATACCCTGCCACACCTATAGTGGCCAAAAACGATACAGAAAAGGGGGTGGTGATGAACAGAGTGTCTGAATTAAGCAGACCACTCTTACCCAGTCCAAAGATCAGGGCTTGATCCATCACCGTTATTTATCTCACTGCCCCATCCCAGCTCAGAACCTGGCTATATGCAAATCAGTCTGTCCCTGGCCCAGTGCATCATGGGAACAGGGCAGACCAAACTACCAAGCCAATTCTTCACCAGAAAGGAGACAAGCTACCGGGGACCGGTTTCTGGCATTTCAGCCTCTTCGGCCCGGCTTGCTTGAATCCTGATGGAGCAGTGAGAAAGGGACTCATGTCTGAGTATACCCTGCCACACCTATAGTGGCCAAAAACGATACAGAAAAGGGGGTGGTGATGAACAGAGTGTCTGAATTAAGCAGACCACTCTTACCCAGTCCAAAGATCAGGGCTTGATCCATCACCGTTATTTATCTCACTGCCCCATCCCAGCTCAGAACCTGGCTATATGCAAATCAGTCTGTCCCTGGCCCAGTGCATCATGGGAACAGGGCAGACCAAACTACCAAGCCAATTCTTCACCAGAAAGGAGACAAGCTACCGGGGACCGGTTTCTGGCATTTCAGCCTCTTCGGCCCGGCTTGCTTGAATCCTGATGGAGCAGTGAGAAAGGGACTCATGTCTGAGTATACCCTGCCACACCTATAGTGGCCAAAAACGATACAGAAAAGGGGGTGGTGATGAACAGAGTGTCTGAATTAAGCAGACCACTCTTACCCAGTCCAAAGATCAGGGCTTGATCCATCACCGTTATTTATCTCACTGCCCCATCCCAGCTCAGAACCTGGCTATATGCAAATCAGTCTGTCCCTGGCCCAGTGCATCATGGGAACAGGGCAGACCAAACTACCAAGCCAATTCTTCACCAGAAAGGAGACAAGCTACCGGGGACCGGTTTCTGGCATTTCAGCCTCTTCGGCCCGGCTTGCTTGAATCCTGATGGAGCAGTGAGAAAGGGACTCATGTCTGAGTATACCCTGCCACACCTATAGTGGCCAAAAACGATACAGAAAAGGGGGTGGTGATGAACAGAGTGTCTGAATTAAGCAGACCACTCTTACCCAGTCCAAAGATCAGGGCTTGATCCATCACCGTTATTTATCTCACTGCCCCATCCCAGCTCAGAACCTGGCTATATGCAAATCAGTCTGTCCCTGGCCCAGTGCATCATGGGAACAGGGCAGACCAAACTACCAAGCCAATTCTTCACCAGAAAGGAGACAAGCTACCGGGGACCGGTTTCTGGCATTTCAGCCTCTTCGGCCCGGCTTGCTTGAATCCTGATGGAGCAGTGAGAAAGGGACTCATGTCTGAGTATACCCTGCCACACCTATAGTGGCCAAAAACGATACAGAAAAGGGGGTGGTGATGAACAGAGTGTCTGAATTAAGCAGACCACTCTTACCCAGTCCAAAGATCAGGGCTTGATCCATCACCGTTATTTATCTCACTGCCCCATCCCAGCTCAGAACCTGGCTATATGCAAATCAGTCTGTCCCTGGCCCAGTGCATCATGGGAACAGGGCAGACCAAACTACCAAGCCAATTCTTCACCAGAAAGGAGACAAGCTACCGGGGACCGGTTTCTGGCATTTCAGCCTCTTCGGCCCGGCTTGCTTGAATCCTGATGGAGCAGTGAGAAAGGGACTCATGTCTGAGTATACCCTGCCACACCTATAGTGGCCAAAAACGATACAGAAAAGGGGGTGGTGATGAACAGAGTGTCTGAATTAAGCAGACCACTCTTACCCAGTCCAAAGATCAGGGCTTGATCCATCACCGTTATTTATCTCACTGCCCCATCCCAGCTCAGAACCTGGCTATATGCAAATCAGTCTGTCCCTGGCCCAGTGCATCATGGGAACAGGGCAGACCAAACTACCAAGCCAATTCTTCACCAGAAAGGAGACAAGCTACCGGGGACCGGTTTCTGGCATTTCAGCCTCTTCGGCCCGGCTTGCTTGAATCCTGATGGAGCAGTGAGAAAGGGACTCATGTCTGAGTATACCCTGCCACACCTATAGTGGCCAAAAACGATACAGAAAAGGGGGTGGTGATGAACAGAGTGTCTGAATTAAGCAGACCACTCTTACCCAGTCCAAAGATCAGGGCTTGATCCATCACCGTTATTTATCTCACTGCCCCATCCCAGCTCAGAACCTGGCTATATGCAAATCAGTCTGTCCCTGGCCCAGTGCATCATGGGAACAGGGCAGACCAAACTACCAAGCCAATTCTTCACCAGAAAGGAGACAAGCTACCGGGGACCGGTTTCTGGCATTTCAGCCTCTTCGGCCCGGCTTGCTTGAATCCTGATGGAGCAGTGAGAAAGGGACTCATGTCTGAGTATACCCTGCCACACCTATAGTGGCCAAAAACGATACAGAAAAGGGGGTGGTGATGAACAGAGTGTCTGAATTAAGCAGACCACTCTTACCCAGTCCAAAGATCAGGGCTTGATCCATCACCGTTATTTATCTCACTGCCCCATCCCAGCTCAGAACCTGGCTATATGCAAATCAGTCTGTCCCTGGCCCAGTGCATCATGGGAACAGGGCAGACCAAACTACCAAGCCAATTCTTCACCAGAAAGGAGACAAGCTACCGGGGACCGGTTTCTGGCATTTCAGCCTCTTCGGCCCGGCTTGCTTGAATCCTGATGGAGCAGTGAGAAAGGGACTCATGTCTGAGTATACCCTGCCACACCTATAGTGGTCTTGAATAATCTGATATTATACACCTATAATGTTGAATAAAGCTAATAATTCATGTGTTGTTGTTTGTCGTTGTCATTCCTGGTTGTGTACTTCAATTGTGTATATTTTTATGTGATCGTCAATGTATTTCCTCTGACATGACACTCCCCCTTCCAACGTCACAGCCCTGGCAGGTACTCCCCTTCCGACAGCAATTGGTGGGTTTGGCGTACCTGCGTCGTCGTGGATGATGGTCCATGACATGCTGGTGGTGGAGCACGAAGAGTATCGGAAATGCGTGTAGCGCTGGGTCCATGACGGCGATCTGCTTGTGGTGTGTATCTCCGCTGTGGTGTTTCCGCAATGTTCAGGCAGGTTGTTTTTCCGCAGCGAATTTATGTGTGTTTTCCGCCATCGTGATTTGGTGGACGGTCGGAGACGTCATTCCGTACGGCGGTGTGTCTGTATTGGTCACGTCCGCCGCGGAGTCGGGTGTAGTTCCGCGGCAGTGTGTGCGCTCCCGCCGCGTACGGAAATTTGACAGTGTTTCCCATCCTAATATGGCGGACGGAGTGTCCGCGGCAGGCGGACGGAAAAAAGGCTTTTTCCGCATACTCCAGGACGGCGGTCGTCCTTCCGTCCGCCATCCTAATCGACCCCTTATTTTTTAACGGCTCCCTCTTCCTGATGTAGATATGGATCCGAATATTACAGAGCACTGATTTACAACATCGCCAGCTTCTAATTGGCCTAGCGCACCCGCCCGCCATGAAATGGACGCTGTTTTCATAACTTTTAAAAGCATAAACAGTCACGATGCTTACTTGTTTTTCTAACGCGGTTCCGGGAGAGACTTATGCGTTTGCCGAGTTTGCCCAGACTCGCGAGCTCGGCGCTCTGGACTACAAAATGACATCACCAACGTGACGTTTGTAGTTCAGAGTGCGGCGTTTGTATAACATTATTACCTTTGCGATGAACATAAGGAAGTATACTTCCCGAACCAGACAAGAAATTTAGAGAGCAAAAGGCATCCCTCTAAATCTGAATTTGGCAAGAAGAGAAGCTTTTCCTCTGTGAGACAACAGATACCATTCACTAGAGAAAATTGGCCAAAACATCAACTTTCAGCATTGCCGAAGATAATAGTGCTTCAAATGAAGGAACTTGAGAACTGTAAGTATATGTTATAATTAGGGCCCCCGGTTTTATGGTATTTATTTTTTTAACATTTCCGTCTGTATTTATCCATATTTATTTTTTGGCCATTTTATCTGTATTTATCCATATTTATTTTGTGTTTTGAATAATAAATGTAGTTGTAGAACTGTACATTTCCATATTTATATAAAATATATACACCCACTCATTCTTTGATGTTTGTCATGTTTTAGCTATTTGAGTTGCCAAATATTACATAACAGTACATCCACTGGTAAATATTAGTATTATACCACAAATGTATGTTGACACATGTAATTATTTAAAGACATTTCATCCTGTTTTTTAAGTTTCCTTGCTGTTCATCTGCTCAGCTGTTGGGCTATATTTAATAAAAAACAGCACAAAGAGTCACTTAAAAGAAGCACATTTTCTGTATTTATCCACTTTTAAAAATAAATGCAGACAGAAAACACATTGTTTTCTGTCTGTATTTATCTGAAAACAGGGAGCCTTAGTTATAATAAATCGATATAAACTCAGTGTTAAATGAAAGCTGCAATATAGCCCAACAAATCTCATGGTTACAGGTGAGAAGGCAGAAAGTCGCTGTCTGTCCTGTCCTAGACATTCTGCATAGTCAAAACCAAATAGACACTGATGAACTATCTCAAAACCAAATACACATTGTCTCTCTCTGTGTCATCAATGCTCATCAATAAACCAATAATCTGGTATATCTAGAGTCTGTCGCAGCCTGTAGAGTTGTGTATATTACTCATCTAGCTCGTCTCTAAGCTACCAGGTACTCCTAGTCAGTGGAAATATCACTGCAGTGTGAAGGTATAAATGGTTTCTCAAGTACTGTCCACTGAAATTCCTCAGCTCCAGCATGCGTGATTTGACCTTACGGGTCGTCATATCTACATACTGGATCTGGTATGGGCAGCTCAACAGAACCACGGAGCTGAGGAATTTCAGTGGACAGTACTTGAGAAACTATTTATACCTTCACACTGCAGTGATATTTCCAAATACTTGTTCACCAAAGAACAGAAATGGGTGTTCAGACTCCATAGTGATGTGCAAGGTCTAAATGAGGATATACCCTGGACAAGCCTTTGATCGCCCTGAAACTCTCCTTTCTTGGGAGTCTGACTAGGAGTACCTGGTAGCTTAGAGATGAGCTAAATGAGTAATATACACCACTCTACAGGCTGTGACAGACTCTAGATATACCAGATTTTGACTATGCAGAATGTCTCAGACAGGACAGACAGTGACTTTCTGCCTTCCCACCTATAACCATGAGATTTTTTCGGGCTATATGGCAGCTTTCATTTAACACCGATTTCACATCGATTTATTATAACATATATTTACAGTTCTCAAGATCCTTCCATTGAAACACTATGATCTTCGGCAATGCTGACAGTTGATGTTTTGGCCAATTGTCTCTAGTGAATTGTATCTGTTGTCTCACAGAGTACACGCCCCGTAATATTCAGCCCCATATGTACATCGGGAAGAGGGAGCCGTTAAAAACTAAGTTGTTTCAAACTCTTCTGGTTTAAACCTAATGGACGACAGTACTAATAAAGTTGGTGGCTTCAGATACTACTTTTTTTTAAATGAAGCACATTTGATTACTACACGCTGTTGCACCAATTAGGTGTTAGTACTGGAAATAGGAAACACCTGGCACGAACTAATGGTTCAGGGATAAAAGCACACCGCCTAGTCCTGTTGTTACCTCCCCTTTGACTCAGTAAACGCCGGAGGAAACGACAGACAGGTAGGCTCTACGTGACTTGCACAGTTTTGTGAAGGGTTTCAGCCGAAATGGGGGTGACGCTGTGAGTTTGAAGGCCCATATCTTTGGTTTTATAGCAGGACCCTAGTTTCCAGTGGTCCTCTCAATGTTTTTAGCATCTGGCTTATATTAAGTTGCCGAAGGAGGTGTTCAGAGAATGTGGGTATTTCAATACTGAAAGATACTGGTATTGAGAAGCTGACCACACCTGTCCCCTGTTATATCAATTATACACTAGAGCAAAGAACCTCATACAACTTAGATTACATCTACAGATAGTCCCCCTAGGAGGATGTATCTTTATTTGTGTTTTTTACCAATAACATGTTAGAAATGCAAGTGAGCAAAGATGCTGTGAGGAGATTTGTTTGTGAGGCCTTTTTTGAGTATTTCAGTATTATTTCTAGCCAGAAGAGAATTACGATATAGGTGTGGGGTTTAAGGTGGGAGGGTATAAACTATGAGTGTTACATTATCCCCTTTTCCCCTTGGCTTTTTCTTTTCTAGAGTAGGGCCTCTTAATCCTGAGCAAGGTCCAGGTGAGGTGAGGTCCAGTCCCCGGTCTAGACGGGTGAGACATTAATGTTTGCATTATACATTGAGATGATGCATACCACGCTACTTGCGGCTTTTTTGCTTAGCACACTAGAGAGTTCCTTTGCAAGAGTGAACTAACTAGGAATGTATGTATAATGTTTTCTACAGATGCCATCTGCAACGCTTCAAGTGGAGGATATGTTGAAGTAGGTTGTATTAATTCCAACCTTTTATGTTGGTTTCTATTTCCCCCTTTTTTCACTTGATTTTGAGAGAGATTTATGCAGTAGCAATTTTAAGAACGGAGGTCCTGACGAAAGCCTAGGGCACTCTTACCCTATTGGCTGAAACGGTGCATAGTCTAAATATCGTCTCCTAAATTTCGACGTACAGTAATATCGAGTTGGAAATATCGAAGGTGGAGAATATCGAGGTCAAGAATATCGTTGGACAGAATATCGACCCTAAGGTAAGTAATATCAAATTTTTTTATATCGATGTAAGTAATATCGAAGTTAGTAACATCGATATCAAATATATCGATGTTACTAATTTTGATGTTACTAATATCGATATTCGTTTATTGTTATGTATTTTATTATGTATTTTATTTGTATGTGTTATATGTTTTTTGTTAAGTATTTTATTTGTTTTAAATTATGTGTACTATGTTTTATATATTAATAATGTTAATTTTAAGTTAATTGTATGTTTTAGTACTGGAGCAGGTTGTGGGTTTATAGGGGAATAGGGTGGGAAGTAATTTAATTATAGTAAATTAATTATAAATTTTTAGTAATTGTAAATTATTTTAATTAATTTTTGTGTTGAAGGTCTGTAGCGGGTTGTGGGTTTATAGGGGAATTGGGTAGGAAGTAACTTAATTGTAATTAAGTAGTGATTTTTTTTATTGGAATTGATTTTTATTTTATTTTTAATTAATTATTAATTGGCAATAAATTATTTTAATTGGTAATTAATGTTTGTAATTGGTAATTACATTTTTTAACTGGCAATTTATTTTTTAAATTCGTAATTAATTATTTTAATTGGTAATTCAGTTTTTTTATTGTTAATTACTTTTTATTTATTGGAAAAACATTTTTATTAATTGGTAATTATTGTTTCATTTAAAATATGTTTTGATGTAAAAATAAATGTATTGTTTACTATATTTTAATTGTTAATTAATTTGTAATTATTAATATGTTTTTTTGTTTTGAAAAATATTTTAGTGTTCAATATTTATTATTTGGTAACTAATATTTATTAATTATCATGTATTGGTATTTATTGTTAATTTATTGTTAATTAATTATTCAATTGTAATTATTTATTTATTTTTTTTAAATATTTTAGTGTTCAATATTTATTATGTGGTAACTAATGTTTATTAATTATTATTTATTGGTATATATTTTATATGTATTGTTAATTAATTATTCAATTGTAATTATGTTTTTAATATTTATTAATGGGTATTTGCAAATGATGTAGAGTTTTTTTTAAATTTAATTATTAATTATTTAATTTACAACAAATATTTATAAGATTGTTATATTTAACTTCTACGCTATCCAAGAATTTCCCTACTGTTGCACTCTCTGGAGATGGAATAGTAATTTTTACCCCTACGCTATCCAACGCTTTCCCTACTGTTGCACTCTCTGGAGTTAGAATAGTAATTTTTACCCCTACGCTATCCAACGCTTTCCCTACTGTTGCACTCTCTGGAGTGGGAATAGTAATTTTTACCCCTACGCTATCCAACGCTTTCCCTACTGTTGCACTCTCTGGAGTGGGAATATTAATTTTTACCCCTACGCTATCCAACGCTTTCCCTACTGTTGCACTCTCTGGAGTGGGAATAGTAATTTTTACCCCTACGCTAACCAATGCTTTCCCTACTGTTGCACTCTCTGGAGTTAGAATAGTAATGTTTATCCCTACGCTATCCAACGCTTTCCCTACTGTTGCACTCTCTGGAGTGGGAATAGTAATTTTTACCCCTACGCCATCCAACGCTTTCCCTACTGTTGCACTCTCTGGAGTAGGAAAAGTAATTTTTACCCCTACGCTATCCAACGCTTTCCCTACTGTTGCACTCTCTGGAGTGGGAATAATAATTTTTATTCCTACGCTATCCAACATTTTTCCTACTGTTGCACTCTCTGGAGTTGGAATAGTAATTTTTACCCCTACGCTATCCAACGTTTTCCCTACTGTTGCACTCCCTGGAGTGGGACTAGTAATTTTTATCCCTACGCTAGCCAATGCTTTCCTTACTGTTGCACTCTCTGGAGTTTGAATAGTAATTTTTACCTCTACGCTATCCAACGCTTTCCCTATTGTTGCACTGTCTAGAGTTGAAATAGTTATTTTTACCCCTACGCAATCCAACGTTTTCTCTACTGTTGCACTCTTCTGGCATTGGAATAGTAATTGTTACCCCTATGCTATCCAACACTTTCCCTACTGTTGCCCTCTGTGGAGCGGGAATAGTAATTTTTACCCCTATGCTATCCAACGCTTTCCCTACTGTTGCATTCTCTGGAGTGGGAATAGTCATTTTTACCCCTACGATATCTAACGCTTTCCCTACTGTTGCACTTTTGGAGTTGGAATAGTAATTTTTACCCCTACGCTATCCAGCGCTTTCTCTACTGTTGCACTCTCTGGAATTGGAATAGTAATTTTTACCCCTACGCTATCCAACGCTTTCCCTACTGTTGCACTCTCTGGAGTTGGAATAGTAATTTTAACTCTACGCTATCCAATGGTTTCTCCACTGTTGCGCTCTCTGGAGTGGGAATGGTAATTTTAAGTTCTATGCTATACAACGTTTTTATTACTGTCTTTTTTTTACTTATGGGTTTTGAATAGTATTTTTATTTATTTAGCTATTTGATATTTTTTGTATAATTTTAGATAATGTAGTATATAATTAATTTTAAAAATATTAAAAGTATTTTTAATTTTTGTAATTTATTAATAATACTTATTTACTTTTTATTAATGTTTTTGTTTTATGTTTGCAAATGTATTTGTAATTTATATTTGTTAATTTATAAATGATTAAAATAATTAATAAAACATATTGTTAAGTAAGTATATATTATATATTGTTTGTATATGTTTAATTAATGTATTATTATTATATATGTATTATTTAATATTTTAAACATTATTAGATATTTTTAATTATGTTTATTTTATTTATTAGTGTTATTTACTTTATTTTACATTCATATTTTTACAGCAAAAAACGATATATTTAACATCGATATTTTTAACATCTATATATTTTTTTCAATATTTTTGTACTTACCATGTTGTAGATGGGATGTCAATATTCTTGCCTTCGATATTTCAGCATCGATGTTCCTGTAGGTCGATATTTTGAAGGTCGATATTTTGTCAGTGATCCGGCTGAAACATGTTGGCCGTGATAATCTAGCAGTTATTTGTTAATAATGCTCCTTGCACTGTTCTGTTTTTAGATTAGAGGGTCAGGTGATAACCCCAATAAATTCTGTATTTTCGCCTCATGACTCTATTTTAACATCACACATATTTGTTTTGGTTTGCACTGCTTTTTGATTTCCATGTGGTCACAGATTGAAAATATTGCATAGTCTGTCTCACTTTTCTCTGCAGTCCCTATTCTGATTCCATTGAGCGAATCCCTTTGTTGGAAGTCTGTCTCCATGATCAGGAGACATATTATCAATTTGAGTGGATAACCAGATGATAAGATTGATCACTCTGATAATTGATGGGAATCCAAGCTCTGCTCAATGATTTCTGGTTCCTTCAACATACCTGTTTTCTTTACTTTTCTAATTCTGTTTGTAGCAACCTAAAGCACTTGGTGGCTTGATATCTAACAGACCCCCAGTTCAGTTGGTTAGTGGTATTGTGTAAATTGGGGATTGGAACTGTGGCTGGTCGGTAAAATATCCATTTGACCCTAAATTTCCCTGTTGTGTTTTTTAATTACATACTCACAGGAGTGGTACCAGGGAGCGTATATTCTTTTCCTTGGTCCTGAAGAATAGCCTTGGGGTAGGGCTAGAAACATGTCGACCAGTGAGACTCAAGGATTCCTTTCGAGTCTCCAATTTCCCCATTTTTTACCAATATCGGATAGAGCTCCAAATACAGAGTATTTTTTCCTGCTAGCCAGGTTTTTTTTAATCTCCAACAAATACCCCCCCCCCCCCGCTTCTATCTCTCTGATTTGGTTTAGCTAAAACCTACAGTGCTCCCACGTCCCCGTAGGTTGTAGCACGCCCCATCCCACAGCGGAACGGGAAGAACCCAATGATGAAGCATGCCACCAAGGGCTAACCCTGGTGGGTGAGAGTTACTTTAAGAAATGTTTCTACCTTCAGAACTCTTGAAGGGGAATCAAATTAAACATCTTAGGATGGATTGACACTCTGTGTTTTCTAATACAACTAATTTAGAGATGACCAGAAAAACTGTCAATTGTTAATCTTATAAAAAATAGCTATTACCTGCCACCGAAGCCATTCTTATAGCTCTGGGGCCTGGAATAGTTCAAATTGTCACACTTGTAGGAGTATGATAGTTAGTAGTTGTGTTGTCACTGTCGATGGCAGTAATGCAGGGGCAATGTTTGGTACAAGCTGCAATGGGCTCCTGACGATAGCCCAGGCACTTATTTCTTTACAAATTGAGCACTGCTTTGAACAATGTAATTTATTTTGGCGCTGTTAGAAAATGAGTTTCTAACAAGTGATGGGGGAAGAATGGTGTACAAACTCCCACCAATTTAAGTTATTTAATATCTTGAGGAATTGTGAGCCATTGCTATGTCAAAGCCAAAGCCCATGTAGCCATGTCAAAATGTGTAGGTTTCCCTCTGAGAAATTATGGGGTCCATTAGGATGGCGGGCGGGCTTTGCCCGCCCACCTCCCTATCGGTAAATGGGACCGCCCGCCTTAAGGGCGGGGGTCCCGATGCCAGCATTAGGATGTGCCCGCCGTTAATGTTTAAAATGTATGAAACTCCTACCTCTGATTGGACAGGCAAGGAGAGGTGATCATCACACCATGCTTATTTCACATTATTTTCTTTCAGCTCTTTGTTTAAAATCCCACCCCTTAACCCCTTAAGTTTTATACATCAGTATTTATTCCCACCCGTATTCACGATGTAATTGTCACAATTTTGAGAAAAAAAACAGTAGTTCTCAGAAATTTCAGTGGACTGTTGTTCCGGTTCCCATGAATGTAACAGCCTTTCAGCCTTGATGTAATATGTGATGTCATCAGCAGTGAATTGGGGGGGGGGTGCGAGTTATACTTAGCTCAACTTACTATAACAGCCGAATTTCTCTGGTTTTGTACGAGTGAAATGTCCAATTAACTATCATGCCCCTGAAATCTATGTTTTTTTCAGTGTATTTCCAAGGTTTTTTAAATGCTAAATTCTACCTATAACGTGCCAGAAACCTATGTTTTTTTCAGTGAATTTCAAAGGTTTTTTAAATGCTGATTTCTAACTATAACTAAGCATGGGCTGAAAATTCGTTCCGCTCGCGAAATTTGCGGATTTTTGGCAATTTCGCGAATCGCGAGAAATTGCCAAACTATCCGCAATTCGCAAGTTTGCGAAACGTTTTTGCTTGTTCGCACTTCAAAAATACATTCTCGCGTGCGCTGCATTGACTTACCTTGATTCTGAGTTTGCCAAGTTGTTTTCCTCCCGCGAACAAGATGGTCGCGCCTAAAAACAACCGCATGGGTAAGTTTGTGGTAGCCGCCCTGAAAAAAAACCCCGCGAACACGCCAAAATAAAAAAATTCGCAAGTTCGCACAAATTCACGGATTTCGCAAATTTCGCCCATACTTAACTATAACAAGCCTGAAACATATAATTTTTTAAGTGAAGTTCTAAGGTTCTTTAAATGCTAGTTTCTAACTATGCCTACAGAGGTAGGACATGTGAAGAAAGAAGAAAAAAGCATAAAAAGAAGAAAAACAAATGCAGAAAGAAGCAACAGAAGTCCTCAAAGACAAAGAAAAGTGCAGGAAGAAGAAAGATGTGCAGAAAGAACAAACAGATGAGCAGAAAGAGGTCTTGTTGCAAAATCATCCTGTACCCTCAACTTTTTCAGATGGGTACTGGTGGTAACTGACTCTGACTAACCAGTCCTAGAGCCAGCGCTTTGCTAAAAGACACTTAGAATAGAGTGAAAACACCTACATACCCTAGGGAACACTATGCGTTGGGGTACCCCTGTGATTACCATGGCCACCTCTGTAAGACCCTAGTACATGATAGGGCGGGGGGATTTAAACTACCTCTTAAAACCCACCACAGGGCGTGTTTGCACACTGGTGAAGGGAGGGGGGGCTGAGGTGACATGTGTGTTAACACGCCCTGTGGCCGTTTGGGGGATAAATTCCCCTTGAATCCTGAGGGTCCCTAGGGTCCAACTAGCCCACTAGGTACCTCCAGTAAGAGCCACAGAGCTGCATTGCAGAGAGGTGTAAAAAGGGGCACGGCCTAGACCACCTCTCTGCAACACAGCGCAGTGGCACTTAGTGGAAGCACCTCTTGGGCTAGTTGCCGCCAGGGACCTCAGAATTGAAGGGAAATAATGTCCCCAACTTAAAACGCGCCACAGAGCGTGTTTGCACACGTCTCCTCAGGCCCCGTCCCCTCCCTTCACCACTGTGTAAACATGCACTGTGGCCGTTTGGGGGATAAATTCACCTTGAATCCTGAGGGTCCCTAGGGTTAAACTAGCCTACTGGGACTCCAGTAAGCACCACAGAGCTGTGTTGCAGAGAGGTGTAAAAAGGGGCACGGCCTGGACCACCTCTCTGCAACGCAGCACAGTGACGCTTACTGGAAGCACCTGGTGGCATAGTTGGCCCCCAGGGTCCCTCAGGATTGAAGGGGAATTATTTCCCCAACTGAAAGAGAGCCACAGGACGTGTTTGCACACATCACTTCAGGCCCGTCCCCTCCCTTCACCACTGCGTAAACACGCCCTGTGGCCATTTCAAATTGGGAGATTAAGGCCCCTTGAATCCTGAGGGTCCCTAGAATCTTTTTTTTCACCATCAAAAAATTCACTTGTAGGTTATGGGTTCTCTGTTCATTGTGATAATGCTAAAGTGTTGGTATTAGCAGTATACATATATTCATATTATTATCTTTACAGCCTTCAGAACTCACTGGATGTGACGAAACACGTGTCGGCTGTTCTCGTGCATGCTGATAAGGACTGTTTTGTGTCACGATTTTGTAGGAATGTCTTCCTATTTGTACCTGTTTTAGAATAGGGGTACTTACAGTTCTGACAGAAGCTATCATGTAATTGGTTTTCAAAAATACCTGTACAAATTAAATGGGAGCAATCTTTGTATGAACACATCTCTGTTGTTTTCCTGTGATATACTGAACCCTTGTTTTCTCAATACTAACTTATCAAGGTCATATAGTTTGATATTTAAACTCTTAGAGTGCCAGGGTATATCATGTTGTAACTTATCTCACGGTGACATTTGTTGGTTCCTGTGTGTCTTTGCACCCAAGGTAGTAGAGTACACTCTTATCTTTAGTGGCACCATTAGATTTTCCCGTTGCTGGATACATTTGGAGAGTTTCTCAAACACAAGGGTGTCGATTCCGATTCGGGAAAAAAAACATCCGTACGATTTGTATCCGGAGCCCTCTTCGTACGAATCGTACCCGTCCGTCCGAGTCGCGAAGTACGATCCGTATTCCGTGAATCCGTCCGAATCGTCGCGATCCGTATGTATTGCAAGGCTGAAACCGTGAACCGTACGACTCGTACACATACCGTACGACTTGTACACATGCCGTATGACCTGACAAGTACGATCCAGACCGGGGTATGAGGACGCGATTCGTACGGTCCACGTCAGGTAAGGGCGAGTCGTAAGGAAAAGCACACAAACACATAATGAATGAATGAATGAAATTAGATTTATAAAGCGCATGGCTGCCCGAAAGCGTCCCAGCGCTAACAAAAGAAATAGAACAAAAAGCAAACTGAGGATGAAACCAATAAATTAGGGGTCCTTAGGAAAGAGAGTTTTTTAAGTGCCTTTCGAAACTTAAGATGACAGGGTTCTGTGCGCATCCAAATGGGGAGGGAGTTCCAATTTTTTGCTGCATTTAAGGAAAAACGGCGACCTCCTGTGCGTGCCTTCATAACTCTGGGAACCCTTGCAAGATTGCCATGATCCGACCGGAGAGCCCGGGATGATTTATAGGGGCACATCAGGCTCCTGAGGATCGGAGGTCCTTTACCCTGAAGAGCCCTATGGGTGATGCATAGCGCTTTAAAGATGACTCTTTCGCGTATTGGCAGCCAATGGAGTGCTCTCAGGGCCGGTCTAGCCGAAGATCTTCTTGACGTACCCACAAGCATCCTGGCTGCAGCATTCTGCACCCGTTGAAGAATGTTAAAGGTGGCTTCAGGGGCTGCCAGAAACAGGGCGTTACTATAGTCCAGTCTCGATAGTATTAACCCCTGAATCAGAAGTGTCCTGGACTGTAGAGGCAAGAGAGGAAGAACTTTCCGCACTGACCGAAGCAGTCCAAAGCAGGTCCCTGCAACTTTCTGTGCATGTGTCTTAAAAGTCAGATCGGGCTCAAGCCACACCCCTAAGCTTTTAATTTTGTCCTTTGGTATGGGCAGCTCACCTAGGCAAGAGGGCCAGGCGGCTTTGGGAAAAGATGTAAGATGATGACCGAGGAGCATAATCTCTGTTTTTGCTCCATTGAGTTTGAGCCGCGAACTGGACATCCAGGAGAATATCTCAACAAGGCAGGCGGAGAGATTCTCCAAGCATCCTTTTTGTTGGGTTAGCGAGACGACAAGTTGGGTGTCGTCCGCATAGGTGACTGTTTTAATCCCAAAAGGGGCGACTACTGCCTCCAGTGGGGCCATATAAACGTTGAACAAAGTAGGGCTCAGTGAAGAGCCCTGAGGGACGCCACACTGGAGGGGTGTAGATTTAGACAGCACACCACCTTCCCAGATTCTGAAAGAACGATTATTCAGAAAGGATACAAGCCATTTAAGGGCCGTTCCTGCAACGCCCAATTTGGCGAGACGGTGCGTTAGAATTTTATGATCCACCGTATCGAATGCAGCGCTTAGATCCAGGAAGATCATAACAGCAGATCCTCCTGAATCTAAGATGCACCTTGCTTCTTCTACCACTACTATAAGGGCTGTGTCCGTCCCTTGCCCCGGACGAAAGCCAGTTTGAGAGTTATTCAGCAGCTGATTGTTTTCCAGAAATCCGGAGAGCTGCTGATTCACCAAATTTTCAGCGATCTTACTCAAGCCGGGTAACAGTGAAATCGGGCGGAGATAAGCCATGTCCAAGGGATCAAGGCCAGTTTTTTTAAAAAGGGTTTTGACCCTGGCCTGTTTCCAGCTGGGTGGCACGACCCCACAGGAAAAGGAGGCATTTAGAAGCTCTGTTGCCAATGGGGCAATCGTGTCTGCAATCTTCTTACATACACACCGTACGGTCCATACCTCCCATAATCGCAGGGGTACGCACCGTACTCCTGCGCTCATGGGGTGTACTAGCCGTACCCCCATTGTACAATCGGTGTACGAGCCGTACCCCCATTGTACGATCGGTGTACGAGCCGTACCCCATGTACGATCGGTGTACGAGCCGTACCCCATGTACGATAGGTGTACGAGCCGTAACCCATGTACGATCGGTGTACGAGCCGTACACGGATTGTACATGGGGTACGGCTCATACACTGATCGTGCATGGGGTACGGCTCGTACACCGATCGTACAATGGGGGTACGGCTCGTACACCGATCGTACAATGGGGGTACGGCACGTACACCCCATGATCGCAGGGGTACGGTGCGTACCCCTGCGATCATGAGGGGTATGCACCGTACCCGGGTGGGGGGCGTTCCGTACCTGTTTCAGCACGAACTCTGCTTTTACGGCTGTTTTCAGCTCCTGTAGAAAAAGGGTCGTACAGTGCGTACCCGACACGTATCGTACTTGCTGGGTCGTAAAAACCAGCCGCGAACGGTACAGATGTCGCGTACAGCGGGTTCCGAGGGAGAATCGTATGGAAATTAGAGTTGTACAGTGTCTTGTACTACTCGTACGGAGTACGGCTCCTGGTACGAATCGTACTTCGTCGTACGTACGGGACGTTTACAGGTACGATTCGTACAGGGGAAAAACGCTCCGTACGACGATTCGGAGCGCTTTTTACCGGATCGGAATCGACCCCTTGGTTGCCCAGTGTATATGTGTATTCATTGAGGTGCGACCCCTTTCTACACTACTACTGTTTTTTGAATTGTATATATATATATATATATAAATATATATATATATATGAAAAAAGAAGTTGCCCTCAAAATGAAGAAGCCACACGCAGGCAAGTTTAGTCCATTTATTTGCGGATTGCTGAGCATTTCAGTCCGGTGCCCCAAACACAAATACAGAAGCCAGATGCGTTTTGAGCATCAAACCGCCCTTGTTCACTGGCAATAGTGGAGAACAGCAGCAAAGAGAACCACCTGCGCATATTTCAATGTCCCGCCCTTGTGGGCGTATGCGCTAGTTGAATGCTGGTAGTTGTGGTCCCCTTGTAGTAATACCCAAGTGGGTGCAGCCGTGTACACAAAATATTAAAATCTTATCCCAGTGGACATGTTAAGAAACATCTAAGACTGTTGCCCAGCCGATACAACATCCACAAAACGGGCTTGTCGCTCCAGCAGCATCTCTTTGTTCCTGTCGCTGCTGACCCGCTATGATAAGCAGTGGGGCTTCCTCGCGGCTCAGGCAGGCCGCTGTATACGAAAAAAGAAGTTGCCCTCCAAATGAAGAAGCCACACGCAGGCAAGTTTAGTCCATTTATTTGCGGATTGCTGAGCATTTTAGTCCAGTGCCCCAAACAAAAATACAGAAGCCAGACGCGTTTCGTGCGTCAAACCGCCCTTGTTCACTGGCAATAGTGGAGAACAGCAGCAAAGAGAACCAAATGCGCATATTTCAATGTCCCGCCCTTGTAGGCGTATGCGCTAGTTGAATGCTGGTAGTTGTGGTCCCCTTGTAGTAATACCCAAGTGGGTGCAGCCGTGTCCACAAAATATTAAAATCTTACCCCAGTGGGCATGTTAAGAAACATCCAAGACTGTTGCCCAGCTGATACAACATCCACAAAACGGGCTTGTCGCTCCAGCAGCGTCTCTTTGTTCCTGTCGCTGCGGACCCGCTATGATAAGCAGTGGGGCTTCCTCGCGGCTCAGGCAGGCCGCTGTATACGAAAAAAGAAGTTGCCCTCCAAATGAAGAAGCCCCACACATGCAAGTTTAGTCCATTTTTTTGCAGATTGCTGAGCATTTCAGTCTGGTGCCTCAACCACAAATACAGAAGCCAGACGCGTTTCGAGCGTCAAACCGCCCTTGTTCACTGGCAATAGTGGAGAACAGCAGCAAAGAGAACCACCTGCGCATATTTCAATGTCCCACCCTTGAGGGCTTATGCGCTAGTTGAATGCTGGTAGTTGTGGTCCCCTTGTAGTAATACCCAAGTGGGTGCAACCGTGTCCACAAAATAATAAAATCTTACCCCAGTGGGCATATTAAGAAACATCCAAGACTGTTGCCCAGCCGATACAACATCCACAAAACAGGCTTGTCGCTCCAGCAGCGCCTCTTTGTTCCTGTCACTGCAGACCCGCTATGATAAGCAGTGGGGCTTCCTCGCGGCTCAGGCAGGCCGCTGTATACAAAAAAAGAAGTTGCCATCCAAATGAAAAAGCCACACGCAGGCAAGTTTAGTCCATTTATTTGCGGATCGCTGAGCATTTCAGTCCGGTGCCCCAAACACAAATTCAGAAGCCAGACGAGTTTGGAGCGTCAAACCGCCCTTTTTCACTGGCAATAGTGGAGAACAGCAGCAAAGAGAACCACCTGCGCATATTTCAATGTCCCGCCCTTGTGGGCGTATGCGCTAGTTGAATGCTGGTAGTTGTGGTCCCCTTGTACTAATACCCAAGTGGGTGCAGCCGTGTCCACAAAATATTAAAATCTTACCCCAGTGGGCATGTTAAGAAACGTGCAAGACTGTTGCCCAGCCGATACAACATCCACAAAACGGGCTTGTCGCTCCAGCAGTGTCTCTTTGTTCCTGTCGCTGCGGACCCGCTATGATAAGCAGTGGGGCATCCTCGCGGCTCAGGCAGGCCGCTGTATACGAAAAATTAAGTTGCCCTCCAAATGAAGAAGCCACACGCAGGCAAGTTTAGTCCAGTTATATGCGGATTGCTGAGCATTTCAGTCCGGTGCCCCAAACACAAATACAGAAGCCAGACGCGTTTCGAGCGTCAAACCGCCCTTGTTCAATGGCAATAGTGGAGAACAGCAGCAAAGAGAACCACCTGCGCATATTTCAAAGTTCCGCCCTTGTGGGCATATGCGCTAGTTGAATGCTGGTAGTTGTTGTCCCCTTGTAGTAATACCCAAGTGGGTGCAGCAGTGTCCACAAAATATTAAAATCTTACCCCAGTGGGCATGTTAAGAAACATCCAAGACTGTTGCCCAGCCGATACAACATCCACAAAACGGGCTTGTCGCTCCAGCAGCGTCTCTTTGTCCCTGTCGCTGCGGACCCGCTAGATAAACAGTGGGGCTTCCTCGCGGCTCAGGCAGGAAGCTGTATATGAAAAAAGAAGTTGCCCTCCAAATGAAGAAGCCACACGCAGGCAAGTTTAGTCCATTTATTTGCGGATTGCTGAGCATTTCAGTCCGGTGCCCCAAACACAAATACAGAAGCCAGACGCGTTTCGAGCGTCAAACCGCCCTTGTTCACTGGCAATAGTGGAGAACAGCAGCAAAGAGAACGACTAGCGCATATTTCAATGTCCCGCCCTTGTGGGCGTATGCGCTAGTTGAATGCTGGTAGTTGTGGTCCGCTTGTAGTAATACCCAAGTGGGTGCAGCCGTGTCCACAAAATATTAAAATCTTATCCCAGTGGACATGTTAAGAAACATCCAAGACTGTTGCCCAGCCGATACAACATCCACAAAACGGGCTTGTTGCTCCAGCAGCGTCTCTTTGTTCCTGACGCTGCGGACCCGCTATGATAAGCAGTGGGGCTTCCTCGCGGCTCATCCTCTGACCCCCTCCAAATGATAAAAACATCGTCAATGTATCTCCACATTTGTACCACATGTTTTTCAAACAGTGCCTGTTATATGTTACCATGTGTGCATCTCTGTTGAATACTGCTATATCTACACTGTATATATAATGAGCACCCCAACGCAATGGAATTCGAGTTGGGGCATGTGACAGCTTTAACATATTTATCTTTTGATGTTTACTAATGCATTGGTGCATGTCATTTTCCTTTCTTTTCTTTTCATTTTAGCATTACACATATTGCGTCGCCGCTGTGTTCCGTTTGGCTTTTTCAAGTTAGATCACATGGTCTAGTCTAATATAGATCCTCCCCACGATTTCAGCCTCTGAATCGATACGTATTATGTGGCTTCTTTGGGCATACTCAGAGCAATTGTAATTTGAGTTTTTAGTTATTGGCATTCCGCATTTGCCTTTAATTATAGATTTTTTTCTCATTTAGCACCCCTTTGAAGAATTAACATCACGGCACAGACATTTTCGCTATTTATGCACACTATGGGGTCCATTATGATGTGGGGCGGATTGCCTCCGCCCGGCTGGCGGTAGCCACCGCCGGCCTGGCGGAGGCAATCTGCCCGACATCCATTGCCCAATTCCCCCCGCCACATTAGGATGGCGGGGGGGACCGCTGCGGTGAAAAACACCGCCCGCCTGTTTTCCGCCCCGGTCGCCTTGCGGCCGGGGCGGAATGTGTTTCATATGGTGGCGGTGTCTGTTAGACACCGCCAGCCATATTACAATGAGCATATTGTCAGGCCTTTCCATGGCGGCAATGCGGGCCCCCCTGGTGATGGCCGAGGTGATTGGTGCAATGGGGGGGTACCTGTGGTACCCCCCCGCATTTGCATACACCAAGCAGCAGGCACCGCGGGGTGCCTGCCGCTTCGTGTATGCAAATGTGTGCATTTGATTGTAAGATTGTGGCGGACGGTGCAGTGAGCACCGCCGGCCACAATGTTAAAATGAGGATTGTGCCCGCCACTGTGGCGGGCGCATCCTAATGCACATTTTGGGACCCCCGCCCTCGAGGCGGGCGGTCCCGTTTCCCGATAGGGTGGCGGGCAGGCAAAGCCCGCCCGCCATCCTAATGGCCCCCTATGCATGCACGCCTCTTCATAGATGTATATAGATCACAGCACATAGCCCTCATACTCACTGTCTTTACTTATCATACTTAAGTGGTGATTATTTCTGCATTTAAGCGGTAATATTGTTGATAGGCTACTCTGTGGACATTTTTAGGGCTGTCTGACATTACGCACCCAGCTGCGTATCATTGGGCACCCGTAAAACATAGTCATTGAGCACCTACATTCAGCATGCACTGCCTTATTGTGCCAGGTATGCATATCTAGTTGCATTCCCCAACCCGCTGGCTGTCTATTCACACCATGTTATTAATGGGCACTCATGTCCTTTCATATTGGATAACATTGTTCCGAGTGGTGGGGCAGCGGAAGGCCGGGTTAGAGTCCAGTGAGGATTCAGGCTGCAACTCACTCGCTTAGGGAACGTAATTGAAGCACAAGGGTTTCTTTTAAAGATGCCAGAACAAGAAAACCGTTTCCGGCATTGACATTGCTTGCTTTTCCCCACTTACATCGGATTCAGCAATCTCACTTAGTCTGTCCACTATGTCAGTGCATGACGAATTACTGTTGATGTCATTTCTACCATTGGCAGTAAAGCGGCGCTACAGTAAAAGTCACCACATGAAGTAAAATGCCAAATCACTGCAAACAAAATTAAAAAATACTGCCACTGTCACATGTATATAATGCACCATTGTTTAACTGCGCGCTATGTGAACAAGGCCGCATGTCTGTATCCTGGTGTTGCACCGCTTTGGATGGTCGCGCTCTGATATATATATATATATATATATATATATATATATATTTCGAGGCACGGCTAGAACTGGGATTATAGGCCGATCCACGGCAATACACCTGACTGGTACATCCTTGCAAAGTTCATTGAGAATGTTAATCATACAAACATCATTATGCCTATGAGTTGGTTTCAATTTGCCTGTTCAAAGATGGCGTGATTGTTTGCGAGTAAGCTGTAGTCCCTCCTCTATGTAGAGTACTGACCAAATCATGTGACATCCCCTTATTTACAATGCTACTGTGCGCGCGATAATCGACACTGACGAAGGCTTGCAGCCGAAACGCGTTTGTCGACTCTGTTTAAATAAACAGGAGAGTGAATGTCAACTTGCCTACGAGTGCTGTTTTCTGACAGTAATTTTGAGGATTACAAGCCATATATATATATCCATCGACAAAGGCGAATGCTGAAACGCGTCTGGACACCGTGAGCTCACTAATAAATCTCTTGAGCTCGCCACCCTGAGTGCTTGTCTTCTTTGTGGGGAATACCACAGGAATCTTGGAGCGAGAATATTGCGGAGGGCACCATCCGTGAGTGCAAGGAGTCTGTGCAGTCTTGGAGCAGTGATACATATATATATATATATATAAAACCTTCTTTCTGGTGGTCCTCAGTAGGTAGTTATAGGTAGGACCTTGTTCCTATTCTAAAAGCATTTTTCTTTTGCCAATATCTTTGGCACCGTTGGACGAATCTTTTAAAAAATTTCAAAACTAATGGCTCACTCAGGTCAGCTCCTGTCTTTAAAATTTCGGGGTGATTAGTGAAGCAGGGGCCAAGAAAAGAGGGGGTCCCAAAACGCATTTCCCCATGTTAATTTCCATAGGAACTTTAGATAGGGCTACAGCCTGAACTGCTGAACGGAATTACACCAAATTTGGCAGAAAAGTAGCTCTTGGTCCAGAAAGTGACCTTCTTTTAAATGGTGTAAATACGTCAAGTAGTTGCTGAGAAATGCAAAAAATAGAAATGTATATCTCTGAGCACCGAGGAGGAGCCGCAAACCCTCCCAAGCACGAGCTTCATTCTGATTGGCCGGCAACACTCCAAAGCAGAATGTGTTGGCAGCCATCTTGTGACTCAATCACAAGAAAAAGGAAAACGAAAGTGAAAAAGAAAAAAAGGGGGCAGGGTAGAAACACCCTGACCCCCTAGGCCTGCTGGGTGCACGAATCTGGAAGAATTTAAAAACATCCTGCATGTTTAACATTGTGGCAGGCGGTGCTCCCAGCACCGCCCGCCACAATACTAAAATTGCACATATGTATTTGCAATAACAAAGCGGCAGGCACCGCGCGGTGCCTGCCGCTTTGTTAATGCAAATACAGGGGGGTACCACAAGTACCCCCGTGTGCACCCCCCACCTGTCCTTCACTCCGGGGCCCGCAGGGACCCCCGAAGTGAAGACCGCATGCCTTTCCGTGGCGGCATCGCCGCCACGGAAAGGCATCTGTTTTGGGCAATGCTAATATGGCTGGCGGTGTCTAATAGCCACCGCCACCATATTAAACTTTTTCCCCTCGGTTGCAAGGCGACCGGGGTGGAAAAGCGGCAGACGGCCTTTCCGTCCGCCATGGTACCCCCCGCCATCTTAATATGGCGGGGGGGTATTTAGGTGCGAATGGCGGGCGGCTTGCCCCCGCCAGCCTGGCTCATGTTAAGAAAGCTGCCAATTGAGTAAAAAAGTTACTTGCGCAGAAGAAAGAAGTGGCTCCCTCTGGCACACTGCAAGGTGCCATTCACGCTGATTTTACAGCGCAGGACAAGTTCCTCGGCACGAGGTACCAAAACTGCTGCTCACTGAATTAAGCGAAATCTCGCCGAGTGTTTGGGTAACTCAGCAGAAATCCATGGAGTGAAACTCTGCAAGTTCCACCCACCCCTAGTTTTGTTTACAGTAGCTGAATTGGACCCAGATGGTAACATCACAGGCAATACATTTCTTAATTTGGTTCCCATAGGAATTGATCTTGAGATTAACTTTCGCAGCACTTTCAAAATAAAATCTGTATTCACCCCTACCCTTCCCCATGATGCCACTGACACCTTTGAGACCATGGTCATCCAGGATCTCAAGAAAATAAATAGCAAAGGAAGAGAATTGACATTTTGACAGTTTATCCAAAGCTGAGAGATAAGCCATCAAAGTTTTACAAAGTGATAAAAACATTGTTACCAGACAATCTGATAAAGATGGAAATGCTGTTATCTTGTTTAAAGACTAGTAATAAAGGGAAGGTCTTTGTCAATTACATGACGTGAATTGTTATGAGATGGTCTCCAAAAATATGATCACTGAGTCCAACATTATATATTAGGACATGTTGAGAGAATGGAGGCACTGTGGTGTCACTGAATGGGAGGAATTCAAGTTTCTAAATTGTGATTAACTTAAGCTCCCAATTCTGTATCTACTGCCAAAAATCCACAAGGACCCCTTTAACTCTCTTGGGAGACTGATTGTTTCCTCTACGGGTACCTTGTTGCAAAATACAGCTAAATACTTCAACTTTTTCTTACATCCATTTGTAGCCAAATTACCCTCCTACATCAAGACAGCAGAGAATTCTAAACCAGGATTGATGACATAACTTGGAAAGAGGACTTCTACTCAATACCCTTGATTTCACTAGCCTCTACACTAGCATTGGGCACATGGTTGGCATCAACGCAAGCAGACATTTTCTAAAGTCCAGGTCAATCTCTTTGTTTTTTCATTCAGAAATTATCCTAAAAATGATTACATTTTTCCTGGATAACATTTTTTTTTCTGTTTGATGATACATTTTACAGACAGAGCCAAGATATGGCAACGGGCACCTGCTTCGCTCCCATCTATGGCAATCTCTACATGGGTTAGTGGGAGGAGTAGACGGTCAGAGCACTTGAAGCCTTTGATACTCATGTGAGCCTTTAGATCCATTGTATAGATGATTTTTCCCCAATTTGGAAAGGTAACATAGAGGAAGCATGGAGTTTTGTCAGCACACTCAATACCAACCAGCTCAATTTTCAATTCATGACTCAGTGCTAATGAGATTAATTTATTAGACATCAAGGGACAGGTGATCAATCACAAAAACTGATTTCAAAATTATACAGAAATGCAAAGGCTGGTAATGCTTTACAAAACCAAAGGTGGTGATGGACGGAGCGTTGACAATACAAGCACTCACCCCCCGCCCTAAGTTGGCAGGGTATGCTCAGACGTGAGTCCCTTGCTCACTTTGCTACTGGATTCAAGCAAGCCCGGCTGAAGACGGCTGTTATGCCAGAAACCGGTCCTGCGAAGCTTTATTCCGGTCCAGGGAAGACATGGCTTGGCAGTTCGGGCTGGACTGTTCCCATGAGGCACAAGGTCAGACTGATTTGCATATGGCCATGTCTGAACTGGGGTGGCGGAATGAGCTAAAGAACGATGATGGATTAAACCCAGATCAGTTGACTGGGGGTGAGTGTTTGTATTGTCAACGCTCCGTCCATCATCCCCTTTGGTTTTCCTTGGTAATGCTTTACTTCATGCCAACAGCAGCCACCCGAAAGCCCTGATACAAAGCATCCTGTATGGGAAACTCTTACATGCATGCAGGAACTGCAGTACCGGTAAAGCTTTACTACTTGAAAGCACTTAGATGGTAAGGAGATTCAAAGAGAGGGGCTACAGTCAAGTTACCCTCAACTCTGCCCTCTCTTGTGCTCAGAAAACAGGAGTGGAAGACCTCCTTATTCCAAAGACACACAATGTGAATGATGCATCAACTTAGCTTAGGTTCATTACCACTTTTAATCACAGAGCTAGAGAAGTCAGAAATTTTTTAGGCAAATATTGGTGTAGTCTCTACACAGAAATTAGCTCGACAGGGTTCTTAGATGATAATACAAGGATTATATTCAGAAAAAAGATGACCCTCAAAGATAGACTAAATAAATAATGATGTCGCTGGGACACCACCCTCTTTTGATGAGACCAGAAATGGTTTTTACATGCAATAACTGCAAGGCATGCAAAAATAGCTCTACTGTTGAAAAGTTCTATTCTTCATTACTAAAGATGGAAAGATATATCAACCAATGTCCAACGTGTCAGATTTAAGTGTCTATATTTTTACTTACACTTCTTGATTGAGATATGTGAATAGCACAACTCATTCCAACAACAAATGTATTTAGGAACGCATGTGGGCCATTAAAAAATTTACAAATCTTACCCTGTGGTGCATAATTTTTACACTCTTTACAAGGGGGACAGTACCCTTTTGAGTTAATTTGCTATTGACAGAATCTCTTTTATGAAATGAGGGGGCAATAAAACACTGGCTTTGAGACAACTGAAATCAATATTCATATTGGAACCTAATATCAAGGCCTCCAAACGGGTTAAATAATTATAAAGATATTGGACCTGTTCAATCTATAATTGCACCCTAGAAAACTCTTTGCAAACAGTTCAAACAACCCGTCTTTTTTTAACTGAGTTTTTTAACAAATTGGATTTTATATTATTTTACCAAGGAAATATTTCAGATTTAGTCTTATATTTTTATTTGAATGTATTCTATTTCTTTATGGCCATGGCTGAAAAGTAGAAGTATTTACTGTGGTGCACATAAATGATTCAGAAAAAGAGATTTTAGATTTGCTGCTGCTTTACCAGGGGCTAAGTGAGTCAACCATAAACGACTTTTTTATCCTTTTTAATCTCAATGTACCTAAAGAGACTCACACTCCTAGAGGAGATGTTTTCCATCTGTACAAAACTGCTTTGAACCGTCTATAAGTAGACTGTATTGTATCAATTAATCCAGAGTTTAAAAATTAACTTATCCCTATATAGGCGTGGACTAGACATCCAACATGGCGGACTCCTTTAGTTCAGTTTTTAGGATTTTGAAGAATTTATGTTGTTTTTGGTTCATTGTCTTTTCAGAGGATGTTATAAAAATATGTGAATGGACATTTATTGGCAATGGAAATGTGCACTTAAAACAGTGGTTATTTTTATGTACTGTATATATTTATTACATTTGCACATTTATAGTCATTTGACCAAAATGAATTATTTTGATGATGATGATGATGATGATGATAAAGAAATATTTGTGCCCCAGGGTTACCTAAAAATGTACACTTCTTGGGGCTGAAGATTGTTCATCATGAATAGCAATGATATAGTTTTAATATGATGCTTTCTTTTTCCCTTTCTCATATTTTTAACTTACATCAGTGTTTTTCTCCATCTCTTTCATTTCACACATGAGTTTGGGTTTAATGCAACCTGTGACTAACCCTGGGCGAAGCACTACGCTACGCTCGCGTAGTTTGCAAAGTTTGCGCAACTTCGCATTACGCGAGCTGCACGTAGCACAGTGCGAACACGTGTAGTGCAGCGTAGCGTAGTGCAGCAGTCATTTTTTGCTTGTTCGCGGGCCTCAACGTCATGTTCGCGACCGCGAGCAAGCAAAATTACATCCTGGCGAGATTCTCAAGGCGGGGAGGTCAGGTTTCTCATTGCGAGTGGTTGCGCATGCTCGCGACCGCTCGCAATGAGAAACTACCAGTTCGCGTTGAGAAAGCTGCCGCTCGAGTAAAAATCTATTCGAGCAGCAGAAAACTACAGCTCGCACTGTGCAAGATGCCGTTTTCAATGATTGCACAGTGCCGGATGTTTGTCCGCACTGTGCAATCAATGAAAACGCATCTTGCACAGTGCGAACATGCTACTACGCAGCTCGCGTAGTGCTACGTGAAGTTCGCGCAGTGCGAAGTGCACTTCGCGTAGCTTCGCGTAGCGCTACTTCGTGAACTACGCCCACCCTTACCTGTGACTTTATCTGCTTCTGAGATAAAAATAGTTTTTCAATGTTTTTCTTTTATTATCAGTGTCCACTGGGGCTTAACTGTTTAGAGCAGAGGTTTTCAATCTGTGGGGTGCAACCCCCAGGGGGCATGGGGTAGGGGTAATGGGGCATACATTCCTCAGCCTCACTTCTGCTTGGAAAACAAAATGTGGGCTCTTCATTTTTAGAAAAAGACAACTGTTCCTGGAAAGTTAATTCTGATAGTTAAAATGTGTCAGCTGAACTGTCATTCAAGGAGAGTCTTGTGCTGTGAAACTGAAAGTGGATATTTACAAAAACCTCCTGCTGGGGTGCCTGCTTGCCTGCAAGAAATGCAAATGTGCAGCATGAGTTAATCTGCAAATGTAAAAGGCAGTCTGCAAGCATTAGGGATGCTTGGGAGCAGGTACTGGCTTTAATTGATCAAATAACATGAAGCTTTGTGATGACAAAGATTTATTGTTTTTGAGTGGTATTGTATTTACATAGTGCCTACTGTCCCTGAAGAGGTGTTGCAGGGGCAGTTATTTAAAAAAAAAGTGCATTATATATAGTCTTGGTATTGCTAAAATCCATATTTTGGAAGTACTATTTCATCGTAAAACTTTTTATGCATTTTGTAGCATGTTATACTGTGTGTAATGCAAGTATAAAATAGTGACTTACATATTCACCGTTCTATTTGTCACAGGCTGTCCCTCAAAACACTAAAAATAAAAAAATCACTATTCTGCACTGCACCAGCCAAGATTTTATTCTGTGGCTCTCTGGCTACACACAGACCTTTGCAGTGCATAGATGTTTCATAATGTACTATATTGCACTGCACACTAACAACTTTATTTATTTATTTATTTTTCATTTAAGCTGCCCTTTATTTTATATGTAGCTACCTGACAGTGAAAGACATAAAAACGTACAGAATATTTTGTTTTTAGCCACAGCTTTGACCTGCCCCAAACTCAGACTCCCAAGGCCCCTACATCCCCCTCCCCCCCAAGCATGACTGGAGTCAATAACAACAGCAAACTAATATAACTAGGAGTTGTTGTTTTTTTGCTACAATAGAAGTGTCTGTTTTCATAATAATAAAAATGAAAACCTTTTTAGAAAAACATGTGAAAGAAGATCAAGGCACCACTTCCTCCCATCGAATTAAAGAAAGCATCCGACTTGGACCTTACAGTTCATCATTAATGATTGCAAATGGTATGTTTTTAGATGATGAATGAATTTCAGCAACCTCCAGTTCCATGTACCTGTAAAAGCTAAGCCATCAGCATCCCTTAAAATATAGTATGGTTCTCCTTGGATGCCGTGTACTAAAGTTGCAGCCCATGCATTACTGCAATTTTACCCAGGGTCACTGGAATTATGCGATTGTGCAGCTGGGACCATTTTTGAATGATTATAGATTTGCTGCATTGACCACATAATCTATCATTTGTCGCAAAAAGCTGATTTTAACAAAATAAATGTGTTTATAGCTCAAATGGTTCAAAAGTTATTAAAAAGCGGTGATATTGTCGTGTTGCGGCGTTTGCCGTTTCCTTGGGGGTTACTGGGCACATACGGGAGACCGGGATACTCACTTCCGGCGGAAGTCGAGTCCCGGTCCAGTCTTTTACTGTACCGACTAGGCAAGCACTTCTGGGGGAAAACGCATAACACCGCGTTTCCCCGCCGGGTCTGCGCTTTGGATTCGAGCTGAATCCCCGAACGCCAGAACCCACCTGCAGTGCCCGTAGCAGCATCAAAGCGCAGGAGCGCTAAGACTTGGTTTCGTATCTTACCCGCTTTGCAGCCGCGCAGAAGCGCTGCTGGTTCTGTCCACGTTTTCGACGCTGGGAGCGCTGTTGGTTCCATCCTCGATTGCCGCACTGAGGGAGCGGCAGGTTTCCTTATGGGTTTCCGCGCTGAAGCGCTGATTGCTTTTCCTTACCTTTTGTTTTCCTCAAACCTGTCACAGCGCAGGAGCTCTATTGATGATTTTGCTTTTTCTTAGTGGGAACGCCACATATTGAGGGCTCTTCACCAGTATTGCACACGCGCAGGAGCGCATTGTTTTGGGTTTGTTCTACGCGCAGGAGTGCAGTACTTTGTGTTTGTTTTACGTGCAGGAGCGCTATTCTTTGGGTTTGTACATTACGCGCAGGAGCGCTATTCTTTGGTTTACCTGACTTTGGAGCATGAATCCAACCCTGGGTACGGCAGACTGCGCTACGCTGGTGAGTCCGTGAATGAACAGGCTTTCTGTATGTGCTTAGATGTCTGCAATGGAAGGGGGGAGGTGAGGTCATTTCCTAATTTAGTCTTCTTTGTCTTCCAGTTGGTGCCAAGACCCTACCTGAGCTCTACACAGGCCAGGCCTTTTGTTTCTTTCTGGCTTCCTTCCCTGTTCCCATCTCATCCTTACCGTGTATTACATTCTGTGGTGGTCAGGTGGGTACAGGGGCGGTGGCTACTGTTGTCTCTGCGGAATCGCTTCACAAGCAGAGGTGAGACTTGTGGGACTCTGACAGAATCCAAAGCCCACGTTATCCATTCCGCCCAGACGACATGGGCGACCCGGAAATCACCTTGCAAGACATAGCTGTCATGCTAGCTGCCATGCAGGCAGAGAATCTCAGCCTGCGCAACGATATGACAGTCATGCAGGGCCAGTTAGCTGCTGGTGTCACCAGTCCTTGGGGAACCACCCCAAGCCCCAGAGTTAGACAAGAAGGGCTGTTGCGACCACCCACGTTCACCTTTGGGGGGTCCTCCACTGCCACCAATCAGGACACTGCCATACAAGTCGTCACACCACACCCAGTACAGCTGGCTCCTCCTGAACACTTTTCTGGAGACAGCACCAAGTATGACGTTTTCATCCATCAGAGCCACCTGCATTTCATGGCCAGGTCATCAGCCTTTCCCGACGACGCATCCAAGGTCGCGTTCATTCTGTCGTACATGGGTGGGGATGCCACCCAGTGGTCCACTGCTTTGGTGGAAAACGACGACCCCATGCGGAACGACTTGCCGACGTTCAAGGAGGCCATGAGGCGGATGTTCGCTCATCACACCTTTGTGCAGGCAGCAGACAACGAGCTGCTCAACCTCAAGCAAGGCAATAATGACTTAATACACTATATCACCATGTTTAGTAGGCTCGTCATTGAGGCCCAGTGGCCGGAGTCCAAGAAGGTGTCGATATTCTATCGGGGCTTGCGTGACGACCTGAAAGACCTTATCTCACAGTTGCCCAATCCGCCTGATGAAATAGGCCCTTTCATAGATTTAGTGGTCAAAATGAACTTCCGCTTACAGGAAAGAAGGACCGAAAAAGGGAAAGGCAGTGACAACCGCTTCCTGTCCTTCGGAGACAAGGGAGCGGAAAAGGGCAAGGAAGATGCCGCTCCCCAGAGTGACACGCCTGAACCTATGCAAATAGGGGGCGTCAGAGGCCCCATAACAAGCCAAGAAAGGGAAAAAAGGAGGAAGCAGAACCAGTGTCTGTATTGCGGCAAAAGCGGACACTTTGTTCGAGTGTGCCCAGTAAAGCCCACACGGCCACGGGGCAGAAGACCCTTTGCATTGCCCATCGCCAAAGGAGACAAGTCGGGAAACGAGGCAACCCAGTAGACATAGGGCTCCGTCCTCTGGCTTTTTCTTCTGGCACCTCAGCGATCCCTGCAGTATTCGATGGCAGTCACCACGTAGGAGTGGAAGTGACCTTGCGGAACCAGGCAGGCAGTTCTTGGCTAGTGACCACTATGTTGGACTCTGGGGCAACAGGCAACTTCATCGACACAGCCTATTCGCAAGTCCTGGGCATAAAAACAGTACCCAAAGCACAACCGGAAACGGTTAAGGCAGTCGACGGAACGGACCTGACTTCCGGCCTTATCAGACATCGTACCGACGACCTGACTATGTCCCTTGCAAATCACCATGCCGAACACATCAACTTCGATGTCATCGACGCTCCTCAGTTCCGGGTCATTTTGGGTCTGCCATGGTTGGTAAACCACAATCCCCGCATCGATTGGGTGTCCCGAATCATACATCTGGATTCGGAACACTGCTGCAGGTCCTGTTACGCGATGGACGACCCACGAGGTGATCGCACCATACAAGCACGGTCATTACCCTTACATGGCATGGGGATGGTTACCCAAACAGAAGTCCCCGATTCTTACCTGGACCTGGCGGAAGTATTCGACAAGAAAGGAGCCAACACCCTAGCACCGCATTGCTCCTTTGATTGCGGAATAGACCTAATACCCGGCTCACTGTTACCATGTAGCAGAATTTATTCCCTTACGGAGAAGGAGAACATCCATCTACGCTCCTATTTGGACGAATATTTGGACAACGGGTTTATCCGCCATTCCAGGTCTCCGGTGTCCTCTCCTCTCTTCTTCGTATCGAAGAAGGAAGGCGATCTGAGGACCTGTATCGACTTCAGATCGATGAATGCCATCACAGTGAAGAACCGGTACCCATTTCCGTTGATCTCCAACCTCTTGGATCAGGTAAAGAACGCCTCCATCTACACCAAACTGGACCTACGGGGTGCTTACCACCTAGTCAGAGTCCGGAAGGGCAACGAATGGAAGACCGCCTTCCGGACGAAGTTCGGTCTTTTCGAATACCAGGTCATGCCTTTCGCACTCTGCAACGCCCCCGCAGCGTTCCAGTATTTCATCGATGAGGTGTTAAGGGAATACATCGACGTCTTCTGTATCGTCTATACAGACGATATCCTGATCTATTCGCAGAACATCACAGAACACGTCCAACATGTGCGCTCCATCCTCCAACAGTTGGGAAGGCATCGTTTGTACGTAAAGCTGGAAAAGAGCGTTTTTCATGTCGACTCTGTTGAGTTCCTGGGACACATCATCATTCCAGTTGGCATTCGAATGGACAACAAGAAGGTAGAGGCCATTTTACAGTGGCCCACTCCGGAATCAATAAAAGGGGTCCAACGGTTCCTGGGGTTTTCCAACTACTACCGACGATTCATCACTGGCTTCTTCGAAATGGTGACTCCTATCACACGCTTACTGCGCAAAGGGGTGTGTTTTTGCTGGGATCAGAAAGCAGACAACGCGTTTCAGGAGCTAAAAAGACGTTTTACCACAACCCCTGTTCTGCTGCACCCGGATACAGAGCAGTCCTTCATAGTGGAGGAGGACGCCTCAAAAGACGCAATAGGGGGCGCATTATCACAAAGGGACCCCAGCACTGGACTAACGCATCCAGTGGCTTTCTACTCCAAGAAACTCCAACCCGCAGAACGCAACTACACCGTCTCTGACCGGGAGCTGCTGGCGATAAAAACAGCATTCAAGGAATGGCGCCACTACCTGAAAGACGCCAAGCACACCATCACCATCTACACAGACCACCGGAACCTCCAGTTCCTACGCTCAGCACGTGCCCTCACAGCCTGACAGCTTCGATGGACATTGTTCTTTACTGAATACAATTTCGTGATCACGTTCCGACCCGGAAAAGAAAACGCCAAGGCGGACGCATTGTCACGACTGGACGAAACCGATGAAGAAACCGTTGCCGTCGAGCCGGTCCCTATCATACCGGAACAACACTTCCAGGGCGTGGTAGCGTCCTCGGAGTTCATGACTCAGGTGCACAAGGACACAAACCTAACCGATCCAACCATCCTGGCACAAGGACACGACGGGGTGACCCGTGTTGATGGGTTGCTGTACAAGGGAAGCAAGTTTTACCTACCTGGAGAACCTAGTCAGAAACAAGCCATCCACATGTGTCATGATCACGTCCTCTCCGGCCACCCTGGCTACCACAAGACGCTCGACCTTATACAGAGACAGTTCTGGTGGCCAACGTTAGTGCCTGACACTAAAAGCCATGTGTCAAGTTGTGTCGTTTGCCTACAGGGCAAGAACAGGTCAGAACCTTCTGTTGGTCTGCTACGTCCCATACCCGTACCACCATTCCCATGGCACACCATCTCCATGGATTTCGTGGTTGACCTCCCTCTGACCAAGTCTGGCCACAACACGATACTCACCATAGTGGACCACCTCTCGAAGATGGCTCATTTAGTACCTTTGACGAAGATACCCACAGCCACTGAACTAGCCTTGGTCTTCGCGCACAATGTGGTTCGCCTCCACGGCATTCCGGCAGTGGTGATAACGGACCGGGGGTCACAGTTCGTCTCCCATTTCTGGAAAGAGGTGTGCAGGATCTTGGACATGGATGTGCACCTTTCCTCCGCATACCATCCCCAGATGGACGGACAAGCTGAGAGAACGAACCATACCATGGAACAGCACCTCCGCTGTTTGCTGCTTATGGTTGAGAAGGAATGGTCTGAGGTGCTATGGATGGCGGAATACGCGTACAACAACAGCAAACATTTGGCCATTGGCATGTTCCCTTTCTTCTGCCTCCAGGGACGTCACCCCCGCACTTCAGCCTGGGAGGAACCTCTGGACAGCCAGTTGCCAACGGTGCGGGCGTATCATGGTACCCTGTGCAGCCTCTGGCAACAGGCCCGGTTCGAGCTGGCCAAGGCGAAGGACTCCTACAAATCGCATGCCGATGTTCACAGGCAGAAGGAACCCGAATACCACATGGGTGACAGAGTGTGGCTTTCCATTCGGCACCTCAATGTGCATGGTCCCAAGAAACTGTTGCCCCGTTATGTGGGCCCTTTCGTCATCGAGAAGGTGGTTAACCCTGTTGCAATGCGGCTCTCGCTTCCTCCGCATATGAAGATCCATCCGGTCTTCCATGTCTCCCTTTTGCATGCAGTTCATCCTGGCAGCACAGTCCCGTCTCCTCCTTCCCCGGTGGTGGTGGAGGACCATGTTGAGTACGAGGTCAGGGCAATCTTGGGTTCCCGTCGTACCAGGGGGGAGCTCTACTACCTAGTGGACTGGAAGGGGTACGGTCCTGATGAGCGGTCCTGGGAACCCCTGTCCCATGTGCGCCATGCTCCCGTTTTGGTCCATGCTTTCCATCTGAGTCATCCGCTTAGCCCTCGCCCTGCCTCTCCTTTCTGAGTCCGGTTGGTTGGTGGGTCTGTTTCAAGGGGTACTGTTGTGTTGCGGACTTTGCCATTTCCTTGGGGGCTACTGGGCACATATGGGAGACCGGGATACTCACTTCCGGCGGAAGTCGAGTCCCGGTCCAGTCTTTTACTGTACCGACTAGGCAAGCACTTACGGGGGAAAACGCATAACACCGCGTTTCCCCGCCGGGTCTGTGCTTTGGATTCGAGCTGAATCCCCGAACGCCAGAACCCGCCTGCAGTGCCCGTAGCAGCAACATAGCGCAGGAGCGCTAAGACTTGGTTTTGTATCTTACCCGCTTTGCAGACGCGCAGGAGCGCTGCTGGTTCTCTCCACGTTTTCCACGCTGGGAGCGCTGTTGGTTCCATCCTAGATTGCCGCACTGAGGGAGCGGCAGGTTTCCTTATGGTTTTCCGCGCTGTAGCGCTGATTGCTTTTCCTTACCTTTTGTTTTCCTCAAACCTGTCACAGCGCAGGGGCGCAATTGATGATTTTGCTTTTACTTAGTGGGAACGCCACATATTGAGGGCTCTTCACCAGTATTGCACACGCGCAGGAGCGCATTGTTTTGGGTTTGTTCTACGCGCAGGAGCGCAGTGCTTTGTGTTTGTCTTACGTGCAGGAGCACTATTCTTTGGGTTTGTACATTACGCGCAGGAGCGCTATTCTTTGGTTTACCTGACTTTGGAGCATGAATCCAACCCTGGGTACGGCAGACTGCGCTACGCTGGTGAGTCCGTGAGTGAACAGGCTTTCTGTATGTGCTTAGATGTCTGCAATGGAAGGGGGGAGGTGAGGTCATTCCCTAATTTAGTCTTCTTTGTCTTCCAGTTGGCGTCAAGACCCTACCTGAGCTCCACACAGGCCAGGCCTTTTGTTCCTTTCTGGCTTCCTTCCCTGTTCCCATCTCATCCTTACCGTGTATTACATTCTGTGCGGGTCAGGTGGGTACAGGGGCGGTGGCTCCTGTCGTCTCGGCGGAATCGCTTCACAAGCAGAGGAGAGACTTGTGGGGCTCTGACAGATATGTGTTACTGCGCAGTAGAAAGCCCTTTGCAAAGCTGGACTTTTTTGCTGCTAATTGCTATATTTGGGTGTTAAACTGGTACTAATGTGGTGCAACCACAGATTGGCTGTCTCACTGGAGAAAAACAGGCACACTCATCACATTAGTTCAAATATATTTTGTTTGTACAAAATAAAGTACCATAGTGCATTTTTAGGTATTCTTTTTAGAGACTTTTTGTTTGAACTGGGTGGAAGTATCTGGCACTGAACCACAGTGACTCATAGAACTTTGGCTTGCTAAACACTGTTTAATATTATTTCCCCAACGTAAAAATAATTTGTCGGGTGAATTTGGGACGTTTATTGTTGTGGTAAAAAGTTGTAAATGGTGCTAGACATTTTGTCAGGAGCAGATCCTTACGCCTAAAACATTTTGACAGTGGGGTATCGGCTTCAAAAGGTTTGAAGAACTAGAGGATGTAATTTAGTATAATTGTAATTATCTATAGCAACTTTATTATCATGTGCTATTTTTCTATGCTCCTATAGATGTTGAGCGATAGTTGAGAGGAATTGTATGGTACAGTTCTTTTAAGTATTTGCCAACAGATGTGCATCAGGCTCGAATTTCTACATAATATACCCATGGAGGTTTGATTTCATTGTACACATTGTCTGAAACCTTAACAGTTCTACCCACCTGGGTTTTATATATTTGTTTGTATGCTTTAGTCCGAGTCACTAACAGTATGCAAATGTTGACAATATATCAAGTCTTTAAAGAAGGAACGTTAGACTATGTTTAAATGTTTTGGTTGTATTTGGTTGTATTGCAATATGACTGTTGTTTTATCTGATGCTGTTATATTGATACAATATCCCTTGGACCTACGCCCACTGGTGCTTTTATTTGTCTCTTATATGCACTGAGATTAATTTGCACATAGGACCATGCCAGCAATTAAATGTATTTCACACAAGATGTCAATTATCCTCTCCCCCAAGTTTGTTATGCACTTGAGCAAGATGTTTTCTTGGATGTTATTTAAGTTTTGTTTAATGTTGGTGATGTTAGTCAATATACTACAAGATGGCTAACACACAAAGATGGGTTTGTTAAGTCCATCATGTTCATCGTTCATGTCAATTACATGAATTTGTTTAAATGGGTTCTTGGGTAAGCACTCGATACCCGTGAGCAAGACGTTTGGTGAGCTGAACCACTTTGGGTTTTGTTTTAACTGCACAATGCTGCATCTATTTTTGCAAGAATAAAGAAACCTTGGATATACTGCCAACACCGGTGTGCGCGTCTCTCTTGCGGAGTGTTGAAAGTGTATACAGAAAATAACTCGCTTTTTAACTACAAAACTGAGTATGCAGTGTAGAATATGTATTGGATGTGACTGTACTTTAAGATATGTTGACAGCAACAAATTGCAGGTTCACAAAAGGTAGTAAGACATTTTAATGAATGTCATGGAAATAAATCTCAATTATTTCGTAATTGATGCAGCCCCCAAGTGGATGCGGGAAGGCAACCAGGATCAGTTGCTAAGGCAATTGGAGTCACACTACATTTTAAATTTAGATACCAAATCTTTGAATGGTTTGAATGTGGGAGAAGAGTTGTACACAGTTTTGTAATATAATAATTGATTGGTAATTTCACAAGGCAAGCAAATAGGTAGAAAGCATTCACTTAGGCTAGTTTTCCCTTTTTCACATTTGGAATGGTAGCACTTGAGTAAAGGTCAGGAAATTTTCTGTTAGACATGAGTTGATGGCTGTATGATTCAATATGACTATGCTTTGGCATGGGATAGTAAAATCATCAATTAGTGTCGAAATTGAGTGCAATTTTCTGATATACAGTGGTGTGAATTGTGACTTGGACCATACAGTAGCATTTGCCCACTATGGGCTCAATTATGTGTCAAAGGGCCACATTACGATGTCGGTCAGTAAGCCTCCAACAGTTCATTAGAGGCTCACCTACAGACATGGTAGGTTTACATTCTGGCTGATGAATTACATTTCAGGTGAGTTGCGTGGTCCCCCTTCCCAATACTAATGTGGCCAGGCTCTCGGGGATGGGGTCCTTTGGCCCAAACTTGACCCGGGAATGGGGGCTGCATGCCCCCTCCCCTCTTTGACTTGAGCCTGGCCCCAGGGGATGAGGTCCCTGGGGCAGACATCGGCCAAGGAGGGGGTTGGATGCACACCTCCCAATTAAAAATTAGTTTCTCATTCAATTTCACATAGTGATTTTAGACACTACTACAGCCTGAACCACTGATCGAAATTACACTAAATTTGGCAGAAACTAAATCTTGGCCTAAAAAGAGTGCTTTTTGTAATTTGTTGTAATTCTGTAGTTTTGGAGTTATTAAAGAAAAAAAGATTTATATATATATATATATAGAGTGATATGATCCTCCATGGACCTAATAGATCTCAAAATGAGAACTGATAGGTTGCCACCACCTCAAACAGGAAGTGGTGGCAGCCATCTTAGGACTCGAGACTTAGTTCTGAGTCCTAAAAAAAGACCCGGGGGAAGAGTAGGGATACTCTAACACCCTAGAGTCAAAAAATGTTTTTGTTCTTTTTCCGCACAATTAGTGGAATTTTTTTTTTACACAAAAGTTGGTTCCTGTGCTTTTTTCAAGGCCCTCCGCCGGTTGATTTTGACCCTGGGACCCTATCCCCAAGAAGCGGTTCAATTATGAGAAGGGGGAAGAGAGGCCTTATGGCCCAGGGTCCTGGCCTTATTAAAAATGGGGGAGGGGCACTTGGCCCCATTCCCAGGCTGATTTCTGCCCAGGGGACCCCATCCCCAGGGGCACTGTTGTGCATGTTGAGGGGGAGCCGAGATGTGCGCCCCCTCCCTGAATAATTAATGGCCCTTGGTACTACATCGCTCAGGGCAGGCTCATGCTATGTCCCAGAGTTCCCACACCTGGGACACAGTGGGTTCCCTGCCCACACTGGGGAAACCTGTATTTGCTCCCGCTTGGTGGGAAAAATGTCAAAACTCCCTCCATGAGGGAGCAAACTCCACATCCAGTCCCAGTGGGCAGGAGCATACAAAATGCTCCCGCCCACTAGGAGTGGACTAATCATCTGTTTCACTGCCTGCACTAAAACAGCAAGGAGATGAAAACATTGCTCCTACCCACAGGGAGCAGTATATTTTAGCTGCTCCCAGCAGGCAGAACCAATGCCGGCTTCCGCTAGGGGTAGGGAGCTGGCTGGGGCCACGAGGGACTTGGGGCTTCCCCCACAGCCCCCTACAAAGGTGTGGTGGGTGGCCCTTTGTTGGTGGGTCTCAGGGGATGGAGTCCATGGGGCCAGAATTGGCCTGGGAAGGTGGGCCACTTGCCTCTCCCTCTTTCTGCATGTAGTTGGGCCCCAGGGGATGGAGTGCCCAGGGCCAAAAATGGCCCAGGTTGGGAGGTCATGTGCTTCCTTCCCCCTTCAGATATTGTCAGGATCTGCTCCACGGAATCCAATTGATGCTCATAAGGGTCCACCTCCAAATGTCACAAACCCTCTTGTACAATCACACAGATGTTTTGAACCATTAGGCGAGGGATAAAAAGAACAGGGAAGGGAAAGGGAAGGGTCAGCTGGGAAAGGGATATACCTGAAACGACAAAACATATACTTAGAATCGCTCTAGTGAAAATAGTCTACTCTCATATGATCTCACTAATTAACGCCTAAGTACCTTTTGGTATGGAAGTAAACAGCCTTTGCGAAAAACTCCTCAATCACCTTCTGCCACTCTATGAATCCTATTGGAACACAAACACAGGTCAGGGAAGAAGCACACCCTCTTGAACACTCAGACCTCATAAATCACACCCCTGCATTCAGCATACCATGACAGAAGGCAAGAGAGTTGAGTTACTGGATTCTGCTATGCACACAGCTCCTTGCTGGGATAGTACAAATGATACAGTTCCACTGGGATGAAATCATAAAGCATGGATTCCTTATTCATAGATACAGCAGAACCACCACACTCCGCTCTACATGTAATCAGGACATAAACATAAACTGCGAACCTCCCCAGTAGGTAGCGTCTGAATCAAAGGATACACAGTCAGATCAAATAGTGGAAAATCCTCCCCACTCGTGGATGAAAACAGTAAAAGGTGACAGTCAGGAAACAGACAGTGCACGGTAGCGTGTAGATGCGACCACCACCGCACTCCGCGGACTGTTTGCTAAAATCCCAGCTATGTCCAGAATAAAGGGGAGAACCCTTTGATGCTCTCCTGGAAGTTACTTCACTCCCAACGAGGCTAGAATGGCAACGCTCGGCTGTTAACCGCAGCGCTCCGCTCACTCAGAAGATAAACAAAACACGGCGAAGCAACAGCCCGCCTATATATAGTTCGGCGCTCCCCGCTGTTCCGATCCTACCTGGATCAAAATGGTCACAAAGACTCCGACCTAAGCTCAGTCCAAGACAGCCGACAGTCGGCTGCACGGCGTCTCCAAACGGTTCCCGGAACCCGGAACCAAAACGAATTACACGCAACAGGAAGCGTGTTTGGGTTGTACAAATACTCCCCTTTCCCCGGGGAGTCTGGGTAATGTAGTTTTTTACCTCTCGTTCCGTTTCAATGTCTTTCCACCTAGCGCTTGCACCCATGAGTGTTCAGCAATGCAGGCGCAATCTGGAATTTCCTGACAGATATATGGCCAGGTCACAGGTGATGGGGTCCTTGGGACCAAAATGTGCCTGGAGAGGGGGCCATATGGCCCTGTTCACCTTAAATTTATTTTGGTCATTCGCAAGATCCACAGAGCTGTCATGGGGCACAGTGCGACCCCCTCAATGTAAATTTGTGAAACGTGCCATGAAGTAACACCGGGTGGGCTCCAGGGCAGTAGGGCTGTGTGTCTCTTCCCCTTCACATATACTTCTAGGCCCTGGGGTCCCTGGTGCCAAAATCGGCCAGAGGAGGGGTACTATGTGCTCCCCCTTAAAATATGTTGGTGGGCCCCCGTGGATGAGTCCCTGGGGCCAAAAGTGGCCTGGGGAGGGGGTCACTGTGCCCCCATCCCCCTAAACAATGTGCTGGACACGGGGGGATGGGCCCCCAGGGCTAAAAGCAGTTCAGGGAGAGGGCCCACGGGTTTGCACTACACACGGTTGAAGGCCATCCATGGCGTGAGATTGGTTAAATGCAGAGAGAGGGCAGTAGGCCCTACAGCCACCCCCCCAGCTGTGCAAAGCCATAAGCCATGAGTGGCAGCGGGTGGCTTAGCATATGGAAATTAAATATCACTTTAGTTTAAAAAAAAACGTAGAAATTTACTAAAAAAACGAAGGTTACAGAGATGTTATAGTTAAAAAATAGAATTAAAAAAAACTTTGAAATTAAAATAACCAAAGTGTATGGGGATGTTATAGTTAGGTTCAGATTTTACACACTGCAAACCATAGTCATTCAGCAATATAGTTATTGTTATATTTGTCTCAAGTAACTATAGCTCGAGCCCTGAGGTAATTATAACTACCGCCCACACTATGCACTGCTAACTACCCCACATATTGCATCAATCATGACATATTCTATGACATCATTGTAAATATGAATGCAACATTTGCAGTGATATTATTGATGAGAAAACTGTGCATGGCGGGGGCATTAGTCCATGGCTCCACATGCCAAAGCAGATTCCTGCTAGTCTGGCCGCACCTTCACAGAAAATTTCTGCCACCATTTCATATCTCGAGAAATGGTCTACGGGGCTGAAATGTTGCATGCATACTAATTGAAGGGATCAGGTGAGAATTTTCCTGACCCCCTGTGTATTTTATAAAAGAGAAAAAAGCATGTTTAATCAGCAGTTAAATGCCCCTCCCCCCAAATTTATTATGGAAATTTGCAAGATCCATAGAGCCGTCATGGGGCTCAGTGCGACCCCTCCATGTAAATTTGTGAAACGTGCCATGAAGTAACACCAAGGCCACACTGAGCCCCTTGGAGGATTCATGGAAAACAACCACCAAACTGGGCTTCTTTGCAGGAAACATGGAAAGAGTTAAAGAAATACTGACCATTTAGAAGTGGTATAACAAAAAATAAAGATGAAACAAGCCTGTGATTTGTTAACTAGAGCAGCATAAGTACATACCTTCGTGGGACCTCATTTCAGTCTGCTCTTGCCGTTTCTGCATTCCTGTGGTCAACTGTTGAATTCTACTCCACGCCTCGCGGTACCCGCTGCGCGGGTCCCGCTTCGCAGAGAAGCACTTTCCGTCACCTGGGAGCTGCTGCTGGGGCGTACCAGGGGCTGAGGGCTGCGAGCACAAGGGCTGGGACTCCATCTCCCAGGAGTCTCAGAACATCACGAGCCCGTTCCACCTGGGCCGCTCTCCCTCATCGCCCCGCCCCCAACAATCCTCCCACCTTCGCTACAGCCATAAAGGATATTGCGACTTCCGCTGCGCGGGAGCGCGTGGGAGCTCGCCGGGAGAAGCCCGGGACAAGGGCGGGACCGTCTGTGGCCGTCCGGGGCCGAAGGAGGCCGGGCTGGGCCTACCCCCTTTCTTTGCGTATTCGATTCCTGGTCGCACTTCTTGCTACAATTCCCGGCTGAATATAACTTTGTACTATTATAATGCCGTCCCCGGCAAAGGAGAGCACTCCATTGAAGCCGGGAGGAGTCAAAAGCAGGACTCTACAGAATTATTTCTCGTGGGCGGGGGGGGAGGGGGACAAAGAGTGTAATCTGCAAGAACAAAAACCAAATGCACACCAAATTACAGTACAGAGAGAGATGTCTCAATGGGCATAAATAAGTACAAGTAACAAAGTTCAGAACAAAAAAGGGGAAGCGATGTAGTGCGATTCCTCTTTAATTGCATGGATGGCCAGCCAACACGTGTTTCGTCGTCAAGCGGTAACAATGCTTGCACGACTCATCAGGGCTGTAGCGCGAAGGAAATGGACCACAGGTCGCTAAGCCGGTGATACTTCCGACCCGGCCCCTGCTCGAGACCAGGTTGACGCTCGTTGGTGGATGTGGCTCCAGATTCCAAGGGTCATGCAGTGTAAACGATGCTTTATGTTAAGAAAACAGTGCTCCAAGCGACTCCAGTAAGTAGATGCCACCAAATGAAATAAAGCATCCGCTTCGAGGTACTAGAGTAACTGAGTTGAAGGGTCAGTGGTGAGTGTCAAAAGTCTTGTGATCACTCAATAGCGCGGGATCGATAGTTTGAGCAAGAACTGCGGGATGGGTGCCTCCACGCAGCGGTTCCGGAACCGCTGCGTGGAGGCACCCATCCCGCAGTTCTTGCTCAAACTACCGATCCCGCGCTATTGAGTGATCACAATACTTTTGACACTCACCACTGACCCTTCAACCCAGTTACTCTAGTACCTCGAAGCGGATGCTTTATTTCATTTGGTGGCATCTACTTACTGGAGTCGCTTGGAGCACTGTTTTCTTAACATAAAGCATCGTTTACACTGCATGACCCTTGGAATCTGGAGCCACATCCACCAACGAGCGTCAACCTGGTCTCGAGCAGGGGCCGGGTCGGAAGTATCACCGGCTTAGCGACCTGTGGTCCATTTCCTTCGCGCTACAGCCCTGATGAGTCGTGCAAGCATTGTTACCGCTTGACGACGAAACACGTGTTGGCTGGCCATCCATGCAATTAAAGAGGAATCGCACTACATCGCTTCCCCTTTTTTGTTCTGAACTTTGTTACTTGTACTTATTTATGCCCATTGAGACATCTCTCTCTGTACTGTAATTTGGTGTGCATTTGGTTTTTGTTCTTGCGTTGTATAGCGTGTGCCTCGCACACTCTTGGAGGGGTTTAGGGCCTTTTCCCCTCGCCTACTTGCACCCAGACCTATCCATACCCAATACTAACGTGTGCTGTGCGCCTAGTATTTCCCTGTACTCCTAAAAAACCCCAGTTCTCCATAGACTTTAAAAGAGTGTAATCTGTCTCGGTTAAGGGCAGAAAGGAGACGCTCAATAGATAATTTGAAAAATACCCCCCTTGGAGATCAATCCATCACGCCTAGGGAGGAGTTGTCCCTAATAGACGATGTCCCACTCCTGCTGAGGGATTGTATGAACACCTCACCAGTTGAAGCCATGATTATAGCTCCAGTTACTAGTCCAAGACCCACTAGGGTGACCATTGATTTAATCTCCCAACCCCCCCTAGCCTCTAAGGCTAGGAAAGCTCAACCCAGACCAGCTACCGCGCAAGGAGTACTTGGGCCTCCTCCTAACAAACGTAGGAGGAAATCGAAGGGAGCCCAGGGAAGGAGCAAACCAAAAATCTCTCATTTGGATTTTGGGAAGTCTTCCACTAAACCTCTCGTACTAGCACCGAAATTACCGGCTGATTCACACCCCAAACCTATTGCCCAGGATGATCTAGCTCCCGCCTCGATAACAAATATGGGAACCAATATCGCTAATGTCCCCCTTTCTGTTGTCCCGCTTGGGAACTTGGAATTCTTGCTAAGGTCTCTATTATTACCGATTAGCGAGAGTATAAAAAAGATTGAGATCAGACTAACCATTCTGGAGACCACACTAGGTAGTCTGAAAATCCCGGCTGATCATCAGGGAAGGCATCTAGAACCCACTCCCATTACTTTAGCCCTCCAACAGCCTGTAAATAGTGCTGCAAACATAGTCCCTCCACAAGCCGCAAATGCGGCGGTCTCGCAACATCCCTCAAGGAACAAGCCTGCACCAACTAAGCCCCTTAACTTTAACATTCCCACTCCCCCTTCAGGCCCGGTTTATCCGGCACAGCCAGTAGACAGTACCACACTGATCCCCCTAATGAAGCTTCCCTCGAGACCACGTAGGCCCAACCTACCTCCTGAGACTAATGATTTTACTGTAGTCATGGCAGGTGTTCCCCCACTTGAAGTAGGTGAAACCGAGGATTTTTGTGCCCTGAAAAGCAGGGTCATTAAGTGGCTAAACATAAATAGACCCCTCCCGATACACCTTAACAATGAAATCATAATGGTAAGAAGGGTGCCATGGGTGGGGAGAACACATAAATCCATTATAGGGGACTGTATACTGGTGAGTTTTAGGGACACAGAAACAGTGACCTATATATGCCAAGGGAAAAATAGATCTAGGGAATCCACCATTCAAACCCTTCGGGTGTCTTTCTTCTTTCCCATCACTCCAGTCCCACTGCAGCCGCCACAAATGCAAAACAACTGGGAGAGGGTTGGCAGGAGGGGGAGACACCAGGATTTTAACCCTAGACCTTTATTTGGCCGACCAGATCCACCCTTTCACACCTATAATCGGTTTAATTGCCTGAACGATCTAGAGGGGGTAGATTGACAAATGGATAATGCCCCCCAGGGTTATATGGAAAAGGGCGTCCTGGCAGAGGTGTTGGTAGAGCGAAGCTCTCATGTTCAGCAAACTCTAATGACTGGCGTTGGGAAACCCGGGTGTGTTGAACCTAAGGCTACAGCCATAGAATGTATAGGAGGGGGACATGGGCTGGCCATGCAAGGGTCAACACAGGAGATACCATCAAATCCACAGGAGGGTTCAGAAGGGAGGGGGGAGGGAGTGAGACTGATTTCTTGGAATGTAGCGGGGATAGCGGGTAAATTTAACAACAAGGAATGGGTTGATTTCATTAGGAAATTTCATGTTATATGTGTTCAGGAGACATGGGCTTTGGTGAACAATTACCATCTACAGGGGTACAAGTGTTTTTTTGTTCCCGCCCGAAAATCTAGATCAGGGAGAGCAATGGGCGGGTTGTCCATTTACGTAGATTTAGACCTCCCAGGCACCTGGTCTTCCCCAGATTGGAATTCACATGGGATCCAGGTAGTTCGGTTCCTTGGAAAGGGGCTAAGATTTTCTGTTTTTAACATCTATAACACTGAGACAACAAACAACCATATCCCGCTACTAGCTGAATTAGATCAGAGGCTGGGACAAGAAACAACATTCCAAAATAAGGGGCAGTCTTATGGGCTGCTTTTAATGGGAGACTTTAACTGCCATCTTTGTCCGGCATTGGTCAAGGCAAATTCAGATTGGTCACAATGCCCAATGGAGAAGGGGCCGCATTTCTCTCATACACCCACGGGATTGGCTCTTGGTCTACTTCGGCTTAAGTATGACTTAGAACATACCATTAATATGATAGACCCACAGTCGGATGGCACACTTCCACCAACTTTTAAGGGTCGGGGTTGCTCATCCATTATAGATTACATTTTGGCTTCGAGATCCCTGATAAATAAAATAATCAGTGCAGGGATAGAATGGAGCAGCTTCAGCGACCATAACCCTCTCGTTTTGGTGCTCTCGTATAGGGTGGGTGCTGGAACCAGAGCCCATCGCACAATTGAGGAGAGGGTCATAGACCAAGGTAGGAGACTGAAATGGTCCAAAATAGACGGGGTAAAGTTTTTTAAAACCTTGGGTGACAAGGGCATATTGGCCATTAACGATTGTCTAGACTTAGAAGTCCAGGGATCAAGGTTACTGGAAGCATTTGACCAGATCGCTAACCTGATCGATGGCCTACTTAAGTCCAGTGCTCCCACACGTAACCTGGCTAATCCCCGGTGGTTTGACAAAGCCTGCTCTAAGGCACTAAGGGAGTTGAAATGCTGCCTTAAGCTAAAACTAAGGGATCCTCAAAATATTAGGGTGTGCAGAGAAAAATATAAAAAAGAGACCAAAAGGAGGAAACTCGCCCTGCAGGCAGAAGCATGGGCAGATTTAAGAGAGGCAGGGGAAAAAAAGGATCTTGCGGGCTTTTGGAGAATCATTAATAGACCGACTTTTCAAGAAAATGATTCCCCGGATATAGGGGCTAACATCCTGCCGGAGCAGTGGGTCACACACTTTAGGGGTTTATATAACCATGAGCCCGGTACCCCTGTAGAGCCACCGGTAACCCCAAGTCAGGTTTCCCCGGTAGTATTCACTCTTAAGCAGATTACTGCAGGGATGGAGGGTCTGACCAAAAATAAAGCTCCGGGTCCGGACGGGATTCCCCCTGACCTGTTTCTTAGCAATACAGATTTATGGGCCCCTCTGATGACCAGGGTCATAAATACTGCTATCTCTTGTGACCTGCCACCATCTTGGTCAAAAGCGATTATTGTGCCAATTTTTAAAAAGGGCAACAGGGACGACCCCAAATGTTATCGGCCGATTTCCCTGATTGACGTATCGGCCAAACTTTTGTGTAGGGCAATCCTTAACAGACTGTCCGAGTGGACCGAGGAGAATAACATCTTCTCGGACACTCAATACGGGTTTAGGACAGGGAGGTCCACTAGTGACCAATGCCTGAACCTTTATATGCTGACTGCCAAATATACTCTGGCCAGTGATGAACCTATTTATATGGGATTCATGGATTTGGCAGCAGCATTTGACCACGTCAATAGAGGAAAGCTGTGGGACTTGATGTCAAGCATGGGGATTGAGAGTGGTTTAATCACAATATTAAGGGAATTGCACAGCGACACCACGGCCAAGGTTCGATTTAACAGGGAGGGAGGATTGTCTGACTCTTTTCCTTGTAAGAGCGGAGTCAGACAAGGTTGCATCCTTGCCCCTTTTCTGTTTTCCCTTTATATTAACAACTTGGAGCAGTTTCTTTTGGGTTTAAAGGCAGATTCCCCTAGGGTCGGGCCGAGGCATATCCCTGTCCTGCTTTACGCGGACGACGCGGTCTTGCTCGCGCGCACACCGCGAAGCCTACAAATCCTGATAGATGGGTTCGTTAAGTTCATGAGCACCCTGGATCTATCTGTTAATCTGGGTAAATCTTATGTGCTCCTGGCCGGCAAAAAACCTTCCTCTAAATTTACTTATACAATAGGCACCCATATTTTAGAGGAGGTTAAAACGTTCACTTATCTTGGAGTAACCTTCGATGGCGCTTTGCAGTTTAACTCCTTGGTGGCGGAACGTTGTAGCAAAATGATTGCCTCTAATGGGGCAATAGCAGGATACGGCAGGAGGTTAGGTAGATGGAGCCTGGAACAGGTGGTGAACTTGTATTGCTCCGTATCATGCTCCAAAGTAATCTATGGGGCAGAAGTATGGGGCTTTGTGAACACTACTAGTATCCAACAGGAAGAAAATAAATATCTGAAATCTATCCTGAGGGTGCCACCCAGCACCGCTGGAATCATAGCTCATAGGGAGCTAGGGAGGCCATACTTGGATGACCTGTTAAAACTTAGGCCAATTGTGGCCTGGCTAAAAATATGGGTTAATCCAGATGCGCATCTCAGCAGAGAAATTTTATTGGACTGCTTAGATAGGACTAATTGTATGCGCATCCCCTGGCTTAAATATGTGAAAAACACTCTTGAGGATTTAGGTTTTGGAAACCTTTTCACGAACCCTACAACAATTTCAGCCCAGCACAAGAAACAAGTAGGGGAAATTTTCCTAGAGCGGAAAATCCAATGCAGAGCTGAGGCTGAAAGAGTTAAAAAGACTGTGAGGGCTCATAATCTGGTGAAGAGTGTGGAGGGTATGGAGCCTTATCTGTACCTCATGCATAATGCACAGGATAGATTTCTTATGTGCCGTTTCAGACTGAATTTACTTCCTTTTATGTTGGCTTCACCAGCAGGTTTCTCCACGTCAATTGAGCAGAAGGGACCCTGCGGCTGCGACAATAGGTCTCCGCAGGACTCCCTTCATTTTGTTTTGCTTTGTCCCTATTTTTCTATGCCCAGGCGCAGTTTTCTTGTAAATATTTAAAAAAATGCCCAACAGGAACATGCTAGGGATGCATTAGTCTTCTTGCAAAAAGCCTCCGATCCCCTAACCTTGTGTTGTATTATGAATTTTATTAAGGTTGCGGTCCGATTAAGGATGACTAGGGGTTAGGAATGAAAGATTTTGGATTTTCTATTCTAAGTTTATGGATCTGTACATCGGTATTTTTACTTGTATTAACTCTGTATAAGGATCTTGATTAATGTTTAATAACTTTTTATCAATGTATATATATATGTGCTTTTATGGTGTTTTTTAATCACCGAATAAAGATTCTAAAAAAAAAAAAAAAAGTAAGAACAGATGCTGAGGGGTAGCCCTTGTACTTGCTTTTCTAGTGAGAGAGAGTGGTTCTGATTGGAGATTTCAAATGAAAACAGATGTTACCACACATAGAACTTAAACTGAGAGAACATCAAAGATCTTTTACAGGTATGTCAATTAGGTTGTGGTACATAAAAATATATTTTGAAAAAATATTGAGCATTTGTACGGTGAAAGAAAACGTGTAGCTTCTAGACAGTATACTAGAAGGGAAAATAGAAGGCTGTTTATATGAGGATATTAACTAAAAATACAGTGAGTAGAAAAAGAGAAAGAAAAATTGCTATCCTGAATGGATATTAATCTTATGATGCTAGTATAAATTACTATGTTTGAAATTAGAGGTGGGTGTTTGTTTACAGTATTTAATTTATTATTATGTAGTTTACAAACACTCACACAGTCCGGGGGGCACTTACAGACCCAATTACACTGTCACAAAGCCAGTTAAGTACCCATCACTCATATAGCCAAACCGTGACTGCCACACTCAGTCACAGACCAATAGGGCTGTTCACACACACATTTACTCATGTGTAAGGCCAATTTTGAACAATAGTTCACTCATAGAGCTTGGGTGGACATCCGCAAAATGCAATCTGCACCATAAGGAAAGTTTGAAGAGGATTACTTCAGCGCTCTTGAAAAAGGAGAGCCCTGATTGTAGTTGACCTCAGAAACATATCCCAATAAGCAGTGGGTTTTGGAAGGAGGGAAAAGAGTGAAGAAATGCATGGGTAATGTCCCCAGAGGAGAGAGGGGATCCTCCAGAGACTTCTCTATTGGATATGGTGCATGAAGTAGGGTTTCCTCCCAAACGCACTCCCCTGAGGACCTCAAGGACAGGCAGGCTTAGTAGGACCTGCAACTGCAGCTGGCCCAGCTGGGTGCAGAGGAGAGAAAAGATGAGGCTAAAACAGCCGTGGAGGAGAAAAGAGTCTTGCTGGCTGGAGTGTCAAGGTGGTGCACTTCAATGCCAAATAGGTATTAGAGTCTAGCAAAAATGGTGAGTCCAGTGCAGAAGTACGAAAGAAAGATTTCATATATTCAGAGACTTGATGCCTCACTTTAAAGAGGGGTTTGCTATACACAGGTTATTTCTGGCATAAGAACTAGCTGTAGAGGTGCAGATCATGCCTGAGCAGGCATGAAAAGGTGCCCTTGGAGTCATATTCATGGTGATTAGAGGAACAACATACTAGTTCTAGAGAAGGGGAAGAGTTTGAGGTATTTTACTATAAAGGAGGTCCTTATCAGTCAGTATGAACTAATTCCAGAGGAGTGCAGTTTTCAGGGTTAGTCAGAAACTGTGTCACTACAGCTGGGAGGATTTTGTGGAGTACTGTTGAAATGTTTGTTAAAAGTACTGTTGTTTATTAAGAAGGTGTTTCTAACTGTTTTATACTGTGACCTTTATCCAGTCATTTGAGTTATTTTAGCTTGTTTAATCTGGTTCAGTCCAATTGCATACCTCATTACTTCTTTTGAATGTAGTGGATGGATAATGGAATGCTCATATATTTCTTCAGATCTACTTCTATCCACTTTTTCAAACTACCACTTGAAAGAAACATTTCTTCTTCCATGCAACTTCCATGTTTGACAATAGCTGCCTCATTATAATACACATTATTGTCTTTAAGATATAGTATACCTTTCTTCATCTTATTTACATCCACTATTTCCTGCCAGATTTATATGTTTTTTACTAGATTAACAAGCAGTTCTTTCAAATCTCTATCTACACCTACAATTTTAATACTGTGTTAAAGTTAGAGTTTGCTTCTCTAAGAAAGTAAAGTAAATGTTCCCATGGATATTCAGCACATCTCTGGTTTAGAAACCAAGTTAGTGTTTCTAAATTTCACAACATGCACTAAAGATCAACATGACAGCGATACCAATACTCATTCCTCTCAATATTTGCAGAGGTAAAGTAAATAGGCAGCAGCACTGCAAGTATATGTCCTATTGTATCAATGTATTCCTGGTAAATAATATAAATACTACTACACTCCCATTTATACATAGGAGGACATATATGCCTTCCTTGTACCTCTTCACCTATCTCTTCCTCTACATTTCTATGAATCATCTCTTCTTCTGCTCTTCTTCTGCACTGGTACTTCTGTATTTTGGCTAGTTGTTTCAACTGTATACACATATTGTTATGTTATGTTATGTTATAGTTATTTATTGAGCGCACAGCTGCTCCAGCAAAGGAGCGTCCTGGCACCAGACAAGATAAAACATAACACCACTAAAGCAAAAACAAGAAAAAGAAACGACTATGGGACAGAATTAAAACAGGAAGGTTTTAATGGCCTTACGAAACTGCAAAAGATTCTCCAACAAACGGATCTCAACCGGGAGAGAGTTCCAGATAGCCGCGGCTCTCACTCGAAAGGATCGGCCCCCGGCACGGCAAAGCTTGAACCGGGGGACCACGGCGAGGGCCTGGCCCAAGGATCAGAGAGAGCGTGTCGGGACATTCAAAGATAAAAGATTGGTCAGGATCTGGGGGGCAGTACCTTTCAAGATTTTGAAGGCCAAACATAAGACCTTAAAATGAATTCTCATCCTCACCGGCAACCAATGCAGGGAGCGAAGGGTGTTAGAGACGGGGCAAAATCTGGGCAAGCCAACTATCGCTCTGGCAGCAGCATTTTGGACGCGCTGCAGGCGAGTGAATTCTGCCTGGTTAGCCCCCACCAGGAGAGAGCTGGTGTAATCAAGCCGGGAGATTACCGTCGCCTGAATCACCAGCTGCCTGGTCGGGGCATCAAAGAATTTGAGGACAGGTCTTAGGCCCCGGAGAACACCAAAGCAACATGCCGCGGTTTTCTTAGTATGGCCAACGAAGCTAAGGCTAGAGTCCAGCCAGACTCCCAAATTTCTTAATTCCGAGACCGGAGTCGGAGATGGTCCCAATTCCGAAGGCCACCACCTGTCCCCCCAGAGCTCCGCTCTCTTACCGACAATCATAATTTCTGTCTTACTTGCGTTAAGCTGGAGACAATTCGCCGTCATCCAGCTGGCCACCGCCTTCAGTCCGTTCTGAAACCTAGGGGCATCCAACTCTGCATCCCCACTGAGAGTAACCGCCAGCTGAGTGTCGTCAGCATATGAGACCATAGTCAAGCCCCACTGCTTAACGACCTCAGCCAGCGGTCTCACGTAAAGATTGAATAACGTGGGACTCAGCGAGGATCCCTGCGGAACCCCCATGGCCAGAGGCTGGTGTTTGGACTGGTAAGGTGGGATGGCCACGCAAAAAGAACGATTGTCGAGGAAGGAGCGAAACCACTGCAGAGCCAGCCCCCCAATGCCAATCTCCTCCAAACGGTGCAGCAGGATGCTGTGAGAGACGGTGTCAAAGGCGGCGCTAAGGTCTAATAATACAAGCGCCGCCGTCTGACCAGCATCCAGCACCGCCCGCAAATGCTCCACCATGGCAAGAAGGGCCGTCTCCGTGCTGTGCCCAGCACGGAAGCCATTCTGCGTGGGGTCCAAGACATTGGCCCGAGCAAGGTGGTCTGACAGGGCCAGGTTAACATGGGCCTCCGCGACCTTCGCCGGCCAAGGGAGTAATGAAATAGGGCGGTAGCTCTCGGGTTTCGAAGGATCCAAAGAAGGCTTCTTCAAAATTGGAGAAACCACTGCCTGCTTCCACTTGGTTGGAACCACACCCGAGGCCAGCGAGAGGTTAATAAGGGAACACACCGTAGAGCGTCCCAAAAAAGACTGGTCTCTAAAAAGAGCTGGTCTTAATGGATCCGAAGGAGAGCCGGACTTAATTTGCAAGGCCAGTTTATTAAACCCCTCCAGAGGTAACGGGGGGAAAGAGTGCAGGGTGGTGTGACCTTGAGCGCAATCTAGAACCCCCGTCACTGGTCCGATACTAGGGAAGGCCTGGTAAATAACCTGGACCTTCTCCAGAAAAAGGGAGGCCAAAGCCTCACAATGGGAGATGGAACCGGCTGCCAGGGAAGAAGTCCTTTTCGACAAAAGATCTTTAACGGCTTTAAAGATAGTCTTCGACGGGTTCGAACTGCTGCTGAATTCCAAGGCATAGAACGCCGCGCGAGCTCTGCAGATAGCTCGATGGTAGAGCTTGATGGAAGCAACATATGCGGCTTTCTTATCGGCCTCATAAGACTTCCGCCATGCTCTTTCCGCCCGTCTACACGTACCCTTCAAAGCACGTAAGGCACTATCATACCAGGGACTCGACTCTCTAGAGCTCAATTTGCTCAAAGTGATGGGAATCAGAGAGTCCAGCGCCCTGGAGATCCACCTGCAAAACTGATCGTACCCCGTTTCCACGTTGTCCAAAGGGCCTAACGGCTCTTCCTCTAGGATACGATGCAATATTAATTCTCTTGTAAGCAGCTTTCTTTTATTAAAGAGTCTGTTTTGTGATTTTTTTGCTCTTCATAGACAACACTGTTTTATCTAGTGTTTTCATTCTGCTTAGCATCAAAATAAATAGTTTGCACTTCAGAGGATACACTTTATCAACCACACTCTTAATATATTATCTTTGTTTGAGTACTCCTCTTCTCGTCTTAGTGCCCCTCTTTTTTCATACCAAATTCTGTATTACTCTATTTCTAAACATTCTTATTGGTATTTCCTTGAATTGTTTCTGCCTAATTGTCAAATTACGTGCTTTTTATAAAAAAAATTACTTTAAATCGGACTTATTCCTGCTCCGTTACAAATTTGGAGAGGTAAAGTAAATACACAGAAGTGTGTAAGTATATGGGTGAGTTCCCACAATAGTAAACAAAAATACCACATTTCAGTGTGGTTCTATTTTTGTAAATAGTCCAATAAGCTTTGTTATCTTTGTTTGTTAATTTTTTGGTTCACATTTAATTCAATATGTGAATAAAATGTACTTGAAAAGTTATAAATATATCATTTATTTAAGTTACAGGTCTCAAACACACCCATACAGATAATCATTCATGTACTCACACACCGATAGAGTCATTCACACAGCAGCTGACACAACTAGTCAAAAACCTGTACAGTCAAACATGTGGGATTTTACACAGTGAGTAACCATCTCACTCAAATCTTTATAGACTGCTGGTATTATGGTGACTGCAGCTGATGAACGTTCTCCCAATAGTGCTGTAGAGATGAAATATTCTGCTGCACCTAGTATGTTATGCATCATTCAGTTGTGCACCCTTTCATGAATTGTTTTTAAGTGGTTTCTTTTTAAACTTGTTCCTTGTGAATACTTCTTGGCACTGCTGCTGGGTAACTGTATGCTGCAAAATTTTCACTGAACTTATTTAGTTGGAACATTCTTTTCCCCTGAAGGTTTGTAAAATGCTTGCGGACATCATTTTCTTTTGTGCTTGCTGGTGTAAAGATATAGCTGCAAGTGCTTAAAGTGATTGTGCACAAAACTATATTTGTAAATAATTAAATAAGTTGTGGTATGTTTATTTGATTATTTGTAGTGAGTGCAATGCACAGTGTTCCTATATTGCAATGAGATAGTGTTCAGTAATGGAGGGAGGGTGGGTTCTACAATCTTTAGGATTGTTTTTTCTCAACTATACAATAATGACTGCTTAAAAAGTACATTGTTTACAGTGTATGATTAAAGAAGACAAGAACCCGAAAAAAAGTGAAAACTAAAAGCTCATTATTATTATATACCTTTGCAATATGAGAAATGTCAAGTTATTTCTCAGAATTATATCTTTATGCATTGTTGAAATTGTAAGTTACTTTTGTAATTCTACTAATTATAAAACAAATAAATACCTCCGTTGTTTTTAATGCAGGTCAATTGGCACCATCTATTGGGGTAATTTACGTTACTAATTAGTTCTTGTAGTATTGTTCCCTAACTTTAGATTTCGAGAATGTACACCCTAGGACAGATTGCTACATTTACTAACACACCTAGGGGCACATCTGTACAGCAAGTCACACACCTGGATAAGCAGAGACAGAGGTACTCACACACACAGGCTCACACTGATACAGCCACTGACACATATAGAAACACATTTATACAGACACTGACACACCCAACTACACACTGATAAAGTCACTTACACATTCAGCCAAACACTGATGCTTTCAATAACACACCCAGGGACACAGTGACATACCCAGGTCACACCCGGGACTTACCAATGCAGAGATTCACCCACACAGGCATGTATATACACATACACTCAGATTGACAGGGACATTATGGTTAATCTCAGATCACACTTGTACGAAACCAGTGAAATTCAGCAGTTATACTTACAGGGGCTAACCATAACTTGCTCCCCTTAATGCGCTGCTTTTGACCTCACATGTTACATCACTCATTATATGGTCAGTGACATCACTGTTGACATCTCAAATGATATCAATGATGACATCATCCAGAAAAGTAAACTTCAATATGCTTAATAAATTACCATTATTTTTTTTTAAATAAGAAGAAGACACAGGTGAGAGATGTACAGCATACAGCTCACTGTAACCTCATCAAGTACTATATTCACTTATCACCTAAGAGACAGTTCTCAGCGGATAGTCCTGCCTCTTCTGAACAACTACTTTAAAACACTAATGACCAAAGTAAAACATCTACCTGTATAGGCTAGTCTATTGCAAACCACAACAACACCTTTCATGAACCTGGAAAAAGGTTTTAGTGCAAATGTTATATTTACACAAAGCACCATAACATATAACTAGTAGAGAGGACTTAGTGAAACGGCCACTGTGTCAGAAACCAGCAGTAAAATTAATCTTTATCCTGGAGAAGGTTGTGACCAGAGAGTTCAGTCTGTTGTAAATGTGTACTACACTAAGCCATCACCCTAGAGAAAGGTCATAGTTGAAGGAAGTGGCCCAATTAGGGTCACCTGGGTCACTCACGACCACCTCTCACCCTTCCGTACCAAATGAAGCGTCGGTCAAACAGTAGAGAATACAAACCAATAATAGTTTGTTCAAAGTACACTCAAAGCAGAGCCCTGTCTGCCCAGTTGCTATGAGTGCTGCAGATGGGCTGATATCAGCAAGCATAACAATACATAATATACATTTCAAAACCAATGTAAGCTAGGCCCACCATGTCATTTTCCAGAGAGAAAATTACAACGGAGTAAGTGTCGTTTATGAGGCCAGGCACACATTATCTACTATTTAAGGTCACTCTGCCTGTGCCCGCCGCTAGACAAGTGGGAGAAGGCTTACATCTAAAGGAAAGTTATGCGCTAATAAGAACAGTGCATTCAATAGTGTAGCAAAACTCAGCTCCGAAGAAACATAACTTAGAGAAGGCAGTTTCTCTGAAGTTGCAAAAGATTGGTTTTGATCGTGATACAAAATTACGCATGTACACAAAATGGAGTTGCAAATGCTAACCTACATAACACAATGCGAAAGCATGATTTTTATTCCAACAGACTCTCCTTTTAGCATGAGCTAAGTAATTTTGTGTCATAGCAAAATAAGACATAATTCAACAAATCATGAACACATTTTATAGGAGCACTCCATATTTTCAGCTTCAGGAAGGGAAACAGTGAGGTGGGAAGAGGTCTCAAAAATACCCTAATCTATTTACATAAGGTCTCCTATTTCCTTTTGAACACTGGACCAGGACACAGCAAGAATTTAGAACCACAATGAAATAAATCACCTTTTGAAGAATCTCACCACATCGACCAAAAAAAGACCAACTCCAGTTCCCACTCTCCATTCCTTTAAAATTTTCCAAGATGTCTAAAATGTGTTGCGTCATATTCCATTCCATATTGCTGATCCTGGCAACACACTGGTCTCCTACTACTGCGCACACAAACCAGACTCTTAGCTAAGATGAAATCAACAGCATATCTTGTTTGCTCAGAATATATTTGCATACTTTCCAGTTGGGTGGTGATGTCGCGCAAAGCTGCTACTGTGGAGTTGGACAGTATCTGCACTTACATTCGAAATATTCCCTCGCTTTTTCAGTCCTAGGCATTGCAGAACCACCGACGGTAATAATGGAAGAAATAATATACCCAAAGTGTTCCCATTACTGTAATTAATGACTTCCAAATCTGTTACTTCATCACAAAACTCTGCAGTTAATGTTCTCTTTACCCACTTTACATTTGGCTTACTATATTTGCAAAGCACACCCAAAGGGAGCACCTTTCCTAAAGCAACGTCATCTGTACCATTATAAACATTTGGATAAGTACCATTGGACAAGAAATAGATTTGTGGGTGCACATAAAGTGGACCTTGATAATCTACCGGAGCATATCTGGTATTCATTCCAATAGTACTCGGATTCTTCTTTTTCACTAGAGACATCGTATTTTTAAACAATATTAATCCAGAACAATTGACATACAGAAATGCATCAGTACTATTTACTATCGGACAACATGCGGGAAGAAGACAGCTTTTCGAGTAACTGTTAGATCCTGATAATGCCAGCCCACCAGGGTAATATTTTGCTCTTTCATGTACAAGTTATCACAATACGTGTTATTATCACATCCCGGCTACCCCTTACCTCGAGGCTTTCTCTAAAACAAACAAGGGCCAAGGTACCTGTTGTAATCTCCATCTCTCTTTCCCTTGGTACATTCCTTCCCCCCACCCTTCTTCCCCTTTGGAATGTTCCAATAGAGTTTGCTTTAGAATGTTGGGGAACATGTCAGTTCGGAGAGTGGATGACAGAATAAAGACAATCTTACTTACCCTACCTGAGCAAGATTCCTCATTTCAACAGTACCCCATACCAAACTCACCCCTTACCTCTATGAAGTGGGCTGGGTGTGTATACGTATAATTGACAAGCGAGATTGGGTAAGCAGTCCATGGATTTGTAACAGATTCGGTGGGATAACAAGCTGTACCTGCCCCCAAAAATATTTTATGTGTGTCTAAAAATACATTACGCGGGGCTATCCTTTTTGTGCGGATTCGGGAAACAACCTTATTCTCGACACTTGACGGTGTATTCGGATCACGTTCAAAAATCCAGGATACCCCACCCAAAATCAATAGCAGTAAAATCACAAAAATAGTCAATAATATTTCTCTTAGTTGAGCAAAATATACGCGCATGAACAGGGCAAAACACTGCCTGCTCTTCATCAGCAACCAGTCTGCCAAAGGGATGCATAGCAAATGATAAAACAAGGGGGCAAAGTGCCAGCAAGATGAATATACAAGTTCCCAGTGTCCGTCAGAGCCTTACTGGTACAGGCTCCTATTGTCCATCAAAACGTTGGCGCTCTTGAGCACCGGCGGTGAAGCTTGCTCATCCTAAACTCGTGTTCCCACATCAACCAGGATAATGTACCCTCAAGGGAATACTTACGATATATCCTGTCCAATGTTCAAACAGTGCACAAGTCTCACATCACCCTAAACTAACTCCGTTGGTACTATAGGAAAGTATACCCTAACTTACACTGTCCATCCCTAACTAATCTGACTTCTCCTTTAGTGCACTGTTCAGCCGAGGGCGCAAATTGTACCTAGTGACTCCAGACACAGAGAGATCTGTAAAAAGGGGCTCCTGAATCGCCCGTATTTCTGGGGGTAGTGTTGCATTCAGCACTTCATCATTCGTTTAGGTCCAGGTCAGCCTGGCGTCTCTGAAAGGGATAAATTGAGGCACTGTCTCACACTCAGAATTTTCTACTCCATCTTTCTCCCCTGGTCATAGGGCAGAGGCAGAGGCACTTTTTTACAATGGGTGGTATGCTCCGGTCCCTCCCAGCATGGCTCCAAGTTCTTCTGCCGGTGAAGATTTCGAACAAGAACAAAATCTCCTGGCTGCATGTCATGTCCAGGCCCCTCTGGTGTAGCTGACAAGGTTTCCTGGACCTGTTGGTGAATAGATCGCAAATTTTCAGTTAATTGAGCAAGATAGTCAATCAGCAATTGATATACAATATCTGAGAACTGCCGGAGTCGCAGAATGCCCCCAGACATTTGCTGGGCATCCAAATACAACCTTGTATGGTGACAATCCTGTCCTAGAATGTGCTGTTGTTCTAGTCGACAAAAGAGCTAACGGTAATGCATCTGCCCACTGTAACCCTGTTGCCTCCTGAATCTTTGCCAATTTTAGTCTGAGAGTACCATTGTACTTCTCAACCAAACCTGCTGACTACGGATGGTTAGCGGCATGAAACTTCAGCTTTATGTGGATACCATGACAAATTAACGTAATTACCTTGGCATTAAAGTGACTTCCGTTATCAATCTAAATCAAACAGGGCAAACTGAAACGAGGAAAGAACTCCTTCAGGAGCACCTTTGCAGTTGTAACGGCTGTATTGTCCTTAGTGGGACAAGCCTTTCCCCATTTACTAAAAGCACAGACTACCACCAAAACACACTTCAAATTATTGCACCGGTCTAATTCAATATAGTACATCTGAAGGACCTCAAAAGGGAAAGTGGGTGGTGCAAAATTACCAGATGGTATATGGGTACCCTTCCCAGGATTGTGCGTCATGCACACCATGCAGTACTTCACTAAGTGTGCAGCTGTTTTTTTTTAATATTATCATTCTGCCAAACAGGGTTTAACAGCTTGCAAATACCCTTAGTACTAATGTGGGCTGGGCCAAGGGCCATTGTAACTACAGGGAGAACATATGTGTCTGGCAACATCCATCTCTGCTTCCCTGACTTGTCAATCCAACATCCCTCATCTTTCAATTTTGCTGTACTTTCTTACCACTTTGCTAATTCCTCTATTATGGCCTCACTTTTTATATCTTTCACGTGAGACAACGTTTACATCATGGGTTTTACACCAGGTGCAACACAACGTGGTCGTTACAACAACAACGTTGTTACAACGCAGTGCCATTACTACGCAAGTTGTTACAACGACTTGCGCTGGATGGCGCTCTAGGATAAGGAATAGTATGATTTACTATTCTAACACTTTCTCTAGTGTTGCACACACTGGAGTTAGAATAGTATATCATTCTATTCCTAAGTCCAGCATGCAATCTAGCGCAAGTCGTTTCAATGACTTGCAGTGTAATGGCAGTGGGTTGTGACAACGCGGTCGTTGTAACAACCACATTGTGAATGCATCGCGGAGTAAAATCCGCGATGTAAAGAGACATATTCTTCTTTCACATTCTCAAGTGTGTCCTCAAACTTGGTAACTTCAGACACCCACCTAGCAGGACCTGCTACAAACATTCTGTTAAATTTTAGGCTAAGCTTTTTCCTTAGCTGTCTGATCAGCAAAAGCATTTCCTCTACCTATATCATCAGTGACTTTCCGATGGGCACTACACTTTACTATAGCAAATTTTGTGTGGACTGTCAAAGCTGACAAAAGCCTCAATATGAGGTGCCCCTGCTGAATCTTGATGCCATGTGAAGTAAGAAACCCTCTCTCAGCCCAGAGTCACCCAACGATATGTGCGACTCCAAAGGTGTATTGGCTGTCAGTATAAATATTGACAATGAATCCCTCACCCAATTTGCAACCTCACATTAAGGCAACAAGCTCAGCAGCTTGGGCCCATTGATAAGGAACTTGTGGTGTCTCAACTACTGTACACAGCATGGTGATAGCATACACAGCAGTTGTAGTGCCATCTGGTAATTTAAAACAAGAACTAACAAAATATAGTTCCCCTTGTGGGTCAGAGAAGGGAACATCAGTCAAGTCTACCCGTCCTTTCGTCTCTTCCCCCGTCCGGAAGATACAGTCATGTTTATCAATCTCATCACTCTCAGAAGGGGGGGCAGTAGCGTGGATGGATTCAGAGTGGCACGTCTTTTGATCGTGATATGTTTGGCAAACAATGTTAATTCATAACCAGCCAAACTTGCACTGATGAGGTGCTTTGTGTTTGTCTTGTTCAAAAGTTTATCCAGAGCCTGGGGTACCATAACTGTGAGGTCAGTATCAAGTACGAGTTTAGCCGATTGTCTTTTTGAGATGGACACAGCCACGACCACACTTAAACAGCTCAGAAGGGCTTGTGCAACAGGGTCAAGAACAGCAGAGAAATAGGTACACGGTCGTTGCTTATCTCCAAATTTTTGTGTTAAAACAGAAAGTGTGCAACGAGCCATCTTGTGGATGAACAACAGAAACAACTTGCTATACTCAGGGGTGCCGAGTACTGGAACTAAACAAAGTGCAGTTTTCAATTGCTCAAAAGACTGCTGACATTCAGGCATCCAAGGCAGTGACTCAAGCACATATTTAGTGGTTAGTGCAAGCAAGGGTTTGATTAGTAAGGAGTAGTTATGTATTCACTGCCAACAGTAGGAAGTGTAACATATGAAAGCATGCACATCTTTCTGAGTCTGTGTGATGGGCATTTTAACAATGGTACTGATGCGCTCAGGGGTCAATCTCCTACCCTCCTTCAACAGTAGCTAACCTAAGTAGACAATACTGAAATTTAGAAAGAGGAACTTTATGTCCATGTTCAGCTAAATGTAGCAACAACTTGACTGTACTGTCTTTACAACCTTGTTCAGTATCGGAAGCGATAAGGAGGTCATCAACGTACTGCACCAATACATTACCTGGGGAAGCGACAGGGAATATAACTGACCTTTTAGTGCCTGGCTATAAACCCTCTGACTCTCTGTATAGCCCTGAGGAGCTCGACAGAACCTAAAGCTTCTGCCAGCTAGTGTAAACCCGAACAAGTACCTGATACACAGATGAATAGGAATACTAAAGAAAGCATTTTTCAAATCAATGACAGAGAAGAAATTAGCAGTAGAAGGAATCATTGTCAAAAGAGTGGTGATGTCAGGGACCACTGGAAACTGGGAAACCCCTATTTTATTAACTTTGCGCAGATCAATAACAAAATGATAAACATCTTCATGGTCATCAAGAGAACTTGAGGAGGTCCATTTAAGAATTGGAAGAATAGGGTTGTTACATATATTAGCAGTCCTCTCCTCAACCACACCTTTCTTTATTAAATCCTGTATAATTTATAATAAGGCTTGCTCTCCAGCCTGTGGTATTTCATACTGAGAGATATGAGGCAAAATAGCACCATCCTTAACCTGTATCGAAACTGGTGGTATCTGCAGCAGTCCCACATCTGTGTCGCCTATCACCCAAAGAGTGGGTTTCATATTTGCAAATTCAGCAGGAAGAGGGGCATCATTGGACAAACACGGTTAGCGCGCACTACATACGGACCCATTGTCATATAGACACCTGCCAGAGAACAGTAAATTGTAGCATGCAATTTCTTCAATAAATCCAAATCCATCAAATTTTTGCTACACTTACATGTCAGCAAGAATGGCGAATCCACATTGAAAGGACCAATGGCCAACGCAAATCGGGCTTTTAACCGGTATTCCAGAAAAACGTACCAAAACATTATTATGGCTGATAGAGCCACCGTCGGGACAATTTTTTGAGAAACAGAGCTTTTCATCACACCTGTGTCCACCAAAGATTCCTTAGTCGAACCTTGCTGTACAGCTGTTGTACAAGGACCATGCTGGTCTACAGGTATCGGAACTGGTCCCCCATTATGTCCCTGACTGTCCCAGCTATAATACATCCCTGTCACTTCTGCCATATCATAATCATCATGATAGTACTGTCCATCCCGAATGTCATCAAAATTATTAGTATCAGAACGACCCTTTGAGGCTGCAGCATTTTGAGCCCTATCAGCCCCACCAGCTCCATGACCTCATCCACGAGAGCCTCATCCTCTGGGGACCGCCAACTTCTGCAAAAGCACAGGACACTCACTACGCCGATGTCCCTCCTCCTTACAGTACGCACACTGATTCAGCCCCAACGGCTTAGTATTCGGGTGCCTACTAGTGCATGGAAGCTGTCGGGCAGGACCACCATGCCCTTCACCATTCCCGTATAAGCCTGCTGCAACAACACCTTCGTCTTTAAATCTTCATGCCTTTTTCTATGTCCTCTCCTTTTCCTCATTATGCCTATGTTCATAACACTGTGCCATATTCAAAATAACAGAGGGGGAAGAGGTGGACATGGTACTTTCAGAAACCTGCAATCGAGTCACAATTTCATGAAGCAAATGAGAAACAAATCTATTAACAAACAACTGAACACCTCCCTCAATAGACAAATACTGCCCACTGTAATCCAAAAATGTACCATCAAACCGAGTGAAAAAATCAGACACATTCTCATCTTTCTTTTGTTGATAAGCCAACAATTTATCCCAATCTACCTTTCTAGGAGGAATAAGGGAATGCATACAGGTAATAATGTGGCCTGGCAATGCCAACATTTCCGCTCTGGCTCATCACCTGGCTTTCTTTCCCGGTCCCATGCTTTAATTTGATCCCAGGTACCTCCCAAGTCCACAACATGATCTTGCGTGTGCACCTGCCTCCAAATATCAACCGGAACCAGTAAACCAAAAAAACATTTCAATATCAGCAAGAGTCATTACAGTGGAAGAGGCAGCTTCAGTCAATTCTTTATAATATGCAGTAGGATTTTTCCTAGGATCAGGCAAATGGGTCTTAAGAGACAAAACTTTACTTCTTTTCTAAGGGGTATAAACCCATTGCTCCTGAAACTTGGCCACCACTGCTGCTTGAGTAAGATTACCATGGTCATCTTTTATTTCTGGCAATTCTGGATGATATATGGGATGAACCTCTCTCAATGGAAACTGAGACACCGACCTGGGACTTTTCTCGTGTAGTCTTCCCCAATCAGCTATTTTTGTGTGACATTAGCAAAAACTTGTTCTGCCCCCAATTCACTAATATTCATTCGATCTCTTATGTCATATAAAATGTGAGGTGCTTATGCTTCAAAGCACTGTTGCCAAAGACCAATTAAGGTTGCACACATATATTTAAGTGCATGCAGTTGTATGAAGGGCTCAAAATCTCTCATAGTCGCCCAGACATCCTCTACACTATAAATAGGATCACGGATCCACTGGGCAGCCAGATTGGCTATTACCTGTTTCCCACCATCTCCCACATCAGATCGTAGTAACAGTCCCATTCGTTCCATACATTTTGTCCATTCCCTAGACTCAAATCCACGTACCGGCGTCCCACTACTTACTAATGTCAGAGGATGAAAAACCATAGTGGGGGAAGCAACAGAAGTAACAGGCACTATTGTTGCTAATTGTTGTGTTGCAGGAGCAAGAGCTGGCGAAAGGGACGCTGAGACAATAGGTGTGACAGGGGTACTAACAGTTGCAGTTGCCACAGAGAGCAAAGAAACAGAAGCAAGTGGAGGAACCAAACCATAGTCGTTGAAATAACAACAGTAGATACAGTAACAGAGTCATTGGAAACTACTGTAACAGCCGGCTGCGAGGGCATGGGAACAGTGGGATATATTCTTTGTGGAGCATATGGAAGCAGGGTCGAGTGTCTAATAATTCTTCCACAAAAGTGTCATCTTCTTCCAGAGCCACATACAATTTAACAATGTATAATTGAAACCTCCTATCTTCACATTCAACCATCTTTTCCTGTTTTTCCCTGTCGTATGCTACAGCCTTCTGAGTCAATGTCTGCATTTTTCCTTGACGGGCTTCTTTTCTGCCTTCAATCACCTCTGCCTAGCTGCTTTCTGCCATGTTCTGAGGGAATCAAACATAGACTGGGATGTATGACGTTACAATGCAGGCTATTACAACGCCTGCCTTTACAACGCGGTTTTTACATCGCATACCATTACAACGCATAGCGCTTTTGGGTGTTGGATAGTGAATAGTTTAATTTACTATTCCAACTCCAGTCCCCGTGGACACTAGGGAAGGTTATTGGATAGTAAATTAACCTATTCCCTATCCTAGAGCGCCCCCAGCGCAATGCATTGTAATAGTTTGCGTTGTAATGACCGCGTTGTAATGGTAGTGCGTTGTAAAAGTTTCGTTGTAAGTGATGTTTACCATAGACTGCCTACTTTGTCTCTTAAACAGCTGTTCTTGTAAATACTCAATCTTTTTTCATCAAAAGTGCCCATCAACGGCCACTGCAACTCAGTATTATCCATCATATATTTGTGCCATAATGTACTAAACATAATAGGGCCAAGACCATGCTTCACATACATATCAAAATTCAGAGTGCCTTCTGGAGGCACCTGCTGAGCTTCCTCCAATCGAGCATCAGCAGAACAACAGTGACAGCACAAGGAAAACAGCTTACTGAAGCTAGTGGACTATTTATGCCTAGCAAAACAATTGCAAATGCTCTAATTCGAAAGACGGCCCTCAGACCGTACCAAATACAAACCAACATGGCACCATATCCACAAAGAACCAAAACAAACTCACCTGATATACGCAGGTGAAACAAATGTATTCTCCACTGCCAACTCTTCAGACCAATTGGTCAAATCCAAAGGTTTTGCCGTTCAGGACTCTAGTCAGGATGACCACTATGCAAGGCACCGTCCGGAGGGACAGAAGGGGCAGCTGCGAGTACCAGGAACTCTTCGTGCAGGGATCCCTGATGTATCCGTCTGACCCAACAATGGCCTGGATCTCCCCCTCCCTGTCCGTGGAAGGGGATGGGTCACTCATAAGAAGGAGTCCCTGTTCAGGTGCCAACAGAAGGAAGTGGGCCGATTAGGTTCACCCGGGTCACTCACGACCACCTCTCAGCCTTCCGTACCAAATGAAGAGTTGATCAGACAGTAGAGAATACAAACCAATAATAGTTTATTAAAAGTACGCTCAGAGCGGAGCCCTGTCTGCCCAGTCGCTAGGAGTGCTGCAGAGTGACTAACATCAGCAAGCATAATGATACATTATGTACATTTCTAAACCAATGTAAACATGCCCACCAAGGAATTTTCCAGAGAGATGCAGCTGGACAGTAAATTACAAAGGAGTACGTTTTGATTCTGAGGCCAGGCACACATTATCTACTATTCAAGGTCACTCTGCCTGTGCCCACCACTACACAAGTGGGAGAAGGCTTACATCTAAAGGAAAGGTATGATCTAATAAGAACAGTGCACTCATTAGTGTAGAAAAAAACTCAGCTCCGAAAAAACATAACTTAGAGAAGGCCGTTTCTCGGATGTGGCAAAGGATTGGTTTAGATCGTGATATAAAATGGCACCTGTACACAAAATGGGACTGCGAATGCTGACTTATGTAAAGCAATGCGAAAGCATGATTTTTATTCCAACATAGTGAACTGATGCTTAATCGCAATCTAGTACTACTGTCATTAAGCACAAAGGAGAAAGATCTAAGGAAACTGGTCAATATGTCATAGAACAGAACTAAATTCAGCCATCAATGTAGAGTGAAATCTCAGTCTCAGTGCCATACGTATACATCAGCAGGGGACCTGTGTCACTGTAGAGGCTAGTTCACTGATAAATAGTACACCTGCTTTAAAAATGGGATTATAGATAAGATGACACATGTTAGAAATAGTATCACTCATTAGTAGGACAGAATTTAACTTATTCAGTAGCTTAGCATTTATCTTTAAGTCTCAGAATCTTTTATAAACACTTACACTCACTGGATGATGTTATGAGTGATGTCATTTGAGATGGTATAAGTGATGTCATGAATGATGTCATTGACCATATCATCAGTGATGTAATATATGAGGTCATAGGTAGTGCATTGCAGGGGTGTTTGTTACAGTTAGCTCAGGTTACTATAACTGCTGAACTAATGTGGATTAGTGTGTGTAAAATCTGAGCATAACTATAATGTCCATGTAAGCTTTGTTTTTTCACAGAATTTCTAGTTTTTTTCTTATTCTATTTCCTAACTATAATGTCCCTGTAATCTTATTTCTTTCAGTGAATATAGATGGATAGATAGATAGATAGATAGATAGATAGATAGATAGATAGATAGATAGATAGATAGATAGATAGATAGATAGATAGATAGATAGATAGATAGATAGATAGATAGATAGATAGATAGATAGATAGATAGATAAACAAAAGTTACAAGGACATTATAATTCATTTATAATTTATTTATTTTATTTCTAAACCACAAAAAATATCTTCAAAGGAATATCAGGGCGCTGAGTTGTTGCCTAACCTAGCCACTGAGCGATTACATTAAACATGATACATGTGCTAACATCCATTAGCCTGGAATGAGACAAGTTTTCAATTTCTTTCTAAACCTGATATAGTTCTCAATGAGTCAAATCTCCAAAGTCAGTGAATTTCATTGGGCAACAGCCAAATATGAAAAGGATTGGTCCCTGGTTCTCACTCCCCTTATTCGTTTAATTTTAGCTAGGGCCGTAATATGAGATCTCAAGTCCCGGATGAGTTGATAAAAATCTAATCTGGCTTGTAATATCCCAGGGCCTTCATTGTGCAAACCTTTATATGCATAGCATAATGGTTTAAAATGTGCCCGCTTTTGCATAGGCAGCCAGTGCAAAGAGGCTGGGTCGGCTGATGTGGAACCAAACCTGTCCATGTTGCAGATTAACCTGGCTGCTGCATTTTGATTCACCTGCAATCTTGTGACGAGGTAATCAGCCATTCCAGCAAATAATGCAATGCCTTTGTCCAATATACTCGTGATTAGGGTCTGGGCTATGGTTTTTCACCAAGCTATTAGAATCAATTTAAAGGTTGCTCTCAACAGCTTAAGAGTGCCAAAGCATTTACTGCAAGTAGCTCTGACGTACTCTTGCATGGAAAGTTGGTCATCAATGAATGAATTGTTTGCTGATTTTTTGGGCCTGGACTTCTCTCCTTGTATCTCAGGCCACCAGGAGTCATCCCATATCTGATACGCCCCTCTGAACAGAAGGGTCTCTGTTTTCTTTGGATTGAGCTATAAACAATGCTTCGTCGTCCAATCTGCTACTTAAATTAGGCAACTCCGTAAATTACCAGTGAGTCTCATTGTGATCCTCCCCCAGTGATATCAGTAACTGAGTATCATCTGCAGAAGACGTAGCCTCAAAACCCCAATTCCTGATAATTTGAGCCAATGGGGCTACATATTAAAAAGAGTAGGGTTCAATGAGGAGCCTTGTGAAACTCCACACTTAGACATACAAGAGTGGGATCTTACAAGCTCCCAGCTGCACTCTCTGTATCCTATTCAATAAAAAGGTGCTTACCACCTGAGAGCATGAGAATGTAAGCCCATCTCATGAAGTCTGCCTATCAGCAATCTACGATGGACAGTAGCAAATGCTGCTGACAGGTCCAGTAGGATCAGGGCTGCTGCCCTGATCAACTACTGACCTGATATCAACTAATATCACTAACAGCATGGATTCAGTACTGTTGTTTGCTCAGAAACCTGTCTGAAAAGGGTCCAGCACATTATAAGTCTCACGCAAATGGTCAATTGTATATTCACAAATTGCTCACATGTTTTGGACATGAAGGGAAGAAGAGATATTGGTCGGTAATTGGAGAGGATTGACACATCCATGCTATTCTTTTTTGCCAGAGATAAGAGTATCACTTCCTTCCACCACTTTAGTTAGGAACTAGAATATAAAAAACTGTAAAAATTCACACAAGAAAGTCAAAGGTTACAGGGACGTTTTAGTTGGGTTCAGATTTTATAGACACAAGCTATAGAATGTTCAGCAGATATAGTTATACTTATCTCAAGAAACTATAATTTGTGCCCTAAGGTAACCAAAGCTTGTGCCCCCAGCATGCGGTTTTCTCATCAATACTTTTATTGGAACTGTTACAGTGATTTTATCAAAGATGTCATAGAAGATGTCATGACTGATGTGGGATAATTAGCAATGTATGGTGAGGGCACAAGTTATAGTTACCTTAGGGCATAACTTATAGCCATGTGCAACCCCCTGCCCATTATATAATAATTAAGTCTCCCCGGGAATTTGGTCCACCCGAGGGACTAGCAAAAACAAGAGCAGAAAACCATATTTTTTTCTAATTTTCCCACAGATCCATGGATCACACATGGATTCGCTGAAAAGTTTTTTTAAAACAATTTGGCCACTGCGTGGTTCTTGTGTAGGGTGACCAGGCATCCCCGTTTTGCCAGGACGGTCCCTGTTTTTAGCCTGCTGTCCCAGCAAATTTCAAGAAATTTAGATCATGTGCCCGTTTTTGGAGAGGGTCGACTGAAAACGGTGGGAGGTGTTTTTTATGTTTTACAAAGCAGGGGCAATTAGCAGTTATTTCAAGAAAGCAATTTAATTAACAGGCAAGCTACTGGGCTTAAAAATTGCTTTTTATGTATGTTCTTACTGCCTGGTCTGTAATTCTCTGCTGGGGAGCGCTTCGTCGCTTGAAGTAAAATTGTCGTCCTTCTTCTATTTTTGTGAAATGTCCCGGTTTTTGGCTTTAAAATTCTGGTCACCCTATTCTTGTGGGACCTCACCACCTGGCTTAGGATGTCAGGGTATTCCTACTCTGCACTCTCCTGTTTTCTTTTTCCTTTTTTGGGGGACTTGGGCTGAGTCCCAAGTCCCAAGGTGGCTGCCATCATTAACTGGCTGCATGGCATAGTGCTTCTTCAAACGCTGATTTGTGGACTGTGCCCAAACCAGGAAATGATAGTAATCCACTCACCGTTGTTGCTACTCTACAGGGTACCCTGACACAGTACTTGCCTCGTCCCTGGGGCATCTCTTAACCTGATTGCACCACCCGGGTCCCTGGCCCTCCATGTAATGCATCTAACAGAGGGCATGTCCCTTTGAAAAGTAAGCATCTCACTGCTCTCCCTAGGAGGTTTTGACAGTGGCGCTCCAGTTCCCTCTTTTAAGCTACCATCTTTCATCTAGATAGTCTTCCCAATCTGGTGAGATGTTTGGATGACATTTGTTCTGCAAAGCTGTGTAGAGGCCATAAAGCACAAGGCCGAAATATGTCAACCTATATCACCCAGAATCAAAAACTAACAAGAAGAAGAAACACTGAAATCAAATGTTTTCATAGACCAATGCTATAGTTGTAGTGTCATGCAATTTAGTTGTGCACCATATTAGTAGGTCTATTGCAATTAGGTGCAAATGCGTGGAGACTGTTATTTTTTTTCACCATCAACAAGGGTCCATTGTTTGTCACTGTGGTTACAATGTCTACTTAAATACTAATTGTTTTCCTTAACATTTGTGTTGATATATAGTAACAGTACAATTGGAGTGGCCCCAGTGGAAGAGCAATAGGAACCTATTCACATTGGAAACAGTTTAAAATAAAATAAACAATGGTACTTTGGAAAGTAATTAGTGCAATGCTATTTAATCACACTGAACAAGGGTAAGTACTGGCGCATCAATCAGTAATTCCAAAACAAATGCCAAATATTGTGCACAAGTGCCCCACAGCGTTGGAGAAATGAAAGGGGAGGTAGAGGTGCATCAAGTGAGGTTCGTAAAAGTAAATAAAAAGGTAGTGACATTGTCATAGTTTCGAAAGTCAATACAATGCAAAAAGATTATGTAAGCCAAAAAGAATAATGATCTGTTTTACAATGCCATAACAAAACAGATAACACAGTTGTAAATCACTGTTGATAGTGGTTGGCATAGGATGACAACACAGTCGACGTTTCGACCCCAAAAAGAGTGTAGGCAGATACAATCCTTATGCCTGGGTCTTCCTCAGGACTAAAGGGAAGGGGCACCGGGGAAAAATTAGAAACATTGCTAAATCTTCAGCTCTTCACACAGTGCCAAAGAGTATATTCAGATGGATGGGAATCCAATGTTCGGAAAACTTCTATGTAGTGAACAATATCAGCAATGGCATAGTAGCCCGCAACTCATGTACTCCTTGTTTTACGATTCAGATAAGTGCAGAAAAAAGCAAGAGAGGTACAGAAGGAAGCAAGAGAAGTGGAGAAAGAAGCAAGAGAGTATAGAAAGAAGCAAGAGAGGTGTAGAAAGAGGAAAGAGTACAGAAAGAGTAAGAACTGTGCAGAAAGAGGCAGGAGAAATGTATTAAGAGGCAAGAGAAGTGCAGAAAGAGGCGAATCGGGAAATGAGGAGCACATGAGTGAACAATGGATTCCCAGTTATCTGAATTGTACAAAGGTCCATATGAATATACTCTTTGTCACTGTGTGAAGCCCTGAAGAAGTCTCTTTGGGAGACGAAATGCGTTAGCTATGATCTTATGCCTTTGTGAAAATATGAAATAAAGAGAAATCCTTTTAAGAAACACACATCTGGGACTTGATATCTTTCTGTGTGCTCGCTGTCTCTTGAACAAAGATGTTGAATTTTTATGATTTGTTTATAGTGCTGAACCCTTTTGAGTCAAAAGTTAAGTCAGCATGTTTATTGTTTGGCACAAATTATGATTTGTTTTGGGGTTTTTTTTAAATAAAAGAGGAAAGCATAAACAGGTTGTATGGTGTTCTGCTGTTGTAGACTTTTATTGAAATTAGTGGTATTGGTAAATTAAGTGTCTCTAAAGGAAGATATGGCACTATGCCAATTTATTTAAGTCTACAGTATTGATGTATTGATACCTAATGGTGGTTTAAAAGAGAATTTAAGAGTATTAAGAGCATAGGAATAATTATATATATTGTTTTAGAACTTTGTGCAGTTAATGAATCATGGAATGAAAACTTGGCCTGGCCGAAATATTTATTATGCTGCAGTAATCAGAGTAATTTTGGCAATTTTGTGTTTCTCTTTTGACCCGAATTAACTGGAAAGAATGTGATTATGCCCATTCGCATAGTTATCAATAGTTTAGGAGCACAGTAAAAACTAACTTAGAAAGCACAAGTGGCTGCTATTGTTAGTGTTCTGTTGCATTTAGTGCATTTTTCTATGCACAAAATGCATCCTTGGTCCATTTTGGACATGTAGGTTCATTTAGACTACGAAAGTAGCGCTAAATGCTGGGTTTTACATAATTATGATTCAGCAAATTATGCGAATCACATGAACCCCTAATGAAAACATGTTACTGATATTTGCCAATTACTGGGAATTGGGAGGTAGCCATAATTAGATTGCACTCTCTCTTCTCTGCAATAGGAAGTGTGATTTGAGGTTCAGGGCGTCATTTATATGAAGCTCCTTTGTACCAGAGAAATGTGGGTAGAAAATGTAAAAAATGTAGAGTATATTTTCTTAAAGTAATTAACACTGTACATATGATGGGCTCTGAATGGGAAACGTTGCTATAGGTTGGTGCGTTACAAATCGAAACATGACAAGGGTAACAAGCATACAGGGTTGTTGAATACTTGAAAATAATGCATGAGGATTTTTTTTATTTTTACTATTGGGGAAATGTAAACACATGATAGCCTACTGGGTGTGTGATTCACTTAATAGTTATATGGAATATTATACCTGGATGCTTACAATGACTCTGGGTTATTAAGTAAGGAAGTAATACATTGATGGCATTATTATTAAAACATAAAATAATTAATAGAGATTGTGATATGTGTGCGTTAAGACGCCTTGGAATAATGTTTTATCAATTTTGAACCAAATTGTGGAAATACTAGAAGTTTTAAATTCTGTAGAATGTATTTTTGTATAAAAAGAATACATGCTTGATCCTAACTGAAGTAACAATGACGTTTGAAGGATTATTTGATCTCAATATGTCATCATCATATAAATCTTTATCTCGGTCCATGGACCATAAAAGAACAATAAAAAAACACAGTGATATAAAAACGGAATAAAAATGCTAAAAACCCAATAAAACTCAAAGAAAATTAATACAATACATGTATAAAAAGTCAGTCAGCATTCAGTTCATTTTTCAGTTTCCAAAAACCTTAGGCACCCAGCAAATGGAGTTTAAAAAGCATGTTACAGCATATATAATTGGCATCTGGGTATTATGTTTCAGAAGTCTAAATGCTTCTTCAAAGCGCCTTGTACCTAGGTTCTTACAAAATTGAATCAACCATCTTTGCCGTACTTTATTATACCCAGGACTAAAGAAAAACACATGTAGTTCAGTCCCCTCTAGCCTACTGCATGCAGGGCACCGCAGGACAGAGCTGCCAGTCCATTTATTAGTACATGCACAAAGTGGAAGCAAGCCATGCCTGAACTGTAGATAGAGTTTCCTGGCTAATGCTGGTTTTATCTCATCTAGACAAGGCTCCAAATGATAGGTGTCCTTAATTTTTAGGACTTTGTCTGTTAAAAGGGCCAGTGGGTGAGTTTTCACAGAGTTGTTCAAATTTTCCGTCCCTAAAACTGCGAACCAATTGTTTGCAAGATATTCTTGAGCAGGCTACCCCCAGATATCCCCACAGACTCTCCCTGCCTAAATTTTGAAGACCTGACTTGATATATTCAAACCATGCCCACTTTACCAGGGAACCCCAGGACCTCCCTTAGCTCCATCCTATACTCAGACAATTCAGGTGTTTCCCATAATCTACGCCAAAATTTTAGGGGTCTAAAACCAATTTCCTCTGCGATTGGTCATACCCCTATGTCAAAGCGCAGGAGAGTGAGTGGAGAACTCACTGGTAGGTCAAAAAGCTGTCTAAAATGTTGTTCTCAACATTAGCAATAGTTTGTGGTGCGCGATGCCACCAGAGTTCAGCCCCATACAAAGCAGCACCCCTGAGTTGGGTTTTTAGATATCTAAGGCTGGTGTACAGGCTTATGAAAGAGTTCATATAATGTCTGGCCAGTCCACCTACGGTCTGGGCAGGTTTGAGACTTATCTTATTCATTTGTGGCCCCCAGTCCATTTTTTCTGTTAGGATGAGTCCTAGATAATCAAAGATAGGCACCCTTTCTAATTGGATGCCAGTCATGCATGGGTTGGGTTGGGTTGTGCTAACGGGGTTGAAGACCATATATTTGGTTTTCTTTATGTTAATCTCCAACCCCTGCTACTACAAACTCTCCAAAACTGTCAAGGATTCTCTAGATACTCATTAGTGTCTTTGAGAGCAAAAGGGTGCCATCTGCAAACATCAGTGCCGGCACTATCTTGTGCGCGAGCTTGGTAGCGTCAATATCTTTGAGCCTGCTCAAAGCACCGACCAAACCATTGATATAAATACAGAACTAGGTACGGTCAAGGATACAACCCTGTCTTACTTCTCTGTTGATTGGGATAAGTGAGGTAAGTTCCCTGTGCTTCCCATATCTAATTTTGGTGAAATTGTCTATGTGGCATCTCCTTAACATATTCAAAAGATAGCAGAGGTCTCCAAGGTCACTTAATACTACCTAAAGTGCATTCCTAAGCACCAAATCAAAGGCACTTTTTAGATCCACAAAAAACACATAAAGGCTTCCTCCCTCCAGATGCACCATTTTCCAATAGAGGAGCTGGAGACTAAATATTTGGTGGATAGCGGTTGTTTTTCCCCAAAACCAGCCTGCAGTGTACTCATCACGTTGTGTTCATCCAACCATGCCTGTAGGCGGCACAGCAAGATTTGCGCAAAGATGTTTTGGGTAACATCAATCATGCTAATTGGCCTATAATTAGTGGGTAATAAAGGGGACCCTTTTTTATACACAGGAAAAATCCAACCCAGGTTGCAGGGAGTGCCATCCCTTCTAGTATGCATTAAAAAACACCCAAAGGTAAGGCCCCCAAACATTAGGCTCGGCAGGGAGGAGATCCCCAGGTATCTTGTCCAATCCTGGAGCTTTACTGGGGGCTATTTGACTTATGGCACTAATAATCTTGGGTAATATCAACTTAGGGTTCGTCGCATAAGAGTGTAATAGTGGCTGGGTTGCTACGGTCAAAAAGCTGGCCTCAGCCTCTAACGGGGAGTAGAGGGCCTGAAAGTACTCTCTCTTGCTGTCGGCTGCTATGTTGGGCTATCTACGGCTGGCTTGCCATGATTTCCACCTGTGCTAACAATGTTCCAGAAGGCTTTCATATCCTTGGCATCTAGGACCTGTTTCAGGGATGCCTGTTGATCGATTTCCCACTGTCATCAAATCAAGATCGCTTTGCTTATACCCTCTCCCCCTGAGTATCTACAGGCCAGAACATGTCCACCAAGATAACTGCCAATGCCTCATGCATTTTAGCAACATCTGTTACCAATGAGGCACTACCATCTACAGAAGAAAGTTTTTATAGTTTCAGGAGAATGGGTATAATAGATTGATAAAGGGGAAGCCAGTCGTTCTGGCGACTTTTTGATCCATGACCATCTGATTTTCCTCCTGTCAATGGTAAGAGTTACTCTGTCATATGCTGGTATATTGGAGTCAAGACTAATTCCAGTGGCAGGCAACTGCAGCTCCAGGATGAAGGCATTGTGGCCATTATCTTGTCGAGACAAGACAGTGAAATCAATAACCTTGTCCCATATCCTGGTTTCCACCATGGTGTAATCTAGGACTGAAGAATGGCCAGTCCTATTAAAGGTATAGTTCCTGGGAGAATCAGATTTAGTTCGGCCATTTCAGGCTCTCGGCGAATGATTTAAGGTGATTGACTTGATCTGAAGGGCCAGAGGTGTCCATGCATTGAGTGTAGAAATATTCAGCTCAGGAATGGCCCAGAACTCATCTTCATCAGAGGGTAGTGTGCGGTTGGAATCATTCATGGGCTCAAATTGACAGGTAATGTCACCCCCTATGACCACCCAGACATTTTTGGAAGCCTGTGAATAAAACAATCTAGTTGGTCTAGGGTCAAAGATTCTTGGCTGGTCTTCACAGGCCTAGAATAAACATTAACCAGTGCTATTTTAAGGTTGAGAGGAGAGGGTATCAAAACACAGATGATGTCATCAGAAATGGACTTCAATTGTATGGTCATAAAACCCAAATGAGAGCCTGCCCAGGTACATAGCCCCCCAGAAGGCCTACAAACGCCACGAGAAGAGGCAGCATATCAATGTGCCATAAATCCCATACATGTCACCTCCTATATTGCCCATGTATCTGGAAACATACAAATGTCAGATGCATCTACAAAATCCCCCCCCCAGTTGGAACAACTCAGTTTGCTTTTAAGACCCACACTTTCCAGGACAAAATCTTCAGCTTGTTCTTGCCAGGTTGGCCAGATAAAATGCCAGCCTGGGTATTAGGTTTTGACAATAATACACTCTCTATCCACTCGCTGTAGTCGATTTCAAAACTAGTGTTCTCTTGGGTTCCTACAAAACTGGTCTGTTCACGTGGGTTTGTAGGACTAAAAATAGTCTTCCTCTTGTGGCATAATGTTTGTTTTAGAACTTTTGGTTTCTAATTAACCTGGCAAGTTAGTGTGGGTGCCAGTGAGGATGGAAGCACATTCAAAAGCTTGAGCTTAGTGAGTGTGCTTAAGGTCATCTCCCTTTCAGTTAACGCATCTCTGTCCCTGTCTTTTGAGGTCTTTCTCATTTAAACCGTCTTAAATTCCAACCCTATCCCATGTTGGACACCCATTTTATACTCCAAACTTGACCAAGTGTCACTCTCCAGTACATCCCTTTGACGGGTAGTCACCTCGTCATGGTTTGTTTTTAATACAAGTCAATGGACCTCATCCAGGGCCCCAAATCTGTTTGCCACAGGTAGGTTGAATACAAGAGATCTCGGTTATTGGTTCCTCTGACACAGTAAAGATCTGCTTTGGTGCCACCCGTACTGCATTGAACTTTTGCCAACCCTTGTTTTGGCCATAGAGCTTGGGGTATAAAAGTAAGTAAGCGGGAGCAATATTATTGCTGTGTCTACATCCTGGGCAAAATGATTAATCTGCAAGAGGGTTGTACAAGCTTTGGGCTTTTAAAATTAATTACACAGTCCCCATGTAGATCTTTTGGCATGTTGCCCACTCAATTAACTCTACGGGTCATAAGAATTTCACCCGCATGAGAGTAGGAAAAGTGGCGATGCCTTAACAGCCAAAACAAACATTTATTTTTTAGCTCAAACTGAGTTTCCTTCTCGGCATCTTTGGCTCAAGGTGTGCCTGCAAGTACAATTACATAGGGGTGTGAGGCAGCAGGGAGGTTTATTGATGGTAGATCGTCTCCTTGTTCCAAACCCCTACTCATGTTCCCAATCACCCATTTCATATTTCCTGGGATCCAACTGTGTCCATGTTATTCTTCCAAATACACTTGGATTGTGGCACCCTCTCCCCCTGCTTGTGTCCAGAGTCTGTTCTATCCTTAACTGAGAACCGCGTCGATTTTTCTTCTTGGAGTTTATTTTGTTTTTCCAAATCCGTTGCCACACCATTGTCTGTAGTAGTAGAAGAGTTGATGTGCAGGCTCTGGGCAGAGCTGGCCTTTCGAGGGTATTTCCATCCCTGTTGTCCCACACATTAGCCAGCTTGTCAAGTCGGGCTACCAAGGGGACATGTTTGTCTCTCATGATGATTTTAATCTGGGTCATTAAGTCCTCCATCAGGGTAGCCACTCAAGGCGGAAAGGCCTTGTCCTGTTATGGGCTTAGGACAATATCCAAGGCCTGCTTACTCAGCGTATCTGGACTTATGAATGCACTGTCATTGAGTTGTTTACACTTTGCCCCGGCCCTTAGAGCTTGGTTAGGATTATTGATCTTTGCTGGACCCTTATTCTCGCCACCCTTCCTCAGGAATGGTTTGGTTGTGGTTCCTGTTTCAGTACCTGGTACTTGCACAGACACTACAGGGGTACATTCCAGATCACTACTGGCTAAGAGCGTGGCCAGTCACAGTACCAAAAATGTCTAGGGTTAGAGATAGCCACCTTTCAGTGAGTTCAATCTCTGTGGCCACCACCCCTATGTCCCTCTGGAGCATACAGTCAATTGAGGTTTGTGGCAGGGGAGGGGGGTTGGCTGGGGCTGCACTTGGTGTTTCTCATTATTAGATCGTTTCCCCATTTTGATTGTCGGTTATGAGGGATGCAAGGATACCCTTGCTCCCAAGTCCACCACTGATCAAAAATCTATTAGGCTTTGTGCTTGTGGAAAGGTCCCAAACAGTAATGAAGAGGCAAATATAAGGGGAAACAGAAGAAAAAATAGATTGAGAAACACTTACAACCCACCTCTGCTGATTCTGCCTTCTATCCACTGCGTAGCTGTGATGTATTGCCGGGGTGACAACTTAAAAGCCTGGAGGATAATCAGGCATAGTTGAAAGCTTGGGGCTATCTAAGTCCATGTGATTAACCTTGTAGAGGGGCAAAGCAGATCCCAAGAGCAAAAACCAAGATGGGGGCCTCATAAATCTCTTGGGTGTATGGGATGGATGGGCACTCATATAGTGATACACGTCACATTTTGAACATACTGGGAGACATTAGATGGGACCCTGGCATGATACTGGTTACCCTTGACGTGGTGTCATTGTACACTAGTATTAAAAATGAATTGGGCCTTAAGGCATTTAATTATTTCTTATCAAGGAAACTAGCGACTCCATGGGAACACACACAGATGGTACTAGCGATGACAGAACTGATTCTATCAAATAACTTCTTTCTGTTTAATGGGGAATGGTTTAATCAAACTCAGGATGTAGCCATGGGCTCCAAATATTCCCCAGCATACGCTAACATCTTCATGGGCTGGATGGAAGAGGTATTTATTTGGAGCCCAAGGGCAAGCCATTGGAATGAACATATCCTATATTGGGGAGGTTCATCGTTGACTGCCTAATGATCTGGACTGGCCCTGAACAACTACGAAATGAGTTTTTGGACTACTTAAATGAGAATGATATGAACCTTAGATTCACCACTAACCATAGCTCAACCAAAATAGTCTTCCTGGATGTGGAATTATACACGAAGGAAGACAAAATCTTAAGCAGGATGTATCGAAAACCGACCTCATGCAACGCAGTCTTGCATGCTAAGAGTGCACACCCAAGACAACAAATCAGAGGTATCCCATTCGGGGAGATGGTAAGGGCAAGAAGAAATTGTAGCGAGAACCAACACTTCATGGACTGTCTTGAAGACATGGAAGGGAGATTCCACCGTAGAGGATACTGTAAACGAGATGTGCAGGCAGCTAAACAGAAAGCGATGAGCACAAATCGTATATCCACCTTAAAACCAGAGAAAAGAAACATGGCAAATACCCAACTAATTCGGGATATTGCTAGCTACACCCCAACCAGCAAGGCCTTACGAGAGAGTATGAACAAGCATTGGCACATTCTGAAACTAGATAAAGCTTTAGAAGGCTACATTGGAGAGCAACCTCAGATCACATACCTCAGAGGGAGAACGCTAGGCACACTGTTGAGTCCTAGTTACCCCACCAAGAAATCAGATACATGGCTAGACCAGCACTCTAGGGGGTTCTTTAAATGTGGGCATTGTGGGGTTTGTAAATGTGCTATGGACAAAACAAGGGATTTTCAGGTGGAACATGGTAAAAAAGTATGACATACTTATGAATATCACCTGCAGTACCAAATATGTTGTATATATCATTGAATGTAAATGTTGTAAAATATACATAGGACGCACAATTCGAATGCTTAGAGAACGTATTGGGGAACACCTGAGAGCACTTAAACAAAATGACATCAGATACCCAATAGCGGAACATTTACACAACTGCGCAGCCCAAAATGAAAGCAAAAGCTTCAGTTTTTTGGGGATTGAACAAGTGAAAATTGACCCATGAGGAGGTAACAGGGAACTTATGGTGGAGATGTGAGGCAACGTGGATTATGCATCTGAGAGCTGTAGAAAATGGCATAAACTGTGATCAGGAGCTTCAATATTTCCTAGGAGACTGAACTGATTAGGATACAAGGTGAATGACTTATTAACCTATTATGGAATTTTAAAACAGGCTTTATTTTAAAGACTGGTGTGAACATGGCTTATGAAATAAGTTAGAGTACAAATGACTATGAGGGCCAGGTGGTAATGAGATCACTCACCTCTTATAGATAATCCACTTAGGCTTTCCTGTCTATGATTTTTTGCATCCCATAGGGAAATAACACATAATCTAACTCCTCGAATAGAGATAGAGGTGAACAATTAATGTTGGGGTCTATTTTGGCTAATCAGTAAATAACAGACTGATCTTGCTCTGTTTTTCTTATAGGGTCGCTCACATCACTTACGTGAATTCCACTAGCTTAAGATGGCGCCTGTAATTTTGAATTATTCTGACAGTAAGCCCGCCTTTATTCTGTTTTCTTGCGATATGCTTTATAGATGATAGTATGGTTATCTCCTATAACCATAAACATTACACCATTATCTGTGCTTCGCATGTTCAATATTACTAGGATTTATGCCTTTTTTTTATAAATACGGATGATATTGTCACTTACACAATACTAGCTAAAGATGGCGCCCGATATCGAATCACGGAGTAAGAGGTCCGTCTTCAGTGTTTGCGATAGATTACATTAGTGTAAACCCAGAAGACGGAGGTGCTGGCCTGCACACGGGCTGTATGCGACCGAGAAGTTACAATACTAAAGATACGAGATAAGGCACTCGTTGTACACTTTTCTCGACACGCTTTAAAATTATAAATAAGAGCAAGACTTAAGAATCTGTCATGACCCCTCCGTTACTCTTAAGAGGTGATCGAGGATATTGCTTTAAAGCTCGATAGACATTTTCCGGACTGTGTAGTCCGTGACACAGCCTGATTTGGGATTGACTAGAGAGGACAATATATGGAATTTGCTAGCTTTTGGCTCCATATAAGGTAAGAGAGTTTGGCCTTATCGACATAGAATATGTGGTTGTGAACGCCTTCGGGTTTTAGGTCATTTGATTGTATTGGTCATATTTTTACATATACATTAGAAAGGATCTGGACTAATCCGGACATCATTCTATTACTTTGTTCTAGACCAAATGTTGTCGTTTAATTGACTGACACGGGGAAACCAATCATTAGTTTGGGAACGTTTTAACTACTACATCAGGAAACTGTGAGGACGGAGATAACCACTGCCCAATAACTTCAGCGAGGTAGGACTATTTTGGATACTAATGGCTTACTTGAGATAGGCAGATTTTAAATAATGAAACCTTGCCTCGCATACTCTGTTCAGTAACAAGTAACTCTCTTCTACCCCATCAGGCAATACACCTGGGAGAAGCTAAAGGTACCGACATCGTAATGATGCATGACTTATTTATCACTCACACATGGGTTACCTAAATATAATTAACACTTTGGTTATTTTAGGTCTCAATAAGTGATTAAATATTCACGCTGTCACTATGAACTGGATGTTTAAGGATTACTGTGTTGTTTGTGTATATTTCAGATTTATACTCATGCTTTAACAATGTATGCTATCATTTGGTAAAAAGAAAAGAATCTGACACTTTGCACTGTTCATTTGACTAGTTCCTTTGCACTTGGTTGCATTCTTGTGGGCTCTATCAGCACAAACTCAAAGTGCTATTTTCTGTAAATTACATATGTACAATCTGTATTATTTCCAGCCCTGACAACCACGGCGAAACGTGTTGGCACAAAGGGATTGGAGTGTGACGAAAATAAAGAAAAAAACTGTAAGAGCCCCACTGATGATCTCTGTGGATCTTTTATGATACTTCCAAAACTGAGACTTTAACATGTGCATGCGCGCTCCAAAAACTATTGTTTCAAGATTGGGGCCTCCACCGGTCTCTGACAGGCGCAGACGGACCCGCCCTTGGCCCAGGCTTTGCCCGGGAGCACCCGCGTGCTACCCAAGCTTCGGTATGCTGATGTAAGCTTTGATGGCGAGCAGGGCTCCTCCCCCTCGCAGGAACACAGGTGCTGTCTGGGGACTGAGTCCCACCCCAGCCGGATGTCAGGGATGGCATTGAAGGCTGTACTGTGCCTGAGTGGGTCTCCTGCAGTGCAGGATGCAGGTGTAAGCTTTGATGGTGAGCGGGGCTCCTCCCCCTCGCAGGAACACAGGTGCCACCTGGGGGACCAAGTACCACCCCGGTGGGATGTCAGCGATGGCTGTGCTGTGCCAGAGAGTCTCCCTCAATGTATGGTTTAGTGTATCAAATGTGTTGTTTTAGTTATATAAATCTTTGTGTTTGTTTTATAATTTAGCATAATGGTGTTGCTTTAAAATTCCTGGACCTGAAGAAGCGGTCACGAATCATGAAGCATGAGTTGGTCAAGCGGTTGTCTACATTTTAAGAAAAAATAAATAATAAAGGATTTTAAGATGTACTTAAATATTTGCCCCTGAGGTGAATGCTATTATGTTGGAGTATACTGGCGGGGCTACTGTGAATAAGTAGTGGGACCACCAAGCCAGTCTGTTCATTTTGCACAAGCACACTATTGATTAGTCTAGTGTTAGAATGTGTGTGTGGCTTATATCACTGCATGTATTTCTTTGAAATAAGTGAGAAATGAGTCTTTTAATTTTCGATCATGCATATTCTCCAAAAAGAATATGGTGTACCTTCCTTGGTAGTGTAAGTTAACCGTTTTAGACTCTCTATACAAACAATAAATGACCTTGCTCTATCTTTAAAAGTTCTTACACTAAACATTAAAATTCTGTTGCATGAATGTGTGTTTCAATCTCTTTGCTCAATATAATTCTTAACATGTATTTTACAGGGTGTTTAATGCATTGATTGCATTAACATTCCAGACAGTAGTTCCCAAAGTGTCAGTTAAATGACAAAATTACCTAAACTATTTCGTGTACCCCAAATTGTAAAGCAAATATATAGAAGTACAATTCTTTTGTGCCAACCTATTAATAGAAATTGTAATGCCTCAATGGATGGGATATCAGTTATACTCAATTGACCTATCAAAACATAGATATGTATTATGCAGATGGCGTTGTACACAGTAATAAGATGCTTGTGAAATAGATTAACCAATTCGTGCCAACTACTGTACAATTCCAAATGGATTACAAAATAGTACCGACAGTGATGGCTCAGAAAATCAGAGTAGCTCTGATCAGTGTTAGAATTGGGTAATTGGAGAGATTTTGACTCTAGAGATGTGGCCTAACAGCTAAAGCTGTACTTAAGAACTGGGAAATAAGGCTCAAGTCCTGGTGTTGGCTGTGATGCAGAACTAATCACTTAATCTCCCCCGGCCTAAAAAACATGAATCTGTCTTTGTGTGCCAAATCTGGTGCTTGCCCAAAGCACTCCAATGCCCTAGGCCGAGTATAAGGTATTTAAAATGGCATAAATACATTAAAAAAACTCAATCCACTGGTCGCATTAGAACACAAACTATCTGGCTCTGGCCTATGGCAGACCAAAATAAAATTTAAAAAAACATTCCTTTAATGCAGGCTCAGGGTGTTGGAATATAATAATTACTGTGTGGTTGAAGGGGATTTCATCCTTACAAAATGTATGGTATATCCACAGTGATTTATAAAGTATCCAATGTAACAGAGATTATATGTATATTAGTACCCACAGGTTTGGGAAGCATAAGAACAGCCTAGCCCCACAAGTAAGTTAAACAATAATGGCGGGCACCTTACATCTGGGCACTGCACCGTGTGCGCTATCCAAAGCTATGCTTTAATTATGTCAACTGAATATAATTGAAACTGCTGCTTTCAAAAAGGCGAACATTTCTGCAACCGGAATTGGTGTAAAAGATTAAAGGTAGAAGTAGTTAGGTTTTGAATTCGGTGTGTTTTTTAATTTCCCGTAGCGCCCCGGGGGTCGGAGAAGAGCTGGGTAAAGGGGTGGGGGGTCCCCAGGACTGTAAAATACTGCTGAGCCCTGTTTAACGGCCCGTTTTATAAGTTTGAAATCATTACGCAGCTTTAATGTGCACAGTTCTTCTCTGAATTGCTCCCCCTCCCCCTTGTTTGTGCATGTGTGTTGTTTTTAGTGCATGTTTTCTATATTTAACACACGTCGCCAGCTCCTTTAGCACTGATCTAACCCACTGATTTGTTTTCAGTGAGTGATTCTCTTACATCTCCTTTAGGTGTTGGCACGTGCTTCGGCCATGTGATTCATACACCCTGAGCAGGGCCTTATGAGAAGAATTGAAAATTGAAAATGTGATGGCAAAATGCTGTTGTAAACCGATACTTATACATTTTTCCAATACTCTAATATGCATTATTTGCAATGGATTGGACGGCTGTTCATTTGCGAAGAACGTCGGTGGAAGGCTGCTGGCCCAGCTCGAACCACAAGCCTGCACTGCATCACGCAAACAGCGCGTTTACGTCAGAGAATATAGACTACCCAGGAGTGTCATTGCGTTCAGGGCACGACCCACTCTTTCCCTAACTCACTGAACTCGCCCGAAAGTGGTGATGCTTATACTAAGCATCGCGTTTCCTCCCTAGAGCCACTTGGTGCGTGGGTTAAGAATATCTTAAAGGGCAAAATGTCAAATGTCGACATTGGTTTATACAGTGCTGTTCTGGAGAACGTTTTCACAAACACTTAGTGCATCCAAATAAAACAGCAACCTCGACAAAACAATAGGTTAGCAACGTAAGTCCAGGGTCGTACAGGTCTTTTATTCCACCGGGCATTTCCCCGATGCGCTGGAGACTTTGGAGGCAGGTTTTGAAAGACCCTGGTCACTCATGGTTAACTGCTTCAGGCCCAGGGGGCTTCAAGAGAGAGTAAAAAAAGAGGGAAGGAGGGGGGTGGCATTGAGAAAGGGATGAGAAAGAGAAAAATAGAGAATGAATGGATGAAAGAGTGAGACTGTGCGAGGAGACAAAGGCGCTGGGCTGGTGTGAACATTATTTCTTGGGCTGCTGTTGGTTCACAGTTCCAGCCCTGCAAAAGACCCGCATCGAAAAGCCGCATACGTTGTTTTAGTGAACTCATTCTTGCTGTACCGGTGAGAAATCTCCTGCTGGTCATTGGCGTTGTCACCGAGATACAGGTACCCACCGATTTTCTCGGGGGCTTCAGATGCGAAGACTGCTAGCATCATTGTGCTTGGCTGAAGGGTAAACAGCAGACCCGAATCCTGGATTCCTTGGGGATGCGGGAGCATAAAACCGAGGAGGAGGTTCCGGAGAGAGACAGTCACATTTCATTGTGTATGTAAAAATAGGCAAATATTTCACAAAAGTGAAAGGGGCGCATTACGAAAGAACGTTGGCACAACAAAGGCATCGAAACAGACGGCGTCCCTCGTGCCTACTTACCTGTATTAGGAACAGATAAGTCTTCTTTCGCAACTACGACTGTCTGGCACGAATAGCATCGGATCACTGTTGAACTGAGCCTCCGATGAACACTTCCTGCAAAGGATCGTGGTCGTTCATACATTTTTAGATGGAAAAAAAGGATAGAAATGGCAAAGCAAAATACATTGTTGCCTGTAGTTGAGACTCTGGTGGATTTTTAGCTGTTATGAGTAATAGACATAATCTAAGAGTGTAGAAATCCCTAATGCTTTAGATTCCCGGTAAACAGCTGAAGGATAACATCCGAATTGTATGTGGAGTGGACAATTCGGTGGTATTAGGAGTTCGACGCCTGAAGCAGTGGACAGGGGATAGGCGTGTTTTCTGAGAATTCAGAAAGTGCTGCAGCTTACAGACTGCTCATGAATGTAATAATATGTTACAATCCTAGTTGAGGAATGCGAGTCGTGTTTTTCTATCACTGACCCTCTCACTGGCATTACAATGAGTGGTTGTGTCCAGTGTGGGCTCAAGCGCAGCGGTGGTCCCTGGGAAGGATTGCTTTATAACAGGCTGGGTCCTGGCCGTTCTTTCATCAGAAGCACGGTGCCCAAGAACCAGCAAGGGTCGGCGCAATGCTCCAGTTCTATCTTCAGCAGAGCTGCATGGACACAGTAGGCGGGTGAGCAGCTTCCTGACCACTTCTCTTGCAACCCTCTGGTTTCAGACTACTTGCTAGGTTTGCTCCTCGGCAGGGCTAAAACTCTTGGGTCGTGCCCATGGCTGCTTACTCGGCAGGGTGTTTTACTTTGCTCCGGTGTACCGGGCTCAAATCTGTGCAGGATAAGAGTTGCAAACTCTCGTGTTTACTCTTCATACACAGGAATGCAGCTTACGACTTCCCGAAGGATCTAAAGTTCTAGGCTCCAAGGGTAAAGGGCTTTCCAGGTTCTTGGGCGGGAGCGCATTTCCACAGCACCAGGCTCCGTGGCAGCACTGAGGTCACATACTCCTGGGTATGAGTGACTTTCCAAGCTCGTGGGCAGGGACGTAGACCCCGGTTTCAGGCAACACTCTTCTGCGTGCTTGCATAGGGGCACCCGTGGTTGGCAGTAGGCACGGGACCTCTAATGAGGAGGTCACCTGTGGCGCAGCTTTATTCACCTAGTCATGGGTATTTACGCAATGAACCTGGGCATGGTGCTGGCTCAGACGCCAGGATCAGGCTGCATTCCCGGTCGCTGTGAGCATTTCTCGAGAGTACCGCAGTGCCAGTCATCTGCACAGGGCAGATGCAAATCTGCTATGTTCTATAAAGTTATGTATCCCTAATCCTCTGAATTGGGTCTGGGGCGGGCGGCAGTCCAGTGCTCATAGAAATGCTATTCCCATCCCGGGTGGATGTCTGACTAGGCACTAGGCAGGAGTGTAGACGAAGTCTGCCATTCAAAGACAGGTCTTCATTTCCAGGGCTTAGTATTAGCTCCTGTCTCCGGCTCTCAGGAAAGGCTGAAGCCCCAGCATCCTGGATAGAGTTCCAACCCAGACCCCTGAAAGACCTCATGGGCATTTCTCAACTCTCAGGTCCCGTAACAGGGATGCAGTTCTAGTTCATTGGCGGGACTGCAGTGCCGGGCAACAGAGCAGGGATCTTGTTGCAGGGTAGTGGGTGTGGCTTAAGTTCAGAACTCCTGTGCCAGCGACCGTTAACGTATGTCGTCCCGAGCTCATGTGTGTGGCTGCAGGTCCAAGGTCCGGGACAGGGGCGTTGCCTCAGGTTCTGGTCCATGGTGGCTGCTATCCAAACTCCCGCTCAGAGGTGGTTTCACCGACTTCTGAGCATGGATGCAGCTCAATAATTCTGACTTCGCTCCTGGATATGGGGTGCTATCCTCATTATGTAAAGACGACAGGACCAAAATCTAGTGTTCCTTTGGAACACAAGTTCCTACGGTCCAGGCTCTATTGCAGTGACCAGCTGGTGTCCACACGCGGAAGTGCAGCTTGACAACGCACCTTCCTCTACTTCGGCGCTGGGCTTTCACCGGGCCCGTTGCAACTCCATTTACCTGCGCCTAGTACCTATAACCGGGACCCCGCCTGGCGGGGGAGGAGGCGGACCGAGCGCTGATTGGTTGCAAGCCTCGGCGTCGCTCCCTGACATTGGATGTTTGGATCACGGCCTCGCGCAGGCATTGGTCTGTGGCGGAAAAATGGGGCGGGGCCCCGTTCTCTGCTCCCGCTCTCTGAGCAGTGCGGAGCTCTCCAGCACATCGACACCTGAGCGCGGCTGCCTCTGGAAGCTGCGCAATGTATGCGAGTCCGCGGTACCTGCCCAGGGACACGGAGCCGGTCTGCGCTCGCCCGAGTCGGTTCTCTCACTTGAAATAAGCCGCGTTGGCTTCGCTGGTGGAACAGAACAGAGACACAGCAGGAGGAGAGAACGCGTACGATAAAGTCGTGAAAAAAGTGAAGGCGAGAGGGATCGACGGTGCCAAGGGTAAAATAGTCGGAAACATTGCTGCCGGGACTCGTTTTCACGTAGACACGGCTGGTGGACCATCTGCAAGGGCTTTCCTTCTGGTCACCGCGCTCTAGAAGTGATTGGTACTTCTTTTGGGTCACGCGCAGGGCGCGGAGCCGAGCGCTCAGCGCGAAGTGCCATTCGAGCGTTCACGGAGAGCTACAGATCTCGCGCGCCCGAGGACTGGGCTGGGTTCCGCGCCCTCGCGCTTGTGGCACGCGGCAGCAGCTGGCACGAGGGAGCGGCAGCGCTTTGACGCCTTCGCCGGAGCATTCGAGATGGCTCCGCGGCTAGAGCGGGCGATCTTGGGCTGGCTATCCTTCCTGGCGGCCGCCACCTCGCTGGTCATTGCGCAGAATGAGACGGAGCCCATCATTTTGGAGGGCAAGTGTCTAGTGGTGTGCGACTCCAGCCCGACCTCTGACCCCACAGGCACCGCGCTGGGCATCTCCGTGCGCTCCGGCAGCGCCAAGGTGGCCTTCTCGGCCATCCGAAGCACCAACCATGAGCCCTCCGAGATGAGCAACCGCACCATGATCATCTATTTCAACGAGGTGAGAGGGCTTTAAGGGGGGGTGGGGGTGGAGGCCAATGCGCAGCGGCCCAGGCCAGACACTTGTCATGATTCCTCAAGCATCCACATGATGGTTATCTACTTCAACCAGGTGAATTGGGCCTAGGGGCATAGATACAATGCGGGTGTTACTGATTTTCCAGATGTGGTGTTTAATTAGGCAACTCTATCATGAGTATTTACTTCTGCCAGGTGATGGGGGTTAGACGAGCCACATGCTTCATGGCAGAGACAATCCGATGAGGTGTCGCAATTATGCACTTTGGCAAGAGGAACGTTGGCAAAAACACATGGGGGAACTGAGAGGTGATGTGAAGCATTAAAAAAAAAGCATTTGCAATGCAAGTGGTTTCACCTTTCGGACCTTATATATATTTAGCTGTGCAGCACATTAGCCTGGGTGCTGAAACATCTACTGTTCTTTCACATGGAGGGAAAGTAAGCACCAAACTGTGTGACATACCAGGAATGGGAAAACATGGACAGAAATATTGCCTTTCAGCTGGGAATGGTATAGTCCAAAGCTCTGTGTTTAGTTTGAAATCAGGGCCTTCGGTGGTCATATAACTGAAAATACAAGATTTGAAAAAAATATTATTGTCCACGGCTGCTCAAGGAAGACAATTTCTATGGACTGGAATCTAGAGACTGCTAAAGTGATTCTGATATTTTACTGACCTCTGCTGGTCGTTTTCCATCAAGAAAGTTAAATAGAGGCAGTTTCCAGAAAAATAAAACAAAAGAAAGACCCTTGGCAGAAAGCAATTCTGGTATTTTACTGACCTCTGCTGCTCATTTTCGATCAAGACAGTTAAATGGAGGCAGTTGACAGAAAAGAAAGTCCCTAAGCAGAAGCAGAAAATTCCTACGGTTGATCTCCAGAGCCCACAAAATACATACACATATAAGTATATACTAAATTATATACTAAAGTATATACAAGAGGTCTTGAATGCTCAACCTAAAAAATACTGGGGTGGTAGGTTATTGAGCATAAGTTAGAAAATTATGTGCTTCAACCCGAAGAAGGAGCTGGGCTGGGACCACGGCATAGTCCCCAGAGGTGCTGAGGAAAGATTGATGCGTTGGTTAGTCTTATGGCGTGATCTTTATAAGCAGTAAGACTATTTTAGCAAACATGGAGTAGGCCTATGGGAAGATCAAAATCTAGTCTGAGGGCACAGGATTTCAAATATCTACTTACACCAACTGATGTCTCCTCAGAGTCAGGTTGTGCAGTATGAGGCACAGGTTGAGCGATTAACAGCAGTCACATGATGGTGTGCAATGTAAAAGAAGGCAAGGGGCAGTAGCACCACAGAATGTCATCCTTGAAAATATTGAGGTGCCCTTTCTGGGATGGTGATGGTGAATTAAAACATACTGGCATTCAGGTATGGAGGTGGATAGCAAACCACAAGATGTACAGATAGCATTGATCTAGACAACCATTGAGGCTGAACCAAAATCTGCCTTTTCTTCTGTCCTGGTGAGGTGCCAGGTGTGGCTTGTCGTGCCCAATAAAAAGCAGTACCAAGATAATTTATTCTGGGGTGGAGTTGCAGCTTTCACCATTGAGGATGATCACAAGGAAAGGACATTTGGTAACTGTATTATGACTGAGCCAGCCACTGGAATTATGCTACTAGGTTGACTACACTACAAGGCAAGTAAAGGGAAAATAATGCAGCATAGTTTAGTAAATTTTGTAGAAATAATATTTCGTTACTTTGGTGTTCTAACACACAATGCTGTCGGAGTAAAATATTCATCTCATTAGTACCAGTTTAATACTTAAAAATGGCAATCAGCAATTCCAAGCTGATTAGTTAACTATTGCAAAGGATCATTCTCTGTGCATCTAAGTTTTGATTTGTTTGATCTACAAACCTGAAATATGTTGAAATCTGCAATTTATGCAGCAGTGGGCTATGTGGCTAGTGCAGCAAATGATTAATCATGCAGCAGTGGGATAACAATTACGTGGGCCTTGAATGATGCACTCTGAAGGGATCAGGAGATCTTTAGAACCCAGCGCAGACAGGTTCCAGATCACACAGTCCACTTGATTGGCCTTTATCTACCACGGGGTTGTGCTGAAGGAAGGTTGGAACAAGATGTAGTCAAGAGGTTAGCAGTCTGACAGATGCTTGTCTTCTTGTACCGTTGAGCTTGTCATTTTTCAAGTTGTCCATGTGTGTGTATGTACCCATCTCTATACACATTGAGATACAGAAACGGAGACAAGTGCTCATAGAAAGAATGGCCAGTGACTATTTGAAAGCAAGGACATCAACTGTGCCCTTTGCATCATAGAATAAATGTGCACTGTACCTATAGAAGGCCAGTCTGGAGAAAAGCAGAGAAAGATCGACACAGACATCCCACCTCCCTGCAATAGTTCCATTGCTACCAGAGCGGAGGCAAAGCTTCCATTGGCGCAGTTGTTGCAGTGGCACCGGTGACCAGAGACACGAGGGTCCCAGTGAACCCTGATTATTGCTGCATTTCTCAATTCACACAGCGACCAGGGGGGGCATTTCCTTCCTAGCACTAGAGCCATTGACACACTGGCTACGCCACTGACTTATCATAACTCACTTGGCTTTATTACTAGGGCCCCGGTTAACAGCTGAGCTTTCTATTCAGAATACATGGTAATTGTGCGTGAGGGCATGATGTGGGTGCGGGGGGGGCTAGAGCACCGAGGGATTCGCCCCTCTTTAATAAGAGCCTCTTCTGAACCGCGTACACGTTCCTCTGCCGGGATTTGACATTTGGGTGAGGGTGGATGGGGAGGTGAGCAGGAGGAGGCTCTGCCGCTTATTAGATTATCTCTAATTGAAGGAAGGAGGGTGTCAGGCAGATTGATGGATGAAATAAAGGCTGATTCTTCCGAGCCCCAAAAGGGGAATTGGGTGAAGGTAGAGTTTAAAAATAGCACAGATAGGAAGGTGAAAGCCACACGTGTCCATGCCTGGTTGTATGGGGTGGGGGCAGACGGGTAGTTGCTGTCAAACAAAGACGACAAATACCTGCAATTTACAGTGTCCTCTTTTTGAGATCCATCAAAAGGCGAGCGTTCCTTCATTTCTGCGCTTGTTGCTTCACGATGACACACCAGCAGCAACCCAGACATTTCTACATCTAAAAATACACGCTAATGTCTTGTTCATGTAGTGCTCGCCGCCCCTCTTTGTACAAAGCTGCAGCGTGAATCCATCACTCAAACTGTAGTGAATGTCAGTCAGTGCGCACTGTTCTGGCTGTGACAGGCGGGTTCTCACTCCCTAACCCTATTCCGTGTCCTCTGCTCTCCCTTTATTGCAGATATTAGTGAACATCGGAAGCAACTTCGACTCTGAGAGAAGCACTTTTATATCACCCAGGAAGGGGATTTACAGCTTTAATTTCCACGTGGTGAAAGTGTACAACAGGCAGACAATTCAGGTTTGGATGTCTTATTTGATAACTTTGCAGCCTTTACAGCATGATTGAGGCTTATAAACAAATTATGCATGTTCAAAGGAGCCTACCGTGAGCTGAGGTTCATGTTCTGAAACTAGCCTTTGTCCTTGTACAATAATGCAAGTGAAATATTCACATTTATGAAAATATACACGCATTTGTTGGTAGTCTCGCTACAACATGTCTTTATGGTCTAAGGGACGCCTACTAGTGTGCGTTACAAGTTATACTTTCATTTCATTTCAGGGTTTATGTGCATCTTTTCATCGAGTTGTTGTGTAGTTAAGATAATTGTGTGTGATTTGCCGACTTTATTTATGGGGAAATATAAGATTCTAGCACAGATAAATATATTAGCCAGAAACTCCAAACAGTACACTAGATTGATAATCTCAGTACCTTTGAAATTGGGTGATTAACACAAGCTCACTTGTGTGCTTTTTATAATAGGTCATCAGAGCCTGTCCCGTGCCTTGTCATTGGTTTTCTGAAGATTCTTAGTGAAGGCTTCACTTTAGGGATCTTATATTTTTTAGATGCTAGACACGTGAAAGGCATCTGCCACCCACAAAAAAACATTGATTAAACGCTAACATAGCATAGTTAGAGTTTAATAAAGAAGCTCCTGCGCATAAAAACGTGGTCACATGATTACAAACTGCTCCCTCGCTGCAGGCACAGGGTGTAGCAGCCTGTCCATGTGGAGGGTAGCAGTGTTTGGTATGCGGCTCCACTTTCTAAATGGTGGAATTAATTGCCCGACCAGCTTAGATCTCAGCCCAACCTTGTAAGATTCAGAAAAGTACTAAAAATGTGGTTATTTTAACACAGGCCGAGCTTCAGAAAATGTTGCTCACCGCAACTTTATGCTATTCAGGTATTCTGGATACTACCACCAAGACGCCAATTGGTGTAAGCGCACTTTATTAGACCCTATAACATAATATGTGGGGCTTGTCTGCACTTCATGTGCTGGTGTCTTCCACCCACGGAATTCAATTTACTCTCTCCAACCAGCAGAGAGGGATCTTCCAGTGATGGCCTCATTCGGTTTGCTGACTTTCTAAATAGAAGATGTTTGCGTTATCTTGGGCTTTTGTTTTCGAAAATACTTGGCATGATATAAATTAACAACAGAGTACAACTCAGAATGCTTCCATTTTGTGTGGTTTTAAATGTGAATATCTAAGAGAATCTAGTTGCTCTTCTTTGCCTTCCAAAGCACAGACATTTTCGCAACACGGCTGCCAATGAACTTAGTTGTGCTTTGCAGTGCTTAATTTATAATCAATTATAAGTGAAATAACACAGGGGTTTTATTTGGTGTCGCCACTGGCTCTGACAAATGCTCCTATTGATGAATACCAAAGCATCCTAGTCTTGATTTCCCCTCATGCTCCATTTTACCCACTGCTATGCACTCACTTCCTATATCTCTATTTCAATTTTGCTGGTTCTTTTTATCCCACCTTTCTGTTTGTCCCTTCTTTCATTCCTTTCCCTTCCTTCTTCTTTCTCCCTTTCCTGTATTTCTCTCTCTTGCTCTAGGACAAAGTCCGACAATGAAAAATAAGTTCTGACTCCCAAAATTGAGAGCTGGTGTGCTCAAACTACTCACACACTGGCACATATTAAACACTGTGATGGTGGCCACGGCCCTGTCCTGTAGTGATCCTTAAATTCCAAATATATGGTATTGGTCCCAGTTAATAAAATGTTGAAGGATCAACACACCTTAGCATCAGTACTTTAAACGGGAATATATAAGTGCTGGTACTCACTGTCCAGAGTATCTGTTTGCTAATGATAATTGACAGTACTCTCCCATTAAATGTACCGCATCAGTGCTCTTAAGTGCAGGGACTCTCCTTTTCAAACTAAACATACTCAGTACCGGAAAATACCTGTCTATATTAGGCAAGCACTTCCTGCAAGATATCAGAGGGGTGTCTACCAGTTCACAGAGTAGTGGGCTGCACACCACTCCTAGCCATAATGACAGGAGGCTTCCTTTAACACCCACTGGGTTGTGAAGTGAGATTACCATGGATGGGTGGGGCTGCCTCTGCTCATAAACAGCCACCAGTGGTAGTAATTGATAACTAGAGTGGGTTCCAACACTTGAGACATGTTTATTCCATGCTTAGTATGTGCCAGGTTTTACAGTAGGTGCACACCTGCATTCAGTTTTGCAGACTGTGACTTACATTGCATCATCAGCCTTTGGCCAAGAGAGAGAAAGGTATAAAAGAGAACAAGAAGGAAGAAGAGCAGCAGCAAAAGGGGGAAGAAAGGCAGAAAAAAACCTAGGAAAGTAAGATAACGAGGCGCAAAGTGGAGAGGGTGGAAGAAAAAGGCATGAGGTGGAATCTAGAAGAGGCAGCCTTGGTATTGACAACCCCAGTATTCCGCAACTTCGGCCGCAGACCCCAAGAAAAAAAGTTAGACCCATTTATGTATTATTACTATTTATTATTATTAGTAGTGTTCATGGTTATTATGATTTCATTTATTTATGTAAATATTTCATGTTTTGCAAATTAAGCGGTGTCTGAAGAGACCAATACAAAGTATAAATTGGCTCTTATTTTAAACTTGACGAATACATAACCCTTAATTCGGCTTGACGTTAGCCTGGCACAGCTTCTTAAAGTTCACCTGGCATAGTCCCTTAAGTTTAGCCAGACACAGCCCCTTAGAGTAGCCTGACACAGCCCCAGAAGGTAAGCCTGACACAGACACTTAAGGAAGGGCCACTGGAATTATGCAGCAGAGGAGGACCAAATTATTCGTCATAGTTGACTAAATTAGGTAGCAAGAAAAGGTAAAATATGCGACCTAATAAGGTACATATTGTGATAGTCTCTCGTTCATAATGTTGTCATTTTTCACATATTGACGCTGGGCAAAGGTTTTGCCTCGTTAGAACTGGTTGAGCATCCAAATAAAGCAGCAGGCAACCTTTGCATAGGGTTTCCACTGTGCTGCAACACGGGTAGCCAAAATGTAGCCACTTTTGATCCATTTGAACTAGAAACAATTGCTTTCTTAAAATTTGAAGATAATAAAGCAGATGCTGGATTATGTGGCAAATGTGGCAAACCCATCATTATGCATAAATTGACACTACAGCTGAGCTGCATAATTCCAGTGGCCCTGACACAGCTCTATAAGGTTAGCCAGACACAGCCACTTAAGGTTAGCCTGACCCAGACATCCAAGGTTACAAGGTTATTCTGACACAGCTTCCTGAGGTAATTGTGGCTCAGCCCCTTAAGGTTAGCCTAACACAGCTTCCCAAGCTAAGCCTGGCACAGCCACTGAAGGTTTACCTGACAGTTTTGTGAGGTTAGACTGACACAGCCCCTTATGGTTAGACTGACAGTCACTTAAGGTTAGCCTTGTCCAACCCCTTATGGGTTGTCTGACACTGCTTCCTGAGGTAAGCCAGACATAGCTTCCTGAGGTAAGTCGGACACAGTTTCCTGAGGTTAGCCTGACCCAGCCCATTAAGGTTAGCCTGACAGCTTCCTGAGGTTTGCCTGCCCCAGTCCCTTAAGGTTCGCCTGACAGCTTCCGGAGGTTAGCCTGACACAGCTTCATGAGGTTAACCTGACAGAGCTTCATGAGGTTAGCCTGACAGAGCTTCATGAGGTTAGACTGACACAACCACTTGAGGTTAGACTGACAGAGCCACTTAAGGTTAGACTGACACAGCCACTTAAGGTTAGCCAAACAACTTCCTGAGTTTGGCTAGACACAGCTTCCTGAGGTTAGCCTGATTCCGCCTATTAAGGTTAGCCTGACAGCTTCCGGAGGTTAGCCTGACACATCTTCCTGGGATTAGCCTGACACTGCTCCCTGAGTTTAGCCTGACACATCCTCCTGGTGTTAACCTGACACTGCCCTGAGGTTAGCCTGGCACAGCTTCCTGGTGTTAGCCTGACACTGCTCCCTGAGTTTAGCCTGGCACATCTTCCTGGGGTTAGCCTGACGCTGCTCCCTGAGGTTAGCCTTACACAGCTTCCTGGTGTTAGCCTGACACTGCTCCCTGGTGTTAGCCTAACACAGCTCCTTGAGGTTAGCCTGACACTGCTCCCTGAGGTTAGCCTTACACAGCTTCCTGGTGTTAGCCTGACACTGCTCCCTGAGGTTAGCCTGACACTGCTCCCTGGTGTTAGCCTAACACTGCTCCTTGAGGTTAGCCTGACACAGCCACTAAAGGGTAATCTGACGCAGCTCCCCGAGGTTGAACTTATCTAGCCCTTAAGGCTACCCTAAACAGCTCCTCAGTGCTATAAACCCACTTGGCTGCCCTAGCGCCCGGCCTTCAATCCGCTCTCTCTTTCTTACAGGTTAGCCTGATGCGGAACGGATGGCCGGTGATCTCTGCCTTCGCGGGGGACCAGGACGTGACCCGGGAAGCCGCCAGCAACGGGGTCCTGATCGAGATGGAGAAAGGCGACCGGGTTTACCTCAAACTGGAGCGGGGCAACCTGATGGGCGGCTGGAAGTACTCGACATTCTCCGGCTTCCTGGTCTTCCCTCTGTAGAGGGCACGTTCTCACACGGGGAGGGGGCGGCGGCTGGCAGCAGCCGCTGCACGTGTACGTGAACCCTGCTGCGTCTGAGAGCTGTGGACAGCACACACTGTAGGGAGGCATAGAGCGCCAGCGACGGGAACTCGGCCTCTCCGACCCTAGACACTTGCTTTCAAGAACCACATCCAGTCACCTTTTATTTGCAGCCACCAAAGGGGCCACACTGCCGTCCTTTACAAAAATGCTTCTTCTCTTTGACATACTGAACAGTTGCCAGTCCACTACGGATCACCGGATACATCCCTCTTTTATTTCCATTGCAACGCTGTTTTAGGGTTTCATATTTATTATTTGGTACTGTTGATTCAGACCACCTCCGCAGATCTCCTTTGTGGGTTTTTTCATACAACAAACTAGTTTCTTTCACCACATGGATTCCGTGGGTTGCAAATCTTGCTGTACCAGTGGACAGCGGTGTCGGCCCTTGTCCAGGCAATCCTGGCTGAATAGCAGATTCACTATTTCTGTGTAATTCTGAGTGCTTGTGGACTTTAATCAAGGCTGCTAACTGTTTTCATGCTTGTTTTGCTCTTGTAATACGTGGCCCAAATAAATGCCAGGAAATATACCGACCTACTTCTAATACTCTGTACGATATGTGTGAATATTCAAAACTTTACTTTGCCTTTATTCAATAAAGTTTAAATTGAACTTTTATTTTTATTAACTATAATACCGTTTCTTGGGAACGACGAGGGACGTTTTGGACGTTTTTATTTGTTGGCAATGTTTTAAATAACAACTGGAAAAAGCAGTCTGAAATATAGTTTTGCATCCCAAAAAATGTAACAGTTTTTTCTAGTCTGTTTTTCCCGTTGCACACGTATATTAAATGAATCATCCCATCTCTTAAAATGCACTTAAATACTCAAGTCCTCTCTGCAGCTTGCGCACTGCAGTTCTTAACCAAATTAAAAACATGCGTTATTACCAATTTGATGTATTGTAAAAGCTCTACTTTCAACCATATGTTTCAAATTAAAAATCTCATTTTATACATCTGCGTATGATGCGTACGTACATTAGAAGAAGCGTATTTACCGAATGTTTTGCTTGTATTTATTTATATGTGTAAATCATTTGCCAGAGTGAAAGATTACTGCGTGGAAAGCTGACGAGACTGATAGTGTATCTGGAACGTGAAATAAATGAATAAGCAACACAGTATCTGAGCATCGAAAACCCGAGGAAAAGTTCCACGAATGCTCACTAGTTTTAGGTGTTCTTGTGCGGCATAATTAGCGCTGCGAGACCATGCACAGAAAGAATTCGCGCTATATAACATGCCTAACATCACAACATATGCTGCACACGCCTGTATTTAATGAGGGGCGATTTAAAAATGTTATGTTATCCGAACTTGTAAAATGCACATACACCCACAAGGTTTTTTGACGCTAGAGAGGAGATTGAAAGTGACAGCTATAACAGTGAAGACAACACAATAGCAAAACAGACATTACAGTCAGAAGCCGAAAGTGTAACAATGTGTTTGGGCAGTGCTTGGAATGGAAATATAGAACTGCAGGTACTCGACATCCCATGTTTGCTGCTGAGACGTGTCGGTACTCTGGAGCAGTGCTGAGAAATACCAGTACCATCCCTTCTATATGTAAAGAAGTGGAGGTACTGAGTACCTGCCCATTTAAATCACTGTTTTGTGTCATAATAGCGGGGTGGAATTAGAAGGAAATTAGGCGATCTTTCTATGCGCTCATACTTGTGGCTTTCACAGAGTGACAGCAGCTTCCCGGGGCAGACGTCTTTTCTTCTCGTTTCAAGGTCTTTGAGAAGGAATGCACGAGGATCCGTAAACCGCAGTCCTGTTTTACAAGCGAGAGGAAAGGCTTGGACCTTACCCGGCCGGTGTAAGGTACATATTTATGCACGGGCTTCAGAACCTTCTCGACGGACCTCGCGATTCGCTTTGAGACCACCTCTTCGCACTTAATGCTGGACAACGCATCCGGGCACGAGCAAAGACCGACGTTCACCTCCAAGACCCTCGAAAGACGCTTCCCTTTCTGGAAACTACGGAGAACTGGAGGTGACGACGCGCCTCGGATGTGTTTTTTGTGGTGGCCATCGGGAGCCAGGCCTGCTGCGAACGGGACTCTTCCTCCCTAGCCCTTACCTCGGAGACCTTCTGCAGAGGCGGAGTGCCTCCAGTCATACTCTTCAGCACACGAGACCCCGGCTCCAACCACGGCAAGGGCAGGAGATGGATGTAAGGGGAATAACCTGCGGCCTAGCTAACATGGCGCTGCAATGTATTACTAACAAGCCTTACTATTGGACGGCAAAGGAAGGGGAGTAACCTATTATGACCTCTTAAGAATTACATATTTACTTCGATAAACAGTTTTTTTTTCTTGTAGTTTTTTCCATGTAATGTTTGTATGCACTTAAAGAAATATTATTTCTAGTGTGTAGCCTGTGATTTTCGAGAACCTTGTCTTTCTCTTAACTGACACCCTTTTACTGGAATCAACTTTCCCTACTAATCTGTGTACAGAGCTAGGAAACTAAAAAAAAAAAGAAAAATCTGAAACGTGGCAGTTTTATTTAGTCTTTAGCTTATACTTCAGCTGAAGCGCCGAGATATTACACCGGGGATTTCGTTGAGCTATACTAAGTGATGTTAACAATAATCATACTTTAATTTGAAATGTCTCTTGTAATAAAGTTTCCTACGGCAGTACAACATTATATTTGAGATTTCTACCTATCAAAACCAATTTTACAAATTGTAAGAGCCCAAGGACAGCACGATTGATGTAAATGGAACACACGCTTTATACTCCGTCTAGCAATGTATTTTATAATATCCACCTATGTTCATCTATAGCTCTTCGTGATGTCAAGTGGGAGTTTCCCATTTAAAAAAAAACAAATTGTCGATTATACTGTGCTTTTAGATGTCAGAAAAAAACAACGAATGAACCACAGCACAAAGTTGGCTTAAAGTGTTTTCTATTAAATTATTTAAGGAGCACATAGGCTGTGAAACAGAGCTTGCAATCTATTTCACTTCTAATCCAACTGTTAACTTTTATAATTACACTGCAAGGTTTACACATTCAATGGATATTAGGTTTCGACTTTGGAGCAGTTTATGGCCTACGTTAAATTGTTTGGTCTTACTCTTAACACTATTTATTACGTTTTGATGATCTCGATAGCTACAGTATTTTTCAGGCGTTTTGTGGTGTAGGATGTATATCACGTTAGTTCCCAGCCTTTTCTTTTACTTCTTTTAGATTGTTTGGGCAATTATCAATAACTTTTTATCGACACAACAACTAACACTGCTGTTATAAAATACAAGCAACAAAGTATAGGTTGTTTGAGATAGGTACCAACTATATCTGAGGTAATGGTGTTTTTTGTATAAATGTTAATAACACACAACAGGATATTTTTTTTTCAAAGTGCAATTCTAGGATTAAAAGTATGTGGATTTAGGGGGATCTTAATATAAATAACCATGTAGTGCATAACTCCTAGCCGAGTACCCCAAAGAAGAACTGATTCACCCACTCTTCTCTAGGTGCATGTGTGAATCTGATACCTGCCGAGACACCCTCAATATTAACCTCACCACCCACAGTCGTAGTTAGATGCCTTTGAGACTAGACACTGTCTCTGAAGCATATTCAGTGTCCATGTCCTTGACGCTAAAGCCACCATGACACAGTCAAACATCTCAGCTCAATATGTCACAAAATGAGGTAGCACTTGAGCCATTCCTGCAGAACGAGCATGATATCCTCAGCAAGGGGCCTTTTTATTGCTGTCTGCACTTTCAATTCTGTGCTAAAGTATGAATGTTAATGAACGTGTTTAGATTTATTTTTGCATGTGAATTGAATTTTACTAAAGGAACTTAAGGTTATTGATAACGGAGCTTAATATTGCATCATCATGCGAATAACAGCTCCTTAGAAATTCTGGCCTCAGAATACAAAGCGCAGAAACTTTGTTGCAGGTCATGTATATGGACCCCATTGTATATTTCATGCTCCAGGAACACCTGCACATGATGGCTGTCTAATAATGGTCTCGCACCCCTTGTATCATTTGGAAAACCTAATCCAAATTTCAAACTTGTAGAATTGTTCCATAACTTTGGTAGTTTCACGTTCCACTGTTCGTTTCAAATTCCTGTCTCCTTCCTGGAAGCTGCTTCAGGGAGCTTTAATCTAATAGTGTGCCATGATAAACGCCCAGAGGGCAAAGTAAAGAAGACAGCAGCAATTGGGAAGAAAGTCTCTTTACAGAGCTTCTTTAAGCACTTATTTTTTTCGGATAGTCACACTGCACTGAGATATGAAACATTTCTGAACATCCTCAATTGTGTGTTTAGCCAAGAATATTCATATTTCTGTATATATAATGGTTGTAAAGGAACTCAAACTGGGCGAGCCCAGTGATTGGATGATAGAACGTATAATGATGACAGTTGTTTAAGTGGCCCAGACTATAATTGACAGGGTCTCTATTAAATTGTTGGTCGGTTGACCATTGTGAACTTACAATATTGTCTTTTTTCCTTTTTACAATCTAGCTATACATACCATCCTTTCTACGTAATTCATATTTGTTGCATGAATTACAATGACCACTTGAGTTGAGTTGAGTTGAGTAATTCTTTATTCGATGATTAAAAAAAAAACATCATAAAAGTACAATATATTTACAAAGTTAAAATAGGATTAAATTACAGCTGGAGATAATCTAGAATTACCAATACAAACAGGTAAAAGAGTAAAAGGATACATAATTGAAAACCACGTTATTTTAGCTAACTTCTCTTGTATTTCTTAACCTCACGGCAAGCCTCAAAAAAATCATAATACAATAGAGTGTCCATGGGTCATTAGCTCTTTGCAGGTAGAGTAAAGCCATTTTAGCGTGCCTAAATTTTTCTTTCTTTAAAATTTGAACCAAATATTTACACCGGGGATATTTAAAAAATGGGCACAAAAGTACAAAATGAAGGGTGTCTTGCGGAGACCTATTGTTGCAGCCGCAAGCACCCTTCTGCGCAATAGTTAATGTAAATCCTGCAGGATCCGCTAATAAGTGTGGTACTAGGTTAAACCTAAGGGGGGTCATTAGGAATATATCATGTGAGTTATGTACCAGGTACAAGTATGGCTCCATGCCCTCATTTTTTATGAGACTAAGGGCAGCTACAGATTGTTTGGTTGTTTCCCCTGCTGATCTGCGATTTATATAGTGATTGGATGGTAATTTTTTAATTTTTTATTTATCCGAGGGTAAAATAAGCTTGGGGTTGATAAACAGATCCTTCCGGTCAATGTTTTCCAGGGTAGTCTTAACATAATTTAGCCAGGGAATGTGTAATCCTTTGTCCCTGTGCAAGCAGTCTTCCAAAATTTGTCTACCTAAGACTGCCTCAGGATTTGACCAGGTATTCAACCATGCCAATACAGGTCTTAGCTTAATCTGGTCCTCAATAAAAGAACTCCCTAGTTCACTGTGTACAATTGCAGCTGAGGTACACTGAGGGACTTTTAAAATCCTTCGATTAAATTTATTTTCCTCAACGTGCAATTGCTCCACATCCACATAACCCCAGACTTCCGACCCATATACTACTCTTGCACAACCTATTGAATTATAGAGGTTCTAGATCTGTTCAGGAGACCAACGACCCAGCCTGCGGCCGTAGTTTGCTATGGCATCATTTGTGGAGATTAATTTTGAGCTGGGGTCCTCCACTAGGGATCTGAATTTATTTCACTTTATTCCTGACATAAGTTGTCCTTTTTCACTTTCTCTGTTCCTTCATATATTCCCTCATTTTCTCCTTACGCATAGGGTGGAAAATGTAAACATCTACAGGCTTAAGTGATTGCTTTTGGGTGACCTCTCAATGAACCTTTCCTGCACTACCACAACCTGACTTCCTAGGGTGCCACTGGGTTCCATTCCCATGCTTTCTGCCTTCGCCCCACATGCCACCCCACCACACATAGAGGGCAGGGCTTGAAGACACATAGATGATCAGACTCACCCATTGCCACACTGACCCATTGCTACACTGAGGGAGAGTGCCTGACCCCGTCCAACCATTCAGTTCCTTCCTACATCCTAGGTCATGGTACATGTGTGTTGCAGGCATGGGGTGGCTGTCACTCTTTGGGTATTGATCTGGGCTTTAATGCAACACATTCCAAGATGCTAACCATGTGCTGGCCTTCCCCCAGGTGTCTACACACCTATGATGCATTAAGAGCACATGTTTTATAAACATTTACACCCTTTAGCTAGATACAGGCTGTACAAAATAAGGTAGAAAAGTAGTATTGCAGTTACCTGCCACTATGTAAATTATGAAACAAATAAAGAGATTCATTGGATGATGTCATCAGCGATGTCCTCAATTATGTAATTTGAGGTGTCATCAGTGATGTCATAACTTATGTTATAGAACATGTCTTGAGTGATATAATATGTACGGTCATAAGCAGTCCATGGTGGAGGCGCACGTTATAGTTAGCTCTGCTAACTATAACTTGTAAATATCTATGTTATTTTAGTTCTAAACGTTAATGTTGTCACTGACATTCACCTAGCAATATACATATGTGCTTATATACCCTATTGCAGAGGTCTTCAAACTTTTGTCGGTTGAGCCCCCCCAGCTCACTTTTTTCAGCTGTTGGGCCCCCCCAAAACTTGACAGAAATTTCTGGAATCTGGTACACTACATAATTTACCGCCACGCCAAATCCGGGGCCATATCCAGCATATAATGTCCAACATAATAAGAGTGTTTAGTTAAGTGCAGGTTTGTGAGTGGGTGTGCTGAAATGACAGATTATTACATAGCTCAAACCACCATTTTCCTAGATAAAATGTGCGCAAATTGTTTTTACTATGATGCTTTATTTTACACATGACATTGATTGATAACACCACCAACATAAATGTGACGGGTGTGCCCGTTTTTCGTCACAGACGCTCAATCTGTGGATGGATTTTTGAGAATGAGAAGCGAGTTGTCTGAATGCAAGGTGCATTCCAAGACACTTGAAGTAACTCAGAATGTTATTGAGGGCAGAGTAGGGTTTCAAAAGTGTTAAACCATGGGTAGTCACAAACTTTCTCTCGGGGCCAAATTTACAGTGTGGTTTGTGTCCGAGTGCCGCACCGGTGGGGGCAGGGTAAGTGGGGGAGGGGGCAGGGCTAGAGCAAACAAAAAAAACTGAGGTTGAACAGAGGTCCTTGCAGCAGACGCCTTTGTCCACTGAGCCACCAGACCAGGCATACCCACATCTCTCTCTCTCTCTCTCTCTCCATCTCTCTCCCTCTCTCCCTCCCTCTCTCCCTCTGTCTCACTCCCTCTCACTCCCTCTCTCTCCCTCCCTGTCTCACTCACTCTGACTGTCTCACTCACTCTCTCTCTCTGTGTCTCCCTCTCTCTCTGTCTCCCTCTCTCTCCGTCTCCCTCCCTCTCTGTCTCCCTCTCTCCTTCCCTATCCCTCTCTGTCTCCCTCTCTCTCCTACCCTCCTCACTCTGTCGCCCTCCTCACTCTGTCGCCCTCCCCCTCCCTCTGTCTGTCACCCTCTGTCTCCCTCTCTCTCCCTTTCTCTGTCTCCCTCTCCCTTTCTCTGTCTCCCTCCCTCTCCCTCTCTTTGTCTCCCTCTGTCTGTTTCCCTGTTTCCCTCCCTCTCCCTCTGTTTCCCTCCCTCTCTTTGTCTCCCTCTGTCTCTCTCCCTCTCTTCGTCTCCCTCTTTCTGTCTCACTTTCTCTGTCTCCCTCTCTCTGTCTCCCTTTCCCTCCCTCCCTCGCTCTCCCTGTCTGCCTCCCTCTCCCTCCCCTCTTTCCCGCCCTCCCTCGCTCTCACTCTGTCTGCCTCCCATTCCCCTCTCCTTTCCTTCCCTCCCTCGCTCTCCCTCTGTCTGCCTTCCTTTCCCTCCTTCCTTTCCCTCCCTCCCTCTCCCTCCCTCGCTCTCCCTCTGTCTGCCTCCCTTTCTCTCCCTCCCTCTCCCTCCCTTTCCCTCCCTCGCTCTCCCTCCCTTTCCCTCCCTCCCTCGCTCTCCCTCTGTTGCCTCCATTTCCCTCCATCCCTCTCCCTCCCTTTCCCTCCCTCCCTCGCTCTCTCTCTGTCTGCCTCCCTTTCCCGCTCCTCTACTTAAGCACACACAAGCAAGCATTTGCAAACATTTGTTCGGTGAATTGGAAAGCTGAAAGCCTTGCTATATTTAGTACGTAAATATACGGTAAGGTACTTTTAATATTATAATTTAAGAACGCATTCTTGTTAGCTTCCCATATGTTTTTAAAAATATATTTGTATATTTATCAAAAGTACACTAAAAAGTACATCTATCATTGAGATGCGGGAATTGTTACAGTACTTAGCTGCAACCCTCCAAATAGAGGTGTCCTCAAGGCAGTTAAATACAGCTTTGTTATTGTGCCCATTCAAATGGTGGCCTCTTAGCCGATGCTCCTATTCTGCGGGAGTCAATCAGCACGGAATGTGTAAATTCACCCCTAATGCATCTGGACTAGCTTGCCTCAACAGTCAGATGTGCACCTTGTAGCACTATCATGGACCCTTGACTTGCTTTAGCATTTCTCACTCTTTTAAGATGGGACTTTGCCTGTAAGCGCCTCAAGGTCATTGTGATTCGTGTGCGCTATAGCCCAGCTGACCCCTCGCAACTTCTGCCAGAGTGCATGATGGTGGTAGGAGGTAACTGAGCGGGTTCACACATCTGCTGGAGAAACGTCCTTGCAGGCTGCAGAGTGTGAGTTTGAACCCTAGCAGGGCCGGCTGCGCACCGTCCTCCCACTGTCAGGAAAATGACTATGAATTGTTACAGTACTTAGCCGCAACCCTCCTTGCTGAAGCTGAATGAATGAACCCCCTCCTGGGAGGGTAAACAGAATAAAAGCATGGGCACTTCGTGCCTTGTCGATTTCCCCTCCCTCCTCCCTCGACTTGCCACAGGGAACAAAGGTGAAAATAGAGAGTAGGTGTGAAATTGGAGAGGAGAGCGCGCCCCCCCAAGGATGGTGTCGCGCCCCCCTAGGGGGGCCCGCCCCACAGTTTGAAGAACTCTGCCCTATTGGGAGTAACCAGTAGGCAAAAAAGCAACACATGTGCCGGTTGGTCGTATTGTGCAGGAGAGGTTTAGGGGGGATTCGTCAATCGGGGACAGAAAAAAGGAGTGGTCAAAAAAGTGAATTTCCCATAGGAATTTTAGACATGGTTAAAGCCCAAACCGCAGAACGGAATTATACCACATTTAGCAGAAAGCTATAAGTTGGTCCAGAAAAGGACCTTTTTATTATTTGGTGTAAATCTGTTCATGACTTCTTGACGCATTTATGGGAAACACATTTGTATATCAAAGGATGTTGATCCTTCTCGGATCCTCCTTGGATTCATGAATCCAAGCACCATGCCATTACTGGCTGGCCGTATCCTGAGAAGAAAGTTGCAGCCGCCATTTTTGTTAATTGGGACTCGATTCCCACGGGGAAAATATAGTTAAGTAGTGATACAAGGGGGCTGAGTAGAGGTAGCCTGACCACATGGACTTATGGGGGATGGTCTGTGAGGAACCACTCATGGTCAAGCAATTATCCAAAAATCATTTTTTTACCACACAAGGATCCATGGATCCTCCCAGATTCACATATCCAGACCCCAACAAAACAAAGCATACACTTTCTCAGAGATCCACACACCTACTCACACACTCACTCACACACCCACTTACACACCCACACAATCACTCACACACCCATACAGACACTCACAAACCCACTCACAGATCCACAAAACCACTCAATCCCCCAGACACTCACACACACCTACTCACACACCCACACAGCAGATCCCACATGAATCACAGGCCCACACAGCCAGTCACACATTCACTAACACTCCCCTTCACACACCCAGGTTGCAGGGACATTATAGTTAGGAAATAGCATTAAAACATAGAAATTCACTGGAAGAACAAATATTACAGAGACATTATAGTTAGGAAATAAAATAGAAACTCAGTGAAAAAATTAAGGCTACAGGAATGTTATAGTTAGGAAAAAGAATGAAAAAAAACTTATAAATTCACAGAAAAAAGCAAAGGTTACAGGGACAGTATAGTTAGGCTCAGATTACACTCATGCGAAAACATAGAAATTCAGCAGTTATAGTTACCTGAGCTCACTATAACTTACGCCCACAAAGCACTGCTTATGACCTCACATATTACATCACTCATGACATGGTAAGTGACATCACTGATGACATCATTCCGTGAGTGTGTTTCTTAAACCTTTCAGAGACTTAAAGATATATACTAAGCTACAGCATAAGTTAAATTGACTATTCTTACTTTGCTAGTAAAACTGTATGGGTATGTGAGTGGGTATGTAAGAAGCTGTATGGATGTATTAGTGGGTATATTAGTGGCTGTATGGGTGCATGAGTGGCTGTGTGAGTGACTGTATTGGAGAGTGAGTGGGGGTTTGAGTGACTGTATTAGTAAGTTAGTGGCTATGTGAGAGCCCGCACAAAAGTTTTAGAAAAAACCTAATGCTAAATGGTCACAAACTAGATCATGAGCAGAATTTTACATATCTAGGCGTATTAATTGATTCATTACTAGCATGGAGACCACAGCTAGAAAAACGAAAATAGTGTTTAAACAAAACTGCCTCCCAATTTTAAAAAGACACAATAAATGTCTGAATAAGGCAGTTACACCAGCTTTAGAGCTCTTTAGGTATAAGGTCCAATCGGCAGTACTGTATGGAGCAGAATTATGGGGACCAGCATGTAGGAAAACTTTTGAAACCCTTGAGAACAAGTTTTTTAGGGGATTATTAAAAGTGCCCATTAACACCCAAGTGTCTAGCGTATGTTTGGTGGGCCCAAAGAATTTCAGCTTGTTTTTCCTATTGATATTATAGAGGGCCCCCTGGTACCCGGAACGGTCAGTTTGGTAATGGTCGAGAGCAAACGCTTGGTCATCGGGGGAGTGATATATCCAGTGGTTAACGGTCACCAATTGTGCAGCCCAGTAGTAGAGTTGTAGATCGGGCAATGCTGTGCCCCCATCATACCACACTTTCGTGAGTTGCTTTAGCGCCACTCGGGAGGCCTTCCCATCCCACAGCAGCGTGCGAAGTTTCCCCTCCACATCCCTGAAATACGAGTCAGGGACTCTATGTGGACAGTTCTGAAGAATATAAAGGAAGTGAGGTAGGGCCAACATCTTAAAAAGTACAGCTCGACCTACCAGCGAGAGAGGGAGGGATCTCCAATGCTTCACATCCACACACAGATGAGCCAGTGGGAGGGCTAAGTTAGAGCTAAAGAAACGAGCCGGGTCTGGAGTAACGAAAATCCCCAAATATCGAAAGCCTTCCTCTGCCACCGCTATGGTATACCCAGCTGGAAGCCAGGGAACCGGCCCATGTAGCATGAACACGGACTTGTGCCAGTTAATCGCATACCCGGTATATTTCCCGAAATTCGTGAAAATGTCAAGTACCACATTGATCGACTTGTACAGGGATGCCAAATACAACAGTACATCATCCACATATAAAGATATGCTATCTTCCACCTCAGCTGCCCAGCGCATCCCCCGCACCATCACATCCCGGCGCATCCATGCCGCTAGGGGCTCCAGCAAGAGGGAGAACAAAAGAGGGGATAGTGGGCATCCCTGCCTAGTGCCCCTAAGTAGTCCAAACGTCTGAGACATATAGCCATTGACCCTCACTGGCCCCAAAATGCCTATATAGAGCAGCTTCACCCAAGCTATACATTTGGGACCCAATCTCACCCTCTCTAGGATTTCAAACAGGTAGGGCCACTCTATGGAATCAAAGGCCATTGAGGTGTCAAGCAAAAACACCACAGCATCTTCCTCAATATATTCCCTCCAAGCCATCACGTTGTGTAAATGTCGGATGTTGAGGGCCGTATTCCTTCCCGGCATGAACACAGACTGGTCCGGGTGAACCAATGATGTAATACCCATCCCTAACCTGTTAGCCAGAACCTTGGCCAAAACCTTCACCTCCACATTTATCAACACGATGGGCCTATAGGAACTACAACTATCTGGAGCCTTACCTGGCTTATGGATCACTACTATAGTAGCCAACCGTTGATCCACTGGTAATCTACCTGCCCCTAAACTTTCCAAATACATGGCCTTCAGGTGCGACACAGTCAGAGAGGCAGTAGCTTTCAGAAACTCAATCGGGATGCCATTGGGCCCCATTGCTTTCCCAGATCTAATCTGGCCTATGGCCCTGCCTATTTCGTCGTGTGAGAGGTAGCCATCCAGGGAGTGTCTCTCCTCATCCGAGAGGGCTGGTATGTCGCTATCTTGGAGGAGCTGTCTCGAGTCTTCAGCTGTGTAATGGGTAGAGGGGGAATATACCCCCTCCAGGTGGGTAGCGAATGCCTCCACAATTTCCCACGGGTGTGTCAGTGCATCCCCCTCCGGTGTTGTCAGTCTATGTACCCATCGCCTTTCCAGCCAAGCCAACATCCTACCTGCTCTATCCCCCATCTCATATATCCTATGTTGGGTGTGTCGATACTTAGCTAGCATGTGCTCTCTAGTTTTTATACGATTCTCATCCTGTTTCAGCAGGAGCCTATGGCTCATGTCTGGTGAGGGATCTTGTGCATGCTCCTGCCCCGCCACTAGGAGGTCTTCTTCTACCTGGACCAGAAGTTCACGCTTCTTGGTAATACACCCCATCTTTAGATATAAAGCTTGCCCTTTCAGGACAACCTTGTATGCTTCCCAAAGTGTGTGCATGGATGCAACTGAGCCCACATTCTCATTAAAATAGTTCTCTGACTGCGTGCTGAGTTCCTCCCTGATGTCTGGGATATGTAGGAGCCAGGAATTAATTACAATGGTGATACGCATCTGGCGCTCCCAATGTGTGTAGTCTACCCAGACTGGGGAATGGTCTGATATGCCTCGCGGTAGGACTCGAGACTGGGAAAAGTTCCCTATGGTGGACAAGTGTGTAAGAAAATAGTCAATGCGCGACAAACTACCGTGGACACTAGATAAGTATGTGAATAAGTTCCCATTGGGTTGAAGCGCCCGGCCTATATCAGGCAACCCCATTGCCTTCACGAATTTGGCCATTTGCCCATCAGATTTTGCTATGGGCCTCGGCGGGCGTCGGTCAACTGTCTCATCAAGAGTCATATTATAGTCACCACCCATGATTAATGTGCCGTCTCTGAGTCCCGTCAGCCTACATCCAAGGTTTTCTAACGCTGCTTTACCCAGAGCTGGCGGCAAGTAAACTGAAAGTATATTTATGTCTCTACCATCCCATTGGGCCTCGACCACTGCAAACCTGCCTCCCGGATCGGCCCACGTCGTATGAACTGTAAGGGGTGTAGTCTTTTTTACCAGGATTGCGGTCCCTCGCGAACCTGTGGTGTAGTCAGCATGTATCAGAAGTTTGTACCCCCATCTACTGAGGGCTTTGATTTTCTGTCACATTAGGTGTGTTTCTTGCAGCAGAACAACCTCAGGTGACTGACGCTTCAAATACTGTTGCACTATCCCCCTCTTGATTTTATCCCCCAACCCGTATAACATTTAAAGTCAATACAGATAGCACCCGGTCTCCATCCCCCCATGGTCACCTGCAACTTAAGTTTCCAACCTACGGATCAATTCAGAAAGAGAAAAAATTTGCAGCACCCCACACATCTGAAGACGTTATAGCTGCAGTAAGGCCGTGTATCGCAATCTAGTATCAAAACCACATTTTGCACCAATAAAACAAGAAATATTGAAACTTCCCCCTTTACCCCCACACCAATCCCTGCCCCCTGCCCATGGATTTAGAACTACCTAATCCCAAAAATGGCAGGTGCCTCTCACCCCCCCTGTAATGCTGAAAAATGCCCGGGGTCATTGAACTCCCGTCCCCTTATGTACACATCACAATCATTTTGAATTTTATCCATCCACTATGCACATTTTGTTATTCACTATCAAATCACATCTAATGGCTCCATCAGCCTTGGTTAGTATATTAGGTCGACTCTAACCTTTCTCGAACCAATGAGTATTTCACACCTCTTACCCCCCATACTTGCGCTCTCAACAAGGTCCCATCTCTGCACAGTCTTCTCCAGGGGTCGTTACTCCTGTTCCTCCATCCGAGAATCCTCTCCCGCCTGGCCGTTGGTCATCATCGCGGGGCGGTTACCTCTTGGGTGATCACATTTACCAGGGTAGTTCCTTCTCTGGCCCTCAACAGTGGACCACCTTTCCATCTAGTCCCAAACTGCATCTGGCGACGTGAAGAACCATAATTTTCCATCTGATTCCACACTCAACTTCGCAGGGAAGAGCATCGCATATTTAATCTCCCGGGCGCGCAGTTCCTCTTCACTGCCTGGAAGCTGTGTTGCTGGGCTTGAACCTTGGCCGGGAAGTCAGGAAAAAAGGCAACCTCGTAGTTGTCTATTTTCAGCGGGGGACTAGATCTCGCTGTCTGAAGGATTATGTCCCTATCTCGATAGTTAAACACTCGGGCTCTTAGGGGCCTTGGCAGCGCCCCCAGTCTTGGCCGCCCTCCTGGCACTCTGTGGGCCCTTTCAATAGAGAAATAGCTGGACAGCTTCTTAGGCTTGAGGTATTTAATAATGAGATCTTTCACAAAGAGTTCCGCCGCCGGCCCCTCCGCTCATTCAGGAACACCTAGGATGTGAAAATTATTGCCGCGCGCCCGGCATTCGTAGTCATCCAACTGTTGCGACATCCACCCCTGTTTCTTTTGCAAATCGATCATCTTCGTTTGTAGTTCTGAGGTATCCGACTGCAGGGCGCTTGTAAGAATCTTGAGCTCCTTGACTTTGTCATACATCTTCCGGAAGTCCACCCTGATAAGGGAAACCTCTACCGCCACCGAGTCCAGCAAGGCACGCATCCCATTAATGGCCCCATAACATCATGCAAGGTTGGGTCCGATCCCTGCTTGGAGGCAGTGGCCCCCCATCTTTCTCCATCTGTGGCAGATCACTTTTGTCTCCTGCCTTGGACTCTTACCGCCCAATGCCATCAGTGCGGGTAGACCGATAGTCCCTCAGATAAGGTCGTCGGCAACACCCTGGGGTATCCGTAGCTTGTTAAGAGGAATACCCAGTTTGCAATGCAGCTCTTCTAAGCCGTTTCTTGTCTGGATTCGCCCCAGGCACAGGTTCTGTAGGTCAAGCACTACCGCTAGGCGCAAGGTCCCCTGGGCTGTCGCAGTTTCAACCACCATCGAAATCAGGCTACACCTTGCACTGTATTCGTACCGCTGCTGGTGAGGAAAACCTCCCGGACACACTCACCAGACACCTTATTACATTTGCCTCTGGCCAGGGCCATCACTTCCAGTGAGCCTAGATGCTGTAACTATTATAAAACAAAGTCAGGTCCACCCCCGCGTCATTCGAGCCACAGGTCACACTCCACTCTCAATAAGTGCACTGAAGGAAGGTGACACCTCAAACACTGAGGAGACTGTATATCTTGCGGGGTTCCTCCAGTGTGGGTGTTGGAAGATGCGACAGGCTCGGCTCAAGACCATCTTCGCACCTGATCCCAATGTACACACCAGTGTTGTAATTCTATCTATGACCCTAATTCGATATTCCTGATTTATGCCCTTATGTGGTTATAATAAATAATATCCTTATAAAGGCATAAGAATCATATCCATATTTAGTCGTAGCCCATGCAGTCCAAATTAAGCAAGGCTACTTCCCCAGGCTCCTAAAGAGTACGAGTTCTTTCAACAAAACAAACCTCCAGCAACCTGGGAAATCCCCATGCTTCTGTTTTGATTTGTCCTAGAACTCCTGTGAACACTAAAAGAACGGCCAGTTCTTAGTGACATCTTTATTGACGTCTTATGTCCAACCTTACGTCAAACCCGGCACCTTTCAGGTATAAATATACCAGCGTTGCCTTAAGCAAACACACGGTGGTTTGGAGCAGAGCGGCTATCTACTTGCCCGAGAGCCCAGCTGATGCGGAGAGCCCACGGACGCCGCCCCTCCCTTTGACGCACTGAGAGAGACGCTGTCTTTTCCTCCAGCCGAGAAAATCCAGTTCCGGTGTTTTCAGCCACCCTTGCGGGTTGCTGGGATATCAAGTCCTGAGAGAGAGATACCAGACCTCCTGCTTTCTATTACCCAGGTACGGAGCTGACTAAACCCTTAAAGAGAATTCTTGACTCAGATTCTTGGCAAAACCAACTTAACTTAAACTGCTACTTACTTACTTCCTCCCAAGTATTAGGCGTAGGTCAGGTACACCGGGGTAGGCGTATTTAGAAGCACCAGTTGAGTTAGTTAGTCAATGTATATATGTATGTATATATTTTATCCATTTTAAAGTATCATATGGCTACGAAACCATATCAATGCTTTTACAGTATTATTTTATAATACTCCTTTAACTGTACGCACTTTACTTTATACTAAGTATTGCAATTGTGGCAATTCATTTCTATTGCATGAGAAAGAAGACTGCTCAATAAATAACACCTTTTATTGAAAACGCCCGTCTCTCTATTTCTCTGCACTCCGGTGAAACTAAGTATGCACAATTGACTGAGTAAAATAGCAGTCTATTGTTTTCACACAACTCTAGAGATACACTCTTATTCTGAGGGAGCAAAGTTGTCATGTTTTATGGTTGTCAGAAGCTAATCCCTTCTTGTCTATCCAGGGAAGTTAAACTCCTCCTTGTTTATTCGAGAACGTTTCTAGTGACCTCTGAGCTAGCTGGCAAAACTAATTAAGTCTAATATAGTCAGTTGAGACCTAGTCGAACTCAGTCCTACGTCTACACTGCTGTTTATGTTATTCCAATGCGCAGAGCCTATTGGGAATATAGGAACTACACTAGATGGCGCCCACCGTTTGGTAAGGCGATAATCTAACGCAAGACACTAGAGTAACTCAGTCGTGCTGTTTCACACAGACCCTTTTCCCGTAAATACTCCAAAAGACGTCTGGAGTGGGTAAAAGGTTAAAATCCGCCGGAACTTAGTAGGAAGAGATTCCTATGTATAGTTTTTGGTTTAGTCAACGTTGAAGGATACAGTGTTCCAAAATATTGTGCACCTAATCTTTGTTTTCCTTGAAACTTGATCTGCAACAAAAAAACTTTCTGTAAGTAAAAATGACGGAAAGTGAAGGCGAAAGGGAGACAGCTAGAATAGCAGCTCAACTCCTAGCGGATGACACAAGTCTCCAAGACAATGATCCGAATGCTATAATCATTCCGGTAAATGTGAGGAAAACTATAACTATAAAACTTATAGAAAATGGACTGACATCACGAGGTGGTACAGTCATATTCGTGGTAGAGGCCCATGAATATCGCAGACAGAGGTATTCTATTCATGGATACACTTTCCAGCAGCAAACGCTGTAACAAAAGAATTCCACTATTACAAAATAGAGGAACCTCCGGATGAATACACTCCTTTCGAGGAGGTTGAAATCCCATTAAATTACCAAGAGCATCTGCTCTGGTTTAAAGGCGCCTTAAAACATCAAAATCACATCACCATGCTCGGTCCACTAGGTAGACCAGGAGCAACGTGGCTGGTTCTAGCCAGTACACTCCACATCCAGACATTGAAAAAATGTCAAACCAGGAACTTTTAGCCCAGCTAAAACAACTAATTAAAATACATAGACAATTGGTCCAATATGTAATGTGGACTTCAACAGTCCAACCAGCAATTAACATTCCACAGCTGACCCCTCATCAGGGGAACACCAACAAAATTACACCACAAAACATACAATCATGTCTTGGTAAAACGCCCGCAAAACGGGAACAAATTCCATTCTGGTTAGCACAAAAAATCACTCAAATAGAGGCAGTATTTCCTGATACTACACCTACTGAGAAACACAGAATTCTGACTATCTGTCTTCCAATGGGGATCGCACCACATGTGGAGGACTGTGACACTTGGGGCACAGTCTTTGCTTCCATTTAAACAAAAACACATGGTGTTCCGTCCATGGCGGTTAACCAGATGTGCTAAGACAGATTCAAAATGAATACGATCCAGAACCTGCTTTAACTATGGGTATGAAATTACTGAAAGACTTCAAACAGGTCTCGGCTATATTATTAGCCAACATAAAAGGAGAAGCAGCATCTGTGGCGATCCGCCAGAAATTGAAAGAAACAGATATAGCAGAATAACCTTTTGAACTTGCCAGAATCATAGAAAAATCCCATGAAGAACCAGGAAGAGATAGTTTCGGTGAGAAACCAGTAAAACCCCAAGTAACTGAAAATCCTGAAAAAACTTTTATTAAAAATAATCTAAACACTCCAAAAAAGAGCTGGGATGGAAATAAACAATCCGCTCCCAAAGAAAAACGTTTCCAGTCCAGAGGAAGGTCTCCTCAACGGAGAGAAAGATCTCCGGACCAAGGACACAAGTCTCCCCAGAGGGAGCCCTCTGAGAAAAGATACAACCTTAGAAATAGGGATAATCTGAGAAAACCTGATAGATATCAAGATATTGATACACGTCCCTCTCGATCTTTTCAGACTTCCTCACAGAAATCGGAAAGAAGAGGTTGGTCAGAACACAAGGAAGAGCAAGTCAAGTCCAAAGACAAAGAACCTGCTCATCAAAGTAAAAAATTACAATTTCCAAGAAAGAAGGTAGCCAGTATTAAAATAATTAAACATGCCGAGGATACTGAGGACACAACTGAAAAACGGAGAGTGGGCCCAGACAATGCTAGACAGCGCAGCAGAAGTGACCATAGCTCGCAAGATCTTGATGAATCTTCTGGAGACAGTGGACAAGAATGAATACATTCAAGTGGAAACTGCAGATACTAGAGTTAGCAAACCTCATAAAATATATGAAATAACGTTACGTATAGAGGGAGATAAGACTAGGAAAGTAAGGGGTCTCTTTTGGGATAACCTTTCGAAAGGCTCTGACATCCTGTTAGCTGAGAAAGACTGGCCACCAGAGTTTGTCAGGGAGTGCCCTCATGGCGAAGAAATGATTATGCCTGCCTTCTCAAATCATATTTCAACTCATAAGAAATCCATATATGCAAGAAAATGGGCAGTAGCCCAAGCTCCTGCATTATATAAAAATCATGTAGGATGGAATGAGGACTCTCCTCCTCACAAAATCCAGTTAAAATGTCAACCCACTGCACAAAGGCAGTACCCAGTTAAACAAGAAGCTAACAAGCAAGTCAGGGAGATCTTGGATCAACTTGAATATCAGGGGGTGATTGAAACATGCACCTCACAAATGAACAATCCTTTGTTTCCTGTCTCCAAACCAGACGATTCATATCGTCTAGTTTTGGACTACAGACACCTTAACTCATGTTGCAAAACATTTGCAGTACAAAACTCACACAGTGCAGCACTGTTGAATAACATCGTGCGCAAAAAATATAAAACAACATTAGACATCTCTAATGGATTCTTTTATCAAAACATTGCACCTGAGAGCAGGTATTTGACCGCGTTCTCAATAATAGTGTCGCATAAACACTTCTGTCGACTCCCACAGGGATTCAAGAATAGCCCAGGATTATTCTCAGCAAGAGTAACAGAGTTACTACAAATATACGATGATTAGGCATTATCCTATGTCGATGACATCTATCTCACAGATGATGACCTGTATACTCACTTGAAAAGAGTAAACACCATAATACTTGGGTTTGCAGCTGAGGGTTACAAATTCAACTTTAAAAAGTCACTAATTGCCCATCTAACTGTCCTATTTCTAGGATATGAATTATCAAGTGAAGGCAAAAGCCTAGCAGACAACTTCTTAGAGAAGTGAGCTGTACTCCAAGCACCTAAAACGCTGAAGAACTTACAATCAATACTAGGTTTTCTGAATTTCGGAAGAACATACATTCTAAATTATGCAGAGAGGGTTAAACCTCTCTATGATTTAATAAAACCTGATTTCAAACCAATCAATTGGACTCAGAAACATACAGACATTTTGAGATCATTGCAAACAGACATGTTAGCTAAAATAAAATTGCAAACACGCGAGAACATACGCAACCTTGTAATCCGAGTCATCCCAGGAAGATGCGGGTTCACGTACCTAACCTCTAATGAGGGAGAAACGGTACCAATAGCGTACAAATCACACTTGTACACACAAGCTGAAATGAAATACAGTTCTACTGAAAAAATTCTAATAGCGGTTCAAACAGCTGTAGCAAAAGAAAGAGCCCAAGCCCAAGGCAGAAGAATAACTGTTTTAACAGCAGAATCAGCCCTTGAGGCATTAACAAGCCCACGCAATTTGACTGCTGTGGCATTAGATCCAAAATTGATACAATGGGAAAATTCTCTTGCTGCAGAAGACGTGAAATACTATTTTGACCCGAAAATGAAAAAACTAGAAAATCTAGAATATGAAGAAGAATATCCTCAGCCAATCGAAATTCTGCCTCTCGAACAATACACATGCGTAATCTACATGGACAGATTTGCACAGCATTACGATGTAGAGGAAAAATCCTACAATTCAGCGTGCGCGATTGTTAAAGGTCGCTGGTGCTTTGGTAAATTCAGACCAATAGAGACAAAAACTGAATCACTAAGAAATTGTTCAGCTCAGCGAGCTGAAATAAGATCTTTAAAGATGGCGCTTGAAAATGCCGATCGCGAATTCCCAACACTAATAGTGTGCGATTCGCATTACTGTGTCAAGTCTTACAATAATGACTTGCAGAACTGGGTTCAAAACGATTACAAAGATGACACAGGTGCCACAATAAAGCATAAAAAGCTCTGGGAACAAGTAGTTCTTTTACAGAAAGAACTACAAAAGACTTACGTGATACATACACTGAGTCATCAACGTGATGGCGTTCACATTGCAGGGAATTCATTGGCTCACAGAGCCACAGCGGAAGCGGTCCTACCGGCTTCCGTAGCCACATAAAAACGTTCAGAAAAATACATAGACGGAGAAACTATGCTGGCGGTAAAAGCGTCTTTAAAAGGCGACTATGCAGCATTACCTCTGAACTATCCACTCAATTATACATACATAATTGATGCAAACTCCGTTCCTTTTGCTCAAATCCCTGGAGTGGAGGATAGAGTAATTCTAAACACGAACAGGAGAGTCTTTTTAATAGCAGACGCACACATGGGATTGGGTCTAAGACATCGAGAGATCAAGGAATCTCTAAAAGAATTACAATAAGAATACTGGTGGCCGGGGATGAGCCTGCAATTTCACAAATTTGCAATGGGCTGTCCAAACTGCAACAGAGATCGCAGTCGCGAACCGACCGGAGTAATGCCAGGACCCTTCTTTTAGAAAGCATAAGGCTATCTATACGCAGAAATCCAGCAGGAGAAATGCGTCCCATTAATGTTTAAGACTAGATTCACTTAAAATGTAGACACAAGCGCTCGGCTGACGCCAGAACTGTTATAAAAGATTTGCGAGTCTTTATCGGCACATACGCAATTGGCATGCTACATTCTGACCAGGGTCCTGATTTTAGCTCTCGAGCTTATAAGGAGGCCATGAGCAGCATGGGCATTGCATTGCGGTACTCTTGTCCATTCCATCCTGAGGGAAATGCGGTAGTGGAAAGAAAAAACCGGGACATAAAGCAATCTATAACGGCGAGGGTATTAGGTTCGGGTGATGGGTGGGTCCAACATTTAACAAGTGTCCAACGTAGTCCTAATAATCTGCCAAGAAATTCTCTAAAAGGTCTCAGTCTGTACGAACTATTGTTCGGTACTAGAATGCACATTCAGGATCTTGATAGTCACACTTCAGTGGTAGAAGAAAAATGCTTTGATATCAAAGACCGTTTGGCTGTTTTACAGGAATTAAATGTAACAAGACGAAACCTGAGCAACATAAAGTTAAAGCAACAGCCAAAAGCCAGTGAAGAAAAACCACCTGTCCCAGCAAGACCTATCTGGATTCCAAAGATTGGGGATCTGGTCAGAGAGAAGATCGCGGTAAAGAATGAATTTGGGCCTTCTTACAGAAAAGCAGTACCTGTCTTAGCTGTCAGCGGAACAAGATCAGTTGTACTACCGCCCCTTGCTGGTAAAAAGGAGAACCGAGTTGTATCCATCGACCTGGTAAAACCACGATCATGTGGCCAATAATAAGTAGTAGGCCCAGTGGACTCCCAAGAAATAGCAGAACACCAAAATTTGCTACAAAATAAGAGGTTCAAACTGAGAGACTAATCACTTTTGATAAACCTGCAGTGAATAAAAAAGGACTATGCAACAAATCCATGGAACTTATGCCTCTTGAAACCCAAATTGCAACAGTTCGTCAGGAAACACCAGTCTACAACGATGTAGCCTCAGACTATGCTAATGAAACAAAGAAAAATCCAAAAGCAAATGAAAATCCGGAAGCAATTCCAACAATTGACAGAACTGCATCTGGCTACTTCATCAATTTCGATGACTTTTCTGATGATCCAAGCGAACATGAAGAAACGCCAGCAACAAAAACTTTCAAAGATAAAGTAACAGAACTCTTTCATCAACTCAAAGAAACCTATCTGATTTCTCCATGGATTGAATTTTGGATTGTGTTAGGTGTACTTTTTCTCCTGCTTTGGCTCATCATGGTTCTTTGTTTGGGAAAATTCATTGAAGGAAAATACAGTACAATGGACACAGCAAGTCAGAACATCAACTTGATCCTAAAGCCTCACAAGTCATTTCACATCGAGAAAAGAGAACTATCATCAGTGAACGTCACAGCCAATTCAATACCCGGTGGGGTAGCATGGGACAGAACTGAGTATGACATTTTTGGCCCGATTGAGCTCTTGAAATATCCACACCAGTTTAAGGTTTCATTAAGTGACTTTGTAAAACCAAGTACTTTTTCTGATGATTGGGACTTTGAAAATATAAATAATATGATGTCAGATTTGGTAATGTCAGCAAAATTCACAGAACATGATTATTTGCAGGGTTCATCAAATTATGAAGAGTTATATTGTTATAATCATTTTGGTCATCACTATTTGCATAAATCTGCTCAACCTAGAATTTTTTTTAATTTTAACCAATGGGAACATTGTGCAACTCCACCAAAAGGTAGCTCAAAAACATTTTATGAAAAATTCCCATACTTCTCAGGGTTTAACACAAGTGATGCAGAAACGTTTTATTTTAAAATGTTAAATAAGACAGGAATGAAAACAATGCTGACAAATACTAAATTGATCTATTCTGAAACATTTTATGAAAAAATCATTACATTTGGTTTTGAATTCTGGAAAAACAACATTGAAACAAAAACCATCTGGGGTACAAAAGAATGGCAGGTCCAAGGTCTAGAAGCATTATTTAGAGCCTGCATGATCCCAGAACAATTAATATTCTTGAATGACACCATTCATCAGACTACCTGTCTTGGCCTAGCCAAAATTAAAGACTTAAACAAACCGTCTATTCCGAAGCCCATAACTGATAGTAATAGCACTACATATGTGGAGATAGATGTATCCCATATTTTACACCAAAACAGAACACATCCTGATTGGAATAAATGGTTGATCTGGCCCACAGACACAAATAACTGTCAAGATAGATTCCTGAACAAAATCCAGGGGTTACAACTGAACAGGCCAGACCCAAGATATTCCCAGAGACAACATCCAGGGATAGTTACAACATACAGTGTAGGGAAACTCTGCCTTGAATGGCTACAGAAATCCACACTGGCAGAAATTAAGCAACACTTGACTTTACTTAAAGACGGTGCTGATTTGCGTGATTTCATATTGGGACCACGCAAACAGCGTCAAAAACGTTTCATAGCGGCCGGTATATACGCTGCGTACAACGAAGCTTGGAAAGTAATGCAAATTGAAACAGCAGAAAAAATACGAGAAATTGATCGTATTAATCTGGAAAATCCACTTTCTGTTCTGGACAATGGGTTAACGACTCTGTCCTCCAGAATATATTCACTGGACAGTATTGTATCATCTGCTATTGATATAATAGAGCAAGACTTACTAATGTTACAACATGGTCAGTCCCAATTACGTTCTATTGTACAGCTTGGCTGGACGTTGCAAAATCTGCGTTCAGGCTACGTGCCATGGCGTTTAATCAACGTAACGCCATTATTTTCTATCTTTAACCTTACTGATAAACAAATCAGTTTGGCACAAAAAGGAGCAGACTATACAATTCTGAGCATTGAAAAACTTGAGAGATTACCATTGACAATGTCAGAAAGACCTGTCATTGAATGGATAATACATGGAATAATCACAATTCCGATAACAACTTTCCAATTTAAATACTGCCAAGAATATATACCAGCGGGCCGGTATGAAAGGTTGGGTAAAGGGTACATCAAGTCAACATGGAATTTACCTTATACACACAAATGTTACAGTGAAAAGAAAAAGGATGTATTTCTTAGTGGTAAGAATTGTAATAGATCACTAAGCGGTACACTTCTGTGTCAAGGTATTAACTTGCATGGAGCCTGCGAAGGGTCTTCGAATAACCTTTCATGTCACCTGCACGGCACTCCTGCAACACAGATAGAGCCATTCTTTAGACAACTTTCAAACGGGAGTTATATTCTAATAAATGACCACAGCTGTTGTGGCATGGTGCCAGGGAAAGCCTATCTCGTCAGCGTTAGTTCCATGGTCACTTGCTGTATGCAAGTATTGTATCCAAACAGCACTCCAGACATGGAGGCGGCAATATGGCCTTATTTGAATATCTCTTCTATTCGAATTGATACTTTAAGCAGAATGAAGTCTATTCTTTTACAGACAACTGTGCCTTTGACCTCGTCCAAAGAAACGTATGACCTGCAAGTTTCAAGGACAACGGCAGAGATACATACCCTTTTATCAACAAATTGCCCCGTGCATTTCGTAGAAATGCTAAGCCAAATCCTAAACATGTCAGATACCAGTGGCATCGCACATGTATTTAAGACAATTTTTTCGGGACTGTTAACACCCTTCGAAACAGTTCTGGGCAATTTTCCCATACTGTCTTTGGCGGCCTACCTCTACTTTTGGGACTCGTGGCAGGAATTTTATTTTTGATTCTTCTGCTCCGATATGGCAAGCCAAGTCGCAGACAAGACTCCAGCAATGATGGAAGAAACGATCCTAGCTATACGCTATCGGGACCGCATAACTAAAGTCCTTGGATTAGCCCGGCTAAGAGATCTAAATATGACCTAATTTCTTTCATTCAGACCTATCTGACAAAATTGCATCTTACCTGTGCTTCGATGTATGCTATGCGGAGAAGAATGCGTGTTGGACGTCTGTCTTACACTACCATCAGCAGTACCAATGGATACAGATACCTTGCTAGGTCCTGTAAAGGCTCATGCATCTTGTTGTCACCAGCGGCTACCCATTCTGATGACGGCATTCGTTGAGACTTCACCACTACGAGTATGTGGCAGTGGAGTACGAGATGAGAGCAGCATCACACAGGTACAACCTTCAGTGAGCATTGCTGATCCTGACATCGATGATAGCAATCATTCTCACGACTGCACTGTTGGAGCATTTTCAAACTTGGTCGAACTTTCACCTGATGCTGTAGACCAATTTTTTGCGAGTCTGTCTGAGATGATGTTCTCCCCTGAACAGAAAGTATAACGTTTAAAGCAACGAGCACACAGCGTTCCCTGAACTCTGAATTCGGCCTTCAGCTTTGATAAACAAAAGCTACTGAAAACACGTGGAACTGTTTTTTCCCCTGAAAGCAAAATTTTATATTTTTTTCACTTCCAAAATTTTTACCTTTTTCTGGCACATAGTACTCTGCTTAAAGTAGAACTATTCTTAGAGAACATAGCTTCTATTTTAGGAACTCTAGAGACAATATTTTACCTCAGCCTCTAGCATATGTACAGAATTTGTATTATTATGTATTGGAATGGTCTCGACCTTCTTTTCTGTATTCAGAGCCATTTCATGTGTAATTTTCGCAATTCATTTAGCTGATATATATATGCATTTTTAACTGAATGATACCACTGCTTGAAAAACGTACAGTACCAATACTCATTTTCGTGTATTTACCATATACCATTTCAAATGCAAATTATGTATTTTGGGGTGGGTTGGAAAACACATGCACCATTATATGCTTACTATTGCTTAGTTTTAAGTAATGAGGGACATTAGATCGTGGAGTGGGTGTTCTAATTCTATCTAGGACCCTAATTCGATATTCCTGATTTATGCCCTTATGTGGTTATAATAAATAATATCCTTATAAAGGCATAAGAATCATATCCATATTTAGTCGTAGCCCATGCAGTCCAAATTAAGCAAGGCTACTTCCCCAGGCTCCTAAAGAGTACAACGAGTTCTTTCAACAAAAAAAACCTCCAGCAACCTGGGAAATCCCCATGCTTCTGTTTTGATTTGTCCTAGAACTCCTGTGAAAGCTGAAAGAAGGGCCAGTTCTTAGTGACATCTTTATTGACGTCTTATGTCCAACCTTACGTCAAACCCGGCACCTTTCACGTATAAATATACCAATGTTGCCTTAAGCTAACACACGGTGGTTTGGAGCAGAGCGGCTATCTACTTGCCCGAGAGCCCAGCTGATGCGGGGAGCCCACGGACGCCGCCCCTCCCTTTTGACGCACTGAGAGAGACGCTGTCTTTTTCTCCAGCCGAGAAAATCCAGCTCCGGTGTTTTCAGCCGCCCTTGCGGGTTGCTGGGATATCGAGTCCTGAGAGAGAGATACCAGACCTCCTGCTTTCTATTACCCAGGTACGGAGCTGACTAAACCCTTAAAGAGAATTCTTGACTCAGATTCTTGGCAAAACCAACTTAACTTAAACTGCTACTTACTTACTCCCTCCCACGTATTAGGCTTAGGTCAGGTACACCGGGGTAGGCGTATTTAGAAGCACCAGTTGAGTTTGTTAGTCAATGTATATATGTATGTATACATTTTATCCATTTTAAAGTATCATATGGCTAAGAAACCATATCAATGCTTTTACAGTATTATTTTATAATACTCCTTTTACTGTATGCACTTTACTTTATACTAAGTATTGCAATTGTGGCAATTCATTTCTCTTGCATGAGAAAGAAGACTGCTCAATAAATAACACCTTTTATTGAAAACGCCCATCTCTCTATTTCTCTGCAATCTGGTGAAACTAAGTATGCACGATTGACTGAGTAAAATAGCTGTCTATTGTTTTCACACGACTCTAGAGATACACTCTTATTCTGAGGGAGCAAAGTTGTCATGTTTTATGGTTGTCAGAAGCTAATCCCTTCTTGTCTATCCAGGGAAGTTAAACTCCTCCTTGTTTATTCGAGAACGTTTCTAGTGACCTCTGAGCTAACTGGCAAAACTAATTAAGTCTAATATAGTCAGTAGAGACCTAGTCGACCTCAGTCCTACGTCTACACTGCTGTTTATATTATTCCAATGCGCAGAGCCTATTGGGAATATAGGAACTACACTACACCAGGTCCTTTCACAACTAGCTGTTTGGGCACTCAGGTGGGTGCCGTCTGTGAATATTAGTCTCTAGTCCAGGAGGAAATTAAGGCCCCACGTGTATCACTGCTGGCCCGGCCGCTCTATACCTTCATGCCCTCAGGGCAGCAGTCATGTCTATTCGCACTGTCAGGCTGTGTATACTGTTGCAGCCAAACAATATCCCGTGCGTATTTTTCCACTTCTGGGCACCCCTGACCTAGAGTTCAATTCACCTCCTCACCTGCTGTATTTTCACCCCCGCCTCTCACCGATATGAAAACTGCGGCAGGGCGCGGAGCCGGGGCCTTGATTTGCGGTGAAGCCCCGCCTCCTGCAATCATTCGGTCCTTGCTCTCGTTTTGCCTGTCTTTGCCACAGTGGGTGCGTGCCGGCCGAGCCCAGCACCAGTCCCGGCAGCGCCAGTCAGTGCAAGCTAGTCAGGCTTTTTTCCCCGGGTGCCTCTTTGATCCGCGCCGGCTGCCGTGTGATCAGCAACGTCCGGGTCGTGCACCCGGGGCAGGTCCGCCTCCCCGGCACTCACCGGGCTACACAGGTCGGGCAGCCACGAGGAAGGCAGCTCCGCCGAGTCCCCTCCGGGTGTCACCAGCACCACTTTCGTATCCGGGGCTCCGCCGGGCTGTCTCTTGAATCCACACTATACCGGCATCACCGCTTCATCTAGGCCACGCCACCCTCAAGTTGTGAGAGACGTTCCCTGCGTTCTGTGACCAGCCTCTGTACTCGACGGCTACTAACCATTGTGCGTCCCGCTGCCGAGGACATTATCTATTAGTGGGTGAAGCGTGTGATGTGTGCCCGTTTTCTTCGCCAGACCATGGATCTTCGGTAGAGCCATTCGGGCTATATCTGGCTCTTTATATCGGATGATCCTCTATTTCCTGACCTGCTACCCCCGTTCTTGCACAGGATCTTTTCCATCTCCGGCTTTTTGAAAAATATGTACCCGGGACTTCAAGTAACGATTGGCTACCTTTGAATGGATGTGGTCTATCTTTAGAACTTGGACATTACATTGTATATTTCTTCTCATCGTCAACAGAAAATAGCCCCTGAAACCATTTGTGCTAAAGGAATTTATTGTTGAAAATACTCAAGTTACCCTGAATTGTGAAAAATCTGCTGTTATATTTTGGTATTCCTTGCGCCCTGACGAAGGAACCTTGGATAAACTGTCCTTTCCGAAACGCGCGTTGGCGCCTTGTTTTTTGTTTGTATCTTCTGTCCTAAGTTCTTCTGTTTAGGTGTTGCGATTTTGATATTGCTTCTTGTTTTGTAATGTATGATGTTGTGATTGGTTGAGAGGATGTTTGAATGTGTGAGCTTGAGTGGGGGTTATATGCTATGTTAATTTGATTAAGTACATTGTATATACATATGTATAAGTGTTTTTTATGAAATTTGTGCTTTCCGATGGAATTGAAAAAATAAATTTATATGTTTTGCATATAAATTTTTCTGTGTGGGACAATGATGTTGTATAGAAATTGATAGATACATTACCTATTGCTATATAATTCCCTAGGAGAGGTTTTTCTATGTTTTTTGGATTGTTTTTCCCTGCTTCCTCTCCTAGTAATTAGCCTTCAGGGACCCCTTATGTTTTTGAGAAAACCCTGCATATTCATGTAAAGGTCCCTTTAAAAATTATATACAATTTACCCCGCTTCTATTGTTCCAGTTTGCCGTAAAATGCACTGTCTAGCACATTATCTGAAATGTGGCACCGTACTACCCAAAGAACATATAGTTAAGCCAGAGCGAGACTTTAAAAAAACAATTTTGTATGGTGATTGGTACCATTTGGACCCTACTGTGAGGGGAGGAATTTGGTTGCACAGACAGACTGCTGCAGGCCCTTAAGATCACCGCAGGTGTGTCAGCTGGCCCCTGCAGTGAGAGTTAAAGAACCCTAAGACTGCTTGCATGGGCGACAGCTCGCTTTAATGGCCGAAATTCAGTGGCATAATGAAACTTGAGGGGCCCCCCTGCAGGATACTTGGAAGGGGACCCTCCAGTTGACCACTTCATGTAGGACTTCCACAGGGTACATGTTTTGGGTAGGCGGTAGGCAAAAGGTCTGCCTACTCCGCTGTCCATAGGTCTGCTTCTGAGGCTGTCGGGGATTCTTCAAGGGTTGTGGCCTGTGAGTTCAGGTGACAGATTATGCCCTTCGAGTCTATCTCCATAACTTCCTCTCTATCACTCCCTCTCTTCTGTTTGTGTCTCCATCACACAATATCCTGTCTCTCTCCATCCCTCATTCTCTATCACTCACTCTCCTCTGTGTCCGTCTCTATCATATAATATTGTTGTTGTCTCTATTCATCACTCCCTCTCCCCCCTGCGTCTCAATCATATAATATCCTCTTTGTCTCCCTCATCACTCATTCTCTATCACTCACTCTCCTACCTGTGTGTCTCAATCACACATTATCCTGTCTCTCTCCCTCTTTATTTCTGTTGCTCTATCACTCACTCTCCTCCCTGCGTGTCTCCATCAGACAATCTCATATGTGTGTATCTCAACCACTTTGACACATCACTCACTCTCGTCTGTTTGTGCCTCCATCACAAAATATCCTGTTTCTCTCCATCACTCATTCTTAATCACGCACTCTCTTCTGTGTGCGTCTCAATCATATAATATTGTTGTTGTATCTATTCATCACTCCCTCTCCCCCCCTCCGTCTCAATCACTGTGATACATGATATTGATACATGAATGAAAGACACAGTGTGTTCCCACTGCGCCAATGCTTGCTTGGAATCACAGCACTGTGGGGCTTATTTACAAGCCCCTTGCGCCACAGTTGCATCACTTTTAAGATAGGAAAAATGATGCACCGGTGGCGCAAAGGAATTGTAAATAAGACCCTGTGTGTTTCTGCATCTGGGTGAGTGAGTAACAAGACGTTGCCGTTTATTTCACTCAATATCAATGAATAGTTGTTTATTGTCCATATAACTGTGTGGAATGATATGGTGTTACCAGGCAATTTTTCCATTGCTTACTTTCATTCTTTTTTTGGGCATGTGAGGGTGTTGTATGGTCTTAAACACAAGGGGGCCAATTCCGATCTTGTAAAATCCCCCACGAATCGCAGCATGGAGCGTATTTCCCATACGATTCGTACACCTACAACGTCCCCGTACGTACGATCAAGTACGATCCTAACCCAAAGCATATCTACATACGATTCGTACCAAACATCATACGAACTAAAATTACATACAATACATATCCGGGTCACGCTGTACGCGCCGTCTGTACGTAAACAGGCAGCAGTTTCCTGCACATCAAGTACGATTCGTCTCGGCGAAACTCCGTACGACCCTATTGCTACGGGAGGTGAAAAATTTCGTAAAAGCAGAGTCTGGCCCAAACAGCACCCCGGTAGGCGACAGACATGCCATGAACCCCAACAACCGTGTCATCCCAGTCCTGTACGCCTACGACCTGGTGCATAGAAACAGACGATGGCGCAGACGATGAGTACAACGTACCGCAACAACGGAACTGTACATGTACGGTGCGTCACACTCTCGCGTTTATCACCATTGCAATAGTGATACGAGCCGCACACACGCCGTGAATGTTGGGGTACGGTGCGTCACACGCTCGCGTATATCAGCATTGCAATAGTGATACGAGCCGCACACACGCCGTGAATGTAGGGGTACGGTGCGTCACACGCTTGCATATATCAGCATTGCAATAGTGATACGAGCCGCACACACACTGTGAATGTAGGTGTACGGTGCATTACACGCTCGTGTATATCACCATTCCAATAGTGAAACGAGCCGCACACATGCCATATATGTTGGTGTACGGTGCGTCACATCTGAGGGGTGTGTGATTATGAGTCCCAGCAGTGCCCAGACATAGAAGGGGTGGGTGCACAGGAATCCCAGCAGTGCCCAGACAAAAGGAGGGGTGTGTGGATATGACTCCCAGCAGTGCCCAGACATAGGAGGTGGGTGTGGATATGACTCCCAGCAGTGCCCAGACATAGGAGGTGGTTGTGGATATGACTCCCTGCAGTGCCCAGACATAGGAGGGAGGTGTGGATATGACTCCCAGCAGTGCCCAGACATAGGAGGGGTGGCTGGATAAGACTCCCAGCAGTGCCCAGACATAGGAGGTGGTTGTGAATATGACTCCCCGCAGTGCCCAGACATAGGAGGTGGTTGTAGATATGACTCCCCGCAGTGCCCAGACATAGGTGGGGGGTGTGGATATAACTCCCAGCAGTGCCCAGACATAGGAGGGGTGGCTGGATATGACTCCCAGCATAGGCCAACAGTATGGGGGTGTGTGGATATGACTCCCAGCAGTGCCCAGACATAGGAGGTGGTTGTGAATATGACTCCCCGCAGTGCCCAGACATAGGAGGGGTGTGTGGATATGGCTCCCAGCAGTGCCCAGACATAGGAGGTGGTTGTGGATATGACTCACAGCAGTGCCCAGACATTAGAGGTGTTTGTGGCTATGACTCCCCTCAAGTGCCCAGACATAGGAGGGGTATGTGGATATGACTCCCAGCAGTGCCTAGACATAGGAGGTGGTTGTGAATATGACTCCCTGCAGTGCCCAGACATAGGAGGGGGGTGCGAATATGACTCCCAGCAGTGCCCAGACATAGGAGGTGGTTGTGGATATGAGTCCCCGCAGTGCCCAGACATAGGAGGGGGTGTGGATATGAGTCCCAGCAGTGCCCAGACATAGGAGGGGTGGCTGGATATGACTCCCAGCGTAGGCCAACAATATGGGGGTGTGTGGATATGACTACCAGCAGTGCTCAGACATAGGAGGGGGTGTGAATATGACTCCCAGCGTAGGCCAAAAGTATGGGGGGGTGGATATGACTCCCAGCAGTGCCCAGACATAGGAGGTGGTTGTGAATATGACTCCCAGCAGTGCCCAGACATAGGAGGGATGGGTGCACAGGACTCCCAGCAGTGCCCAGACATAGGAGGGGTGGCTGGATATGACTCCCAGCATAGGCCAACAGTATGGGGGTGGGTGGATATGACTCCCAGCAGTGCCCAGACATAGGAGGGGGGTGTGGATATGACTCCCAGCATAGGCCAACAGTATGTGGGTGGGTGGATATGACTCCCAGCAGTGCCAACACATAGGAGGGGTGGCTGGATGTGACTCCCAGCATAGGCCAACAGTATGCGGGTAAGTGGATATGACTCCCAGCAGTGCCCAGACATAGGAGGTGGTTGTGAATATGACTCCAAGCAGTGCCCAGACATAGGAGGGGTGTGTGGATATGACTTCCAGCAGTGCCCAGACATAGGAGGTGGTTGTGGATATGACTCCCCGCAGTGCCCAGACATAGGAGGGGTGTGTTGATATGACTCCCAGCAGTGCCCAGACATAGGAGGTGGTTGTGAATATGACTCCCCGCAGTGCCCAGATATAGGAGGTGGTTGTGGATATGACTACCCGCAGCACCCAGACATAGGAGGGGGGTGTGGATATAACTCCCAGCAGTGCCCAGACATAGAAGGGGTGACTGGATATGACTCCCAGCATAGGCCAACAGTATGGGGGGGTGTGGATATGACTCCCCCCAGTGCCCAGACATAGGAGATGGTTGTGAATATGACTCCCCGCATAGGAGGTGGTTGTGAATATGACTCCCTGCAGTGCCCAGACATAGGAGGGGTGTGTGGATATAAATCCCAGCAGTGCCCAGATATAGGAGGGTTGTTTGGAAATGACTCCTCGCAGTGCCCAGACATAGGAGGGGTGGCTGGATATGACTCCCAGCTTTGGCCAACAGTATGGGGGTGTGTGGATATGACTCCCATCAGTGCCCAGAGATAAAGGGGTGTGTGGATATGACTCCCAGCAGTGCCCAGTTATAGGGTGGTCTTAGAAAAAGCGTAGTGCTGGCCGTACAAATACTTTGTAACGTCTCCTTAATTGGAGTAAAAATCACTTATTGATTGAGGATTTGTATGGTATTTTTATTTATACCTTATGAATTATTCATTTTCAAACAACACATTATAGTTTGACGAAAAAGACATCCAATATATACACAATTATTCAAAAACTCAACAGTACAAAATTATGACACTACTACATAAAACATGAAGCAAAACATTTCATATGCACATTTCATATGTACATTTGCACAATATTCAAATTTTGTCAATATCATATATACATTACCAAAATGTTCATATTATTGATGCAATTCCAATCAAGGAATGGTGAACACAATTAAGAGAAAATCAAGAAGAAATCAAATGGAGAACAGATGAATCAGTAACATGCACAATCTTAATCAGTGAAAGAAAAGAAAACACTGAATCAATGTTTCAATCATTCAAAAGTGCTATTCTCCAATAGGCCGACGCGTTTCGAACTCGAGATATGAATTAACGGGTTCTCATCAGGGCTGGGTGATTTTCCTGTTTGATTTTGTGCAAAAAATAAAGAGAAAAATATACATGAGTTCCTGAATTAAAAAAGCCTCTGTAAAAAGCTCCAATGTGAACTGTAATTATGATGGGGTTACCTTACAAAAGGCCGTGTGTTCGGCACAAATTTCAGTCCCAAGTTGAGAACAGATTGCTCGTCCGCTGTAAGAATTTTAGTTGACAAGTTAACTACTGTAGATGGCGCCTCTATGATTTGTAGGAGTTTTTCCGGGTGCGCATTTCCCATGGTATTTTTTGTCTGGGTTTGCTTTGCTGGCCTTTCATTATGATAATGTGAGTTTAGAAGTCAGCGCTTTTTGGTAATGATGGTACAAACGACCTATGTTGCCACTTGCAGGTCCTGCACTGCACTAAACCACGCTGATCTGCCCGAAAATCATCTGTGATACACCAGTATAACCGACGGAGGTTTTGAAAACACTTGAAGCCAAGCGCAGGTACATGCGTTGCTCAGTTAAAACTTTGCATACCTGGTTCAGCAAAAAACGAGTATCTTTTACATCCCACCCCATTTTAACCCTTTAGGCTCGCAACCGGTCCCGGTGGGCACGTCACAAGTCCCCTGTGTAATCACCAGAGATGCCCCATGCAAACAGCTTCAGGTAATAAATGTCACAAATGTCCATAAAATGGTGCACGCTGTTGGCATCAAAAACTGACTTTATCCTGGCACAAATTGTCCCTCTTTCAGAAATTCCGGCAGGGACCACAATAAGCAACTGAACCCCCCAACTGAAACCCTATAGAAAAAGTGTGACGGCCTTTTGTAAGGTAACCCCATCATAATTACAGTTCACATTGGAGCTTTTTACAGAGGCTTTTTTAATTCAGGAACTCATGTATATTTTTCTCTTTATTTTTTGCACAAAATCAAACAGGAAAATCACCCAGCCCTGATGAGAACCCGTTAATTCATATCTCGAGTTCGAAACGCGTCGGCCTATTGGAGAATAGCACTTTTGAATGATTGAAACATTGATTCAGTGTTTTCTTTTCTTTCACTGATTAAGATTGTGCATGTTACTGATTCATCTGTTCTCCATTTGATTTCTTCTTGATTTTCTCTTAATTGTGTTCACCATTCCTTGATTGGAATTGCATCAATAATATGAACATTTTGGTAATGTATATATGATATTGACCAAATTTGAATATTGTGCAAATGTACATATGAAATGTGCATATGAAATGTTTTGCTTCATGTTTTATGTAGTAGTGTCATAATTTTGTACTGTTGAGTTTTTGAATAATTGTGTATATATTGGATGTCTTTTTCGTCAAACTATAATGTGTTGTTTGAAAATGAATAATTCATAAGGTAGAAATAAAAATACCATACAAATCCTCAATCAATAAGTGATTTGTTACTCCAATTAAGGAGACGTTACAAAGTATTTGTACGGCCAGCACTACGCTTTTTCTAAGATTTACATATGGTCCAGCTGCCCGTACGACCCAGGACCTAACTCCCTGTTTACAACAGTTATAGGGTGGGGCATCATCATCACCATACAACAACTACATGGGTGTATGTTTACAGCCCTAACCTGTGACAGTCATAATAGTGGCCATAGCAACACATCACTTACAGCAGTGTCCCACTCCATGGAGGATGGATTTCTGTCACACACTGCGTGACACACCACATGTGTGTGTGATGTCAGATCCCACATGCATATCCACCCATGGAGTTTGCAGGCAACCTACACACCCTCCCATACTTACTTCATGGTGTATAGTCATGTAACCACCCAACAAAGAAATACACCAAAAAGGAAAAACACACTGTCATGTATATTCCGGGCCTGATATGAATGTCCAGGTGGTGAAACGTGTACTCTTCCATGGAAGGAACAGTGCTGAAATCCCTTAGATACAACGCGCAACATTGTGAGTTGTCTGCACAAATACCCTGTATAAGAAATCCAAACTTAAGGGTAAGGCTGTGCTCATACATCAGCATATTGTGCAAAAGGCTGATGGTGTCCATGAAGGAATTACTACATACTACAAACACAAGTACAGTGAGTAGCATGGATGGCACAGACTAATGAGCAGAACTCATTTGTGAGCAGGCATGGCCATTGCTGAAGGGAATGTTTTCTTAATAAAAGTAAATATGCACCAAAGTAACCACAAATATTGTGCAACTATCTGTACATAAGATCTTGTGTGTCACCGAGGAAGTTACACTCTTTTAGACAATGTCTGTAGGCAAACTGAACACACACAAATCAAGATAATTATCTTCTACATTGTGATGGCACATAGATACCATGGTCCACCTCATTACCATTACAAAATACACATCTTTCACAATACCAAAACATTACCACGACACCAACTCCTAGGCACACAGCACCTAAAGCAAGTACCTGAAATGTCATAGTTTGTAATGAAAAATAAAATGCTTTATTCAACACCAAAAAGAAATTCTTTTTCATAAATGAGTCCAGGCTCAAATGAAGGCCAATGTCCAGTCCAGAATAAAGAGTTTTTCTGTAGCTGTAATCTTGTGGAGGTTGTCCCCCCAAAACGTGCCTGCACATGATGATATTAAAGGTTTGTGAACCCATGGGGGGGCATAATCTGGGTCAGTGTCCGGCACCGCAGGGACATCAGAGGGAAGGGTAGGTGTTGTGGGTGCAGGGGGGGGAGGAATCCTCCTCAGTGGCTTGTGCAGCGCCAAAGCTGGAAAGATATTCTGCGCTGCACACTGCTGCCAGGTCCGCCAGACCACAACCTGCACCCGGGGACACAATGGGAGTGGAGGTAGAGGGCTCTGAGTCTTGCAGACTGTGTATGTGTCTGCGTGCCTGCCGTCTGACCCCAGTCCCTGTGGGAGTGCCTGCATCCCCCTGAGATTGGGTGCCTGGTGATATGCGCATAGACTTCCGTGGTGGGGTGCTGGGTGGGTCTGTTGGCGTGTGTGATCTTGTGTGTCTGCGTGTTCTGTGGACAGGTATGGGTGAGGGGGTTGTGGATGGGTCTGAAGGAATGGGTTGGACGGGCCGCTGCAGGAGGGCAAGTGCTACCATCTGTGAGGAGTCTATGGACGATAGACTCTGACGTTGGTCAGACATGTTAGCTGACTTGCCCTCCATGAATGATAACAACTGTGTCAAGATCTGAGTCTGGCCATGGAGGACAGTCAGCATTGATGTCTGACCAACATGAATCTGCCGGAGTAGGTCCACAGACTGGACACTGAGGGCAGCAGGGGAGACAGGGGCAGGGGCTGCGGTGCCTGGGATGAAGGAGACATGGGGGGCAGCACGGACAGAAGGGACCTTAGCAACTGGGAGGGTGGAGATGGGTCTGGAGGAGGTGGGGACAGATACAGTGGTGGAAGAAGCTGTCGCCCCATATTCCCCCTCCTCCTGGGAGTCAGAGGCCGAGCCGTCCGCATGATACGAAGTGTCCCCTTCAAAAGGTCCGGCCGTCTGACTCCCCTCACCCTCTGTGCCACTGGCTCCCTCCAACTCCTCAGCGCTGGTGGCACTGCTGCTGGGTCCCCCCTCCTGGTCCGTGCTTATGTCTCCTCTTGTGTCGGTTGATTATGCTGTTGGCAAGGAGAATAAACAAAAATGCATCAGTCACCTGTACACATCTGACACATGAACACAATTTTATTTGGGCACATTGCAAATCATGGCATGCATCATGAGTAACAGCAACATAACTCTGCACATATTTAATACTAGTACTGCACAGTTGGTATAGACACAATGCTACTTCCACACAAGGATCCAAATAATAGACCAGGCAACGACTCGAGTGAGAGTCACACTGAGGAGGTTTGGTTTGTTCACATGAGAGCTGATCTATACAATGAAGTTCTGCCACCTGAAGTTCTCACAAATTAAACAGTTGTGTTTCCCCTCAGGGCAAAGTAACACACCCCACTACCCAAGGTATACACCACTCCCAGAACCCGTGAAGTCGTGTTTGGTGAAAAGTAATGGCATAAAATCTTTGCATCTTCGGACTCTGCATACTTCACATAATCAACTTGTATAGCCTCTGAAAAATATCTATCTTGTGTACATAACACGTATGTGCCAGCATGAAAGAGCTCTCACAAGGAACTCCACACAAACAACATACACAATGTTATTGAGAGAGCTTGCACACTTCAAGATGAAACACTGTAAGAAATAAATGACGTGGACCACTTACCATATACATGGTCCAGCGGAGTTATTGATGTATTGACACACATCAGTCTGTACAATTGACAGCAAAGGAGTCACAAGCACTCCAGACCACTGTGGGGACATGTTGATGTCGATGAAGGCACACCATTAACCACTAACACTGGCCTCATTCTAAACCTGCCTGCTTATTCAACAACATTGCACATGTTGTGTGGTGTGCACTACCTTGTGAGCCAACTATGATGAAGACCCATAAGTGTAACGTACACATTTTGTCATATGTACAAATTCCAAACATTAACTAGTTTCAACAAGTGTTGGGAGTGCCTAGGGACATACATCAATGTGACATCACTTCAAATGTGTCACTCCTCACAGGGGCATCTATCACCAGATCATACAGTTGTTAGCACATAACACAGACTGGCTGTCATGTGAAGTGGACCACATGTCCTAAATCTGGACAATGCTTAAGCTAATGTGCCTGCAATTGCGAAGATCACAATTGTTGCTGCATAGAAAGACACACCCTTAACCACATGGGAAATGTGAGCACTGTAGTCTGCGCACTAGGACAAAACAGCGTTGCACCGCAACTACATACATGTATCAAAAAATCTTTGAGGCACAATCATCTCTGTAAGCAGACAACATAGCCTGTAAAAAGCCCAATGACAGCACTGTCCAGCATCACAGGTGAAGTGCATGCTGATAACTATAACTCACAAATGACATCCACAGTTCACAACTGACAAGGGCAAACAGGCAGGCCCATCACACCTGTCCTGCACAAGACCCCCATCACTCCATTAATGTGTTTGAAACTGCTCAATAAGTTAACCAACAGAATCAGGGTAGCAAAAACTGAGCAGCATCTTTTTAAAATGTACAGCAAGATCACCTCCTGTGGCTGGAAATCCATATTAGTCACAAACAATCAGCAACAGATTCTTGAGAATAGGCACACAGGCAATGCCCAGTGTGAGTATGCACAAAGCTAAATCTTGTATCCATGGGCAGTGTGCAGATGTAGCTAACACATGATAAAAACAAAGTATGGCGGGGACCAAGGCCACTGAGGCACACCCATGCTGAACCCATATAGAATGGGCACAGTGTTGGATGGCACACATGATTAGGATGCCGGGGTTTTTCAGGGTACTGTAGTGGGCACACAGATCTGTGTGTCAAGAAATTGCAGACTGTCTCATGAATAACCGTCTTGTCACTATGCATATTTTGAAAATGATGTCCATCATGTATGAGTATGAAACATGGCTCATGCATGCTGGTAGGGTGTGAATCATATAAATTGCACTCCTATGTTGATACTCATGATCAGTGCAAACAAATATGAATGCCAAACACAGTGCACAGGTCGTGGCACAGGCAAGGTCACAACACATGTCACAGACCTCCCTCCCACATGATGCATAAATCAATGTGCTATTTAATTACCTTGCACCCTAGAAGTACATGATTAAAATTTTAAACACACAAACCAGGGGTAACATGTTGAGTAGGGGAAGGGATGGAAAAGAGCAGCAGATGAATATGGTGATTTTAAAAATACAATGCACAAATAGCCTGTCTGACCAGAACCCCCAACTGTGGGAGTGTTCACAGGCTTCAGACCACCTCAAGTACCATGTGACACACAACACTACAAACAGACATGTACCTACCCCCTCCTTGCTGCTGTCCATCCTGCAACTGCCTATGGAGGTCTGGAAAGACCACTTCCAAGACCCGGAGCATGTGGGGGGTGAGGTGACGGCTGCCGCCATGCTGGTGAGGAGCTTCCAGCTTCAGCTGGACCCGGGCAATATGGCGGGTCCAGCACCGGAGGTCCTGCCACCTCTTCCTGATGTTCATACGGCGAGGGCCCCCCACAGACCTGACAGCCCTGACAATGTCCGACCAGATCTCTTCCTTCTCATAGGCAGTTACCTGTCAGGAAGACAAAGTTAAACAACATCACTACACCTGCTGCATGTCCCTGAGACACACACTTGCACTACATTGATGATGTGAACAGGGCATAGGATGCTGAGAGGACTTGCATCATTGTCCATCTGGGTGTACTGACAAAATATCGAAATTAAAATATCGATATACAATAATATCGATGTTTTAATATCGATGGTATAGTATATCGATGTGCCATAATATCGACAGACAGAATATCGAGATTAAGGTATGTATGTTAGTAATATCGAAATTTTGTTGTTTAGTGTTATGTATTTTATTATGTTGTTTATATGTTTGCTAAATATGTTTAGAAATGTATGTTTGAAAATTAGTAATTATGTTAACATTTTGCGTTTTAGTATTAGAGCGGGTTGTGGGTTTATAGGGGAATAGGGTGGGAAGTAATTTAATAATATTTGAATAATTAATATATATTTTTAAATATTTTTTAATTAATAATTAATTTGTAATTAATTGAAACTAATTAGTTAATTACATTAATTAGATTTAATGTGGTAATATATTTAATTTAGTGTTATTGTTAAATAATAATTAATTGGTAATTAATTAATATTAATTAGTTAATTAAATTAATTAGATTTAATGTGCTAAGATATATAATTTATTTTTATTGTTAATTAATTGTTAATTAATTAATGTTAATTAGTTAATTACATTAATTAGATTTATTGTGCTAATATATTTAATTTATTGTTATTGTTAATTAATAATTAATTGGTAATTAATTAATGTTAATTAGTTAATTACATTAATTAGATTTATTGTGCTAATATATTTAATTTAGTGTTATTGTTAATCAATAATTAATTTGTAATGAAATAATATTAAGTAGTAAATTAAATTAATTAGAGTTAATGTGTTAATATTTTTAATTTATTAATTTTTGATATTGTTAATTAATAATTAATTGGTAATTAATAATTATTAAGTGATTAAATGATTTCATTTATTTATGTGTAGTGGGTTGTGTGTTTATAGGGAAACAACCATTACAACGCAACTTTTACAACGCACTACCATTACAACGAAACTTTTACAACGCAAAAACTATTACAACGCATGCATTTACAACGCATGTTTTTACAACGCAGATACCTTTACAACGCATACCATCACAACGTAAGTATTGGTAAGTATATAATTATATTTAAAATGTTATAGTTTTGGGTTTTTGGGTCAAGGGGTATTTTTAGGGTTCAGGGTCAGTTTTTAGTTTTTGGGTAAAGGGGTATTTTTAGGGTTCAGGGTCAGTTTTTAGTTTTTGGGTCAAGGGGTATTTTTAGGGTTCAGGGTCAGTTTTTAGTTTTTGGGGAAAGGGGTATTTTTAGGGTTCAGGGTCAGTTTTTAGTTTTTGGGTAAAGGGGTATTTTTAAGGTTCAGGGTCAGTTTTTAGTTTTGGGGTAAAGGGGTATTTTTAGGGTTCAGGGTCAGTTTTTAGTTTTTGGGTAAAGGGGTATTTTTAGGGTTCAGGGTCAGTTTTTAGTTTTTGGGTAAAGGGGTATTTTTAGGGTTCAGGGTCAGTTTTTAGTTTTTGGGTAAAGGGGTATTTTTAGGGTTCAGGGTCAGTTTTTAGTTTTTGGGTAAAGGGGTATTTTTAGGGTTCAGGGTTAGTTTTTGGTTTTTGGGTAAGGGGTATTTTTAGGGTTCAGGGTCAGTTTTTAGTTTTTGGGTAAAGGGGTATTTTTAGGGTTCAGGGTCAGTTTTGGGTTTTTGGGGTACAGGGGTACAGTGTAAAAATTAAAGTAAAATTTAATTTAAATTAAATTAATTAAATTAAATTAAATTAAATTATATTATATTAATTTTAATTAATTTACATAAAAAAATTATTATATACTTACCAATACTTACGTTGTAATGGTATGCGTTGTAAAAGTATCTGCGTTGTAAAAACATGCGTTAATATTTGTAAAATTATATGTATTTTTAAATTAATTTTAAATTATTATTAATACATTTAAAAAAACGATATTTTTAATTTCGATATTTTTGTACAACGATATTATTTTTTCGATATTTTTGTACGTACCATTATGTAGATATAATTTCGATATTTTTGATTTCGATATTTTTGTGTCGATATTTTTGTATGTAGATATTCTGTCTGTCGATATTATGTCATACATTCGTCCATCTGATCTTGCCCAGTTGGCACACACTAATGCACCACATGCCCTTGAAAGGCAACAGATGGCATAAGGGGTTCAACACACTCACTGATCATGGCACACACTGTACAACAAATGCAACTGCAGGGTGTTGGACAGCACCTGACATGCTGCACATATCCCACTACACCTACAAAACTTCAGCAGACCACACATACACACCCTGGCACAGATCCCTTGGCTGTTGTTCTCAACATTGTATACAACCCTCACTTTGCACATGTCACACTTGACAAAGAGGTGACACAGGCGTTGGGCTAACTGTGCAAGTCATGCACATAACAATGCATACTTGTCTCATCAGATGGCTACATCTGCTGCATACGCCATGCAACTGTGTTGCAAAACATCACATACTCACTCAGCCAGGTGACAAGGAACATTCACACTCTTCAATGTCCATGACTCCAAACACAGCATATGTACAAAATCTCCACAGATCCAACAAAAAACATAAACATCAGTGAGTACATTCAGCTGTCACTCTGGGGTGAACACTATTACAGCTCACTAAATCATGTCAAAAAACCCTGCACGGTGTGGCACAGCATAATGCGTAAATCAGTATGCTTTGAATGTCACAGTTACCATAATGCAAGTAAGGAGTAAACACACTTCTACTACAACATACTCTGCATGGGAGACACCACAATGTACACACCCTGCAATCACAGAGAAACCACATTGCATGTCTGATCCACAAATACACAATGGCTGTAGTGACACTCACACAACAGGGGCACAGTCAAAGCTAGTGCAGTCATCACTCACCTGCTCCCCTGGTCTCCCATACAGCTTGCTGTAGTTTGGTAGGAGGGCATCCAGCAGGGCCTGGTTCTCCTCCTCACTGAATGCAGGTGCCCTCTCCATGGTCAGCAAAATTAGAGTCCAGGGAATGCAGAGACAGCAGCAGTGTTGTCCACTCCAATGTTGTGCAGGCAAGTGCCCTCTCACAGCCACATGCAGGCTTAAACCAGTGCTTCTGAGGGGCTTTCAGTATCAGGAGTACAGTGTGATTACATTACTTGGCATTGTTATTGTTGTTATTGTTATTGTTAGTTAGTTCTTATATAGCGCAGGTTCACCATCAGGTCTCTTCGCGCTTCTAGAGGAAAGAATTACAACAGACAGTGCATTTGAGCCAAAATGGGCAGGCTTAATTTGTGGTCAGTGCCTCCAAAAACAAGATAGTTTTAAGTTTTTTCCTAAAAGGAAGGAGACCCGGTTCTTTACGCAGATTTCCGGGAAGATTGTTCCAAAGCTGTGGGATCAAGGTGGAAAAGGCTATCCCACCCTTGCGAGCCAAATTGAACCGTGGGATAACCAGCTGGCAAGCAGCAGAGGAACGAAGAGCCCGAGCAGGAGTGTAACTCATCAGGCCATCCCTGATGTATACTGGGGCCTGTCCGTAAATGGCCTTATGGGCAATGCAAAGGCCCTTAAAAGATGCTCGCTGCCTGATGGGTAGCCAGTGTAGTTTGGAGAGCAATGGGGAAGCATGGGACCGTCTAGGTAGATTAAAAATGAGGCGCGCCGCATCGTTCTGCACAACCTGTAGTCTTCTTAATAATTTCCAGGGGAGGCCGATGTAGAGGGCATTCCCATAATCCAACCTGGACAGTATTGTGGCAGAAACAATGACCTGAAGGGAGATAGTGGTGAGAAGAGGGACAAGCTTCCGCAAACTCCTCAATATCCCTGTGTAGGTGCCAACCACTGCCGACACTTGGTTGTTCATAGAGAGGTCAGCGTCGATTTTGATGCCCAAACTTCTGACCACTGGGACTGGGGTAGGGGTAACTCCCAGTTCCCGCGGCCAAAACAGGTCACACCAAGGGCTGTTGATACATGGAACAGCCAGAATTTCCATCTTGTCTGGATTTATTTTGCGTGAGTTGTCAGTCATCCAGCCCTCTGTAAAACGCAGCACTTCTTGCACGCAATCCTGACTGACACTAGTGTTGTTTATCCGTACAAGTAGCTGAGTATCGTCTGCGTAGTTGAAAACCTGGTAGTCCAGCTGAGCCAGACTCTCCACCAACGGTTGAAGATATAAATTAAAAAGCAGAGGTGACAGGGCCGAGCCCTGTGGAACACCGCATGTCAGGGAACCGGTGATTGATACCTGATCCCCCAACTGTACCCTCTGCGTTCGGTCAGTCAGGAAGGATTCGAGCCATTGAAAATCAGGTTCCTCTATCCCTACCTTAGCCAGGCGACTCAAGAGGATTTTATGGCTGACCGTATCGAATGCCGCTGAAAGGTCTAATAAAATCAGGGCACTCGATACTTTCTCGTCAGCCATTATTCTCAACTCATCCAAGACAGATAGCATCACCAACTCCGTACTGTGGTGAGCTCTGAAGCCAGCTTGTCTAGGATGTAACACTCTTTGTTCCTCAAGAAAGATGGTCAATGTCTTGAGAACATGTTGTTCAAGTACAAGTTCAAGCATCCTACGGTTCATCCAATCACTTCTAACATAAGGCCCTGACACACATTTGTATGGTTCATAATTTGAGCTTCAGCTCCACAACAACATTGCAACATTGTATAGTTTTGCCCAATTGACTTTTGCAGGACACCTGTAGCACACACTCAAATCTCAGTATCCATGACAACCAGCCTGCATTCTGGTACTACTACTCATAGCCTAGGTGTCCCTATGTATTTTTTGTGATCCACACACAAGTACGGGGCATTTAACGTCGCGTATGCCACTTTTTTATTAGTGAAACGAGGCGCACACACGCACGTAAGGTAGGTGTACGGTTCAATCGCGTATGGCCCGATTCCAATAGTGAAACGTCCCACACACACGCACATAAGGTAGGTGTACGGTTCAATCGCGTATGGCACGATTTCAATAGTGAAACGTCCCGCACACACGCACGTAATGTAGGTGTCAATTCAATCGCGTATGGCCCGATTTCAATAGTGGAATGTCCCACACACACGCACGTAAGGTAGGTGTATGGTTCAATCGCGTATGGCCCGATTTCAATAGTGAAACGTCCCGCACACACGCACGTAAGGTAGGTGTACGGTTCAATCGCGTATGGCCTGATTTCAATAGAGAAACGTCCCGCACACACGCACGTAAGGTAGGTGTACGGTTCAATCGCGTATTGCCCGATTTCAATAGTGGAACGTCCCACACACACGCATGTAAGGTAGGTGTACAGTTCAATCGCGTATGGCACCATTCCAATAGTGATACTAGGCACAGAAATGGCAGGGATGTAGCAGTATGGTTAACGCTAGAATGTCTATCATGTTTGTTTCATTGCATACTTACATGAGCATGCCCTAGGTGTCCTAACAACAAAAGAACCGGGGGTCTATAACGGAGCTTCAAGTACTCCGAGCTGCTGCAAAACTCCTACATAAGTGAGTTAGGCGCTAATAGAGCTACATAAGTCTCTATATCAGAATGTGTGCCAGGACAAACCTGTCGAAGGACCTACTGAGATTGTTGGTAAGACCCGTACAGAGATGTGTTGGATTCCCATCAAATAGGTATGTAGATCAAATGTTCTCATTTGGTCATCCAAAAATGGGTGGTATGTCTCTTGATCAATGAGACCCATCCATCGCCCTTACTCAATTGGGTCGCACCATCAATCGCTAAGGTACCCATGAACAAATGATAAAGATGGGATCGAGTGCAGTGCAAAAATCAAAAGATGTGTGAGTTAAAAACAAGGGGTAAAAGGATCAATAGGCGAAAAACTCTAATGTAATTTGTCCTTTCCCTCAAACAAACAAGAACAATGCAAAGGATATACATAAATAGTCCAAAATCGTGTTCCTCTGTACCAAACGGTGTCTCTTACATCTGAATAGTACAGGGAGTGTACCTCACCTCTCCTGGAACCCAGCTCATGTAGAAGGAGGCCCCGCTCTGTCCGGCGTTGTCTCATCGCAGGACCCGAGCTTGGTGGAAGGCCTTCCATTTATGTATATCCTTTACAGATTGTCGTTACGTTCACTTTATGTATGCAGTAGCTAATGCTTAGAACTCTGGCCCTGAAGAAAGCCATGGGATCTTGTCCCTACCGGCTGAAACATGTTGGCCTTGTAAATGCAGTTATATGTTTAGACTGCTTCCTCTGCATTTTTCTTGTTTGTTTGAGGGAAAGGACAAATTACATTAGAGTTTTTCGCCTATTGATCCTTTTACCCCTTGTTTTTAACTCACACATCTTTTGATTTTTGCACTGCACTCGATCCCATCTTTATCATTTGTTCATGGGTACCTTAGCGATTGATGGTGCGACCCAATTGAGTAAGGGCGATGGATGGGTCTCATTGATCAAGAGACATACCACCCCATTTTTGGATGACCAAATGAGAACATTTGATCTACATACCTATTTGATGGGAATCCAACACATCTCTGTACGGGTCTTACCAACAATCTCAGTAGGTCCTTCGACAGGTTTGTCCTGGCACACATTCTGATATAGAGACTTATGTAGCTCTATTAGCGCCTAACTCACTTATGTAGGAGTTTTGCAGCAGCTCGGAGTACTTGAAGCTCCGTTATAGACCCCCGGTTCTTTTGTTGTTAGGATTACAGTTAGGGGGATACGAACTGGGCAGGTCTTTAAATTTCCCTCAGACCCTTCTTCAATTGTTTGTGTTTTACATGCCCTAGGTGTGCCAGGCACTGATATAGCAGAGGATATCAGTTCATGTTGCACAATTCATGTGTGATGACCTGTTGACACATGTGATGTGTGATGGGGCACTATGTGGTACACATCACATTTCCACTTGTAGCATTCGTATCATCATGCACATGTTGTCATGCACATAAACACTGGGCTGGCACAGTCATCACTTCCAAAACCTGTGTCATGATGCCAGGGACCGTGGCACTTTTTCACTTGTCAATTTGATATTCATCAGGTCCCTAAGTAATAATGTTATGTGTGTAATTTTACAGATTGAATTTGCTGTTTGGGTTCCATAAAATGCATGTGTTTTTGGTGCGTCTATAATGTGTCTGTGTTGTGACTGAAATGGTTTTGCATGTACGCACACCATGGCACATGTGCCTTATCAATGGCTTTTGGGTTGGATTGCATCATACATCATTGATAACCATGCATACATGTGTGCATCATGACAATTCCTGTGGTGTTGCGTTGTCACATACACATTCTCATTAGCAATTTGGATGATATGTACAACAGACATTCCATGGGACCTGGGTCTGTGACTTGTAGTCAGCTCTCTGTATGGGATGACAACCTTCTAATGCAGGTCTGGTGATGTGTGTCACTCCAGTGATATCTTGCTGTGCTCACTCAGAGCAGCCCAGCAGTTGTTTTTGTGTGCAGGTAATGTGTTTTTAAAAAGACTACAGATGTATCTTGGTTAATTTTGGAAGTGCCAGGAAGCTGGCATATGTGTCCAGGAAGTATTGCTGACACCAGACCCCATAGCACCTTGATGTGTAGTAGCAGTGTTTCATGTGCTATGTACATTGGAATAGTATTTGGATGACAGTTGTTCTGCATTCTTCCAAAATATGTCCTGCAGGGCACTGCCTCTACCAAGGCTTTTTTCCTGACTTGGAGAGCATGAGGGAACGTGATTGCATCCGACGTTACAGATTCACTCGAGAGTTGATTCAGGACTTGACAGACAGGCTGGAACCACATCTCCAACCGCGACACAGGTTACCAACTGTGCTAACACCAAAGCTAAAGGTGATGGCAGCCCTACATTTTTTTGCCACAGGTATGTTTCAATTTACCATTGTAGATGTGGGGGGTATGTCCCAGACCATGTTCAGTCGTGTCCTACGTGATGTCTTAGCTGCCATATTAGAGCACATTGATGAATTCATAAAATTTCCAAATCTTGAAGAGTTGAGAGATGTCAAGGGTGAATTCTATGCCCTGGGAGGGATGCCACATGTCATTGGGTCCATTCATGGTACACAAGTGGCTTTGATGCCACCACAGGCTCAGGCGCAGGCATACCGCAATAGGAAGCATTACCACTCAATAAATGCCCTTGTGGTGTGTCTTGCTAACATGCTGATATCCCATGTTTGTGCACGTTTTCCAGGATCGTGCCATGATGCATTCATCATGAGGCATAGCAGGGTACCACAGATGATGCTGCAGCTGCGCAACAATCGGGCATGTCTTGTCGGTGGGTATACTCTGTTTGTCCTGATGTATAATTTGTTGTTTGCTGTGACAAAATTGCTTTAGCCCAATTTCAACACGCTGTATATTTGTAGGAGACGCAGGATATCCCAACATGCCGTGGCTCATGACACCGCTCCGCAACCCAAGGACAGCTGTAGACCACGGTACAAAAATGCACACGGGCAGACCAGGCACGTGATTGACCGAACGTTTGGACTCCTGAAGAGCAGATTCCGGTGCCTTGATAAGACCGGCGGATCCCTCCCTTACACCCCGGTCAAGGTGTGTAACATCTTCATTGTGTGCTGCATGCTGCACAACATGGCAGTTGAGAAGGCCGTGCCACTCATCCTGGATCTTGATGAGCTGGAACATCCACCCATTGAGGATGAAGGGCTTGGGCATGATGAAAGTGATGAGGAGGAGGAGGAGGATGATATCCGGAGTCAGCTCATACGCAACTTCTTCTCTTAATGGTGAGTGACTGGGTAGTGGTGTGCAAACTGGTGGCATGGAGTGGCATGTGTTGCATACTTTGTGTCCAGCTGACTGTATGTGAAACCACTTTGATGTTTCTTGTGAAGTCTCCCACAAATGATGATGTCATGACACATGCATATGTGCAATGAGTGAATTTGTAATGTACATGTGTACTACATTGTGATGTATTTTCACATGTCCATGTGTGTATGCAAATCTTATTAATGTGTCCCCTTGTGTGCCTGTCGTTCACAGGTCGCTCTGCCTGTTGTCTGTTCGTGTCATCTTGGTACTCCTGCTATTGATCCTTATGATTGCAACGTGTGTCGAATCAGCGTTCCATGCACAGACATGTGGAAATGTCACTTTGGGTAAGATATCTAAACATGTATTTTTGGGGTTGGTATGCTTTGTGAATATGTGGGAGCTGTTTCTGTGCCTGTTGTTGAAGCATACATACATGTGTAATTAACATGGATCAAGATGCCTGTTGCAACAGTCCCATGACGGGACAGTCACCCTTCTTGTCACTTATCTGTTGTTGATTGATGACTCTGGTGAATACATCAATGTGTGTAAACCATGGTCCAGACACATTGCGAATGTCACCGGTTTACATTGTGTGTGACATCACTACCACAGGCTCTGTGTGGATTTGAAAGCTCACTGTGTACAGCAGGATGTGTTTGGCTCATCACATTTATGTTCTGGTCCAGTACAGTTTGGTTTACCTATTGACATGTTGTGAAGGTGTGGACCACTGTATGTCCCACATGTTCTGACAACTGTCCAGTGAGTCTGTTCGTATGGATGCATTGCCCCCTGTGCCAGTACGTAATGTTACTGTCTGGTCGCTACCTCAGTGCCGGGGGAGAACACAGTTTTGCAAGCCTTCTTGGTAACTTTATGTCAACTTTCTATTCCCATGATTGCAGGAATGTTGCACTGATGATGTAAAAGGGTAAATGTGCTCTCAAGGGAATTTGTTTAGGCAGAATTTAGTAAATTGCAAACTTATTTGGTAGGATTAATTAATATATCCTATGCGAATTTAAATCATCAATGTTGAATCAGACAAACGATATATATATAACACATGAAACATAAAACATAAACACAAAGGTGTAATGGAAAAGCGTTTTATCAAAATCAATGGTCAAAAAATATAATATACAGGTAAGGTTCATTCAGAAAATGTTTAGGTTTTGGAGGTATACAGACAAATTAATTGAAACAAAGACTCAACAAAACCTAAATGCACCTATCTAAAATCAATATGAAACAAAACAAGATAAAGATGAGGTGAAAGTCGACGTTTCGGTCTCTTAGAAGCTACTTGAGGAGACCATCTTCAGGACAGAAGTCATATATATACTGTATAAAAAGACCAGCGTAATCTCATTCAATTTAGGAGCGCTTTCTCTTGGCCAAGTTGCGCCTAGCGCAGAGAGGACGGTCGAAGTGGTACCGCTCCTATTTATTATGATGGAGTAGATTTAAACAGTATGTCCGGGGAGTCTGGTTGAATATATTAAAAAGCCTCCGCACGCCGAGTGAATCAAGGTGAGCAACGGGCATCAAGCGCTACAAGGCATGGATCAATCCAGTTGTAATAGGCTGTCTTCAGCAAGTACCAGCTGACTAACGGTCGTATTCCCACAGAAGGTTACACCGTAGTCCCAGCAAAACGTTACGGGCACAGAGATTCAGGACTGATTTTTAATCTGGAGGGTTAGAGCACCGCGGTCTTAAGGAGTAATTTATTTTTCTATGCAGACACGCGATCTCAACGGAGTCACGGCAAGAGTCACGGACCCGGTGGTTTCAGAAGTGATGCACACTCTGTAGTATCTACGCCAAGGGTCATAGAACGAGGGTCGAGTGCAGCAAGGTTCACTTCTGAAACCACCGGGTCCGTGACTCTTGCCGTGACTCCGTTGAGATCGCGTGTCTGCATAGAAAAATAAATTACTCCTTAAGACCGCGGTGCTCTAACCCTCCAGATTAAAAATCAGTCCTGAATCTCTGTGCCCGTAACGTTTTGCTGGGACTACGGTGTAACCTTCTGTGGGAATACGACCGTTAGTCAGCTGGTACTTGCTGAAGACAGCCTATTACAACTGGATTGATCCATGCCTTGTAGCGCTTGATGCCCGTTGCTCACCTTGATTCACTCGGCGTGCGGAGGCTTTTTAATATATTCAACCAGACTCCCCGGACATACTGTTTAAATCTACTCCATCATAATAAATAGGAGCGGTACCACTTCGACCGTCCTCTCTGCGCTAGGCGCAACTTGGCCAAGAGAAAGCGCTCCTAAATTGAATGAGATTACGCTGGTCTTTTTATACAGTATATATATGACTTCTGTCCTGAAGATGGTCTCCTCAAGTAGCTTCTAAGAGACCGAAACGTCGACTTTCACCTCATCTTTATCTTGTTTTGTTTCATATTGATTTTAGATAGGTGCATTTAGGTTTTGTTGAGTCTTTGTTTCAATTAATTTGTCTGTATACCTCCAAAACCTAAACATTTTCTGAATGAACCTTACCTGTATATAATATTTTTTGACCATTGATTTTGATAAAACGCTTTTCCATTACACCTTTGTGTTTATGTTTTATGTTTCATGTGTTATATATATATCGTTTGTCTGATTCAACATTGATGATTTAAATTCGCATAGGATATATTAATTAATCCTACCAAATAAGTTTGCAATTTACTAAATTCTGCCTAAACAAATTCCCTTGAGAGCACATTTACCCTTTTATCTAATTACCCAAGCCCTCAAGGGTTGATTGGGTTGCTCACTGTTTGTTTATCAGCACTGATGATGTAGCAACGTAGTGGTGTTGCTAATGTAAACACTTCTGTTACACCAGTTTATTGACGTGAATTGCAGCTAACTCTTGTGCCTTGCTGCATATCCTGGTCACGGTAGGGGTGCTTTACTGGGTTTGTTCCTCATTGCTCTCAGTAGAGTTTGGTCACACCAGCTTGTCATGTTTGGCATTGTAAGGCACAGTTTGTAGAACCAATGATTGGCTCTTGCTAGGCTTCCTTGTGTTAAAATAATCTCCTTACTCGTTGCATTAGCTAAGTACGGCTATAGCTGATGATGTGTATCTTACATTCATGACCCTCACTGATTCCCAGGGCTGACTACAGTTATTAGATGTGTGTGAGTAGCACTGCTACACATTCAATTCACTGTATTTCATGAGCCACATTCATACACTGTGAGTACGTTTGTGAGCGCATGGTTCTAATTGCATTGAAGCAGCCTGGTGGGCGTTAGACACCCTTCATTTATGAGACAGACTCTGCAATCCTTTTATGTGTCCATGTTAAAACCTCAGATGTTGTATAATTTCAAAACCTGTGCTGACAAAATGGATACAGTGGCTGTGGTTAAAGTACACAGGTGTAACTGTTACAGTATACATCATGAGTATAATGTTATTCAGTGTCAAGAAGTCTTCAATTGTTAAGCTTGTTTACCTTTGTTTCAGATCTCCCTCCATGCTGCTCCCATCCTCTCCTTCCCTCGCCTGATTATCCTTTAGAGTCTGTAATTCATACTCAGACCAAGGGGCTATCTGGAGATGGAACCTTTCAGCATTGCACAAATTTGAGGATCAAAGGTACCAACTGTCACTGGCTGTCATGTGAAGATAGTTTCTGCAGCATTTCAGGTACCCTCATTGCATTACAGTTATTTCCTTCTGAGCAATGCCACAGGCCATGTACATTGTCTAATGCAGCATGGCCTCAGAACAAACTTCAACCATGTATGTGGTTAAAGTATTCCTAAGTGTACATTGTGCCACATTACTGTCACCACAGATGTCTTTCCAGTGTGCATGCCTCATCTATGGCATACTTTACAATGATTGTGGTTTATGTGTAGTGGCGGAACATGCATGGTGTTTGTAATATGTCATGGTCCATTATGTGATTGACAAATATGCCTGTGTATGTATTGTTTTATCTTATTACCCACAACGGTCAGGCAACACATGCTGATGCTGTTTGTCCTCTGCCCCGCTTGTGCTGTTGGTGCCTGATCCTGTGACCGTCTTACTTAGTGATTTGTTACCCATTTCCTAGCAGTGACCCATGAGTAACTAGACACTCCTTCCTTTCCAAACACACGTAACATGCTGCTATGCAAATATCCTTGACTTTGTGTCCCACTTTTCCATGGTGTCTCACACCTTCTGCCATCATGTTTTCAGACATTACAGATGCTGCATCCCCAGTGACACCGCAAAACCCAGTGGCCAGATTCGGCGACACACACGTCTCCAATATGCTCAAACATCCATCAGTCCATTCTTCAGGCAGACCACAGATTGTCCGTGCCACAGTTGCACCACATCCATGACAAAGGAGGCCTGTCAGCGCCTGCAAAGTGCACAGTGCAACGCCCTGTGCTCATTCAGTGACACAGGTTACACTACAGACTCATGCTCCTGCCACTCTCCACACAGTGAAGACCACACAATCATGCACCTGGTATCAGGCAACCCCTAAGAGCCCACATGACAGTTCCGCAGGCTGTGTGTGCAACTCAAACTGCCAACTCCGCACGGCCACACATAACAGTGCATGTCCGTACAAGCAGGTCATGTGCGTCGTTCTGCACACATGCTACTTACACCAGCACAACATTGGACTCTGTTACCTTATCAACACAACAGCACAATACATGACCACAATTACTGTGACCTCCCAGCGTATACAGTCTGCCATTTGTATGAGGGCCACCTGTGTACTTTGGGTGGGATGGAAGCTGGATTGTAAGTCATGAAGGAGGCTACTATCTTCAACAAAGTGAATCTGTCTCTTCCATTATAATTTCACATAAATCTCTGCCAGGACTGATAGATAGATCTTAGTGTATGATTTGAAGCTTAAACAGGATCTGTGTTACCTTTACTTAAGATGTGCAGGAGGAACGTGTGTTTCTACACATCCGGGTTTGTGACCAATCTGAGGAAAGGGTTCAACATGACGTTTCAGTGTTGATAGTGAATCTTTGCAAGGATGTTGTGGTGGTTTGTGGGCAGGGGGTCAGTAGGGGAAGTGGATTACCATATGGTAATTGAGCTGAGAGGCTTCCATATAAATTGTGTAAAAAACTTAAACCACTGGGCTGCAACACAACTTTCCAGATTGCTCCTCAGACATTGGACTAGTACTTCAGCACGCAGGCCCACAGCTAAACATGAAAAAAATGAATCAGTGTTAGAGCAACTGCTGCCTGGAGGACAAACACACCACCATCCTGCATTGGGACAACAATGTTTGCATCTAGTTCACCAAATCCACAACATTGCTAACTCATGATGCAAGTCCATCCACATGCTGGAACAGAACTTCACATAAATCCACTCGTAGTCAAGACAGACAGCCACACAGGTCCACAACAAGAGCCAGCTCAACTACGTCAACAACCTCTACACAGGAAGAAGAGCCAGACTCCAGGAGGACATGTGCACACCCAGGGCGCATGCGCACACCTCATCATCAACATCCCCTGCCACAGCCGCATGACCGTCCACTGTGCAGTTGAGGTTGCCTACTGCACTTACCCTGGTGATTTGTGACTTGTATTATCTTTCTCATCCGTGTATGCTGCACTCTGTTTTTCCATTGTAGCCGCTAAGGCGTGCTCATCTACTCTACTCATCTACAGACCACCAGGACCCCGCACACATTTCAGCGAAGACATCACTGACTTCATCAGCCCACACGCCCTCCCCTCCGAAGACTACATTCTACTGGGAGACCTCAACTATCACCTGGAAAAGAAAAACGATTCCAACACCGCCACCCTTCTGGACAACTTGGCCAACCTCGGACTCGAACAACTTGTGGACACCCCCACCCACTACGCCGGACACACGCTCGACCCAATCTACACCTCCAGCAAGCACATCTCCTTCAATCACACCACAGCTCTCCACTGGACGGACCACAGCTGCGTTCACTTCGACTACAAAAATACCTCGACCCACAACCCCCCACAACCTATTCCCCGAAGAAACTGGAACAAAACTACTACCGACCAGCTCTTCACATCGCTTCACCAAAACCCTCCGGCCAAATCATCTGACCCAAACCAAGCAGCCACCAACCTCACACAATGGATCTCCCACTGTGCAGACGAACTATCACCCTTGAAAAACAATCAAATCAAGCAAGGTAACAAAAAAGCCCCCTGGTTCAACGATGACCTTAAGAAATCCAAGAAGTCCTGTCGTACTCTCGAGAAAGCCTGGAGAAAAAACCCAACCACTGACAACCTGACCACCTTCAAGAACGCAACCCGCATACACCACCAACTGATCCGATCCACCAAGAAATCAGCATTTAAGGATCGACTTGACAACAACGGCCACAACAGCAAGGAACTATTCAACATCGTCAAAGAATTCACCATCCCCACCGCCGGCACCAACGACATCACTCCCTCCCAAGACCTCTGCGACTCCCTAGCCTCTTTCTTCTACAACAAAATTGCCGACATACATAACAGCTTTGAAAACCAGCCCGGGGACCAGCCCACTCCACCCACCTCCGAACCAACACCCCCCTCTAACAACCTCTGTGCCTGGAACCCAATCACCACTGAAGACACCATTCGCCTGATGAACTCCATCCACTCAGGATCGCCAACTGACCCTTGTCCCCACCACATTTTCAACAAAGCAGACTCCATCATCGCACCCCATCTCCGAGATGTCATCAACTGCTCCCTCAACTCCGCCACCTTCCTGGAAAGCTGGAAACATGCGGAACTCAGCGCCCTTCTGAAGAAACCCACAGCAGACCCCACTGAACTAAAGAACTACCGCCCCATATAGCTCCTCCCATTCCCTGCCAAAGTCATTGAGAAAGCCGTCAACAGTCAGCTCGCCGCCTTCCTCGAAACCAACAAATCCCTCGACCCCTCACAGTCCGGCTCCCGAGCCAAACACAGCATTGAAACCGCACTCATCGCAGCTACTGACGACATCCGAACTCTACTGGACAACGGGGAAACACCTGCCCTCATCCTACTTGACCTCTCCGCAGCCTTGGACACAGTCTGTCATAGCACCCTAATACAACACCTCAGCAACATCGGAATACAAGGAAAAGCATTGGACTGGATCATCTCGTTCCTCGCCGGAAGAACCCAGAGAGTCCGCCTCCCCCCTTTAAATCAGAGGCCACGAAAGTCATCTGCGGCGTACCACAAGGATCATCACTCAGCCCCACCCTCTTCAACGTATACATGAGTCCCCTCGCATCCATCGCACGCCAACACAACCTCAACATCATCTCCTACGCAGACGACACCCAGCTGATCCTCTCCCTCACCAAAGACCCTAACACCACCAAAACCAACTTACATGAAGGAATGAAAGAAGTAGCCGAGTGGATGAAGAACAGCCGTCTTAAACTAAACTCGGACAAAACGGAAGTCCTCATCTTAGGATCATCCCCCTCCGCCTGGGACGACTCATGGTGGCCACCAGCCCTGGGAACCGCACCCATACCTACGGACCACGCACGTAACCTGGGCTTCATCCTGGACTCCTCCCTCTCGATGACCAAACAAGTCAACGCCATCTCATCATCATGCTTCAACATCTTACGCATGGTCAAAAAAATCTTCCACTGGATCCCCACCGAAACAAGAAAGACAATCACTCACGCACTGGTCACAAGCCGACTGGACTACGGAAACACCCTCTACCCCGGAACCACAGCCAAACTACAGAAAAAACTCCAACACATCCAAAACGCCTCAGCCAGACTCATACTGGACATCCCCCGTCAAGCCCACATCTCCGGTCACCTGAAAGACCTCCACTGGCTCCCCGTCAACAAGAGAATAACGTTCCGTCTCCTCACCCACGCACACACAGCCCTTTACGACCTAGGACCCGAATGCCTCAACACATGACTGTCCTTCTACACCCCCACCCGCCAACTACGATCATCCAATCAAGCCCTTGCCGCAATTCCGCGCATCCATAGATCCACCAGGGGGGGAAGAACCTTCTCCTACTTAGCGGCCAAAACCTGGAATTCGCTCCCCACCCACCTCCGCCTTGTACAGAACCACCTTTCCTTCAGAAAGCAACTTAAAACTTGGATATTCGATAAGTAAAGTACCCCCCCCTCCTCCCTCCTCAAGCGCCTTGAGACCCTATGGGTGAGTAGTGCGCTATACAAATTTCCAAACTTGAACTTGAACTCATGTAATTTTTTTCACCCACCCGCCCCCTTGCTTTTGCACATCCCTTTTCGCCGCTGCCCCAGACTCAACGAACCCTACCCACCATGCTCCAGCCTTCCAGATGCACCTCCCTCCCCGCTTTCAAATAGCGGCGTGTGTGCGGGCGCACAGGAGACGTGCACAGCGTGTGCGCCACTGGTGCACCAAAGGTGTACCAAAGGCAAGCCCATCTGTGTCCGTCTGCGCCTAGACGGCGCCCAGCTCAAGAACCCCTGGACCCCAAAGCCACCACAAAAAAAGCCTGCACTACGACCCCAGCACCCTTCATGCACGCAATACCGGACGTATTGACTCCTGCTACCGGGCTACCACAAAGCACAACCAAGGAACCTTCAACTGCCGGAACTGCAGCCTCAACTGCATCCGTCCGGCAAAACCATCAAACAGATAATCCACCACCTCCAATGCATCCTCCTCAACACCCACTCCACTTGCACGGACGCCCTTGAACTCTGGGACCTCCTAGACTCAACCACCCCCAACGTGGCATTCCTGACAGAGACCTGGCTGAACGTCACCTCGGCACCAGACATCACCATTGCCATCCAAGAGGGCTAGCAAAACTCACGCAGAGACTGCACCAACAGAGTGGGATGGGGAATGGCCATCATCCACAAGGACTCACTCTGAGTCACTAGCAACACCAACGACACCCTCAGCACCACCAAGCATATGCACTTCCAGATCCACACCGACCCCAACACCACCCTCAGAGTGACTCCTGTCTACAGACCAGCCAGACACCCACCACAGTTCAGCGACACCATTGCCAACCTCATCATCCCCCACGCCCTGGTATCCATGGACTACATCCTCCTCATGGACCAGAACTTCCACCTCAAAAACAACAACGGCGCAAACTCCACCGCCCTGATCGACAACCTCGCTAACCTCAGACTCAAACAGCTTGTGACAACACCCACACACGCCACTGGACACACACTGGACACCATGTTGTCGGCAAGTTACCACGTCTCTGTTAAGCATGGGCGTAAAATCCGTTGCGCTCGCGGATTTTGCGGATTTTTGGCAAATTCGCAATCCGCGAACTCTCGCGAACTTGCCGAATTTTCGTAAAATCCGTGCGAAGCGGATTTTTTTGCTTGGTCGCACTTGCCAACTAGAATACAATACAATTTCGGGGGAGTAAACACTTGCGAATACGTAGATGCGGCGGGCAGCGACAATCTCGCAATTGCGAGATTGCAAAATTAGCAATTTCGCACAAGAAATCCACCAGCAGGCAGCATAAACCTTGAAAATTATGATTTTTATCAGAATAACTCCTCAGGTTGACATTTGCCTGCACTTTTTCTTTGCAAGGAGTCCATTTTGGGGGGGTGGGAGGAAGGAAGTGCCCCACAGTCTCCAACTTCCTGTTCCTGTCCAGCAGGCTCCTCCCAGTGCTTTCTTCATGTGCTGGTCACTTTGTTTGGATCTTGACCTGGAAGGGTTACTTTTTGTTGGATGCTGCTGGATATTTGGATTTTTGCAAAACTGAAAGCACTCAGCAGGTGCAAACGTTCAATCTTATCATTAGTAACCTTTCCCTGTAGTGCTTCCTGAGGGGCCCCTTCAGAGTTCATTTGCCTACTTGCAACTATTCTATGACCCTGCTCTGACCCTCACAGCAGGCTCAGAGAATAGCTACAAGTATACAACAAAGGTCCTGTTAAAAAAATTACACTGCAACAGAAAGCAATTACAGACAAAACTGAAAGCACTCAGCAGGTGCAAAAGTTCAATCTTATCATTAGTAACCATTCCCTGTAGTGCTTCCTGAGGGGCCCCTTCAGAGTTCAGTTGCCTACTTGCAACTATTCTATGACCCTGCTCTGACCCTCACAGCAGGCTCAGAGAATAGCTACAAGTAGGCCACAAAGGTCCTGTGAAAAAAAATTGCACTGCAACAGAAAGCAAATTACAGATAAGGAAGCAGGTGCCAGCCAGACTGGAAGTTTAAATTCAGTGACACATTAATCAACCCCAAATTAATTCATGTCAGTTGAAGCAGGGCAGGTGTGCCTGCTTTTTTTCACCCCCATAATCTACAGTGATAAACCAACCAGAGGGTGGCAGTGATGTACCAGAGGGTGGCATGGGTGTACCAGAGGGTGGCAGTGGTGAAACAGAGGGTGCTGTGAACCTGTGATGATGAACCAGACGTAAAAACAACATAGTCGCGGCCGTTGCGAGCCGACAAGTAAGTTCGCAATTGCGAACTGGTACACAACCCTCGCGAACTGGCAGAAACCCTTGCGAACACAAAAAAAAAAAAAATCCACAAATTCGCGAGAGTTCGCGGATTTTGCGGATTGCGAATCCGTAAATACGCAAGTTCGCGGTTTGCCAATTCGCAAAATCCGCCCATGCTTAGTCTCTGTCAACCACACCACCAAACATTACTGGACTGACCACAGATGCGTCCAATTTACCTTCAGGAAGCAGAACAAACACCACCGCACCCAACAGTTACCATGCCGCAGCTGGGGCAAGGTCACCAAGGACCAATTGACAACCACCCTTGCCCTGGGACCACCCACCGCCCCCACACCCCCCAACACCACCAGCATCAACATCAAACAGTGAATCAACAACTGTGCAGACACCCTTGCCCCACTCAACACCTCCGCAACCAATCACACCAACAAGAAAGCCAATTAGTTCACCAAAAACCTCCAGGCCTCCAAACGCACCTGTTGGAAACTAGAGAAGAACTGGCTCTGCAACTGAACACCAGACTGCTACACAGCCCACAAGAACGCCACCCGCAAACACCACCAACTCATCAGGACTACCAAGAGGACCGCCTTCAAGGACCGCCTACACAACAACACACACAACACCAAAGAGCTCTTCAACATCATGAAAGACCTCGACAACCCCAGCTCCAACACCAACAACATTCCACCATCACAAGACCTGTGCAAATCACTGGCCACCTTCTTTCACTGCAAGATCATCGATATCCATGACAGCTTCAACACCGACACCCCCTCATCCACCACCAAGACCACCACCCCTGCGACCCCCACAGGCACCAGTCGCCTGACCGCCTGGACCAACGTCAGCGACGAAGACACCATCAAGACCATGAACTCCATCCACTCCGGATCCCCATCTGACCCATGCCCTCCACACATTTTCAACAAAGCAAGCACATCCATCGCGCCCCATCTCCAAAAAAATATTAACATCTCCTTCAAGACATTAACCTTTACGGAGAGCTGGAAGCACGCCGAAATCAACACCCTACTGAAGGAACACAAGGCAGACCCCAATTACCTGAATAAGTTCCAGAACATCTCCTTGATCACTTTCCCCGCAAAAGTCACGGAGAAGATTGTCAACAGACAGCTGACCTGCTACCTAGAAGACAACAACATCCTGGACACATCGCAGTCCGGCTTTTGCAGCAACCACAGCGGTATACAGCCTTTACAACGAAACTTTTACAACAAACTACCATTACAACGCAACTTTTACAATGCAAACTATTACAACGCATAGCGCTGGGGGGCGCTCTAGGATAGGGAATAGGTTTAATGTACTATCCAACACCTTCCCTACTATCCCCGGGGACTGGAGTTGGAATAGTAAATTAAACTATTCACTATCCAGCGCCCAAAATCATTATGCGTTGTAATGGTATGCGTTGTAAAACTTGCGATGTAAAGGTAGGCGTTGTAAAAGTATGCGTTGTAACGTCATACATCCACCACAGCACCGAGACCGCCCTCATCGCCACCACCACCAACATCTGGATCCTGATGAACAAAGGAGAACCAACCACACTCATCCTTCTGGACCTATCAGCAGCCTTCAACACGGTCTGCCACTGCTCCCTAACAGCACGCCTCCATGAAGCTGGAATACAAGAGCTGTCCATGGCCTTGACCACATCCTTCCTCTCCGGCAGTACCCCGAAGGTCTGCCTCCCACCCTTCCGCTCCAAGACCAACAAGATCATCTGCAGCATCCCACAGGGATCATCCCTCAGCCCAACACAGTAATATCTACATGGCACCACTTGCCCACGTCGCTCAACAACACAGCCTCAACATCATCTCCTACGCCAACGACACCCAAATGATCATATCCCTCACCAGAGACCACCACAACACCAAAGCCAACCTCCACAGGGGAATAAAGGCCGTTGCAGTATGGAAGATGGCCAGCTGGCTGAAGTCCAATGAAGACAAGACGGAGGTCCTCATCCTCAGCACCACCACATCAGCCTGGGACGACTCCTGGTGGCCAACATCGCTGGGAACAGGCCCAGCACCCACCGACCACGCACACAACCTGGGGGTCATCCTCAACTCCGCCCTCTCCATGACCAAGCAAGTCAACGCCCGCTCCGCGTTATGCTTCAACATCCTGCGAATGCTCCACCGGAACATGAAATGTATCCCCTTCAACACAAGAATAATAATAATAAGTAATTTATAAAGCGCCTGGCTGCACAAAGAACAGTGTGTCCCCGCGCTAACTGCTGATAGATTTCATGAGGCAGATATTAGAAAGCCTTGGAGGGGGTTTACATGATAGGGAACATAAAAGTTTTAAGTTTTCCCCGGAATCTTAATTCAGATGGTTCCATCCGAAGGTGAAGCGGGAGAGCGTTCCACTGTTTGGAGGCTATGTACCTAAAGGAGCGTCCGCCCATTCTGACCCTGAAGATACGGGGAAGTTTAAACAGCATCGCACCTGATGATCTTAAGTTCCGAGTGGGGCGATGTGTAATAAGGAGATTCTTTAAATAGTCAGGGCCTTTGCCCTGAGCGATACGATGCGCATAGCAAAGAGCTTTAAATTTAATTCGCTCCCTAACTGGAAGCCAGTGAAGCTTGGCCAGAGCGGTCTTCCCAGAAGCTCGGCGCGAAAGCCCGAGCACAAGGCGTGCGGCAGCATTCTGCACGCACTGAAGTTGGTGAAGGCCATTTTGACTTAGCCCTATCAACAGGGCGTTCCCATAATCAAGGTGCGGAGTCTCCAGAGCATGCACAATGGTTTTTCTGGCTCCGGTAGGGAGGAGGTCTAAAACCTTCCGGAGAACCCTCAGTATACCATAGCACCTTCCAGTCACCCTGCTGACATGGGTCTTGTAAGAAAGATCTATATCCAGCATTACGCCGAGGTTTCTTACCGACTCTACGGGAGTGGGAGGACTCCCTAATTCAATGGGCCACCACAGGCGAGACCATGCCGATGCTGCTCTCCCGACCACCAGTAATTCTGTTTTTTCGCCATTAAGACGCAAGCAGTTGTTGTTCATCCATGCTGCTACTGCCGACATACAGTTTGAAAAGTTAATGGCGTCTTCTCTGCAGTCGGGTGTGAGCTTAAACATCAGCTGGGTGTCATCGGCATAGTTAACAATGCCCACCCCAAATGCCTCCACCACGTGAGCCAGGGGTTCCATATAGATATTGAACAAGGTAGGGCTCAAACTTGAGCCCTGAGGAACCCCATGGCTTAGCTTCCGTAGGGAGGATTTGAAGGGTGGGCAGTGCAACTGAAAACTTCTATTGGCCAAAAAGGATCGTAGCCAGGCAAGCGCTGATCCTGTCACCCCCATCTCTGAAAGACGAGACAGCAGTGTTGTGTGCAGCACGGTGTCAAACACTGCACTCAGGTCTAATAAAACCAACGCTGCTGTCTCACCTTCATCCACTATCTGCCTAAGGCACTCAGTGGAATACAGAACGGCTGACTCAGTAGAGTAGCCAGTTCTGAATCCCGATTGTGAGGGATGGAGGAGGGCTTCCTCCTCCAAATATTCCATGAGCTGCCTGTTAGCAATCTTTTCCACAAGGTTTTGGAGTTGAGAGATGTGTATATTAGTTTTTTTTTTTAGGGGGATAACTTGTGCTGTTTTCCACGCCTCGAGTACGTGACATTCCTGAAAAGACAGTGTCACCATGTGACTAATATAGTCGATTAATATGCTCTCCATAACTCCTTTGCACCGAGCCGGTGGGCACGCGTCGCAGGGGGGTCCAGATTGTATGCTGTTAACAACACCTAATAGTTCATGTCTATCAGGTGTTTTAAAGCACACAAAGTGGGATTTCTGTCTGGAGACAGCTCTTATATCCCCACGGTTACTGAAGAGATCATTGCTGTCTGTAAAGGTGGCATGAATTTTGTCAACCTTATCCACAAAGAAATCAGCTACAAGATCGCACATCTCAGTAGAGTAAGTATCTTGAGCTTCGAGTCTAGATGGAACCGTGAGTTCTTTGTAAATACTAAAGAGTTCTCTGGTGGGGTTATCTGCTAGCTCAATTCTACTTTTGAAGTAGATACTTTTCTCCAATCTTACCAATTTCTGATATTTTTTTAGCTCTGTTTTATAGCATAATTTGAGTACTGGGGCATACTTCTGCCTCCACCTCCGCTCCACAGTTTTACATTTAGCTTTAGCCAATCTAAGTTTTTCTGAGAACCACGGGGCAGTTCTGGATTGCCTTACCGGTGGTTTGAGCGTCCAAGGCGCTACTTTGTCCAGGGCATTGGACATCCAATTCTCATAACTGTTCCATGCCTCTTGTAGAGTGTTACCTAGGGGCAGGGGATGTTCTAATAGGGCACTTTTAAACAGATCTGGGGTAAATTTCTTCCAAACCCTACGCTTCTGAGATAAAGGTTTTTTTGATTTGATTCCTGGGGGTTCATCTTCTATTTCAAACGGGACGATGCTGTGATCCGACCAAATCAGTTGGACCGGAGGTAAGACCTTAACACCTTCCCAATTAGAGAAAATAGGGTCCAAGGTATGGCCTAGCTGAGGCGTGGGGGCTGTGGATAGCAAACTAACCCCCACGGAGTTCAAAGCTGCAACCACAGTTTGCGCCTCCCTACAATCTGTGTCTTCAAAGTGAAGGTTTAAATCTCCCAAGACAAGAAACCTTTTGTGTCTAATCGCTGGTTGAGTTATTAGTTCTAAAAGTTGGTCTCCAAACTGTGCAGCACCCCCTGGCGAGCGGTATATCAGTAATCCACTGATCACATTTTTAGGACCTACTTTTATGGTAAAAAAGCTGCTCTCGCTGTTAGGTAAGGTTGCTTTTAGTAGAGTGCATTCTAGTTCTGATTTATAAATTAGAGCTAGCCCCCCACCTCGCTGTTTTTGTCTATCTAGTCTAAGTAGACTGTAACCAGGGGGGACAGCTTCGAGAACATCCGGAGAAGAAGTTTCTTCCAGCCATGTCTCTGTAAGAAACATGGCGTCCGGGTCTCTGTTTATCAATAGGTCATATATCTCAACTTTATGTTTCTTCATAGACCTACAGTTCAATAGTAGCATTTTTAACTTGGCTACTTCCCTTACCTCCCTTCTGAACAGTGGCAAGGTCTGATTACACGTCTTGCAATAGGGGGGTAATGACTCGGGCAGTAGAGTGTGGAGACAGCTATTTTCCGGTGTCTGACATAATGATAGTAGGTCCAGTTTGGTGTAGCATAATCGGTGCCTAAACATACCCCGCGAACCAGCTAGCTCTGATGGACCAGGGGGTCCTGCCCCGCGCCCCGGTCGATCGCGGACGGGCGCAGACGTGCAGGACTCTGGCTTGACTCCGGTGCGCGTACGGCACACCCGCTGTACGCGTCCGCTGCGCGGAGCCATGGCCGTATGTTTTTATAGCGGCGCCGAGCGACCGAAGAGGAGAGCCCTCTCCAAGATGGCCGCCACTAAATTCTCAGCTCGGTCCCCAGGAGATAACGGCCCTGCAGTCGGCCAATCGTTGAGGGGAGAGGCAGGTAATCTGCCAACACCAAGCAGAGTGTATAGATGGTTAAATTTAAAGGGCCGAATCCTACACCCTAATATCGGTGCGAGATTCGAAAATGCCATGATGGTCTGCAGCGCGAAGCGCTGATGCCGGGGCGAGGGAAAGGACACAAAGGGAAAAAGCGCAATAAAGAATTAAGAGCAGTTAAAAAATCAACCACCCGGCTCACGTCTCAGGGGTCAAAATATCAGCAATCTCCTGATTATAGTGCGTCCTCTATTTTTATAGCGGCGCCCGAGCAACAGAAGAGGAGAGCCCTCTCCAAGATGGCCGCCACTAAATTCTCAGCTCGGTCCCCAGGAGATAACGGCCCTGCAGTCGGCCTATCGTTGAGGGGAGAGGCAGGTAATCTGCCAACACCAAGCAGAGTGTATAGATGGTTAAATTTAAAGGGCGCCGAATCCTACACCCTAATATCGGTGCGAGATTCGAAAACGCCGCGATAGTCTGCAGCACGAAGCGCTGATGCCGGGGGGAGGGAAAGGACACAAAGGGAAAAAGCGCAATAAAGAATTAAGAGCAGTTCAAAAATCAACCACCCGACTCACGCCTCAGGGGTCAAAATATCAGCAATAAACCGTCACCCAGGTCCTCGTCACCAGCAGCCTGTACTGCGGTAGCACCCTCTACGCAGGAACATCAACCAAGCTCCTGAGACGGCTGCAACGCATCCAGAATGCCCCGGCACAACAGATCCTCGATGCCCCCAACGCAATCACATCACACCCCACCTGAGAGGCCTGCATTGGCTCACCGTCAACAAGAGGATCACCTTCAAACTCCTCACCCACGCACACAAAGCCCTCCACAACGCCATACCAGCATACCTCAATGACCGACTCTGCTTCTACACCCCCACCCGCAGCCTCATCCTCGCCAATGTTCAACGCATCCAGAAATCCACCTCGCCACCAACACCTGGTACACTCTCCCAACCAACCTTCATCAGACCTAGGAGCTGCTGCCCTTCACAAAACTCACCAATACCTGGCTCTTCAATCAGTAGCAGCCCCCTCCCCTACAACCAGTGACTTGAAACCATCACGGGTATGTAGCGCACTTTACAAATATCATGTTTGATTTATTGTTTGCGAGTCCCACTGTCAACTGCAGGCAGACCTTCATACTCCTCAGCCACACTCAGTAGGCACTCCCCAACCACAACCATTAAACAAATATGGACGTCTCCCATCCCACACCACGTTGCCTGTAGTCCGTCCGTTCATCCTTGCCCTGGGCAACATTCATCACTTCCACAGTACAACTGCATGCGGGTGATAGTTATCCCACATCAAGAAACAGACCTGGTAGTCCCTCCCTGGACACCAACACATTACCCATGACCTGTACACCTTCATGAGACTAGTCCGTAGCTGTCTGTCAGAGCAGTATGGCAACCCACCCCCCCCTCAGCATATAGTAACCACAATGGATGTAGTTGATCATACAGTGTGACCTATGTGTGTCCACAACCAGAATCAGTTCCCAGTGTATGGATGGCTTGTGTTTGTTCAACACTCTGGCATACTTTGACATATGACAACACGTATGTTGTTGACTCAGGGAAAAAATACTTCATCATCAATACGTATTGTGTCTGTGATTTTTTATTCTCCATCTTGTCAGTGAAATGTGAGTAGGTGTTAGGTGCTGTACAAAAATGTGCGGAATCCAAAGTTCACAGAAGGAGATGTGATGCCTTGCAGTTTCAGTCAACAGAGTCCAGAGCACAGTGTGTGGCATCATTGGTGACACTGTGACCAGCAAGTCCATGTGGGAGAGTGTGACAGTCAATAAGGTGATGCTGTTGCACACAAAGGCAAGATGCCAGACCAGGTGACCTGGGAGATGTACATGGCCCTCTGCCTCTCAACGTCTTCTCCGTTGATGACCCACCTTCCTTGGGGGACCCTCATATGCAGGCCTTGATGATGCATGGGACTCTCTGTCGGATGGTTCCTCCTCCTCCTCCCTCCCTGTGCCTGTTGGCAGTCTTTGCCTGGATGTTTCTGGCCTAGTGACACAGAGAGGGTGCTGCATGTTGTCAGCAATCCGACGGAGTGACTGGCTTATGTCCCTCTGCACCGCCAAGAGCTCAGCCAGTCTTGCCTCCATCCGTCCTTGGTGTCGTCGTTGACTGGCGTGTTGCTCGGCCTGCTGGTCTTTTAAAGCAATGAGGGCCCCCACTCCCTGGCTGAACTCCCTGGTATCCCGCCGGTATCCCTCCATGATGTTTCTGAGTTCAGATATACCGGGCCAGTCAGCTTGCTAGTCAGGTTCTCGCCTCCGCCTTGTGCCACTCCCACCACCCCTGCCCACAAGAGCCATGCTTGCTGGTGCGGGCACATCGGGTCGACGGGACCCATGAGGGTTGACAGTGGGGAGGTTGTCTGCCTCCTCCTGGGTGTCTGACAAACCTTGTCCGTCATTGTCAGACTGGCTCAGTTGTGTATTTTGGGCAGGGCTCCGAGCTGTCGGCTGGGATGTGGCAGGAATGGGTGTGGTGGTTGGCACAGATGCCCCTGATCCAGCTGCTGCACAGGTTTGGGATCCAGAGGTGCCAGTTTGGTCTGTGTCATCCATGGAGTGATGAGAGGCGTCACTGTTGGTGGGATCAGGGTCCTGTGGAGCCTACGACTGTGATCCTTCCAACACATCTCACACAATGAATTTATGGACCTGGTCAAAGCAAGCAGACCTGCCGGCAGCCCTTCTGACCCCTGTCCGCCACAAACTTTCAAGACAATTCTTTTAACAAACTATGCTGCCATTCCGGTAAGAAGAATCATCAACGATTCCTTAACTACTGGAATATTTCCAGAAGAACTCAAAAAGTCATACATATGCTCTTTACTGAAGAAAACAAACTCGGACCCGCTGAACCCTGACAACTACAGACCCATTACAAATGGACCTTTCCTGGGCAAACTGATAGAAAGAGCAGCGTTCGCCCAGGTGTCACAAATCATTGAAGAGAATGACATACTTTCAGATTTCCAAACAGTATTCCGTCAGGGAAGAGGCACTGAGTCTGCCCTCCTTGCCATCTGGGATGACCTAAAGAATACAGTTGACCGCAACGGGGTTGCTGCGCTACTCCTCTTGGACCTCTCAGCTGCCTTTGACACGGTTGACCATGACACTCTGAAACAAAGACTTTATGAAGCCGGCATAGAAGGAACTGCTCTAGACTGGATCGCGTCCTACCTTCGAAACAGAACTAATGTCACCCACACCCCACCTTTCTCGTCCAAACCGTACTCCACAAAAGCAGGGGTCCCTAAAGGTTCTATCATCTCGCCCATGCTTTTCAACATCTATATGAAGTCTTCACCAGTACTGATCAATAAGTTTCACCTTACGTGCTACAACTATGCAGATGATACGCAAATACTTGTTTCAGCTGTCTCAGAGCCGTGGATCAGTGGATGACTTGGAGCCATCTCAAATTGAATGCTTCAAAAACTGAAATACTCACGTGTGGTGATTGGAAAAATTACAACCCGCTTGCTGCATGGCCTGATGAACTGGGATCACTGCCTAAAGTATCGAAGGAAGTAAAAAACCTCGGAAGGACCATGGACTCCAAGCTTTCGATGAATGTCCAAATGGATAAACTAGCAAGAGCAAGCTTTGCTACTATAAAAACGCTGCGACGAATTTTCCCTCATTTGGGATTTCCACACAAGGTCCAAGCTACCATCTTTCTTGTTCTATCCAAACTCGATTACGCCAATAGCCTCTACCACAGATCACCTTTAACGACCATGAAAACACTACAATGGATTCAGAACTTGCCTGCAAGACTACTCTTGCATATCAAACCACAAGACCACATCTCCCCTGCCTTAAAAGCCCTGCATTGGTTACCGGTTGCCAGAAGATCCACGTTCAAGCTGCTTTGTATTACCCACAAAGCAATACATGGAATAGGACCACTCTTCATCAGGAATAAAATCACCAAACACATTCAACAAAGGAACCTCCGCTCTAAAGGAGCATCTCGCCTCAAAATCCCACCATACAAGAAAAAACCATGGGTGGCACATCCTTCTCTGTTCAAGCAGCCAAACTATGGAACGCTTTACCCCCAACATAAGATCCACCGACAACCACCGTATCTTCAGAAAACTACTCAAGATCTGGCTCTTCCCCACATAAGCACCATACGGAAAAAGAAATTTACAGCATATCCCTCTGTATATAAGCATTTGTTTTCACTATAGATATGTACTTATGTTTGTGTATTACTTTATAAAACATGTAAAATAATTATGTTAAGAGAAAATAAAAATAAAACAATCATAATAATAATAATAATAATAATAATAATAATAATAATAATAATAGTAATAATAATATTCATCAATAAATAAAAATCATCTTTGGTCTACATGTAAATACTTCCATTGTGCATCTATGTACCTTCCATGTACTTGGATCTATGTGTCTATTACTTTTCTCCTGAAAAAGCATATCCAATGCACTACCCTATTTCTCATCCTGTGCCTCTATCAATATATTTAATCTAAATATACTTACTTCCTTTATGTATCTATATACTTTCAATGTACTTATGGATCTATATATTTATCACTTTCTTCTAATTTAGCATTTCCAATGCACTAGCCTATTTCTCAGCCTATACTTCGCTCTATATATCTTCTGGCCCAACCTTCTGACTCATCTAAAACTTCTTTCTACTACTCCTTCTAATGCACTACCCTATCTCTCATCCTATACATCTATCAATATATCCTCTACATCCACTCTCTCATTATTCCCAAACCCCATACCACTACTATGATCGCCAAAATAACCCTTTCTAGACTCTCTCCTGCTCTACCCCTCCTTGCATCATCTGACACCACTTTTTACTACACCGATCCCCTAAAACAAACCTTTCTAAACTCTCCCCTCTGACTCCTTCCCTCCAAAACTCCTTTTTACTCATCCAAAAGCCTCTTCCTACTGCTAAGACCTTAAAAAAAATCCTTCAGTCTTGTATCCCTCCACTATACTTTTCAATCAAAATTAACTGACTAACATGTTCACTTCTCAAATTCCATATTCCATATTCAAGTATACTAATATACTGCCCAAATAACTGAATAACATATCTACTACTCCAATTACTTCATATTTATACTATACTAATTTTCAACACTAATCCTTCATGGGTTCCGGAGTGGCGTGCTACTCGCCAGAAAAGCGATTCAACTCCCATCAGGGGTAACAAGTGGTATATGAATGCAAATCTTTCTTCCCCTTTAATCCATCCACTATCCTTCTCACTCCAAGTAACAGACTAATATCCACCACTGATATTACCTCATATTCACCATATTAATTCACCACTAATCCTTTATAGGCTTCCTGAATAGCATGCGTCAACAAGCGAGCAATAAATAAATACAAACCTTTGTCCTCCTCTATCCTTCTGCTATCATTCCAAATCCAAATAACTGACTAACCTATCCACCACTTAAAATGTACTTGCATGTTTCACTCTACTAATTCAACACTAATCCTCTATGGGCCCTGGAGTAGCGTGCTACCCACCGAAAAAGCGAATTGACACCTCGTCAGGGGTAGTAAGCACTATATAAATGCAATTACAATACAATACAATATCCAATACCACCTCCTATGTCTGGGCACTGCGGGGAGTCATATCTACACCCCCCTCCTATGTCTGGGCACTGCTGGTAGTCATATCCACACACACCCATACTGTTGGCCTATGCTGGGAGTCATATCCAGCCACCCCTCCTATGTCTGAGCACTCCTGGGAGTTATATCCACACCCCCTCCTATGTCTGGGCACTGCTGGGAGTCATATCCACACACCCCCATACTGTTGGCCTATGCTGGGAGTTATATACACACCCCCCTCCTATGTCTGGGCACTGCTGGGAGTCATATCCACCCCCCATACTGTTGGCTTATGCTGGGAGTCATATCCAGCCACCCCTCCTATGTCTGGGCACTGCTGGGAGTTATATCTACACCCCCTCCTATGTCTGGGCACTGTGGGGAGTCATATCCAGCCACCCCTCCTATGTCTGGGCACTGCTGGGAGTTATATCCACACCCCCTCCTATGTCTGGGCACTGTGGGGAGTCATATCCACAACCACCTCCGATGTGTGGGCACTGCTGGGAGTCATATCCACACCCCCCTCCTATGTCTGGGCACTGCTGGGAGTCATATCCACCCACCCCCATACTGTTGGCCTATGCTGGGAGTCATATACAGCCACCCCACCTATGTCTGGGCACTGCTGGGAGTCATATTCACAACCACCTCCTATGTTTGGGCACTGCTGGGAGTCATATTCACAACAACCTCCTATGTCTGGGCACTGCGGGGAGTCATATCCACACACCCCTCCTATGTCTGGGCACTGCTGGGCGTCATATCCACACACCCCACCTATGTCTGGGCACTGCTGATAGTCATATTCACACACACCCATACTGTTGGCCTATGCTGGTAGTCATATCCAGCCACCCCTCCTATGTATGGGGACTGCTGGGAGTCATATTCACACACCCCCATACTGTTGGCCTATGCTGGGAGTCATATCCAGCCACCCCTCCTATGTGTGGGCACTGCTGGGAGTCATATCCACTCACCCCAATACTGTTGGCCTATGCTGGGAGTCATATTCACACCCCCCTCCTATGTCTGGGCACTGCTGGGGGTCATATCCAGCCACCCTTCCTATGTCTGGGCACTGCTGGGAGTCCAGTGCATCCACCCCTCCTATGTCTGGGCACTGCTGGGAGTCCTATCCACCCACCCCTCATATGTTTGGCCACTGCTGGGAGTCCCCCATGTTACATGAGTTGTTGGTATACTCACCAGGCTCCACGACTCCTTCAATTCCATGTACTCCCACCGGTGGTAGCAGGGCCATGACCTTCTCCTCCCAAGGATGGTACTGGTCTGCGGGGACCACCACCTCCAGTGTACTAGCTCTGGGCGTAGTCCTTGTCCATCTTGCGCTTCACCATCCTCCACAGATCGTACCACCTGGCCTGGCAAACTGACCTGGTGCGCCTGATGGGTGCAACAGCATTGACCCTATTGACGATCCTTGCCCACAGGTGTGTTTTCTCAGCTATGCTGGTCTGTCTGACCGATGCGCCAAACAGCTGTGGCTCAACTCTGATGACCTCATCTACTAGGATCTACCTCTCCTGGTTTGTGAACTTTGGATTCTTTGGTGCAGACATGTTGTGGGGTGAATGTGATTGGGAGGGTGAGGGTGTGTATGGATGAGGGTTGTGGGTCTGAATGTGAAGGGGGCGTGTGGGTCTGAATATGCTTGTGGGTATGTGTGAAGGTGGATGTGTGCAGTTGTTGGTGTGTTGTCAGTCTTTGTAGGCAAATGTGTATGTTGCAAAGGATGCCGGTTTGTTTGTGTGGGCCCTTTTTATTGGCCCATTTGTGGGTGTGGCTTAGTTTGAATTTTTGGTGGGTGTGTTATAAGGGGTGGGTCTGAGTTGGGCCCTCTGTTTGCCACTTTGAATTTGTCAAGGACATTGCTTTGCAATGGTTTGCACACAGGAAATATGTTTTGAGGTGTTGTGCGACTCTTTTGCACACTCCTTGTACTGTTTTAGGTGTACGCGTGAGCTTTTTTGAGGGGGTTCGTCTCGTACTATGTTGTGTAGCTTTCTCATACGCGACGTATTTTCGGGGTACGCGTGCACTTCGTTGAGGGGAGTTTGTCTCCTACTTTCTTGTGTAGCTTTCTCATACGCGACGTATTTACGGGGTATGCGCGCGCTTCGTTCAGGGGGGGTTCATCGCGTATTTTGTTGTGTAGCTTTCTCATATGCGACGTATTTACGGGGTACGCGTGCGCTTCATTGAGGGGGGTTTGTTGTGTACTTTGTTGTGTAGCTTTCTCATAGGTGACTTATTCACGGGATATGCATCCGCTTGGTTGAGGGAGGGTTCGTCTCGTACTTTCTTGTGTAGCTTTCTCATACGCGATGTATTTGCGGGTACGCGCGCGCTTCGTTCAGGGGGTTTGTTTTTTATTACATTGTGTGGCTCGCTCATACGCGATGTTTTCCGTACAAATCGCTGTTCAAATGTGACGGCGTTTTCCCGTACGAATGGTGTTCACGCTCTACGGTCCGGATCGTACTTGGCAGGTCGTACGGCATGTTTACAAATCGTTTGTAAACATTCGGACGGAATCTTTGTAAACGGATCGTACTACGCAATTCGGACGGATTTGTATGAATCGTACGAAAACGGCTACAAATACGAATCGTATGACGGTTTTCTTTCCCGAATCGGAATCAACCCCAAGATTTCTGTTGGCTCTGTAGGACATGTTTCTGTGAGAAATAATTTGTTTACTGGGTTGATAGGTTTGCCAACAATGTATGTTCATCCTCCTGGTATCAGTAAAACTAATACTGTTGCGTTGGGCAATAGTAGGATTTTCTTACAGTGCCATTAACTCTGTGGTGGCAAGTTTTAAACAACAGAGAAGACAGTTTTAGTTGATATATGGGAGTTCAAATAGTGCCTTTCCTCTCTTCGAAGTACACGGAGGGAATGCACTTTAACAAAAGAACCATGGGTTAGGTGGGAAGGAAGGAATGTGGCAATAGAGCTTGCTGACATGATGTTTAGTAAGGAGCAGGCCCCTTTGAAGCATGTTGCCTCATACAAACCAGTGAAAGCCCAAACACAGGTTGGCTCTGCAATGTCTCTATAGCATTGCACAGGCAGCAATCTGTGGAGTAGATTTGTTGTGTCCTTAACTTGTTGTTGTCATAAGTGCATTCATCAACTGTGAATGCATCCCTGATTCAGGGCACTCCATAGGTTCTATATAACAGACTCCTCTTCGTTCTACTTAAATGTTATCATTTATTTGCAGTTAACAAAAGTTCATGTGGGATATTTCACATCATATCAATTTCATCAGCTTTATATTTAAGCCATAAACGTTATTGTGAATCAATCCATAACATTCCATTAATTGCTCCAATGCATTTCGGGCTTCCTAGCCCTTTATCAAGGAGATCTACAATTTGAAAAATTGAGATATAGCCAATTACTAATTAAATACAAATAAGCATACACATAAGTATTCACAGGTGACATAAGATCATGCTCTAGGTGTACGAGTAACCGGGGTGAATGCGACGTGTCTACAAAAAGTGCACGTGAAAACTAACCGGCATGTGAGAAGCGGCATGTGCTTAACGAAATAGAAAACACTTACGTGACTGAATCTCAAACAGCTCAAAGGTAGCTGTAACGAAAATAAAGAAGCGCTATCAGAACTCGAGTGAGTTCGACCAGGTGAAATGATGGTGACAAGGCGGCCATAACAGCCGACTTACCGAGCGTAAAAGATGGGTTCTGCTTCGCTTAGCGGTCGGGCTGTTGTGCGGCTGTCGGCTGTGATGGGGGTGATACGGTAGAATTGCCGTAAGTGTCTAAGTTAAAATGATGTGAAAAAGTGAATGATCCTGATTGGATTAACGGGGTGTCACATGACTAACCAACATAAAAGTTGGACTAAACTCACAGCCATCTTAAGAACGAAAAAGTGCAACGGTGACCTGTGTTTTCAATAAAGCTGTGATTTCAATAAAGTTATGTTAGCACAAATGTCACTAAGTGTACAGTCTAAATAATCGAAATAATAATTACAATACAGGCCACTACAAAAAACATGGTCATCAGTAAACCACCACTAGGTGGTTAAAGAAAACAACTAAATTCAGTCCTGTCATTAAGCCCGAAGGGCTTCATTGCTTGAAGGCGATATATCCATGATATCTCCCGTTGTAGCAAGGTCTTGTTATTGTCTTTACCCTCACGTTTCTCAATTATTTCAAGAACTAGATATTTCAATTGCGCAATGTTGTGATTGTGTTCCAAAAAGTGTACAGCAATACTGGATTTCTCATTCCTGGTTCGGATGTTCGATTTACGTTCATTTAATCGGGTTTTTATTTTTCTTTCAGTTTTTCCGATGTAAATTTTCCCACATGGGCACTTTAATAGGTATATTAGATTTGATGACTCACATGTGGCATTGACGTTGAGTTTGATGTTGTAACCCTTCATAGGGTGAGCGATAGTGTTGCCTTTAATTACATTATTGCAACTATTACAATTCAACCATGGGCGTGTACCTTTTGACTCTCCACGTTTGGGTTGTTCTTTAGACAATATCTCCTTAATGTTATTATTGCGTGTATTCGCAAAAATCGGGAGACATGTAAATGAATTTTTGAATTCAGGTTCCGCCGTCAGTATGGGCCAGTGTTTCATGATTATTTTTTTGGACGTGTTACTCAGCGTTGAAAATTTCGACACCAATACCATTCTGTTGTCTTTCAGTTGAGCTGTTTTTTTCATCGTTTGTTCTCTTGAAATCAGAGATACCCGGTTTTCAGCTTCTGTTATGATGTCTTGAGGGTAACCTCTTTCTGTAAATCTCTTGCCCATCTCTTTGATACGTACTTTCCCCACTTCAATATTGGATGCTATGCATTTGGCACGAAGCATCTGAGAATATGGTAGATGGCGTTTTAAGGAGCCCTGGTGGAAGCTGGAAAAATCAAGTGTGTTGTTGCGATCCGTCGCTTTGTGGAAAAGATCAGTTTCAAAACCTGTGGAGGTTCTTGAGATGAGTACATCTGTGAATGTGATCTTGTGTTCGCTCATCTGCCATGTGAGTTGTATTCGCTCATCTCGAGTGTTTGATTCAGTTAATGCTTGTAGTAGATTCTCTTCTGTTCCCTTCCATATGAAAAATAAATCGTCGACATATCTGACATATAGTTTGAGATTGTTGGACCAGGTGGAGTTGCCGTAAATATATGTTTCCTCGAATTCCTTCATGTAAATATTCACGTATGAAGGCGCTGCACAATTACCCAAGGACATTCCAGATAGTTGCATATACCATACTGTTTCGTATTTAAAATAGCTATGATAAAGAGTGAACATTATTAGTTCCATTAGAAATTGCTGCATTGGTGTGTCAATGTCACTGTTCATGATGGCCTATTTTCGGGGTACTCGTGCACTTCGTTGAGGGGGGTTCTCGTCTCGTACTTTCTTGTGTAGGTTTCTCATACGTGACGTATTTACGGGGTACGCACGCGCTTCGTTCAGGGGGGGTTCGTCGCGTACTTTGTTGTGTAGCTTTCTCATACGCGACGTATTTACGGGGTACGCGTGCGCTTCGTTGAGGGGGGGTTTGTCACGTACTTTGTTGTGTAGCTTTCTCATAGGTGATGTATTTACGGGGTATGCGTGTGCTTGGTTGAGGGAGGGTTCAGATCGTACTTTCTTGTGTAGCTTTCTCATACGCGACGTATTTGCGGGTACGAGCGCACTTCGTTCAGGGTTTTTTTTTGTTATTACGTTGTGTGGCTCGCTCATACGCGATGTTTTCCGTACAAATCGCTGTTCAAATGTGACTACGTTTTCCCGTACGAATGGCGCTCACGCTCTACGGTCCGGATCGTACTTGGCAGGTTGTACGGCATGTTTACAAATCGTAAGGTTCACTAGTCGAGTCCGTATTGTACGATTCTTCGCTAGTTTTTCGTACGGTTTGTAAACATTCGGACGGAATCTTTGTAAACGGATCGTACTACGCAATTCGGACGGATTTGTATGAATTGTACGAAAACGGCTACAAATACGAATCGTATGACGGTTTTCTTTCCCGAATCGGAATCGACCCCAAGATTTCTGTTGGCTCTGTAGGACATGTTTCTGTGAGAAATAATTTGTTTACTGGGTTGATCGGTTTGCCAACAATGTATGTTCATCCTCCTGATATCAGTAAAATTAATACTGTTGCGTTGGGCAATAGTAGGATTTTTTCTTACAGTGCCATTAACTCTGTGGTGGCAAGTTTTAAACAACAGAGAAGACAGTTTTAGTTATGTTGGACTATGGGAGTTCAAATAGTGCCTTTCCTCTCTTCGAAGTACACGGAGGGAATGCACTTTAACAAAAGAACCATGGGTTGGGTGGGAAGGAAGGAATGTGGCAATAGAGCTTGCTGACATGATGTTTAGTAAGGAGCAGGCCCCTTTGAAGCATGTTGCCTCATACAAACCAGTGAAAGCCCAAACACAGGTTGGCTCTGCAATGTCTCTATAGCATTGCACAGGCAGCAATCTGTGGAGTAGATTTGTTGTGTCCTTAACTTGAACACTTTGTAGGAATTTCCTTTTTCCACTGTGACAAGAATGAGGGTCTTCCAGCACAACAATTTGGAAATATTCCAGAAACATTTGGTGAATGAATGGGTGTCTGGCAAATAACAAAATGTCCTGTTTTGTGCAATGCAGCTTTTGTTGCAGAAAAACGCTACAATAATGTCATAGATACTGGATCCATGATATGCATACAGTGTGATGCAGTGTGGTACACTGGAGCGCTCGCTCATCTGCTGAGGGTGATAATATTTGTACAATTGCGCTATTGTGCAGATTTATTTCTGGCGTGGTGCCTGCTGTCTCCAGTAACCTCAACAAGTTCCTATTAGGTAGGTGGCTTCTGTAAAAAAGATGCCCTAATATGAGGAAGCGGTGCAGTAGCAATCTGAAAATGAAAGCAGTGGAAGATGAAACGTCACTTGCCCTTGACCCCCATGACATCACAGGAAGTGGCCTCACATGATCCTAATGAAGACTTCTGCACTTTTATTTTAAACCATCTTGACAGAAAATTGCAGGAAACGGCAATTTAGAAAACATTAATTGGGAATCTTGGTGTTTTCCGTATTCAAAGTCTCTACGCTTGCCTTTTGAGAACCCTACTTTGCAGCTGTACCTGAGAGGGCCCCCTGCAGCTCGCCCCCCCCCGCACCGTGGGGGCTGCGGGGGCCTGTATTACACCCCTACCGAAATTATGGATAAAAGGCGTCTGTGAAGAATTCTTCACAAGAGCCCCAAATAATGGGCAGTCTGTGAAATTTACAGACGATTGGTCACCCTAACTCCATCAATAAAGCTAGGATGCGACTGGTGGTCTCTTTGCATTACAAAGCTGACATTGTTCCTGAATCAGGAACATAGTCAGCCCTCGTGAGCAGAGGGGTTATGTAGACTGCAACAAAATGCTTATCTCCCTGTTTAGTGAAAAGAGAAAACTGACTAACAAATGCCTGTAATGGAGGGACACTTCCGCCACAGAGGAAGGAAGGGTATAAGGAGTGGCAAAAAAGTGTAATCTGTGTTCAAAGAGATCATGGAGCTCTTCTTCTGGGGATATAATATACAAGAGGGCTCACCATCCCTGTTTTCCCACTGCACTTTTAGTTAAAGGGGCAGTGTATTCTATTACAGATAATGCACTGCGGGGAGGGGGGGGGCAGCACTTTAGTGAAAGGTACACAGACCTAAGCAGCCGACCCATCCTTCACAATGCAGATGGCACCCAGCTTGCTTTTGAAAGTGGGATGTCTGGGGGAGGCATCTATGGGACTACGTTTTGCCTATCACACCTCTTTGTGGGGCACAGTCAGGCTTTGCTTCCACATCCACATCCACATTGGACTCCAGGTGAGAAGGCAAAGTGTTTACCTGGTTAGCCACACCTCCATGCTAATGAAGAAACACCCTGTTAAAATCGTGCAGGCACTGTTATAATCTGTACTACCGAAATGTCGTGCAAAAGTCTGCAACCCTGTAATACCAAAGTGCCCAGGGCCAGACTGGGTACAGAAACTGGCCAGGGCAAACTGCTCAGCCGGCGCCCCATGGGGTGAGGGGAAGTGCAGCCAAGCAGTTTGTGAGGGCCGGTTTCGGCCGATTTTGTTACAGGGGGATGATATTACCGACCCACCGTAACATAAACGGCCCCCCAGAGGCCCAAAACCAGCCCTCACACTAGCGGCACACCGGGGAAACACCCAGTGCCCGTTATGGCCGGTCCGGCCTTGAAAGTGCCCCGAAACACAGAATTATGCCATTTGCTCCACCAGGGCATTTTCTGTAATACAACTGGAGAATATTTTTTAGCCATTTCTACATCCGCACCTGTGCTGACTACACGTTAAGGAGGGCTCTTGTGTTTTCTGTAGGCCATCGGTGTTTTGATTGAGATGAGATTTGAAGATCGGTGTACACAATGAGCGACGATGCATCAGTCAGTTCATTAGCAGGATTTCTGTTCAGTTTATGAGCCTCCATGAACCCGCTAATAGCCAGAGCTGATTGATTCCTAATGCGAATATAATTGCAACGATAGGAGGGAATTACAGTATCTCCCATCCCTCTTAATTGTTAATTTTGGGACAAGAAAATGTAAATCACGGGTTATTTGAAAATTGTACAACCGACACATAACCGTATAAAATAAAGATGAACAGTTTGTAAACGCTCATACTTGCTTTACAAATGTCCTCAGTTTTTCTTACTGAAAACGTGCATGGTAATTTCTTTCATAAACAGCTCTCACATTATATCCAATATCATGAAAGGCTCCTAACATCTGTTAAATGATGGCGCTGATTTGTAATAGCATGTTCGGGGGCTGCATGGGTAGTCCATTTGAGCATTCCAGATATCCAAAAACAATTTACTCTTATTTAACTGAAAGACGGCCCCTACTGTGCAATCTACGGCAGCCAAATAATCGTGAAAATTAAGTGAAAGAAATTAGACGCCAGGTCTATTACTTTTCAAGACACATTTTGGCATAAGGAGCAAAAAATGTTGAGCTGTGAGGCAGCAGAAATTTCATCACAATAGCAGTCTGATGGCAATCAAGATTATCAGAGGTGACTGGGAGTCCTGTGGGCAGGGGCTGGCAGGGGTAAAATGAAGGGAAGAGGGGCACAAGAACACATTCACCATTCAGCTCAAACACAGTCAACATAGTCATCAGATTCCATCCCAGATAGACATTTTACAAACAGCACCAACATCTTTTGTTCTGAAAGGGTTTTCTATGCCTTTAAAACACTAAATTGAGGGCCGCTGATACTTGGCACCACTCCAATTAGGACACAAAGCGCACTCTTTCTCTGTGGTACCAAAGCTAATATATGGACATGTCATGTATTACCTCAGGGCAGAGTAAAGGGGATGCCATGGCAATGAAAATAAATGGAAACACATACCACGTTAGGTAAAGCAACTGTGCTAATAAGGACACAGCCACATTATTACTACAATGCAAATTCTAATTCCATTTTATTACCACAGTGCCCAAAACGGAAAAGGAATAAGAAACAACTAATAGTCACAAGGCCGTTTCATCGCGCACACATTAGATCGCGTGCTTCGGATTTTAGTTAAATTACTTTTTTTAGAAAGTCTGCCCGAAAAAATGACATGCCTGAAACACATGCAGCTGTACTGAGTGCATTTTGCTGTTCCTTGAAATTATTGAGGAATACCATAACCCATTAAAGACTTCACCTCTCCTCAGTTATGACCCCTCTCCACACTTACTAATAGTAATAAATAGCGTATTAAACTCTGCACTTCTACAAAATTACCATTAAATATTCGTGGATTGATAGTTATGATTAGGTTTGAATTTCCACTGAAAAGGTATTTCTTACTTATTTAATAACCTTAGAGTCATTCTATAAACCTGCACACAATTCATGGAATGATACAAAGTTCACTACTTATATCATATGGGAAGTTTTGTGAATATAAGGCAAGAAGGGTTAAAAACAAGATGGTTAAAAAGTGATATTTCCTATTATTACTGCAAAGGATTTTTTGCACCCGAGTATAAAAAAAAATGGCTGAATGAAATTACGGCACACTTGGCATGGAAGTGCCTTTGCTTGGTTTGGTGTAAATTAATTCAGTAGCTGTCAAGAAACCAGTGATTACAATTTTGTTTGGGTGAGTGTGAAAGGGTTAAGAGACACAAATAACGAAATGGTAATTCATAGACCATTTGCATTTCCGCAGAAAATATAAAGGCATGCCTTTCGACGAGTGAACATTTTCTTTCATCATTTATTTCAGAATCATGAATCTGGCTGAGGATTCACATTACCTCATCGTCCCTCCCTCGCTTCCCTTCCTTACAAAATTGAGGCATCCCTGCCTCACCAGACACCCGTACCCACGTGATTTGTCACGTGGGGACTATATATAGCCTCCAGCCCCCTCATACCTCCTGTTCTTTTTTGTCTCACCATTATGAGACGCGCGTCCCACGCGCTGGCCGTTTTGCGGAGCTGCGGTCATTCTTCACGTTCTGAGGGCTTCGCCCTCGCTTTTTGCTGCCTGCTGGGTCTGGCTGTGCCGGCCTGGAGTACGCAAGCCTTCCTCACCGCGTTGCAGGAGTTGCGGTGCACTCTTCGGCGGCTGGGCGAACAGGTTCCGGGTGACGGAGTCACCGGCCCTGAGTGGCTGGGGCTGTAGTTCCGGTTCTGGAGGCCGGAATAGGGGACGGCGGCTGTCGGATGTGCTGATGATCCTCGGCTGGCTGTTTCTGATGCCCCATTACAGTAGGGGCCTCGTAAGAAGCCGTTTTTATTTCTTTTTTGTCATATACTGATTGGTTTTTCGTTTTCTATGACTGCTTCATTGGTTACTCCCGGTATTTTGTATTTATTGGTCCGTTTCTGGGATACTCCTTATTTAAGGCTTGTCTCTGCTGTGCTTCTCTGACCATTTTCATTATGGCTAAGCGGACCTCCAAGCGCTTACGTGTTTTGTCCTCCTCTTCTGATGATGAGATGCCTATCCCGGCTCGTCGGACCAGGTCCCAGGGTCCGGTGGATTCTTCTGCCCTCCTGTCTGCTTCTGAGGTGCAGTCCATGATTGAGGCTGCTGTGTCTCGTGCCCTGGAGGCGAGGGGTGCTACACCGAGGCGCAGGTCTTCTCGTGCTGCGGGGGGTCCGGTGGACTCTCCCTCTGAGGCCTCCTCTTCTTCTTCGGACTCTGCCATGCCTTCTACATCTTCGGGGAAGTTTGTGCGTAGGGAAGAGGTGCCTGCTATTCTCCAACACATCAGGGAGAACTTGGGATTTTCTCCTTTTGCTGCTCCCATGGAGTCTGAGGACATTTTTCCCCAATATGTTAAGCCACCTGCGCTCGCTATGCCCTTTCATGGCCGCATCAAAGACTTGATTTCGGGGTAATGGCGGGACCTTGAGCGCGCCTCTGTTCCTCGCTTTTTGCAGAAGCTTTATTCCCTGAAGGATGGGGAGGTCTCTCTTCCTCACTCTGTGAAGGTGGATGCCATGTTGGCCACTCTTATTGGTCGCACTTCTCTCAATCCTGAGGATTGTTCACCTTCGGATGCTACTGATAAGAAGGTGGATGGTGCACTGAAGAAAGCCTTTTCCGCTGGGAATTTGTCTTTGCGTGCTGGCGTCTACTCGGCATATGCGGCACAGTCCTTGGTGTCTGACTTTGGCAAACTGGCCACGGCTATTCAGGAGGAGACGGACTGCTCTGGCTTGCTTGTTCACATGGAGCAACAGGCTAAGCTCTTGGCTGACGTCTCTTCGGATGTGCTTCGGTCTGCGGCCATGACCTCTGGCTCCTTGGTTTTGGCTCGTCGGAACTTGTGGATGCGTGACTGGAAGGCTGATTCTTCGGAGAAGTCCTCGCTCCTTAAGATCCCCTTTGATGGCAAGATGCTATTTGGTGACCAGCTGGATAGTATGATCACTAAGGCCTTCAAGGACCGTAAACATGCTCTGCCTTACAAGGGCAAGGCGTCTGCCTCTGGTTCTCGCCGTTTTTGGAATCCGGCTCCTTCCTCCTCTGCTTCCTTTCAGTCTTCCCGCCAGTCCTCCAAGAACTTTTCTTCTCGTCAGCGCCGCTTCAGACCCGGGAAATCTTCGGCCTTGCCTGGTCCCAAGCTTCCGGCGGATACCTTCAAGAGGAAGTCCTGACGTCGACTGTGTTTCAGCCGCCTGTCCTGTGGGCGGGAGGCTGATGTCTTTCCTGGACGCTTGGCGGCTGGATGTGAGGGATCTCTGGGCATTGACTATTGTCAGGAGAGGCTATCTTATAGACTTTGTCGCCGTTCCACCCGGCTGGGGCACCATCCTTACTCCTATCGCCAAGTCTCCGACCAAGAGGGAGGCTCTGCTGGATGGGGTTCGGGATCTTCTGTCAAAGAAGGCGATCGTTCCGGTCCCGCTGACACAGCGAGGTCTGGGATGTTATTCCATTTTGTTTCTGGTCCAGAAGGTGTCTGGGGGATTCCGGCCAGTTCTGGACCTGAAGAGGGTGAATAGTTGGGTTCGGACCGTCCACTTCAAAATGGTGACTTTGCAGTCCATCATCCCGTTGGTGGGGGTCCGGGACTTCATGACGTCTATCGATTTTCAGGACGCTTACCTTCACGTTCCTGTGGCTCGGACTCATCAGCAGTTCCTTCGTTTTGCGATTGGCAGCTTCCACTTCCAGTTTGCGGTTTTGCCATTCAGGCTGAAGTCCGCCCCTCGGGTCTTCACCAAGCTCTTGGCCCCTTTGGTGGCCCTGGTCCACTGTCAGGGGATATTTCTGCATCCTTATCTGGACGACTGGTTGGTTCATGCTCCCTCTTTCCAGTTGTCTCTCGTTCACACAGACGTGGTGCTGGCCGTTTTGAGGGAACACGGCTTTCTTGTCAATCTGGGCAAGTCGTTCCTTGTTCCGTCCCAGGATCGTCTTTTCGTTGGGGCCAGGTTTCGGACCGATTTGGGGGGGGTCACTCTGCCCGAGGCTCGGGTGGTCAAGATTCAAGCTCACATCCTGTCTCTTCTGTCCGGTCCGGTGCAGGTGGCAGCGCGTTGGCTGCAGGTCCAGGGGGATATGGCGGCCACGGTTTTTCTGGTTCCTTGGGCCAGATTCCATTTGCACACTCTGATGGCTCATGTTCTGGAACATTGGTCTCCCCATTGCCTTCCCCTCTCTTCTCTAATCCCGGTTTCCCCTCAGATCAGGTCGTCTCTGGGTTGGTGGCTGGTTCGGGATCATTTGCTGAAGGGTGTCTCTCTCTCTCCTCCGGCTCCGGTTGTGGTGACCACCGATGGGGGGCCTGGCTGGGGGTTCATCAGTCCAGGGGCTTCTGGTCTCCCGCTCAGAGCGGGATGTCGTCGAACTGGAGGGAGTTGGAGGCGGTCCGTTTGGCTCTGTTGGCCTTCTCCCGGTTTCTGCGGGGTTCCGTGGTCCTGATCAGGACGGACAACATCACTGCCATGGCTTACGTCAACAGGCAGGGGGGGACGAGGTCCTCTTCTCTAGCCCTGGTGGCGAGGCGGTTGTTTGATTGGGCGGAATCTCATCTGTTGGCGCTCTCGGCGATCCATATTCAGGGGGTGTCCAATTCCCGGGCGGATGCCCTCAGCAGGGCCATTCCGTCTTCTGTGAATTTCTGCCTTCATCGGGAGTTGTTTGTGGCTCTGACGATGCGTTGGGGTGTTCCGGTGGTGGACCTCTTTGCGGATGTGGGAAATGCCTTGGTGTCCCGGTTTGTCTCTCGCTGTCGGGAGGGGTCGGCCTGGGCGGTGGATGCTCTCTCCTGCCCTTGGCCCCACGGGCTTCTGTATGCGTTTCCTCCTTTCCCCCTTCTTCTCCGCTTCCTTCTCCGGGTCCGGTCCTCGGGGGCTTCTGTGATTCTGGTGGCTCCGGCGTGGCCTCGTGCCTCCTGGTTTCCTCTCCTGGTGGAGATGAGGTCGGAGATGGAGTGGTTGCTGCCTCTGTCCCCTCCCCCTTTGGTCTTCCCGGCGTTGCAACAGGATGTTCTGGGCCGGATGCGCTTGGCGGCTTGGAGGTTGAACGCTTAGGTCTTTTGCGTCAAGGGGTTCCGGCTGGTTTGACCTCTACTCTGCAGGCGGCTAGGCGCGCTTCGACCAACAAGTCCTATTTGCGTCACTGGCGTTCTTTCAGTCGCTGGTGTCTTGTCCGGGGCTTGGACCCTGCTACCTCTTCTTTGTTTGAGGTGATGCTGTTTCTTCAGGAGGGTGCTGCCTTGGGCTTGAAAGTGTCTTCCCTTCGTTTACAATGGGCGGCGATTAAGGTGTTTCGGAGCTCTTGGGGCAATCTCTCTGATTCTGAGGGGTTGGTCAGTCGCCTTTTTAAGGGTTTGTGTAATGTTCTTCCTGCCCCTTGGCGGCATTTTCCGACCTGGGATCTTTCTCTGGTCTTGGACGCCTTGATGTCTTCTCCCTTTGAGCCTTTGGTTTCGGTAGATCTGCGCCTCTTGTCCTTCAAAACCTTCTTTCTGGTGGCCATTTCCTCTGCTCGCCGCCTGGGTGAACTGGGTGCTCTTTCTTCCAAGCACCCTTTTTGTCGGATTTTTGATGACAGAATCGCGTTGCGGCCGATTCTTTCCTTTCGTCCTAAGGTGGATTCTCAGTTCCACAGGGATCAGGAGTTGGTTCTTCCTTCCTTTTTTGATTCTCCGTCCTCGGAGTCTGAGGTCCGGCTTCACTCTTTGGATGTTAGGAGGGCTCTCCTGGTCTATTTGGAGCGGGTCGCTCCTTTCCGTCTCTCGGATTCCCTTTTTGTTAATTTTGGTCCTGTGAATCGGGGTTTGCGTCCTTCTACTCCTTCCTTGAGTCGTTGGGTTCGTTCACTGATTTCTTTGGCTTACAAAGAGGGGGGTCACCTTTCTCCTTTGGGGGTTCAGGGTTGTTCCACTCGCTCCATGGCTGCTTCCTGTGCGGAGGTCCAAGGGGCTTCCATTTCGGAGATCTGCCGGGCTGCCACCTGGGCGTCCCCGCTGACATTTGCCTCTCACTACAGGATTGGACAGGAGGTTGACTGTGCTGATGTCTTTGGACACAGGGTTCTTTCCACTATGGTTCCTGAATAGTGGGTTTTCCCTGGTCTTCTGTGTTTTTTAATAAACCTGTTTTTTGCATACCTTCTTTGGTTGTCCTGTTTGGCTTTGTACATCTCAATTTTGTAAGGAAGGGAAGCGAGGGAGGGACGATGAGGTAATGCTTCAATTACTTACCGGTAATTGCATTACTCTGAGTCCTACTCCCTCGCTTCCCTTACTTACATCCCTCCCTCCCTCCCTGATGGTCCAGGCCAACCTTTTGGTATGGTTTCGATCTGTGTGGTATTACAGGAGGTATGAGGGGGCTGGGGGCTATATATAGTCCCCACGTGACAAATCACGTGGGTACGGGTGTCTGGTGAGGCAGGGATGCCTCAATTTTGTAAGTAAGGGAAGCGAGGGAGTAGGACTCAGAGTAATGCAATTACCGGTAAGTAATTGAAGCATGTACGCCTCTCTCTGATTGAGTGGCTACCTCATAAAAATTACTGTAGGGCGGCCATTACCCAACACAGAGCACCAAACACCATGTTGTGAAAAACGAAAATGGCATACGGGAACCTGCAATAAACCCTAGGCCCTTGTGAGGGTGGGGGTTACAAAGGGAAAAGCAATTGGCTAAAAGGTATTTTTTATTTTGAGATTTGCTAATCCTATGCCAGATTTGAGAAACCTGAATAAATGGGAAATATTATTCTGACCACTACGGCTGTGCTTGACTGCACTCAGCTAGGTGGGCAGAGGGCCTGAGGGCGTGAGCAGCAGGGTTGGCTCTCCATGAATTGTTGAGCACAGGGCTTGGCTGCAGTACAGGGGCCATATTACACAAAGTGCCCCGGGGAGCAACAAGTGCTTGCGCCCACTTTGCATGCGTCCTGGGCTTTTCGGTATTACAGAAGGACCCACAGATGCTTGTGTGGCCCCTTCTGTAATACTGAAAGGGCTGATGTACATACAGCACCAGCGCTTTCTCAAGAGATTGTTCCCTCATTTTCATGGGGGGCATGGCCCCATGCAAATGAGGGAACCCCCCTGCCTCTGCACCCATGCTGTATTACAGACTCAAGTGCAGAGGCAAAGAAGCTGTCAGGGGGTACTCTGACAGTGCAACTCCTAAAAGGTGGATTCCTGTCAGGGGGCACGCTGACAGTGCATCACCTAAAAAGAGGTGCAATGTCAGTGTGCCCACTGATGGCAGTCCTGTGTAGAGGGGAAAGAGGGAATTATAGACCCCCTAGACATCCCCTTGCAGGTAGGTGAACTCACACACTGTACCTTCCTGCAAGGGGATCGCTAATCCCCTTTAAAAGTGAATGCAGGTTGCTGCCCGGACAGTAAGAGCCATTCTGCTTTTCACCTGAATGATCTGGCCACAGGGCAGTGCAAGTTCATGGATACCCTTGGGACAGCGCATTCTATGTAATAGGGTGCACTTTCCCTGTTTGGGCATGGCGCACCTGTTTTAAGGTGTGCCAGGCGCAAACAGGGAAAGTGCACCCTATAGATAATAGGTCCCCAGGGGCTTTATTACACTAAATGCCCCGGGGGCCAAACGGGTGTTTGCTCTTGCTTTGCGCACCCGGGGTACTTTGATGTGACAGAAGGGGCCAAGGAGGCTTATGCAGCCCCTTCTGTAATACTGAAAGCCCGGGCGCCCATACAATGCCAGTGCCTTCTTAAGAGGGTGTTCGCTCATTTGCATGGGTGAGTGGCCCTATGCAAATGAGGAAATACCTTTGCCTCAGCGTCAATGCCATGTTATAGATGTGAAAGACACACAAATGATAGATGGAATGCGTAACAAATAAAACATTCACCCCCAGTTAAGAGATCTAGGTTATATTCATTGTTCTTTTACTCACCATGCTACCCCAGTTTAGACCCAGCCATATGAAAATCAGTGTTGATTCTGCTCCTCATGGGAACAGTCCAGCACAAACTGTCAAGCCAGTTCCTCCCTAAACCAGAAACACGCAACCTTGGACCAGTTTTGGGGTATCACCCTCATCAGCCAGGCTAGCTTGAATCCAGTGACACAGAGAGCCCAGTACCCACATCTGGGCATACCTGGCGTACGTAGAGATAGAAAGCAAAAGACACACAAATGATGGGCGGAATGCAGAACAAATCGACCATTCACCCCCAGTCAAGTGATCTGGGTTAAATTTATCACTCTTTTACTCACCATGACACCCCAGTGTAGACCCAACCATATGCACATCCATTTTGACCCTGCTCCTCATGGTAACAGTGCAGCCAAGTCAAGTCCTCCCTGGACCTCCCTGGACCAGAAACAAGCCCCCTGAGACTGGTTTAGGGGTATCAACCCTCAACAGCCAGGCTAACTTGAAACCAATGGCACAGTGAGCCCGGGACTCACGTCTGGCCATACTCGGCGCATTTCAGATGAGAAAGCAAAAGGCACAAGATGCTTGTTTCTGGTCCAGGGAGGACATGGCTTGGCAGTTTGGGCTGGACTGTTCCCATGGGGAGCAGGGTCAAGACTGATTTGAATATGGCTGCGTTTATACTGGAATGGTATGGGGAGCAAAAAAACAACATATTTAGGCCCAGAACTCCGAACTGGGGTGAATGTTTGACATTGTTCAGCCTTCTGTCCATCAATTGTTCTTTGTCTATTTGTCACCCCAAGCGGGAGGTGTATGCCCAGACATGGGTTCCAGGCTCTCTATGTCACTGGAGTCAAGCTAACCTGGCTGATAAAGGGGATTCCCTGAAACCGGTTCCAGGATGTTTGTTTCTGGTTCAGTGAGGACCTGTACCGGCAGTTAGAGCTGGACTGTTCCCATGGGGAGTATAGTCAAAACTGATTTACATATGAGTGGGTTTGAACCGAAATGGCATGGGAAACACAAAAAATGGTTTTAGGCCTAAATCTCTTTACTGGGATGAAGATTTGATATTGTTCAGCCTTCTGTCCATCAATTGTATTTCTTGAACTATTGATGAGGGCACGGAGGCAAAGTCACTGCCAGGGGGTGCATTCACAGTGGGCTACCTAAAAGTGGTGCATTGTCAGTGTGCCCAATGATAGTAACCCTCTGGAGGGGGATATGGGTGTCCTACTGACCCCCCCAAATACCCCCTGCAAGCTGGTGATCACTCACTGCACCCGCCTGCAAGGGGATCTCCAATCCACATTGAAAGTGCAGGTGGGTTGCTGCCTTCACAATGAAACACGAAGTGGCTGTTTCAAAGCCCCACATTTTTCACCTGAATGCGCTGCCCCCAGGACATTGTGAGGTGACAGCTGTCCTAAGGGCAGAACATTCAATGGAATAGGGCGCACTTTCCCTGTTTGCGCTCGCCGTGCCTGTTTAAAGGTGAACTGGGCGCAGCCCCTCTAACCAGTCCCTAGCTGCACAGCCTAAGGCCATGTGCATCGAGGGCTAATCCTAAGTGGAGAAGGTAGGGCTTGGCAGTAGGCTGGGCCCTGTGGCAAACTCTCAGCCACTGGGGGAGAGTTTGGTTCAGGTCCTGGCCAGAAGCACCCAACTCCGCTGCTCAGAGCTGAAAGCCATGCAAAGCAGGGGTTGGGTCATAATAAAATGTTGAGCACAGGGTTGACCTGCAATCAACTGTTGCTGCCTGTATCCAAACGCTGTGTGTTGCAGGTATTGATCACCAACGGAGAGCTGGGCACAGAGACGTTTGGTAGTGCACTAGCATTTTAACACGGATTAAAAAGTATGTTTTTTGGTTTTACTATCTACATATAATATTTCATGATTGCCAGTTCACCAAAAGAAAAAAAACTATATGGAATTATAGACCTTGCATACTGCCATTTCTGGAAACATATTTTGTCTGTTTCCAGATAATAGCTCAGGAAGAGAAATTAGACATGCAAAGCAGTTTTCTAAAGTCGCTTTAATTTTCATTTTTTTGGCAATTTATGGAGAAAGTTGGGCTCTCCCAAAATGTTTCTGCATTGTTGCAAGTTCGGAAGTTTCTGCGAAGGTGAAAGGCCCAGCAATGACAATTGCCTCTGACAGCAGGCAAGAACATCTCATGGCAGCTGCACAGGCCTGAAAGGGATCATATTGAATCTCTGTGAAGTAGTTTTCTCACAAAAGTAATTATCCCTGATGGGATTTGTCAATCCACGTAATTTGTATAGGACAAGTGAGATATAATGCTGTGTTATCATTTTTCCCTTGGATCCTCACTTTGTCAAGTGCCTCCAAGTGCACTGTTTTAGCTGGAGGGTTTGTGATACACTTTTACAAAATTTTAATCAAGACCCTAGTGCCTTTTTTTCACATGAGAAGGCTAAAATCAGATTTTTAAGCTACTTCACTAGATTGTGAGGATCAAGAGCTATCATTTCCGACACATCCTTACGTATGACAGTGAGCTAAATAGAACTCTCACACAAGTAGACTATGTTTCAACATGGCATGCAATAGTAATGAACACTGACAGTGTCTTGTATATTATTGGAGCATGATAAGCCAAATATTTTGAGTACCCTGCTTGCTGTACTATAACCGACCCATAGAATGCATGCATCCTAAAACACAATGCATGATTATGCCAGGATATCATGCCACAAGAGTCTTGCCTGTTTATGGTTGTGGTTGTGGGAAGTCTCAGTTAAAACCGTGCACATGCTTTACAACTGCTTTGTGTAGTGCATAAAGTAATTCAGCAGTGGTACTACTTAATACAAAATTAATTTTACAAATCTATGGGTGGATATCCCCACCTGCATCTCATAATATTTTATCTTCATATGCAAGTTTACTACTTAGGGCCCGATTACGATGCAGGCAGATATGGCTCCGACCATCGGTTGGAGCCCTTCAGCCGAAATTGTAATCAACCGGATGGATTCCTTTCCGACTGACCCATTTTGATAGGTTAGTCGGAAGCGAATCCAATTTGGATTTCAGAATGGCCTCCGTTGGGCTCATAGAGCTCGCAGTCTTTCGGAAAGCCCTCAGTAATCCCTCGGCCGACTCTTTCCGGCCGAGGGATTGCGATGGCAGGTTCCCAAATACTTTCTGTGACGGTCTTTCCGACACTGAAAGGCAATGGACATCTGTCTTTGGGAGCCACAACAGGGCCCCCATTGGTGCAAAGCTGCCAAATTGGGGCCTAGGGGGTACATATGGTGCCCCCCTGTTGATCCCTGCACCCAGTGGCAGGCACTTTTTTTTGGTGCCTGCTATTGGATGTAGGGATGAACTGCAACCCTGCTCTTTACAATAAGAGTATACATTCCGTTCGGAATGCATGCTCCCCTTGAATAGGATTGCGCTCAAACAGGGTTTGGTTGCATCTTACTTGCTGGGCTGGAACTGACGATAGGAGGTTGTTCAGTTCCAGTTCCCAACCGATGTCGGACGGACTCCTGTCCATCTGACATCGAAATCGGCCCCTTAGAAGTAAATGTGGGAGGAACTGGGAGTGGTGGGAAAATGGGAACTATCTAGGATAAAATAAGAGGGATTTAGGGAAGGATGAGGAGAGGTTTAGGGAGTGCCATGGTAAATAAAACACATGCCCACAAAAGAGTAAGACCATTGCTATCCAGAAACTACAATTCGAACATAGTTACTACGATAAGGGTACCAACACAATAGTAAGTCTAGCACCACACAAGGCCACTCACATATACTCCAACACGCTGCTATAGATAATGTTAAAACAATGGAGGCAGGGACTTAGTATAATAACCATATAAAATAATTTCAAAATTGTAAATTGTTTGTGTGTGCATACACATATTAGTCATAATATTTATGCAAATTGAACTATTCAATTTTTTATTATTTAAAAAATGAATAGTTAACTTATTAAAAAAAAACAATATTTTTAAACTTTATTAAACGCTCAAATGTACTTTACATTAATTAAACACAAATCACATTAAACACAAGATTGTCTTTTTGTTTAAAAAATAATGTCTGTAAAATAAATGAGTACAGTTAAATATTATTTTTTATTTATTAATCATTTATTATGAAGAGGTAGTGTGCTCTAACAATTAATTTTGTTAGTTCTAGGATAACAATAAATATTTTAATTTATTTTACATTTATATTTTGTAATGACATTAATAAAATAAGTTAAAAAATTTCATAAACTGTAATAATGTTATCTATTCTTTCCTACAGTGAGATTTCCACTGCCATGGTGAAGATGTCCATCAAGGTGGTGGAGATCTCCACCAAGCTACAAGTAGTGTCTCTACAGTCATACATTTGACAGGGTGTGGAGACCTGTAAGACTACACTTTGGAATACATCTACACAATTAGAAATTGAAAAGAGCCAAGGAAAAGTAAATTAACTCTAAAGTGTTAGAATACATTTGCGCATTTAGATTTACTCATGTATAAATTAGCCTTAGTAAATAGGCCCCAGTATGTTATGTTGGTATTTTTGAATGGTATAACATAAATATGTCCTTGAGGCTGGATTCTTAACACATCTCACTATGTGTGCCAGAGAATGACCATATCTGGCTTGCCCAAGTATGCATTGACATACACTGTTGTGCTATGAGTATAGTTATCCTGGGGGGGTGAAGCAACTCTTGACTAATGAATGAATGAATGAAAACTTTTTTATTGTGTGATTAAATAAAATCATTGCAATTTTGTTCTCAATAAATACAGCATAAGAGTGAATGGAATATAGTTATGTAAGCAATGTGCAATAGTTTATTCTTACTAACTCAGTTCCTATTATGTGATTACGAAATAATATTTAAGCCTAAAAATTGCATAACGATAAAATCCTCCATAGCATATGGAGAAGAGAATAAAAAGGTCATTTACATCTATATACAACCAACCATACTTAAAAATACAAATTCGACTGGCGGATGATACCCATAAAACTTGTCCCAACTTAGGGCATCATTAGGATGGTGGGTGGACCTCATTAGGATGGCAGGCGCATCCTGCATTTTCAACATTGCGGCGGGCAGAGCTTTCAACACCGCCCACCGCAATGCCAAAAATGCCTGTTGTGCATTTGCATGCTCAACGTGGCAGGTGCCACACGGTGCCTGCCATGTTGGGCATGCAAATGCACGGGGGTTTCTATAGGTACCCCCCATGTGCACCCCCCACCCCCCAAAATTCCTGGGAGCCCACTACGGGCCCCCAAATTCAAGGACCACATGCTTTTCCGTGGCGGCAAAGCCGCCATGCAAAGGCAAATCTCTGCATGTATCGTGATATGGAAGGCAGTGTCTCACAAAATACCGCCACCATATGAAAACATTTTTCGCCCGGTCAATGAGTCGACCGGGCGGATAACCGGCGGACGGTCTTTCCATCCGCCGGGGTCCCCCTGCCATAGTAATATGGCGGGGGGGAAATGGTATGCGGACGGGAGAGAATGTCGGGCGGATGGCCACCACCATTCGGGCGCTGCCGATCCACCCGACATTCTAATTGACCCCTTAGCTTCATATTTACTGCTCTTAGCTGCTAGATTCAATACCTTTCAATTGTGAAAAAGGCACAATAGTAAACTATTAGGTCAATAGATGTCTAAGCTGGATGAGAGACCCCACCCTACTATATATCTCCCTGTACAATAAACCTATCTAAGCAGAGCGGGGCTGTTCCTCCGTAATACCTTAACATTTACCCTGAAGGACCAAATTCAGTAATGCGCATGTGTGCAAAGAAGTTTATGGAATTAAAGTGCAAAGACAAGTTGGAACTGGGCTACAGAGGTTGAGGGTAAAGTACATTGCTAGTGTCAGATTTGATTTAACCTTTCATTTTGTTCCATTGGCGCCTGTTTCTCTGGTAATCGTTAAAGCTGTATGTGACTAGCTTCAGTGTCACCCAGTAAGTTTAAGCTGCCATTTTATTGCCTCAGCATGTGTACTCATTTATACTGTGTTTACACTGTGTTGGACCACAGTGACGTTGCCTGAGTTAGGAGGCAGAGTTTTGTTGATACAGTGAGACCTAGCTTCTTTTAGGGCAGTTCTTACCACCTGCATGAATTTGCCGAATCTTGATAGTTCAGATCGAACAGTGCATAGAAACAGTTCCTCCACTGCTTCTTCACATGTTCATGTCCCCTTTGTCTGGAAAATAGTATTTAATAATTTCTGTTGAGGACTAACGCATATCAGATGCAATAAGGACTCCTTTTTGCAATTGCATAATCTGACTCTAATGATAGTTGATAACGTTTTCAGAGTGGGATTTTAATAATTTGTCTGCAGGGGTACCAGTCTTGCCCAAATAATTTCTTTTAAGCATTTTCTCCCTAGTGTCTGACTTAGATAAGGCTGTGTTTTGTGGGCCTTGTATGATGCAGTTTAAGGCTGTCTGCCAATGCTTTTCCTGAATGCTAGCAATATCCGATTCTCGCACTATCTTACAAAATTGTGTGTTTATGGAGTTCCTCACTATCGTGTAGTTAATTGCTTCCATAGACTAAGTCTCTGTTGCCAGCTTCAACATCTCCACTGCTCTATTTAAGTGAGTACTCCAAGGTGACTGCTGGTCACTATATATAGTTTTAATACTTCCTTCAAAGAGCCTGCTGGAGTCTTTAACATTTGATAGCAGTCTTTTGCGGTTGTACCCAAGCCTTTTTATTTCTGCTGTGTGAGACCAAACTCCTGTTGTATCAAGCTGTTATGTGTGTATTTTGGTAGTTGAAAGATATTCTTGTATCCTTGGCATTGGAGTTTCTCTAATAATATATCACATTTTCCAGAAAAACCTTGTTGTCCATAGCCTACCGTGGGTATCAGTTTTGCAGTGATGACCTTCCTGATTGCTGTTGTCGTCAGACTATAAAGTTTACCATTAAGTTTACATAGGGCATTTATGGTTGCTTGTCCTTTTGACTTCATTCTGTCCTGATGTATGGTCCCATTCCTTGTATCACTGAACCAAGCTCCTAGATAGTTGTAACTTTTTGTAGATGTTATCGTCAGAGTGCCCAGCCTCCATTTTTGCGATGTTTTCCTTGTTTAGTGGCCAAATATCAGCACTTTTGTTTTACTTTGATTGGCCATCAGTTCATTATGCTTGTACTTTGATTAGCCAACAGTTTGTTACGCTCGCAGGTCTTGACCAGTCTTTTGAAGTTGAGATAGTTATCAGTGGGTCTTATGTTTGTGGGTAGCGAATACCATAGTTTGGTTGCTTGAACAGAGAAAGATGTTCAACCCCAGATCTTTTTTCTTTTATGTAGGAATTTCGAGGCAGGGAGCCATTCTTGAGCATAGGCTCCTTTGTTGTATGTATTTACTGATTTTCTTCCTGATGAAGAGTGGTCCTTCACCATGAATTGCTTTGTGTTTGATACAAAGCACCTTGAAGGTGGATTTTCTGGCAACTGGTAACCAGTGTAGGACCCAAAAGACAGGGGAGATGTGTGCTTGTGACTTTACATGTAGGATGAGTCTAGCAGTATGATCTGAATTCTTTGTAATCTTTCATAGTTTACAAAGGTGAGCCATGATATAGACCATTAGCATAATCCAGGTTTGATAAGGTAAGAGAGATGGTAGCTTGAGCCATGTGGGGGACTCCTAGGTGTGGGAACATTTGTCACAGTGTTTTCATTGTGAGAAAGCTTGATGTGACTACCGTATCCACGTGTGCATTTATTGACAGCTTGCCACCCATGGAAACCCATGGGTTTCTTATCTCCTTAGATATCTTTGGCAGTGGGCTGAGATTATCAAGCTAGGTGCAGAGAGGGTCATAGGTTTTCCAAAACCCACAAGTGAGTATGTCGGTTTTGAAAGCATTCAATTTGAGGTGTCGCCATGTCATCCAGTGGTCAACGACCCATACACAACTGAATATTTGTGATGTTCCTATGTCCTTTGTGCTCTCCAATTTCATAAGTATCTACATGTCAGTTGCAGAGTTATAGCAGGGGGAGTCAAAATCATTGATCAGACCTGGCAATGATTTCATATAGATGTTGAAAAACATGGGTGAGATAAATTGTCCTTGACTCCTGCTTTAATGCTGTATGGTTTAGAAGAGAATGGAAGCGTATGCATAATATTTGTTCTGTTGTGTAGGTACCATGCGATCCAAGTGAGACCTGTGCCCTCTATTCCCTCCTCCTCAAGTCTTTTGATTAGTGTGTCCTGATCCATTGTGTCAAAGGCTGCTGAAAGGTCCAAGGCAAGACAGGCAGCAACCCTGTTCCATATCATTAGTTTTCTCCTACATAATCTTAACCATACTGAAATTCAAACTTACCCAACTAGTATTATCCTAGGATGCTTGTTCCATTTAACTTTGTCATTTGATTCCAATAGGGATACAAATGTGGTCTCAGTGAGTTTGATAAACTTAACATAGACGGACAGAAATTGTTAATCTTTGGAATTGACATACATTTCAATTGTCTTTTTGCAAGTTTTGAATCCAAGTCTTTAGAATGACGGTTTTAAAATGTTCTCCAACATCACAAAGGCAGAGACAATAGGAAGAAAATGAACTAGATTACAATACCTTGAAAGGCAAAAATGTGAATTTGCGGAGGTGTATGCTTCTTTTTCACTCTGGTCAACTTCGCTAAAACAAAATTAGTAATAGCAAAGTCACAAAAAGTCAAATTTAAAAGGCCCTATTAACAAGCTAAATTTACATTTGTGTTAGTGCAAATCTACATATTGGTGCTATTTCCCATTACCAAACGTAGGTTAACACATACATGTAGCCATACATATCTCCACCCTCTGAACCCAGAGGGTAGATATATTTAAGAGTAAACTTATGGGTGTAAAGATACCACTAGTACATTTTCACATATAGGTAGCAATTACTGACACTGTGGTGAATTCTCGTTATGGGAAGGTATAGGGAAAATTATAAAAGTTTTTAAATCTTAAAAAAATTATTCAAAATATTTTAATATAAAATATAAATGGAAAATAATGTAGAATATTTATTAGTAAAAAATACTTATAAAAGAAAATGTTACATTACATTAGCCTATTACATTAAATGCATGTTAAATAGGCTTGGGTGAAATTTATATTACGTCTCGTAATTTTGGGATTATTGCGCCGCATTTGGTATGTGAAATTGCCAAAGTTACTACATCACGCATTAGTAACTGTAAAAATGTACAGGGAGACATGCCATTTGAGGTATAAATTTACCATGATTGCATGTGAACAACAGAAATTGAACAGCTGTTGCTCTCCTCGTGCCAAAGATTGATGTGAGGACTGATTTTGTGCTAAAATATACTGCAAAATAATGAATTTGCTTTTTGCATAATCATGCCATTTTTTTAACATTTCACGTAGGTACATGAAAGCAAATTCTGCACAGCCCTAGTACTGAATAATTAATTAAAATATATTAATTTAATTTATCAATATTATTTTTCATAGAATAATTAAAATAAAACTTTAGTCCTGTGTAACTTCTTTATTTCTATTTAAGATGTTTTACATTTTGTTAAAAGTTATATTCTGGGCGGTGTAAAGATGTTAAAAGACGCATCCTGCGCTCGCTCCTCCATCATAATGCCTGCAGCTGTCCTCTCAATGCACAAAAACAGAGCGGTCGTCTGCTTCAGGGCTCTACAACCCATCCAAAGACTTAACACAACATTTTTAGAGCTGGACAATCCACCAAGATCGAGCATTGGAGTAAGAAGTGCAAATGCAGCCCACAGAAAAGATGGCAACCACAAGACCCTAAGCTGCACGCAGTTGAACCTCACTGGAGTGTTGGGTATCCTATCTGACCCAGGTGAGGCAACCTGATAAGCTGTGGCCCCCTGCATCCCTGGCTGAAGTTGGGGAGCCTGTGGCTCAAACGCCGAAGCAGGTTGAAGGTGACCAGTGGCACAACGTGGAGAGGCGAGACAGGGATCCTTGGAGGCCAGCCTGGGTGGAGACTAGAGCTCAGCTGGGTCAATCACCTCCTTGAACCCTTGACTTTAGCACCCACATTTATTGCCACATGGGTACTTTTTTATGGGTTATAGGAGGAGACCTGTAATGCCATGATATTACCCCCCAAGAAAGGATGAGGCACTCCATGGTGATTGCAAACACTTGAGATGGGCATTAACGGGAGAGCCACAGAGCTACCGCCACTCTTCATAACCTTATTCAAAGCTATGTCTTTTTGCCCATGAGGCCTAGTGCCATTTTCTACACCTGGGCCAATGAATGAAGAGAGACTGATTGACATCCCAAATCACTACTGAATCCTGAGCCATCCACGGGGACCTGGAACACTGTATGTTATCACGCCTTGCAATAGGTCCTTGCTTCAGCATGGGACTGCCGCCATTTCGGGGGTATATCGGTCAGCAGGCTAGTCTCCTGAAGCCCCTGATGGTACTTAATAAGACGCTGGCACGAGCGGGCCAGGTTAAGTTCCCCTGAGGCTCAGCCCGGAGAGACCAACTTTGCTCGTTGTTCGTTGCTATCAAAAAAAAAATCCACTATCTGTTTTTAATACCTGCACTTGTGGCATTTTTAAATATTGTCATGAACATTTTTAACTTGCACATTTGCACGCTGAGAAACTCACCAGCTCAGCGTCCTCAACTCAAAGTCCTCCGCAACTTCAGCGTAGGACCGCCACCATTTTGGGTGTATTCCGGCAGCGGGCTAGTCTCCTGAAGTCCCTGACAGTACTTAATCAAAGGCCAGCCCGTCTGCACACATCCGCGCTAGCTCCACGCTCAGTGCCAGCTCCCCTCCCCAACCGACTCCAGGGAAATCCACATTTCTTGCATACTCATGTAACCACCTGAAAGCTCTTAACCCAAAAAAAGCAGACAGGAATTGCTATAGATTTTACCCAGAACTCAGCTCTACTCAAATCTTAAAGATGTGCCCAGGATGTAATATTAAACTACCAAAAAATAACATCTCAAGCAGCAGTTGGCCCAAAGGTGTTACACGAAACGACAAGTAAAACCGCCATAGGCACCGAATAGAATTGTGTCCTCATTAATGCGAGGTCCCTGGTGAAGCACAGCACCGAATTTTCTTCCTTCTTGGAAGACGAGGGGATAATGATCGCTTTCGTTACAGAGACTTGGATGGACGAGGTGTCTGGTCCAGATCTGGTGAAAGCCACGCCACCAGACTATCTCTGCTACTCGCTTAACAAAGTACAGAAGAAAGGTGGTGGACTAGTGATCATACACCATAACACAATCACATCATCCTTTAACCCACTGGTGAATGAGGAATGTGAAGCGCTAGAGTTCTGTCACTACTTCACACATCATAACTCCTTTAGAGGCTCCCTCATCTATAGGCCCCCAGGCCCGAGAAAACATTTCATAACTCAAGCCGGCAACTTCATAGAAATAGGGTTAAATGCTTCCTCGTACACAATTCTAGGTGATTTTAACTTCCAGCTTGAGTCAGATGCAGACCCAGACACAGCCAACCTAGTAGACCTTATGATGGGCGGAAATCTAGAACAACTGGTAACAGGAGCCACCCATCGAGCGGGCCACACTCTCGATGGTATCGTCTCCAATAACCCCCACTTATCTTTCACAAAGCTAGTTCCTCTAACTTGGTCTGATCACTCTGCAGTACTCTTTAAGCTTACCATGTCTAACGGTTCGGGCATAAAACCCACTACAAAATATCTGGAAACTAGAGTCTGGAAAAATATCGTAGCGGAGGATCTATACAACCTCCTATCCTCAACCGATACCCGGCCACCGACAGATCTTGACCAGGCATCCAAATCTTATACGAGGTGGCTTGAAGAGGCAGGAAATAAGCTAGCCCCTAAAAAGTGGATTCGCCTCCACAGGCAACGACCCGCCGCAACTTGGTACTCGCAGGAGCTCAAGGACCTTAAGCTCGTCTGTAAACACCGGGATAGAAGCTGGAGGAAGGAATACAAAGATGAAGAAAAAAAGGAATACAAAGCAAGGTTAGTGCAATATAAACAGCTGCTTCAAGACACCAAAAAAAAGTATTTCACGAAAAAAATGTACGAGGCGAAAAACTCGTCCAAGGAACTATTTAAAACAGTTAATACCCTAGCCCGTCCCAGCACTCCATCTATACAAGCAAGTCAAGAAGTATGTGATAATATAGCCAAATTATTCTTCGATAAAGTTAATGTCATTTTTCGAACATTCTCAGACTTATCAAATAGAACATTATTGGACTCACCTAGCTGCCCAATGAAAGAAATGAAAGATAAAACTGAACTCAACAGTTTCAGCCCTCTCACTGAAGTGGATACCATGAATCTTCTTGTTAAAGTGAAGTCAGGATCTCCATACCACCCATGCCCGATAGAAAGATTAAAGTTAGCGGCAGAGATAGTGGCGGGCAAACTCACATCCATCTTCAATCGAATGTACAAAGAGGGATACTTCCCAAGAGACTGGAATCAGGCATCTATCCTGCCACCATTAAAGAAATCCAACCTAGATGCCAAAGACCCAAACAATTTCAGGCCCATTTCCAGACTTACCCTCCCAGCAAAAATAATTGAAAGAAATATGAATACCCAACTTAATCAGTTTCTAAAATCATCGCAAGCACTGGACCCTACTCAATGTGGTTTCAGAGAGGGTCACAGCACGGAAACAGCGCTTATTAAGTCAACCGAAGATATCAGGGTCATTTTCGATATAGGAGGCAGGGCCGCCCTGATCATGTTGGACCTCTCGGCGACATTTGACACAGTCACCATACCTTGCTGGTGGATCGCTTGGAAGAGATAGAAGTGAAGGGCTTAGCCCGAAAACTCCTTGAATCCTTTCTCTCTGAAATAACCCAAACGGTCAAACTAGATAAATTTGAGGCAGATTCTTTCTCCTTTCCATATGGAGTCCCGCAGGGGTCCTCACTAAGTTGAACACTTTTTAATATGTGTGTGTGTCCTCTCTGACCCCCCTCATTGAATCCTACGGCTTTAGTTTGACATCCTACGCAGACGACACCCAAATTGTGGTGTCAATACGTACAGAATAGTCACAAGACACCACATCTAGACTACAATACTGCATGAATGCTGTGGGAAATTGGATGGCCCGGAACTGTTTAAAGTTAAACTCCAGCAAGACTGAAGTTGTGCTCTTCAGTAACAATCCTACCTTCTTGACCCCCGACTGTTGGCCAAACTCACTAGGATCTCTGCCTGCCCCGACCAGGAAGGTGAAGAACCTGGGAGCCTGGATAGATGATACACTCAGTTCCAAGGACCAGGTGAATGCTATGGCATCCACTACTTCATTCATCCTTAGATCCTGTTAAAAAATAATGCCCCTACTTCCCAAAGACGCACAACAAACAGTGGTCACTGCATGAATAATGTCCAGACTAGACTATTGCAATAGACTTCACCTTAAGCTACAATAAGGATCCATGAAGAAATTACAAATCCTGCAGAACGTAGCCACAAGACTCCTTATGGTAACGCTGAGGAATGCATCAATCAAAAAGGGTCAATTAAAAAACGTCATGGGCTGCTAGTCAGAAAACGCACACAATTCCAGGCCTTGTGCCTGGTCGTCAAGGCTCTGCAGGGAACAGGACCTGAATTCCTTAAACAACACTTCCGTTGATATTCACCAAAAAGAGCACTCTGGTAATCAGACGCCAAACTAGTGATAATGCCCCAGATGAAAAAAGCTAACTGGAGCGGCAGGAGTTTCATTGCCAATGCAGCTAAGGTTAGGAACACCCTACGCCCACATCTGAGACACATGTCCAATTTGATGGCCTTTAGGAAGGCGTTAAAAACATGGCTCTTCACAAACTTGGTCTCACTACTTCACAACCACTCCTCCGCCAGAAGGTCTTCACCTAGCGCCATGACACCTTCGGGTAACAATAGCGCTTTACAAATGCAACTAACATTAACAGTAACATTAACATTTTGCCTTTATTAGTGAATTTTTCCAGTGCTTATTGGACTCCTGGCGCCTCTGTGAGTGGCAGAGGCAGCATGTCATCGTAGCAACTTCACTCCTGACATCAAATTGTTCAGGGGCACTGCATGGCCTGAGCCCTTGGTCCAGGTGTGTCTCCTTATAAATGCAAGCCTCACCGGCATGGTTTGAAGCGAACGTCCCAGTTTCTCACTTCAATACCAACACATCATTTGTCATACTATCAGCGCAGGCAAGGTAGCTCAGCAGACACCATGGCCTTCACAAAAGCGGACCTACTGGATAGTCTGGCTATTCTCAGAAACAAACTCAAACAAGACCTGAACATGGAATTGAACCAAGAGCTACAGGCCCTAAAAGACAATTTAAGCCTCAATTTGAAGTCTTTGAGAATGAAGGCAGACTCTTTTGGATCAAGGACCAATTAACTGGAAAGCAAGATGGAAAAAATGAAAATTGAACTGGACATTTGACCAAGACTGAAGAATATGCACTGACCAAGTGCGAAGCCTTGGAAAACCACTCCCGTAGGGAGAGCACTGTCAAATCAGGCTTGCAGGAATGAGCAGGGCGGTCTGACTTGGTGATCTTTGTGACAGATCTGCGCTTCTCTTCTAGAGGAACCAGATAACACACCTAAAATAGAGTCCACATAGTTGGTCACCAGAAATCACAATTAGACAAACAACCCAGAGACATTCTAGTCAAGCGTTACTGTTTCAAGGTCAAGGAAGTAATAATGTTAGCAACCTGAAAATGAGGTGAAAAAGCCTTCAGGAAATTTCCATGCCAACTTTCCATGACACATCCTCAGAAACACTACAGAAACAACAACTCTTTTGTCTAATCACAAATAAATTGAAGACTGATTCCAAGTATAAATAGACTTCTCCCTATAGGCTGCTAGTTGAAAGAGACAACAAAGTCCATTATATTTTAACCCCTTGGCTGCAGCGGCAATTCCGCCGCAGCACTAGGGGGGCCGCGCGGCGCTCACATGCTCGTGACGGAACCGCTCCGTCACAAGCCTCGGGCGCGCTGTGCTTGTGACAGAGTGGTTCTGTCATGGCCCCACCCGCTCAATGGAACACGCCACTCAGGCGTGAAATCAGTGCCGCGAGGCGCGCCGAGCGGGCCGTGACAGAACCGCTCCGTCACCAGCACAGCGCGACCGAGGCTGGTGACGGAGCTGTTCCGTCACCAGCATGGGAGGGGTTAAACAACACAGCTACATGTCTGGGAATGAGAATTTCTGATGGAGCACCCAGACCCACATCTATTCCCCGGCCCACCCAGATATCTCCACAGCAATCTGCTTTGAACAGACCTTGGAATATAACCAGGGCACAACACAGATGAGAAATAGACAAGAGTCTATACAATCAGCAACAATAAGGGGAGGTTCAGAGGTTTCCTCTGTGACCAAGTGAAGAGACCCTGTCTCGATTAGACTGATGAACATATCCTAGACTGAAGGTGGGACAATGTAAACTGGTGCTCAGAGAACATAGATAAAAGAAACTCATTTGGATGCATTTCAAGATCATTAAGATCTAGGGGATTTTAAATAAGGTGTGATTTTCTCAATGTATCAATTGACATATATAACAGGGGCACTATGTCAGTGTTTATTTTCATGATTTAATAGTTCGGGTTGCATAGGAGCTGTTGGCACTTGGGCATCATCACCCCCAAAGGTGCTCTAGATGGAAAAATTTGATTTGATATTGGTGCCCACTTCTTGGGAACAGGGGGAACAGTGTGGTGTATTCCCCCATCCAGCAAGACACTGTTGTTCAATTTTATCCTACAAAAGAGTTTCACTCACGTTGTTGAGTTCTGAGTTTGTACTTATTGTTACAAAGGTTGTTCAATTTCTTTTCAAACCTGTCTATACATGTTTCCCCATACCCAGGCTTTTTCAAAGAAACACCAACCATACCATGTTTTCAGGAAACAAAGGTAACAAAACAAAAACAACATAGATTGAGAAACAGATGGCACCTAATGACTTTATATTTCTTATCTTACTCAAAACCCAATTGGGTGGACACCTTCATACACAGGGACTTCACGTTCCACATAGAAGATAAGCTCAGATTTAAGAAGGGGAGTGGGCATTGCGAAGATGTCTACTGAACAACTGTCATGATCTACGACCCAAACAGGAGGACAGGGTGCATTTTTGAAGAAATTTCTGCTGCTGCTAGCAGTTTGCACGGGGGAACCATGATGACAAGAGACTTAAATGTGGTCTGGGGTTGTACTTTGGAATGAATGTGTCCTCTCCAGATGCTACCGGAGCCTTTTTCTAAAAACCTCAAAACCAAATTGCACTTATATGCTAAATGGAGGGAACAGCATGAGAATGGGCTTCCATATACCTACTTTCCCCATGTTTATAGAACTCAGTCACACCACTGTTTTTGCAATCTGAGATAGGCCAGATCTATACTTATGATGATGTTGCAATATCCATTATTCTAGACTTCAATTCTGATGTGTCCATCCCTGTTCTGTGGCCCTGATTTCAGGTGAGAAATTACTGAATGCATAGTGGAATACTTTACTAATAATGAGAAGCATGAGGTCCCAGAAGCTGTGGTGTGGGATGCCTTTCTGGCAGTTCTCTTGGAGAAATGTATCACTGCCATGGTAAATATCAAGTGTTTCAGATACTTGGAGATGCAAACAGTAGATGAAGAATTTCAGACTATGACACATAAATATGATCACTCACCCACTACAACCATCCCTCAGAAGACCACCACTCTTAGAGGTCACCTAGGTCCATATTGCGGAATGGGACCAAGCTCATCCTTTTCCACCTTAAATGGCAGTCTTATGAAAAAAAAGATGAAATAGGACCACATCTTGCAAGACGTTTATTGGAAAAAACAGAAAAAACACACATTAACTACATACTTAAATACAATGGCACCTTTAAACAAACAGAATCATCAGACAAACTAGAAGGCATTGGACATTGTTATCATAATTTTTCCATTTTCCCTCTCAAAAAGAGCAGACCTAAAATGCTAATAAAACTAACATTTCATCGATTATCTGGGCATACTTATTTCGAATTAGATGGTTAAAACTCCAGTAGCCCTACTGAAGAGGGAATTCTGCTGCTCAAATTGTCTTACAGAAGACTTTTGAAAAGCTTTCACAAATAATTTGATACCTAAACTGACTTCTCTGTTCAAAACTTTCCCCACACCGGGAATGGTGACGCTCTCATGACAGAAGCAGTCATAACTGTGCCTCTGAAACCTGGTAAAGACTGGCAGAAATGCACTTCCTAGAAAACATTTGCCCTTCTGAATCTAGACTCAAAACTATACTAGAAAATTCTGACACACAATAATATCATGAGGGTAATCCACATGGTCGAGAAGGTCATTAATAAAAAGGTGCCTGACCTATTGATCCCTTGACCTGGTGGACTGGCGCTTCATGCAGCCGGTCCTGGAGGGGGTGGGAATTAGGCCCCAATTTAATTCTAAGACTATGGCTAAGTATGCTTCCACCAAGGCCTAAGTACTGAATGGTCAAAGGTCTGCACTGTTTCAACTTAGACAGTGAACTCATCAGGAATGCAATCTCCCCTCCTACTTTCCCTCAACATTGAGCCTCTGCCTCTCGCATTAGATGTGTAGACAGTACAAAGGGAATTTAATTTGAAGTAGAAATGCATAAACTTGCCCTTTTTGCAGATAAGATTATTCTCAACCAGGAAGACCCCGTATGATTATTGGAGGGCCTACTTAAATATTTATCTGATTTCAAGCACTTAACATGGTAAAAAAAATACAGAAAAAATCTGAAACCTTAAACCTAATCTTGTATTGGGCAGATGTGCCTGATCTATGCAATGCATTTCAATTTAGGTGGGCTCAAACATAAACTAAAAATCTGGATGGTCAAGCTTACCTCACAGATTCAAGACCTACATAAAATGAATGACCCCTCCCCTTCTGAAGGAGATAAAACAAGACCTGCATAGATGAACTCCATTGTTCCTGTCCTGAATAGGCCACACACATTTTTATAAAAATGAGTATTCTCCCATAAGCTCTTCATCTTTTATAGAAACTTTCTATAAAATTGGTGGAGAGCTTTTTTATAGCCCTTCAGGCTCCAATAAATACATTTCTCTAGAAGGGTTTCCGGCCTTGATTACTAGTTAAACTATTATACAAAAGCAAGGAATTTGGAGACTGGGCCCTCACAGATTTCAATAGTCTATTACAAAGCAGCAAACCTCAGTGTGATGATTGAATGGTCCGAAGAAGACACTGATACCCAAATGGACACATATGGGAAAGGCTCTCATGACAAGATTATTGCAGAACATGGTCTGGATACGGAAAATGCATAGACCCCAAAATACAGCTGTAAACTCCTATCAAATATATTCCATACTGGCAAAACTAAATCATTCATGCACTGTATATTGGAAAACATTATTTGAGGAACTCCCAGCAAGCTTAACATCTCAAAAGAGGCATATGTCCAATATATATCCAAGATTATAATCATCCTTTCAAAGATCTCAATGGGCATTCAAAACAAATTGGAGTAAAGCATTAAATACATTAAAAACATTGCACTCAGAGATTGATAAACACTTTGGGGTGATATTAATAAACACAATTTGTCTATGAAATCTAAGGAGATTCAATATAAAGTGCTTTATGCATGGCGTATTATCCTACCAAGGATGTTTCCCACTGCTAGCCCCTATTAAGTTGGTGTTTTAGGGGGCAAAGGGGTACAATGATCTATATTTGGTGGGAATGCCTACTAATGTGACAATTTTGGTCAGAAGTAGTTGCGTTGTTTACCAAGATATTGGGATACCCTTTGCCACTTACACCAGATTAATACCTATTAGAACTTCGACACCTGAAGCTGAGGCAAATGTCCAATTCAGAAAAAGTAGTCCTAGGGATTGTTTGGGGTGGATACATTGGCAATAGCTTTCTGGTGGAAGAAAATAGACTGTTCATTGATTTTTCATTGGCATAGAAGGTTAGAGAACATGGTCTCTATGTAACTATAGGTGAACAACTTAGAAGAGGAATGCTTGAACTTTACAGGAACTTGGAAATCGTTGGTGGAGTTCCTTCAAGAGGCCACTCTAGACCAAAAGATCTGCAACCCTTCACTGAAAAACATAGTGAGATTAGAAAGTAAATGATGAGGAATAGTGCCAGTTGTGCACACACCTGCCTGTATTCATGTACATTTGAGAAGTACATACTACTAGTAAGATGTGGTGGGGAGCCATGTGAGGATGGGTTTTGCTTGGTCCAGCTTATCTTGTCTTTTCTCTTGTAATTCGATATTTGAAGTTAAATTCAGAAAATGTTCACTGGTTATTGGATGCATGGACAGACTCTTGCTGTACCATGTAACTGTTAAATGCCAAATTGAATGTCAATAAGCTTTGTTTAAAAAAAGAACAAAGTTTTATGTTGATTCATTTTTTTAACAAGAAGTTAAACATTTAATTTAATTACATTTTTACATTAAGGTTATTACTTAAGTTTAAAATAACAAAATAGTTGTTTAATAACTCTAAGGTATAATATCTTAAGCACATGCCTCTAATATGTACCATGGGAGTGTGTTGCAGTATCTGTGAGTTGCCATGTTTGGTGCTTGACATACTCCAAGGTTGGGGTGGAGTACATTTGCTAAAGATGTCAAAATTGATAGTCTCATTGCCTATGTAATTATTCAGTAGATAAAACGTGGATGGGCGATTAAGATCTGTGGTGTCAGAGATTTGCAGAAGAAGCATTATCATTTCAATTTATTAAAACATTGATCTTCCTATGTACTGGAGCAAAAGAAAGTCCTTCACTGAGTATAGCTATTTCCATCTTTCTGAGTGAGTGGGATGATAATTTTTTTTTTAATTGGGGTAGATTTATAGGACTGTCTAGCATCCATAGTACTGGTTGCAAAATTTTCTTTGACCCAAGGTATTTTAGCTTCAATACCATTGTAGTGAAGGCAGGGTCCTGCGTGCACACATTGCTATGTTAGCATAAGCTTATTAGAAGTTTAAACGTCATTTTGCCACTTTGCAGCATTTGCACACAACACTGCATGTATCTGTTATTGTAAGTTAGAGTGCTTGACTTTTCTTCATATGAGAAAACCTTGTTTTCGGCATCCCTAGACTTACACCACGATCTCTGTCTGTACAGTGTGTACAAAAGCCTCCAAGGCTAACAAAACAATGTAAGCTGTTATTCGGGCTGATTGACTCATGCTCTAGACACAACTTGCACACAGCTGCGGCTTTAATATTGCACTGCATGCATGATTGGAGCACTTGGAGAAAATCTGTTTCCAGAGAGAGAGAACTTTTGCAGATCCTGATGTGATTCATCTCTACTGATCTTAGAGGTATGGGGTTCCCCATTCAAGCCTAAAAGACCTTCTATTATTATTATATTAAACTTAGTTCCTAGGTAGGGAGGGTGACATACAAGGCACTATTGGACCTGTTTCCACTATCATTATAATATGATTTCTCCCTTTGTGTTTTATGGAATTGTAACAATGCTGATCATATTATTTTTAGTCATATGCCTGCATATGTTAGCAAAAGAAATGCTGCATCTTAGAGCACGTAGTTAAAATAAACATTTTAAACTTTATTGAGTCTCTTTTTACCCATGTTGTGGACTGGTATGAGAATAAAACGAAAGAGTGTTCTTGATTCCCACCATTCCTGAGTGCATCCTAAGTCACATGTTCTGGGTTGTCTAATCAATGGTACCTTTTGTCAAGGTTTGCTCCGCAGGATCCGGCTGATGCAAATATGGGTCCACCTCCTGATGTTCCCAACACCCTGAATGTGCAACACAGGGGGTTCGAACTGTCAAGCGAGGGAAAAAAGGAAAGGGAAAGGGTCAGCAAGGACAAATAATAATAATAATAATAAATCCACATTTGTAAAGCGCACAATCACCCGCACGGGTCTCTAGGCGCTGGGGGCCGTCGGGAAGATTAAGCAAGCTATTGCCCAGAGTCACATGGTGCTGGGCTAACCTGCCACCGGCGCCGGGGATCGAACCGTGATCCCCAGATTCCAGCGTCAGTCGCCCTGGCCGCGGCGCCACACCTCTTCCTTGGACCTGAAACGACAGAAAACAAACATATATAAACAAAGCCAACATATACTACTACTCTCATGAATTCTCACTAAACCCTGAATACCTTATAGGAGCTGTAATAATTCTTTCGGCTTCCAATAATGCATTAGGTCTGTCATACTCTCCTGTAAACAAAAAGACCACAATATTAAACATTGAATAATACGTGTTGTGTATAATAGTAGTGTTGTATGTTGAACAACCACACACCATTCAAAAGCAGAGAAGACAGCCTCTTGTCCCTGCTATATTGATAACCTCTGAATTCCCAAAACCTCAAAAGAAAAAGTCTTGGCAAGTTTTAGGGGCAATAAGTCCTGAGCACTCCACCAAGGATTTTGGTTCATATATGCACGTAAATAGTTTAGATTGTCTAAAGTACAAAGGAAAGAAAAAAGAGACAACTAACGGTGGCGTGTAGTTGTGACCACCACAACCGCTCCGTTGCATAAAAGTATGAATGACACTCTAGTCTCTGAAAACGACAGCATGTGGTTGCGGCCACCACCATGCTCCACTCACGTATGGTAAAAGAAAGCAAATGATACCGGGAACGGGAAGTTGCGACCACCACAACCGCTCCGGCAATAATAAATTACTAATCTCCTCTAGATAGCTCATGGAAACGTGTAGTTGCCACCACCACGCTCCGCTGCCCTTTTAGCCACACAGTTCCGCTATTTATGTCCTCCTTAAATAGCACACGGAAGCGTGTAGAAGCCACCACAACGCTCTGCTTCTCACAATGCAACACAACTTAATAATAGAGAAAACGGCAACGTGAGGCAGACCCTCTCCGCGTTCCGTTTGAAAGTACAGGCTCCGAAGAAAAAACAGAAATGACAGCGCGTGTTACACAACACTCCGTGCTCCGCAGCCCAGACGAGTAATGGCACTTATCTCATGTCTCTCACATCCGCCTCTCCAAACTTATTTTGAATTACTACCCATTGGTGCTACATTAAAATTGCATTGTCTTTTCTCTTCTGTGTCCTCATGGTTGACGTTGATATTGCACCGCATAGTAGGGTGGCTGTCCGCAATCATTTGCAGGCGTTTGTAGAGGTAAGATTTTCCTAAAAAATCCCTTTTATTGTACGTTTTATGTCACCTTCAATTAAAAGGACTATGTCATATAGACTATCAGGGGGAGCCACTCTAGTGTCAGCTGTCTCAACAGTAATGAATGTGTCAGTTGCTGTCGCCTTCAAATAGGTACGCAGTGTTTGCCCCACTACTGTAATCTCCACTGCTCTGTCGAGCAGCGTTAGCGCCCATGTCAGGTTCCGAAGCTGTGTTCTCACTATCCGTGGCATGCCTTGCTGTTAAAGCAGCAACTTTCTTTTTCTGAAACTGAGGGCGTTGACGTTGAAAGTCATCCTGCTTGCCTTTACCTTCCATCTGGCGGGGCTGCTCACGACCTTGTTTTGCACTCCAACCTCTGCAGCAGTCTCCTCCACCGGTTTGTGGGACCGATGTTTCCTGCAAAGAACGAGGAGAACGTTGATTAGGAACCTGAAATCAATCAGGTGACTTAATACTTGCGCGGTAGCGCAATTCATGAGTGCGCTCAGTGGACACAGGTATCAGCGATGCAGGACTCGACCCTTGTTTCTTTTGTTGCTTTTCCTGTTTCTTAGATTTCCCCTTAACATTAGCAAGGATGAGATCAGAAACTATGTCAAACACTCCTACAAGCCTCAGTCCAAATTCGACAGACACCTCCGGATTGTTGTTGATCCTGAACACGCTTGACCACCGAGGGCAGGACAGTCATAGACGGTGTGCCGAAGCACTTTGCATAGATTGCAGCAAATACATTACCCCAGGTCTCACAATCAGTCACCTCAAGAACTAAGTCTTTCTGCAAACTAATTTTCAGAATCCTGTGTTTCTCAACAGGAGTCGTATTAGGAAAAACTGCTTTCACTTGGTCAAATTTCTCGGCAAGCCAATAAGGCATCTAGACCTTATCCTGGGGGCGCTTGCCCATTCTGAATTAACCATGACGGGACTCATTTTAATCCCGGCTGGTCCAACTGGTTATGACGCAGCTCAAGGTGCCCCCACCTTGATATTGCGAGAAATGTATTAAACTAAAGCCCTATACACCCCAACCACAGAGGCATAGAGAAATTGTAACTCAGCTATAGGGACTGTCAAGTAACGTGGATGCAGTGTGAACCCGGACAAAACGGGCCAAGTGGCCCCTGGAACAGACAAGGGACCTGACCGAACCGCAGATACGGTGTGGGGAAGGGCACCATTAAACCAAAATCGATGCTGCTCCTCGGGAGTCTCAAATATAAGGCCAAACGTTAGGGGTGCCATGTTGCAGAGATTCTGATCATGCACAGAACTATGCACAGGAAACCAGGACCTCAGTGAATTGTGGTGTACCAAAAAACTCTCCTCAGTGCCCAGAACCCCTAACCGACTAGCATCAGTGTCTCATTAGCTCTCCATCCTATAGCAAAGCTAGCAATTATTAGACAACCCAGAACATGCTACTTAGGGTACTCTCAGGAATGGTGGAAATAAAGAACACTCTTTCGTTTTTATTCTCATACCAGTCCACAGCGTGAGTAATCAGAGACACAGAAAAGTTTTAAATGTTTATTTTAACAACGTGCTCTAAGATGCAGTATTTTGGCTAACATAAGCACGCATATGATTAGAAATAATACGATCAGCATTGTTACAATTCCATAAAACACAAAGGGAGAAATCATGTTATAATGATAGTGTAAAAAGGTCATATAGCGTCTTGTGAACCATCCTCCCCTGCTAGGAACTAGGTTTTATAATAATAAAAGGTCTCTTAGGCTTGAATGGGGAACTCCATACCTCCAAGATCAGCAGTAGTGAATCACATCATAGGATCAGTAAAAGCTCTCTCGCTGGTAAAGGTTTTCTTCCAAGTGCCCAAATCATGCATGCAGTGCAATATTGAAGGCACTAAAATTTCAGTTGGTTGCAGCTGTGTGCTTTTTGTGTCTAGAGCGGGCGCCGATCAACCTGAATTACAGCATACATTGTTATGGTGACCTTGAAGGATTCTGCACGCAGTGTACAGACTGAGGTCGCGATGTAAGTCTAGGGCTGTAAAAAACAGACCGTTCTCATTCGAGGAACCCAAGCCGTCTAACTTACAAAACCAGTTACATGTAGTATTGTGTGCAAAAGCTGCAAAGTGGCAAAATGGAGTTTAAACTTCTAATAAGCTTATGCTAACATAGCAATGTGTGCAAGCAGGGCCCTGTCTTCACTACAGACCCTAAGGTATTAGAGCACTTTACATGAGCACCACTTACATTACTCAAGAACACATTCATTTTTTGGTAGCTATGAGGAAACGTAGTGATTTGCCCAGAATCACAGGATATTGAGCCGACGCCGAGACTAGAAGCTGGTTCCCCAGCTCCAAAGTCGGCCGCTCTGGCCGTCAGGCCACACCACTCCCCTCTCTTTAGACTGATGTATGCCAGTGGTCATTGGCATTGTCAGATAGGATGCCTACTATCCCGGAAAGAACTAAGAATCTTTGCAGCACCAGGTGTCTAGGCTTTTATGTGCCTAAAATATTGTAGGGAAAAAGATGGCAGGATGACTGAAGATCCCGACTGAGCTGGCTTCATGCTGAGCTGGCATTAAAGTGTTCATGTCAACAAAGACTGGTGAAGCAGGCGGTACCCTTAACAGCCACCATGGACTGAAGTCCAAGGATACTGAGTCTGTGGCATCAACATTTAGTCAGGGCTTTAAGTGGGCCGGGTCTCTCCGGTGCTGAGCACCACCAGTTTTTTAAAGAGGGGCTCAAACCGGGTATCTTTCGGCCGCTGTGTTGTGCCCTGCACAGGCGGTCCATTTTTTTGGGACTGCAGTGACAGCAGTCACATCGATGTGCGTGTGCTCACACTGCTCACTAGTAGAGAAGTTACAGCACAATGTCATGCCAGGTGGGCGTTTTAGGGGAAGGGAAATCCTTTAAAGAGAGTGATTTTCTCTTTGCATTTCCCTTCTCTTTTTGAAACCCGGGAGCATCAACATTGACGTGGTGTCACCAGGGCTTTATTTGGAAGCTTTTTCAATATTATATACTAGCCATAGTTTCTGCTTATCTATCTTATGCAAGTAACAAATATTGACAAAACCAATAGTCCTGACTTGTTGTAGGTATATTACTTGTTGTATCATATATCTGAGTGCAAAGACAGAAACAGCAAAATACAAGTCGGGCGGCACACTTTGCTATGCACAAATTTTTACTGTACGTGTTCTTAAGCCACGCCGTTAATTACATTGGCCACACCCCTTTGAGAGACCCCCCCCAGTTTTTCATCCCACTTAAAGACCTGCAGTTAGAAACAGCAAGCACAGCTAGGGTGACCAACCGTCCGTAAATTTCACAGACGGTCTGTAATTTTCACCTCCTGTCCATTGACCATGATAATATCTTTAACAGACGTCATTTGTCCGTAATTTTGATGATTTTAGATGAGAGCCATAGAAGTTGTGCCTTCCAGGCATTGATGTTGTGCCTTTCACTCTCTGGACCTACCTAGGATTGGCTTGAAAGCCATAAACCAATCCCAGTGCTCGCTGCTCCACTGCAGGACCAATGAGAACAACTTTAGAGTGCCCAGGATCTGTGGAGCACACTTTCGGTTGTTTGTTTCCTGTTTGTATTTCAGGGTCTGACTCCTGCATGTTTGGGAGAGCAACGTCGTGTGCCAGGCCAGCAGACTCTCAGTCCTTAAAGAACCGCAGCACAGAGTCAGCCACGGTCTACATTACCCCCTACAAACAACTTTTCGAACACTCAAAAAGTTGAACAATATGCTTTTCAAGTATTTGTAGGTCTGAAAATGATATCTGTCTGTTTTTAAATATTACTGTCTGCCTTCTATCAAGTGGTTTTCCTCTCTATTTGTCTTTATCTGTTTGTGTCTGTCTGTCTTCTAATTGTCAGTCCACCATTACGGATGGTTGGTCACCCTGGGCTGCTGGCTGGTGGGTAATGTGCATCGTCTCAGAACATTCTGTGCACAGGGGCTAAACCCCCGCCCTCTCTCTGTTTGGGAGGAGGAAGCGTTTTCACTGCTACTGAAGGCACTTCTTTATTGTTATGTTAACAGCTCTGCTCACATTCTTTCCCTGCCAACTGCTCAGACAGAAGCACAGAAGGTCACTCACTGCATGGACACGCCTGTCTCACTGTATGCCAGCCACTGGGTCACTACTTTAATGGCAACCCACGAACAGGAACAGGGCAACTGAATACACCAATTAGCACCTGTTAGATAATTAAAACAGACAACAACGGTCTCATATGCACTCATTTCATCGGTCTCATATGCACTCATTTCATTAAACGTTTTACTATTTCTAGTGACTAGCTACATAAAGTAATAACAAAGCTGTTTTGCAATTTTAAATACTCTTCAACTTCAGCCGAAGCTCGTGAGGTTCCATTAACCCCAGCAAAGAACTTCTTGAGTGCCACAATTTTTCCTTTCTGTCTGCCTAGCTTGCTGTCTACCTACCTTCCTTTACAGAGCTAATTAAACAGTATTAGCTATTAGATCTCCAAAGTAAATACCAAGGAGTGTGAAACTGCCACTATATCATTCCTCGTTATACTGTCCGGATTACGCTGGGCTGTACATCCCACTGTGATTTCATGCACTTTCTGCTTCATGGTGGTAATATGTCTGATAGTTGCTCCTTACGTGATTCAATCTCTGTTGTCGCATTAAAGCGTCAGTAAAGCACAAGCCGTGTCTGCTCCCACAACATACTGCCTAGTTGTTGGGGTTGTTCTTTAACAGTAATACAAAGCGATGAACGGCCACACGACTCCATTGTAAGGGTTTCTAGGAATCTGTAAATATGAAATGGCATTGCTACTGGCTAGGAATAAACAATGCTCCTGTTATGGTGCTTTCACGCAAAGTTCTTTAAATGGAAATGGAAATGGCTCACACATGCGCATGGTACAAAAGGGGGTGGTGATGGATGGAGCATCTGAATTAATCAAACACTCATACCGAGTCAAAAGATCTGGGTTTGATCCATCACCGTTCTTTAGCCCACTCTGCCACCCCAGTTCCAGGCATGGCTATATGCAAATCAGTCTGACCCTGTGCCTCATGGGAACAGTCCAGTCCGAACTGCCAAGCCATGCCTTCCCTGGACCGGAAACAAGCTTCCAAGGACCGGTTTCTGGCATTCCAGCCGTCTTCAGACAGGCTTGCTTGAATCCAGTGGCAAAGTGAGCAAGGGGCACACGTCTGAGCATACCCTGCCACACTTATGGCGGCCAAAGCGGTACAAAAGGCGGTGGTGATGGACGGAGCATCTGAATCAATCAAACACTCACACCCAGTCAAAAGATCTGGGTTTGATCCATCACCGTTCTTTAGCCCACTCTGCCACCCCAGTTCAGACATGGCTATATGCAAATCAGTCTGACCCTGTGCCTCATGGGAACAGTCCAGTCCCAACTGCCAAGCCATGCCGTCCCTGGACCGGAAACAAGCTTCCAAGGACCGGTTTCTGGCATTCCAGCCGTCTTCAGTGCGGCTTGCTTTAATCCAGTGGCAAAGTGAGCAAGGGACTCACGTCTAAGCATACTCTGCCACACTTATGGCGGCCAAAGCGGTACAAAAGGGGGTGGTGATGGACGGAGCATCTGAATCAATCAAACACTCACACCCAGTCAAAAGATCTGGGTTTGATCCATCACCGTTCTTTAGCCCACTATGCCACCCCAGTTCAGACATGGCTATATGCAAATCAGTCTGACCCTGTGCCTCATGGGAACAGTCCAGTCCAAACTGCCAAACCATGCCTTCCCTGGACCGGAAACAAGATTCCGAGGACCGGTTTCTGGCATTCCATCCGTCTTCAGCCCGGCTTGCTTGAATCCAGTGGCAAAGTGAGCAAAGGACTCACGTTTGAGCATACCCTGCCACACCTATGGCGGCCAAAGCGGTACAAAAGGGGGTGGTGATGGACAGAGCATCTGAATCAATCAAACACTCAACAGATCTGGGTTTGATCCATCACCGTTATTTAGCCCACTCTGCCACCCCCTTTTGTACCGCTTTGGCCGCCATAAGTGTGGCAGGGTATGCTCAGACGTGAATCCCTTGCATACTTTGCCACTGGATTCAAGCAAGCCGGGCTGAAGCCGGCTGAAATGCCAGAAACCGGTCCTCGGAAGCTTGTTTCCGGTCCAGGGAAGGCATGGCTTGGCAGTTCGGGCTGGATTGTTCCCATGAGGCACAGGGTCAGACTGATTTGCATATAGCCATGTCTGAACTGGGGTGGCAGAGTGGGCTAAAGAACAGTGATGGACCAAACCCAGATCTTTTGACTGGGTGTGAGTGTTTGATTGGTTCAGATGCTCTGTCCATCACCACCCCCTTTTGTACCGCTTTGGCCGCCATAAGTGTGGCAGGGTATGCTCAGACGTGAGTCGCTTACTCACTTTGCCACTGGATTCAAGCAAGCCTGGCTGAAGACGGCTGGAATGCCAGAAACCGGTCCTCGGAAGCTTGTTTCCAGTCCAGGGAAGGTATGGCTTGGCAGTTCGGGCTGGACTGTTCCCATGAGGCACAGGGTCAGACTGATTTGCATATAGCCATGTCTGAACTGGGGTGGCAGAGTGGGCTAAAGAACGGGTATGGATCAAACCCAGATCTTTTGACTGGGTGTGAGTGTTTGATTGCTTCAGATGCTCCGTCCATCACCACTCCCTTTTGTACCGCTTTGGCCGCCATAAGTGTGGCAGGGTATGCTCATACGTGAGTCCCTTGCTCACTTTGCCACTGGATTCAAGCAAGCCGGGCTGAAGACGGCTGGAATGCCAGAAACCCGTCCTCGGAAGCTTGTTTCCGGTCCAGGGAAGGCATGGCTTGGCAGTTTGGGCTGGACTGTTCCCATGAGGCACAGGGTCAGACTGATTTGCATATAGCCATGTCTGAACTGGGGTGGCAGAGTGGGCTAAAGAACGGTGATGGATCAAACCCAGATCTTTTGACTGGGTGTGAGTGTTTGATTGGTTCAGATGCTCCGTCCATCACCACTCCCTTTTGTATCACACATACAAAGTCCCAGTAGTGGTCAGAGGAACCTGTTTCCTAGCATGTTAGGGAAATACTCCATAGTTTCTGCAAATATTCCTTTGCTGTTTTCTGGCACAGGTTTGAATTTCCAAAAACATAAATTTTGGGAAAATGAGAGGAGTTTTGCAGAGAGAAATCCATAACATCCTTTCTTACAGTGGTATCCAACATAGAATTCGCTTCCATGAACCCACATGGGGTGTAAGTTTCTTTACCTTGAGAATATTCCACTGCTTTATGTTGCTGGTGATGATGCCAAGGCAGGTAGATTGTGGCACTGCCCTAGCAGATTGTCTACCAGTTTCACTAGTACTGGATAGCTCTCCATCTGCTGGGTCTGCAGCCAATAACATTACCTATACCAGTGCATGCTTACATAGTTGTTACAATGGATTTAAAAGTACATTTTTTACAAGGTTAAACATGAAGGATGCTATTAGTCTACTTTTCCTGAATCCTGAACTGCACAATAATGAGCTGTCCATTATATCCACTGTGCGTTAATGTTGCTTTTTCATGGCTTCCCATGCCACCAGTTTTTTGTTGCCTCATATGGTTGGTGGGGTGAATATGCTAATGTCCAAAGGTTTACTCTGTCTAGCATGCTGTCTCATTGTCACTGTGGGGCTTATTTATGGGGAATTGGCACAGGGCTGCGCTGCCCTACACAAATGTGAAAGGGCAGAAATGCACAGTATTTGTGTAATACGTTTCATTCCTGTCCTTTCCCCCTGTGCTGGTGCACAATGGGTTGCATAATGCCAATGCAGGCACCCTTGCACCAATGCAAGGGTGACTCCGTTGCATGCAGGATACTTTTTGTTCAGGAATGGGTACCTTCCTGCTCAAAAGAGATCCAGAGATGGATTTTTCTCTTTCTATGTGTTGAGGACACATGGAAAATGGAAAAAAGGAGAAATAAAAATATTTCTCCTCGTTACGCTTGCTCTAGCGAGGCGTAAGTTGTTGCCGCTTTCCCAGGTTTGTGTGATGATGTAAATATGGGCAAGCATCAAAACCTATAGCTGTTGCATGGGAAAACCCACCGCAAAGCCCATGGAACTCTTTCCTGATGCAGATTAAGGCAATGCAGCGACTTGCACTGCTTTGTTTTACTCCATATCTATGAGGCTGACTATCACACATACATCACGGCCGTACAAGTTTCAGTTGAAAAGGTGAATGGGCAATATAGATGCCTTTACATTTTGTTTTTAGCTTGTCACAAGTGCTATGTGTTCAAGAATAGAGAACAAATGTCAGGCCATATCTCCTGACAAAGCTCTGCTTATTCTTTTAACCTGTGGATTGGTGTTTACAAAATTCTCTCACTTTGTAGTCAAAGACATAATACAAAAGTGGACTAGTTGACAATCTTGTTGTAGTGGTAAAGGACATGCATTAGCAAAGGATGTATGCTGTCAATTTTTTTGTAACACACAACTTTTTAAATGCCTGGAAATTAACTTTTTACCTAATATAAATTTATTTTGACTTGTATTTATGTTTGTCTATTTACTTACTAATATACTTTTGTGCGACCTCCTTCGTAATTTCTGTTAAACGTACCCTTTGTCCCAAATTTTTGGCCTGAATTTAGACCTTCCGTCCTGAATTTATGTCCTGAATTTTGACCCTTTGTCCTGAATTTTTACACTCACCGTCCTGAATTTTCACCCATGCCAGTTGGTCACCCTAAGCACAGCCTTCAGTGTATGTCTTATGATCGGAGAAGAGGAGCAGAGTAGCGTGGAGCACGGAGCAGAGCGGCGGAGAGTGAGCTGCTGCTGGGGGAGAACAAATCGCAGGAACCGGGAACCGGGACCGGTACCGGTACCGTGAGGAGCAAAGCGGAGCACAGTGGCGAGGGAGAGGAAGAGCTGCCACAAGGAGAACAGGGGGAGTCATTGCAAGCTGCTGCTGCTGAGCCGCAGTCGAGCGGTTGAGCCACGGTCGAGCTGCGGGTGTTTTCGCCGGCAAGCTCTCGGGCCGTGGTGGAGGACCCTGATGCTCCCGCCCGCCCACACCTGAGGAGACCACAAGGAGCACACAGGGAGCACATGAGACAGGCATTGTGAGAAAACTAGCAGGGGCTGCTGCTTACCCCTGCCACGGCCTGACGCTGACGACTGCTTCCCTGTTTTTCCTGACGGCTGCTGCACTGCCGCCCCCACCACCACCGCACCACCGCTCTTTTGCTTCACCTGCGCTGCCGCGGATTGGCGGCCGGCGGTTGGTGGGTTAGCGTCTCCACCCTCCCTGGGGAGACGAGCGAACAGGCCGGGAGGCAGGGCAATGAGTGGAAAAGACGCTGAGGAGCCAGAAGAGGCAGAGGTGAGGAGAAGGGAGGGGCACTCCAGGATAAGGATAAAGAGAGAAGACAAGGGCAAGGCATAGCTACAATACCAGCTACAGCTGGGCTGAAAGAAGTGCAGTGAGCTGCAGAGCACCTTACAGACACGTTGGAATCATCATACCACTGAGGAAACCCGGTCTGCTTTTGCGTGCTCAGAAGCCCACTTCTTGCGCTGGTTAAGGCTATTCTGGCAAGTAGGGGAGGAGCACTGAGCTTTCTGCTTTAGACTTTGCTTGTTTGTGTAGGGATACCGAGAGAGATAGGGCGGTCAAGTAGACTTGTGACTTTGTACAGGGACTTGTGACTCCGGGGCCAACTGGAGCAGTAGAGCAACCAAGTCCTCTAAGCTACTGCGGCACTGGTCTAGCTCCGGTCTAGCTCCTAGCCCCTAGATCCCACATTAAAATCCTAAGCAAAACTATCAAGGCAAGCTGTGCGTGGCAAAAGCAAAAACAAGCTGAGTGCATCATGAGGTCAGGTCGCGTCCGGGGCAATTCAATACTAAAAAATAAAAAAAATAAAAAAAACAGAAGCTGAAAACCAGGATGTTGCATGAGGAGAATACTGACCCTCCATCAGAAACAGGTCTGGCAACCAAGAAAAATTGCTCTCTTATAGAAATATCACCAGCTGAAAACACCTCTGGGACAAGAAAGAATGAACAATCACAAATCTTGGAGAAAAGTAACAATACAACAAAAAGGCAGTTTACTTACCAACCAAAAATCTACACAAAATGTTGTTTCTTAAAAAACGCAGGGGACACACTACTTTCAAACAAAACAGATGTCCCAGGTCTACAATCACCTCTTCAGCCTCTACAACTAAACAAATCATCGCTAGCTACCGAAGACCCAAAACCAACTCACGAAAGGAAAGGCCCTGACAGAAAAAGTAATGCTAGCACAATAGTTACTAGCTTTTTACAAATAACATCAACACTACAACATAGCAAAACCGAGAAATGCTGCTAAACCATAGGTAGAAAATTAATCGGAAACACAGAGTGAATCCAAATACATAGACATGAAGAAAACGACAAGATGCCCAATGTCGCCCTAAAAACAAATTGTGACACACAAGAAACTGGCTATGTTTTGAATGGTATGACATGTGCTTCCTGTATCACAGGGACCACTCCTTCCTTCCACTCCTTTCTTCTTTCACTCAATTATTACTCCACATTTTCAAATGATGTTTGCAAATTTTATTTTCATTTCCAAACGTTTCTTTTTAGCGAGTCTTTCATTCTTTATACTTCATTTTTCATTTTCTTTGCATTTCATTCCACATTGTATTGTCACCCAATGCATTTCAAGCATAAAGCCCTTCCTCAGGGGATTTCCTTTATCTGAAAACATCATATGTCATATTGAGTACTCGGTAAATCATAATAACATGTTGTACTTAAATAATAAACAACCTCTACTTGTACTTTGTCCATGCATGTTTGTGTCATGAATTGTTTGCCTCTTATAACCCATGATTTTACTCAGTGTTTCATGTAGTAGAACTAATATATACGTTGTGCCTCTTGTGTAAACACTCTAGCAGCTGCACCTTATAACCCATTTATAATGTCGCGCACGCATTGCGTACTAACCTTGAAAGATTTGCTTTTTTCTTTCAGGCTGTAAAGAAACGTACAGTACGGTAAACCGCTTAACCTCGATCAGTGTAAACTTAACTGCTTTAAGATATTTAGGAGCCGTGCCCTTACCCGATGCTCGTATTCCTCTCCTCTCCTCGCTAACTCGGCGTGTGTTGCTCTATCCCTACGCGCTGTCTCCCCGGCTCTATGACCTTCTCCTGCTCACGTGACCGCGTCGGTTGCGTGCCTTGTTTACAAAATGTTAAAGTGAGCCGTAATGTGTGGAATGGTCACCATAATGGTGCGTTTGTGTTCTTACATGTGAAGGTGGTGCCATCAACTTCTAAAGTTAATTGTGTTCAACATATATATGGTCATCAAAGGGCATGCTTTGCATTAAACAATATTTAACATTTATCAACAGTGCATGTATAATTTATATGATACATCAAAACTGTACATAAATCATTATAGGTAATATCCTCTAAACTGTCTGTATGTGATGATTTATGATTTTAAAGGAAACAATTTAAATCCATCCGCTCATTGAGTCCCTTTGGCTGTATGGTGCACAAATAATTAATCCAAAATGCTTCTCATCTTAACAAATAGTTGTTATTGTCTCTTCCTGGAAGGGTTGCCACCATTTCCAAAATGCAAAATTTCAACTGACTTACATTGTGATTAGCTTGATTAAAATGAACTGCCACCGTTGATTTTTGGTTTTTGAGTCTGATGTTGCTTTTATGCTCTATAATAGACGTTTTTATTTTTCTTTGAGTTTTACCCACATAGGATAGGCCACACGGGCACCGTAGCATGTATATTACGTTGCTTGAATCACATGTGCCTGATACTTTCAATTTTTTTGGCGTTCCTTTAGTTGGGTGATTGATGATGATGCTTCTACTGATGGCTGAACAGTTACCACAATTGCGACATGGTAATGTACCATTATATTTTGTCTGTTCCTGCGTATTGGATTGTTTGAGTAGTTCCTTTAAATTTCTTGTTCTCTCATACGCAAAGATTGGTGGTTTGTTGAATATTCCCTTAAAATCTTCTTCTAGGGCCAATAATGGCCAATGGTTTATAATTGTTCTCTTGATTTTAGTACTACGTGTTGAAAATGTGGATACAAATACACTTCTTTGTTCCTCTTGCTTATTTGTAGGTATCAGTAAATGGTCACGTTGTAATTTATCTGCTCTCTCAGCTGCGGATTCCAGAATGGGTTCCGGGTATCCTCTCTTCTTGAATTTTTGTAATGTCACACTTTTGTGTTTTGCATATAGTTCATTGGTGGACGCTATGCGTTTTATTCTGAGTAATTGGGAAAATGGTAAATGATGCTTCAGCGGAACCTGATGGAAACTGTTGTAATGTAGTAGATTGTTCCTATCTGTATTCTTTGTAAAAACACTTGTTGTGATTTTTCCATCTTTGTTGGTTAGTAACACATCCAAAAATTATAATTCATTTTTACTCAGGGTGAATGTAAACTGAATCCTCTCATTTATTGAGTTCAAATTGAGTAAAGCCATTCTTAAGCTCTCTTCTTTACCTCTCCAAAGGACAAATATGTCATCTATGAATCTTTTATACACAATTAAGTTCCTTGTCCAGTTCTCATTCTCCAGTATGTTATCTGTCTCAAATCTGTGCATGAATATATTGGCGTAAGTAGGCGCGGCACAATTGCCCATAGATGTTCCAGACGCTTGTACATAGTATTTGTCTCCACATTTGAAATAGCTATGAAACAGTGTAAAGTGTAAAAGTTCCATAATAAATACTTTCAGGTCCTCTGTCTTATCCTCCTGTATGAGCACACTTTCAACTGCTGATATACCCAAATCATGTGGTATTGATGTATGTAAAGATTTTACATCTATACTTGCCATTATCATATCTTTGGTGAAATTCACTTGCTCTTCTTCCAGGATGTTTAAAAAATGGGTTGTGTCCTTGATGTAGGTGCTGGTTTTTTGTACAATATTTTGCAGTTGTTTGTCTATGTATTTCCCAATTGGTTCATGTATTGAACCGATGGTTGACACAATAGGACGTAGTGGAGGAAATTTAGGATCTTTGTGTATCTTGGGTGTCATGTATATATATGGGATGGTTGGATTTTCCTTTATAAGATACTCTTTCTCCTTTTGGCCAATAGTACCATTCTACATTGCTTTCTCAATAACTGTCCTCAAAATTTTAGTGAATTCTTTGGTCGGATCAGTTGTCATGATTGTGTATGTGTTCGGATCTTGAACATGTGCTTCAACATTCTGTTGAAAATAACTTGTATCCATTATAACTAAGGCTCCACCTTTGTCTGCTTGCCTTATTGTAATCTGGTCGTTATTGGCCAATTTTTGTAATATATTCTTTTCTTGTGTTGTCATGTTAGAATGTCTTGGCCTTGGAGTCTTAAATATTTCTTCAATTTCTGTGATTACTATTTTCTCAAATGCGTCCAAAACTTTGTGACTCATAGGGGCCATAAATTTACTTTTACTTTCCAATCCCATTAATGTGGCTTCTTTTGTTTGGATGGTTGTTGGCTCAATAATGTTATTGAAGAAATGTCTCAGTCTCAAAGATCTTAAAAACTTATATAAACAAACTTTTGTTTCCAAGAGGTTTGAATGGTACGTTGGGACGTATGAAGGTCCTTTTTGAAGTGTTTGTAATTCCTTGTCACTTAGTTTTGCCTGGATATATTTATAACTAAATTTTCAGATTCTGGCTCCTTGTGTTTTGAGCTACCGCTTCCTTGCTTACTTGTTTTTTTGCTCCTCCGGGTTCTATTTCCGGTCCTGGGCCTGTTACTAAAAAAGTCGCCGGTGTTTGCTGAGATGTGGTTGCTACAGACCTGTTTTCTATAATTTGACTTGTTGTTTCAATGGATTGACCTGGTTTGGGTCTTCTATCAAAAGTAGGACGTTTGTGTTGAGACTCATCGGATGATGTGTCATCTGTGGATACATTCGGTTTCTGTTGACGCCTTTTTGCATATATCTCTGCCCATGAATAAACGTCCCCCAAACGGTAGTCTGTGGTATCCCTTTTAAATTTCCTCAATTTGCTGTCGTTTGTTTCCTTTGTGTATTCATCTAATTTTTTGTTGGTGTCATCCAGAATTTGGTCCCATTCTTCCTTGGTGGTTGTTTTTACTAGGTCGTCTTTGACTTGGTTGATTTCCTTCGGCAAATCCTCTATAAGTTTTGCTAACTCTACAATAATCAGTAATATTAGATCCAATGAACATTTGTTCAATATTACGTGCCAACGTTCTGTGAACCTTGCGTTATTCTTACATAATGTGGATTTGAGAGATATCCTTAGTCCACGCGGAATCAATTGTGCTCTATGGTATTTAATTAAAGTGCTTGCGTGCAGTTTTTTATTTACGATCCGTTTTGATATATATAAGAATTGTTTTATGGTAGATTCTTTAGACCCGGTACTCGGACATATTTCCTCTGTTTCCTCAATAAGGGAATAGATACGACTACATGAACCAATTGGGTAATACATAGACAAACACCTGCAAAATATTGTACAAAAAACCAGCACCTACATCAAGGACACAACCCATTTTTTAAACATCCTGGAAGAAGAGCAAGTGAATTTCACCAAAGATATGATAATGGCAAGTATAGATGTAAAATCTTTATATACATCAATACCACATGATTTGGGTATATCAGCAGTTGAAAGTGTGCTCATACAGGAGGATAAGACAGAGGACCTGAAAGTATTTATTATGGAACTTTTACACTTTACACTGTTTCATAGCTATTTCAAATGGAGAGACAAATACTATGTACAAGCGTCTGGAACATCTATGGGCAATTGTGCCGCGCCTACTTACGCCAATATATTCATGCACAGATATGAGACAGATAACATACTGGAGAATGAGAACTGGACAAGGAACTTAATTGTGTATAAAAGATTCATAGATGACATATTTGTCCCTTGGAGAGGTAAAGAAGAGAGCTTAAGAATGGCTTTACTCAATTTGAACTCAATAAATGAGAGGATTCAGTTTACATTCACCCTGAGTAAAAATGAATTATCATTTTTGGATGTGTTACTAACCAACAAAGATGGAAAAATCACAACAAGTGTTTTTACAAAGAATACAGATAGGAACAATCTACTACATTACAACAGTTTCCATCAGGTTCCGCTGAAGCATCATTTACCATTTTCCCAATTACTCAGAACAAAACGCACAGTGTCCACCAATGAACTATATGCAAAACACAAAAGTGTGACATTACAAAAATTCAAGAAGAGAGGATACCCGGAACCCATTCTGGAATCAGCAGCTGAGAGTAGATAAATTACAACGTCCCCATTTACTGATACCTACAAATAAGCAAGAGGAACAAAGAAGTGTATTTGTATCCAAATTTTCAACACGTAGTGCTAAAATCAAGAGAACAATTAGAAACCATTGGCCATTATTGGCCCTAGAAGAAGATTTTAAGGGAATATTCAACAAACCACCAATCTTTGCGTATGAGAGAACAAGAAATTTAAAGGAACTACTCAAACAATCCAATACGCAGGAACAGACAAAATATAATGGTACATTACCATGTCACAATTGTGGTAACTGTTCAGCCATCATTAGAAGCAACATCATCAATCACCCAACTAAAGGAACGCCAATAAAATTGAAAGTATCAGGCACATGTGATTCAAGCAACGTAATATACATGCTACGGTGCCCGTGCGGCCTATCCTATGTGGGTAAAACTCAAAGAAATATAAAAACGCGTATTATAGAGCATAAAAGCAACATCAGACTCAAAAAACAAAAATCAACGGTGGCAGTTCATTTTAATCAAGCTAATCACAATGTAAGTCAGTGGAAATTTTGCATTTTGGAAATGGTGGCAACCCTTCCAGGAAGAGACAATAACAACTATTTGTTAAGAAGAGAAGCATTTTGGATTAATTATTTGTGCACCATACAGCCAAAGGGACTCAATGAGCGGATGGATTTAAATTGTTTCCTTTAAAATCCTAAATCATCACATACAGACAGTTTAGAGGATATTACCTATAATGATTTATGTACAGTTTTGATATATCATATAAATTATACATGCACTGTTGATAAATGTTAAATATTGTTTAATGCAAAGCATGCCCTTTGATGACAATATATATGTTGAACACAATTAACTTTAGAAGTTGATGGCACCACCTTCACATGTAGGAACACAAACGCACCTTTATGGTGACCATTCCACACATTACGGCTCACTTTAACATTTTGTAAACAAAGCACGCAACCGACGCGGTCACGTGAGCAGGAGAAGCCCATAGAGCCGGGGAGACAGCGCGTAGGGAGAGAGCAACACACGCCGAGTTAGCGAGGAGAGGAGAGGAATACGAGCATCGGGTAAGGACATGGCTCCTAAATATCTTAAAGCAGTTAAGTTTACACTGATCGAGGTTAAGCGGTTTACCGTACTGTTCGTTTCTTTACAGCCTGAAAGAAAAAAGCAAATCTTTCAAGGTTAGTACGCAATGCGTGCGCGACATTATAAATGGGTTATAAGGTGCAACTGCTAGAGTGTTTACACAAGAGGCACAACGTGTATATTAGTTCTACTACATGAAACACTGAGTAAAATCATGGGTTATAAGAGGCAAACAATTCATGACACAAACATGCATGGACAAAATACGAGTAGAGGTTGTTTATTATTTAAGTACAACATTACCGATTACTCAATATGACATATGATGTTTTCAGATAAAGGAAATCCCCTGAGGAAGGGCTTTATGCTTGAAATGCATTGGGACAAAATACAATGTGGAATGAAATGCATAGAAATGGAAAATGAAGTATAAAGAATGAAAGACTCGCTAAAAAGAAACGTTTGGAAATGAAAATAAAATTTGCAAACATCATTTGAAAATGTGGAGTAATAATTGAGTGAAAGAAGAAAGGAGTGCAAGGAAGGAGTGGTCCCTGTGATACAGGAAGCACATGTCATAGCATTGTCGCAACTAACCCTGAAAGCTCAGCAGGGTAGCCTACCTATGCTCCACCGACAAATGTGAAAATCACACTACTAACAATAAAAATATCAAACAAGGAGTGCGTTACCACACCCCAAGTATTTGAGATATGTTTTGAATGGTGCCAGCAGACCCACAAATAGTAAAAACAAAATTGGAAACTGTGCCATAATTAATACATCATCGATCAATAGTCCAACAAGCCCCGGGGGAAAAAGCACTGCTTGTGAGAACTGTCCACAGCCAAATAAGGACGGGTGAGGCACAGGAAGGCATGGGATTTAAAACGTTACGGCCTACTCCATCATTAAATAATGAACCACCAAATCATCAAGCAGAATCAACTAGAGGGGGGGAAAGAGCTAAGGAGTCGTTCACAGTAAAAAACATAGTCGAAGATACGGATGACATAGAGATCCCCTCATACCTCGGAACAGAAGAATGGAAAGACCTTATGGTAGCTTATAGCCAAGACACAAGCAGAAATGGGCTTAATACCAAAATTCATGGCAACACAACTGAACTTACACAAGACTTACCTGATAGAGAGAAGAAAAAGGAAGATCAAATGGAAACGACAACTCCTGCCTGTGCAGAAGACTCACCAAAAAATGCTAGCCAGGGCACGGCGTGGCCCAGCTTGCTAAAAACAATGCAACTACTGGTAGAAGCACTCCACTATCAGTCGGATAAGATGGATCTCCAGCTGACCCTTTTAGATACTCTGGCTGTTTTTGTGGTAGCTATTGATGGAAAGCTGGGTTCACTAAATACACTGCTACAAAATAAACAGGACCAAGCCCTAAACAAGAATGTGGGATGTGGATGCGGCCCCATAATTGATAAACTGGCCACATTACCATCAATGTTGAGTGACCTTTGCACACAAATAAAAAAAACCCTTGCAAAGAAAAGACAGTTATTCATGCAACAGACAAGCAAATGCTGAAGCCGACAAGCATTCCCTTGATAGCTGCACTGCAACCTCAACTGACACAACAAAAAGCTCAGGAACAGTAACTATTGCGGAAAACGGGCGCCAGAGGGCGACGGACGCACAGATTTTCAAAAACCAATATGAAGAAGCTAAAGACAAAACAACAGCAGAAGACCGACGATCTGTAGATTCTATGGAAGATAAGGCTGAGAAGCAGCTCAATGCAAAGCAAAGGCGGGCGAAAAAACGCAAAGGAAGAAATCAAAAGCCAAACGTGGCTAGAGAGGGTTTCACGCGACTCTTCGGGTCGATGTCTCAACCAGACGAACGTGAACCCAATTTCTTAGACAACACTAGTAATAAGGAAGAAGAGGAGACCGCAAAAGAAACAAATACAATTGTAAAAGTAAATGCTTTGCATCAAAGAGAGCCTAATAGATCCTCTCTGTGCACAGTGAAGGACAGCAAAATCAAAGAGCCAGCCCAGAACAAGTTAGCTAAGCAGAATTCCACGGACCCATCAACCACTGCCACTGCAATGATCTTTACTGAATCAAATGGAACAAAGCAAAAGAACATAAACGCACAGAAAAGACAGCAGGAACCAACAAATGGGGAATCTACAGAATCAGCCGAGACAGACATCAAGATCTATTGACTCAGGAGCAATCCCAAGGAATGACACTAAGATACATGTAAGGGGAGCAGGATTTGAATTGGCATTCCACGACCACGGAGGTGGGAATCCAAAGTCAACCCTAGGAGGTCAAACTCTCCGCCATGGAGGGTGGGAGGACGTAACACCCATTCCAGATTTAGCATTTTTGAGAACATCGCAAGGACATGAACCTGCACAAGGACGAAAAGATGACAACAAAAAAAACAACAGCATGGATACAACAAAAGATGCAACAAACATTTTATGGTTTAACCCGGATTACACCTCAAAAGGAAAGCACGACATATTGAATAGAGGCAACATTTTACGGCTGCTAGCCCACATTCCATCTCTAGCAGATTTGACAACCCAGGATCTGGATTCTATTGAATTTATAACAGAAGCTGGAATGAAGGCTGAGAAAACAAAAGCATCATGGGCAACATCTTTAGTCACACAAAAAATACTGGCAGAAACTACAACCTTTAAAAACTGGGGAATAACAATTGCCCCATAAGTAAAGCCAAATTACCCGGATCTACTAATTCCAGCATCAAAAGATGGGAAACAGAACTCCTCCAATAGGACTGGATCAACAGTACTTAGAGGAGCCAAAGGGACGAAGTAAGAAGCGTGGGAGATCTAAACATCAGGGGTTGCACCTCCGAGGGAGCACCATTTGGTTCTTACGATTTAAGATGGTTTTCGAGAACAATAAATAATCATTCAAACTGACCATCAGAAAACCTCCCGAAACTAAGTAGGCAAAACCACCTGAAAATATGCGCATGGAACATCAACGGTCTTTCCTCTAAAATATCTGATCCAGATTTTGTTATCTATCTACAATCCTTTGATATTACGTCCCTAGAAGAAACATGGCAACTAGAGCCTCCGCATCTGCATGGATTTCTACGTATCTTCACCAGTGCGGTGAGAACAGCAAAATATGGCCACCTACAAGGGGGCCTAGAAACCTACATCTCAACTGCAAGTGTCTATGACATTAAGGAACTAGGATTTAAGACTCCTGATCTAAATATAATAAAAGTATCTACCTCCAAACGAGGCAAGAAGGGCACAGAGTGACTTCACACTGATTAACGTCTATATACATCCAAAAAGGAAAGGAAAGGCTGAAAAATATCTATGTAACAGCCTGGAGGAAATTATAAACGATACTCCGACAACGGATGTTATAATCACTGGGGACTTCAATCTTGATCTAATGGGAAGCTCAACAAGCGATGAGAATCACTAACATAACATAGCATGGAAGATGCCACATCAAGAGGTCCCTCAAACATCTACATATAGAAAGTTAGGAGAGGAGGCATTAGAGAACCTGGAGTGCTATAACCTCTGAGTACTAAATGGGAGATTTAAGGGAGACACTCCACCAGCGTGTACATTTCCCACAGCAAGATTTAGTAAAATACTGGATTACACTTTTATGTCACTATCCCTATTCCGTCATATTGACTCAGCTGACAGTGACCACTGTCCCCAGGAAATCATACTTAATATTATCAAACCAAAATTTGAGCAATCGCTGGTACCGAACGATCTGATTTACACTATCAACTATAAAAGGGTTAAGTATTCGGCAGTAGAGGACGGAGAAATACAAGAAATGGCAAAGCGACACTTCGACGGGAGACCTGGAGCAAGTGAGGTGGAGAAATGGGAGAGTTTCACAGCCAACATGGCAGGTTACAATACAACCCCCAAATCCCAATATGCACAGAAAAATAAAAATATGACTTCTTTCACAAATGATCACAGAGTAAAGATAAAAAGTATTTAAAAAAGGCATTGCTCGAACCATGCGCCAACTCAGGCAGCTCCCAAGAAATACGGCTAGACACAACCATTTGCAAGAACAGAAGATATCCCTAAAAAAAACAAAATGGGAAGCGAACAGAGCAATGGAGGACAACCTGTGGGCAAAATTACATTCAGACACTAAGCAGAATAACGGGACAACATTTTGGAAAACAATTAATTCTTTTTTAAATCCTGGGCACGATGGAGTTTCTTTTAATATCTCCGAACAAATATGGGTGAATCACCTTAAAGGTCACTTCACACAACATATAATCGACAATTTGGTGACAGAAATCGATGACAACAAACCAATACCACTGCGCGATTCTCAATACAAACAAACAGGTAAAACAATGAGCATAGGCGTGACAAAACTACAAAAGATAATTGGGCTCCAAATCAAAAAAGGGAGGAGAGAGGGGGCACCAGGCCCGAACGGAATCCCTCCCATCCTCTATAAAATGAACAAAAAGGAATGGGCTGAAGCACTCGAGCCACTGTTTTTGGAAATTAAACATTTTAATGTTTTACCTGTTTCCTGGAAGGGCTCTATTATCTCCCCAAACTTCAAGGCAGGGGACAAATCGCTACCATGTAACCACAGATTGGTTGCTCTTATGGATAACGAAGCAAGATATTTTGCAGGGATCCTTCTGGAGGAATTGCAAGCCTGGGCCACAGAAAACTCTCTAATTGCTGCAAATCAGACTGGTTTTGCTAAATCTGTCGGGACATCAACAAATATTTTGGCTATGGGTCTGCTAATTGACAAATCAAAAACAACAAAAATGCCAATCCACTGGTGCTTAATAGACTACAAGGCGGCTTTCGACCATATAAATCGAAATCTTCTATGGTCAAAACTAAAGAGATGGGGAATATCAAAGCCTTTGCTAGACTTGTTAATTAACTTACATAGCGAAACATGGGTACAGGTGAAGCTGGGCGACAGTTCCCAAGACGCATCCTAACAAACAAGGGCCTTAAACAAGGATGTGTCCTGGCACCAACGCCTTTCAATCTGTTCTTAGGAGACCTTGTCCCGGTGCTCAATAACTGTAATTCTCATGCACCAAAACTAGGAGGCCAAATACTACCCACGCTGTTATATGCAGATGACTTGGTTTTAATTAGTCACACAAAAATAGGGATGCAAAATCTTGTGGATGCAACAAAATGATACTCCGATGAGAATTACCTGACAATAAATGTGGAAAAGGCCAAAACAATGTCAACCAACAAGAAAGGAAAAACATCACACAGCTGGTTTTGGAACAACACCCACCTAGAGGACACAACTATTTACAAGTACTTAGGGGTCCAAATTGATAGCAGTGGCCAGTTTATCAACCAAAAAGAAAGTATCAGAGGAAAAGTCATTGCTATAGCAGTCTCGTTAAAATAACTGAATGGCAAACTCTCCAGTCCATCTGTTCTTCCTTTGGCGCAAGTTATACGAGCCAAACTTTTGCCAGCAATTACTTACGGTAGCGAGGCACAAAGAGGAAGAGATGCAGAAATTCTGGATAAGTCTGTGACATCAGCATATAGGATCATTTTCGGCCTGCCAAAATATACCTCCCCGGCTCAACTTAGACTAGAGTTTGGTGGTCAGAAGCAGTCTCTCGCAAGACAGGGGGCGTACATAATCACGTGGGACAAAATCAGGAAAGCCAAACAGGGGACTTTAAATAGCTTACTATGGTCGGAACTGCAGCGAAATCCAGTCTCGCAAGCTGCCAAGTACTTGGAAAAAAGCCTGGCAAATCTAGGCATACAGGAATTGTGGAATACCTCTACTAATCATATTACAGTCAAAAGGCTGGTAAAGAAAACAACGAAGTATCTTTCATGGATTGAAGATAAGGCGACAGTTGCCAAGAGGTCACACGGATGGTTTGCCTTAAACTCCTACTCTCAACAAGGCCAACAGAGTTATCTCGACTTGGGATACTCAAGGACTACAAAATTGAAGTTTTTAAAATTCAGATTGGGCCTGTTATCCTGCAGAACCCATCTCCCTCATTGGCTGAGGGACAAAGGGGGCTGCCTCTGCCATTTATGTAGCAAGCAAAGGAGGATATGCCACATTTGCTGTGTTCCTGCGACAAATTGACAGAGGAAAGGAAACGCATGCTGAAATTTCTGTTCAACCAACGGGGAATACGTACTCAAAGGCACGCAGTTCTTGCCTGCTTCACTCCTGACGATCCGCAGTTAAACTGCAGCTTTGTGAAGTTTATGAAGGAGGTGGAGAAAAAGATGAAGAAACTTGAATCTTAACTTAACTTGCTGCTTCTTGACTAGACTGAAGCACATTACATTTTAAAATGTTTGTCTAATATTATCAAACCTATTAAGGCGGTGGAAAGAGGACATTGGAACCCAACCTTTTTTCTTTTTAAGCCTATAAAGAGAATTGAAGTCAAGATGAACATCATTGTAAATTTGTATTTAACTTATAAGATTTAAAAAAATGAATTATATCGTTTTATATGCAATATTAAGTATACGATGAAAATGTACAGTACGTATATGTATTTTTTTAAATGGAGAAATTGCAATGGTTTTTAGTAACTGTGCAAATAAAATTCCATTTCATTTCAGTGCATGTTTTCAATTTGTATCAAGAGGTTGAACCCATCCCAAGCAGCTCAGTTTTGGTCAGATGCCACTCTGCCAGGCATCCTTAGCGCTCAGTACTGTGAAACCCCCAGTGACATGGCATGGCTTGCCAGATTCTCACATTACTCTCAGTCAAGTGCAAGTCTGCAAGAAATATGCCAGCTCCTTTTTAGGTGTCGGCCTGCGATGGCTGCGCACATGCGCAGTTGAGCTGGCGAGATCTTATGTTTAGAGGGTAGATTTCACTAGCGAGGTTAAGCCCCGCCACTCTTTTTCATGGGTTGGCATCACCGTTCATGCTAAACGGTGGCCAGCCATTGGAAAAGAGGTGTTAGTCACCTACTTCTTTCTCTTTAAGCCCGTCCTTTTCAGACTGGGTTCATTTACTTCCTTCTGCTGTAAAAGAAGTGTTATCTTTATGGGGCCTGCCCCATAAAGATTAGAAACCTTTTACAGCAGAAGGAAGTCGGGGGAAGAGAAAAATCTACGTCACACAACTGCTTTCTCCTCCCCTGTCCTCGTTTCAAGCTCCCCTGCTCGTTGCTCCTCCTCCTCTCCCTCGTGTCCCCCCCCCTGTTTCCCGTCTTCCTTTCCTTACTTGTGCTCTCCGCTCTCTGCCCATGTGTTTCTCTCCCTATACCTGCCCCGGTACTGCTCTCTCTTGCCCTTCTGTTTAGCCCCGTGATCTGGGATTCTCTCTTTTGCCCTTGTGCATTTCCCTTCGTCCTTTATTGTTCTCCCTCGTGTGCGTCTTCCCTCGAGCTCCGTTGCCTCCTCCTGCATGTCCTTATTTTCCCTTCCTCCCCACCCGCTACTCCCACACCCATGTTTGTTGCCCCCTCCCTCTCCCACTCCCCCTAGCTGTGTTACTCTCGCTTCCGTCGTCCACCACTCCTCCGGGGCTCTGCCCACCAGCACTTTGTAAGCCGAGCACTTAACCCCCCCATGCAGAACTTCTTACGCTGCACCCCCAGCACACGAACTTACCCCATCTCCCCCGGGGCTCTCCCGCCGGGCTCCGTGGCTCCTGCCTCTCTGGATCTGCACACCGGCTTCGGGATCCGCTAGTTCCCAGGAGCCCTGCCCCCGGCTCCGTGCATGGGGGGGACCCGGCTCTGTGCACGGGGTTGTCCCAGCTATGTGCACACAAATCACTGCGCACCGGCCACTTCCAATGCAAATGGCACAGATGTTGCAAGGGGATGTCTGCTTCCAGGGGGTGCGGTGTCCCCCAGCCAGGCGATGACACTCCTGCCCCCTCCTGTTGGTGCCCCCACCCTGCCCCCTTCCTTCCAGGGTGTCTCGCAGCTCCTCTAACCCTGTCACCAAACCAAACCCTGCCTCTGCCCTAGGCGCCCAAGCCAGTGCCCCCTCCTCCACCGCTCCCGCTTGCACGACCTCGCCAGACCCACGGCACCAACAAATCCCCGCTCCCCCAGCAAGACTTCACCAAAGGGGGGCCAGTGCGAGGCTAGCTGAGGACCACATATTCTGCAGTGTCTGGCGGAGCAGCCCCTGTCCACCCCACACCGACCCAACTCGCCCGACCGCCCAATAGGCCATAACCGGCCCTCCCTGCTCTCCCCATCTGACAAATTCCCTTCCTTGGATGGCCCACTCCCTCCTCTAACGCCGTGACCAAACCTAATGCTGCCTCTTCCCTAGGCGCCCAAGCCAGTGCCCCCCCCACTTGCACGCCCCTTCTCACTCCCAACCCAGTCGTGCTGCGACCTCGCGAGACCCACGGTGCCAACAAATCCCCGCTCCCCCAGCAAGATTTCACCAAGGGGGGGCCAGTGCGAGGCTAGCTGACGACCGCTGATCATGGCCTGCAGAGAGACGCATTCCCATTTCTTAAGCTGGCGAGACAACAAACTAGGTAAGCAGGAAATTAATGTGAATCCGCAGCAGGGGTGGAAGGTTAAAGAGGACTCCAGTGCTGGTTATTGTTAGCAGTTCAAGCAGCGATGCACCTTTTGGGTAACACAAGTAATAATAACTTTGTTTAGAGTTTTGTGATTTAAAAGTGCTGGAAATAATAGGAGGTACTATTACCTAACGTAATGGTATTTAATGTAGGGATGAAAGAATGAGGTAACATTGTGAGGATACCAACTTGTAACCTGCAGGGTTCACAATCTGACACCTACTGGTGGGATCAGGTAGGAGGTGTGCACATGTCCCCCTTCTGTGTCTTCAAACTCCACCCTGTGTGTGACCCCCCATGTACCCTCCACAGAATTCACAATGGGATGAAGTACCCCTCCTATGCGTACGAGCTCCTCCTGCATATGACCCCTCATGCGCATATGAGCACCTCCGGTGCAGATGAGACCATTTTTGTGCGTGTGACGCCCCTCCTGCGCGTGTGGCGCCCCTCCTTTGAGTATGGCCTTGTCCTGTGCTTGTGAGCCCCCGTGTGTATCTCCACTACACTCTACTACACTATTCACACTCTACTACTCTCTACTACTCACTCTCTACTACTCTCTACTACTCACTCTCTACTACTCTCTACTACCAACTCTCTACTACTCACTTTCTTCTACTCTCTTCTACTCCCTCTCTACTACTCCCTCTCTACTACTCTCTACTACTCACTCTGTACTACTCTCGACTACTCTCTGCTACTCTCTACTCATTCTATACTACTCTCTACTCATGCTCTACTACTCACTACTACTCACTCTCTACTACTTCTACTACTCTCTACTTCTCACTCTAGTACTCTCTACTACTCTCTACTACTCACTCTAATACTCTCTACTCACTCTCTATTACTCACTCTCTATTACTCACTCTCTACTACTCTCTGCTACTCTCTTCTACTCTCTACTCATTCTCTACTACTCACTACTACTCTCTACTCATTCTCTACTACTCACTATTACTCACTCTCTACCACTCTACTACTCTCTACTACTCTCTGTCTACTACTCACTCTCTACTCTCTACTACTCACTCTCTACCTCTTACCTCTTTACCTCTCGCGCTACCTCTCGCTCTACCTCTCGCTCTACCTCTCTCTCTGCCTTTCTCTCTACTACTCTCTACCTCTCTACTATCTACCTCCGTACCTGCACACACATATATATATATGTATATATTTATATATATATATATATATATATATATATATATATGTATATATATACACACACACACATAGGCATTTATATATATATATATATATATATATATATATTACCTACTGGCGGTCGCCAGTAGGTATATATAGTTAGGATTTTTTCTCTATGGGATTTTTGAAAATTCTATGTCTAATAACTTTGGCGTTTGTGGACGGAATTGGCTGAAATTTTCAGGAAAATGGCACATTTTGTTTCTGAGCAGCCCTTGAAAATTTGGGGGGGGGGGTTCGTCAAGGGGGGGCCGAGAAAAAAGGGGGGTCCCAAAACGTGTTTTTAACATTGAGTTTTCCATAGGGCGGTTGGCCTCACTTTTAGCCCGAACGGCTGAATGGATTTGCACGAAACTTGGCAAAATTGTAGGGACTGGTAGCCCGATGTGCCTTTGCTAGGTCTCAATATATGTGCTCCAGTGGATTTTGAGAAATTAACGTTCAAAAAAAGATATATATCTGTAACAGCGGACCGGGCAGCGCTCCGGTTCGCGGACTTTACGCGTAACGGAACTTCGCGTAGCGAAGCTGATTGGCTCTCCGGCGTCTGTGAACATTCCAAACAGTCCGTAGCGGCCGCCATCTTGTCTCTCGGTAGGATCGAGAGACAAGAGGAGGCCAAAGCGAAGGGGCAAATGACCATAAGGGGGCATAGTAGATCCTCGCTGACCCCCTAGGTTTGATGTGGAGGTTTTAAAAGGGTCCCGCGGGGCAAAAAAAATAATAATAATAATAATCGAACGGCTGAATGGATTTGCACGAAACTTGGTAAAATATTAGGGACTGGTAGCCCGATGTGCCTTTGCTAGGTCTCAATATATGTGCTCCAGTGGATTTTGAGAAATTAACGTTCAAAAAAAGATATATATCTGTAACAGCGCTCCGCTTCGCGTAACGGAGGTTTGCGAAGCTGATTGGTTCTCCGGCGTCTGTAAACATTGCAAACAGTCCGTAGCGGCCGCCATCTTGTCTCTCGGTAGGATCGAGAGACAAGAGGAGGCCAAAGCGAAGGGGCAAATGACCATAAGGGGGCATAGTAGATCCTCCTTGACCTCTTAGGTTTGATGTGGAGGTTTTAAAAGGGCCCCGCGGGGAAAAAAAAAATAATAATAATAATCGAACGGCTGAATGGATTTTCACGAAACTTGGCAAAATTGTAGGGACTGGTAGCTCGATGTGCCTTTGCTAGGTCTCAATATATGTGCTTCAGTGGATTTTGAGAAATTAACGTTCAAAAACAAGATATATATCTGTAACAGCGCTCCGCTTCGCGGAGATAAAATTATATCTGTATTACCTAGCTGTTGCTAACACCAGTTAGCGACGGCTAGTAGGAGATAGCGACCATCTTGGGCCCCACTTTGCATGTGAGTGATATTTATCACTAATGACATGCAAAGTGGGCATGCCAAGATGTTAGCGACTGGAAACAGTCGCTAACATCGCTATCTCCTATTATCAACTTTTGGAAATATTCGAGATAAGCGCGAATATCTCCAAAAGCTAGCACCTGCCCTGAGCAGTTCTTAGCCATGTTATCCAATGGGAGGTGGATAACATGGCTAAGAGCATTAGCTCGGTAATGCATGAATATAGCTGAGTTTTCATCGATATTAATGCATTGCGGTCGTTTATTATCGTATTTGCGATAAACCTTGATAATAGCAAGGTTTATCTGCGATAATTTCTGACGATGCTTAGCGGTAAAAAAATCACTGCTAAGCATCGTTAGGGATAAATATCGCTTAACTTTGGTAATATGCCCCAACGTCTGTTAACGTTCGATTCGAAGGAAATCAGGAAGTGTTGAAAAACATTGTCTGCGCCATCTTGTCTTTTTTCAAATGCCACACTTTTGTCGTGCACGGCAGTCATTTTAGATGCCTTGACCAGACCCACTCTGTGCACGGTGTCGATCCTTAGCATGGCTCCCCACCCTCGCAAGCATCTCCCCCAGGCAGTGGTCACCCCCGCTCTCTGTCTTATGCATGGGTAATAAACCTCCCCCATCTGCGCTGCTCTTCCCTGAGAATCACACCCTGTGCCCGCCCGACACCTCCCTTTCGCCCTATTCACTACCGCACCCTCTGACACTCCTTTTCCTCTGTGTCCGATTGTCCAGGCCGGTCCTAGGGTATCAGCTAGCCCTGCAGATGTAGTTTATGGCCCCAGCTGTAAAGAATCACCCCTCTTCAAAGGAGTTATAGTAGATCAAGGCCCACACTCGATGAGATCCGTCACAGCAGACGCGTTCCTATTATCTGAAAACCATCCTGTATTGTGATTGGGGAGGGGACCGAGCCTGAAGCGGAAGATTCCAGGGATGACTCTTTGTACATCAAAGTTTTTACAATTATGTGTCACATTAAAAATATATAGCACTCCGACAAAGTAGTAAGATTATAAAACTTTAATAACTTATAAATATATACAAGGAAACAAAAACAGTAATAACATATAAACATTTTTAGGGAAAAACAACGAAGTAGCGGTCGGCTGTGCGAATAGTCCCAACGCAGCACAACGTCCAGATTTCCGGCGTGGGGCGTCGCGGGGGGTGGGTCATCAGTAGCAAACTGTTGTGCGAATAGTTCCAAGGCAGCAGAACGATGGCACCAAGGTGATGTCCAGTAAGTTGCCGCACTGGTTTTGGTATCCTACAATGCTGCTCCGAATAACGGCGTGGGGCGCCCCGGGGGAGGCGGCGTGAACGGGCCTCTCCAGGTGGAGTGTCATCTGTTGTAGTGGGGCGCCCCTTTACCGTTTCAGTTGCCATTCCGTCCGTTTTTGGTCCACTGTGTCAAAATCCGCCATTCAGCTGAGTTGCGCCCACTCTTGCGGTGCAGCGATAGGCGGCTGTCACAGGACTCTCAAAATGGCGGCAGGCTCTTTCCTTTTTGGGCCTGGTCCACTGAAATGGCCCTGGGACACCTTGGAAATCGGACGCTTGTCTGCTAGGTCTTGGACCCCATTCTCGAAAGCGTCCCCTCCGCCTTGAGGATTCATCAAAAGTTTTGGGGGCCCCCGACTCCTGTAGGCTTCTGGTGGGGAGCGGTTGCCATGATTGCTCGCGGAATGACCACGACGGAGCTACGAGATGGTGGTGCTCTCATGCTGACGCCAGCTTCAGTCTGAAACATCCAGAAACAAGGTGGGGCTTTCATCGTTTGGAAAAAAAAAAAAGTTTTCATCCAATGAAAAGTGTTATTTTTAGGTCATATGATCAAGCCTTCCATCATTAGGAAACCAAAAGTAAAATGAAGCAATGAAAAGTTTTATAAACAAGTCACATGACCTGTTATGCGGCATAGGGTATAAAATGCGGAGAAAATACGTTGGCACGTGAGGCGGCGTCAGTAGCGGACCGATGTGCGAATAGGCCGAAGGCAATACAACGCGCCAAGATCCGGATGGCACCGAGGTGGTGTCCAGCAAGTTGCAGCACTGGTGTGGCCATCCTACAATGCTGAAAGTCGGCGTGGGGCGCCCCGTTGGCCTGTGAGTTTGCGTCAGTAGCGGACCGATGTGCGAATAGGCCGAAGGCAGCACAACGCGCCAAGATCCGGATGGTACCGAGGTGGTGTCTAGTAAGTTGCCGCACTGGTGTGGCCATCCTACAATGTTGAAAGTCGGCGTGGGGCGCCCCGTTGGCCTGTGAGATGGCGGCAGTAGCGGACCGATGTGCGAATGGGGCCAAAGGCAGCGCAACAATATTTTCGGAATAGAAGACACCACAAGGCGCTGAGATGCCAAGATCCGGATGGCACCGAGGTGGTGTCTAGCAAGTTGTGGCACTGGTGTGGCCATCCTACAATGGTAAAAGTCGGCGTGGGGCGCCCTGTTGGCCTGTGAGATGGTGTCAGTAGCGGACTGATGTGCGAATGGGGCCAAAGGCAGCGCAACAATATTTTCTGACTGACACCACAAGGCGCTGAGATGCCAAGATCCGGATGGCACCGAGGTGATGTCTAAGTTGCGGACCGATGTGCGAATGGGGCCAAAGGCAGCGCAACAATATTTTCTGTATGGAAGATACCACTAGGCGTTGAGATGCCAAGATCCGGATGGCACCGAGGTGATGTCTAGCAAGTTGCTGTACTGGTGTGGTCATCCTACAATGCTGAAACTCGGCGTGGGGCGCCCCATTAGTCTGTGAGATGGCGTCAGTAGCGGACCGATGTGCGAATAGGCCGAAGGCAGCACAACGCGCCAAGATCCGGATGTCACCGTGGTGGTTTCATAGTTGAGAGGCACTTCATCTGCAGTGGGGCGCCGAGATCCGGATGGCACCGAGGTGATGTCTAGCAAGTTGCTGTACTGGTGTGGTCATCCTACAATGCTGAAACTCGGCGTGGGGCGCCCCATTAGCCTGTGAGATGGCGTCAGTAGCGGACCGATGTGCGAATAGGCCGAAGGAAGCACAACGCGCCAAGATCCGGATGTCACCGTGGTGGTTTCATAGTTGAGAGGCACTTCATCTGCAGTGGGGCGCCGAGATCCGGATGGCACCGAGGTGATGTCTAGCAAGTTGCTGTACTGGTGTGGTCATCCTACAATGCTGAAAGTCGGCGTGGGGCGCCCCATTAGCCTGTGAGATGGCGTCAGTAGCGGACCGATGTGCGAATGGGGCCAAAGGCAGCGCAACAATATTTTCTGAAGAGAAGACACCAAAAGGCGCTGAGATTCCAAGATCCGGATGGCATCGAGGTGGTGTCTAGCAAGCTATGCAGTTGAGTTGTGTGCGCACTTGCGGCGAATAGGTCGAAGGCAGCATAACAATGTTTTCTGAATAGAAGACACCACAAGGCGTTGAGATTCGGTTACCACCGAGGTGATGTCTAGCAAGTTGCCGCACTGGTGTGGCCATCCTACAATACTGCTCCGAATAACGGCGTGGGGTGCCCGAAGGGGGGGGGGGAGGCGGCGTGAACGGGCCTTCCTAGGTGGAGGCTCATCTGCTGTAGTGGGGCGCCCCTTTACCGTTTCAGTTGCCATTCAGCTGAGTTTCGGCTGCTCTTGATGCTACAGCGACAGGCGGCTGCAACAGGACTCTCAAAATGGCGGCCTGTTCTTTGGATTTGGGCCTGGTCCACTAAAATGGCCCTGGGACACCTTAGAACTCGGACGCTCGATTTTTTTTCCTTTCCTGTACATGCAAAAAAAGGTAAATGCCCGGTACGTTACACGCTTCATCTGCCACGATGAACTCTCCAGAGGAACCGAAAAAAAATATAGTTATGGTAACTATACCATGCATCGTCATATGGAGAGGTGGCACCAATTAATTATAGTGCTGCATAAAAGAGAGATTTGGAGGAGAACCCCTGACCTGCTAGTACATTCATCAAAGAAGTGGCACTGACAGCATCAGAGGCAAGGGAAACGGTCCCAAATATTTAGAAGAACTTTGGAAAGATTAAAATGACATGTTTAGATTGTGGCAAATTAATTTCATGTGGACAGATGAGTGTTACTCTAATAAATACAGCATATGAACATCATCATAGTCGATGGTTGGTAGAGACATTTTGACTATATCCTGGACCTGCCCGTCCTCGCCCAAAATGGCGCCGGAATAAATGGGACTCATAACTCCTTGTTGTGTACTGGTTGCAGAACCTTGAAATCACGAGATACGTATGCAGTTTTGAAGCACATGGCGGGCGGGGACGAGAATTGATTGAATATTTCGACATCCCTATTGATATTAAGTTCTGATGTGTTATTGATTACTGTACTATTGAAAGTTCGAATTAACGTCACCCATGGTACTTGCCCGCAAATGTATATCTAGATAATTTTATTGTAACTGGCCCTGTCGTATTTTAATTATAAAATGTACGTCCACCGATTCCGTAACTGTTAGACACCTTAGTTCTTGCAACCTAATGGCCCGCCCGTTACGTTCCTCTACAGTGTAAATGTCTACTCATCATATACGATTACAGTTTGCTCCGTGGCCGGCCCACGTGGTTATAGGCTCGTATTTGTATAATGAAATTTTCACAATAAAGGTTTTTAAAAGAAAACATGGTAGTAGTATATACATTGGTAAAGTTTTTAATAATAGTCACTGTTTTAGAATCATTAAAAGGCAAGTGAAATAAAGCAGACCAATTACATGAAGGGTAAAAGGTATAATACGAAGGAACGCAGTAAAGATAAATGGTCAAGGGCTGTTGTGTTTTCTATTCCTGCAACATAAAGTGATCGATAAGAATCTCATATTCAGGCGTATCGGCGACTAAGACAGCAGGTCGACCCTCTTTTGCTCAATGGCTCCGTCATGGGACGAAGAAACGCTCTTTTTTTCGAAAAAAGAATATATTTTACTTGCAGGACAGTTGTAAATTTTCCGGGAAAGTACATTAGCCTGGAACATTATAACATATATTTAAGAAAAAATAATGTTCGGAAGTAATAAAAAGCGTAATTTTTAGGTCATATGACCAAGCCTTTCATCATTAGAATAAGAAAAGTAAAATGAACCAATGAAAAGTTTTATTAACAAGTCACATGACTTGTTATGCTTACGTTACGCGCTGCGCGCCCCGGATGACTTCCGGATGCGCTAACGCGGCGCGTCATATGACGCATTACGCGACAACGCAGGTCCAGAATATAGTCAAAATGTCTCCACCAACCAGCGGTCGGAACACAACCCCTTTCAGCAGGCTAAATAGTTCTGTTAAATGACAACAGAAGGGACAGGCAACAAGAACCATCAGTCAAAGAGGGGAGGGCTAGTTCTTCTCTACCGGGTTACATTGGGGCGCTACCGGAACTGATCGAATTGGTAGTCTACAGTGTTTCTGGATATTTCAGACTGAAGCTAGGGTTAGCATGAGAGCAGTACCATTTCGTAGCTCCGTCGTGGCCATTCCGCAACCAATCATGGCAGCCGCTCTTTATCGTTATTTTGGGCGGGGTGGGTGGCGGAGCCGAGCTGTTTTGCAGCCATCATTGTGTGGAGTTCAGTTCATCTCACTAGTTTTGTATTTGTCATGAGGGGTTGTTCCTAATGTTTCTATTTTAGCGAGGTCAAAAAGAGATCCCGTTAGTGGCCTACTGATTTTGCTCGATTCCTTTTCTTTTTTTTTTTACACGATTTTTCGTTATCTGCAAAGACTAAACAGAGTATTGTGACTCTGTGTTTGTTTGTAAATAGAGAATGAACCAAAGAGAACCAATTCTAAAACAGTAAATACTTGGATAACAATCAATCAAATGGAGAGAGAAGCAGGCACGACGTATTACAACGGGGGCAAAGGCCTGCGTTAACTACCCTTCACTATGTGCAAAGAGAGAGTACTCCTAATAGAAATGAGGGGGGGGGCACCATTCAAAGCAGATCAGTGTGCATAAACACGAAAATGTTTTCACTTACCACGTACTTGACATTCGACAGCTTATGATATTTGCTATTAAAAAACCATTGAAATTCACTGAAAAAACCATAGGTTATAGATCATATATAGTTAGGAATTAGCATTTACAAAACCTTGAAAATTCACTGAAAAAACCATAGGTTATAGACCATATATAGTTAGGAATTAGCATTTAAAAAACCTTATTTTACTCACACAAAACCATTGAAATTCCATATATAGTTAGTTGCACTAACTATATATCGCGCACCCGCAATCCACTGCTGATGATGTCACATATTACATCATTCATGACATGGTCAGTGACATCACTGATGACATCACTGATGACATCTCAAATGACATCACTGATGACATCACTGATGACATCTGAAATGACATCACTGATAACATCTCAAATGACATCACTGATGACATCTCAAATGACATCACTGATGAAATCACTGATGACATCTCATTTGACATCAATGACCACATCACTGATGATATCATTCATGTGACAATACAATGCATCTCCTCACACTTTAATATAACCTCTGTTACACCCAGTGTTAAATACAGAGTATAATTTTTGAAAACATTGACACACCAATACTAGTTACTACATACGCACTCAGTGATTCCAATGTTTACACACACATTCACTCATTTACCCATACAATCATTCATACATACAATCACTCATCTTTACAACACTATCATATGCACTCATACACCTATACAGACTCTCACACTCTGTCACTCATCCATGGAGTTACTCACACACCTAGTCAGTCCTGTAAATAATCAATCACACTTCCATTTTCTAATCTATACAGTTAAACATAGAGCACCTTACATTTTGAAACATATACTAACACATACTTACTCTCTTATACAATCATTGATACAAGTACACATTGATCTGCACAGAGTCACACACCTCCCAGCCAGCCACACACACACTCAGTCTCCCATACAAATAGTTGGGCAATCAATCAATAACCCATATAGTTACTCATATAGCTACTGACCAACACATGCAGCAGTTTACAGAACAACAGACATAATGATGCACAAATTAAGACAGTTTAGTCACTAACCCATGCACTCAGTGAGACACATTTAATCACTCACTCATACAGTCAGTCACGCACCTACTAAATCCTTTGTCCAGACACTTTTACTTCCACTCATTCTTCAATATGTAAGACACATTTTAACTTTACAGAAACATACAGTCACTGGATGTTGTCATCAGTGATGTCATCAGTGATGTCATTTGAGATGTCATCAGTGATGTCATCAGTGATGTCACTGACCATGTCATGAATGATGTAATATGTGACATCATCAGCAGTGGATTGCGGGTGCGCGATATATAGTTAGTGCAACTAACTATATATGGAATTTCAATGGTTTTGTGTGAGTAAAATAAGGTTTTTTAAATGCTAATTCCTAACTATATATGGTCTATAACCTATGGTTTTTTCAGTGAATATATATATATATATATATATATATATATATATATATATATACATACATACATATATAAACATATATATAATCTGCATATCTGTATAAATACAAATATAAATGCATGCATACATATAAATATACATATATGCATACATATGCATGTTATGTACATGAAAGTTTGAAAGACACTAATAAAAGCAAAGCTAAAAAGCCACCTAATTACAAACAGAATTGCTTTAACTTAAACGAGGGCGAGACCTAATGCATTGTCAATGCTTGTTAAACTATGAATTTCCCATCATTAAATGCAGCAGCCCTCGAGGTCAGTTCACATAGGTCCATCTGCAAATAGAACAATAGAAGACATCTTGTTTAAAGTTAGCTAAATACTCAATATATATGGAGAGAAGACACATTTTGTGGCGAATCGATTGGCACAGGCAGTGTATTTGTGCTTAGATACATTTTCATTTAAGTTAGTTTGAAATGTACCAGACATTACTGTGTGGACGCATAGAATAGAAGGCGAAACGATTTACAATAGAGTAAGCGCGTTGTCGTTTTACGTGATTATGTAGCAAAATGTGCCTGCATGTATTGCATTATTCTTAGTGCAGTGGTAATTGCAACATGCTGAAGTTTTTATTGCAATAAAAATCGAAAGCATTAGTGTAAACCATTTATGTCATTACTGTTTAGAGGCTGTGATTTTCAGCTGTTTTTTAGTGCTCATAAAACTGCCACTGGCTGCAAATATGTCAAAGCACTGATATAAATTTAGAGATGTAGAAATACATAAGTCATAAAATGTAGCTTGTAAATAGCAGCAGAACATTGCTGACAGAAACGTGTATATTAGGGATGCAAATGCTCCATATATTTGCATGTCGAGTGAAAGAATTAGCATAATGATGATAGCATTTATTTTGTGGATAAGCTAGATTAGATGTGCGAGTGTAAATAAAGTAAAATGAAAGGCATTAAACTGTAACATCCCAGACCATCAAAAGATTCAAGCGTGAATGCGTCTACCAAGGCCTGCTTTGTTTAGTATAAGATCATAGTCTATGCAATACTCTTCCAGTCCAATTTCTTGTTTGCATCTTGGGACTTGTAGTCCTGTTTTTATAATCGATGACGAAGACTAGTAGTCTTAAAATGCAAGTACAGAACCTGCATACTCTGAGTGACTCATGATGATGTGAGAAACGTGTGTGCTACACGCTGTCTTCCACAGTTGCACAACCGCATGAGGCGGGAATACACAGCTGTCTGTTTACTAGCTTGATTCATCATAGCTTGGGGGTTGTGTGTGCCAGGTCGAATGCCTACAATTCCCAGCATGCAAAGTGCCGTTAGTTAGAGCAGGCTGAAGGTGCTATTTGGTAGTTTATCGGTTGAAAGTTACACGTCGGAAGGAGAGACGCTGGCAGATGGACGGAGAGTCGAGACAGTGAACTCAGTGGGACTCGTCAAGTGGACAAAGGAAGGAGGTGAACATTTAGTATTCCTATAACATAAGTGTAGTCAGGTGTTGAGGCATGCAATAGAACCGTGCTTAATTTGTAAAAAAAGAAGTGCAGATGCTGAAAATTTTGCCAAGGAGGCCACAGCTCACTTCTTCCTCCAGTGAGCCCCACTTTTAACACCTTCACTGCCTCGGTCTCTATCTTCTAACCTTGATCTGTTGTCTGTCCCTTACGTCTTTGCTCTAAGAGTCTATCTTCTAACTTCTTTAATTATTTTCTATCATCTTTGTCACACCTGGTGTGTTACCTTATTCCCTGAATTTCTGATTTGCCCTCTATTCATTCTACCCCTGCCCTTTTCCTCTTCACTTTTATCCATGCTCTGCTCTCTCTCCCCTCGATCTTGGCTCTTTAGATCACTCTTCTAGCAGTGATTAGCTGTGTCTCCGTTTTATCATTTATCTGCTTTTTCCCTCTTTCCTGTCCTCTACATCCTTTCATTCTATCTTCTCTCTTCCTAATGCTCTCTTCTTCACATCATGGCTGCTTTCTCTTTGTATCTGATTTTCTCTCCTTTACTTCTACTTAGCTCCGTCTTATCTCTCTCCTCTACTGTTGTTTCTTTCTCCTCTTTACTCCTGCTCTCTCTCTCATCTATAACACTGCTGCTGCCTGTGACCCCTGTCATCAGCCTGTACATGTCCCTGCTATTTTGAACTCTGCGTTTTCCTGTTGTCTTTCCTAAAGAAGAGGAATATGACATGTGTTTTACTTTCTTATCTACACCGAGTGCAAAAACAAAATGTACACCAAATGAAAATTATTTTTTTGCATATATAATCAGTGCAGTATAACTGGGTTACTTGCAGAACAGGTAGCTGCAAGAGCACAGCAGGTGATGTCACTACTAGTGCTGCCTGTAAATAGTATGTCCAGGGAAGGCATTGGCATCCCCTGCTCAGCTTGCTGTGTCCCTGCCTGCTACAGCACAGGCATTGTCCCTAGCCGTAATGCTGCCAATGCCGGTAAGTATGGCTGCGGTGCCTACTGGACTCACGCACGCTCAGCAATTACCATGCTGGGGTGCTGCGCACAGATTCTACAGGTGACGCCATGGCACACAAAAGTTATGTTGGGCCACAGCCTCATCGAGCACGTTGAGGATAGCAGCATTGCAGGGCTGCAGGATATGCTACTCTGGCTACACAGCAAGTGGAAAGTCCACCCTTACTTTAGTTTATTCTTCCTCAAGAGCCCTCACGCCCAAGTTCCAAATGCACTCTCGCAGCTTCCTTGCCTCAACTCCGTCTTGAGCCAGCCCCCAGCTACAATTATCCAATGGGAGGCTTAGGCTAAAGCAGTGGCATGGTGCAGCAGACTCTGGGAATAGAATGCAAGACATAGTTTGTCGATGACTTCTTGGATTTGTGATCAGCAAGATGACATCATCACTAACTTGGTGATACACAATCATGCCTGCCTGGACAGGTGTATGCTGGCCTGTCTATGAACATTTAGCAGCCAGAAACCATGCAATGTATGTTATTCTTTTTATTTTGAATTTGAACAATTAATATTGAGACAACCAACTTTAGGGTCAGAAATTGTAGCCCCGGCCCTGTGAAAGAAGTGCAGGTGCTGAGCACCTGAAAGCTCCTGCTCAACTTAAGCACTGCAATAGAACGAACTGGCCACACAAGAAGCAGGGTGCCTCAAGGTATCCCACCCAAAGCGTGTGAGCACAAACCATTTGAGGGTTCTTCGTGTATGGAATGTTAACTTTTAATGCTCTTTTGATTGGTATTCGTTTTTAAATATGCACTAACACATTTTTGGAAATAAGTCTGTTTTTCTTTAGTGTTCAACACTTTCCTCTGTCATTGTGTTTCCAGTTATTATGAGTGGCCTGAGTGATATTTATCACACTGGGTAAAATCTTGGGTGTGATGAATGCCACCGAATTACGAATTTCTACGGAATAACACGAGGATGTTGCTGTTTATGGCTCCAAAATCTGCAAATCCTGGTAAATATCTACAATGTTGCCAGATTTGACTTGCCAACATTTATCACAAAAATCATAATTGCGATAAGTGTAGAAGCAGGAGGTACCAAACCCATCACAACGATCTGGTGGCTCTTAATAAGGACCTAATCGGTAATGTTACCAGAGGTTGCCAATGATGTAATGCTTCAATCTCAGGCTTTTATTTTCCAACCTAATGCATTCTGGTAGTTGTTCTCTTGCTACCCATCAGCAAAATAAATTGAATTGAAGTACCAGATTATAAAAATGCCATAGAGTTTGACTTCCTGATTTTGTGCCCCTCCACCGTCTGCCGCTGACCGCTCCTCGACTCTGGGACTGCGTTCCCAGTCAGTACTGCCTCAGTTAGAGCCTGCTGCTCACAAGTCCACATGGTGTTAGGTTGGGTGTCTTGTTGTATTTTTTGGCTAAGTTTAATTTAATTTAATTTATTTCTAACCAATTTCGTTTGCATTTAATTTAATTAATTTGGGTTTAGTTTGCCGAGCTTATTGGTTGTACCCATTGTTTGTGTTGCCCTGCCCGTTCCACCGTTTTTTTTCCACTCCCACCGTTGTTCCCGCTCCATGCTCTCCCGCCTCTCTGACAGGCCCTGGCACCTCCCAGGACTACTAATGGAGGCCTCTGTGTGGCCACGCCACCGGCTCGCCAAGCGAAAGCCAGTCTGCAACCATCCCCTCCAGTAACCATGGACCTCCCGCCACCAGTCGATACGCAGCAAAGTAGCTCCTGGACCTGGACCACAGACACCGCAACAACAGCTGCTTCACATCGTCACCACGATCAACCAAAGGACCCTTCTAACATCACTGACACTTCTCCTGCAACATAGGCCCACCTGCCCACACCAGACACCATGCCACTTTCACTCAGAAGACCATGAACAACCAAGAACCACCCCACTGCATCCTGCTAAGTGCCAGCTCCCTTTGCTAACATGCCATGAAAATCTGGGATACAATCACCACCCTTTCCCCTGAAGTGGGCTTCATCACTGAAAAGTGGCTCAACCCCACCTTGACCCTGACACCACCACCCCCCCTCCAGATGGCTACAAGAGGATACAAGACTGCACCAACAAACACAGTGGGGGGCATCGCCATACTCTTCAAGGAAACCGTCTGGTGCACCAATAACCAGCCAACGCCTCTCATGGAACTCCTCAAATTCCAATTACAAATTCCAATTAGGGACGTGGCTCACTATAGGCCAGTTGCATACTGGAGAAGGCTATGGGTGACCCCCAAACTTTCACACTAAGCCCTGGCATTAAAAGATGTAAAAGAGGCGGATGTCACAAATAAAATTCCATGGTTAAGGTGTGTTAGAACTGATAGAGCGCGCGAGGCCACCCGACCAATAGTTTTCGCCGTTTCCGGCTTCAGGGCCCATATACTTTTCAAATCACCATATACATCGATCAGGTGACTTCACGAGCTCTACCAATTTGGTGTGTGTGTGTTCCCTGCTACCAATTCTCAGTGCACCCGACTTACCATCCACCGATGCAGGTGCCTAATGACCACAATGAATCAGGGAGCTAGCTGTAAAGGAAAGGCAACAAAATACAAACCCAACCAATAATATTCAAATACTGTGTAAATGACCACGGACAACTGGAAGTTTTTAAAATGTTTATCTAAAGTTCAGTATTTTCTTGCATGAGATACAGTAAAATAAGGCAATCAATAACCAAGATAATGTAAATCACATATGCATAAAGAAATAATGGCAGAGTAATCATCAAAGTACTAATAAAATGTAACGAGAAAAGATACTTATGCAAGTCAGTATTATCTAAAACAGTGATAGACTAAGTGTGTGTGATTATAGAAGAACTTATAATGAATAACACGCTTCACTTAAGGTGAAAGGGCCTTTGAACAACCTAGGCAACGAAGTTCTAGACCATATCAGGAAATGACACACTGCTATGCAAAATATAATTTCTAACAAATGAGAAGACATAGAAATAACTTTGCAAAATTTTAAATGACTTTCAATAGTTGCGGAAAGGCATGGAAAATATCACATTTGCAATGTTGAACTTTATTGAAGCAAAAGTTAGAAATTCAGAAGGTGCAAGAATTTCAAGAGATTTCGGAGCAGTATTTACCTAGAAAGGTGTGGAAACCAAACCCTGGCCACGGGTCAGTTAAAGTCAGGAAACCCTCAAGGAAGGATACCCCTCAAAGGACAGCAGGTGCAGATTGGACACCCAGGACAGGACAGGATACCCTCGGAATAAGAGTCAGGACAGGACCTCAGGACAGGACAGCAAACCCTCAGGACAGGACCCTCTTCAGGACAGGACCGGAACCCACAGTTAGGAAGCAACGCCTGCGCTCCACCCGCTCTGCAGATATAGATCAAGACCCCGATTGGGTCAGCGAACTCCCAGCTAAGTGCCTTGCCAGCACTTTAAGGTTCAGTAAAACCTTAGTCTATGGTCAAATTCGGACAGAGTGCTCCGCAGCTCTCTGTATTTTCAGTCACCTATTGAGTGCGTTGGGTCAGTGACAGGTCAGCTAAACCAGACAAGTCGGACGGTTCACTAGGTGAACCCAGGGTAGATATACAGTTTTGGGACAGTGTACCACCCCCCAATGTTGCAAAGTGTCAGAATCCCTCAATTTCGATTGGTCCTAAGGTAGGTTTTGGGTAACACACCAATCACAATATACGATTTGAAGCCTTCATTTACATATTTTGGGACCGCCTAGCATGTTTGGGTTCCCATGAGCTAACAGTAGCACATCAATACAATGTAACATATAAGAAGCCACATTCGCTGTTCTCGCAGGGCAGAGGTGACTTTCTCAGGAGCATCTCGCCCATCACTGCCAGCTGGCTATGTTCCATCAGCCAAGGTCCCTCGTGCTGCCGAATGTCGCACAGGCGCAGAAGGGACCTCCAATATGGCTCTCCTCTCACTCAGACCCCCATTGCCCGCGGTACATGAAAAGTAAGCGAAAACAAATTAATACATAATAATGTCATTATGAAAACACATCGCAGGGTTTGTACTTTTAACTCATCATCAAGAAATAAACTTATGCAATTTAAATGTTAGCTACATTTAGACGAAATACAAGAGCAGTGGCACGAGCAGTACCACATGATAAGCACAGCTATGAATTACGCATGCGCATAACTTTCCCTCCACTTCTGCAGACGCGTCAGGACACGTGAGTGTGGCTGACGCATGCGCAGTAACTAAAATACAAGCGGCGGCCATTTTTAGAGGACATGGATTAATTTCATTAGAAATACACATAGGCAAGCGTCTCAAACTTTACTCAAACTTAATATAAACGTTAGTAAAACATACACGGGTTACCTTATTACACATAAATGAGGTTCTTGATTTCGGCAAGCCGCAAAATATGCGAAGCTTTGCTTCATCAATCCCCTCTTTGATGATATCTACTATCATCACAAATTATAATGGAACCAGATGCCAACTTTCTTTCACACTTTATAAAGTTCTATTTCTTCCAGCAACCGTTCTAGCTTTTCTCTTTCAGTTTTAGCAGGGTGAGAAGTCTTCACCTTTTTGTATATCTGATCATTCACTTCCTCTAATTCAATCTCATCCACACTTCGTTTCACCCCTCTTGCATTAACCTCGTGCTTTCTGGTGCGCTTGCGGTATTTACAGCATAAGAAAATGGAAAGTATAATAAGACCTATAATACCAATAGGCATCAGAATTTTGAATAATAAGCTTTTACCTATGCCAGCAAGCCAATGACCTACATTTGAGAGACCATCTACCAGTCTCTTCCAGGCACTATCAACCTCGAGTGGTTTGAGTTCCTTTGCCAAATTAGTAATGTTTCTCACATATCTTTTGATCTGTACACTTTTGTCCGGAATATAAGTGCAACAATGTTGCGCCTTCAACATCCGGCAGACTCCGCCCTCTTTCGCTAATAAGGTGTCAAGAGCAAGTCGATTTTGTAAAACCATTGATCTGATCGCAACCATTTCAGTATTGACCAGCAGGAATCCATGAGCTGTTTCAGTAGACAGCACATCTACTATAGTAGACAATTTGCAAATTCTGTGAGTGTTCAGAACCACTCCCACTCCAGGTATCAGTGCACTGAAAATACTACCCATAATTTCACCTATACTTTCTCTTTTACTACGCACTAAGCCATTAGTATCTTCATTGCTTCCAGCTTTCCCATTCACATGGTATATTTTCGGGAAGACAATGCCAAAGTAGCAGCTTCCATACCAGTGATCCGGCAATTTGAAATAAGCCTTGTCCCCACAAATATAATAAATTCCAGGAAACACAGGCTCTGACCCATTTTTGAAACCCCAACCTCCAATTACCTTGTAATTATGTTCGCATTCACTGGAACCAATGAAAACATTATTATAATAGCTAGTCTTCTCGCGGTGAAGACATAGCTTGCCTTTCTTTTCAAAATCCAGCAACAGAGCAGGACCCGCTCCACCAGATGAGGTGCCTTCCATGTTTTCTGCCCATTTTGGCTTTTTCTGACTTTCGTCATTAGCCTTCTTCTGAATTTTAATTCTCCTTTTCTCTGCCATGTTCAGGAACATCTTTTCCTGCTCACGCAAAGAACAAGTCAAGTTATCTCTGTGTGCGTCTGCTATGTCAATGTTCCCTATAGTCAGAAAGTAGTCTCCCATATATCTTATGGTGTCAGTTTTGGTATGTACAGGATTCAAGTTCCCACGTATAGGTAGTTCAGAAAAGATCACGTCATTGTTAGAGTAATAATACTGTAACGGTCCCCTTTTGTAAAATAAACTAGCTAAAATGCTACAGGAAATTCCATAAGTTAATGGCAGATGATGGTATGTCACGCCTTCAGCCACCGAAGTAGGTAGCTTCATGCAGACATAGCAATCCTCAATTTCCATAGTCTCTACATAGTGTATTAACAAGTTTGCGAAAACATTTAAATGTGTCCTGTTCTTCATGCCATGATAATGTAGTCCTTTCTCATCTGATGCTTCTAAGTCTCGTTTAGTTTGTCTCAATGCTCTCTCATGTCTTTCTACACTCTGTGTTGTCAGCTCCTCACTGTCAGTATTTACAACTTCAGTAGGGACAATGTTAGTATCTTTACTTACAGCAAAGGGAATGAAAATTGTTAATCCTATCCAGATAACTATCAGTACTACTATACTACATATACACACCTTGCAACACGTCTTAAAACGGCTGCAACTAGGTCTACCATTCACTGTTGAATCAGACATTTTAGCTCAGAAGGAGTCTCTTGAACCCCTCTTTGTTGCTTTACACAATTAGCTTACTTTGTGCAAATTCACGGTGGCTCGTCTTCCTCTTCAGCTGAGTACTCTGGGACAGGTTCTCCGTCACTCACGTCAGTTATATCAAGATCTTCAAGCTCCTCCAAAACCAGTGTCCATTCAGGAGACTTGTACTTTTTGTTTTGTCTTTTTATTCGCTCACTCCTTCTTTTGGAAGAGTCTTCTTCCTGCTCTGCTATTCGAGCACTTCTTCTTGCTTCTGCACGTTTTTCTTCCACGGTCTTTATTCTTAGTCTTAGTCTTTTTACAAACCTAGGCTCAAGGTTGTTTCTTTTCTTTATTCTCTTAGTTGGTACTTGGACTTCACTTTCTTTTCTTCTTCTCTTGTTCTCTTTATCTTGTGGTAATTCTTCTCCACTTTCTTCTCCTACTTCCCTTATCTGACTAGTTCCAGGGCTAGCATCAAATTCTTCTGCCTGGTTGCTAATCTGGCCTTGTTCAGGAATATTTTGTTTTTGGCTTTCAATTGTCTCTGTTTCTGTTTCTGTTTCCTGAACCCGTTTTTCTAACTCTATCTGATCCTGTTCAAGCACTTCGATCTCTTGATTTTCTTCTGCTCGAACTATTACTCTATGTCTCGTCTGTCCCTTATCCACATCAGGAGTTAATGGAGGAGTATCGAACACTTGCTCTGTATCCTGCACTTGTTCAATATCAGGTACTTGTTCAGTCTCAGGTACCTGTTCAGTATCGGGTACTTGTTCAGTCTTATTCACTGGATCTGTATCAATCACGTGCTCTGTCCCTGTCTGACCTTCTCCTTCCTCAGTTTTGATTTGGATCTCAAGTGGCTGAGGTTCTTCGCCTGTGCCTTGCTTTTCCTGACTAGTCCACTCTCTACCTTCACTAAGTCGTTCTCTTGTTCTGATAGGATCTTCGGTCAGATCAATCATCGGTATCCATTCTTCTGGCCATATGCTTGGCAGCTCGTCTTCAGCTACTCCTGGCTCAGTTTCCTGGACTTCTTCAGCAGGCTGGTTTCTTGGCAGTTCGCAGTCAACTACTCCTGGGCCAACGTCTGCTGTTCCTGCAACCTGACTGGTGCTGGGCTGCTCGTTGTCAGTTGCTACTGGTCTGGCTTCTTCAGGGTCCTCTGCTGGTTGCCCTGGTTCTTCAAATCCTTTGTCTGGCAATACCTTCTGGGTGTGTCCGGCGTGGATCCACTGGGGAACACCTGCGACTTTCACTGCAGTGGTTGTCACCAGGATTACTTGGCGCTTCTTTCCCCACCTGGGTGCCAGACAGCTTGATCGAGTGTGCTTCTTTATTTTGACCCAGTCTCCTGGAACTAAGTTGTGGAGAGGAGTCGTTGGATTAAGGATGCCGTCGTCTCCAATCTGGCGAGAGATAGAACGCACTTGGTCACCCAATCTTCTGCAGTATTCAAGCACCAAATCATCAGTAATACTCAACAGTTTGCTTCCTGGCACCCATGCTTGTCTCATCACTCTTCCCATAATGATTTCATGGGGACTTAGGCCTGTCTTGCGGTCTGGAACACTTCTTAGTCCCATCAGGACCAGGGGCAGGGCCTTCACCCAGTTCATGCCAGTAGCATCTGTCAGCTTTGCTAGTCTGTTTTTGATAGTTCCATTTACTTGTTCCACTATTCCAGAAGCCTCTGGATGGTATGCACAATGAAGTTTCTGCCTTATCCCAAAGGCCTTACACAGTTCAGCCATTATTTCATTGTGGAAATGTCCACCTTGGTCTGATTCAATAATGTATGGTATTCCGAACCTAGGTATCAGCTCTTTTAGTAAACACTTTGCTACTGTCAGTGCGTCACTCTTGGGAGTAGGGTAAGCTTCTACCCATTTTGAAAATACACAAACAATGACAAGGACATATCGTTTCCCTTCACAACGGGGCATGGTGATGAAATCAACCTGTATTTTTATAAAGGGACCCCCTGACCTCCCAATCTTGCTCAGTTCAACCATGGTCCTCTTGCCTGGGTTCATCTGTTGACATGACAGGCACCTCTGGCAGAGGGACTCTGCTACCTTCCTGAATTTCTTGCTGTACCAAGTCTGTTGAAATACCAGAATCATGGCATCCCTACCAATGTGTGATCCTTCATGTATTAATCTTGCCATTGTGCCAAGCAAGTGTCGGGGTAACACAGGCATACCAGTTGGGCCCAAAATCACACCATCCACACGCCTCGGTCTACACCCATCCTCCTTCCATTTCTCTCTTTCTTGCCAAGGAGCCGACTCCTGCCATTCTCTCACTTCATCCCATGTAGGCACTTCCTCAAACACCTGAAGCTGGCAGCTGGTTCCTGGCCCCCCTCGTTTTGGATTTATAATATATCGATCTTTGGCACACCATTGAGCCACTCGATCAGCATAATCGTTTCCCAGTGATACTCTGTCCATGCTCCTTTGATGAGCAGCACATTTTACCACTGCCAGTTCTTTGGGCAACTGGATGGCCTCTAAAAGGTCATGAACAACCTTTGCATTCCGAATGGGAGTACCTGAGGAAGTCATGAATTCCCTCTGCATCCATAATTGGCCAAAGTCATGCACAACGCCATAACAGTACTGACTGTCAGTATACACTGTTATGCGTAAGTCCTTCCCAATTTTGCAAGCCATTATCATGGCTATCAATTCGGCTACTTGTGCAGACTTGATGTTATATAGATAACCTGCTTGTTCAATCTTTTCGAAAGACACTACTGCATAAGCAGCACTCAAGCCTCCTAATTCATGTCTTAGACAGGAACCATCCACAAATAGTTCTTTATCATGCTCCGGCAATGGTACTTCTTTTATGTCTGGGCGTGGCTTGGTACTGAACTCTGTCAGATCAATACAATCATGTTCATCATCATCCCTACCTTCCATTTCTGAGGGGTCAGGAAGTAAGGTGGCAGGGTTCAGAATACCGCACCTAACAATGTTTACATTTGCTGCGCCCACAAGAATCCTCTCGTATTTAGTCAGCCGACTAGGGGTGAGATACTGTGTTTTAGTTCTGGTCAATAGAATTACCACTCCATGTGAAACATAAACAGTCACAGGATGTCCCATGACAATGGACTCACTCTGTTCTAAACTTGCACAGGTAGCAGCTACTGCTTTTAGACAACCTGGTAACCCAGCAGCTACTGGGTCCAGTGTGGCAGAGAAATAGGCCACAGGCCTCCTGGTTGTGCCATGTTCTTGAGTCAGGACTGACAATGCGCAATTATCGCGAGTGTCACAGAAAAGGGCAAACTCTTTTGAATAATCTGGCATTCCCAATGCAGGGGCTGTACACAGACAGTTTTTCAATCTGGTGAAAGCCATTAGACTTTCATCGTCCCACTGCACAACATCTGGCATTCCTCTCGTGGTCATTTTTATCAAGGGCCTGGCTAAGGCTGCAAATCCCAGAATCCACTGCCTGCAGTACCCTAATACACCCAGGAACATTCTGACTTCCTTTTGAGTACGGGGCAACTGCATCTTTTGAATTATTCTCACTCTTTCTGAAGTGACTTTTCTGACACCCTTTTCTATCTGGTGTCCCAGATATTTCACTGATTTCGCACAGAACTGTAGTTTGTCAGGGGACACTTTATGCCCTTTCTCACACAGGTGATTTAGGAGAGCAATGGTGTCAACTACACAGTCCCTGTGACTTTTAGACGCCAATAGAAGGTCGTCTATGTACTGCACTAATACAGAGTTCCCAGGTAAGGTCAAAGTCTCTAGACATTTCTTCAAGATCTGATTAAAGATAGAGGGGCTCTCTGTATACCCTTGAGGGACCCGGTTCCAACAATACACGTGACCCTCGAAGGCAAATGAGAAAAGAAATTTGCTGTCGGGGTGCAGGGGTATCGAAAAGAATGCATGACACAAATCAATCACAGTGAACCACTCAGCATCCCAAGGAATCTGGTACAGAATTACTGCAGGGTTCGGGACAATAGGGCAGCAAGGAACTACAATCTTGTTAACCTTTCTCAGGTCCTGCACTACCCTATACTTGCCACTAGGCTTTTTGATGCCCATAATCGGGGAGTTGCATGGGCTGCTCATCACTTCCTGTATGATGTCTCCTTCTAATAATTTTTGTATTTCCAGAGTGACACCTGCTTTCACTTCAGCATTCATTCGGTAGGGCCTAGTGTTAGGATATACTGCATTGTCCTTGATGGCTATTTGTATGGGGTCCACATCTTTCATCAAACCCACATCTTTTCCAGTGAAATCCCACACTTCTGACTTTACGGCTTCCTGTAGTTCTTGGGGCAAGTCCTGCAGGGTCAATCTTTTAAGTTCTGAGTCAGGTCTAAGCAACAATAATTTATAAATGCCGTCTTCATCTGGGGTCTGTATTTCGACACCCTTTGGTGTGCAAAAGATGGTACAGTTCATTTTGCACAGCAAATCACGTCCCAGTAAATTTACTGGACTGGTGTCACAGACTACAAATCTATGCATCTGTTTAAAATTTCCAATTGAAATCTCCATTGGTTCGGTAACAGGAGTACTAATCAATTGATTAGATACACCTACTACTTGGATGTTTTCTCCCGAGAGGGGTAGGTTTGGAACGTCCACTGTTCTTACAGTAGAACGGGTAGCGCCAGTGTCCAACAGAAAGGTGACATCATTTCCGTCAACCTTTCCTTCAATATATGGTCCAGACTGGTCTACCGGCAAGGAAGCGCCAAGTACGCACTCCTCGTCCTCCCCCCTCAGGCCCCGTCAGTCCTGTTCATTACAAAGGAAGGTATCATTCAGCAGATACTGCGAAGTTGCTGTATTTCTGTTCTCCCCGCTTTCCCAAACCTCTATCTCTTCATTTTCTGCCTGTCTTCCCCTGTATACCTGTTTGGGTGCTCGAGGCACCTGAACTGTTTTTACCTGGGGTTGAGTCTTTCTTGGTCTTTCTTTCTGCGTCTGTGGAATTAAATCAGGAGTTGTCTCATTAACATCGACTAATTGGGGACACTCGTTTCGCCAGTGTCCAATTTCGCCGCACTGATGGCAGGGAAATTTTTTCATAGCCTCTTCCCTGCTAAATTTGGGCCGGGGCTTTCCTCCACCCCCTCCCCCAGGACTTTTGTTCTCAGCATTTTTAACCATGTTACTCAATTGTTTTTCCTGCTGTTCTGCGAGCTTCACCTGAGCCCACATAACCTTCTCCTTAAGGGCCTTTTTCTTTTCTGCCATCTCGTCCTCGCAGTACTTAGCGTACCGCAGGACCTCATCCATTTTCTTAGTATGCCAACAGATTTTATTGTCTTTTATCCACTGACAAATTTCAGGTCTTAAACCATTTACAAACCTGTAAATAAAGTGTGTCATATCCTTCAGGTCGATGTTGTCAATACCACTGTATGTTTTAAATACCTGCAATAACCTTTCATAGAAGGAATGCACTGTCTCGTCCCTTTCCTGTGTTGTTCTATCTATTTTTGTCCAATCAGTTTCCTTGGCGGGCACCTTTTCTTTCAAGTGCTGAATTACCTGCTCATATTTTCGCATGACTTCCTTTGATGGCTCCCCTGTGTCCTTGTCTCTGGGATACTCTTCACTGGGCCAATTTATGTTTATTTTACACTGGGTCCATAAATCTACTGGAACCACAATGTCGAAAAACCCATCCAGGTCTTTCCATAGACATTTCTGTACCTTCACGAACCTCTCCACCTGCCGGTACCAGTCAACTGGTTTCTCTCTTAATTTTGGAAAATCGTTCGTGAAGGACACAATATCCTGTCTAGACCAGGGGACATGCACATATTTCCCTCCTGGAACTTCGCGCATGGGGCATAACTGCTCAGGTTTTTCTACCTCTCTTAAAGCAAACTCGGGAGTCACTTGTCGGGAGCGAACCTCTTCCCTCTTTTTCGCCCACCTGCTTCTCCATTTTTCCACATCTCCCCATTTCTGCAGTACCCCCATTAATTCTTTAATCTGTAGCTTCTTTCCTGCCACATTCAGGTGTTCTATATCCTTGTCTGAGAAGTCTGCTCTGTACGGTTTCTGTAAGGGCTTGGATTTTGAGATATCTACCCCCATACTAATTGCTGTTTCGGTCAGTTTTTCATGGAGCACTCTGGTGTTCCTTGTAAAGCTTTTACATATGAACGACAATTCTTCCTCAGAGTAGGTATTCAATCGATTCAACCCCACATTTCCTGCCATTAATTCTTCTATTTCAACCCTCAGCTTGTAGAGGTCTAAAGGCTTTGTTTGCGGAGTCTGCTTTTCTAATTCACGACTCCAACTCTCAATTTCATCCGGAGTTACCAGAGAGACATTCCTAGTACCTGTTGCTGTCTCTAATTTAATTTCCTTTGCATTAAAAGGGTTATACCTCAGCTGTGTTCCCTTTGCAGTCTGTTTGTTTGGCAATTCCAAGAATGCAACTTCAGACTCGCACTCACTGGACTGATCATCTATGATGATCGGTTCCTGTCTCGGGGTTGCTATGACTGGGGTCATGACTGGAGTAATCGGATTTCCCTGACCATTTCCGTATAACGGGACCACCGGTCCAATAGTTACTGGAATAGTCAATGCCTCAGGACTGGTATTTATCTGAGAAATTTTCTGAATTATTTCTGTTCTTTGTCTAGCTAGAGCCTCTTGCTCCTTTTCCACTAGTACCCTTCTTAGAGTTGTGTCATGTAATATCTGTGGGGTCAATGGAGGAGTAAAACTCGGGGCAGTAGGCGGAGGAGTAAAAATCGGGGCAGTAGGATGCGTTTCACTTGGTCCTCCACCATAATTTGGCTTCGGGAATAAAGTTCCAGTATTAAAGGACCTGCGCTCTTCCCCATATGGAGGTTGAACAAAAGGCAGTCCTGAATTCGATGGTTTCTCTTCGCTTTCATACAAGGGTCTGGGGAAAAAAATTTTTGTACGTGAATATTTTTCTTCCTGACTTGCGGGCACTTTGGGATATATATCCCTTGTTTCCGCCAGTTCGGGTTTCTCAGGATAGGGTAATACTTGACCACCCCCTCCCAGTCCCAGGGACCTGTCTTCTTCCTTTTGGAAGGGGCGTCGGGGAACATCTCCTACACTGGAAGGTCGGGTTCCCTCATTGTAAGGTGGCGGACTTCTGGTACAGATGTCATCTATTAGTTCATCATCTGAATCCCCTAGGGCCCCCCAATGCTTACATTTTTCAGTACTTTTCCCCCCCGCTGCAGGGTTATGACATGCCGGCATCATGGGAAACAGACCCTCAACAATCATGCTCTGCCTCCACTGTTTCATCCTTTTATCCCTGGACTCCTGTTTCAGCCTGGGGTACCACTTGGTCAAACCCTTGTCCATTCGGGGTCTTTCTCTTTCAAAAGCCTCAATCTCCCATTCCTCTAATGCTTCATACTGCGTTAGTCTCGGTCTGGGATGCAGTTCATTCATTCGGGTTCTTAAATTAAATAAGATCCTACCATTGAAAGTACCATCTAACGGAAAAGCCAATACTCCGTCATCTTTTGTGTACTTCACCCAATTCTCCAGCCACACACAGGTATTGTACCCTCGGTCAAACATCATGAATGAGGCAGGAGTATTGGGTGCTGGGACAAGAACACCTTCCCTAGATTTAATGGGTTTGTCCGTTTTAAAATAATTTTTCACCTTATTTACAAGGGACATTTTTCTCTTGGTTCCGTACATAATATCGTATCTGTTAGCCTTCCACTGATCCCTTTCAAACCCTAGATGCCTTGGATCAGGTCGCGTCTCTGTAGTCCGCGAGTGCCACATACGACTTCTGCGCTAACTTTGTTTACAAACTACCTCCAATCAGAATGCGCTTCAGAAAATTCGTGCAACCAATGGGTGCGCGACACAAAATAAGCTCTGCCAATGGGTGCGCGACACAAAATAAGCTCTGCCAATGGGTGCGCGGCCCCTTCGTGAGACAGTTCCCACGCTCCGGCGCTCACCCCTCCTTTACAATTTCAGCTCCGCTACCCGCCCGCTGTTTCTACCAATCCCAGCGCGGCACAGAGTGACGTCAGAGGCGCTTCTCGACTGACTCCCTCCCTTCACAAGGTAACGGAAACTTTCTTACTTTTTAAAGTGCTCAGTGCTTGGTTATTTTACAACAAATACACATTCGCCACAGTGCTCAAGTGTCTAGACAGAGATAGAATTCTATTACTGCAAGTAAACTACTTCCATTTACTTTTCACTTGCTGCGGGCAGATCTCTTCCGCCTACCCTTCACTCTAGCATCGGTGAACCTGTTATTCCCCTAAACTCATCCACTTCTTTCCGGGATATGTTCCGAGTTTAAGGTTTCTCAGCGGACCCCTCTGCTTTCACGCTAGCTCCGAGGAACCTGCTACTCTTCCGATGTGACCCTTACTAGGTTACGCCACTATGGGAATTTTGCCAATGAACCCCGTTACTGTCATTTATTCACACATGTATTCAGAAAACCCTAGTTAGTGCTTCCCGGTTATCCTAACCTGCACCTAACTTTCCTCGAACCTGTGACCTCAGGACAATGGATTCTATTCACCACTTGCCCTTTCAATTCCCCGGGGAGTTCGGACAACACTTAACAAGTCGATTTACAAATGCATTGATTAGTACATATAACAATATAAGAACAAGAATAATGACAATACAGTAATTCATAAATTTCAGCAGCGTATTCACAAGAGAGTGATCAGTTCCCTCAGAACAGCCGCTCTTGTAGCAGCATTAATATAATAGCAGCTTCCGACTTAACTAGCCTAACTAGTCCCTGCCTTACTCTCAACTAGTCCCTAACCATCCTCTGATCTACCAGAAAAACTGATAGAGCGCGCGAGGCCACCCGACCAATAGTTTTCGCCGTTTCCGGCTTCAGGGCCCATATACTTTTCAAATCACCATATACATCGATCAGGTGACTTCACGAGCTCTACCAATTTGGTGTGTGTGTGTTCCCTGCTACCAATTCTCAGTGCACCCGACTTACCATCCACCGATGCAGGTGCCTAATGACCACAATGAATCAGGGAGCTAGCTGTAAAGGAAAGGCAACAAAATACAAACCCAACCAATAATATTCAAATACTGTGTAAATGACCACGGACAACTGGAAGTTTTTAAAATGTTTATCTAAAGTTCAGTATTTTCTTGCATGAGATACAGTAAAATAAGGCAATCAATAACCAAGATAATGTAAATCACATATGCATAAAGAAATAATGGCAGAGTAATCATCAAAGTACTAATAAAATGTAACGAGAAAAGATACTTATGCAAGTCAGTATTATCTAAAACAGTGATAGACTAAGTGTGTGTGATTATAGAAGAACTTATAATGAATAACACGCTTCACTTAAGGTGAAAGGGCCTTTGAACAACCTAGGCAACGAAGTTCTAGACCATATCAGGAAATGACACACTGCTATGCAAAATATAATTTCTAACAAATGAGAAGACATAGAAATAACTTTGCAAAATTTTAAATGACTTTCAATAGTTGCGGAAAGGCATGGAAAATATCACATTTGCAATGTTGAACTTTATTGAAGCAAAAGTTAGAAATTCAGAAGGTGCAAGAATTTCAAGAGATTTCGGAGCAGTATTTACCTAGAAAGGTGTGGAAACCAAACCCTGGCCACGGGTCAGTTAAAGTCAGGAAACCCTCAAGGAAGGATACCCCTCAAAGGACAGCAGGTGCAGATTGGACACCCAGGACAGGACAGGATACCCTCGGAATAAGAGTCAGGACAGGACCTCAGGACAGGACAGCAAACCCTCAGGACAGGACCCTCTTCAGGACAGGACCGGAACCCACAGTTAGGAAGCAACGCCTGCGCTCCACCCGCTCTGCAGATATAGATCAAGACCCCGATTGGGTCAGCGAACTCCCAGCTAAGTGCCTTGCCAGCACTTTAAGGTTCAGTAAAACCTTAGTCTATGGTCAAATTCGGACAGAGTGCTCCGCAGCTCTCTGTATTTTCAGTCACCTATTGAGTGCGTTGGGTCAGTGACAGGTCAGCTAAACCAGACAAGTCGGACGGTTCACTAGGTGAACCCAGGGTAGATATACAGTTTTGGGACAGTGTACCACCCCCCAATGTTGCAAAGTGTCAGAATCCCTCAATTTCGATTGGTCCTAAGGTAGGTTTTGGGTAACACACCAATCACAATATACGATTTGAAGCCTTCATTTACATATTTTGGGACCGCCTAGCATGTTTGGGTTCCCATGAGCTAACAGTAGCACATCAATACAATGTAACATATAAGAAGCCACATTCGCTGTTCTCGCAGGGCAGAGGTGACTTTCTCAGGAGCATCTCGCCCATCACTGCCAGCTGGCTATGTTCCATCAGCCAAGGTCCCTCGTGCTGCCGAATGTCGCACAGGCGCAGAAGGGACCTCCAATATGGCTCTCCTCTCACTCAGACCCCCATTGCCCGCGGTACATGAAAAGTAAGCGAAAACAAATTAATACATAATAATGTCATTATGAAAACACATCGCAGGGTTTGTACTTTTAACTCATCATCAAGAAATAAACTTATGCAATTTAAATGTTAGCTACATTTAGACGAAATACAAGAGCAGTGGCACGAGCAGTACCACATGATAAGCACAGCTATGAATTACGCATGCGCATAACTTTCCCTCCACTTCTGCAGACGCGTCAGGACACGTGAGTGTGGCTGACGCATGCGCAGTAACTAAAATACAAGCGGCGGCCATTTTTAGAGGACATGGATTAATTTCATTAGAAATACACATAGGCAAGCGTCTCAAACTTTACTCAAACTTAATATAAACGTTAGTAAAACATACACGGGTTACCTTATTACACATAAATGAGGTTCTTGATTTCGGCAAGCCGCAAAATATGCGAAGCTTTGCTTCATCAGAACTACACTATGTGACATGGGGCTGAGCCGCCTATGGACTTCCCCAGCCGACACTGTCTTTCTATCCAAACAGAGCTCAAGGTAGCATACTGGGAATTGATAACTATGAGGCGATTTGCGGCCCTTACTATACCCTCTTTGTCTAGAGCCTTCCTTGATTTCAAGCACAAAGTAAAGTATGAAGGCTACTGGGATCTAATTACCACCCCTAAAGATAGGAAACTGAATCATCAGATTAGGGTGAGTTCACTCCCTACTAACGCATATATACGAGCAAATGGTGTAGCTCGATCAGCAGTAATTGCCCACATTGCCCGAATTCGATTGAATCAGCGATACACATAATATTTGCCTGTCCAGCCTATAGTAAGCCCAGGCTAAGATGGTTGAAACCCCTATGTTCGAACTTGGGGACCCAGTCCAGCAACGAGGCATTCAGAATTCTAACCACATCTATGGCAGAGTCCGTTGTGATCGCCGTTGTGAAGTTTTTGGGATGGGTGTGGGTAATTCGCTGGAAAGAAAACAGCTTAAGGTAGATGCTTAGGTTTTGATTCGGCACTCTGCACTTTATATCACTGTTACTGTTTGTTAAGAAAGTAGTCGTTTTGTAACACGAAACAATGATAGTTGGTATTCCAAGTGTTACCCTGGTAGGGCATTCTTAGAGTTTTTTTAATATGGCAATCGTATAACTTTGAATTTTAGAGTGGAACTTACAATATTAGATGGACTATTTTAATAGTTGAATTGGAAGAATCATTTTAATAGCTAAATTCGACTGTTTTATCTTCACCGCTATGTGTATTTTGTATCAACTTTTGTGATTTTTAAAATCAAAATAAAGTTTATGAACTGAACTGAACCAATTACAAATTGACGCTAAGACCACAAAAAGAGGCACCCTCGCTTACAGACCCCTGGTACCCTGACCAGATTTCTGTGATGCCATCTCCAACCTCATCGCCCCCTTGCTATTGACTCCCACCACTACGTCCTGCTCGGTGATCTCAATTTCCACATCGATGACCACCTCAACAACATTGGCCTCACCCAAGTCACTAAACCCATTCACAAACTCAGACACATACTCAAAGCCATTTTTACCTCCAGCAACAGAATCCAATTCACCCACCTCACAGAACTCACCTGGACCGACCACGCCATTCTTCACTTTATCATCTAACGACACCCAGCATACCATTGCCAAGCACCACTGCACTACCAAATGCAGCTGGGGCAAGGTAACGAGACTCAATGGACTCGGGCCCACAGCACCACAAAAAACAAAACTTCAGCTGGTCTTGACCAGGCCAGCCAGCACTTCTCTGCCTGGATCATCAAATACGCTGGCTGTCGCCCAACTGATATAAGCAAAAACCAAAAAATCCTCAAAACAAGTTAGCTGGGACACCCCGGAGCTCAAAACCACTAAGCACAACTGCCACTGACTTGAGAAGCGATGGCACATCACCATGTACTCTCTGACCGAACTGTTTGCAAAACAGCCCTCAGCGACTACCACCTGCGCATTAAGCAAGCCAAGAGAGCAGCCATCATTGACATCATAAACACTGCAGCCAACCACCTCTTAAAGATTGTCAAGGAAATCTCCAACTGACAGCTACAGAGAACACCATCCACCCCTCCCAAGAACTCTGCAGCCCCCTCTGACTACTTCCACAGAAAGATTGCCACCATCTACACCAACTTCAACTCCTAACTGTCAGCCTCGACACCCTCAATCAACCAGCAATCACCACTGAAATGATAACCACCTGGTCTCCGGTAATCACTCTAACCACCACAACCATCATGTCTTTTATCCACTGCAGGGCACCAACCAACCCTAGCACCCACCATCTCTTTAACCTCAAAACCAACCCAATTGACATAGAACTCACACCACTCTCAGCACTTCCATTTCCACAGCAACCTTCCCAGGCAAATGGAAACACTCAGAGGCCAGACCTCTCCTAAACAACCTCTCTGCCAACCCCAGTGACCTTAAAAATGACTATTCCCACTTCACCAAGTGTAACAGTAGAGAAAGTGTTGGATAGCGGGAGAGTAAAAATTACTATTTCCACACCAGCGAATGGAACAGTCGGGAAAGTTGTTGATAGCAGGAGGATAAAAATTACTATTCCCACTCCAGCGAGTGGAACAATAGGGAAAGTGTTGGATAGCGGGTGGGTAAAAATTACTATTCCCACTCCACTGAGTGCAACAGTAGGGAAAGTGTTGTATAGTGGGTGGGAATAATGTACTATTGTCACTCCCCACCAAGTGTTACAGTAGAGAAAGTGTTGAATAGCGGGAGGGTAAAAATGACTATTCCCACTCCAGCAAGTGGAACAGAAGGGAAAGTTTTGGATAGTGGGAGGGTACAAATTACTCTTCACACTCCAGCGAGTGGACCAGTAGGAAAAGTTTTGGATAGCAGTTGGGTAAAAATTACTATTCCCACTCCAGCAAATGCAACAGTAGGATAAGTGTTGGAAAGTGGGTGGGAATAATCTAATATTATAATAGATATTGCAACTATTGTTAGTTACAAAAGGTCTCATTAAGTGGGCCAGCATGTGGGAAGGCATGATAAGCAGAGCAGGGAAAGCAATAATTTGGGATTTGTTGAGATGAAGGTGGAGTAGGTATGTTTTTCTGAAGGTGTGAAGGTCTGGTGGTAGAGCATCCCAGACACTGGAGTTGACCCCAGTAAACAAATATTTTAATGTGACAGATTTTTTTATTGATTTTCTAGCTGGAGAGTGTCTTTGCATCAAACACCCTTCTGTTCTTTAAATTATGTTGGTAGTATTTCTATGAACAGAGGAGTACCCAGATAAAGATCTTTGTAGGTGAAGCAGCAGATTTAAAAACTTCTTCGGGTTTGGATTCAGAGCCAATGTATTTCTTTTAACACTGGAGAAATGTGATGCAATTTTCTCTTCATAGAAATTAAATTAGCTGTGCTATGAAAAATGACTTTGATCAGGGAGAGAGATGTCAGTGGGCCCTTCACTAATACATTGTGCCACAAACCTACTGAAAAATGATCAGTGTCTTGGTCACTGCTCTGAGATGGTTGGATTTCAGGTGTTCAATTTCCATCAAAGCAAGTAGGAAGATCTTTGTGACCATCCTGTTGATATGAGGTGCTTGAGACAATTTGTTAGTGTTGGTGAAACCCACACATTTCACAGAAGACGGCCGGGTGGAAGTTGTTGGATATCGGTTTGTTTATAGTTGCTGTGATAAGTTTGTTTTTGTGCTCTGTGGTAATGAAAATAAATTGCGATCTTTGGGGGATTTATAATCAGAAATTTTGACATCCATCTAGTTTGTTCAGAAGTCTGGCTGTGGCCATGTTTGTATTGTTTCAATTGTGGGTGTCATTCAATGTCTTAAATAGTCCCTTACAGGATGTAGTTGACACAGCTCCAGTAAGCTATTGTTATTTTTACAATCTCATAACAGACACCTTTAACTGCCTGTCACATACAGAATTACATAAATACTGCATTGAGCATGCTATTGTGGGCCCCTGCCCACTTCTGGATGATTTTTTTTCTGTCTTAGCTCCATGCTCTTGATTGAATGAGCTTACTTGTTACTGTTAGATCTGTCCCACCCCTGGATCATTTCTTCCCTACATTGGCTTTTGAGTGGATTATTTGTATGCTTCATTTGCTGACATCACAAAGCTACTTTTCTTTTTTTAACTTTCATTCCTGATTTAGTACTCTGTGGGAGTGCTAATCCTGATCCTTCCTCTTGTTTGCTCTCTGATCTGTACTCGAGCCTGTGGCCTTTCCTTTTTTCCCTCAGTCTTGTCCACTCCATCTCTCTCTCCTCCCTTGCCTCGTGGTCTTTGACAGTGAGCACTACAGAAGCTCTGTGTCACACTCTATCTTTTCCTCCTCTTTTTGCCCATCCTCTAGCCTTCTTTCTCTACCTCACTACTCCTTCTGTTCCACCCTGTCTGCATTTAGAATTTCACTGCTTTTGCAAGGCAAATATCAGCGACCAATCCACTTGAAAGTGTATTGATATACTTTCAAGATGACTGCCACATTGCAACATGGTAAGAAGCAATGTGGTGGCCATCTTAAAATCAAATTTTTTCATATTTTGAATACTTGCAGGATGGTTGCCACATTGTGTGATTCTACCTGGCATGATAATACATGGCAACCATCTTTAAAGTATTAAAGCTTTATTTCCGATACATTAAAGTTGACTCCTACATTTTGTCTTGCATCCTGTAAGTATAAGGAATACACTCTTGAGATGTCTGGTCTCTGTATTTGGCTTTGCCAATGCTGGTCAATTTTAAACATTTTAGCCAAGCTAGTGGTGGAGATCAAAGGCATCGACAAAGCAAGACCATTTGAATTTGACAATGCTTGTCATTATAAGTTTTGTCGAAGTGTGGCCAATCCCCAGGGTGTGAGAAATAGTTTAGAGCAAGTACTTGTAATAGGCTGATGATAACAAATTCCTTTAATAGGGTACTATGTCTGCTTGTGGAACCCTGTCCCAATCTACCAAACAGACTTAAATGTATTAATCCACACTTTCTACTTTTTATTAGACCTATGGGGTCTATTGCGATGGCGGGCGGACAAAGTCTGCCAGCCACTGCAACGGCAAAAGCGACCGCCCGCCATAGGTGCGGCGGTTCCGCCATTCAAATTAGGATGCTCCCGCCACACTGGCGGGCGCATCCCACATTGTTTACAACACGGCGGGCGGTGCTGTAAGCAGCACCCGGCGCAAAGTAAAACATTCATGTCATGCATTTGCATGCACAACGTGACAGGCACCGAGCGGTTCCTGCCACCTTGTGCTTGCAAATGCAGGGGGGTACCATAGGTACCCCCCATCTGCACCCCCCGCAACGGGCACCCAAAAGAAGAAACTGCATGCCTTTCCATGACTGCAAAGCTACCCTGGAAAGGCTGCTCTCCGCCATGATCATAATAAGGATGGAGGTGTCTTGCAGACACTGCCACCATATTATACACGTTTTCTGCCCGGTCGACGAGTCGACCGCTGGAAAAGCGCAGATGGTCCTGTCATCTGCCGCGGACCCCCGAGGCATACCAATATGGCGGGGGGTCAATCAGAAATTGATGGCGGGCGGATCGCCCCCGCCAGGCCAGCGGTGGCTACCGCCGGCCCAGTGGGAGCAATCCGCCTGCCATCATATTAGACCCCCATGTGGTTTGAAATTCATCCGGTACCTACCCAAATGATATACTGTACAATCTGACAGCGATTTGATTGTGGTCCAAGTGTCTCCTGTTGGGATCATTGATGCTATGCACTTCCTCTTGATTATGTGGTGTTAGTCATATCAAATAAAAACAAAATCCTCAATATCCCTCAGAGAATTACACACCTATAAACTGCACAATACTGGGTAAATACCCATGTTGAGTGCGCAGTAACCACTCCTGTAGGATCTAGAATGCTCCATTTATATGAATACCCACTAAGGTGCAACTCTGTGAGTCTCTCTAATAACAATCAGATGTGTTTACCTAAAGTACGTTTACTTAGATCCTACTAATAAATATTTTTGTTTCTTCTAATAGGTCTCATCAGCCACATTTCTCTTCTTCACCTGATTTGAATGATCAGAGGCTTTGCTTAAGCGTCAACCCACATTCTAATGATCAGTTCAGTGAACTTCTACCAAAAAGCCACGTGTGAGAATTCTGCAGGACCAGCTTCCTATGGCATGAATCAGTCTAAATGACAACAGATACTCTACTACCATATACTCACCTGGGTCCATAAACTCACAGTGGTTAAACTGCTGGGAGAGTCAAGTTTTATAAAATTTCACAATCTGTTTAGGATTAGTTTATTCAATACCTCTGTTCAATTTTCAACTAACCCTTCACAGATCAACAAGTTATTTTCTCTGGTCAAGGGACCATTAGTTGAATCTAGTTGACGGCGATAATTAACATAAACCATCTTTTCTATACTTTAAGTGAATCACAACAGATGCAAGAAGTTTTTAAATCTTTATCTAAAAGTTTAAATGCATGTGAACAATCTCAATACACTGCAGTCACCATCATTCATAGGAGAGAAAATTCAATTAATGAACACAATGCATTTATATCCGACTCACGCAATAATTGATGCCGAAAAGAGAGAGGACAGAGTGAAAAGATCAAGAACATTAGCAAATAACAGACATTTATAATTATCAAGGATGGTGTGGAAGACCAACCCCCTGGCCACAGGTCTGGTGGGGGTCCCTTGAGATAGATTCAGGAGACGCAAACTTCAGGACAGGAATCAGGACAGGATAGTTACCCTTTATAAGATACCGACGATTGTGTCGCAGACCTCTCTGACACTCTCTTCCTCCTCGAGATTCTTCTGCAATCTTCAAATCTAACCCAATTAAATTAGGATACACATTTCTGCTTCAAGTTTTGCAATCAGCTCTTCATCAGCAACCCCAGCATCTCACAGCATCAGCTTCTCTCCCCAGCATTCTCAGATCTCCGCTCTGACTAACTAAACTAAAGCTATCTTAATTATACTTTCGTTCTGCATGTTCCACCCATTAATGTTTCAATATCGGGAAAATACGAAATTTGATTGGTCAGTCAAAGGGGGGTCATCATCACACCATGCTTACATGTCACAAGATTCAGTTAAACCATTGTCCATAAACCCAACCCCTTACTTTTTTTTCATACATTTTATTCCCATATAGTACTTGTATCAATATTGAAACATTTAAACATTATGATGAATAGAACTCTTCACAGTTCAACTCTGCACCATCCTGTTCAAATGAAGTATCACTCGATCTTGGCTCCCTTTCAACTGCTTTGTCATGGCCTTCATGGCTTCACTCAGCGGACACGCACAGACTTTGCATCACTCAGCTCATTCTGTTATGCGAGAAAGGCCCAAATATGCACTAATGATAAAAGGCAAAAGACAGGTGTTAATTTCTCAGATAAAGTGGTTGCACTATATACCACCCACCTCTACTCTATCCCATTTTATTTATTAAACTTATCCCTACATTAGCATTAGTACAATAGCTTGCTTTAATACCAGATAAGCAGGTGCCGTGCATGCGATTCTTCAAGATGCCATATTAATAGTTTTTGCGCTTGCGCCAGAATTTCCCTCCAAGCTTTAACTTGTCATCCTACGTAAATGTAGTTGACGCATGCAGAAAACAGATTTCCTGTTTAAAACAGTATTAGTCCTTCTTCAATGTTATATGCATTAGTACATCCATACGCAAGCTTCAGTAACCCAATAATATTTGTGTGATTGCATATTAGTTTACACAAAACTTTATTAATAACTTGTTAGTGAGTTAAATGAGCGGATTGCTTCCGAGCAATTCTCTTTTCCCCTATTCCTTGCTCCATCAGTAATCCAGGCCATGATTGTCCTCAGGTGTACCCATCCTATAGAACCTGCCACCCTACATTCTTAGTGATTCAGGGCCACTGCATTAATGTGGCCCCTACAAAATAGCATTCACAACAACCCTGGGAGATTTAGACTAGCATAGTAACACTTTCCAATGTTTCACATATATTTTTTTCTTCTTCTACAGAAAACTTACGAATAAATGATTTCTGAAGTCTAGTCCTCTGCTAGTGTTAACGGGCCCGATTCACAGAACTAACTTAAGACAAAATCCTAAACTTACTACCATTTTGGTATTCACAGAAGGCACATACTTATTTTGGTATTTACAGAAGGCACTTACTCCTAACTTCTGTGAATACTGAAATGAGTAAGTGCCTTCTGTGAATACCAAAATGAGTAAGTGCATTCTGTGAATACCAAAATTGTAGTAAGTTTAGGATTTTGTCTTGTTAGTTCTGTGAATCGGGCCCACTGTTTTTATCAGGCAGCATTATTTCTCCCGGCTACCAGGAGTTTCCATTTGGCTAAGTTGATGAGCTCAGATGAATTTTCTGTTGCCAGGTTAACATGTTAAGGTGAACTTAAGTTTCTTTACTACCTTATTTTTTCTTAGCCACCACATTCAAATCAGCCCTTTTACTACACAAATTTCAATTTATAATTTCAATTAAAGTTGCAAGTCAAGTGTTTTTATGTTTTCTGTTAGTTTAATGTGGCATGCGATAATAGTCCTTTCTTCCTTTCCTCCCTTCCTTTCCATTCTTTCATTCAGTCATTCATGCCTTCTTTCATCTATTCCTTCATTCTTTTCTCCTTCCGTTCTTCATACTGATATTTTAATCACTGAGCCTAAATGTAGGAATGTAAAATACAAAATCATCTGAATGAAACCACCCAAGATGAAATTAGGTTTTACTTTGTTCTGAGAATTTTGAGAATGTGGTTTGTTTGAAGAGGCCACACAGCACAGTAGCAAGCAGAGATTTGAACTTTTTCCATGGTGTTCTCAAGTTGTCTGTTTGAGTGGCCAATGTAGTGTAGAGCAGAAATCCCTCCCATTCACCATTTTGGGTTTTTACTGCATATGCATTACTCATAGAGAGGTTGCACCGGATCATGGTTGTAATGAGGGTTTTCTGTCATTGGAATGCATATCCAACTTCTGCTCTCATTTTAATTCAGCAACTTGTAAGCAACATAACAGAAGACAAAAAACAAAAAAGAAATAACTAGCCACTGCTGTAACATGGGAGGTCTAATCATAGTTTTTAAACAGAGCAGTATATGTGCTGGTAGTGAGTTAATGGGTGCCACATGTCTTCAACATTCACTTCGATCATAGAATAGTTAATTGCCCTACCTTCAGCAAAGTAGTACATTGATAACTCTCTGTACTGGTTTTCATGTATTGGTGAATATTTAGTAATCCAGCTTTTAGTCATATAATTCAATCCCACTTGACATATTACACGAAGGACCATCAGTAACCTTTCCAACTAGAATTGAGGCATGCATTTTAGAGCAGATGTTAACTAGTAATATAATTCAATAGCTAGAATATAGTTCTCCAATCTTGGTAAAAAACGGGCAGGAAACGTGTTACCATGCAAGTTAATTCTCCTTAGTTTGACCCTGGTAAAACATAATGTCTCTTGAATGTTTTGTAGGTTTTGCTTGTGTCTTTCGTGTTGGTTGGTCTATATCTCTCAGCTATCTGTTTTAGAATTTAGTTAAATCGATGTCCTGTAGCTTAATATTCATAAAATGAAGAGCCCCAAAATGACGGTAAAGTGTTTGATTGGAAACTGAGTTTTGTAGAAAATTCTGTCTATGACCTACGTGAATTTGAGTGAAAGACTACTTTGTTTTTGGTAGATTTTGGGATGCCATATTTGCTTTGAATTTTGAGAAATATATCAAACGCTCCCTATTATATCTTTTTTTTACATATAAAGTACAATTTGTCAACATTCCGTATTTTAGTAGCAACATCAACTTCTGTGTAAAGTACTTTTCCATTACCTGGACAAACATTCTGTACCATGCAATCCAACTCACACAATTGCACTCCTCCAAGTCATCCATTTTGTACGGTGTATTCTTACATACACATTGACTTTCAACTGATCAGGATTGTAATCGGTTCCTCTGATAATGACATTTGGATCCAAATTGAATTTTCCATCTAAATGCATTTGTCTGGATGATCATGTTTGAGATAATCAACTAGAAGCAAAATGAGCCTCACAGTCTGAAATAAGCTGCTGCCTTTAAGCCTCAGGCTAATCATGAGTGCTGGTATCAAAGACGGTGGTAGAGTTAGGGAATTCTGCCAGTTTATGAGGTTTGCAATATTTACAGAGTCTCTGAAGTCTCCAGTATTAAAAGTGAACAGTAATGGGAAGCATAAAGATATGAAAAGCATATACATTCTAATATAAGATAATTGCAGAGGTTTAAGTTCTATTCGCCATTTGAACAAGTTTTTCTCTCCATTTTTTGACTCTTCTTTTTACAAAATTTTACAAAATTCCACACTGTCTCTGTTTTCTCTACATGAAGGTAAGTTCTTTGTATGATACAACTCAGATTTTCCACAGCTAGGATATGTAGAAAATCATGATTTTATTAAGGACATGGAGGCTGATATTATGCGTATCTCTTTAATTGCAAACTTGCAGCAGCAACTACAAAACAATAAAAAGATCTTAGAATAGGAATCTAATAACATTCCAATCTCTATTTAATTACCTGTGTGGCAACCATCTTCCTTCCTTTGTTGCGAACATCCTCCATACATAGATTACTTTAAATAAACAAATCCCAAAAAATCAACTGGAACAAATCGTCTCTTGTTTCATTAATAGTCTCCTCCTGAAAATGACCTAAAAACATAATATAGAGTGGGATCTACTGGAAGGGATAATATCAGCCCCTGTTTCTTTGATAAAATCATGATTTTCTACCTATCCTAGCTGTGGAAAATCTGAATTTTATGGCAAAAGGCACGGAGGCTAATATTAAGCATGATTAAAGCCTTGCCATAATATTCCTCACTGGCCAATCCACAGGCTTAAATAGAACTTCTTAAATACCAATTCTGATGACCAATCTGCTGCAGCTAAAATCCCAGGAAGCCCTCCTCCCTACAAACATGCTTTCAATCCCATAGCGCCCCTAGTCGAGTGAGCTTTAAACTTAGACAGATCTATTCCTGCTCTTCTCATGACTTCTTTTCCCCAACGAGCCAAAGCAGGAGCAAACACTGCTGTATGAGGGCTTCTGAAAGAAACTATTAGCTGCAAATCCGTGCTGCATCTCAGGCTCTCAATCCTCCTTTCATACTCATGCAAACATCTCACTACACACAACTTTCTACATTCGTCTAAATTTGGGTAAAAAATTGTCATAGACATAGTTTTTGTTCTCCTAGTGATATAGAAACAACCCTCTTCTGATACAAACCTTAGTTCTGAAATTTCTAGTGCCTTTACTTCTGAAACCCTCCTAAATGAAACCAGACATAACAACATTTAATGAAAGTTTCTTCAAGTCCAAAAATGTATTCTCAGTCCAACTAGCTATATCTTTTAGTATAAGGTCCACAACCCACACAGATGAATATTTTGCTCCTGGTAGGGTCTTTATCCTCACACTACTTAGTAACCTCTCTAATACATCGTGTTGACCCACAGGTAGGCTATCTATCAATTCTTGCCCTGCTGAAATTTCTGACCTACCAATATTAACGGAACTGTAGGATTTTCCAGCAAAGAAAACTTTCATCAGGTAATTCTCCACCTCTACCAGAGGTGCTGATATGGGATCCAAACCCCCTCGGAACACACCATTGAACCCTTCTTCTCCAGAACACCCCTTACAACTTTGAAGTCCCTGGACCGCATGACTCCTTGATGAGTTTTGAAGCCTTCAATGACAGCCCTGGCACCTACCAGGTTCTCCCGAAATCATTCAAGCCATCAACATCAACTGTCCCTGCAGAACCAACTTGTTTCTGTCTCCTGATACTCTTATCAGCAAATCCGGGGTATTCGGTAGAAGTACTGGGTCAACAACCAACATTTCCATAACATCTGAATACCATATCTGGGAGTTATCAACACTACTTCTGCCTTCTCCATTTTTACCTTTAGTAACACCCTCCGAATCAGCACAAATGGAGGGAAGACATAGCGCCGCAACCTCCCCCAGTCTTGCAGAAAAGCATCACAGCCTCCGCCTCTGGATTTGGTCTCTGACTGTAAAATCTGGGAACCTGAGCATTCACCCTATTTGCAAACAGGTCCATCCCCAGGGGACCCCATTTTTTGTTTATGAACCTAAATACCTCCCTGTTCAATCTCCAATAACTGAAATTCTTCAGTTGCCTTGAATTCCAGTCTGCTATAGGATTGATTATTCCCGTTAAGTACTGGGCTTGAATCATAATATTTCTGCTCAGGCATAAATGCCAAAACTCTCTTGCCAAATCTGCCAAAGCCTTTGAACGAGGATCCCCCAACTCGTTTACATATCGTACTGCTGAAATGTTGTCCATCCTCAAAAGTACACAACATCTCACGTGATACTTGACAAAACTCTTCACCTCAAAAGAACCTGCCAGCAACTCCAGGTAGTTGATGTGTATTTACTTTTCTTGGCCTATCCATTTTCCCCCTGTCGTCATTGAACCACACCTTGCTCCCCATCCTTAAAGGCTGGTATCCAATTCTATAACTATATCTGTGGTTGGTCCGAAAATGTCCAACCACCACCTCAATTCCTCTCTCTCGTCTCTGCGTCCGTCTGCACTTTCTGTGAATGCTTCACCCCTCTGTGCACAAACACAGTTTTCAATCTCTGTAGAGCTCGATGATGCAAGGGAGCTGGGGAGACTGCCTGGCTGGAGGCCGAAAGGAGGCCTTATACCCTCACTATCTGCCTCAAAGTTATCCACTTGCTCAGTAACATTCTCCGAACCTCTCTCCGGATCTTCTTAACCTTCTCTATGGGTAATCTCAATACACAATCCAACGTCCAAATCTGAAAACCAATAAACATGGTTTCCTGACTCGGTTTCAAACACAACTCCATTCTGCTTATTCCAAAACCCAAATCCTCAATAACTTGAACTGCCATCATCGTATGTTCTTGAGCCAACTTCCTGCTCTGAGACATAATGAGGATATTGTCTAGAAATACAATCAGTCTCACTCCTCTTGTTCGCAACCACGCTACTATGGCCCTAAACACCTTTGTAAAGCACCAAGGAGCCGATGTCAAACAAGAGGAAAGGCTTTTGAAACTCCACATGTTTCCTTGCCACTGAAATTTCAAATAGTCCCTCTATTCATGGCACACAAGAACCGTCAGGTATGCATCTTTTAGGTCTAGCCAGATCAACCAGTTCCCATTCCTCAAAAGGTCCCTCAACATATGAATCCCTTTAATTTTTAAGTGATTGTACTCTACCCACTCATTTTACTCTTACAGATTTATCACCGGTCTCATGCCGTTGTCCTTTTTCAATATGAAGAAAGAGTTGCTTACAAACCCTGCAGTGACTTCACCTGCTTTCTCTATAGTTCCCTTTTTTGCTAACTCTTGAACGTCTTAGTCCACCAAATTTTCTTCCTCTTTTGGAAACCTCAAGGGTCTGTCATCTTACCTGGGTTGGCATTTTTACCAAATCTATCCAATAACCACTTGCAGTTTATAACAACTTCTGATACTTGGGTATCTCTTTCCACCTGTCTAAAAAATGGGAGAGTGCCACCCAATTTCCCCTAAATAAAAAAAGGGTTGTTTCCCAAACATACATTGTTGTCTTGTCCTACCTACTTTAAATCGTCCTCTTCTCCTCTGCCTCTGGGGGTAGAAACTGGATGTATAATTTCCAGATTATTGAAAGCCATTGGGTGTATATCCATGTGAAAAGAAACTTCGTATGGTTACAAAATGCCACCCGGGGAATCGACCCCGCATTCTCCTAGCCGTTCCAAAATCCTTTCTAATATCTTTTTGTACTTTTTGAATAGAGTTAAAGGCTCCTGCACACCGAGCCATCTCCTTTACAAACTCTTCACCAAAAAGGAGACCATTAGCCTCTAAACTAAATTCCTTTCCTGCTTATTTTGCCAACTTTGGGTCTATTTTCATTAGTATTCCCTAATAAACATACTGCTCTTTTCACCCATTGTCTCAGTTGCAACACATTTACTGCACTTTCCTGAGGATAAGCTTCCTCACATAGAGCAAAAATCTTTGCTAAGGGTCCAAACACCTCCAGAAGGTGGTCCTGATGCCCCTTCAGTCCTATATCCATTCCTCCTCTTGGGTCCCTACCCAATTTATTTAGAAAACCAAGCATCTTTGCATCTAGTACTGGTGTGTAAGCCACTTTGTTGGCTAGAGAAGGTCTTGGACACTCCGAATTGAGTCTTGTCCTAACCTCTTTAGGCATTTCCCACCTAATCCAAAATTCCACATATTCAGCAACATCTGTTGTTGTAACCCCATGTGGGGGTAGTGGGTGCTGGATTGTGTGAGGATCGAACATGAAAACACCCGAGGTGTCTTTAACTTGATCTAAATTTTCTTTATCTTTCCTCTCCTTTCTAATTCTCTTCCTTTCCATCTCCTCTTCCTCAGAGGTATCAAAGTCAAAAGAACATGAAATCACAATATCCCCAATGCTGGAGTATTTGTCCCAGATGGTGACTATGTAATCACATTAAGCGGCTTTTATAGCCTTACCACACAACTCCCTTCGACTTGACTTCTAATTGCATTTCTGATAAAGGCCCCTTTCTTCTTAGTGACCTTGTCTTTACGCACGTTTCCTCTTCTGGCAAACCTTTCTACCACTTCCACTAGCTGAGGCCACACCTACCACCTCCTCTACAAACCAAAACTACTCATCATCTGTTCTCTTTCCTAACCTCCATTCCAACTTGTCTATATAATCATCAAGTTTTTTCCTAAACTGCGTAGCCAAAACAGAGACTCCCTTATCAACACATTCTTGTACTCTGACCTCAACATTTCCTTCATTTGGTCTATTCTCCCCCATATTGTAAATCAACTATAATAAGCACAAAGTTACACCTCTATCTCTCTTTTAAGAACTCAAATTCCTATCAATAACCTCCTCTCCTCCAATGTTGGAATCCACAAATGCTGGTATGCACTTTTGACTGACAGACTGAAAAAAACATATTCCCAGCCTCACTTTATGCACAATAGATGGTTGACTTTGAACTAAACAAATCCTCACTTTTAAACCTGATCTAAGATGGCCCCTGTGCCAACTGATGCGCCTACGTTGGCCCAGGAGAAAATTAGTGAGGAGCTTCCAAAATTAAATGTGTGCGGTAAGCGACTTTAATCTGTATCTTTAATCTGGCTCTTAATGACTCACTCGGTTGATGCGATCACCCCTTACAACTCTCTTTTTTTAACTTGGCTGAAGTGGTAAAACATTCAGAGCACATGGCCTCTCGCTTCCAATCAGGGCATCGAGAGCAACAGACTACATGCGCTTGCGCATTCTCTCCTCACTATGGCTTCGCTCAAGCTGAAATTGTACTTTACATACCCAGTGTGCTTAAGCCCAAATTAACTTTGCCATGCCCTTTCTTTTAAACCTACTCACTTAAAGCTCTGCACAGTCTATGCTAGAGAATTCCCTTCGTAAATGCATTCTGCATCTAAACGGTTTATGATTCAATATCTCTTGACAGAAGCCTTGAGCCCATAACGGATCTTGTATTAAGAATCCACATACAATCCGAGCAGATCATAATAAGCATACAGAATTAATTAACAATGATAAATACTCTCGCACACAGCTCTCACAGCGCCTTTTCACACATTAAATGAACAGATCTAAAATTGTGAACTTATCTGAGCTGGGAGCAGCAATAAGGAAGGAAGACGGCTGCCACACAGGGAATTAAAAAGATATTGGAATGTTATTAGATTCCTATTCTAAGTTCTTTTCATTGTTTTGAAGTTGCTGCTCTGAGTTTGCAATTAAAGAGATATGCATAATATTGGCCTCTGTGCCTTGCCATAAAATGTCTTTCCTCCATACCCAGTTAAATCAAAAGGACATTGTCCTAATGCTATGAAGACTAGGTAAAAATATTACTCACAATCAGACTGTTGAAAAGAAACAGATGGCCAGCCATCTTTATGATCACAAAATGATCCACTGCGATGGCAGATCATGAACAAATGCAGAACTGAGATGAAAAGTGAAAGAGAGGATGTATTAGCCACAAGTATGTATATTTTGATCGATGAGGAATGAGTGTGAAAAGTCTAGTTTCAGAGATGGGATATGCTTTGCCTTAAAGTTCAACATGCTGATATTCCATGATCTGTGATGAAAAAGTGTAAGGAACCACACTTGAAAATGAATAAAGGGGGTTGCATCTGAAAGACAATCTGCAATGAAAACACCAAGGGAAACCTAGGAAGTAAAGATTCAGATTACAGTTACAATGCCTTATTGAAGAAACTGGAAAATTGGACTGTTCTAAAGTAAACTCTGGAAGAATCTTAAGCGATCCATTTGAATAGGTAGTCAGAAATAAGACTTGATAGCTAGACCATCATTTTCTGTCTGATGGAAGATGATGAATGAGCTTGAACACTTGACCAAGAAATACCTTCACAAATCTAGAAAGTAATCACAAACTGTATATTAAAAATAGAAAGAAATATGAATGAGTTAGAAATATAACTGAATTATGAGGCTTATAAAGATGCAGGTAGCCTGGGTAGTAAACATAAAAGAAGATGCTACTTGTGTCCGATTTGGGAGCAAATTGAATAGAGACGAAAGCAACTGTATTTCTGGCTTCTCAGAGGTAAGAGTAAAAAGGAGAACAGCATGAAGAGAGAGGGAGTGAGAGAAAAGCCACATCCAAGGATGGCCACACAGACCAAATCTCAGTTTAGTTGCAGGCTCTCCCACAGGACACTCCTTCTGATATGAAGCCCTCCTCCTCATGGGATTGTGGGTGCTCCTGTGGGACTCATCCTCAAGGTAACTTACCTACAGCATCCATCCAGGGTGGTGGGGTCCTTGGGGAGTCTGCATGGTGATTTGGGCATCAGGGGGACTCCAGTGACATGAAATGATGTCACCATGGTGGGGCAGGATCTCCTTGTCATTGGCCCAATTCATAATGGCGCCATCTCATTTGATTGCAGTAGAATCTTTGCTCACCAATGTGGAGAAAGTACTTCCTTTGGATCTAGTTCTGTTTCCTGGTCATGTTTTACTACAAAAGCTTGCAGTGGTCTTTGTGCAATGCTCCTGTATTCCAACCTGGTTATTGTCTCCAGTGTTGTGTGTAAATGTGTGTATACTTGTAAAGCGCACTGCCGCCCCATCTCGGGGCATCCTGGTGCTGTATACCGCTGTGGAACCCTTCCTGGCTTTCCCTGTGAGATGCCCCCTCATGGGCACCCCCAAGGTGAAGCCAGGCATCCCATCGCTGTTGGGGCCGTTGTGGAGATTAAGCAAGCTATTGCCCAGAGTTGCAGAGTGTGACTCATGATTAGAGTAGGCACCGAGGCGAGAATTATCGAGTCCGCGGACATTGAGCCCAAGACCCTGCCGCGTCAGGAATTGAACCCTGGACCCGGCCCTGACCTCTGCTTCAGGGTCTGCCGCTTCTAACCAGTGAGCCACACTTCTCCACTTCTCCTGCTGAGCCCTGTGAATTATTCTGGTCTGTTGCTGTTTGCAAGTTTCTGGAAGTTTTTTTTAGGGCCATTGGCTTTTTTCCTCTTGGCAATTTCCTTAGAGGGCATATTCCAGCTTTGTGTTTTCTTCACTGGCTGGAAAGGAGATCATCCTGTCTTCAAGCCAAGAATTTACAGGCCAAAATAACTCACTGAGCACCCAACCCTTGAAATTAACAAGTCAAATTTGAACACTAATTCCAAATAAAATATTTGAAGAGCCAATGAGGGGCTTAATATGGAAGTTTGTGTCATTTTTACAAATTCAAAGCTCTGTAATTTGTAACCAAACAGTAGATGACACTGAAGCTATCGCAAGTAATCTGTGGGATTCAATAAGGGAAATCAATTTTATTCTAGAAAATGTCAAAAAGCCCAGAACATTTCTTGATGACAGCAATTTTCGAGCGGAAAAGAAAAGAACAGTTCAAAGAAACTAAAATGACATACCAAATTAAGCTGAAAAACTCACAAACTATTGTAAACAACTTAAAAATCAGATTGGATAATGGAATCTACAAATCGATGACATGGCTTAGAGAAAATAAAGCTTGATATAGATAGAAAAGTTTGCAGCCAAACTCGGAGAATGTGCTTGAACTACCTACGGGTAGATTAAAGAAGGAAAGATGCATATTAAATAAATAACCCAGACTAGGATTGATTTATCTGATCTAGATGCAGGATAATCTTGATTCAGTTCTCAAATTACTGAATTGAGGACATTTTGCAGAAAGAAAAGTCAATATTAAAATTGGATACGTTAGGATAATCACAATTTATTATATACCCTCATGTCTTTCCAGCCAATATTTGACACATTTAGGAAGAGAGTGGATGCTTTCTAACTCCAGTTCTCTTGTAAACTAAGTCATTATGGGGTCTCGTGACAAATATATATTTAATATAATGAAAGCTTTCGCATTTTTGAAAAAATATTCACTCTTTCTTAGATTTTGGTAATGATTCACAGATGTTGCTAGAGACAGACCACACATTTATTAGTCAGGTGAGACTTCTCACGGTTATATGCATGCTAATGCGTTGTAGAATAACTGTAATTTTGGCAACATTTGTTGTCTGTCTTGTAGGTAGCGACCACATGTCTCTTGTCTTGATATAGACCCCATGTGATTTTTCTTTTTAGAGGGGTTGAAATGTTGACATATAAGGATTCCACCCATATCATTCGCTGTTGGACCGCCCAAATCTGAATTTTGATATTGGAATATTGTCGGATTTTGAAAGTCTTTTTTTGTCCAATGGGGGTGATACCCCTGTATGTATATGTTATTATATTGTATGGTATATGTTATTAGAATCTCTTTTGGGACCTGCAATGTACTGTCACTTGGGGCACTTACTTTGTCTATGCTATCTTGGGGATTATTTTTGCAGATTCAAATGAGGCCAACAGCACAATTTAACTATGTTTAAACAATGATGTAACTGGTTCCTAGGAGAACATTGTTCTTTGATGGTCTCATTACCCGAGTTCCTTGGAATAAGGGGTACCCCCTGTGTTAGATTTATTACTGAATGGACTAGAGGCAATATTAAAAATAAATGAACTGCCAGCGCCTCAAACAGTGTCTTTCATGGCTCTCGGGATACAATATCATACAATCCATGAAAAAAGTTCAAATGCAGAATTGCTGTCAACCATATCACCAAAGCATGCCAAGGTGGATCTTATTTCCTTGGCACTATTTGCACAACAACATAACTCACTACCTAAATGCAACACAAAAACAAGAACAACACCTCTTTTAGGACTGCTATTAAAACAAATCTTTTCCCTTTAAATTCCTGAAGCAGCTTCAGCAAGAATTTACACCAATCCAGTAAAAAATACTTTTCCAAAACTAATAAATCAAAGTTAGTTTGCAACCAAAATCTAACCAGGGTATGCAAGCATGTCAAAAGATGTGACCATCTTTCCTTATGAATACAGACAACAAGCTACTTAAGAAAATGTGGGCTAATGCATTGACTATTTATGGCAACAAAACTAGTTATTCTAAAAAAAAAAAGAAAAGAAATGGAAACAACAACTTTAGATGCGTGATATAGTTTTGTTTAAATTAGACAACTTAAAGCATCATCTCCTCATAACCCTGGGTGCACAGAAATACTTTGACAGCATATAATAACAATTATTTTATGAGATCTTAATGCCAGTGTACTTAGAAATGAGATTTTATACTAGCCTATTAGTTATTCAGCCTTACACTACACTGGGCATAGTTTAAAATGCTCTGCTGTAGGATAGCTTTAAATTTGGAATAGTAATGACAAACAACTGCAAGTAATTTCTTTACAGGTTCGACCTTTCTTTTGAGCATCTTGCAATCCCAACAAGGACTAGTGGAATAGAAAGTAAAAAGTACTTATTTTACCAAAAACATGCTCAATGTTTGTTCAGTACTTCGTGACAGTCTTTCAAAACAACTCCATAAGGTCACAGGCATTAGTCTGTTTTCTGGTTGCACTTTTCAAGCCTACGTTTATGCATGTTTGAAAAATTGATAACATATTGCACCATGTCAATGCAAGCTCAAATGGGAAGCAAAAAAAATCAAATATTTGGATATTGCAATTAAGAAGGCTATTTTACCCCTTGTTCTTACTACATTTCCCGGCATTAAAACCAAGTTGAATGAGGCATCGAGAGATGGTCCTGGCAAAATGAGGGTTTGCACTATGTTCAGAACAATCGGTCAAATTTTCGTCTATGGATATTGTTCCTGTAAAGCCTTCTGTGCATCACTTAGAGAACATCTTGGTAGCTCAGGGAATAATATTTACAATGGTTTTGGGGTACCAAATGGTAAGTTCTTCGATCCATCTCCAAACTAAAAATTACATTTTCCAAAAGTGGTAATGGCACCTAATATCACAGATTTCCACTCATCTTTTGATCGATTAAGTGCAAGACATTGGTTTTCTCTGAGTAACTCCAAATGGGTACATACATAATTTGTTGCTGTAGTGTACATACCTTAGAAAGTCATGCCTTCTCTGACACAGGTATACCACAAGTTAATCTGTTGGTTTCCCTCAAAACTGCTAGAGTGGTTTTCTTCCAAGTGCTTAAAGTTGTGAACTCACAATACATTTTAATCTTGGCCACTTTATGGAACATTTTGGACTATATTTTCAAAATAAGGAAATGATTTCAATCTCTTGGAAGTAGAGGTACATTGTTCAAATATACCAGTATGCCTATCTCCTTCAATAAACTGTAGGAAAATAGTGGGTTGTGGATTATCCAGATATATTCACTGGGCAAAATAATTTCTAAAACTGTGGTTTGCGTAGCTTTGCCAACACATTTCAACTTCACATCTATAAAACAACTCTGTCAATAGAAGTTGACAAACCTAGCACAAAAACTCAAGCAAATAACTTGTTGTTGACATTACTGAGAAATGTGAAATGCTGCCTACTGAAAATAAATTGGTCACAGTTTTGGTCTGGGTATTCTAAAGACCCAACTGTTCTAGACAGTTGTTAATTGCCTGAAAAAAATACTCAATCGACATTTGAAAGAAACCAGTGTGTGCCTGAGATACGTGAAACCGCTGGTTAATTTGCAACAGCATATTAAAAATGTTTTTCCTGACTGAAAACTTATGGAAGCATGATTTAAAAGGGCATCCTTGATGCTCGGCAAAGGATAATTTCAGTGAATTTAATAAGGTTGAGAATCTTCCAATATTTCTAAAAACAGTAACAGCCATGGGCTTCAAGGTAGGCAAATGTATTTATTTAGAAACAATCTTCTGGATTGCTCTTCAAAACCTTGCATTCTGAAATGTCATCACCAGCAATTTTGAAAAGGGTGATCTTCCATCTCCGAGAAGAGATGGTGGTTGTTAAGATTATCTTGAATCAATACTTTCCCATATTGGACTGGAAACCTTTTACCCTTCATTTTGATTAATTGGTTTCTAGTTTGCTTATTTTGCCTATGTGTCCATCTGCTGCTCATTAGTTATGTTCCTGTTCTTTGTAGTTAATCTGCTAAACATTATTTCTTACCTAGACGTAATAAATGTGTATATGTAGTAGGATACTTTGTTCTTCAAACAATCAACCTTTAAGAACCATTCAAGGGCATCAGGGAAGGTTTTTCTGGAGAACACAGTTGGCTCAGGCAGACATTTGAGAAGGCTATCATGGGGCCACTGAAAGGCTGGGGTCCTGGGCCAGAGCCCACTTTGCCCATGCCTTAAAACGTCTCTGCTTGTCTCCTACTCTACACATGACTGACATATTGGATAACTAGGTCAAAAGATCTTTTTAAACCAACATCTGCACACTTTATCCCTGCAAACCAGTGGTAAAGTTCTAGTGCTCCTACTTTCAACATGATGAAATTGACAGAACCCTGATAGGTATTTTTAACTTAGCTAAACATTCCAATTTTGTGGTACAAAGAGTACATGCGGTATGTACATTAAATGTTACTTGAGGGCTGCATCACCTATTGTGCCACCCACCACAGCGACAGTGCAAACATGACTGCATACCTACCATTTGTAGCCTGGCAATCAAAATAATCCCTCTTGACAGGTAAAAACCTTTCTTTTATATATCAATAGGTTACCCCTAAGTAATCCTTGCTACTTATAAGGCAGGGTACATGGTATTTAAAAGTAGGACATGTAAAAGCTTAATGTTACACATGTCCTTAGGCTGAAAAAGACCTAAAAGATATTTTCACTGTAGCGATGCATGCTGTTCCATAAGAAAGTACTGGGATACATTATCAAATTTCAAAATGTTATTACCAATTAGAAAAAAAAATACAAATGTCATTCCTGGACTTTTTTAAATATTTACTAAAAGCCCAGTTCACTGGTGAAGTCATATTTGTAATAAATATATTGGAAAAGGTATGTTAGACCTGTCACCCTTAGGGTGGTCTTCCCCCAAAGTTGTCGTCTACTTACCTCTAAGTATGGGCGAAATTTGCAAATTTGCGGAAACGAATTCGCAGTCCGCAAAATCCACGAATTTGTACGAATTTACAGATTCTTTTATTTTTGCATGTTCGCGGGTTTTTTTTCAGCGCAGCTACCACGAAGTTACCCATGCGGTCGTACATGGTCGCGCCACCTTGTTCGCGTTGTGTATTTCTGTTTCCGGGTGCTAGTTGCATGCTCGCGTTGTGCATTTCCTACGTGCGGGGCGCAATTGAGCGTTCGTGTCCGTTTTTGTGTGCTCGCGGGGGAAATATCACGCAAACTTACCCATGTGGTCACAATGGGCGCGGCCATCTTGTTTTTCTTTCATTGCTATGGTTCTGGCCATGCTTTTTCAATCCTCCTTTAATCTTTGTAATCCTTTGTTTGTTTCAACTTTTTTTATCTTTTTTACTCATTATCTGTCTCTTTATTTTTGTACATCTATATTTTGTGTTTTTTTTCTACTTTTGGTTACTTTAAAACTACTTTTTTACTCTCTTTTCTTTTACTTACTTTCCCTACTCTTTCCTATTTTATTTTCCTTTAACTGTCCAGGACGGTGGAGGTGGAGGCACTGGTTTTCTTTGCCCAGTGCCACCTCCCCAAGACCGTCGCAGCAGGCGGCAGGCCTGGTACCGGGTACGGGCTCCAGGAGCGTCGCCAGCTATGGGGGAAGGTGTGCTGGGCCATGTATTGGGAGTTTGGGGTCTGGCGTACCGGCAACCAGGTGACACACTGGTGGTCTGACACCCTGGACCGGGAGCAAGACCTGCTCAACCTGCCTGGCGTCGAGATCCCTGGGCTTGGTGAGTAGTAGTAGCTATTTAATCACTACTTTGTTTTCTCCTGCTCTGTGTTATGATATTGCAAATATTTGTTTTTTCCGAAGAATGCTGCCGATTACATTGCAGGTAAATTATGTTTCAAAAGCTTCTGTGATTGCAGGTGCTCGACTGCTCACTGGCGGTGCTATTATGCCTACTTGTTTTCAATTTTGTGCTCATTTGACCTGAGTGATAATGTATGAGTGTACTTTACAGAAGTGCGTAATGCTAGACACTAGAGATTACATTGCAGGTAAATTATGTTTCAAAAGCGTCTGTGATTGCAGGTGCTCGCCTCTTCACTGGCGGTGCTACTATGCTTACTTGTTTTCAATTTTGTGCTCATTTGGCCTGAGTGATTATGTATGAGTGTACTTTACAGAACTGCGTAATGCTAGACACTAGAGACTCAAGTCCAGTCCTTCCTTTGTACTCCTGCCACTAAGAAGAGATAGTGGTGGTGGATTGATAGTTTGAGTATATTATGACTGGTTATTTAGTAGGAAACATTTTAGTGGTCTGCAATCATGACGGACTGTGTCTGTCACTTCGCGTGCTGCGAAGTGCTGCCTGCCAGTCCTAGTAGAACCTTTTTGTAGTTGGTTTAGTGAGTTACATAACTTTCCAAGTAGACGGTCCGCGAATCCAGCAATACTAATATCCTAGTAGACCACATCAGATATGTCAATAAATTTAGTGCTACTGTTGTCTATTTCCCCGAAATAAGAAATAATTTGTTATTGTTTTTTTGAAATGTTTGATTTGGTTGACAACAATCATCCATGTTTGTGTCTTTCTTTCATTTTGTACATCAGCTCCCCCCAGGGGCAAGAGGACAGAGGAGGAGGTAGCGGCGCCGGCAGAGCAGGAACAGGAAGGCCAGGATAGGTCCGCCAAGGGCTCCTCTGCTGGCCCCAGAACGTTTTCCTGTTAAGATTATTAACTATACTTCCCTATCTTTTACAGCACCTATTTATTCCAAACGTTCCTCATAATTCTATTTTTTCCTAAATCGTCTTTGATCTTCTTGTAGACTGTTTCTAAATTCTTATCCTGTCTGTGTAGCTAGCTAAGCTTGCACAGTTGGCAAAAGGTGTTAAACAAAACTCCTATTCAGCAATAGCTCTAGCCACTGAGTGCAGTCCTCTGGGTTGTCCATAATGTCTATTGAAGTCCTCTAAATGTTTATGCTTTAACAATTCCCAACAATAAAATGTCAATCGCCACCAAGAATAAGATACTAGTTTACTTTTTTGTTTGGTAGGAGGACATACTACTACTTTTGCAGGGAGTATTCTGCACATACAGAACTATGGACAAGAAATAGGGCATTGGTGATAATAGGCGCAGTTAGACTTTCCACTTACCTAAGTCATAACAGAAGTTGAACCCCCAATCTCCTTACTAACTAGCTAGTGTGTCAGAGTCATTATTTAGCTCCCGAATGCAGCGATCATCCCCAATGATTTTACAACCCAGAACATAAGACTACGGAGTCAGAGTCCTGACCTCTCAGAGTCACGGACTCATTCTTGCAAATTGCAAACCATTTCGCTCACTCACTCATGACCAAAAACCACAGAGTCTATGTAAGTTTTAAAGCTTTATTAAAAGTAAAACAACTAGCTCTGTGTATACTCTGTAAAAATTTAAATTGTGCATTATATAAAAACATTTATTAAAATCAACTTCGTATAAGATAAACGGTGAACGACTGAAAAGTGGCTGATTTCACACATTAATTGGGGAGAGCCCTCACCTTGTTGGAACTAAAGTCTTGGTGGGGATGAATTGTTGACGACTCCGACTAACATTCATATGATCTTGCTCTTGCTCGTAAAAGGGAAGCTTCTGTCTGTTATGAGAAAAATAATGCGTGTTAAAAAGCAAGCATTCATCAGTTGTGTCAAAAAGTGTAGCATCACATGTTATTGCTAAGCATAAATAAAAAACACCCTTCCCTGAAGAAAGGGACATTTTGATTTAGACTAGAGAGTCACAAATTATTAAATTTGTTTATGTAGTACTAGTAAAAATGTTTCATTCCTATACAAAATAGGGAGTGGTGTATATGGCATCTAAAAATATCAAATTAATTTTCTAGGCGTAATACCATCGGCACAGCCAACCACCAGTGCCAGGGCCAGCGCGGATGTGGTCACTCCAGGGGCGGATGCGATGCCACAGCCGGCAGGAACTGCTGTGGGGGATGCTACGGTAGTGGTGGGCAGTGGTAAGCTATTATATTCCGTACTTATTGAGATTGCAGAGTGGGCTCTCTGCAGGGGTTTATATGTTGTACAGTAAAAGTACATTTTACTGTTAAGAAGACTTACAAATTTAGAACTAAATTTTTGTCAACCAGGTAGAAGACAGTCACCCTTGACTTCTCATTAGCAGTAGCATTAGCGGCGGGAGTTGACGAGTAACCAATGGCCTACTCTAAATTTGACTTCAACTCAGCTGTGAAACTTTTATTGAGAAGCCAAGTCAGATCAGGGTTGAACTTGATGGATGGGATGAACGAAAAGAGAAAGAAGGGTGTAAGGAAGGACGAGCGAGTTAAAAATAATGACTGGCAAAGAATGATACGTGTTTTTGAATACTGCCTGAGGTGGCTGGACATCTGATGCATGGCCGGTTGAAGGCTGAAGCAATGATGGGAGTAAGGAGAAAGGAAAGAGGACTGCTTGGGTGGGTAAAACAGAAACTTTATGTGTGCGCAATATATCCTTTGGTTCAAATTCAAATGCAAGTCAAGCATGGATGCATGGCTGGCGGTTTACAAAATAAAATAAAAAGGTTGTTTTCGGTGAGAAAAAGTAAGGTTTATCCAGTTGAGACATTAAGAAGAATGATTGACATTTACTTTGAATGGATGGATGCCTGGATGGTATCTTCCACATAGATAGCATAGGTGTATGTAGACAGAGTAGACGGTCACTGGATGAAGAGTGTTACTTTGAAGAGCATGTAACACCGCACGTCCGTCCCAGAGTAGCAAAGCCGAGGAAAGAAGTTGTAATTTTTCAGAATACTACCATGACTAGTAACAGTAGTTTGCAAGCACAGCATATATCCGGCGATTACGGGGACCACTAACTACCTCTGTTAATAATTTTTTTACAACTCTGTCATTCATGTGTGGCCTATCGGTGTTCACTCAATCAAAAACAAAGCACCTAAAGTCATCCCATATGTAAGCAAATATCCTGTGAAGGGATAGATGATCATATTATTTATCTTATTCATTTTCCTTTTGTAGTAGTCAGAGGCAGGGCAGGGTGAAAGTTAAATAATTAAACAGTAGCCCTTGTAACAGAGTATGGCCAGTGCCACCCGTAATGGAAAAGTAAGAGCTTCATCACCTGCATGTACTGGACTGGTAACAGTACCACAAGTCTGTGTCATCATGGCTTGCATCTGTTTTTCTCGGGTGCAAGTTGACTGTGCTGGCATTATGCCGGCTTCCACAAGTTTACGTACCAATTTCGCTAAACAAGAGAGAAGAAGAAGAAGACTGGTGTACTGTCTGAGTCTAATGTAGTGAGTCCATATAGTGCTAGTAGAATTCCTGAAACTCCCACTAATATTAGAGCAGAGGCCGACCAAGTGGGAGGTTAGATAGATACACACCACAAATGTTATGTACTGTGCTTGTAAGTTGCTAGTGCTACTGTGACACAACTTTCTGCTGAATAATTTTGTGTTAATCTTAAAGAGCATTGGTTACAGTATGTTTTTCTTTCTTCATATAAATACTCCTTCTAAACTAACAAGGAAGGAGTTGGCTAGATGGGCCCGGCAATGGAAGCTAGAGTCAATTGTTGCCGAATATCGGTGGCTGGTGGCCCAGGAGGAGGAGGATGACTTGCAGTCACAGTCAACAACATCCAAGACAGCTGCATCCTCCTCCGCTGCCCCTGGGTCATACAGTCAGCGCAAACCTCCAGCGGTACGGAGCCGTGTGTCATGATTCTACGTACCCCTTCATGTAGTACACATGCCCTTTAGGCACATGTAGCATTCCCCTTATTGAAACCCGCTCCTGTCCTGTGCGCCCCGCACGCTTCAAAGTCAGTGTGATTGGGTGTATGTAAAACTTGTTATTTCATGCCTTATAACTTATTGTATTTACATCAATCATGCTTTCACTGTGCCTTGCGCTGGTTTTTGTGGTCTGATTTTGTTTTATTTCAGGGGTTTTGGACTTAGCGCTGGATAAAACTGAGCCTTTGCCCTGCGAAGGTCTTGTTGCTCTCTCCCCGCATCCCTCACACGTGCCTTTTGGTGCGCGTCTGGAAGGGAGTTGAAGACTTCGTCTTCACGCACGTTCTAGTGCGTAACAGGGAGTGGCTGGGTGCGGTCCAGTACTTAAACCGCACCCAGCCTTCTAGAAGGCGCTTTGCCTTCTGATTTTCTCCGGAGAAGGTCGCGTCTGGAGAAGGAACTTACCTGAAGACATTTCGATTCCGGCAGCACTTCAACTCAGCTCCTCTTCAAAGCGGAACTTCTTTGGCAACCGGAATGAGAATCCAGAAAGACAAGGTGTTAGAAAGCTAAGTACTTTCATTTTTTAAAGGCGCCCTTCGCAAGAAAGGTCAACTGTAATTTTTGGAACTCTAAACTAGCAGAAGACAATGCAAGGAAGAGACTTTGGACATTTCTGATTCAAGTTTATTTTAGCATCTCAGATTTTGAGGAAACATTTGTTTACAAGTTACATGTGTGAAATACTCAGTGAAATACTTTAGATTGTGAATTTAGTTTTTGTGCCTAATGTAAGGTGATTGAAGAAAGACATGTAAGATATTGTGTGCCTTTTGGTCTGTGCTTATTTTTCGTGAAACTAGAGGAAAATACAAGAACCCCAAGACACAGAAGCAAGAAGTTAATTTCAAGTAAGTGATAGGAATAGTTAGGAAAGTTTGCGAAAAGACTTTTAAAGAATGTAAAGTAATCCTACCTTTTATTTTTAGCATAGTACAACTTGATCATACAAGCTGACCACCTACAAGCTGACCACTAATCCTAGAGGACGTCTGACGACTTCATCACCACAACCTAGAAAGAAATACTGGACGAACGCCAACATCTTACTGATCGCAGGTAGGGGAACATCAGAACATCCAGACTGATTTTAGGTTCCTAATACTTTAGATTAGAATAGCTAAAAGGTCTCAGAATAGTTAGGAGAAAACTTTTAGGTTAGATTTGTAAAGTCTTTTTGTGCTTGTTGCTTCGCAGGACGACAGCAAGAACAAAACTCTACACTTCAACGTCCAGTACCGGCCTCCCTCCCTAATTCCTAGTTTAAACCTTACTGTTAACTTTTAGAACCAGTAAGTTTTAGTTAGTGATTTGGGAAGTTGGTCCCTTGCGTCTCTGCGAAATCATCTGCGTCATCCAAGAGGGCTTCTACCAAGACAAGGTAAGGGACGACGTGGATAGCTTGAGACCGTGGTCCGGCAGCCACCCTCCGCCGCCGAGCAGCAAAAACAACAGCTGCCCCCCACAGTACCTGCAAGTGCAAGGCTCTTGTGCACCGATTGACCCTGCGAGTGTCCAACCTTGAGCAGGAGGTGGCGAGGCTGCAAGCCCTGCTCAAGAACCTCCGGAGAGAGCAGCGTGACCACCTGGCCAAAGGACACCACCGGCGGAAGTATAGAGACTGTCCCTTGCCCTTTTTTTAAAGACTTTTGGTTTTTTATTTACTTTTGGGGACTGATTTCATGGACATTGGTTAGGGTTAGGGAGGGGGATGGGTCGGGTCTTCTTGTGGGATAGTTTATTTTTGTTAGGGCTCAAATAATTATTTATTTCAACTTAAACATAGCATACGCTTTTTTTTACTGTTTTGTGGGGGAGGCAGGAGGAGTTAACTGCACGTTTGTTTTCCTGAAACTTAACTGGCTGGTTGATTCTAATTGTCTTATTGCCCAAATTTGTACAAAAGTGCCACTGACAGAGTTAGTGAATTCAATTGTCCTACTACTTTACTAGTACTACCATCAGTCTCTCCTCTCCTCCTACTCCATTATTAATCCTTCCCAAAAAGCTCATCTTACCTGTGATTCGTGTTTGAGAATATGGCTAGGCACAGGGCTGGCTGTATGGCAAATGGCAATTAAGGTTGGCTATTGAATCCTGGACGGATGAAATGTCATCGTTGTGGTGGTAGTAGTAGTGGTACACACTGGCAGTAGCAGCATATAAAAAAAAAGGAAATGAAACATTGAGTGGCCTGAGCGGAGCATTATAACTGTACAATAGATAGTTCAGTACACAAGAACAGTGCCATAAATTATAGCCTAAGCAATGCTAAAGTATTCAAAATATAACTACTAGTTGCGTGGAGTATGGCTACTACAAGAAATAGTACTGAAGGTGAAGGACACAGCAGCCGTCACGTGTAGGAGGAGGATGTTGTTGATGATGAATTCACTCGATCGCGCACATGAAATTCTCATTTGATTTGCAAATACTCATGGGTGTGTGTCAAGCAGAATATGAACATATCCTTGGATTTCTTCACCAGCCTTGAAATTGATTTTCTGTTGCTTTGACCTTATCTTCCCCAGCAAGTGTGTGGAATTATTGTTGTCATTCAGGGGGAAGAGGGTTAGGGTTTGAAAATTGGATGGAAATGGGGGTTTTTGGGAAAGTTTTGTGGAGAGAGGAAAAAAAACACAGCATGGACAAACAACAAATGAAGAAAAACAAATCTTTGGATTCGAAGATATCCATAAATCTTTTAAGGGACATAAAGGAAGTGCACTGCATGCATGAAGTTGTTTGCTAAATGGATGGTTAGGTTACTGAAAAGTAGTAGTTACTACAACTTACTAACTATGAATAAACAATTTCACAGTACAGGGCTGCAATAATTACGCAATTTCACTTGCCTATCTGCCCTCAGAGAGAATAAACAAGTATTAGTACATTAAAAAATTATTTTTAAAAATAGCAAAGATACTTATCAAACAGCTGTAGGGATGAATTTGAAGCAGAGAGCAAACAAACAGAGTCACACTCATAGAAGTTCACAACAATAACATTATTTAAAAGATAAGGAGAAGTGAAGAGGATACTGTAACTGTATGTTGTAATTGTACTGTTCAATTTTGGAAGTTGCATGCATCCATCCATTCCTCTTGTTCGCGGTACTCCTCCATTCCATCTGACGCTCTGTCGATCAATCTTGGTGACCAGACACACTGTCCACTGCCTGCCTGGCGGATGCGGAATTGCGGATTGCTATGGTAAGCCTGAGTTAATGTTTTTCCCATCGCACAGGGTAAAAGGAAAGCCGGCCTGTAATTGTCAATGGAAAAACAGGATGGGATATTAAAACACCACAGAGAAAAAAATATAAGGTGCGGTGTGTAGTGCAAAAATAACACTTTCACTTTCAGAGGTGACAGTATTACATACAAGCATAATTTCTAAAGTGCGTACTCTGAGTCTTCTTTTCAAGGATAGTAATTAGCACACAGCAGGCCAGGGCCATGCAGATGGTCAAGGCAGGCACCACTGAGTGAACCAACCTCCATGTAGCATACCTCTTTGACACAGACAGACAAAGCAGAACTAATTTTATGCAGCAAGCCACATAGCTGCAATTTTACATGAACTGCTGTGTGGACTCTGGCATAACAACACTACACTGGCTCGACCACTCCATACCAGGACTAGACAGACATGTAGCTCTGCTGTGGTTGTTGTTGACTTGTTTACCTGTTTGCCACTCACAAAATGGCCATAGTTCTTCCGTAAACCGACGATGATGATCCATCCATCCCAGTGAGTGACTGTAAAGAAAGATATTAACTTTGATCATCAAGACTCATCATCGTCATGGTATTGGCAAACTCAATGTTGTTCATGCAGTCACAGTCTACACACAGTCTACACACAGTGAGTCCAAGGACATTTTCCATATTAAAAAATGCAACGTAGTGGCCCCTGCAGTAGAAGTACAATTTGAATTAAACAAGGTAAAAACAGAGTAGACTTCAGTTACATTTAGTGTGTAAAAGACGAAATATTAACAGAACACATATGATTCATTTCATGCACAACAAAGAAGCAGCAATTGCTTTCATCAGAGCCAGACAGCCAGTGTTGTCCACTGCATGCCACTCATTATTCATTACCTCTTCCACTTTTTGTCCGCATCTTATTCTTAAAGTGAAGCCCCACAGGGCAGCCTCTCGTGTCAATTTCAGAAGTAACAGTCAGCATATAGTCAGTAATTCCAGTCCCACTTCTTTTGAGGGGACTCGTCTTCGAAGCAACAGTTTCTTGATTCTGCGTAATCCAGCCATCTGCCTTGAGGGAAATGGATAGGGGGAGTCTGGAGGAGGAGGATAGAGGAGCATGACTGAGTTGTGAACTTGTGAACTTCAGGAATGCAGACAGCGGCACCTTCAATAAAGAAATAAGACGAAGATAGTGCTGCTGATGGATTTGTTGTGATTAGAGTTTTGTTGTGGTAAAAGTTGCAAAACAAAGAAAGACACATAGGAATAGAAGTGAATAAGGACGAAAAAAAAGGAAGTCAGGATTTCAGGCCTAGGTGTCAGGGAAGTACAGCTGGTCCTCAAACTCTGTGAATTGAAACGGGAGTATGTCAGCTAACAGAGAAGAACTTCCGTGACCTAAGTCGGTGTCCTCTTCTTCCTGCGTGGATTCACATATTTTGTAATCTGGTGGTATGAAGTGCTCATTAATCTTGATCATCGATAACCTCTCCACATTTTTGGGCGAGAGGCGGGTCCTTTTTGAAGTTACAATGGCACCAGCAGCACTGAAAACACATTCAGGAGACACACTTGCGAGTGGGCAAGATAAATAATTTAGAGCCAGCTTGGTGATCAGTGGCCATTGACCCCTTTTCCCATACTAATACAGCAATGGGTTGTGATCAATGAAGACCTCTGTTGGGTCATCCAGATAGGCCTGCACCATCCACTCAAGGTCATCCAAGGGGTGCTCCACAATGCGTACCATCTGTGGCCTTTGCATCAACACTGGAACGAGCAAACCCTTGATGAGTTATCCAATCCGCTTCCGACAATATTATGGCTGGGCCTGGTGCAGGTGAGGATGATGATGATACCGTTGCTGTTGTCGGTTACGGCTCTGAGGGAAAGTGACTGCCTTCGGCCACAGAAGTGGACCTTGACGCCAGATGGCCTGCTGATTCAGTAGTACTTCTGCCTGTTCCTTCAATTTCCTGCCGCTCTTTTTTGAACCGAGTGGCTGACAGAGCTAGCCAATGTTTGTACTTTGAAACATCTGCTTCATTAAAAGGAATGAATGGCTTGCTGGCCAGTGCCTTTTTGTACTGTGGATCCAGAATAGTGTCACAAACGTAATGTTGGTCACAATGTATTCCTTTAAGCCTTGCATTGTCAAGTAGGCGGGTTAATAAGCTCTCCGCCAACTGATATGTGTCTTGCTTGTCAGTATCATCTTTGAACGTTGAAGACACCGCCTTCAGTTGGTGCTCTAGCATGCGAAACAATGGGATAGCTTTGCCCAAATTACAGTCCTCCCTGCTGACTTCACGCGTGAAGACCTCAAAAGGACAAAGCATGTCTGTCAGGCTTTTAACTAGGTCGCATTCCTCCACCTCTAGCCTTATGTCTTTCATAGAAGAACCCCGTGCTTTAAAGACATACTCATTGATTACCAAGCACTGCTCAAACAGACGCTCAAGCATATAGAAGGTTGAGTTCCAACGTGTTGCCACCTCCTGGATGAGTCCTCTGACTGGCACTCTACGCACACGTTGAATGATCCTCAGCTACTTCCGGGCCTTAAAAGAATGGCTGAAATGTGTGCAGATTCTTCGGCAGGTGGTCAGTAACTTACTGACTTTGCTTTCTTTTTTCAAGAAATCTTGAACAACAATGTTAATACTGTGCACCAAACACGACACCATCATTCTTGGCCCTAACTATATTACTGCCATTATCCGTGGAAACTTAACCAATCATGCGCTTTCTTGGATGCAGCCATTTAAAGACCTTACTGTTAAACTCCTCCAAAATGTTTACTGCAGTATGAGATTTCTCCATGGCAAACATGGCTACTGTTGCATGTTTTCGACTAGCTTGAAAAATTGTGGCACTTTCAACACCTGCAGATATCTTGTCTCTAACCCCCGCAAAAGAGACCTGGTGTGCTTTGAAGCACATGTAATCAACGGCTTGGCAACTGGTCCACATGTCTGTTGTCAGGTGGATAGAGTGAACAGCAATCTTCTGCAAAGCTGCCCCAATCACCTCCAGCACATCTTGATGTAGTGCTGGAACTGCAACTCTGGCAAAATAGGACCGGCTAGGAACCTTCCATTTAGGGCAAACTGTTGCCACAAATTCTAGAAAACCCACCCCTTCCACGAAAGAAAAAGTGAGAAGGTCCAGCGCTAACATTTTAGCCAGCATTGCATTATAAAGACGTGCTGTTGGGTGGTTGCGTTCAAATGGCACCTCCGACCAAAACATGCTTTTAATGGTGGTCTGGACCGTTTTCATATGTGATGAGGAGGATCCAGACCTCTTCAACCCAGTTAGGCTCATTGATGTACTTTTTCGCATTGGTGTTTCTACCAGACTACTGTGCCTCCTTGATGTTGCTGGAGTAGAGGAGGATGTGGGCGCTACCACTGCAGTGTTGCTGCCAGGGGTACTGTGTGTACCAGAAAAAATGTCTCTCGGTTGTTCACCTCCCCCCTGCAAAATCAGCTTCTCCTCGTCATCAGATGCAATATCAATGTCTACATTTGGATTTGTACTTTTGGCTTTCTGATGTACTTTTTCGCATTGGTGTTTCTACCAGACGACTGTGCCTCCTTGATGTTGCTGGAGTAGAGGAGGATGTGGGCGCTACCACTGCAGTGCTGCTGCCAGGGGTACTGTGTGTACCAGAAAAAATTTCTCTCGGTTGTTCACCTCCCCCTTGCAAAATCAGCTCCTCCTCGTCATCAGATGCAATATCAATGTCTACATTTGGATTTGTACTTTTGGCTTTCCGTATGTTACTTAGGTGCGCCTCCCACTGGATAATGTGGTGTTTTTTGAGATTACCTCTCTGGCCTCCGGTACCATAGTTGGTACCAAGCTTACCCCGACTAACGACTTGTTTACAAATCGAACAAATGACTAGGTTTTCCGCCTTTTTGCTAATACTAAAGAAGTCCCAAACTGGGGACTGGAGATTTCTGGTGGTGGTGGAGATGCTAATTTCAATGCCAGATGAAGTGGAGGATGGGCGTGGCTGAATTTGAATCTGTTGTGCACTTACCGCACCACTACTTGAGGTAATGGAGGTCGAGCTGGATAGAGGTCCCTGCCATCTCTTTTGACGAGAAAATACGGAAGCTGTAGGTCGTATTGGTGTAGTAGTTACCTGTGTTGGTGGTAGTACCAGTGCCATGCCGCCCACATCCTGCACAGCAGCATTTCGGGATAGGGTAAAAATGTCTGTCTGCTCCATGCCCGCTGGGGCTGGAGTGAAGACTGTGATGACTGGGTCGTCATCGTCAGACGGTACATCAGCAGCAGAATATACACCTTCTACTTCCTGTTCGTCGTCACCCATAAGTGAAAGCCTTGCAGGAACCTTCCTTTTAGCTACCTTTGTCGGCTCATGGCATGCCTCCCTCTCAGACTGCATTGTTGGGTTCCAATTAAGATCTATATCATCGGAAGGAAGGGGGCTTGAAGAAGAACTTGTACTATTCCTCCTTGACCTTTTTCTTACTGGGGATCTGGAAGACAATGGATCATCAGGAGGAGTGGCTTGCTCGGATGATTCCTCCGCTTGAATCTCGATTTCCTGATGTGCCCCTACTTCTGGAGGAACAAGCATTGTGGGCAGTTGTGCCTCTCCATCTGCCTCTCCATTGGCCTCTCCATGCGCCTCTACTTGCGCCTCTACTTGGCCTCTACTTGCGCCACTCCTTGCGCCACTCCTTGCCCCACTCCTTGCACCACTCCTTGCACCTTTCCTTGCGCCTCTCCTTGTTGCACCTGTGGTTGTCGTTGTGGCTGTGGTTGAACACTCGTCAGATGAGTTACACCCTGCGTTGATTGGATGTTATTTTGCGATGAGTCAACGCCAACATCACTGGTCGATGGTGAAAGAGCAATTAAAGAGGCTGCCTCTGCGACACTCATGGACTTGGGCCTAACTTGACGTGGTGGCACTGAGACCAATGAAGCGGAGGTGCTGCTCCCCGCTTGGTCCCCGGCGGACACCCCTACTGCAGGCGTAGTTTTTTTTCCCCAAAAAAAGTGTCTGTTGGCACACCAGTCTCCTTGGTAAGTGGTGCCACTTGCTTCTTCTGCTCCTTTTTACTGGCAGTGGCACTGGCAACTTTCTTGGTAGAGGAGCTACGGCCACCTTTCTTTGGGCCCATCTTCTTCAGATGTCAGAACAGCAGGGCGTAGTTGCACGAGTTGCAGAGTTGTCTGTGCCCAGCACACATGACGTCACGTGACGTTGTGCACACACTGCAGCAGGACTTCTTCCTGGCACTACAACAAGTGATGATGATGAGGATGATTCCTGGTTGTAGATCTTTGTGCACCTAAAGCAAAGGAAGCCAGAGGAACATCAGTTTTTATTAAATGTTGCATATGTCGTGCTTCAATTAATATTTGCAACTAGGCATTTATTATTATTAACACAACACACCCAAAAACAGAAAGACCCAAAATTAATATTGCAATTCTAATCCAAAATGGATGTTTAAATTAATAGAAGGGAGAGAGAGACCACACTGAGTACCCCTGGGCATAATGGATGAAAGCAAGGCAGACTGGGCAGAGGCCTATGGCACAAAGCACACTGCCTGGCTTCGTAATGGTGCCTAGACCCCCACCCACATGGCCAGGCCCTAGACGAGGCCCCAACAACACCCAAAAAATCAAAATACACACACAAATCACCCCAATCCAATGGCATCCATGCCCTAAATGATGTTTAAAATCAAGAAAACACACAGAAAGACTTGGCCCATGCACCACTGACTATCCCTGGGCATAATGGATGAAAGCAAGGCAGACTGGTTGCAGGCCTATGGCACAAAGCACACTGTCTGGCTTCAAAATGGCCCCTAGACCCCCACCCACATGGCCAGGCCCTGGACCAGGCCTCAAAATGGCCCCCACCCACATGGCCAGGCCCTGGACCAGGCCCCTACTACACCTAAAAAATCGAAATACACACAAAAAATCACCCCAATCCAATGGCATTCATGCCCTTAATGATGTTTAAAATCAAGAGAACACACAGAAAGACTTGGCCCATGCACCATTGACTACCCCTGGGCATAAAGGATGAAAGCAAGGCAGACTGGGTGCAGGCCTATGGCACAAAGCACACTGCCTGGATTCAAAATGGCCCCTAGACCCCCACCCACATTGTCAGGCCCTGGACCAGGCCTCAAATGGCCCCCACCCACATGACCAGGCCCTGGACCAGGCCCCAACAACACCCAAAAAATCGAAATACACACAAAAAATCACCCCAATCCAATGGCATCCATGCCCTAAATGATGTTTAAATTCAAGAGACCCCACAGAAAGAAATGGCCCATGCACCACTGACTACCCTTGGGCTACTGGCTAGTGTGGCTTTAACACGCACCCAAAAATTACAAAAAAAATCCACATAGCTATAATAACCGTGAGCTATTCAATTCCATGCCATAAATGATATTTAAGTTCAACAAAACTCACAGAAACAGTTGTATCATGCACCCATGACTAACCCTGGGCCCATTAGATACTGTGGCTACCCACAATATATTTTTTTTAAGTTGTGAAAAAGTTTATAAATTGTAGTTGCAGCAACTGCAATGCCCCAAACAAACAACACCAACCTACTTGCAAAATCTCAACTCCAAAGGTGATCCAAACAAAAAGTCCTCAAATATAAATATCCAGCAGCAGCCAAAAAGACTAATCCTACCAGCTCCAGATCCAAATGAAAAGTGACCAGGACATGGAAAAAGCACTGGGAGGAGCCTGCTGGACAGGAACAGAAAGTTGGAGACTCTGGGGCACTTCTTTCCTCCCAACCCCCCCAAAAATGCACTCCTTGTAGTGTATTTTGTAAAGCACACAGCTGCCCCAAAGGGGCGTCCCGGCGCTGTATAACACTGTGGAACCCTTCCTGGCTCTCCCTGTGAGATGCCCCTCCTGGGAACCCCCAAGGTGAAGCCAGGCATCCCAGTGTTGTAGGGGCCGTGGTGGCGATTAAGCAAGCTATTGCCCAGAGTTGCAGCGTGGGACTCATGGTTAGAGTAGGCGCCGAGGCGAGAATTATCGAGTCTGCGGACATTGAGCTCAAGACCCTGCCGCGTCGGGACTTGAACCCTGGTCCCGGGCCTGATCTCTGCTTCAGAGTCTGCCGCTCTAACCAGTGAGCCACACTTCTCCTTGCACAAAAAAGTGCAGCCAAATGTCAATCTGAGGACTTATTCTGTTCCAAAACATCAATTTCAGAAGGTTTATGCTGCCAGCGATAGATTTCTTGTGCAGAATTGCAATTTTTGCTATTTCGCGAAAGTGAGCAGTTCAAATCTCCTGCCGGAAGTCAGCTGCGCGGCGCATCTACTTGTTCGCAATTGTTTACTCTCGCGATGCGTGATCGCGGGCCCTTATGATGTATTCGAGTCTGAGCATCTAGCAGTGCAAGATGGCAGGACGCTATGACGTACTCGTGGTCGAAAGGTCTCGCACGATCACGCAGCAAGATCAAAAATGGCGCAGGCCACGCAAACCGGGAGGAAAACAACTCTGTGACCTCAGAATCACGGTAAGTCAACGCCGCGCGCTCAAGATTGTAATTTTGAAGCGCGACCAAGCAAATCCGCCAACTCGCGAATTGCGAATTCTTTGACAATTTCACGCGATTTGCGGACGGCGAAATTGCCAAAAATTCACAAATTTCGCTAGCGGAAAGGATTTTCAGCCCATACTTACTTACCTCCTCTTTTTGTTGGCTTTTGGACTCTGAACACTTTACCACTGCCAATAAGTGCTAAAGTGCACATGCTTCTCCCCTAAACATGGTGACATTGGTGTATACATGATCGGCATATTCAGTTTATTTATAAGTCCTTGTAAAGTGGCATATACCCAGGGCGTGTAATCTAAATGCTACTAGTGGGCCTGCAGCACTGGTGTGCCACCCACACAAGTAGCCTTTCAAACCTGTCTCAGATCGGCTATTGAAAGGCCTGTGTGTGCCATTTACTATCACTTTGGCTTGCCATTTAAGACCACTTGCAAGCCTTAGCTACCCCTTTTATTACACATAAGTCACATCTACGGTAGGCCTTAGGTATCCTTAAGGATAGGGTGCTGTGTAACTAGAAGGTAGGACATCTACTTTTAAAGGTTTTACATGTCCTAATGGTGATAAACAACTACATTTGTCTTTTACTCCTGTTAGGCCTACTCCTCTAAATGGCTGGCATTTGGAATTCCTTAAAAAAATGTAAAGCTGTAATTCCTGATTGGAAAGGAGTAGCTGCATTATGTTTCATATCTTTGGAATGGCAATGATAAATCCTCTTTACTGGTAAAATTGGATTTAACATATTGTTTTAGAAATGCCACTTTTATAAGTCTCTTTGTGCCTTGCAGCCTGGCTGCAATACACTTCTGGAATGGGCGGCACCTACACTTTGTCCATTCCCTCCAAACCGCCACAAATACAGGAAGACTTGGTGTGACAGAGAACTCATCTGCATTCATCTACATTCTGATAGCTTTTCCTGGGCAGGGCGCGTGAAGGAGGAGCTGATACTTACACCTGAATCCTGTGTCCACTTCCCCACACAAAGGGCTGATTACTCCCACCAATAGCTTGGCAGGCTGGAACCAAAGTAGACCTGTGCGCTTCAAGGGTCTGATTTAAAGTCGCCCCAATTTCAAGGGCACAGTTGGGTAGAAGTACCTGGGCTCTGACCCAACCAAGACAGTACATACTGGAACTGTGAAGAACTCTACCAGGAGTAAGGACTGCTGTGCTACAATGATTGCAACTCTCTAACTGCTGCTCTGAAGGAACTACATTCTGCTTTGTTGAACTGCCTTGCTGCTTGCTGATCTCTGCCCTGATGAGGACAAGGACTGCACAAAGAACAGATGATGGATGGAATGCTGAACAAATCAAACATTCTCTCCCAGGCACAGATCTGGGTTAAATTAATCTTTTTTGGCATGCCATGCCATTCCAATTTAGACCCAGCCAGATGCACATCAGACTTGACCCTACTCCCCATTGGAACAGTCCGGCCCAAACTGTTAGGCCAGGTCCTACCTGGACCAGAAACAAACATCTTGGGACCGGTTTCAGGATATGGCTCCTCATCAGCCAGGCTAGCTTGAATCTGGTGGCGTAGTGAGCATGGGACCTACGTCTGGGTATATCCTTCCCACCTAGGGTGACATATGCAAAAAGAACAGATGATGGATAAAATGCTGAACAAATCAAACATTTACCCCCAGTCACAGATCTGGGTTGAATCCCTCTTTGTTTGCACACCACGCCATTCCAATTTAGACTCAGCCATCTGAAAATCAGTCTTGACCCTGCTCCCCATGGGAACAGTCCAGCCCAAATTACCAGGCCAGCTAGCCTGGCTAATGAGGGTTGATAGCCCAAAACCAGTCCAGGATGCTGGTTTCTGGTCCAGGTATGACCTGTCCTGGTAGTTTGGGATGGACTGTTCCCATGAGGAGCAGGGTCAAGACTGATTTGCATATTGCTGGGTCCAAACCTTGGTGGCATAGTGAGCAAAAGAACAATGGATTAAACCCAGATCTCTTGACGGGGGTGAGTTGTTGAAAATTTTCAGCACTCAGTCCATCATCTTGTGTTTGCTGAGGACAAGGACTGGACCCATATTACGTAGATCCCGAATGACTCCAAGGGCTTGCTGGCTTGCCCCCTCCTCTGAAATCGCAGGACCATCAAATACTTCCTTCAACTCTGCAACAGCACCTGGACTCTTTCATATTTGAGTCCTGCCCTGCCAAGTGATGCCAATCCAGCCCTGGGCCCTTAAAGGGTGATTTCTCCTGTCCAGAACCATCAAAATTGACACACTGATGACTTTGCACTGATCGGGACAGACGCATTGCCATTTAATACAGGATCCGATCAACATCGCCTCGACAGACTGCGAAGGTCAACAACGATGGACAGCATGACTCAACAATGATGCAGTGCCTGCATCGTAAAGGGTTCTTCATCAACTGTGTGGGCCGGAACCAACAAATCAAAACTTGAATGCTTTTCTCCATCCAAGGTACTTTCTCAACGGGACTTGCGTGAGTGCTGTAGTTGGCCTGTCCTCCATCCTGGTGGGTTTGAAATTTGGATTTGGCAAGGTTCAGTGCGACCTCCAGTAACCCCTTAGCTCTATTGACTTCTCAGTATTACTTTTTAATTTAGTCTATAAAAATTCATAACTCCACTTCTACTTTTTGGATTTTTGTCATTTTGGTCTTGTTTTACGCATATAATTATTCTCTATTTTTCTAATCCTGTGTGAATTCGTTTTTCTGGTGTTTTTGTTTTGTTACTATGTGTGTGTGTTGCACAAATATTTAACACATTGCCTCTTTAGATACGCCTGAGGGCTATGTGCCAAGCGACCAAAGGGTGAGCACAGGTTATCTTTCAGGGAAAGTTCAGTGAGCAGGCTCAGGAGGCCAGACAGGACAGTTGATTCTTTTCAAAAAGCAGGGCCCCTGGATTTGCACCATCACTGGAAGCTCAGAGGTGAGGAGATGTGACACGGTTATTCGAGGGGAGAGATCCCGAGTTCTCTTGGTGAGCAGTGGATTACACCTGGCATTTGTGGGGACTGTAGACCCCTGGAGTTGTCATCTTGAAGTAGTATCATCGGATTGTAATGCCCAAAGTCACTCAGCACCTGAGAAGATGGACCCTGCTGTGAATACCTACATATCCCCAGAGACTAGACTGCGCAATGAGAGGAGGGTCTGTAAAGGGGTGAACCGACCTTGGAGGAGAGTTGATAATTTGCGAGAAACCTAAGGATTGATGGACATCCAGGATAGTGTTTGGCTGGGAGATAGTTGGGCCCTTTTTCTTTAGACAACCTGTTGTGCCATCCTTCATGCCATGCCACCATAAAGCCAAAAGTTCCAGGCAACTAAACCTTTCTGGTGTGGTGGCTGGAAAAGGCAGACCTGTTCTACAGGACTCATGGCAGTGACTCAAGAGTCTAAGTCAGGGTTGTCAGCAGTGTGTCGGACATCACTCTAACTAATGCTATTGAAAGAACTGGCAGAGATCAAAGTATCCATTAGCACAGTGAATGCCACAGTGTCATCACCTCAGGGGAAGTATAATGTTTCAGGAACCACATCTCCAGCTTTCAGACTAGGTTATCTGGCATGAAACAGAGGCTGGTGGACAATAGAGTCCAGATGGGACAATATCCCAGTGTGGCTCCCAGACATCTCGGAGCTCTTACCGAAAATCATTGACCTGGAACTGCAGGTATTATATCCATATATCTGGGATTCCAGAGGCGAAAGAAAAGGATGATGCGAAAGGATTCCTCAGACAACTGCTGCTGACCTACTCTCAATAACTTTTGACGCACCCCTGGTATTTCAGAGAGCTCACATGGTAAGGTTTCATCAGCCTCCCTCTACGGACCATTCCCAATAAATCCTTGCCTATTTCCGTAGATATCACCATGTCCCTCAGATTCTGGATGCAGCCAAAAGGCACGGACTGTATCTGTATAAGAACAGCCGGATTTGCATCACACCAGACTTCTTCCTTCAGAATAAGTGAAATGAGGAAACACTTCATGGACTCTGGCAATGTCTCAGGAAAATTGAGGTGAAATAGGGTCTGTTGGAGCTGGCAAAAATGCTGATCACTTTGGGGAGCAATACCTGGGAGTAGGCTAATACGGAGGCGCTGGAAAGGTCTTTCCTGCAACTGCCCAGCTTTCCACTTCTAACTGGACCTACCCTTGACCCTGCTACAGGCTTCTGCTGAGGTGAGTCTTTACCCCCAAATGCTGTCCTCCAGATCCTGAACCCTTGGCTAGTGTCAATGTTTATGTTTCCAAAGTTTTGGCTTCGAGAACTGCTACATTTTTTACTGCTGATTTTTCTACAAATACTGAAATTGTTATTTTATGTCTGGGAACGTGGGGTTCTTTAAATTGTGGAAATGTTTGACTTTATTTTACTGGGAAAGTGGTGCACGGCTGAAGTACCCCGCTCATTTCTGCACCTATTGCGACCATTTTCATGAAGCCAGACATACTGCGCAGTTAGCAGTCTAGTAACTACAATGCACTGTTCTTGGCTGAACTAGCGCAAAAGGCAAGCACGTCTGCTCCCAAATGGGCCCAGTATCCTATTCCCTTCATCTTGGAAAGAAAGTCCATTTCCTCGAGCCAGCTGGAAGCACTTCACCCCATATGCTTAGAGGTATGTTTATCATCTATGGATCCCTAAGCTGTTTGTATAGTTGCAGATTATGCCATGTCTCCTGCAACCACATTAATATCACCGATGGGGTAGTCAATGAAGAGAGCTCCAGCACCAAGGTTTCTGGTGGTAATAATGCTAGGGCCTCATTTCATTTTATTAGTTTGAACAGCCACTTCCTAACAAGCCACAATCAACACATTCACAACCTTCTGGCAGAAAAGGCCCCTGACGCCTTGTTTCTGAAAGAAACGTGGCTACATGAGGCATCTATGCCAGATATCACTGCCTCATTGCCAAAAAATTATTGTATAGTCAGAATGGACCGTAAGGACAAGGCAGGAGGTGGAATAGCTGTAGTCTTTAAAGACATTTTTCTGAGAAAAATTGAAGAGTTTCCTTTCCCTGCTTGTGATGCTCTATTTTTCTCACTCCCTCTTATGCTGAATTACACGGTCTTAGGTTTGTTGTTGTATCATCCTCCTGAATATGCTGGGCTTTGAAGCATGACAATACCTAATTTGATTGCTCCCAACATGCTCAAGAGCACCAATTGTATCCTATTGGGCGATCTAAGCTTTCACTTGGAGGACTCTACCTGTAGGCTCAGCCAGACCCTCATTGAGGATCTGGACACCCTGAATCTCATTCTCACCAATTCTGCTCCCACTCACAAGGCAGACCATCTCCTTAACACCATAATCTCCAAAATTACGCGACTCACTACAGAGCCTCATGTGCCTCCACTCTGGTCAAATCACCTTGCAATGCCTTTTCACATACCCCTCCACTCTTTACCCTCTTTGAGCATAGCTAGGTGTTAGAAATGGGGGTCTCTAATTGGCAATGGTTTGCACCTTTGTCCAAAAGGGGCCCATCCTTCCAGTCAGGATAAAGGGGATACATTCCTAAGATAACCCCTGCTCACCCCCTTGGTAGCTTGACATGATCAGTCAGGCTTATCTCAGAGGCAGTGTGTGATGCATTTGCACATAACAAACAGGAATACAGTGAAAACACTACAAAAGGACACCATACCAGTTTTACAAATATAACCAATATGTATCTGTGCAAACCAGACCAAAACGAGAAAAGACCAACATACAGTAATCATAAATAGGCACTTTGTAAGTATGACTTAAAAACGCAGTTCCTTGAAGTCGTTAGCTCCGTCTGTTGCTACGGCGGTGCTAAAAACAGAATCCAACGATTCCGCATTGGAGTGGACCGGCGTTCATGTCAGCAGACTCATAAACTGTACCTTTGGTTCCGTCTGACCGCATCGGTGCAGGCCAGTCATGAGAGCCATTGTGGTTGCGATGTGAAGCATAGTGGTGTGGCATGGGGTACCTTCACGTCGCAGTGCAGGGAGCAGCTTGTTGATGGTCGTTCAGCAGTGTTGGTGAGGCAGTGCTAGTTGTGGTGTGACGGGTATTGGTGCAAGCAACTGTGCCGATTGATGAGAGCTGGAGTTGGTCGTCCCAGACTGCGGTGTGGGATGGGGTGGTGCACCGTGTGACTTGCGAGCGGTGCCCCCAAACCACAGTGCAGTCACTGGTGTCACAATCAGCAGGCAGCGACGTCAGTGAGACTAGGGTGGCAGAGTGAAGTGAGGTGATGCGGAGTCTGGTGCCTACAGGTCAAAGTTCAAACAATGGCTCAGTGGCGCCATTCGTCGTTAATGATACCAGGGTTAGGGTGCCTTCAGGACCCGGACCCAGCAGCGGTGTCGGTGATGGTGTTGGCTGCTTTCACCCTCTGTGGCAACTGAAACCCACAGTTCCTGAGGTGGTACCTAGAGGTAAGTGAAGTCTTTGCTGTCCCTGAGACTTCATGAACCAGGGACACGCTCTATTTCAAGCCCTTGGAGATACTCAGCACAACTAAAGAAAGTTCAATCCAGTCCTTTCACTGCCCAAGGCAGAAGCAGCAACTGCAGGCCAATCCATCAAAGCAACAAAGCAGCAACGGGGCAGTACTCCTCCTAGCAGTTCTTCTAGCTCTTCTTCTTGGCAGGTTCCTTGATTCCAGCGAGTTCTAAAGTTCTGGGGTCTGGGCCCCAATATTTATACTGCATTTCTCTTTGTTCTCTTGGGCAGAGAGTGTCTGTGCTTAGTCCAAACCAATTTGGTCCTCTCTGGCCCAGCTTCCCAGCAGGAGGTGGAGACATCATTGCCCAAGGCAGACCAGGCCCATTCAGGTGCAAGGAAATATCCTCCCAATACTCCAAATGCAGCCCAGGTCAATTCAGTCCAGCCCTGACTTATTCAGGACATACCTCGACTCCCACCCCCCAGTGTCTGTCTGAAGAGAATGCGCATCCCCAGCTCCTGTCACTCAAAAGCCAGACAGTCGATCCACAACCCACCAGAGGCCAACAGGATGGCTAAGTCAGAGAATACCTACTTTCTAAACGTGGTATTTCCAAAAACAGAATATAAAAATCATCTTTATTAAAAGATGCATTTCGGCAATTATGAGTTCAGGCATACTAAACTTCATTTCTCTATTTTGTCTCGATGGGCAGATATACTTGTAAAATGTTAGAAAGTATTTCCCATTCTATCCAATGGGATAGATAGCCTTTCAATAGTGAAAAACAAATTAGACTGTATTTCACTATCAGGACATGTTACACACACCAGTACATGTCCTGCCTTTCACATACACTATACCCTGCCCATAGGGGTACCTTGGGCCTACCTTAGGGGTGACTTACAAGTCATAAAATGGAAGGGTAGGGCTTGGCAAGTAGGTGCACTTGCTAAGTCGACATGGCAGTAAAAACTGCACGCAGACACTGCAGTGGCAGGTCTGAGAACCCTTTGAAAGGCTACTTGTGTGGGTGGCACATTCGGTGCTGCAGGCCCACTAGCTGCATTTGATTTACAGGCCCTGGCACTCTCTGTGCATTTTACAAGGGACTTAGCTGTAAATAAAATATGCCAATCATGGAAACACCAATCCATAATCTAATTTACAATAGGAGCATTTGCACTTTAACACTGAACAGCAAAAAAAAGTCCACAGAGACACTAAACCAGCAAAAGCAGAGTCAAAACCAAGAGGTCGGAAATACAAAAAAACAGGGAAATACGCCTAAAGATGCCAGGTCTAACACAAGGCCTCAAGTTATGAGCAGAATAAAGTCTAAACTAGATATACATTTCCTCAACACCTCCCTATTGAATAAATGCCCTCAGTTGGCACAGAAGGTTTATTTAGACCAGCTTGCGGTGGACAACTGGGTTTGTGACTGTCTAGATGAAATCTTGCTGGCTAAACTCAAACACTCATCTAGGATTCACCACCCTACCTCGAGTTTGAGGCTTTTCTTGAAGAGAAAAAACCCTGTAAGAGACTGGAAAGGGCCTAACAGAAATAGCATGATGGGAATTTAAAACTCAAATATGAAATAGACGTAAATCAATATCATGTGCCCGGCAGACAAGCTTGTGCCTCATTTTACTCAACAAAAATCTCTGAAGCACAAAACTGCCCCATGACCCTTTTCAAAGCAGTCCAGGAATTTTCCGACCCCAGCAATATGGCACCTCCCCCCTTGTTATCACAATCTCTGTGTGAGTCTCTCGCTTTTTTAAAAATGTATTTCATTCAAGAAGTGATGGATATTCCACTTCCTCTAACCACAGCGTGGATAAAGAAATCTCAATCGGAGATTGATATCCAGAACAACAATTCAACGTCAACCTATATCAGGGAAGGAAATGCCTGGGATTTGAGTTATTTTCAATGAGGAACGCAGTCATGGGCCCTCTGGACTCTTCTCTCCTTTTGGCTTTATTGCAATCAATAATTCAGGCTTGCCTCTAGATCCTAATCCCTCAGCTAAACTGAGGACTCTGAGCCAACACCTAATGCAACTTCTGGTGGGAATCATGAACTCCACCCTTCAGGAGAGACATATACCTAAAACATGGAAGCATGCAAGTGTTCTACCTTTACAAAAAACATCCCATCTGGACTCGTCCAACTGGTCCAATTGTACACCCATTTCTATGCTGCCGATTGCTGCGAAGGTGTTGTAAAAACATGTCCAAGCTTAACTCACCACCTTAGTGGAGGGCCGAGATGCTCTACACCCTTCACAGTCTAGTTTTAGATTTGGACACAAACACAAAATCCACCCTTCTGGGAGTCCTGGACCATCTCAGAAGGCTCCTAGATTTGGGTAGTACAGCTGTGCTGGTTTTATTAGATCTCAGTGCGGCCTTCGATACTGTGCCACAAGACATCCTTGTTGAAAGACTCACTCGGTTAGGTCTCCAATGTTATGTTATGTTAAGGGCCTATTTTTTGAGCGCACGGCTGCCCAAGGGGGCGTCCCGGCGCTTTTGCAAAGAGGCCTGAGATCTACAGACACATAGAGGAGCAGCACAGTTGTCAAAAGAATTACGCAGAGAAGAGGAGAGTCTTCAACTCTTTCCTAAACGCCAGGAGGTTCGTAGCTTTGCTGGACAGCTCTGCTTGGTTAACCTCCTTTTTGAATGACCATTACTTTCAGATATTCTCGGCTAATGCAGTATCCAGCCCTCTGGCCCTTACCACAGTGGTCATCCCTATGTTGTTCAGCACATATAAATTTGAATTTGAATTTAAAATATTTATATAGCGCTACATTCACCGAACGGTTTCTTGGCGCTCGTGGAAACTAAATTAGCAGTAGGAACAAGGAGCCAGTGCGGGGAAAATTAAAATTAGATTGCATTAGGAAAAGCCTGGGTGAACAGACAAGTTTTGAGATCTTTTCGAAAGAGGGTATATTGACTGGCCAGACGTAGGTGATCGGGGAGGGAGTTCCAAAAGGACAGAGCCAAGAATGAAAAGTTGGCTCCGCCCCATTTCTTACGTCTGTAGCGGGGTACATAAAGAAGAGATTGGGTGGAAGAACGGAGCTCACGGGCAGGGGTATACTCTTTGAGCAAGGAAGAAATGAAGGCAGGAGCCGTGCCCTGGCGTGCCTGGAAAACCATACAGCCAGTTTTAAAAAGGGATCGCTCCCTAACAGGTAGCCAATGGAGTGCCTTCAGTAAGGGGGTGGAGTGATGGGAACGGGACAGACCAGACACCAATCTGGCCGCCTGGTTTTGAACCAGCTGGAGCTTCCGCAGACTATACGCAGGGATGCCGTTGTATAGAGCGTTGGCGTAGTCCAGCCGGGAGATCACCAGAGCGGACATGATTAGTTTGAGTGCAGGTGAAGAAAAGAAACGAGAGACAGAGCGAATAGTTCGAAGAACAAGAAAGCAAGAAGAAACAACAGAGTTGACTTGTGAATGAAGATTGAGTTGGTTGTTGATTTTAATACCCAAGGTTTTAACTGAGGAAGAAGAAGTGGGAGGGGATCCAAGAGAAGGAGGCCAGAATAAAGAGTTCCAGGGACTGGAGGAACCACCTGTAAGGACCAGTTCTGTTTTGTCGGGGTTCAACTTCAGATGGTTGTGGTCCATCCAGTCCCTGATGAAAATCATAGTAGTCTGAAAATTAGAAACAGAGTGGGAAGAAGAGGAGAGAGAAAAGATAAGCTGGAGGTCATCCGCATAATTGTAAACGGTGACCTCCAGTTGTTGAAGTGCAAAGATCAGAGGGTAGATATAAAGATTGAACAAAAGAGGGGATAGAGAAGAGCCCTGGGGAACACCACATGTGACCTTAAGTTGGGTGGCTGAGAAGTCCCCCAGCCGAACCGCCTGTGTGCGGTCCCTCAGGAAGGATGATAACCAAACCAGGGCTGAACCCCCGACCCCCGCCGCTCCGACACGGGAAAGTAAGATGGAATGGTCCACCGTGTCGAAGGCGGCGGAGAGATCGAGGAGTACCAAGGCCTGGTAGTTGTTTTGGTCCATACCCTCCCTGAGGTTGTTCAGGACCGACACCACCACATATGTCTGCCTATTAGCAAATCTGGTGGAAAGATGTGGCCTCATCCTGTTTTCATATACTGACACACAAATAATTTTCTCTCTGTCGTCGGAGCTAGCATAACTCTGGAGATTTACACTCCTGCCTTGGTCTTGTGTCCCCCTGGATGAATTTCAACTGTTTAAGACTAAACAGTAAGAAGACCATGGTAATGGTACTAGGCAAGAATCCCCAACTCTGTGACCTAGCACTGGCCAGTTACTCTAGGGGTCCTTCCAGAACCAGTTCAGAAGGTAAAAAATATAGCCTTTGCCTGGATTCCACCTTGACCATGAAGCCACAGGTGAACAAAATAGCCCCTACATGTTTCAGCATTTAGAAATGGTTAAAAAAGATCCAGTGGATGCTTCCTTTTTCGGTCCAGAGGATCGTCATTCAGGTCATGATCCTATCCAGGTTGGATTATAATAATGTCCTCTTTCTCATCATAGACAAAGCCATGATCAGACTTCTTCAAGTGGTCCAACATTCTGCTGCCAGCCCTCTGTTCCGGTTGCCCAAACATGCTTCTGTGTCTGGCTTATTAAACAGAGGAAATTAGGCCGACCAAAGGCTCAGCACCTCAGTTCCTTAAATAAACCAATTTGTAAAATGTCCGTGCAAACACATCCGGAGGATACAACACTTTTACTCCACTGGAAGCCAGATAAATGTATTGAAAGAAAGAGGACGGTGCACCAGGATGAACTCAAAGGATTCCGTATATATTCCAATATAGATTCTTTATTTAGTTTCAATTAAAAACATGGACATGAGCCAACGCGTTCCGTTCCAGACTGAACTTCGTCAGGGCTGAAAAGATACATAGATATGAGACATACTAAGTATAACTGCCACATAATAAAAAGAATCAAATAATATCAACAACGTGTATATAAAATAGACAACATCAAATAAACAAATTTACAATACATTCAAAGAACGGCAAAAACAAACCAACACATGTTATACACAAAGGGAAAAATGCTCCTGTGTCTGGCTTACTTAATGACCTACATTGGCTTGCAGTAGATAAACACATCCAGTTTGAGGAGCTCAATCAATAAAACAATCAATCAACCAATCAAGGGTTTGTAAAGTGCACTACCCACCCGTTAGGGTCTCAAGGCGCTGGGGGGAGGGGTAGCAGTTCCATTTGGGTTATTTAAAGAGTGAGGTCTTGACGTCTTTCCTGAACTGGAGCAGTGTGGGGCTTTGCCAGAGGTGGAGGGGGGGTCATTCCAGGTCTTGGCTGCAAGGTAGGAGAAGGACCATTCACCCACTATGTTCCTGTAGAAGCGTGGGATGGTAGCCAGGGTGAGGTTGGCTGAACTGAGGTTTCTCTTGGGGGCGTGGAAGGAGAGATACTTGTTGTGGTATTGTGGTCTGGTGTTGTGGAGTGCCTAGTTTGCGTCCGTGAGCAGCTTGAAAGTTATCCTTCTTTTGACGGGGAGCCATTGAAAGTCATGGAGGTGTTGGGTGTTGTGGTTGCGCCTGGGGATGTCAAGGATTAGTCTAGCTGTGGCATTCTGGATGGTCTGGATCTTGCAGAGGAGATTTTGTTGATTCCAGCATAGAGGGCGTTGTCATAGTGTAGTCTGCTGGTGAAGAGGACGTGTGTGAATCGGATGGGATCATTTGAATGTTTTACGGAGTATGCGGAGTGTGTTGAAACAGGCTGAGGAGAGAGCCTTGAACTTGCAGTTCATCATGAGCGATGAGTCTAGTATGATGCAGAGGTGACGTGCATGGATTTTCAGGGTGGGTGGGTATCCGAGGATGGGGGGCCACCAGGTGTCTTCCCAAGCTGAGGGGGTGGAGCCGAGGATGAGAACTTCTGTTTTATCTGAGTTGATTTTCCAGCAGCTGTTCTTCATCCAGGTTGAGATGGCTATCATCTCTTCTTGGAAGTTGTGCCTGGTGATGTTGGGTTCTTTGGTGAGGGAGAGGATGAGCTGGGTGTCAGCATAGGAGACAATGTTGAGCCTGTGGTTTCTGATGATGGTTGGGAGGGGGGCCACGTAGATGTTGAAAAGCGTGGGGCTGAGGGAGGATCCTTGGGGTACTCCGCATCGGGTCTCAGTTGGTTCTGAAGGGTAGGGCAAGAGTCTGACTCTCTGTGTTCTGCCTATGAGGAATGAGAGTATCAAGTCTAAGGCCTTTCCTCGGATCTAGGCGTCTTGGAGTCTGCTGGCTATTTTGTAGTGGGAGATGGTGTTGAAGGCTGCTGATATCCAGGAGGATGAGGGCTGCCATTTGTCCCTGATCGAGGAGGGTGAAGATGTCATCACTGGCGGCGAGGAGGCAGGTCTCTGTGCTGTGGTTGCTGTTGAATCTGAATTGGGAGTAGTCTAGGATGTTGTTGGTTTCAATGAATCATGCTAGCTGAGTGTTGATGGCCTTTTCAATGACTATGGCTGCGAATGGAAGCAGCAGGATTGGCCTGAAGTCTTGAGATCCATCGGGTCTGCGGAGGGTTTCTTGAGAAGAGTATTGGCTTTGGAGTACTTTGAGACATTAGGGAATGTGTTAATCTCGAGGGAGCAATTAATTGTTTGACGCAGTTCAGGTGCGATGGCTGTGGCGGCCCTGTGGAAGATGTTTTATGGACAGAGGTCTGAGGGTGCTCCGGAGTGGATGCTCTTCATGTGCTTTAAGGTGTCGTCTGTCATGAGGGAGGTCCAGGTGAGTAGGGTCTGGTGGGTGGCGTCGCTGGGGGGTGGGAGTTGGGGTGGTGAGGAGGTCTTGGTCATCAAAGTTTTCGTAGAGTGTCTTGATCTTGAGGTGAAAGGAGCTAAGTCTGTTGCAGGGACTTGAGAGGGTGGGACGTCTGTTGTTTCACTGTCTGGTTTGGCAAACACTTGTATGATGGAGAAGAGTTCCTTGGAGTTGTGGGCATTGGAGAGGATTTTGTCTTGGAGGAAGCTCTTCTTTATGGCTTTGATGAGTTGGTGGTGTGCTGTGGTGGCTGCTCTGGAGGCAGTGCATGCTTCTGGAGTTCTACTGCTTTTCAAAGTATTTTCAAGTAGTTGGCAGGAGCGCTTGGATTATTGGAGTGCCGTGGTAAACCAGCTTGCTTTCTTTTTGTCGTCCTGTGGCCTTCTGGAGGGGGGAGAGTGTGTCAACACAGTTGGTGATCCATCGATGGAGGTTGCTTGCTGTGGTGTTGGTGTCTGGCGTGGTTGGGGGAGAGGTGCTCGTGAGGGCAGATGTGAGGTGTTCCGTGATATTGTTCCAGCTTCTACATGGGAAAGGCAAAAACAGAAAGAGAGCAAAAACAGAGAGTGTAAACAGAGGAAAATGGGCACCAAAAACAGAGAGGAACAGCAAAAGAGCACAGTGCTCTTCAGCTAGACCACCAGGAATGAGGCTCAGGCAGGAGCCTGTGGGTGGAGGAGGGCCTTGAACACCTACCTGGCAGGGAGCTTGGGCTCAAGGGCAGTCACTCACGGTGGAGCTGCATGGGGGAGAGCAGTGACACTGACCAGGAAGGTCATTGGTCTTGCTGATTGTATGCACAAAATCAACTCTCTGTCCGGACCACAATCCCTTCAAAATGTGGTATCTCCATACCACCCCTATTGCGCTCAACTAATCAGTCACTTTACACAGTCCACAGAAATAAATGCAGGGATAGCTATACACTATATAAAATCTCAATAATAATAACCTGCGGAGGACCAGGGCCAACCTGCCACCAGCCCATAGATTTGGGTTGCTCTCACTCCGAGCCTTTCAGCAACAGCAAATTTGATTCAGCTGGACCTCTCAAAGAGGGCATGTAGCCTTGTGGAGGCCTTTTTGGCTACAGCCTGCAGTCTCGCCCTGCTGGAAGAATCTGAGCTCCTAAAAAATTGACTAAGTACTAAGGTAGAAATCTTCATTGGGCAAAAGCATCAAAAGTATCCTGACAGTGAGGGGTCTTCTCTTTGTGTGAAAATCAAATTCCTCCAACTCTGAACTTTCTCCTCAAAAGTCAATGGCTTTACTGAGACCTCGTCCAGTGGCTATCCAATTATGTGGAGACCTCTTTGGCCACAACCTGCTGCCTTGCCCCATGAAGGACTCCTGGTTTCTAATCCCATGACTAAGTCGAAAGGCAAACTTCCGACCTCGTCAGACCTGAGCTCAACTTCTGGTAGATATTGCACACAGCCGACAGGCTTAACTTTGAGGCAAAGAGTGCTGCATAAATAGTGTTCACATTGCCTCTAAGTTAAGCCTGTCGACTATGTGCCATATCTACCATGGGCTGGACACAAGTTTATTTAGTGACTTTAGTAGTTCACCCTGACAATTGTTGTGGGTATTACTTTAGGTGGATACTACCCCCCTCCACTAATACAGATGTATAAAATAATATTTGATTAAAACAGAATAATACAGCAAAAGAGCACATTTTCTGTCGTTTTGGCAAAAGACCTTGGTTGCTATGAAGACCGTCTCCAACAATGGGTTCATTGTCAATGATGACTAAGTGCGTTGTTAGGCACTTTTCAATTGATATTCACATAAATAGTAAAACTGCATGTTTCATCTAGCAGGAAAACATGAAATCGTAGCACAAATCTATTTATAAAGCCACTTACGCGCACAAACACTTCCCTCTGTTGAGAACATGCACGTAGCTGCGAAGGAACATTAAACAACGTGATTACATAAAAAAACACATTCCAAACATTGGTCAATATGCTTAACCTTGAATTGTTTGAAATGTGTGTTATTTTTATATTATCATCCGTATTAACCAACGAACATATATGTGTATCAATGTTTCCTAAACAAAAAATCACATTTACCTGAGCCCATAAGGTGAGCAGCCGAGGACCTTTCCAGGAGTTTAGAATCGTTGCAGCAGGTAAAAGCAGCAATCAAATCCCTCCGTTAGAAGTTCGAGTTTTAAAAATGTTAACTACATGCTCTAAAGGGAATTTACGGAGATTGTGTTGCTTCCAAGAGGCCAGTGAAGTTTTTGTCAGGCAGACCTGATTATTTAAGAGCAAGGTGACTTGCCTCTGTTATCCTGAATTGTTTAACTGAGAGCAATAAGTAACGGATAGATAATTCCTTCTCTAGAAGGATCGTTTTCAACACGCCCCTGCTTGCTTGCTTTCATACAGGCTCGATAAAGAAGCCGCATTTTCCTAGTTAAACCTTACTATCTGTTGGTCTAGCAAGGTATACAGAATGACACATGCTCTAAACCGAATTACCTGCCGACTGCTCCTGGAACTTGGGCAAAGGTATGCAATATCCCCCTTTTGCCAAAATCTTACTGTCTTTGGTGCAGTGTAAATTCTGGCTGATCCATAAATACCCCATACTGGACACATATCAAATTAAACAGACGACGATTGGGACAGCCGGATAAAAATTGGGATTACAAAGAGGAAGATAGGGTATATGAAACCTATGTTCTACCTCTGCAAATCTGTCACACACTTATGGTAGAAAAATATAAAGATTTTAATCATTAAAATATTTAAACTAAACATATCTCTACATTTCATTCACATCACTCTTGATTCACTGTTGATACACGGAGTCCAACACCTTTAAGGTCATTACCAGGCTTCGCCTTCTCTCAACCGACCTTCTCCTAATGCGGGGTACAAAACTATTCTTTGTGAATGGAAACGCTCCAACAACACCACTTTCCTTGGAGGGCCTGTGTGTGCTTCGCAAGAAGTCTAGATGACGTCGTATACTCTACTACACACAATCTAAAATCTTTAAAACTATGATGGTCCGAATTATGTGGATTCCTAGTTTCAAAAGAGTAAACCTCCATAGGTCAGCTTCTGACAACCCATGTTTTGCCTTTGCACATGAGTGTGGCGACTCTTTTCACAAACGTGAATTCACCACATTGAAAAATCACTCCAAGCATACAGCCCAATCTAAAAGAGTGAAGCCTGGTTACTCTCTCTACCCTCTCCCTTCAGTGTCTTTTCACATCTTTCTCTCACCTTTCTTGCTGGCTGCAGCATATCATAAACTCTACCACTATCAGACATCCAGTGCGACAGGTCTCAATGTTCATAGTTACCCGCTTGTATGTCGGGCAGATGTGCTCTCATATGAGCATACAGTCAGTGCTTGAAATGGAAAAATAAAAGTGCAAAAGTGCAGGTACTCTGTGAGAAAGTACCTGCTTCTTTCTGCGAAGTGCTAGTACTCTCTAATTAAAAGTATAGCATTTCTTTTGAGAAGTGCCGGTACACTCTCTCTCAAAATAAAAAAGTGCTGGTACTCCGTACCGGACAGTACCAGCCCATTTAAAGCACTGCATACACTGCAGACCATAAAAGTCACCGGTACAGGTAAGCGTGGTGGGATGGGGCAAGGCAGAGGGCGGAGAGTGACAGATGGAATAGGCAAAATAAAAGAAATAAATAAAACCACTTACCTTGTGCTTGCCGCATCAGCGATGCAGTGAGCGCAAGGTAAGTGGTTTTATTTATTTATTTTTGTTTGGCTATTCCATCAAATGTCACTTCCCCTCCCCTACCCCGCCCACCGTGCTTACCTGCACAGGCCGCCACTGGAGTGAAACATTAAAGGCCAGATGTAGGTCGCCAAATACCGGTCGGTAACGGCCGATTTCGGCTGTTACCGACCGGTATTTGGAGTTTGAGATGTAGAGGGCCTAACTTTACAGAATCGGTAAAGTTACAGATTCAGTATATTTACCGATTTGGTAAAATACAGAATCAGAAAAATTTACCGATTCTGTAAATCCATATGTAGGTGGCAGTGAAAACAGTGCCACAGGCCCTTAGGAATTCATTATTTACCACCAAATAATACTTGGTGGTAAATAATGAATTTCTGTGTACATGCACATCTGTGCATGTACACCGGTGCCATGTGGCAATACATACATGCCCTGAGGGCATGTATGTGTGTCACATTGCACACAAGCCAGAATCAGGGGTGCAACAGGGTGCCAAAGTGACACCCTGTCCCCCTTGTAAAATCAGTAATTTTATCGAATCGGTATTTTACCGATTCGGTAATTGACATTGATTCCTGTGGGCCTCAAAGCCCATAGGAATCAATGGCAATTACCGAATCAGTAAATAACGATTCGGTAATTACCGAATCTTACCGATTCGGAAATTGAATAGATAAAAATACCTACATCCCGATTGCCAGTTCTTAAATACTGAATCGGTATGATTCGGTATTTAAGAATCGGTAATCTGGGATTACCTACATCTGGCCCCAAATATCCAATACCATGACCGGGAATGAACTGATGTGGCTTTATCCAATCACCGACCATTTAATACTGCACATACACTGAGCTTAATTCGTAAAGAATAAGTGCCAGGCCAAAAGTTTTTCTCTTCCTGCTTTCCTTTTTTATCCACCACCCTACACTTCATGTCTCTTTATCTCAATCTTGCAGGTTCGTTTTCACCACTGTTTCCTCTGTTTGTCACTCTTTACCATTCTCTTCCTCCTTCTTTCTCATTTTTTATGCATTCTCTCTTACTCTGAGCCAAAGTATGATTAAAAAAATAAAAATAAAATCCCAGTCCCCAAAAAGCAGCGCCCGGTGCACCCCGACTGCAACCACAGCTCAGATTCCGCTTAGAATGCACTCAGAATGCATACTGTGTGTTTAAATATAGAAATATGCACATACATACGTTTTTACAGAATGAAACTATGTCCGCTCTGGTTATCACATTTATATTTTAATGGCAGCCCATTTCCGAATATGCCAACAGTTTTCTGTGTATATGTGTATGTTGTTTCTTTTCTTAGCTCTATAGACCTTCTAAAACATTTCCATAAAAATGAATGAAACGAAAAATATTGTCCATCCCTTCAGACTTCAATTACATCAGAAGCAGAAGTTTGACCCTTCAGGTGCATCTAGTTGCAGTAAAAGAACAGCTTTTAGCATGAAGCTCTCCCTCAGGTACTTTGTGCCTTTATACAGAGCCATTAAAGGCATCTTGCAGCTGGGAAGTGTGTGCATGACAACATTGCTGATACAGAGATCTCTTCCGAGCGAATATATGACGTTACAACTGAAACAATTAAAACGCATGCTTTTACAACGCAGTTTTCACATCACAACTACCATTACACCGCATGCCATTACAACCCATGCCATTACAACGAATGCCTTTACAATGCATACCATAAAAAAACGCATACCATTACGACGCATACCATTACAACGCACAATACTTTTAGGGCAACAGTAGGGTAAGTGTTTGATAGTGTAGGGGTAAAAATTACTATTCCCACTCCAGTGAGTGCAACAGTAGGGTAAGTGTTGGATAGTGTAGGGGTACAAATTTCAATTCCCATATATCCAAAAACCTATACCCACCCTAAAACAAAAAGATCTCCATGACTTACCTCTTTGTAATGGCATGCGTTGTAGTAACATGCGTTGTAATGGCATGCAAAGTAAACACAGTTGCATTGTAGCAGTTGCGTTGTAAAAGCAGCGCGATGTAATGTCTGTGTTGTAATGGATGTTTCCCCTTCTGAGCACTTGGTAAATACCAACATCCAAGAAGTGGATTTGTCCACCGATTGCTCGCTTATGGTATATTGTTCTTATAGGGCTCACAGAGGTGGCATGGTTCTTTTAAAATATGAATGCAGTGCCCACTGAGATCGAACTGTTCTCTGTGATTCAAGGGCATTATGGGACAAAGGTACGAATAGGCTGTGCATTCAGAATGACGTTGATCCCAAACAAAACTATCTTGGTGAATGTAAAGTGTCAAAGTTGCTAGCCAATGCACACAATGCTCTACACATCCAAGGACCCTTCTACATTAACCACCGTCTGCACTTCCACCAACCATTGAAATGACTATGTTCTGCCTCCCTTTCATTTGCCCATACTCACCGCATCTACTGAAGTGGAAGTGGAGGATGCTCCTTCTCCCAAATTAAAGAAAATACCTGAAACAGCCTCCCCACCCACCTCCGGACCATCACCTTACTTCCGGAATTCCAAATGACCCTTAAGACCTGGCTTTTCGATTAAGCCTCAGGGCTTTGCAAGCATCTGGATACACTATCGGGGCTTGGCGGCGCTTTATAAATCCTGATTGATTGATTTACAAGATGGTCCTTTTGATTTTCAATGGGAAGTGGGCTTGAAGTAGGAAGCTCATATGCTGTGGCTCGCAATTGAGAACATACATTTTTGTTTATCTGCTACTGCTGTGGAACAGTATTAAATAGTTACTGATTCCGAGGGCAGGTGGTGACCAGTTGCAAAGTGTAAGTTGGCCATAACCAATAATTTGCACTGCAAAGGCTCCTGGCACCAGGAGGATCAGGTAGTGGCCGCCGGGACAAAAGCATGCCCCCCTACGCTGCCCTTTTGATAATGTGTCTCTAGTTGTCGTTCTGGCACATTACATATCAGAATGCATAGGAATCTCTCTATAAACCTTTTGCATTTTTAATCTACAACCCCAAACCTGAGAGCCTTCTCCATCTTCGGAAATGAATTCACTAGTCAGACCTGGATTTTAGGTTGAGTGTGGGCCGGCGCCAGGCATGGGCAGTGTGGGCAGCTGCCCAGGGTCTCACGGCCCACCAGCATGGGACTCACACCAGTGGTGTGACCTGTTGTTTTGCTGGCGATCCATTGAAAGGTGTCTCCTTACAATTAAGGTCCATGGGAGGGAGCTCCCTCCACGGGCCTCTCAGGGATGTTGTTAGGAGGCCTAGGGGAGGGTGACACTTCCCCTTGTCCCAATTGCAAGGAAATTGTGGATGCCAATTGTCCAGCTTTTAACGCCCCCACGGTTTTAACCTTCAGCCCAAAAGCAATTCTCACACCTTCAGCCCGATAGGAGCTGTACAAGAGACACTTGTGGGAGGCTGGGAGGAGGAGCTGCAGCCCAGGAGGAGTCTGCACCAAGCAGCTTCCTTAGCTTTTTCGCTTATGTAAATTAGAGGGGCCTCGCACATTCCCTTTTGGCCCGGAGCCCCGCAAATCATAGAACCGGCCCTGGGTTGAGTAGTTTTCTGTCTGCTAGCTAAAGTTGCATTTACCATCCTTCCTTGTTTTACGCTGCATCCAAGCGGCCTGATGCGTAGATGAAACTAACACATGCACACAAGATATCTCTTTGCACTGAAATGGCAGGAGAGGGCCATGATGGCTATAGATCAGCAGTTTCCTCGATAAAACTTTTTCTAGAGACACATATGGATTATGTCATTGTAAAATGTATAGTTACTTTAACCTAAATGTATGGACGCTAAGATGGTTGGCACAGCGCATACACATTATTGTGCAATGTACAATCTACTAGGCAATGGCCAAAGCTTATTTCGTGTTTTAGCAACGTTTTATAATCCTGCATCAGAGGAGCCTACCAAGATAGTCGATGTTCTAGACAGGAACCTGCAAGACATGTGACAGATGCTCTTGGCCCTCAAAATCTGTAAAATAAATAAAGAAATATATTTAGGAAGCACAAATCGGCAAAAAAAGACAACTTATCATTGAACTGTTCACAAAACGCAAAACTGAATTGGTAGCAAAATCTAATTTAAATTAAACAGTTTCTCAGCGGGTGACTTGAGTGTCAAAGGAAATGCGCCTTGTGTAGGTTAGTGATTGTCAAACTGCCTGTTCCATTGACAGAACCCGACGGTGCTTTTTGATGTTGTAGTACGATAAATGAGTTCTACTGTATTGTGTGTAGTTTGCGGTCAGTATGAACTAGTCCTAGGAACAAGTATTACCAACTATTCATGAAATCCCAGTCCTTGTCTCTCAGGTATACTAAGAGTGGTGAGTCAAGGTTTAGTCTGGAGGGGGAGAAGGGGGTTAAAGTAAGTAGAGGGTTTGTTCAATCAGATCTAGTAATTCTTTTAGGCCTTTTATTTTCCTAAAAGTTTTATAGCCCATTATAAATACAGTGTCCATTATGTTCTACCAAGGTCATGAGGCAATCCGATTTTTTTTACACTATTCAAAGTTCATTCTGTTCACATTGGTCTCCCTGAAACTCACGTTTGAAACCTGTTAGTATTTTTAAAAATAACTCCTGCTCACTATATACTTTTATTACACTGGCATGCTTCATCATCTAGTCCTTGTCGCAGATATCGGAATGTACCTGGGCGGGCTCATCCATGTCAGTGCAAGGAAGCTCTTTGTGTAGTATTTATTTTGAAGGTAGATCTCAAATGTAAAATTGTCTCAGGGTGTCTCAGTTCACTGGTCCTGTTTTTAGGTTGAGCCTGAGCCAGCGTGCATACGCTGCTCTGCAAGACTTATTGTAGACGAGTAGCGAATAGAAGCCCCGCCCACTCTCTGCCCATGTTTGGCATGAGCTTGTGTCATGGTCTGTCCTAAATGCTGGCTTCTGATTTATCAATAGGCTTGTTAGTCCCTCCTTAGTACCGCCTCCTCTTCATTTGTCACCTCCCATGGCAACTGGCCCCTTTACTTCGAGTGTTACAGGGTGAGCACTATTATCTTTAATGTGGTTCTCCTACTGCCTTCTTTACTCCCCCCTCCTGTTGTCTGTGCCTTCTCCCCCTGCCTTCCCTCCTGTTGTCCGTGATGACTACCATTTGCAATGCAATAGGTCTCACATAAATGCGCGACCTATTGCATTACAAATGCTTGTTTTTATTACCATCACCCCAGACAAGGTTAAAAACAAGATTTTGATATTGTTGGAGCAAACCCGCACAGACCTCCATGCCTCTGTGGCACTCTTAGCCCTCTGCTCTCTCCCCATGGTTCTCAGCACTTCTGCGTCCTGTCTGTTCGACCCCTTCACTTCTTCTGCAACTCTTTACACTCCTGTGCCTGTGCAAGCCCTCTGCACTCTACCTGCAGATACTTTATCTCACCTGTTCCTCATGCTCCTTCAGCTTTGTCTTCCCATTTTGCTTTTCCTGTGATTTCACTTCTGATTTGCATGATGGTAGATGCCTCTGTCATATTGTTTTTTTAGGAGTTTAAGGGCCAGATGTATGACCATTAACAATTGCGACTCGCAAATTGCACCAAAGTGTGAGTCGCAAGTTGCAATTGCCAATGTACAACAGTGTCTGAGACACTGTTTGCTATTCCCTATGGGGTCGCAAATTGCATTCCTCATCCATTTTAATGAGGCTGTCGCAATTTGCAACCCCATTGGGAATGGCTGGCACTCCCAGGGATGGTGGCCTGCTGGCGTCAGCAGACCTCAATGTCTGGGACTGCTTTTAAATAAAGCAGTTTTTTTTTTAAATACAGCCCGTTTTCCTTAAAGGAAAACGGGATGCATTTAAAAAAAAAAATATGAAACATCTTTGTTTCATTTTTTAAGGGCAGGTAGTGCTCCCTGGTACCACTGCTTTCCCTTAAAAAATGTTTGCGCATGCATTCCCCCTGGAGACCCCTTCCTGTTTGCGAGTGCTTTACCACCCTCTTATAGAGGGTGGTAAACTGCGAGTATTTTGTGACCGCAATTGCAGTCGCAAATCATTGTTACATAGCTTGTGGGGTTACTATTAGGAAGGGAACGCCCCTTCCTAATAGCGAGTCGCTGTGCACTATTTTGCGAGTCGCAAAATAGGGTTAGTACATGGCTCACAGGTTTTTTGCATGAGCCAACGGGGCTAAAACCCATTTGCGCATGCAAGATTTTGTTGTACATCTGACCCTTAGTAGTTTTTTTAAGGGTTTGATTATGTTTAACTCTTAGATTTGAACTGTCTCGCACCATACCCAGCTCTTTCCTGCTTCTTCTTACCATACACCCTTGCAAGCAAAACAATTCAGAATTGCTCTTTTGTAGATTGTGTCCAAATTGAGAGTGGCGAATGGCTTTAATAGTGGAGCTGAAGAGGTTGATATGTACATAAAGATATTTTTTCCCTTTCTTTCCTATCTGAGATGTCAGTAATGTACTTCCTGACTAGCCACAGCAGAGTGTGAAAAGTGACTCACTGCAATAGTCTTTTTCAATACAACTTCTCCTACAGTCCACAATGTTGCTTTTATACTCCTGCTTGATCAGATACAACAAGAAGAAGACGGCAGTAAGGGATACTTAAGAGCCGCACAACCTCACTATACACAGATCATTAATTTACTCAAAAATTGTGTTGCCCACCTCGTCAGTCCACTGCCGGGGGACCCAACAATTATAAAACAGTACAGAATGCACAGAGAGGCAACATAGAAAATATAAAGCATAAATGCACAGCATATAAATCAATCAGGATACTTCTGTGAATTCAGTAAGATGATCCTTTAATAGCTTCTTTGGGCCACTGGTAGTGTATAATGATGGATTAATACAGCCAACGCGTTTCGCCCCACAAGGGACTTCCTCAGGGCAGATTTCACAACGCACAAATCTTTATACCGATCACTGTAGTCCCAGGATCATACTGTAGGAGCAGCTCTCGGGAACGGAAAGCCGGAGCTCAGCCTGCGGGGGAGGCTGGGACGCTGAAACGGAGAGGCAGAGGCTTACTTCAGTTTGCTGAGGAATCCAGGGGCAGTTCCACCTTCACGGCTTGCCGCTCCCGCTTCGCGGGAGCCGCTGCGCACAGGAGTGCGTTTTCAACTCGCAGCACCTGGTCACTGAAGGCGGAGGCAGGGGCGCGAGGTAAGGCGTGGGCTGCGAGTGTGCAGGGACTCCAACATCCAGGAGTCCCTGCGAAGACCACGGACTGACCATCCGGTCCGCTCTCCCCGCCGGCCCGCCCCCCGCCCACCTGCGAGTGTAAAAGGCGCTTTTTCCCTGCTATTCCCTGGGACGCTGAAACGGAGAGGCAGAGGCTTACTTCAGTTTGCTGAGGAATCCAGGGGCAGTTCCACCTTCACGGCTTGCCGCTCCCGCTTCGCGGGAGCCGCTGCGCACAGGAGTGCGTTTTCAACTCACAGCACCTGGTCACTGAAGGCGGAGGCAGGGGCGCGAGGTAAGGCGTGGGCTGCGAGTGTGCAGGGACTCCAACATCCAGGAGTCCCTGCGAAGACCACGGACTGACCATCCGGTCCGCTCTCCCCGCCGGCCCGCCCCCCGCCCACCTGCGAGTGTAAAAGGCGCTTTTTCCCTGCTATTCCCTGGGACGCTGAAACGGAGAGGCAGAGGCTTACTTCAGTTTGCTGAGGAATCCAGGGGCAGTTCCACCTTCACGGCTTGCCGCTCCCGCTTCGCGGGAGCCGCTGCGCACAGGAGTGCGTTTTCAACTCACAGCACCTGGTCACTGAAGGCGGAGGCAGGGGCGCGAGGTAAGGCGTGGGCTGCGAGTGTGCAGGGACTCCAACATCCAGGAGTCCCTGCGAAGACCACGGACTGACCATCCGGTCCGCTCTCCCCGCCGGCCCGCCCCCCGCCCACCTGCGAGTGTAAAAGGCGCTTTTTCCCTGCTATTCCCTGGGACGCTGAAACGGAGAGGCAGAGGCTTACTTCAGTTTGCTGAGGAATCCAGGGGCAGTTCCACCTTCACGGCTTGCCGCTCCCGCTTCGCGGGAGCCGCTGCGCACAGGAGTGCGTTTTCAACTCACAGCACCTGGTCACTGAAGGCGGAGGCAGGGGCGCGAGGTAAGGCGTGGGCTGCGAGTGTGCAGGGACTCCAACATCCAGGAGTCCCTGCGAAGACCACGGACTGACCATCCGGTCCGCTCTCCCCGCCGGCCCGCCCCCCGCCCACCTGCGAGTGTAAAAGGCGCTTTTTCCCTGCTATTCCCTGGGACGCTGAAACGGAGAGGCAGAGGCTTACTTCAGTTTGCTGAGGAATCCAGGGGCAGTTCCACCTTCACGGCTTGCCGCTCCCGCTTCGCGGGAGCCGCTGCGCACAGGAGTGCGTTTTCAACTCACAGCACCTGGTCACTGAAGGCGGAGGCAGGGGCGCGAGGTAAGGCGTGGGCTGCGAGTGTGCAGGGACTCCAACATCCAGGAGTCCCTGCGAAGACCACGGACTGACCATCCGGTCCGCTCTCCCCGCCGGCCCGCCCCCCGCCCACCTGCGAGTGTAAAAGGCGCTTTTTCCCTGCTATTCCCTGGGACGCTGAAACGGAGAGGCAGAGGCTTACTTCAGTTTGCTGAGGAATCCAGGGGCAGTTCCACCTTCACGGCTTGCCGCTCCCGCTTCGCGGGAGCCGCTGCGCACAGGAGTGCGTTTTCAACTCACAGCACCTGGTCACTGAAGGCGGAGGCAGGGGCGCGAGGTAAGGCGTGGGCTGCGAGTGTGCAGGGACTCCAACATCCAGGAGTCCCTGCGAAGACCACGGACTGACCATCCGGTCTGCTCTCCCCGCCGGCCCGCCCCCCGCCCACCTGCGAGTGTAAAAGGCGCTTTTTCCCTGCTATTCCCTGGGACGCTGAAACGGAGAGGCAGAGGCTTACTTCAGTTTGCTGAGGAATCCAGGGGCAGTTCCACCTTCACGGCTTGCCGCTCCCGCTTCGCGGGAGCCGCTGCGCACAGGAGTGCGTTTTCAACTCACAGCACCTGGTCACTGAAGGCGGAGGCAGGGGCGCGAGGTAAGGCGTGGGCTGCGAGTGTGCAGGGACTCCAACATCCAGGAGTCCCTGCGAAGACCACGGACTGACCATCCGGTCCGCTCTCCCCGCCGGCCCGCCCCCCGCCCATCACGCCCACTATATCTAGGCCCAACACTCCCGCAGCGCGGGACGCAGCCCGGGCGAAGACAGGGCAAAGACTGGGCCGTTTGAGGCCGTTCGAGGACGGCAGCGGACGGCCCTGGCCCATCCACCTTGCCACTCCCACCCCCCCTGTTGTTCTACTATTGTGTTAGGTTAGGCCAGCTCAATAGAGGCAATCTATCTAGCAGGGTGTGCGAGGGTCCCAACTTATTATGAGTACTAGGATGACACGTAGCAAGGCCGCCAATGGCGGTCCACAAGTTAGTGGCCCTATGGATGACTTCATCACTAGCACTAACATGGCTATTGATGAAGAAATATCCAAACTTCAAACGCGGGTATCTTTAGAACTGGCTGCTGCACGCAGGTTGTCCGAGGTAATGGCCCATTCAAAAAAATCATCCTTAGGCCATATAGCCTCTGCAGTCACCCCTCCTCGCCCTGTCCGCCCAAATAGCATCACGACTCAGGTCGACTTACATCATCCCCCAATTACTCCCTCTCTTACTCCGCCCCTAGAGCAAACACGCACTTTAGAAGAGCTAAGTTTCTCTGCACTTCCCCATACTCAGTCCCCTAATTCTCCTGCCCAAGTAACCCCAATTATTTTCTGTGCTAGTGGCGCACAACCCAAAAGAAAACGCCAATCACGCTCAGCCTACTCCCGCAAAAAGGCCAAAGTGGCAGTTTCCCACCATTTTATAATGGCTAATACTCAGGCATGTACTGTTTTACCTGAGGGTTCCTTAAGATCGAAGCCAGCATGCCAAAAAATGGGAGAGGGACTAGCTCCCATCACCCCAGAGGTTGAGGGGTTGCAGGTGCAGGACCAGGGACAAAATGAGAAGGATTTTATTGACCAAGTCTGGGAAACACTTAAAAAACTTCTCTCACCACTCGACCTAAGATTGTCTAGGATGGAAAACAATCTGCTCGAGATGGAGAAGAGCATTATTGCTCTGGCCACTCTTGGCCTGAGAAATTTTGAAAACCAGGGCGTGTCCCTATTCGACCCACAATTGCAAGCTCCTGCCGTACAAACTGAGCAGCACCCCGCCCCAGTACCTGCTGTTGCAAGGCCTGTTCCCAAGCCAAGGACGGTGGCGGTGGACCAAACTTCCACGACCGCCATACCTCAGGCTTCTAAACCGCAGGCTCCTGCTCGGAATCCTAAGCTGCAAAAAACAAATCTAAATCTGGTACCATCCGCTAGACCCCACCCCACTGAAACCCAGGGCACCCGCCGAAAAGAAAATTTTAGAGGAGGCTATATAGATCTTCCTCCAGAGGCCAATGAATATGCAGTTGTGTTGACAGGTGTCCCTGTCCTCGGCATTGACCAATATGAAAATCATTGGTCATTGACAAACAAAACAATGCACTGGCTTAGTGTTAACAGACCAGCTCCTAATGGCAAGAGAAGCCGGGTAATGATGGTCCGTAGAATACCCTGGGTGGGTCCCACAAAGAAATCTAAGCAAGGGGACTGCGTAGTTGTAACCTTTGATGACCCGCATACGGCACGCCATATTTGTTCTTGGCCAACTAGCGAAGAATCCCTTGTCATCCCGAGGCCACTTTCCTACTTTTATCCTCCACGTCAAGTACGAACCCAAGTGGATAACTGGTCCTTGGTACAGCACCATCCACGGAAGACCCATCCCACGAGGCCAAGGGACACCTTTTTACAGTGGAATGGCCTTTCAACCCACAACAGATTTGGAGGCCTGGAGGAGGTCGATTGACTTCTTGCGTCCCCAGCTTCCTCACAGCTAGAAAAAGCCTCGTCTCCCTTGGATATAGAAATATCTGGAAAACATACTCATAGCCCACAAAATAATGCGAATGGGCCCCTGACTCGCATGCCACGTGTCCTGGACCTAGCTAAAACGGCTTCTCCTGATTGTACAAGGATGGAAGCATGGCCCGACAGTCACTGCCTGACCCCACTTCCTGCCGCTCAACTCAATCTAATGGAGGTTAAACTCCCAGATAGTGCTGTCCCTACTGTACCTTACCAGACTAAGATCCCCCCAACACCATCTATCCCGGATGAAGGAAACTTTTCCTTACCCACCCATGTTCCTAAAATCTCTTCACCCGGTGAATCCTCATTAAAGCTCTTAAGCTGGAATGTGGCTGGCCTTGAACGTAACCTTGACAACCCGGAATGGAACACCTTCTTGGCACCTTACGACATTTGTTTGCTACAGGAAACATGGTGCCAGGAACCTAGATACAGAGTGGGGTTCTCGACCTTTTACGTCCCGGCTGTTCACCATCAAGGCTCCAAAGGACGCCCGTCCGGCGGTCTCCTTATCTGGATTAATATAGCTCTAGACCTCAGTGTTCTCCAAAGACCTACCGAATCTCCCGACCTCCAATGGCTAACTCTCCATCACAAAGGGGGAAGGAAGCTAGAACTATTTCATATCTACTTAAGGGACAGCAGGAATGGAGGATCTTTAAACTCACTAGGTTTAAGCAACAATCTGGCTGCCTGCAATGCTGACTCTCTCGTCCTGCTGGCAGGCGATTTTAACTGCTGTTTTGAGCCTTTAGCTAAAGAAGATATCCTGGACACTAACGAGGAGGATAATAGGAGGGGAATCCCCATCTTGAACCTTGACCCGATCTCGAAATGGTCACAAAGGGCGATCGACATAAACGCTCTCTGTATGGAACATAACTTGAGAGCAACAAATGGGCGTTCTAAGTCAGATCCCTTGGGTGCCCATACATATAATAGGACGGGCCACTCCTCCAGAATCGACTTTGTCATGCTCAACTATACCCTCTGGTCATACCATCAAGACATGGAGGTTATAGAAACCTACGACAGCGACCACAACCCCCTTGCTGTAACCATTTCTGTTCCCTGGTTCCAGGGCTCTCAAGAAACCACCAATCAGATATGGAAATCTTCATGTGAGATCCTCCCCTCGAACTGTGGGAGACGTCTCAAATGGGCAAGAGTCGCAGCAGACGAGGCTAGGATGACACAAGCTGAAACCATCCTACTACAGGCTGAATCCAAGTTTGGTGCTTCAAACAGTGATGGCAAGAAGTTCCTATCTCTGTTTCTAGAGACAGTAACAGCATTAAGTGGGCTATTCACCATTTCTAAACCCAACGCTAGTAGCGCTGCAAAAGGCGTCCAGAGAACAAACGGAAAGTGGTTCACAGCGAACTGCCGTAATGCTAAGAGTGATCTCGTGGCCGCAGTAAAAGGAAAAGACCAAGCTGCCATTAGGTCAGCAAGGAAACTCTACAGGAACTCTGTGACTGAGGCCAAGCGGTCTTATGACTTCAACTTTTGGAGTGATTTAACGGAGGCAAGCACAAGGAAAGATGCCAAGGGGTTTTGGGACTTGCTAAGGTTAAGAGACAAGCCCATAGATCACCAACTGACTTGTAACATCCCGGGTGCTGCCTGGTTTGCCCATTTCTCGAACTTGTATTCAGTGCAAACAGGGTCCCTTCAGTCAGATTTGCCATTACGGTTCAGTTCCACAGTCCTCCCACCAAACGAAGTTGCATTCACCGCGACAGAAGTAGCGAAGGCAATTAGTTGTATTGTTCCCAACAAAGCGGCGGGCCCGGACGGGATCCCGGGCGACCTGATAAAAAATAACCCCCCATTTTGGAGCAAATTAATTGCTGCACTCCTTAATGAGGTTACGTTGGGGGGATCTTTCCCTGATTCTTGGAGGGGCGCCGAAGTCGTCCCCATTTTCAAGAAAGGTAACAGGGAAGATCCAGCTAATTACCGCCCCATCAGCTTGCTGGACACAACGCAAAAAGTGGCGGGGAAAGTGGTATTGGGCAGGATTCTGGAGTGGGTGGACGACAATCAGATATTATCTGATTTCCAAGCGGGCTTTAGATCAGGGACAGGCACCGTCGAGCAGACTTTCCGCCTTTTAATGCTCTATTGGAAGGTAGTGGTCCTAGGAGGAGGCAGTTTATACTTAGTCTTTATAGACTTAAAAACGGCCTTCGACCTGGTCCCACGAGCATTATTGTGGAAAGTCCTTGACGGCCTAGGTCTACCTCCCTACCTTCTGGCCTTATTGGTGAAATTCCATGCAAAAAACTTTGCTCAAATCAGATGGGGTGCCCTGGGAGAAAAAACACCGTGTATCCCAGTAGACAGGGGCGTCCGCCAGGGGTGTGTGCTTGCCCCCACTCTGTTTTCATTGTACGTAAATGGAGTGGTGGAGCATCTTTTACAACATCCTGCAGATGCACCATCCCTGGCTGGAAGGAAAATCCCGACGCTCCTGTTTGCGGATGACACCCTCCTGATTTCGAAGTCACCTACAGGCATACAGGCGCTACTTACCAGCTTTAAGGCCTTTTGTGACACCAAGGGCTTAGCAATAAATATTGGCAAGACCAAATTTCTTGTCCTCAACCCCCCGAAGAAAACTGCCAAACCCCCTACTCTAGACTCCGTTCCATTAGAACGGGTCAAAGAATTTGACTATTTAGGCATACGCCTCTGTGATAGCATGAACTGGAAGGCCCACCATCAGAAAGTGTTTTTAACCCACAAGAGGGTTGTTGGCGCTCTACTTAAAGAACAACGCGCCTCCTCAACAAAACCAATCGGGGCACTTCTTGACATTTATAGGGCCAGGGTTGTGAGTGCAGCATTGTATGGCGCAGAACTTTGGGGAACCCAGAGAGTGGACACTTTGGCCCACTTAGAAAATAAATTCCACAAAGACCTGATGAGGTTACCCCAGAGCACTCCCACAATTCCACTCTTGCTCGACGCAGGTACTCGCCCTATCTGCGAGCAAGCTAAACTACGTCCCCTATTGCTGTGGTCCAGAATTTGGAACGTTCCTGAACTCCACAGCTATGCAGATGCCCTAAAAGACGTTTTGTCCCTCCCTGGCTGGCACAAGATCACCTGGCTTAGAGAGGTTAAGAAGGCACTTATTTTGCTAGGTCTAGGATCTGCGTGGGAAAACAAAACTGCACCTCCCAAACAGGAATTAAAGAGGGCCTATTGGTCTTGGGTCGATAGTGAGAGACTGGGCAAATCTAACCATCCAAAAACTGTTGCCAACTTTTTGATGGTTAAATGTAAACCCTCCAGAGAAGCCTACATGGACCTGATCCACAGTCCTCATGATAGGGCCCTATATTTCAAATTCAGGGTTGGGGTTCTACCTTTATGCCAGTTCACTTCTACCTGGAAACCACCCTTGCAAACTGTTCCCGACTGTCCATTTTGTGAGCTGAAAACAGAATCTGTTGCACACTTTTTATTTGAGTGTCGAGCCTACTTGGCCCCCAGACGGAGGTGGTTGAAGCCTCTTTTCAGGAGCCTAGGAACCCGTTCACACTTGGAAGCCATGAGAATACTGCTCTCAGACACAAGTCCCTTCTTTGCCATCTGTTTGGCAAAATTCCTAGGATGGGCTTGGCGTATAAGAACCTCTAAAAAACTGATGATCCAATGATGTCTCCCCCTTTTTAATATGTTCTTCTTGTGATCTTTTTTAAAGGTACAACGAATTGTAAGTTGTTGTTCGATTATTGTTTTACACTGTGATGTTTTGCTTTTATGATATGTTTTTTATATCGAAATAAAGCTTACTTACTTACTTACTGTATCAACACTTTAAAAGAATGTAAGGCATCAATCCAATAAGTACGGATATCCTCAAGGAAACGTTTTCAAATAGTCTCCCACTTTTGCAAGAAAAATTCACTATCTCTTAGAACACATCACAAATGGTTTAATGTGTACGGTACATTCCAATGTTCCAAACGTTTCTTCAGGTCACTATGATAGGTGACTATCAGACTGACGTGCTTCACCGCCGTTGCTGCATGTCAGCGTTACTACGTGTCAGTTTCCAAAAAAACGCCCCTGGAGACCCCTTCCTGTTTGCGAGTGCTTTACCACCCTCTTATAGAGGGTGCAAATACTTGCAGTTTACCACCCTCTTATAGAGGGTGGTAAACTGCAAGTATTTTGCGACTGAAATTGCCTTCGCAAATCATTCTTACATAGCTTGTGGGGGTCACTATTAGGAAGGGAACATCCCTTCTTAATAGCGAGTCGCTGTACATGGCCCACAGGTTTTTTGCATGAGCCAACAGGGCTAAAACCCATTTGTGTATGCAAAATTCTGTTGTACATCTGGCCCTTAGTGGGTTTTTTAGGGGTTCAATTATGTTTAATTCTTAGATTTTAGCTGTGTCTCGCACCATACCCAGCTCTTTCCTGCTTCTTCTTACCAAACACCCTTGCAAGCAAAACTATTCAGAATTGCTCTTTTTGTAGATTGTGTCCAAATTGAGTGGCTAATGGCTTTAATAGTGGAGCTGAAGGGGTTGATGTGTACATAAAGATTTCTTTTTCCTTTCTTTCCTATCTGAGATGTCAGTAATGTACTTCCTGACTAGCCACAGCAGAGTGTGAAAAGTGACTCACTGCAATAGTCTTGTTCAATACAACTTCTCCTACAGTCCACAATGTTGATTTTATACTCCTGCTTGTTGCCTGTTCTAAATGTGTGCTGTTATCTGCTGATGATTTTCTGCCTTCTCCACCTTGAAATACTTCTGTATGTTTTTTAAAAGCCTTCCATTGTCTTTACCTTTAGAGAGACACTGAGGGGCTCATTAGGATGGCGGGCGGACTTTGCCCGCCCAACACCCTCGCGGAAAACGGGACCGCCCATGAGCTGAGCGGCGGTACCGCACTGCATATTAGGATTCGCCCACCACAGTGGTGGGCGCATCATGGATTTCTAACATTGTGGCGGCGATGTACTCAGCACCGCCCGCCACAATGCTAAAAATGCATGTATGCATTTGCATACACAAAGCGGCAGGCATCGCGCGGTGCCTGCCGCATTGTGTATGCAAATGCAGGGGGGTACCACAGGTACCCCCCATGTGCACCCCCAACCCCCCCTCACCATGTCAAGACCGCATGCCTTTCCGTGGCGGCAATGCCGCCATGGAAAGGCATCTGTTTAAGCCCATTGTAATATGGCTGGCAGTGTCTGATAGACGCCGCTACCATATTAAACTTTTTCCGCTCCGGTCTTTCTGTCCGCCGCGGCCCCCCCGCCATGCTAATATGGCGGGGGGGAAATGGGTGGCGGTCAGACCTGGATGTCGGGCGGATGGCCACCGCCCGACATCCTAATGGGCCCCCTAGGGTTTCATTCCAGTAGTCTGAGAAGGTAATTTATCAGAACACTCGTCATGATTTCTGACTTTTTTCTTACTCAGGATCTGGGTTCTTTCTCTGCTCTGTTACATTCTCTATTGGTATATAGCAAGTAATAAATAGAAGTGGGAAAGCAAGAGAATTCATGGGAAGAGCCGACACAGAGCTGTGCTATGGGTCCAGCTTGGCTTTGCTTAGTGGAGAAAAAGTTGCTATGCTTCTTTTATACAAGTAGTATAATTCATTCACACATTCCGTATTCTCCCTGAAGGAGAATGCAATCCTTCCTGCTCAAAGGAACAACTTTCCGAAAACTTTCTTAGCTAATCAGTACATGTTAAAATAAAAAAAACTCAACATATCCATGTCATGAAGTTGCTCCTCAGTATGTTAGAAAATAAAAGAGAAAGTATTCACCCTATCCTGCTGCAACTGTGCTCTGTACCATTCAAAATAAATGCCCTCATGAAATAATCACACATCATACCCATTATGAAGTGCAAAAGGCCACTTTATTAGGTAAGGTTTTTAGTACTGCTTATTAATTTAAATACAACTTTAACATAACGTCAACTTTGTCACTACATCAAAATCCAAGCAAACCCCTTTATCCCCAAACAATTCTCAATGTGTACCAACCATTCCTTGCCCCAAGTAAATGTAAATTGTAAATTGATACTTGTATAGCGCACTACTCACCCGCAAGGGTCTCAAGGCGCTTGTACGAATACCGCTGTGGAACCCATCCAGGCTTTCCCTGTGAGGTGTCCACTCCTGGGCACCCCCAAGGTGGAGGCCAGGCATCCTTAGCGTTGTGGGGGCCGTTGTGGAGATAAAGCAAGCTATTGCCGAGAGTTGCAGAGTGGGACTCCATGATTGGAATAGGCACCGAGGCGAGAATTATCAGATCCGTGGAATTTCGAGCCCAAGACCCACCGAGGCGGGGAATTGAACCCTGGTCCCGGGCAAGACCTCTGCATCAGGGTCTGCAGCTCTAACTATTGAGCCACACTTCCCCACCCATACCTCCACACCAGTCTTTCATCTTTCATTCACTGTCCTCCTGGGATCTCCCATCTCTCTCTCACTTACCCTACCAGACATCCGCCAATGAAGACTCCTTGGCCTGTTCCAAAGCCCCACACACTGTCTTCTCTTCACCTGTGCTCCCCTCCTCTCCCCCTGAGGGTTGCATATGCCTGCATAGGACTATCCATCCCCCCAAACTGGGGTATACACACGGAGCCACACAACTTGTCCTACTGTGGCACAGCTGAAACCTCTACCCTACCCCCAGAAAATGCATGGTGGCTTGGTGGCTAACTTTAGAACTCTCCCTGTCTGCCACTGGTGAAGGAGTCAGCAAGAGGCTGACTCCTGACCTTCCTCTTTAAATATCTTTCCCTAAGACCCGCCCTTTCACCCAGCCTATACCTTGAAATGACCTGCTCATCTCATGAAGCAACCTGAGGGGACACTGGCTTTGCCTGTTACTCCCTCAGGGTTCCGTCATTCCTGAAAAGGGCTAGAGACAACTCATTATCTGTTAGATGCTGGTAGTATGATGCCAAGGTCCCAGGAGCAGGAAAGCATCTAAAGCTGCAAGTTTGAGCTGCCACAGGGGAGAGAGGGGAGGAGGCTACACCTTTATCGTAAACCACTGCTTGCTATCTAGTTCAAGTCTTATTTTCCACCTTTCAGGTGCAAACAAGAACACACAAGTGACACGCACACAAATCTGTGTGCATGTGTACATAGAAAAAAATACACAGATTTACGCACACGCACACTTTCATTTATGAAGCCATCCGTAAAACATGCTGCATAGAGCAAGCTCTGGGCCACGTTACCTGGGCTTCAAAGAGAATTAGCATTCAGAAGCCCTGTCCAGGTGATATAACAAAAAAAAGCACAATGCTATAGCACAGGAAAACTGGTTACAGACTTTAGCATGGAAACACTGGAAAGACCATGTGTCTCTCACAGGAGAAGCAAAGCTCTGTATTGTTTCTTCCAGTGTTAGACATAGCCCGCTACAGCGCAACAAATAGCCACTGGCATTGGGGTTCCTCCTGGGGACAGCAGGAGACGGGCTTTCCAGCGCTGTATGCTTGTTTCATTTTGATTACTCTATGTTGATAATGTAAATAGCCGGTGAGTGCTGGAACACCCCACCCTGGGTACACCGGACTAGGCTCTGGCCAGTGCCACAGTTTTTTTTCTTTTCATTTTGACAATCAAAACGTAAGATACCTTTTAAACGTGTCAGCCCCTTATCTGCTGCATCAAGAAAGGGGGTGCTGTGGGGCTTGGATAATATTGAAGAGCCTGCAAGAGAGAGTAGAGGTAAGGGAACCAGTATTCTCATGTCGGATCAGCTTGTTTTTGGTCCAAGAGTCCCTGGGGACCTCTGGCTGACCTACAGCCATACTTTGGGCGTGCGTCATGGCTTGCAGAGCTCTGGTAATAAATATGGGCGAAGTCAATAGCCAACCATACCTTTCGAGAGAATAGAAGATTCCAGTATTAGCCCAGCTATGGTCCTGTTCTGTGATTTGCACTCCCTTCGTCCAACCCAAACTTGAGTATTTTTTCAAGCAACCGAACAGTGAGACAAGGTTTCCTTTTCATTTGAAATTCCTGGTTCACGTCTGGATTAAGGAATCTTTGTAATGCAAGATCTTGAATCTTTTATGCTCCCACCTCTACCGGAGAAAGGACTTCTTCACAGCTAGTTATAGTTGGCAAAATTTGCTTCACCGTTTTGTATTGAATTATTCAATTCGCTCATTGATGTTTTGTTTGTCATGTAATATTCAGGGCCACTGGAATTATGCTGCAGGGGTGGGCCAAATTATGTGGCTGGGTTGAGTAAATTGCACAGCAAGAAAATGCAAATTATGCAGCATAATGCAGCACATTTTGAAATAGTATTACTTCATTATTTTGTCATTTTTTAACTTGTTAACGCTGTTTGGGTATTGGTAGCACGTCATTAGTATAAGTATAACACCCAAGCACAGCAATAAGCAACAGAAATGTGACCAGTCAACCTTGTTTAAAGGCCTTCCACTGCACGGCTACATATGTTGCTGCGTTTTTTGTAATTTTTGAATAATTTGCGCTAGGAACACATTTTTTTTAAATGTAAATCTGCAGATTATGTGGCAGTTGAGAGATTTTGTGGCAATTTTATAATCCTGCTAAATCGGCAGGACTGCACAATTGCATAATTCCAGTGGCCCTTGCTATATGTTTAACTTTGCTGTGCAATCATTTCTGAAATGAAACTTTTGATTGGCCTGTTACTGAACGCGAGCCAGGGTTACTCCATGAAGCACTGACTGCTCTTTGTGTTATTCATGCCTAATGTTGGTGCAAGTTTTTGTTTTGTACTCGCATACATACTTTTGTCCCCTTTTTTGATTCAAGTTTTAGGAAAAAAACATTCAAATATGATATGGCAACCGGAACACATGCGCGCTGATATTGTGAATGTTGTTTCATCTTTGTGCTTTTAAACTGCTTGAAATCGATCTTGCACTAATACAACCTAGGAAGCACTGTTTTCCATTTTGAAGTGATGCACTACTACACCATGTGATTGTTGTTATTTCTTGGCTAAATAGTTTTAATTTTCCAATTAATTTACTGTGAATGTTCCCAGGAGCTTGTCTCCGAGTTGTACCTAACTAAAGAACATCCCAATGGTACCGGGCTATCATTTATATAATATGTCTACTAATGTGCTTGAATAGACTATGAGAGTGACTATATTCAATGTAGTAGTATTATGAGAAAATCCTCATATGTATTCTATTGTAAAATGTTTCTTATTACGTGTCCCTTATTGGTGCATATCATGAGAACCATGTACTTGCATAGTAATGTATGAAAATCTTTGTCCAAAGTCCTATAAGAGGAAATACTTTTCTTCTGTAACTGGGATACCGTAGTCCCCTTTTGTAAGGCAAATCTGTGCTGTATTTTGCATTGAATTTGACTGGTTTGTTTGTGCTATGATCTGCGTCACTTATTGATAACCAGGCTGATGATATATTTTCTGTATTTAGCTCAGCAATACTTTATATAAACTCTTTGAAATATTGACCCATGTCTGTCATTCTTGCTGAGAATGCTAGGGTTCTGAATCTGGTTTTGGGCTCAACGGAGCTAGAGACTGGTCCAATCTGGGAGCACCAAAGCCCGTATAGGGTCTACACCGCTCCCCGCCGAACATAGGCGTGCCAGTGGTAAGATCTTGAGAGGACTAGTTTGCACATTGACAATATATCTCCTGCATGTTGTGCTCTGAATATTTTAGCTAGATGGCTTGCTGGTTGAACCGGGCAGGACCACGTTACCATACATTAGTGGGTCTTACCCCGAATTTCAAAAGATTTGTGAAAAATCTAAATTTTGAAAGGGATTCCTAAGCCCCTCCTGGTGGTTAATTGAGGGATTCCTCCGCCTAAATTGACCTAGGAATATTATGAAATCAGTATGAACTACCCAGTAAGACTCAGCTATTTGTTTCTGAATTTTGAGAACGTTTCTATTTGACTATACCTTATGACAAGACCGGTCTGTTAGAAGCAGGAAGAGAAAGACTTTAGTCCTGTATAATTAAAAAAGTATCAGTTTTTAGAGAGAGAATTTATTTTTTCATAGTCTTTACTGAGCCTCTTTGCAAATTGTGAATTATAAGATACTACTATAGGAGGAGAATTCTAAACGTTGCAGCGCACCTGTCCAGCACCAATGCATGCGGCGTTTATGTGCAGTTCCTGGAAAGTTCTTTTAAATCATTCATTGCCCCGCCCCCACCTTTCTTGTGTGACTAGGTAGCGCAGCATTTATTCTTTAATTAAAAGATCTTCCAGCTATGTTGGTTTAAATCAACAAGCTGGCCCAAATGCTCAGCAGAAACGTAAATAGTCACGCTATTCTTAAGAATGGAAATATGGACATTAGATTACGTCCATCATGGATTCTGGAAAGTAATAAAGTTTATTCAGTGTAGCCAGAAAGCAATTTTCACCCCAAAGATGTTCTAGGATATTAACACCTGGCTGGTGCCACAGATTACGGTTCCCTAGTCACTCACGCACAGAAGATCAATCTAGATATTTTGCCAGATTGCCTCGCTGCAACCCGTCCACTACTACCCCCAGAAATTGAGGCGGCAGTTAGTCTTTTTAATACATGGGTTGAACACGGGACCGCTGCCTCCATTAAAAAAGGCGGGGTGCGTAGATTACGTACTACCCCCTCCAAACCCTGGTTTTCACACACTCTTCGTGAACTTAAATCAGGCTGCAAGAAACTCGAACGGGTATGGAGAAAAGCATACCTACCTGAGGCAAAGAAGGTTCTTCGGGTGGCGCAAAAAAATTATTATGCGGCCATCAGATCTGCCAAGAGCTGTTATTATTCAGGACGAATTAATAAAGCTAATAACAATAGCAAGGACATTTTTTCAATTGTAAAAAGCTTTGTTTCACCATGTGCCGCACAACCTTTGTTGCCCTCATCTGAGCAATGGTGCGAAGAGCTCTCTTTGTTTTTTGTTGATAAAATTTCCAAAATTCAGGACGACCTGCTCGCTGTTTGTAACAACTTTCCCTCCCCCCCTGTATTTCCCCCCTCTACGATGCCGGAACCTGCAGAACAGTTTGCTAACTTTGCTCTGTCCTCCAGGTCTGACATCACTGCTGTCCTTGCGGCCTTGAAATCGGGGTCCCCCTCTGACCCCTGCCCTGCTAGAGTCCTCGGGGGACTAGCGGAAACAGTTGGAAATGAGGTCACTCAGATCATTAACCTTTCTTTTCACACTGCAACCGTACCGGCCTGTTGGAAGCAAGCAAAATTGCTTCCACTTTTGAAAAAAAACGGGCTGGACTCTGTCGTTCCCTCCAACTATCGGCCTATATCTTTATTGCCAGCTCTTGCCAAAGTTTGCGAGAAGATCGCTTTTAAACAGCTGGACAATTTTGTCGAATCCTCTCAGGCACTACACCCAGCACAGTCAGGATTCAGGGCTGCATATAGCACTGAAACAGCCCTAGTTGAAATATCTGAGGCTATCCGGGAGTGTTTGGACGGAGGTGGCAGAGCGGCTCTGATTTTATTAGACCTCTCTGCCGCCTTCGATAGGGTACCCCACTCCCTCCTTCTTACCAGATTAGCCACTATTGGCATTTCCGGCCCGGCACTTGACTGGCTGACGTCTTTTTTAGATAACAGGACTCAACAAGTTTGGATGCCTCCCTTCGCTTCCTCCCCAAAGAAACTCGATACTGGGGTCCCACAGGGCTCCACTCTGAGCCCTTTGCTTTTTAACGTTTATCTTACCCCTTTAATTTACCTAGCAGAACAGCTTGGGGCAAAAATTATGGCCTACGCCGACGACACCCAACTTCTGTTTACCTGGCCTAAGGACAATTTGGATACGTCGGCGGCCCAACTTTGCCTATCATCAGTTTTCCGATGGCTAGCACTTGCCCAGTTAAAATGCAACGAAGGCAAGTCCGAGGTTCTGTTTTATGGTTCCTTCCCTGACAATTTTGCCGACCTTCTTTGGCCCACTGACTTGCCCTGTCCAAAATCTATTGGCGGCCCAGCGAAAAATCTAGGAGTCTGGTTTGGAAAGGATCTCAAATTTGAGGACCACATAAAAAAACTTACAGGGGTCTGTTTTTCTACCTTGAAAACCCTACGAAGGTTCTTTCCCCTCCTTCCTCAAGAGGCTAAAGAGACTGTTACACGCGCTCTAATACTCTCCTGGTTAGATTACGCGAATGGCCTGTTTTGCGGGCTACCGGCCTATCTGATCCATCGTCTTCAGGTCATACAAAATGCCGCCGTAAGACTCCTGTTCAATGTACCCAAGAGTTCCAGTGTGCGCTTCCTACTTCGCAGCCTCCATTGGCTCCCAGTTGCCCATAGGATCATGTTTAAAACTCTTGTCCTCTCCTATCGCGCTGTTCATCAAATTGGCCCTGTCTACTTGAGAAAAAGGTTCACCCGCTATGTCCCTAACCGATCCCTCAGGTCTGCCAACCAGTGCCAACTGTCCGTGCCTAAATTTAAGTACTGCAGATTAGGCGGCCAGTCCATCGCGGTTAAAACCGCGAAGGCCTGGAATGCTCTCCCCCTCCACATTAAGAACGCTCCTACCATCATAGCTTTTAAGAAAGGACTGAAAACCCATCTATTTAACATCACCCTGTAAACTCCCTCGCCTCTGCCCCTTTATGAACCCTATGCTTCGCTCTCACCTTCTCACGCCAGGATACTATTTTTAGTAATTGAGCGCACTACAAAAGCCTTTATATCTTATATATACAAACATTATCATACATTAAAATGGCTGGTATCTTCCCTGACGTGACATGTGCAACTTGGAGGTCATCTTCAAAGTAGAGAAAACGGTTTTCAATATTTTTAACATGGGCAGTAGGGCATTGGAAAAGCCATTGTCATCTCTCAGACTCCATTGGCAAAGCAAGATGGATTGGTTTTGCCAATGCTCGTTTTCAGACTGCAGCCTGCCCATAACTTAGTGGCAAGACAATGGCAACCCGTCAGCGGATTGCAAAAACTGTACAGCCAAACACATCATGGGTGCAGCAGCGGAGAGTGAATTACTTCTAGAAATAAACTTAAATTTGTGCCATTCTTTATTAATGTCCAGAGAAGATTTCAGAAGAGTCACACAAAGTAATGCTGCCAAAAATCTTAAGTGCTGCTCTGCACCAACAGAAAAGAAAATGGTACAGCACAGCATATATACTATGGGTCACTCGTGGTCCGATGATAACATCAGCCGCACTTGTGTAAATAATGCCTTTTTGTACAACGCGAAACTGCGCTCTACATTACAAAGATGAGCGAGTGATGCCTTGTATGAATTACTCGAAGAACACACTCTAGGCTAGTGCAATACCACGCACAAGTACAAATTCCACGAGTAAAAAGTACCGTCTATGGGTCAGTCTCTTAATACGTGTAATTTCACAGCTAATTACACTTACATTCCACATCGAACAACCACCCTATTTCCCACTTGCCGTTTTGCGCCACTTTGTGATGCGAAATGCCACTTTTTTCACTCGAAAGCTCATACTCCACCCTGGAAAATGATAATGTCCTTAGTCTAACAATAGAAACAGATCTGAATCTGGCTGAACCAGTCCTGAACCGGAAGACCCCCGGCCATTCTGCACATTTTCTAGGTCTTAATGTAGCACTTTAATAAAATTCGCTCTCTAGACACAGTCAAAAAAATGCGTTTAAAGCATGCTTAAGCACTTTATTTGTTGCCTACCAATAGGTAGATACTCAGAACAACTACCTTGCAAATAAAAACTACATTTAGTGTCGTTTACCCAAAAAAATAACAAAGGTGAACATATTACTAATAAGGGCACTAAACTGTATTCCCTCGAGCTTATCCTTTTCCAGTTGTGCAGCGGAAATGCACCCCATTAACCAGACAACCAAAACCCTATCATCTTGATGCCAAATCGTGGCGTAAAACGGGTTAATCAGTAGTACTGGCTGAAGCTGTCTGTGAAGGGGATTTAGAAGTGTTTTGTGTACACACAGCAAAGAGCTGGCTGTTCAGCTTCAGCGCAATGGACCCAGGACCCTCAGTCAATCAAACGATGACTCAATCAGTTAATTTTAATCACTTCTCTGGAGAGAAGTAAACCGCACTGTTAAAGGATGTGCAGCAGTTACAGTGATAGGGAGTTTAATTGTTTCCTCTGCCTCGCTGTCTATAACACTTTAGACTTTTAATCAGAGGCAAGTGAAGTTATAATGAAGTAAAGTCCACTTTCCATAGGACAGAACTAGCCGGAAATAATTGGTCTGAGACTCCCATCCAGACACTGTAATGCCTCTGGCATTTTCATGAAAACTGCTCTTAATTGCTTTGCTGATGTTGTTAAGTGGTCCAGAGGGGCCGCGTAGTTAAAGATGCCCACATATGCGCCTGGAAAAATGTATAAAAAAATATTTTTCGGAGGTCTTTAAAACAAGACTGACGAGTAATGCGAAAAAAACGAGCATCTGTCTTTTGTACTCTCAGTTTTGAGAACTATTTGGAAAATAAGTTATAATTATTAGTTTGGACCTAAAGTTGGAAATGTCAAAATTTGCTGCAATGAAAGCTGCGTGTCTTTGAAAACAGGATTTTCCCTGGTGAGTAATTTAAAGGCTGTGGTTCAGTACTAAAATGATACATGGAATAATGCTTTATAGGGCGGTTTTATCTTCCGTACTAAATAATTAAAATCTCCATAGGTGCCAAGCTTTGATTATGCCTATGTGTAGCATTTCTATTTTTGGATGTCCTTGCATGTGACAGTTCGTTGTCTTGTATGTATGATGGAGCAATGTTTCATACCTCAAGAAACTTGCTTGTACTCAGCCCTCTCGAAATAATATATAACATATTAATCAACATATTTTGTATTACTAATAATTGCACCACACAACATTTTTAGTATGTAAGGGAAGCTTGCATATGTGCTTTTACTAACAGTAGCTTGAGTGACTTAATATGGCTGCCGAAAAGCGTGGGAACTCATCTGCGCATGCGTCCGCCACATCCACGTGATGTGACGTATCTTTCTTTTGGTGGGAATTCTTTGCAGCTGCGCGCTAGTATTAAAGATGGATGCTTCATGCCTCACATACTAAAGCACATGCTCCTGCTCTAACTAAACCTTGTTCGTTCTGCCTAACCATTAATGCTATAGTAAAAACAAAGTAATGGGGTTAGAGTAGAAATAAGTTATATACAGTGCCTTCATTTATTCTCGCTTTCTAATGTGTTTCTCTTTGACTTTATTATCAGCTCATATTTGGGCCTAAAGAGTGACTTGTAACGCCATATTGAATCTGAACTGTGCATGACCCAAAAGTACCAAGAGTCCTCGAGCACTGGCATTGAACTAATGACAATGACAGTCTTGCCTGCGATGCGCCAGGGAACTTAACACCGTGAATTTCCAAAAGGAAGAGACTATATAATTTTTTATACTTTGTATATTAAGTGGAAACAAATATTGCTGGGTGGAATAAAATCATGGGAATGGGAGGAACATTGATCCACGTTATTGAATGAAAATGATCTCATACTGGTATGGTATGATGATCTCTCCTCACCTTTCTGACCAATCAAATGAAGGGAATACTTGAATTTGCAACACTGGGGGGTGGTACATTGCCCTGGAAAATAGTATAACTAAGGTAGGCTTAGTCAGTTAGATTGTCCAACTTGTCCCAGACCTTTCACTCACCCAACGTATCCTGAAGGAGAACCGAGAGCAGGGTGCTAGTCGAGCACTCTGTCAGAAGAATCGGGAGTTTGCTGAGGGAGAAGAGTCAATGACCCAGTCGTGGTCCGAGTGTTAGCCACAGAGAGGGGTGTGACAATGGCGTTGCACTTAGCTGAGGGTCCTGTCCTGATTTTCACCTGTCCTATCCTGATCTGCACCTGTCCTGTTCTGATGAGCACCTGTTCTCTCCCATTGGCACTGGATTTATCGAGAGCCCTGTCTTTGCCCCAATCCGTGGCCAGGGTTGGTCTTCACACCATTCTAGGTAAATATAATCTGTATGGTATGTCATTGTACTGTTTCCCTTTCTCACCCTTCTCAGGTATCAATGTCTAAAAGAATCTTGCAATATTCCTACAAATTATTTCTTTAATTATTATTTTCTTACTTGAAAAGGCTTTAACTGCACTTGTATGGACTCTGACATTCAACAGTTTGCATAGATAAAGTGTTTAAAATTTTCTTCCAAGTCAGTGGTTATTTCATGTAAGTATGGTCGAATTTTGTGGATTCGCGGTCCGCGAATTCGCGCGAAATGTCAGAAAAATCTGCAAGTTCCCTGGAAAATCCACGATCTCGCGGATTTGCACAAATAATGTGACCACGTGTGTCTGTAACTTTTCAACCGCGCCGAAAGGTGCCGAGGTCCCTCGAGTAAGCTGTCCATCATAGTGAGGAAAGGGCGGGAAGACATTGCATACCCTAGTGTGTGTGTGTTTAATTTTTGTGACAGGAGCATCGTGCCAGAATGAATCCTGCCTGACTAATTATCCACGAAGATGCCACCGTGTTGTGCCATACCTCTACTCAACTGGAGTACTTTCTACTGGCTAATCAGTAAGTGCTAACTCGTTGGGTAAATGTATAGTGCTTTTGCTACACTACAGCTGCGTAAAGGGCCAGAAGAATTCTCTCCAGTGACCACGTGTGTCTGAACTTTGCCACCACGCCGAAAGACGTTGCATACCCTAGTGTGTGTGTGTGGCGGGGCCAAACAGGCAGAGCTTCTATGCGATTTCACATGCCTCTTGTTTATAAAGGGTCAGAGGAGACCGATCAGAGCAGCAGATGAGAAGAAAGCAGCCTCCTGGTCACAGGAAGTACACAGGGATTGCCTTGAGAAACTCGTGGATGCAAAGACCTCCATCAAGGATTACATCTAATTGTAGGCGGTAGGTATGGGGAGGAAGTACACCTGGACCGTGCTCACTAGTTGTTTGGGCTGATTATAATGCGCGACTGAATTTGAGCTTCAACTCAGGCACCTGCTTATATCTGTAAGTGCTTCCTGTTGAGGTTTAATTTTTGTGACAGGAACATCGTGTCAGAATGAATCCTGCCTGCATATTTATCCACGAAGATGCCACCATGTTGTGCCATACCTCTACTCAACCTGAGTACTTTCTACTCGCTAATCAGTAAGTGCTAACTCGTTGGGTAAATGTATAGTGCTTATGCTACACTACAGCTGCGTAAAGGGCCAGAAGAGTTGTCTCCAGTGACCACGTGTGTCTGTAACTTTGCCAACGCGCCGAAAGGCGCAGAGGTCCCTCAAGTGAGCTGTCCATCATAGTGAGGAAAGGGCGGGAAGACGGACTTGCATACCCTAGTGTGTGTGTGACGGGGCCAAATGGGCGGGGCTTCTATGCGAGTTCACATGCCTCTTGTTTATAAAGGGTCAGAGACCGATCAGAGCAGCAGATGAGAAGAAAGCAGCCTCCTGGTCACAGGAAGTACACGGGGATTGTGCTCGAGAAACTCGTGGATTCAAAGACCTCCATCAAGGATTACATCTAATTGTAGGCGGTAGATATAGGAAGGAAGCACAGCTGCCTAGCTTAGACCGTACTCACTAGTTGTTTGGGCTGATTATGTGAGCTTCAACTCGGGCATGTGCAAAAAAATCCTCCTGCGAGCGAATTTGTGGATTTTTTGGCAATTTTGCGAGGTTCGCGGATCGCGAAATTACCGAAAATTCACAAATTCCGCGAGTGGAACGGATTTTGCGCCCATACTTAATTTCATGAAGGTAAATGTTATTCGCTACCTATTATGCTAACTCCCTTTGATCCCTTAGGACTTTTAAGCACAGCTGTCAAGAATTGGTAAGTCAAGGTGTTATAGGTAAAAGTCCTAAGAAAATAAAATTCTGATAGGCAGGAAGTTAAGCTAGGATTACCGGTCCAAAGTGTGAATAATTATGGTGAGTATGGTGAAATCGAGCTGATAATCCGCCCGCGCCATCAGTATTTCTTTGGTAGCAGCATGATGGTTAGGGTTTAGTTAAGATAGGTAGTTATTTGCGTATTGATTATATTGATTTTGTATTGGTTTTATGTATTAAACAAAACCCGCTTGTATTGTTTCATGTTGTCTGGAAGCCCCTGAGATATTGAATAGCGGGTGGTAAATGGAAGCCACACTGCAGTGAGGTTACTTGTCTGATGAAGTAAGTGCAGATAGTTAGGTAGAACTTGAAGCACTGGTTAGGGATTTTCTGGTGTAAAAGTGCAAATAAGTGATAGCAGAAAGGTGCGCTGTTGAAACTTTGGCCTTATATCACCTAGAAAGGGTAAGTCTGAAGGCGTAACACGTTCTTTGATGCTTGAATGAAGAGTAAGCGGAAGGGTTTTACTCGAAGCAAAAGAAACTGTCTTTTCTTGAATTTAGTCAATCAGACATAGTAGCAAATGTTTCTATGTTGTTAATTAATGAAATGTGCATTTAAATTGAAAAGAAATTAAGTGATTGTATTACCTTACAAAGGTGGGAGTCAGTCGCGGGTGCTGCACTGAAGTCACAAAGAGCCATGCTGGGTTTGGTTGAGGCAGCGGGTGTGTAGCTGAGGTAATATTGTAAAGGAGGGGTGAGTGCAGAGAGGTTGAGAAAACTTGTCTCAACGAACAAAGCAGCACAACCAATGGTTGAAGTAATTTAGAAATTAATTGTTGATTCGTTTTTGAAAATAAGAAACATATTGGTATTGGAGAAGCATTTAAGTGAAGTAAACAATTGATTAAAAATGAAATTTTCTGTGAAAATTAGAACAGCGGTTATTATATGTGGCATTTAGACCCAGCAGTTCTAGGAAATTGCCCTGATAGAAAATATTTAGAGTGTGCTAGAGAACAGCAAATTAGAGAAAGACCCTATATCATGTACGGAGAAAAGAGAAAAATGTCATTCATGCAGAGAATTAAGAATTATTTAAATAAAGACAAACCCATAAAAATGAGAAAAGGTATTATTATTCCACCACCGAAAACACCTGCATCATACATGATGATAGAAAGGGGCTACCACACATGTGTATGGTTAAAAAAACTGGATTCAGTATACCAAGGATGATGGCATATTGGCTTTTCCAGAATATGGTACCTTTAATGGTAGAATTTTGCAAAATTTGCGAACTTGCATGAATGAATTAGATCCTAGACCAAGATTTACACAGTTCGAAGCTTTAGAAGAGTGGGAGACTGAGGCTTTTGAACAAGATAGAGCTCGGTGCATTAGAAGTTTTAGTGGATTTTATCCAAGATATCCTAAAGAAACAAGAGATAAGCAGTATTGTATCCTGTGTTAACATCAGAAGAACCAACAGGAAGTAAGAGTATAGAGGAAACAAAGAAAATAATGACAAGTGGTGATTCAGAAGATGATTACCTTGAGGATATATTAATGAAAAATCCACCACCTTATCAGGTGTGAACAAATAGAGTTAACCCTAGTGCTCTCTTCTTAAAACCATCTTTGATTCCACAGATTGTACATGAGAACAGTATAGAAAAAGTATTATAAGAAAATGAAAGGGAAGCAATAAATAAACAGCGTAATGAATTAATTCAGAAATAACTCAATTGAAAACGAGTCCTGAAGCCCTAACGATACCAGTAACTACAGGTCCTGTTGTTCCCTTGTATGGAGATAAGCAACCTAGTCCTAAACATCCCATTCTGACCACACCTGTAGTACATACAGAAAAGAAAACATATGGATTTACCTATAAGAGAACCAGTAGGTGGATGTACCTATGAGAGAACCAGTTAGTGACTCTATCAGGAAAATAACTCCTGGTTGTTCAAGAGAGGTACAGATTGAAGCGTCCACTGGAACTGAAAGTGCCACTGTAGTAACCCAAAAAGAAATAGAGAGATGGTCCCGAGACATAGAGAAGCCAAATTCACAGCCAAAGGTATTAGACATTTTTAAATTAAGAGTCGAACTAGATGAAATGATTGCGGGAAATGTGGGATTAGAAAGACTAAATACTTTCAGTGAAGAAGAATTGTTATTCATTTGTAGAAGCATCGCCCGAAATACAAGAATATTTCATGAACAATTAATGAAGCTGGCCTCTGACATGGGAATTAACACAGGTAAATCTAAGGTATTGCAGAAACCATACAGAGCTGAATTTTCTGATAAGGATTTAGAAAACATGAATGTGTCAGAACAAAAATTGGAAATTAAAGAAATATTGTCGTTGTTGCAAAAATGGGGAGACTTAGATATATGGAAAGCTAGATGGACAAAGGAAAAGGAACAAGCTCAGGCAAATCGATTTACATCTGAGTACTTATTGACAGAAACAGAAAAGGTTGAAAGGTTGTGTCCGATGAGAGAAGTGCCAGGAGGAGGGTATGTACATGTCCCATGGTCCCGACAAGATATTTTATCATTCACGAATGATTTCCAAAAACTCAGAGAGAAACCAGTAGAATGGTACAGGCAAGTCGAAAGACTTGTGAAAGTTTCAAAAGTGCTGCTAAAAGATTTAGAGGATTTATTCAACATAGTTGTCCCTGCAGATTTGTGGACTGAATGCAAAATGACTGTAGATTGGCCTAATGACAAGTACCCTAGAGATCCAAAGACAGGAGCTCCGTCAGATAAGGTAATGAAAAAATACCATCAGGTAATAACCTATTTGAAAGGAAAGGTAGCCCCAAAAGAGACAGATTGGACAAAAATAGACAGAACAACTCAAAATAAAGATGAATCAGTGCATGCATATTATGAGCGCCTTCTACAAGTATTCAAACAGTACAGTGGGTTGGAAACCATTGATAACAAGGACATGAGACATTTTATTTATCGTTTTGTGTCAGGTTTAAAACCAGAGATTTTGCAAATGAATAAAGACCATAAAATATGTTGGCAGGCAAAACCTGTCAACGAGATCCTTAAGTATGCAAAGTATTGCTGGGATGAAATTGATAATAAATGAAAGAATTTGGAAGAAAAAGTAATGTGGGCACAAGTAAAATTAGAGGAACTTCAGTTAAGTCAGCAGAGAAATAATCACGGAAAAGAAGGACAAGGAGACAGAAGTGGGGGCAGATATAAGGGAAGAATGAGCAAAGAAGAGGCAAAGAAAAAGTTTCCCTGTCACGGGTGCGGAAAATTGGGGCATTGGAAGAACACGTGTAAGTCTGTACAAAGTACTAATGTCCAAAATGAAAATTTAAATCCACAGACGCAGAATGAGGTGTCAAGGCAGCAATAGCAACAGGTAAAACAAAACCATTTACCACCTGCCCCTATGCCAGATTTTGGGAGTCAAGCCAAATACAGTGTGGGTACTGCAAATTGGGAGGGAAAGAGTAAGAGAAATACAGTGACACCACAGTTTCTTTTGCAAGACATGTTTTTTGAAGAAGACAGTTTCTGTCGGTGCCTGAGAAGGGGGGAAGAGGAGCGTGTACTTGGCGCATCCTTACCGGTAGGCCAGTCAGGACCCTACATTGAAGGTAAGGTTGAGGGAAATGACATCACCTTCTTATTCGTCACTGGTGCTACCCGTTCTACTGTGAGAACAGCAGACATCCCAAACCTAACCCTCTCAGGAGAAGTGATCCAAATAGTGGGCGTTTCTAATAAACAAATTAGGACCCCTGTTCCAGAACCAATGGAGGTACGAATTGGCAACTTTAAAGAAATGCCTAGGTTTGTGATATGTGATTCCAGTCCCGTAAACCTGTTAGGTAGGGATTTGTTGTGCAAAATGAACTGCACAATCTTTTGCACCCCAAGTGGTGTTGAAATTCAGACACCAGATGAAGACGGAATTTACAGAATCATGGTAGCCAAGCAAGAAACTGAAATTAAAAAGATGACCCTAAAAGATCTACCAGAAGAGCTTCAAAATACCGTAAATCGTGGTGTATGGGATTTTACCGGAAAAGAAGTAGGACTAATGGCAAATCTCGATCCAATAAAAGTGACAGTAAAAGAAGGTGCAGTTTACCCAAATACTCGACAGTACAAAATGAGCCCAGACATAAAGGCATGTGTTGCAGCAGAAATACAGCGATTAGTTGAGCAAGGCATTCTAAAAGAAGTAATGGGCAGTCCATGTAATTCACATATAATTGGCATAAAGAAACCAAGTGGAAAATATAGGATTGTGCAAGACCTCCGCTAAATTAATAAAATTGTCATCCCTTGTTGCCCAGTAGTGCCAAATCCAGCAGTGATTTTGTACCAGATACTGTGGAGTGCTGGATGGTTCACTGTAATTGATTTATGTCATGCCTTTTTCTCCATTCTATTGCATTGAGACAGTACATTTTTATTTTCATTTAAGTTTGATGAGCATGTCTGTGTTTGGAATCATGTTCCTCAAGGGTACACTGAAAGGCCATCGATTTTCAATCAGTTTTTAAAAAGAAATCTTGAATTTCTGGTGCTGCCCGGACAGTCTGTTCTGGTGCAGTATATTGATGACCTATTGATGGAGTCTAAAACCCGAAATGACTGTATTGTTGATACAATTGCATTACTGAATCATTTGGCTGAAGGTGGACATGAAGTGTCACCTGAGAAACTGCAATTTTGTACAACATCAGTAAAATATCTGGGACATCAGATAGAAAGAGGAGTCAGAAGAGTGACATCAGAAAGAATCAAAATAATTAGAAAGATGAATTTACCCCAGACACAAAAAGAAATCAGAATGTTTCTCTGAGTTGTAGGTTACTGCAGGCAGTGGGTTGTGGGATTTGCAGTCCTAGCAAAACCATTGATCGAAATGACAAATAAACAAGCTAAAGATCCAGTAGAATGGGATGAAGAAAGCATGACTGCTTTCTTAAAATTACGAAACTGCCTGTGCTCAACTCCAGTATTAGGGATGCCTGATTATTCAAAGGAATTTGCAGTATTTTGTGGTGTACGAGACAATTGTGCTCTTTCAGTACTGACCCAAACCCATGGTCTAATGTGACGTCCTGTGGCGTATTTTTCTGCTACACTGGACCCAGTGGCATCGGCATTGCCAGGATGTCTGAAAGCAGTAGTTGCAACCTGCATGAGTCTAGAACAGAGTGAGTCCATTGTGATGGGATATTCTGTAACCATATGTGTCCCACATGCAGTTGTGATTCTATTAACCAGAACACGCACTCAGTACCTAACTCTTAGTTGGCTGACTAAGTATGAGCGAGTCATTCTAGGTGCAGAAAATGTGACAATAACCAGATGCACTGTTTTAAATCCAGCTACTGCGTTACCTAACTCACATTTTGAAGAAGTAAGGGAAGAAGTTGAACATGATTGTGTCGACCTCACAGAATACAGTACTAAGCCACGCCCAGAAATACAAAAAAACCTACTAAAAGATTCCAAGTATGAACTATTTGTAGATGGCTCATGCATGAGACATGAGGAAGGAGAACTGAGTGCTGCTTACGCTGTATGCACATTGGCTGGTATAGTCGAAGCATCCTAGTTACCAGGAGTCAAGTCTGAACAAGTAGCTGAATTGATTGCTTTAATAAAAGCTTGCAAAATTGGGAAAAATTGGAGAGTAATCATTTACACTGATAGTCAGTATGGTTACGGTTGTGCATGACTTTGGCCAACTTTGGATGCAAAGGAATTTCATGACTTCTTCAGGCACTCCTATTAAAAATGGACAATTTGTAAAAGAATTATTAGAAGCAATTCAATTGCCAAAAGAAGTGGCTGTTCTCAAGTGTGCTGCTCACCAATCTGGAAACGACAAGGTGACAGCTGGTAATCGCTATGCTGACCAAGTGGCCCAACATTGTGCCAAATATCGAATGGCAGTAAACAAGAAAATCGATACAGGTGGAATCAGCTGCCAACTTATGCTGCTAGAGGGAGTGAGAACATGGGAAATAGTGAGAGATTTACAAAACGAGGTAGAACAAAAAGAAAAGGAAGAATGGGAGAAAATATGTTGTCAGAGAAGGACTGAAGATGGTGTCATTGTTTACTTAGATGGAAGACCTGTGTTACCAGACTGTATGCTTGCTCCTATGGCTAGGATGTACCACTGGGATACACACATAGGTAGAGATGCTATGATAGGATTGTTTAGACAAACTTGGTTTAATGCTAAGTTCAGGAATGTAGCAGAGAGTCTTTGACAGAGATGCTTGATTTGCCAACAAATGAGCCCTTGTAGGAAAACTGTAGTTTGCCCTGGGAAAATTGGAAAAGGAGAAGGCCCATTTATAAGATTACAGATTGATTTCATTCAGTTACCTGCTTGTTGAGGATTGAAATATGTCCTTGTCATTGTCACCGTTCTTTAGCCCACTCTGCCACCCCAGTTCAGACATGGCTATATGCAAATCAGTCTGACCCTGTGCCTCATGGGAACAGTCCAGACCGAACTGCCAAGCCATGTCTTCCCTGGACCGGAAACAAGCTTCCGAGGACTGATTTCTGGCATTCCAGCCGTCTTCAGCCCGGCTTGCTTGAATCCAGTGGCAAAGTGAGCAAGGGACTCACGTCTGAGCATACCCTGCCACACTTATGGTGGCCAAAAGCGGTACAAAAGGGGGTGGTGATGGACGGAGCATCTGAATCAATCAAACACTCACACCCAGTCAAAAGATCTGGGTTTAATCCATCACCGTTCTTTAGCCCACTCTGCCACCCCAGTTCAGACATGGCTATATGCAAATCAGTCTGACCCTGTGCCTCATGGGAACAGTCCAGCGCGAACTGCCAAGCCATGTCTTCCCTGGACCGGAAACAAGCTTCCGAGGACTGATTTCTGGCATTCCAGCCGTCTTAAGCCCGGCTTGCTTGAATGCAGTGGCAAAGTGAGCAAGGGACTCACGTCCGAGCATACCCTGCCACACTTATGGCGGCCAAAAGCGGTACAAAAGGGGGTGGTGATGGACGGAGCATCTGAATCAATCAAACACTCACACCCAGTCAAAAGATCTGGGTTTAATCCATCACTGTTCTTTAGCCCACTCTGCCACCCCAGTTCAGACATGGCTATATGCAAATCAGTCTGACCCTGTGCCTCATGGGAACAGTCCAGCCCGAACTGCCAAGCCATGTCTTCCCTGGACCAGAAACAAGCTTCCGAGGACCGATTTCTGGCATTCCAGCCGTCTTCAGCCCGGCTTGCTTGAATCCAGTGGCAAAGTGAGCAAGGGACTCACGTCTGAGCATACCCTGCCACACTTATGGCGGCCAAAAGCAGTACAAAAGGGGGTGGTGATGGACGGAGCATCTGAATCAATCAAACACTCACACCCAGTCAAAAGAACTGGATTTAATCCATCACCGTTCTTTAGCCCACTCTGCCACCCCAGTTCAGACATGGCTATATGCAAATCAGTCTGACCCTGTGCCTCATGGGAACAGTCCAGCCCGAACTGCCAAGCCATGTCTTCCCTGGACTGGAAACAAGCTTCCGAGGACCGATTTCTGGCATTCCAGCCGTCTTCAGCCCGGCTTGCTTGAATCCAGTGGCAAAGTGAGCAAGGGACTCATGTCTGAGCATACCCTGCCACAGTTATGGCGGCCAAAAGTGGTACAAAAGGGGGTGGTGATGGACGGAGCATCTGAATCAATCAAACACTCACACCCAGTCGAAAGATCTGGGTTTAATCCATCACCGTTCTTTAGCCCACTATATGCAATCAGTCTGACCCTGTGCCTCATGGGAACAGACTGCTGGAATGCCAGAAACCGGTCCTCGGAAGCTTGTTTCCGGTCCAGGGAAGACATGGCTTGGCAGTTCGGGCTGGACTGTTCCCATGAGGCACAGGGTCAGACTGATTTGCATATAGCCATGTCAGAACTGGGGTGGCAGAGTGGGCTAAAGAACGGTGATGGATTAAACCCAGATCTTTTGACTGGGTGTGAGTGTTTGATTGATTCAGATGCTCCGTCGATCACCACCCCCTTTTGTACCGCTTTTGGTCGCCATAAGTGTGGCAGGGTATGCTCAGACGTGAGTCCCTTGCTCACTTTGCCACTGGATTCAAGCAAGCCGGGCTGAAGACGGCTGGAATGCCAGAAACCGGTCCTCAGAAGCTTGTTTACGGTCCAGGGAAGACATGGCTTGGCAGTTCGGGCTGGACTGTTCCAATGAGGCACAGGGTCAGGCTGATTTGCACATAGCCATGTCAGAACAGGGGTGGCAGAGTGGGCTAAAGAACGGTGATGGATTAAACCCAGATCTTTTGACTGGGTGTGAGTGTTTGATTGATTCAGATGCTCCGTCCATCACCACCCCCTTTTGTACCGCTTTTGGCCGCCATAATTGTGGCAGGGTATGCTCAGACGTGAGTCCCTTGCTCACTTTGCCACTGGATTCAAGCAAGCCGGGCTGAAGACGGCAGGAATGCCAGAAACCGGTCCTCGGAAGCTTGTTTCCGGTCCAGGGAAGACATGGCTTGGCAGTTCGGGCTGGACTGTTCCTATGAGGCACAGGGTCAGACTGATTTGCATATACCCATGTCAGAACTGGGGTGGCAGAGTGGGCTAAAGAACGGTGATGGATTAAACCCAGATCATTTGACTGGGTGTGAGTGTTTGATTGATTCAGAAGCTCCGTCCATCACCACCCCCTTTTGTACCGCAATCACAATGAGATGGCAGACCAGGAGCTGTGATACATATCCGGTAGGCACGTGGAAAGAACTTATGGAGAGGGAGGAAGGCTGGGTAGCACTCTGGCTGCCAGGCTCAGATGCACGGTACAGCAACATCAAGTGATAAAAATCACTGGTGATAACGGAAAAGACTACCACGATACTGTAGTGCTAGAGGCACTTCTATGTACTGAAATCACGTGATGACCTTTGACCGCCATAGTTTTAATTAACTTTTGGTGTTTTGTTTTATTCTAGGTTGAATATCCTGCATGTGCACAGTCTTTCTTTTGTGTACTCTTGTCATTTTAATGTGGGAGAGCATTCAGAGTAGAACAGCCTTACCAGGAATAGATGGTGTGGGATGTGCATTTTAAAGCATGAGATAGAGAGGTGTGGAATGTACTTCTTGGTCTCGAAGTGCAGTGTTATAAGCAGTGGTGCTCAAAAAAGCATTATGCTATGCATTGGAAAGTATTATGATGTTCTTACTATTGGCTTTGACATGCCCTCATGTCACCTTGAATTCAGACTCTTTCTTACTTGAGCATTTTGCACGCACAGCCAGGCCCCCAGATTAGTCAAATTGTTTAGGTTATTCACGTTCGGGGTTGTTTTGTTGACTGCACTGCCAGAGACTTTCATAAGCTTTATTAAGATACAGGCTGGGACATGTGAAAGAGCAGAAGGAGCATGAGAACTCTTTTGCCTTTGGAATGCTTGCATGGAAAGTGGCCAATTCCAGTACGTTTCCTTGGCGCAGAGGAGGGCCTCTCAGAACCTTCTGTGTGTTTTGAGATTGTAAAGCTGGGGTTTATTGACTTAGAGACTTGGATTTGTTTGGCCTGAATGACGGACGTGTCTACAGTGCAGTGGCTCATGGTTTTACTGAGTCTTTTGACCTCGGCTGTGAGTCCCCCAGTCTGGAGTGGGCCAAGATGAAGTTTGCAGCTGATGATGAATTTTGTTTTGTATTATTGCCATTGTGATGTGTGGGCTTCTGTGTTCACATTCAAGTTTCCAGTGTCTATAATCATCTGAGGTATTTTCATTGTGATGTGTGAGTGTCTGTGTGCACATCCAAGTCTAAAGTGGTTGTAATAATCTTATGTATTTAGTGTATATATCTTTCTGATTTCTTGCAGGACATCCAGTATTGTCTGCTTGAGTTTCATATCATATTACCTGCTTGAATTTAATATTATTATCTATTCATTACTTATAAGTGTGATATTATTGCTTGTGTATATATGCATTTTATCTCTATATACATTTGCATGTTTTTCAGTTGGCATCTGGGAAAGCCTTTTGGAATAAATAAAACCCTATGCCTTATTCTTTTTGTTTCATTTTATAAAGTGAAATCCCTTTCCAGGTGGTGTTTTGTTGTTTTTAGTGCTTCGTTGTGTTTTAGCCTCTGGGTGGGAGGATGGTATTTTCTATTATTTGGGAATGCGAAGCAATACAGATACGCTAGGAATTTTGGCTGCTTACTCAGAATTCTAAGAAAATTTGTATACATCAAGAAGGATATGTACAAAAAAAGGAGATTTTGGTCTAGTTGGATGACCTATCCATAGCATGGTTGTCAATGGGCCAGGGACAGTATTTATCACAATCCATAAAGGTGGAGACGGTACTCAAAGCCATCCACTCCATGCCAAACATCAAGGCACCAGGGCTGGATGGGTTCACTAGTGAATTCTAGAAGGAATATGCACACCTGATAGCACCTAACCTGCAGGTCATTTACATGGAGGCATATCCTACACAGACCCCCCCAGCCCAACTCTCCGCAAAGCTCTTGTCATAACGCACCTCCATCTAGACAAACAGCGGAACAAATGTGAATCATATCGCCCCCTCTCACTCCTCAATACTGACGCCAAAATACTGGCAAGAATCCTCGCCTGCAGACTTAAACCCTTACTAACCAACATGGTCCTGCCCGCTCACTCAAGTTTCACACCGGCTTGCTCCACCACATAAAATTTACACACAATATTTGCACTTCTCCACCAAATGAATCAGAGGTTAGAGGCGATAGCGGTACTACTTGATGCCACCAAAGCATTTGATTCCATAGAATAGTCCTCCTTGTTCACTATCTATATGATATGGGCAGCCCAATGGGCTTTCTAAAAAGGGTACGCTTGCTGTATACATCCCATGGCTAGACTGTACATCAATGGGCACATATCGGTACTGATAGCAATATAGCGGGGCACCAGACAGGGATCCCCCACTCTCCCCAGTTCTATTCACACTGGCCCTAGAACTGCTGGCATGCGTGATCCGACAAAGGCATACCAAACTACTGTTCTTGGAGAGAGCGATCAGCCTTTCACTACATGTGGATGATATGGTCGTTTACATCCACAACCCCACGTAGCACCTAGGGGATTTCTTCCGAGAATGCATCCAATTTGAAAGACACTCTGGCCTGGGTATCAACTGGGCAAAGTCAGTGATAATATTTGTACAAAACCATAGGCTTTGGAGTACCCGCTTGAATGGAGCACGGAACCTATGAAATATTTTGTGATGTGGAAACACAGCGATCCTGAACTGGTAATACGAGGCAACTATGGCAAAGCCATGACTAAATTAGAGGTTCAGGTGGCAAAATGGATAAGGATGCCGCTATCCCTGGATGACAGAGTTTCAATAATGAAAATGATTATGATGTTGTGATTCCTCCACTTGCTTAGCAAAATACCTATAGTGCTCCCTGAGTTCTATTTAAAAATGCCCTGAAAACAACTAATGGGCAACCAACCACACATTCAATGGGACACAATGGTTAAGTCAAATGCCATGGGTAGCTTCGGAGCACCATATCTGTATCTCTACTATCTCTGTGTACAAGTGCAATATGTGCACTATTGTTACTGTCCCCAGGCATACCTGCCACACTTAGCAGTAGAGGCAAGAGATACAAATCCCACTCCACTTAGATATATACTGGCACATAAGCATACGAATATCCCCTGCACAGAAATTAACACGATACAGTGCACAACATTGGCCTGGAGGGCTCTGGGGCGAGAGCCCATAAACTCCCACTATATGCGCCTATGCTCCCCCTAGGGCATCACCCAGCCCTCTCTGTAACACAGAAGATGGGGGTTTTGTGCTATTTAAACCAGTAGGGAAATTTCTGGACCTGACATACTTGATATATATGTTAACCCTGCACCACTTTTCACAGTCGCATACCACCGGTTACAGTACACCATGAAGGGGCTCTTCTTATGTTTCTGGAGGAAACTCCCACATAAAAGTGTAATATAACATATGGTACCTGAGTCATAGAACTGCAGTGTGTGTACTAGAGACATGGCAGCTGATGGCATGTTTTATTTGCACTGTTCTAAAAAAAGAAACGGACTTCACCGTAAGTAGGATTTTAAATTCCAGTTCCAGAAACACCAAACTAGAACTAGGTATCTGCTCCCATTTGCAAATTACTCCTATAAAACGTAAAAAGGTAACTCCAATGTTATTCTATTGGAGAGGTAGGCCTTGCAGTAGTGAAAACCAATTTAAGAGTTTTTCACTACCACAACATTTAAAACATAAAAGTATATGTCCTACTTTTGAAAAACATTGCATCCTGTCCCCTGGGCTTTTCAGGCATTACCCTAGGGGTGACGCATAACCATTCAAATAGAAGTTTACTTTGCCAGGTTGAAGTGATAGTTTAAAACTGCACACATAAAAGCTGCAATGGTAGGCCTGTGAAATGTTTAAAGTGCTAATTAAGTGGGTGACACAATCAGTGCTGCAGGCCCACTAGTAGCATTTCTGACCCTGCGCACAGGTAGTGACACTTTAATAAAGACTTCTAAGTAAACTTAACATTCCCATTGGTTATAAGCCAATCATGACACATTTTAAGGAGACAGCACAAGCACTTTAGCACTGGTTAGCAGTGGTAAAGTGCACAGAGTCCTAAGGTCATCGAAAATGAATTCAACAAAAGCAGGTGTTCTGAAGGCAAAAAGTTAGGGGGAAACCACATCAAGGGTGCCATGTCTAACACTCCCATTTGCCAGGAGATTTAAAAATGAGCCCTCCAGATAGAAGCAAACACATTTCCCTGACTTCGGTAGTGCAGGCTGGGAAACCATTGTGTCTCAAGGATGGGCTCCCTGGGACACAGAAAGTGAACCAACTCCAGGTGATGGGGTCCCTGGGGGCCTTTAAACGCTCAGGGAGGGAGCCCCCTTCATTTTAATTAAAGTAATGGACTTGAGGAAGGGGGTCCATAGGGTCTTTTCAAGGTTTAGGAAGGGAGGCCAACCCTCCCTTTGAATTTTCATTTCTTCCCTGGAGATGGGTTTTTGGGGGCCTAAGTAGGCTCTGGGAAGGGGTCCAAGAGTCCATCTCTCTTTATTTCTTTAGTCAGCCCTGGGGATTTGGTCTCTGGTGCTTTTAGAGGCTTGGGAAGGGAGGTCTGTTAATCCCTCTCCCCTTTTTGAGAATCCAGCCCCCTACGGAAAGGGTCCCTGGGTCCACAATTGGCACAGGGAGGGGGGACATGCACCCGCATTTCAGTAGTATTTGGAGCCCCAGAGGTTGGGCTCCCTGGGCCCAAATTGGTTGTGGGAGAGGGGCTCTAGTTACTTCCCCTCACCATATATTGATGTGAGCCATTTTTTGTTTTTTACTGCGATCCTGCGGTAATCCTACAGGATTGCAGCAAAAAGCTCTGTTGATTCATTTGCGTCAGGTGTGTTCCACTGAGTAGTCTCCCGTACAGGGCCAGGAGGGCAGGGTATCCTTACCCTGACATCATCCAGTGAGTGTAAGTGTTTCGTAAACCTTTCTGAGAGTTAAAGATATGTACTAATATATAAACTAAGTTACTGTGTAAGTTACATTACTATTCTTTTTGTGCCATTAGTATGTGATGCTGTTTCTAATGTATGTCATCTGAGTGGTACTGTGACTATATGTATCCTTTGAGAGTGAGTATCTGAGTGCTTGTAAGGGTGTGTGTGGTTGTATGGGTGAATATGTAAATGTGTGAGTACCTTTATGAGTGAGTGACTGTGTAAGTGGATGTATGGGTGGGGGAGTATGTGCGTTAGTGGCTATATCAGTGACTGTGGTAGCTTCTTTTTTGGCTCTAAAGGTGGATGAGTGTGTTTGTGAGTGGCTGTAGGGATGGCTGAGGCTGCATCAATGGTCCTATGGATGAGCACATCAGTGTGTAAGTGGATGTATGGGTAAGAGAGTGGCTGTTTGACTGGGTGTATGGGTAAGTGTGTGGGTGTGTCAGTAGCTGTTTTGCACAGTAAGTAAGAGTGGCTGTATAGATGAGTAGGTGGGCATGTGAGTGATTGTATTGATGTGTGAATAAGTATGTAAATGGTTATGTGGATAAGTGAATGGATATGTGAAGGGTATATGGGTGAGTGAGTAGCTCTGATAGTTGTATGGGTGAGTAAATCACTGTACGGGTGAGTGAATGGGTATGCGAGTGGCTGTATGGGTCTGTGAGTGACTGTGTGAGTTGATGTATGGGTAAGTGAGTTACTGTATGAGTTAATAGCATATGGGTCTGTGAATAGGTATGTGTGTGTGTGTGACTGGGTGTATGAGAGGTTATATGGGTCTGTGAGTGACTGTGCGAGTTGATGTATGGGTAAGTGAGTTACTGTATGAGTTAATAGTATATGGGTTTGTGAATGGGTATGTGTGTGTGTGACTGGGTGTATGAGAGGTTATATTGGGGTATGAGAGGGTGCCTCTGTGGTTGATGTCATCAGTGATGTCACGGACCATTTCATGAGTGATATAATATGTGAGGTCATAAGAAGGGCATTTCAGGGGTATAAGTTATAGTTGGCTCAAGTAACACTAACTGATGAAGGTTAATGGTTTTGTACAAGTGAAATCTAAGCCTAACTATAACATCACCGAAATCTTTGTTTTTTTCAGTGAATGTCAATGTTTTTTTAAATATTATTTCCTAACTGTAACCTGTAACCTTTGAGAGGGGTATATGAGTGGATGTATAGGTGAGTGACTGTATGGTTCTCTGGGTGTATGAGTGACTGTATGAGTGTGTTCCCAGATGTGTAAGTGGGTGGAGGAGTGCCTCTGTGGATCTGTGAGTGGGTGTGAGAGTCTCGGAGTGGGTCTGTGAGTGGGTGCATGAGTGTGAGTCGGTGTGGATATGTATGTTTATGTGTGTCTGTCAGTGGGTGCATGAGTAGATCTGTGGGGTGATGCATGAGTTGGTCTGTCAGAGGGTGCAGAAGTGTAGGAGTGGGTCTGTCAGTGGTTGTATAGTAAAAAAATTAGTGGGGCACAGGGAGCAAGTCCTCATGCCAGCTACCCTGTGATGGTCCTCCTGTCCAGCTTGCCTGTAGTCTGCTACCCTCTGCTGCCTTTGGTTATGTACCTCCTCAGCTTGTTTTCTGTTAATTTTTCAGCCTCTTCTCTCCTCGGTCCTGCCCTCTGTTTTGCCTCTTGGTGCTTGTTTCTGACCTCTATTTTGCCTCTTTCTGCTCACTCTTGCCCTTTATTTTGCCTATTTCTGCTTATATCTTGCTGCTGACCTCTATTTTACCTCTTTCTACTCATTTGTGACTTTTATTCTGACTTTTTCTGCTTGTTTCTGACCTATATTTTGCCTCTTTCTGCTCGTTTGTCCTTTATTCTGCCTCTTTCTGACCTTTATTCTGCCTTCCGCTGCTAATTTCTGACCTCTATTTTGCCTCTTTCGGCTTGTTTCTGACCTTAATTCTGCATCTTTCTGTTCTCTTCTGACCTTCTCCTCGGACTGCGGGGGCAGTCTCAAGAACCTGTAGTCCCAGCTATCTCCCCGCCTCCTGCAGGAGCCGGCATTGCTGCTGCACTTAGGGAGATGCTGGAAATGCAGCTCACTGCATGCTGAAGCAATCCTTTAATCTTTTTCTCTGCCCTCATGTTTGTGGGCAGGGAAAGTGAAGAAACCTCTGCTTCCAGTAGGAGGGAGCAGTGTGACTGCTCCCGCCCACTGGAAACAGAGTGTTTGCTTTTCCTTGATGGGAGCTGTCACAGCTCCCGCCAAGCAAAAGCAAACAACTATGTCTCAGGGATGGGCACTCCGGCGACATAGCAGGAACTGGTGGAGTACCAAGCTGAAATCTGATTGGCTGCCAAATCTTTAACCAGGAGTGTTGGCAGCCAATCAGATTTGAGCATGGAGACTGACGGATACGCTGAGTATCCGCATACCTATATATACACAAATTTGGGATTTTTTAGTATCTCAAAAACTACTGAACGGATTTACACCAAGTAACAATAAGCATTGTTATAGCCAATCGATCTCACCTTTGGGACCTTATAAGTGGTTATCCATGCATAGCATAGCACGCAGAGTCAAGAAGTGCCAGTAACAGGAGGAAAAACAGTGATGTAAATGTAAGCATCCGTGCATTCAAAAGTAGAAAGATAAAAGCACAGTTACAATTGGTCCTACACAATATTTTGCAGTGTTTTAAAAACAACATAAATTTGATATTGTAGAGGTGCTACTTTTATCCGATGCACTCGTATTACACAAAAATAGTGCTACAAGGTAACTGCGAGCGTTGCAATGTAACTGTAAGATGACAATCGTAGCTTTGGAAAGCACCTAAAAATGGCTGGCACCACTGTAACTAAAGCCTTGAAATAAAAATGCATTGTCTCTCACACAAGAAAGGCCAGAGCTAAAAATACACGAAAACAATTCATATGCAACACCCAAGGGAGGAATCTGGCACATGTTCTGCCAACACTTGGAGAAAGCTCAGCACGAACATGGGCATAGAGGTCAGATTCTTTGTGCAAAACAATGGTTTCGTTGTTTAATCCCACAGGAAGGGGTGGGAGCACACTGCTTCACCTCCCAGCACAGTTCGACCCTTAGCATTCTGGTCAAAGCAGTTCATGCTACTTGCTTACTGCAAATTTCACTGGAGTATTCCACCAAAGGTAGTGCAGGTTAGTTCTGTAAATCTGTAGACACGTGTTTCTGAATATCATCCATCATCAGTACAGATAAAAACGAGTTTCATTTGGAGCTGTTGAACAGGCTGACACAATCTTTTCAGGTCTCAGTACCTCGCACAGGTGCACAGGCGCATCTCCACAAGCTCGTCAGCTCAATGGCTCAAGGGAGCCTTTTCAAACAGGAAGGAGTGGGAGCACACTGCTTAACCTCCCAGCACAGTTCGTCCCTTAGCATTCTGGTCAATGCATTTCATGGTACATGCTTACTTCTTAATCCCACCACTGCTCCTCAAAAACATCAAAGTTGGTCTGCAGCCAGAGCAAGGAAGCCCCTCAACTGAGCCCTTGAGCCCAAAGCGACTCCCAGCTTGGTCATAGAGCCAGCTTACTACTTTTTCAATTCTCTTTTGTTTCTGTTGCATGCTTCTCCTTGGCAGGGAAGCGAGGAGGCGGGAGAGGCCACGCTGTGAATCCACACTTGCTGGCCGGCGCCATGCAAAATCAAAAGCGTTTGTTGAAGCACAGCACTCACTAGGCCTGGGCGGTAAATTCTGTTCCGCTCGTGGAATTTGGGTAATTTCGCGTTCTGCAGAGAACGCAAAATTGCCCAAAATTCTGTGTTCCGCGACTTCGCGAAATTTTTTGCTTGTTCGCGTTCTCAAAATGCGTGTTTGCAAGATATTTCCCCCTGAGCAGGCAAACAGCAATTGCACACAGGAAAAAAGCATTGCAAACAAGCAATTCCGCGTGTTCGTGGAATTTCTGCGTGTGCGTGGAGATTTTTTATCGCTTCGTGGTGATTTCCGTAACACGATTTCGCAAATTCCGCCCACCCCTAGCTCTCACCACATCTAAATTGAAAGCGGCGCTGTTTATAAATAAATAAATGCCCATGCTTGACGTCAAAGCATCACCATTCATAAATAGATAAAACGGAAAAGCATTGTTTGAGTACCCTGTAATTTTGGCATCGTTTGATCAATCTTCATGACATTTTCAAATGACAAAATGTCAAGGTAGTTTCTGGTTGTCATGGAAAGTTTGAGGGTGATCCGTGTAGTGGGGAACAAGTATTTGGGATGTGTAATAAGTGTGCGTTTGCAATGTTAATTCAGATAGGAACCTTTAGCCATACCTACAGCCCGAACCGCTGAATGAAGTTACATCAAATTTGGCAGGGAGGTAGATGTTTGTTCAAGGAAGTGCCTTCATGATTACTCATGAATGCACGTGACAAGGAGAACGCTCTGATTGGTTGGAAGTCACCCAAACAGAAAGGTGCGGCCACCATTTTATCTATTGGGAACGGTTCCCAGCGCTGAAAATTTGTGTGAAAGCCCACATAAGGGGTCCGGGTGGGGATACTTTGACCTCATGGTTGAGAAATGGGGGTATTAGTGACACAATTTATCTGTCCAAAATAGATATTGTTTATGGTGCGCAACATTCACGACGATGCCTCACCCGCCAGCACGGCCCACGTGTATCATTACGGGGACAATGCGACTATCAAAGTCGTCACGAATATTGGTGGAATTTTTTTAAAAATCAGTGTATCATTAATACGCATTGTTATAGAGATATTGAGATTCTGATAAATGTTTTATAGAGTTATTTATATAGTGAGTTATCTACTGCGATGGTTGGAATTAAATATATATTTTCTTAATGTGGTGGTAGCTTTTGAATTTCTGCTTTTCTCTTCTGTTTTCACGATGTGTCCGGGGAGGCGGAGGAACACGTTTACCGATGTCATCGCGATCACCAGAGTGATTGCGAAAAGATAAAATAGGTTTTAGATATGGTTTTTATAGAAACTATCTAGAAAAACATGACTTTAGAGGAGACTGTAAGAAACCCCTAGTGTGTATAATACTGTATTATTTGTGGATATATGTGATTTAGACTTTAGGGAAAAGGCGCAATTTTCCCGGTTGACTACTTCATCATGACGTCCTGCATAGCAGCAAAAATGGGAAATAGGTCTGAAAGATAGTTTTTAAAGAAACTTAGTACAAAAATTGGAGTTTAAAAATGATTTGAAAGAAGTATGTATATAGTAATAAAATGTTTGGGTTCCCGGAGTAGCGTGTTACTCGTCGGGAAGGAACTTTGTTGTGGCCACGCCTTGCCTTGCCTTGCCGCGCTGGACCGTAGCAGACCGTAGCAGATCAAGAGGAGAGGAGAGCTGCCGAGAGACGTGTGCAGACCAGTCAATCGAGCGCAGAAGAGCGCTGAGGGGCGTGTGTGCCGCGAGTGGGTGCCGCGAAGCAGGTATGGCAAAGAAGAGCGGAGGAGCAGACCCTACCCCTACCCTCGTCATCGAGTTTTACCCGAGCTAAGCCCGCGCAAGTAATGTAATCCCCGCGGGGCCCCTTGCCCCACGCCGGGAGACCTAGCTGGGTGTGGCACGATGGCTTGGCGGGTACAGTGGAGCGTACTGAGCAGCAGGAGTCGAGTGTGCCTGTAACTAGGCCAGAAATTAGCGCGGTACGCCTGAAGGAAGCTGCTGTATCCCGGTGAAAGTAAGGTGAAGGAGGGGCAGACACGGCGCAAACAAGTGGTTAAAAGCTAGCCTAGCCCAATTATTAACTTCGAGATACCCCATCCAGGGGCAGGAGACGACAAAGGGAGGCAGTCCCTGAGAGACAACACCAACAGGGAAAAAGAGCAGTTAAGGAGTATTCCCTTTAATTTTTGGCAAGGCGAGCTGGCGGATAGCGGCACCACAGAGGTAAGTGAGCGTGAGTGCATGAATAACAGCCGGATAATATTAGCAGTGTCTTCCTACCACATTTAATTTTATTAGAAAGTAAGAACAAATAGGGGAGCGCTGCAGAGATAAGTCCGGAACTACGTCCCTCAGCATAATATAAGCGAAAGGACAATGGGCCCAAAACGTAAGCAAAAACAACGGAAGGAAGCCCCAGAAGATAGCCCGGAGACGAGTGAGATATTGGCAGGATCAAGGTCATGGGAAGAGAGCCAGAAAAGTCAGGTCTCCCATGAGGACATTATTGAGGGGCGACGTAAGAAAGGGAAAGGTAAAAGAGCAATTAAACAGGCCCCGCAAGCCAAAAAGGGGTGTACTTCAATATCTACCATAAAAAAGATCACTGCAACCTCTAATCCCATAAAGGACTTTGTAGGCAAACATTACAAAGTCCCAAATTTACCTGTAATAAACTTGGTAACTGAAGAGGAGCCCCGCCCCGAGAACACAATAAATATAGAAGCGGAGGAGGTGCTCCAGGTGGAGAAAGGTAAGAGGAGAGTACCAGAAAAAGAATTGGAAGAAGAGATAGAGGATCCCTTGTTAATAAATCTTTCCCTTCAGAGTCAAAACTCAATAATTGCGGCACCACGGCTCTCATCATCCCCAAAACATTTTTCCCTGCAAACCTCGGGGAATGGAGGGCACTTGAGAAGGGAAAGCCTTGAGTCTAGTTTTGTCTGGGGGGCACGTTCTAACCGAGCGCTACAATGCCACAAGGGGAAAAACAATTCAAAACAGCAGGACTCAGGCAGGACTGGGAGCCAAGTAATCCTAGAGAGAAATAGCCCACAGGACTCGGATCTGTCAGCAGCACCCACTTCGTCTATTTTGGACTTACTTCTAATGCTACAGAAAACCCTCCAGGGAATTTTAGAAGTATCATTGCTGAACAATGGTGTATTAAATGCCCAAAAGTCATTTCTAAAAAAGATAGAAGAGGAGCTGGCAGGAATTAAAGGGCAAATGCCTCTCACGCTAAGACCAGTAGGGTCCCCACAAACAATTGATCAAAGTATAGGATGTGAACTGGAAGAGCCACTAGATAATGTGTATATGTCCAAGCGCCCAATGCTGGTAAAAAGGAGATGTGAACATGTAAGGGTCCGTACTAAAGGCAGGGTAAGCAAAAAGCAGGTCCCACATATAGTGAAAAAGGAAAATAGGAAGAAAAAGGAAGATGAGGGTAAGTTAAATGTCTCGGCCCGGTCCTTTGTACCTATCGGACCCTCGGTAACAGAGGACAAAGGAAAGGCGCCGAATACACAAAAGAAGAGTCAAAGTAGCAAGGACCCAAAAGAGAAAGTACTAAAAATCAAACCCGTAAATCAGAGAATAATTCCATCGCTAAAAAGCCAAATGCAGAACCCCCAGAGGCATAGTAACCTGGAGGTAACACCACAGCCACACGTGCTAATAGCAGGGCCCCTAGGGAGGGAAGAGATCAGACAGCCAAACCTAGCTTCCCCTGAGAAAGGAGGTGAGAGAAGGGAAACAAAATGGGTTTATCTGGAACCAGCGCAAGCAGGCCAAAGGGGTAAGAAACTGAGGAAAATGATTCCCTTAAATAGGTCACAAGTTCTGTCAGTCTTTTCTAAATGTATTAGCCTGAGTGGGATTGGCTCAAAAGATTTGAAACAGGTAGGCTTTATAGAAAGTATAAATGGAAGGGAAGTAACAAAAGTACTACTATACTCGGACCTGGTAAAAATGGCAATTATGAAAGCAGCCAGTGAGATACTCCAAGGGGGAGTAAGGGTGATCACAGAAAAAGATCTAAGGGGCGAATTACAACCTGGAAGGAATTTCTTAAAGTGCCATGCAGGTCTGGGGAGGAGACAGGTGAGGCTACAAAAGGATAACGAAGAAGCGGGTAGCCACCTGAATATAGTGATAAATAATACTGTAAAAGAGGACTCGTGGAGTAGCTGGAGCCAAGGTAGCTATCTAGGAGACCCCTCGGAGAGATATTTGGATGGAATGGGGGAAATTGGTGGTCTAAGTGAGATAGAATAGGAGGGGGGGCGCATTGCCTAAGTCTCTTATCGTGGAATGTAAATGGGTTAGGCAATGAGTTAAAACAAGAACATATAAAGAAACAAGTAAATAAAGTAGCAATTGCCTGCCTACAAGAGACCTGGGCATGCGGTGAAACCCCTAGCTTTGAGGGCTACCATCAATTAAATCGATTGGCCAAGAGGCAAAGATTTGTCCACACATCGGGGGGAACTATGACACTCACCTCGACAAAAATATTAAGTAATGTAGTACTGTTAAAAGTAAAATGTAAATGGTTACTGGCTTGCAGGTTAAATTATCTGACCCTGGATAAGACATGTGAAATGATAATTGTCATAAATGTCTATATGCAGTGGGACAATGTGGGTAAATATGTAATTGAGATGGGGAATTTCAAACAGGATATAGACGCCATATTAGAAATGTATGCCTCAGATGTTTTGTTAATTTTGGGGGATTTTAACCACAAGCTGCACCCAATGAAGGCGGACCACTGGTATACAGAACTGTTGGATGCTTATGGAATTAGTTATGCCAGCTTCCCATTATGTGTTCCCTCGAAACAGTATCTGGATTTGGTTAACTACTTAGGGGAAAAGGGCCTTTTTTGCTTAAATGGCAGGTTTAAAACAGACTGCCCGGCAAAGAAGACCTTTAAAAAAGGCTCACAAAATTCCCCAATCGACTATGTTTTCATGCTAGCCTAGAATTCCCCCTTAGTGTGGGAATTTAAGGTACATCAAAGCGAGAGTAGTGACCATAATCCACTTCAATTGATGATAAAAGGGGGAAGGTTGGAACTCAGAGAAAAGGCGATCCCACAAGAGGTGGATTACCCAAAACGGGCGACAACAAGACTAACAGATGAGTACCAGGAAAAGTTAATGTCATTTCAACTAAAGGTTGAATTAGTAAACCTTGAGAGGGAAAACTTGGAATGGTACGAGGAGAAGATAGCCCAAGTTGTCCTTAGGATAGAATTAAAAAAGGATAAAAGAAATGGTACAATAAACCGGGCCAGTCGATTGAAATGGTTTTCATTGGATTGCCAAATTAAAAGCACAGAAGCTAGAAGGCAAAGGAAAGAGTTCAACCAAAAGAGACAAAATCATATCTCTAAATTGAAAGCTGAGCTCAAAAAGAAGGTCTCCGACGCAAAAAGGGCTTATGAAGAGAAATCCTGGGGTGAGCTGTTAGTCAATTGAGGCCAAGAACTTGAGACAATTATGGAAATTGATAAAATCAGCATCGTCCCCCCAAGCTGGAGAAATGATATGCGTCGTAAGCGAGGCAGCCTGGGACAAATAGCTAAGGGAACTGTATGGAGGCCGAATACCCCCAGGAGACACAGTATCTCAAGTTTGGCAGAAAATTTCAGAAGAATTCAAAATAGATTTTACTGAAGAGCGAGTAGAAGAAATGATTAAGCAGTTGAACCTAACCCGGGCCGCAGGGCCGGATAATCTCCCAGCGATAATATTAAAGTCTCAAACAAAGTGGTGGCCAAGATTCCTTTCTCAACTGTTTCAAGTAATTTTAACAGAAGGTAAAATGCCATTAAATTGGAAGGGTGTAATAATTAGACCAATTCACAAAAAAGGCAGTATGGGCGAACCTCAAAATTACAGATTGATTGGCTTTATGCCAAATCCTAATACCTCACACAATCTGCGCCGTCTACAGGCGGTCATGGCTCGCCGGGAGTACATACGGGAACCGGCGGTGCTTCTCTCCCTTGATGCCACTATGGCATTTGACACCGTGGAATGGCCTTATCTATTCGCGGTGCTTCGTCACATGGGCTTCGGCCCCAAGTTCTGCGCCTGGATTCGCCTGCTTTATACCAGACCCCTGGCCCAGATAGTAGTGAATGGTCAGATCTCCAGAGATTTCCCGTTCGGCCGTGGGACGAGGCAAGGCTGCCCGTTATCCCCCTTACTATTCACGCTAGTCCTTGAGCCGTTAGCGATTTGGGTTAGATGGGAACCCTCCATCAAAGGTATCCGGTGGTCGCCGTTGTGGGAGGATAAGATATCTCTTTACGCGGACGATATCCTTCTCTATCTCACCTCCCCTAAAAAATCAATCCTAGAACTACTTAATGTCTGCGAGAAATTCGGGAGAGTTTCAGGATATAGGATTAATTGGACTAAATCAGTCCTATTTGTTCTTGCCGGCTGCCCGCCCTCACTCCCGGTGGGCTGTCCGTTACGTTATACCAACGCCGCTTTTAAGTATCTGGGAGTATACGTCTCCTCCAACCCGGACAAATTCCACGCCCTGAATCTGAAACCCCCACTGGAACGGTTCAATCGGGATGTAAAGGTGTGGCGTTCCCTCCCTCTCACCCTCCTGGGCAAAGCTGCGTTGTTCAAAATGATGACACTTCCCCGTTTCCTGTATCTCCTCGAAAACACACTGTTCCCGGTCCCCCCCTCCTACTTTAAGGCAATCGCAGCGGCGGTTTCTACTTTGCTGTGGGACGGGAAGCCGGCACGAATAGCGCAATGCAAACTGGTGAAGGACTGGTATGATGGGGGTATAGCACTCCCTAATATTGAACTATACTACTGGGCTGCCCATCTCAAGCAAATCAATTACTGGCTACACGCCCCGCAGACAGAGCCCGCCTATTCGGCAGGCAGGCAGGGTTTTGAGCCCAGGGGACTATTAAGAAACCTCTATAGTCGTAGCGTCCCGTCCGATCTACTGGGTCCGACTCGTCACACGATTCAACTCTCGTATAGGGCACATAGACACCTTCAGTGCGCTAACGTTATTACACAAATGACACCCCTGTGGGATTCACACAGATTAGGTTTCATGGGCAACAGTAAAGGGTTCCAGGCATGGGACATCATAGGTATTTCAGTGGTGGGAGACCTCTGGAAAAAGTGCAAAATAGTAGACTTCACTTTCCTACAAACCAAAAACGATCTGGCGCAGTCCGAGAATTACAGGTACATGCAAATACGACATGCACTTCAGTCAGTCGTCCCGACGGGGACAAATCTACAGGAATCCACCCCTCTTGAGGAAGGCTGCTAACAGAACATATGCCCCACAAAGCAACATCATTCACATACCGGAAACTGGTTAACAACCTCCCTAACATGCTATCCAAATTGCGTTTGAGTTGGGTGAAAGATATTGGTGACCTTGATGATTCGGAATGGCAGGAGGCCCTCTCCTAGCCACGAGAGACAGCGATTCCCTCCAGACTTAAACTGGTTCAGCTGAAAGTACTACACTGCACATATTACACCAGAACGGTCCTTTACAAGATAGGGAGAGCCTCTCACGAGTATTGCCTCCGTGGATGCGAAGAGAGGGGAACATTCTATCACACCATCTGGGATTGTGGTCGAGTGGCCATGTACTGGGCGGCAGTGATGCAAACCATTTCCCAAACCAAGGCCATTTCCCTGATGCCCGACCCACGTTGCTGTCTTTTAAACATTTGGGATGCAGTAGACTTAACCCATCGTCAACAGGACTGGGCCATGCTGTAAATGATGGTGGCAAAACGCAATATTGCTAGACTGTGGGTTTCTAATGTGCTGCCCACATTGAGAGACTGGTGCAGAGAGATGGATGAAGCAATGGTGGCCGAGAAGGCAGTATTTGTCCATCGGGGATGCCCGGAAAAGTGGGGACACATCTGGGGGGCATGGAATAAGTTCAGAAGGGACATATGTGAGCCGCCACGGGTAGACTCGGATGAATACCTTTCAGATTAAGTGTTGGGCCTAAACTCTATATGTCGGTAGATGTATTTCCTTCTGTGTTGAAATCTACCCTACTGCTTGACGGGTGCTATAACGTTGGGGGCGGGTCCGTGACTGCTCCGCAAATCCTAAAAATACTGCAACTATGAATATATGCTTTGTCGCCTTCGAGAATTGAAGTAGTTAATGTGATTTTAATTCAACGAAAAGTTTTGTTACTCAGAAAAAACAAAAATCATAGACCTAAGACATATCGTATACTTGGATTGTTTGAATTATGTACCCATGTTTCCATTCGCCGCCGGACCCCAGGGTTATCGGCTAAACGGCTGTGTTAACCTGACAACGATATTTCGACTGTGTTACTATTGCGGCCGGCCCAAGGAGTTGTAGGCCATAAGCTGTGTTAAAATGGAAGTGTACAATAAAGGTCTTTATAAAAAAAAAAAAAATACAGATTGATAAACCTTTTGGACATAGGGGAAAAGGTATTTTCAAAACTAGTTTGAAATAGACTAAATGACTGGGTTGAGGAGTACTCAATAGTACCCATTGAACAGGGAGGATTCAGAGAGGGTCACTCCACAATAGACCACTGTTTCTCTTTGTGGGCTATGGCAAGGAAGTCAACGGAACAGAACGGAAAGCTCCGCTGCTGCTTCGTTGACTTCCGAGCCGCCTTCGATTCAGTGGATCGGGACTACCTCTGGAAAACACTAATTAATAAAAATATTTCAAGAGACCTGTTGACTATAATAAAAGAATTACACCGAGGCAACTGGCTCAAGTAATTAGGGACACTGAGGGGTCATTAACGCCAAAAATACCCATCGAAAACGGTTTGAGACAAAGCTGTGTACTGGCCCCCCAGCTATTTTCCATATTTCTATCGGAACTACCAGATTGTCTCGAAGTGGAGGGTAGTGCCAGCCCAAGAATGAATGGCAAAAAGGTGCCGTGTCTTTTATACGCGGACGACCTCGTAATAGTTGACCAAACAGAAATAGGCCTTCAAAGGAAGCTGAACTCTTTTAATGAATACTGTGCATTTTTTTTTTTTCAAAATTTTTTATTTCCATCAAAAGGGACAAAGAAGAAAATACCATAATCAACCAAATTTGTCTACAGAAAATTCAGTCAGAACAGTAAGTTAACGTTTACAATATAAAGATACATAAATCATAAGCAATATAGAGGTCATGCAGAAAAAATGGAAAGAAAATATACCATTATTGAGACATGATTGGCCCCCAGATTCTATCTATTTTTCGTTTAGCCTGCAAGCCCCTTGTAGCAGCAAGAGCAAGCTCCATATCCTTAGCCAAACTCCACCATTCCATGACCGTTGGTGGTTTTTTTTTAATCCAAGCTCTAGCAATCACCAGCCTAGCACAAGTAACTAAAATATTCAACAAATCACAGAAGACACTCGTACCCCCACACATACCCACCAATACATCGATTGATGAAAATGAGATGGGACAAGCAAGTCTATCACAAACCACCTTAGTTATTCCACCCCATAGTTCACTAAGGTAAGGACAAGAAAAAAACATGTGGATAATATCAGCACCGCTTAGATCACATTTTGGGCATTTTGAATGCTCACTGAAGTTATTATTCATTGCCCATTTAAGAATTCTCTCGGGAGTATGATATAATTGACATACCGTCTTAAACAACTGTAATTTTAGACTAGAAGATTGAATTGATACATTTAGTCTTTTAGGAGACTGAGTAATTAAATCAGATGGTACATTCATTGCCAATTTTCTATTCCATTTCTCGGTCAATTTGGTAATGTCGCTATTATTAAAGCCTGAAAAGATCTTATATCCAATACTGATCATGGCTTTATCTACTTCTCTATAAATGCAATCCCAAACCTCAGAATCTGATACCGAAGTGAGCTTTAATTTCCTCCCTAGATAGTCTTTGATCTGATAACATTTAAACCTAGCCCGTTCCGGTAGATTGTAACACCTCTTCAGTTGTTCATATGCCAATAATCCCTTGTGATCATATAAATCACCCAAAAATTTAATACCGGAATCTAGAAGTAAGCGACACGCTGAGTCATGAAAAATTACCGGTAAGCCCGGATTGCCCCACAAGGGTGTTTTGCAATGTAGAAGAGAAACATTACAATTGACCGTAATTGAACGCCAGATATTAACTGTATCTCGTACCATCTTAAATTGAACCCTTTTAAAGTAATTAGGGTTGTTTAGTCTGTAAAGGAACATATTAACATCCTGTCCAAGTAAAAATCTATGGAAATACAAACATTTGTCGGAGACCATTAGGCTACGAAAGCGAGTCAAAAAAGCAGACCAATAATAAAGTTTAAAATCCGGGAGGGCCAATCCCCCTTGATTGAAAGGAAGTTTAAGTTAAGAAACACCCCGCCGGGTTTTTTTATATCCCCATATAAAGCTACTAATAATACCATCTAATCTGAGAAAGTAAGAATTGTTTACCCGTAAGGGAATTGCTCGAAATAAATATAGATATTTGGGTAAAATTTTCATCTTAACTAAGTTTATTCGGCCAATAATACTAAGCGGCAATTTATGCCATTTCTTAAATTGCATAACAGTCTCTTTTAGTAATGATTCGTAGTTTAATGCAACAACTAAATCAATATCCGAAGAGATTTTAACCCCCAAATAAGTTGCTACATTGCAAATTCCTGGAAGAGGGGCTAATGATTGATGATTCATAATAATTTGAGTTTTAGTGGTGTTGAGTCTGTAGCCAGAAGCTGTACCATATATACCCGCTTCTATTATAATACCCTTCAGAGCTTGGGGGACGTCAGAAGAAAAAACTGCAACGTCATCCGCGTAGACAGTAATATCAAGTTTATTTGAGCCGTTAAAAAAAGGGCAAATTATAGCCTGCCGTTGAAGTGCGACTAAAAAAGGTTCCATACCTAAAGCAAAGAGCAGGGGTGATAAAGGACACCCCTGCCGTGTCCCACTCTTAATTGGGAACATAGAAGAGCATTTTCCCATATAAGATACCTTGTCCATAGGGTTATCATAAAGTGATTGGATCCATCTCAAAAATTGGCTTTTAACGCCAAATGCCTGTAGTGCCGCCCATAAAAAGCCCCACCCCACTCGGTCAAATGCCTTTTCTGCATCTAATAAAATCATGCCGAGTGGGGCGGGCTGGGTCCGAGCAGCATCAAAAGCAGAGATAGCCATGTTAATATGCGCGGTAGTGTCTCGCTTTGGAATAAATCCATGTTGCTGGGGAGAAACCAACTGGGACATTACTGGGGCCTGCCTAGTAGCCAGTATTTTAGCAAAAATGTTGGCATCACTATTAATAAGCGAAATTAGTCTGTAAGAACCTCTCTCTTGAGGTAAATTGCCCTTTTTTAAGAAAAAAATTATTTGGGTTAAGTTCCAGGATTTTGGTGCTTGTTGCCCATTGCCTATAGCTCGGATCACATCAATTAATAATGGTATTAATTCCTCTATACAGCATTTGAACAATTCCAAAGGAATAGAGTCCTCACCTACAGCTTTGCCCATTGCTAAAGAATTGATGGCACCTCTAATTTCTGTCGCTGTAATATCTACCACTAGTTGTGCAGATTGTTCCGGCCCTAAAGTTTTAACCTTATTTAACTCTAAATAATTTTTAATATTATCATTCGAAGTTGCAATTTCAAGTGTATAGAGAGTTTGATAGAAAGATGCAAACTGTTGCAAAATTGATTTAGAGTCACAGAATAATTGGTTGTTATCCCCTTTAATTTCTTTAACAATGTTCTGAGATCGATCTTCAGCCACTTTATAAGCCAAGAGCTTTCCGATTTTATCACCATTTTCATATTGATCAAGTTGGTATTTCTTTAATTTGCTAATACTCTTGGCCCTAAGAAGATCTTTTAATGCAGCTATAAGTTCAATTAGTTTGAAGCTTAATACATCAAGGTTTGTTACCCCAATTAATAGAGCTTCTGATATTTGATGTTCAATATCGAGTATTTCTCCAAGCCTTCTCTCATTTAAGCATCGACGTTCTTTATTTTGTTGCCATATATATTGTTGCGTAAATCCACGTATACTGGCTTTGCAAGCGTCCCAAACTATCAAAGATTGCGTAGAATGTATATTTATACCAATGAATTCCTTAATGTGTTCTTTAAGTTGGTTCACAAACCCATGGTCGGTGAACAAGTATCTAGGAAATGAGAAAGGGCGAGGAGAAGATTCAGCAGTTGTAACTTCAAAAGTTAAAGAGATCGGGTTGTGGTCCGAAGTTACCCTTGGGCATATAGCCATAGAGCTAGTTCCAAGAATAAAATCTGAGACCCAAACCATATCTATGAGTGAGCATAGTTTATGTGCTGCAGAATAATATGTATAGCCGGCCAATTTAGGATATAGGCATCTCCAGGCATCTTTAAGGAGATGAATAGCTGCCAAATCCAAAATTGCAGCTCTAGTTTTCCTCATTCTTTGAAAGGAGTTTTTCCTAGTAGTATCTAAATTATAATTCATAATACAATTAAAATCACCCAACACAATATATTCCCCATCCCATACAAGCAATTTCATATTAATTTGATCAATAATTGTTGGCTCATCTTGATTTGAAGCATAAACCCCACATATTGTATATTTTCGGCCTTCCAGTTTTATCTGTGCAATTGCCCATCTGCCCGCTCTATCAGTTAGAGTCTTAAATATTTCAACTCTTAGATTTTTATGCTTTAAAATCGCCACCCCCGAATTGAAGCATTAAACTCAGTACAAACCAAAATATCGTATCCTAATTGTTTAAGCAAGTTTTTATCTTTATAAGCTATATGTGTTTCAGTAATAACCACAATTTGAGGATTATACATCCTGAGCTCCTCATATACAAGACTTCTCTTTGTTCTGTTATTTAAGCCCGCCACATTCCAAACTAAGCATTTTATTTGATACATTTAATAATAAGATATATTTCCCTGTCTGTATGGCCTCTAAAATAAAACAACCCAGCTTTATAGTTCCTCTCATTTTTATAGATTTTTCGTCCCTTGATGCATTTTTTACCCCAGAGCATATTTTCCCTCTCCCCCACCCCACACACTATCCCACCCCCCCTTACCCAATCGCTACCTACAGGTCCCCCCTTTACACTGGCTGCTGCTATATTGGCAGCCAACAAGCGGAATTCGCCGCTTATAGGATCGGGGAAAAAAAAAAAAAAGAAGATAAACCGTGCCTAACACTCGTCAATATCTAATGTTAAATATTACCACCCAAACCAAACGACAATCTGAAGAAAAAGTAGAGAAAGAAATAGCAATAGGACCAAGAAAAAATAAAAATCTAAAAAAAAACAGAAAGTTGAACTATCAAAAAAAAAAACATAATCAATATGCAGTTCATTTTTCCATTCTCCAGGTTGCCATAGCTGATTCCACCTCATTTTCTTCCAAGAAAAAGTAAGAGCGACCATTTTTTATTACTTTTAACTTAGCTGGTTCTTGTAAAAAAGCTTGACCACCAAGTTCTTTAATTGGATCAATAAATTGTTTCAATTTCCAGCGTCGTTCCAAAGAGAGTTTACTTAAATCAGATCTAACGAAAAATGTAACTGTGACAGTAGTAACTGGGGTATTTGGCCGTGCTTTTATTGAAATAGCTTGTCGAAGCAGGTAATTACCTATACATATCAAGATTGGGCGGGGATATTTACCACCCTTATTTCTTTGAAATAGGGGTAGCCGATGGGCACGTTGTATCTGCGAGTCCCAATTCCAATCTGATAGGTCAGGGTAAGCCTTTTGAAACAATTGAACAATAAATGCCCTAGGTTCCGCCCCTTCGGCTCCCTCAGCAATGCCAAAAACACGTAAATTCTGTCTGCCTTGTCTGTTTTCTAAGTCTTCAAGCTTAGCTTGCATATGAGATAACTGAGCAGCATGTTTATTCACAGCAATTTCAGAGCGATGTGATTTTTCCTCTGTTAGAACCACTCTTTGCTGTAATTCTTCCATATCTTGGGAGACAGCCCCAAGTTTGCATGACATCTCTTGCAGAGAGGCTTGAGTCTTACTACTGTCTTCCCTCATCTGCTGATAATGAATCTTGGCTTCTTGTTTTTGTTCATTTAGTAGTTGTAATATCGTCTGAAATGATGCAGACACCTCACCTTGAAGAACCCAATCCATTGATAAAGGAATGGAATGCTCCAGCACCTCCGGAGCGACTTCTTTAATTGGCTCTGTGTTCGAAACCAACTCAATACCACCCATTGTTGAATTTACTATACTGACTGTGCTTTGTAAAGTAGTAGTAATACTAGAAGAAAGTATAGGGGAGTTATCCATGGATGTTGTTGGTGCTAAAATAGACGGCCGAAGGGTTGTTGATGAGGAAAAGGAAGAGACTTCCACTAAGGATTCCGTACCAGAGCCAGATAAATCTTGTCCTTCGGTTAAAGCCAAAGTAGATTCTGCACTCTGAGCAACAATAAGTACTGCAGCTGATTGTTTATTAAGCTCGGCAGAGCCAGATGTATCCATCACAGCCTTAGGTGCACTTACATAGCCCACTGAAACACCAAGGTCAGTAGGGCTGTTTCCTGAAAGTCTCATAGCCATTGATTTGACGCCTCCCTTAGCTTGCACCCATTGTCTAATCGGGCTATTTTCTGCTATTGCTTTCATAGTGCTAGGCTTAGGCTTGCTTGTAGTCTTCTTAGCTTTGTTCTTAAATTTGCCTTTAAGTTTTTTAATGCTAGTAACTTTATCCTTGTCTTTGGTTAGTCCTGATGGTATATTATTACCCAAGTCATAAAGGTCACAGTACTCCTCATCTGTCTCAGCGCCTTCACAATTGTCCAACCCCTCAGCCCCTACCGCTCCCACTTCAGCTGGGCTATCAGTTGGGGTAATAGGTAGCGCTTGTTTAATTAGTGTATTTTCCACAAGATAAGTCTCATGTTGAGCAGGGGTAGTACTAATATTAGTTACCGGAGCTGCAGCTTGAATAGTCGGGGCAGTAGAGCATATAACTGATCCACTAAAGGCATCAAGTCCAATCAGATTTCCATTTACATTCAAAGTGGGACAGCCTTTTGGTGTAATTTCAGCATTAGTTTTATCATGGGCCATTTTATCCCCCATAGCAGCATCGATACTCTGGTTCTCCATATTTAGAATATTGCCCACTGTTTCAGGCAGTAGTAAATGAGCTTCCAAGTTTTGAAACACAGTAGCATCAGCATTAATCTTTGAGCCGCCCACTCTTTCCCCCAGTTTCTCTTGCCTACCCGTCAGTAGTTTATTCGTATCCACCGATGTAGTGCTGGCAGCCTTCCCCGCAGGAGCTGAGTCAATTGGAATGCCGATCGGTGTTTGCTTCGCAGCTGCAGCTGTAGCCGTAGTCCGGGTATTTCGCGTAGGAGGTTTTGGCGCCATCTCAAAATGACCTGCTGCTGCTGCCGCTGCTGTTGTCGAAGGTGAAAATCGCCGATATACCTTCAAGCTAAACCAGCTAGCCGCCGACCAGCCCCTCGTAGTTTCAGAGGTCAGACGCGGTAAGTGCGGTAAACGAGCAAAGCGGAGCAAGCCCCACACTCGGCTCTCACTCAGCCAAAACTGCAGCATCCGTCTAGGCTATGGTCCGCAGCAGCCACAGCAAGCAGCACGGATCCGAAGCAAACGAGGCGCTCCTACTCCAAAGCTCACCACGAGTCAAGAAACACCAGCGGCCACAATATCGATAACAGGTAACAAGTGCTCAGCTCAGTTCTAAAGGTCCATGAAATGCCCGCTTTCAGTTAGCAATAGGTGTGCAATATCAGGAGCAAAAACGCACGGCATCTTGCACTAGCAGCCCGGACCCCACTCAGCGTTCCTCCGCTCTGGCGGTGTCAATCCGCCATCTTAATGAATACTGTGCAAAGAAATTTTTAATGGTAAACTTAGACAAGACAAAAATTCTATGCTTTGGGAAAAAAGCGATTAAGTTTAATTGGTTTTTAGGTGATCTTAAATTAGAATCCGTTAATGAATACCGCTACCTAGGGGTGTGGTTCGACAAAAAATTAAATTGGCATACATCAATCGCTGGTTTAAAAATGTTTAATTGTGACTATGGGGATAAGTCTGATCGACCACTACTAAAAGTTTTCAGTGCAATGATTCCATCCCAAGTACTCTATGGAGCAGAAATCCTTTATTTGAGCGGTAAGGGAGTCTGGGACCTAGAGGAAGGACAATGCCTGAAAAACCTTTTATCCCTGCCCCCATCAGCAATGGTGCAAGCAATAAGAACAGAATTAGGAACAACGGCTTGGGGGGTACAATCACAAGTAGCAGTGATTAGATTTTGGAAACGCCTTGAAAATGAAAAAGGACAAAAAGTTGCACAATGGTGTCGGAAAGAGATACAATTAAGTAACTTAAACTGGGCAAAAATGTGTAGGAAGAAAATGGTACAGGCCTGCGAGAACATAAAAGTGCACATATGCCGAGATTCGCTAAAGGTAGAGTGTACAAAAAAAGAGCTAAAGTTTAATGGACAAGAAGCTACTAGAAGCGCTGCTAGGAAATAACTTGGTAAGAAAATATCAGTAGAGTTCATGATGAACTCATGGGCAAAGGAAAACTGGTTCCCTTACCTGGACACCCTACCAAACCCGTGGTTTAGACAAGAGATTCTAAGGTTGCGCATTGGGATTAACCCATGGCTAATAAATAAAGAAATTAAAACCAAAATGCTGGGTCCTAATGGGTGTTGTAAATGTAGGCTGGGCATAAAAGGGGATTCAGTGCACATTCTGTTGGACTGTATAAATATCTTAGATCTGCGTAAACTTTGGCTGCGCCCTATATTTGTAAAATATGGTATAGGAACTCGGGTCCAAGCGATTGAGCTCATCACAGAATTGCCCAGTATCGACATTGCAATTGCTTTAGGGAAGTTCATAAAGGTAGTACAGAGATTCATAATAAGTCAGAAATAATATTTTAGAATTTTACAACGAATGAATTTAAATCATGTCTAGGAGAAATGGTTGGTTTTATTAACCCATACGGGGTAAGGATTTTACTAAGGAAGCGATTGTATGAGCATCCATTTCTAAATGTCACGTACCTAGGGGGAGATCATTTTATAAATTGTGGTAGAATATTTTAACTGTAACTAGCCTGAGAGATTGCTGGGGAATATTTTAAATCAATATTAATTGCTATGTATTTGTTTAAAGATTACGATCTAAATAAACATACTCTTTGACTTAACTTGACTAGTAATATGTGTAGTGCAATGTTCAGAATGGATTTTTTTATATATTATTTTTGGATGTGTTGGTGGCCATTGAATGTCTACTTTTGTTTTCTGTTTTTGCGATGTGTCTGCGGATATCGCGATGTCGTTGTGAATATGAAAAATTTAAATTACAAAAACGCTTATTAATCCACTGAAGAAAATACAAGCTTATAAAAAGACCTCCTATAGAGTCATTTTAGATAGTAAATACAATACAAAAACCTTAAAAATTCAATAAAAAAAAATTGGGTACTTGAGCGTTATAGCTGGGAAATAGAATTAAAAAAACCTTAGAAATTACCTGAAAAAAACAAAGATTACAGGGACGTTACAGTGAGGATTTAACATTTTAAAAAGCCAGTACGTAGATACCCATTCACTGATTCATAGGTTTACACACACATCCACTCAGTCACCTGTAAAGCCTTTCATACACCAACTCACTCACTAATACAGCAACTGATATATCCGCTCATACACCCATATAGCCCTTCACACACTGTCACTCATAGTAACTCACACACCTACTAACTCACGCCTAGAGTAAATCACACAGCCACTTAACTATGCAGTTATATACACACACCAAATTACTTATTCATACAGATACTAACACATACTCACTGACGTATACAGTCACTGACAAAAGCATGCTTTCACCTATACAGCCGCTCTCACAATCACTCACTTACATATGTAGTCACATATATACTCCAAACCTCACCTATACTGCCTTCCACATATGCTGTTACTCAACCATATACCACCAACTCAACCATTCATTCACCGACAGGGCAATATGTATACTCACTAAACCATAGTTAATATAATAATAATAATAATAATATAATAATAAAAACATAACCAAACATAACCTCACAGATGCACTCACAAATCCATAATGCTACTGACTCAACCACTCACTCATCCATGCAGGCAGCCACACACTCCCTTATCCACCCACACAGACACTTATATACCCATGAATGTACTCAGACAACCAATCAGTAACACATACTGGCACTCATGTACCTACTCACCAACCAAAACAGCCACTTACACACCAACTGACAGACTGATACAGACATTCACCCAAATTAGTCATTCACCCATACATTCACTGAGACACGTATAATCACTTACTCATACAGTCAGTCATGCACCCACTAAATTATCCATATAGGCACTCATACGCCCACTGATTCATCAATACACCTTGGTGTAAATATATTTAACACTCCTAAACTTTTTAGAAACGCTCAGTCACCGGATGATGTCATCAATGATGTCCCTGAACATGTCATGAGTGATGTAATAAGTGAGGCTATAAGCAGTGCATTGCACGGGCGCGAGTTATAGTTAGCCCAGCTAACTATAACTGCAGAATTTCTCTAGTTTTGTATGAGTGAAGTATCAGAGTGACTATAAAATCCCTGTAACATTTGGTTTTTTTCACTGAAAAAAAATATATATTATTTTTCATGTTTACTTTAGCGTAGTTGGCTTAAATAAATCCTTTGTCCTGAAAGTGCAGCTAACAATGGGTACTCTTAATTACCACATGTTAGAAAAGAGGTTTCAGGTTGGCTAGGGTATGCACCTAAGCCAAGCAGAACCCACTACTGCAGTCAGGGTAAAGGAGTTGCACACCTAAGATAACCCAGTTCACACCCTTGATACCTTGGCAGAGCCATCAGGCTTATCCCAGAGGCAATGTGTAAAGTGTTTGCGCAACACACTCACACAACAGTGACACACTAGGCACACCACAAAAGAAACTCCACACAAGGTTAAATAAAAATATCCTTTGTATTATCGATAAAAACACATTAGATCACAATCACATTTAATACTGTGCCACTAGGCCCTTGTCATGATTTCGCAGGGATTACATAAATCACTTGGCCAAACGGGCCACTATCATAGACATCACAGGATTACATAACCACTTGGCCAATCAGGTCACTGTCACAACCATCAAAGTTAGGGTGACCAGTAAATACTGGTAGGATCACCTTTAGCATAACCGACATCAGCAGTGCACTACAGTAGACATTTGTGGAGTGCACACATAAGTAGTCCTTATTGGCACTGTACTACCCAAAAGATGATCACATCAGTAGTGCACCAGAGTAAACACTTGCATTGTGCACATATTATAGTATCATGACAGCACTTAGCGTAAAACACTATGCATTGCTAAATGTCCACCACCCATCCGAGAACAACATTAAGCGCAGCACCTACACTTTTATGAGGGTACTGGGCGGAGTCTTCCCATAGGCTTCTGGGCCATGTGCCCGCCTACTCCTGGGAATGCGGTAAACCTATCCAGGGGCCTGAGGATATGTGACACTCTGGCAGCTGTCGACCACCATGCGGCGCAGCAGCCCACACTGCCTTTGCGTGTTTTTGGTTAATGCTTGGATGGCTCAAGGTCAATCAGCTGTAATAACGGGGCAAAGGGAGATCTTCTCCTTTTCCCCTGGTTCCACTGACCTGGCATCCCACGGGCTTCCTCGAACGCCAGCTGACTGTCCCACGTTCTACCACCCCGGCGCGCCGGGAAAGGGGAATGACTGCCGGCCACACATGGAGAGAAGTCTCAGTCACCTTTTTCTCTTCTCTGCTTGACCTTTCACTGCAGTGGACCTCGCCCACAACTACGTTGGCGTTGCTAGGCAATGCGGAACAACCCCAGCAAACTCGCAAAAAAAGAAACAAGGGAATGAACCTGGTTTGGAATCCTGCGGTTCTTACTCCCTGTTAAATCCAAAAAGTCTTTACTACTAGTAGAACGAGAGATAGAGAGAGAGGGAAAAAATTAACTTTTCTTAATACTGCTCTCACCCACTATGCAGTGGCATTCTTCATCATAGGGCCACTGCAGCCATCCAGGTGCAGTCCAACACACTGGATGTATCAAGTGGTGAGGGAGAAAGTTAACAGAAAGAAAATAAATTGCTGGGAAGACTGTTCCCTAAAGAACGGATCTCGAGTGCAGAAGAAATTGAGAAACACTGTCTAAGGAGATACCTGTAATTTCCTTTATTCTTGGTTCTCCTTGGCAGGGTTAAAATTAGATTAGATACGCAGGAGGGGTAACTGCCCCTATATTCTCACTGCAAAAACAAACATGTTTCAGCCTCCCATGTTAGCCCCCTTGAGTCAATGAGGCCTTCTTAAGGGTGTGGATCCCTTCGTTATTATGGTCTTGACCCTCACTGTGGTCTTTTGGCATTCAGGGTTTCGTTTAAAAAAGTTTACCGTCTTTGGTGCACTTTTCTACTCTTCCAGAGAGGTGAACATTTTCTGTGGGGAAACAAAACATACAACTTCTGTTTCGCTCCCCTTAAAAATTCTCTCTTCAAACTGTTGTTAATGCTCATCTCTACTTCACACCAGTGTGTTATGTTATACTTCCCGTTACTATAATATATTTCATCCTAATTAAAAAGCACAGTCATGCTGTTTAAAAATACAGAGGCGCAAACACTCGTGAAGTCGAGTGGACACTGGGTCGACCAAGCCTTGTTTAAAACACTCTGCCTCCCTCCAGACTCTCATCAATGTCAGGCGTACAGAGGAGCCGAGACCTCTAGTGATAACCTACAGGAAGTCAAAATATTGTCTTACCCAAGTTTTCAAGTATTTCTCTGAACCCGGGACCGTCGTGGGATCGCTGTCTTATAGGTCAGCAGTGATAAAGTGCCCAGAGTCATAAAACCGCCGCCAGCAGGTCAGAAAAAATACAGAAGTAAGGTAAAAAGTTCTGGAATGGCCTGGCAACAAGGGCCAAGTCCAACACCACACCTACTATATCACTCTTGGCAAGTTTTATGACATTATGATATCACTACAGCTTTTGACATTACATTATTGATGATAAAACTTTGCATGGCTGGGTTGTGAGTTATAGTTAACTTAGGGCATGAGCCAGGGTGGGGGTCTTGCGGCCCCCTTCCCCAAGCCACAATTGGCCCGGGGAACCCCATTATCCAGGGCCTTCTTTTTTAATAAAGGGGAATCAGGTGCATGGCACCTCTTCTAAGCCACTATTGATCCCAGGACGGCATTCCCTTTGCCAAAAATACATTATTAAGGAAGGGGGCATGTGGAAATCTCCCTGAGTCTTAAGAGGGACTGGGGACCCCATCCCCTCGGACCAAACACACTAATATTAGGGGAGGAGGTGGCTGAGCTTGAATGGGCCCTGGGGTCATACTCTAATTGAAGGCGAGTTGGGGGGGGGGTAGCATGGCTGCACTCCCTCAGTCTTAAGAGGTCTTGGGGATCATATTGCTGGGGTCAAATTCTTTACTATTAGGGCTGGTGAATGTGTAATATCCCTTCCCAAGCCCACATGGGCCCGGGCGAGCATTCACAGTTTCCTTACCTGTGCTCTAGCATTTTCAAAGCTCCCACTGGGTGGGAGTACACATGTTGCTCTGCCCACAGTCCTTTGGGAAGGGAAAAGTACTGTTTCCCAGCATTGGGCTCCCTGGGATACAGTTCAAGAGCTGGCCCAGGCTCATGCCGTCCCTGTCAGCGATGTAAGGCTTGTGCCCCTCCCCTATAACTACACACTTTAGCCTGGGGGATTGGGTCCCTAGGGCCAAAATTGTCTTGGTGTGTGCCTCTCCCCATTTTATTTTCAACCCTGGAGATAAGTAAGCATGGACGGATCTAGCAGATCTCGCGTACGCGAATTTGCGGATTTACGGATTCGCAATCCGCAAAATCCGCGAACTCTCGCGGATTAGCGGATTTTTCCGGTTTTTTTGTTGGCGAGCGTTCGTGAGGATTTGCGGACCATTTCGCAACTGCGAACTTACTTTTCGGCTCGCAACGGCCGCGACTATGTTGTTTCTACGTCTGGTTTATCATCATAGGTTCACAGCACCCTCTGTTTCACCACTGCCACCCTCTGGTACACCCATGCCACCCTCTGGTACATCCTGACTGCCACCCATTAGGTTTGTTTATCACTGTAGATTATGGGGGTGAAAAAAAGCAAGCACACCGCCCTGCTTCAACTGCCATGAATTAATTTGGGGTTGATTAATGTGTCACTTATTTTTAAACTTCCAGTCTGGCTGGCACCTGCTTCCTTCCTTATCTGTAATTTGCTTTCTGTTGCAGTGAAAGCAAGCACACCTGCCCTTCTTCAACTGCCATGAATTAATTAGGGGGGGATTAATGTGTCAGTAATTTTGAAACTTCCAGTCTGGCTGGCACCTGCTTCCTTCCTTATCTGTAATTTGCTTTCTGTTGCAGTGCAATTTTTTTTCACAGGACCTTTATGGTCTACTTGTAGCTATTCTATGAGCCTGCTGTTTGGGTCATAGCAGGGTCATGGAATAGTTGCAAATAGGCAACTGAACTCTGGAGGGGCCCCTCAGGAAGCACTAGAGTGAATGGTTACTAATGTTAAGTTTGAACTTTTGCACCTGCTGATTGCTTTCAGTTTAGCAAAAATCGTTTTTCAGCAATTTCGCATCATTTGCGGGGCGCGAATCCGTGCGAGATCGATTTCGGAAGCCGCGAATGCGAGCGAATACACTTTTTTTTTTTGCGGCGTGTATGTTCGCGTGATTTTTTTCGTGTTCGCAAGGCACTTGTAGCTATACGTTTGCGAAGTTACCCTAGCGGTCGTACACGGGCGCAGCCATCTTGTTTGCGTGACGTAATTCAGTTTCCGGCCGCTATGTGTAATCTCGCAAAGTGTGCTGCTCGCTAGTACAATTTCGCACGTGCTCGCGAGGAAAATCTCGCGCGAACTTACCCACGCAGTCGTGAATGAGCGCGGCCATCTTGTTTCTCATTCATTGCTATGGTTCTGGGCATGCTTTCTGTATCCTCTCTGAATCTCTGCCATCCTTTGCTTTTTTTGAAGTTTATTTGATCTATTTTACTTATTATCTATCCCTCTATTTTTCTAGCTCTATATTTTTGTGTTTTCTGCTACTTTTTGTTAATTTTAAACTACTTTTTTAAACTCTTTTATTTTCTTCTTCCCTATTCTATTTCTTCTTTATTATTTAACTCATTTCTGCCCAGACCATGGTAAAAGGAGCCGGGAAGCACCCTGAGAAGGGGAAGGGTCCCGCACCCCGTGCCCGGCTCCCGTGCGGGCATTTGAGGGGGGAGCAAGTGATGCCACGGGAGATCTTTAGCGCGGAGGAGGTGGCCGCACTCATCTTCCACGTCCAGCGCCGCCTCCCCAAGACGATCCTGGGAGGCGGCAAGATCGCAACCGGCTATGGCATCCGGGAGCGCCGGAAGCGGTGGGAGAAGGTGTGCCGGGCCATGTTTAAGCTCTCTGGGGTCCGACGCACCTATAACCAGGCCACCCACCGCTGGACGGATGTCATGGACCGGGAACGGGACTTGCTGGACGCGCTCGGCGTAGAGGTCCCCGGGCTTGGTGAGTAGTAGTAGCCATTTCTAGCTATTTCATCACTAATCTGTTTTATCCGGCTCTGTTATTTGCAAATCTTTGTTCTTTACCAAGAGCAATAATGCTGCCGATTACATTAGGTAAATTATATTTCAAAATCTTCTATGCATTTCAGGTGCACTGCTCTCCTTCTCAGTAGCCTTGCTTGCTACTATGCCTATTTGTTTTGTATTTTGTGTTCATTTCATTGGCCTGAGAAATTATGTATGAGTGTAGTGTAAAGAACTGCGTAATGCTAGACACTAAGGGTCATATTTTCAATTACCGGCGCATCCCTGCAAAGTAGCAGGGATGCGGCAGTAATTGTGCGCCATGCCACCACCACCCATTGGCCCAAAACGTCACAGAAGCCTTACGCATCTGTGGCGTAAAGGCGGCGCATTGCTGGAGTTGCGTGCCAACGATGGCGCAGCTCCAGCAATGCTCTGGGGTGCCCTATCTCCCCAATGCTGCATCAAGCCGTACGTCGGCTTCAAGCAGGCGCAGGGTTTGAGTCACGCATCATTGTCCTAAAAGTGACTGATTGACATCTTGTAGATTTCCCTCAGCTACTTTTAGGATTCGTTCCTGCGCAGGAACGCCCTCCCTTGCGCCGGAACGCCCCCTGATGGTGCAGGGCTTTACAACGTGATGCATCTCCCATATGCGTTTTTTTTTAATATATACGTCGCACCATGGCGACTCTTTTGTTCTGCCGCTGCGTCACAAAAGTCACGCAACAATGGAGGAAAATGAGCCGCAAGGGACTTCTAAATCAGCCCCAACAGACTGAAGTCCAGTCCTTCCTTTAGACACATGGCTATAAGAAGAAATAGTGGTGGTGGTCGGTGGATTGATAGTTTGAGTATTCACTGATCTGCAAGCAGGGTGGACTTTGTCTGTCACTTTGCGTGCTGCGGACTTCTGCCTGCCAGGCCTAGGCAAACCTTTTTAGTAGTCTGTTTATTGAGTTACATAGGAACTTTGAAAGTCAACGGTCCGCAAATCAGGCAATACGAATAACGTAGTATACCATATGAGATAGGTCAATATATCCCGTGGAATAGTTGTCTATCTATTTGCTATTTCTCCAAAATATTTTGTTATAGTTCTTTTGAAATGTTTGATTTGGTTGACAAATCTCATCCATGTTTTCTGGTCTTTCTTTCTTTCATGTTGTACATCAGCTCCCCCCAAGGGCAAGAGGACACAGGAGGAGGGTGCTGTTCAGGAGGATGCAGGCCAGGATCGGGCAGGCGAGGGCTCCTTTGCTGGCCCCAGTAAGTTTTAATTTTAATAAAGAGTACCTATTTTTTCCTAGCATTCCTCATTCGATTTTTTCTAAATCGTCTTTGATCTTCTTGTAGACTGGATCTAAATTCTTATCCTGCCTCGACTATGACTCCCTGTGGTATTACTAGATTATTCTTATTAGTCTGTTTGTGTAGCTAACTAAGATTGCACATTTGGCAATTCCATTGGACTCCCATTCTAGTCAGCAATAGCTCTATGCACTGAGTGCAGTCCTCTGGGATTGTCCATAATGTCTTTTCAAGTCTTCTAAATGTTTATGCTTTGACAATTGCCAACAATAAAAAGGTGAATGACCACCAAGAAAGAATAAGATACTACTTTACTTTTGTTTTGGATAGGGGGACAATCCATTCTACTACTGTTGCAGGGACAAATCTGCACAAACCGAACTATGAACACTAAATAGTGCATTGTTTATCAATTATAATAGGCACAGGTAGACTTTCTTTCCACATATCTCAGTGATATCAGACTTTGAAGAACCCCCAATCTCCTTACTGACTAGATAGTGTGGCAGAGTCATTTAGCTCCCTAAGTCACCGATGATTGATCCCCAATGATCATTAGATTATCCTACGCAGGGCAAGAGTACGGAGTCACAGTCAAGAAGTGTCAGAGGCACTCATGCTTGCAAAAATTCCAAAACCTTTAGCTCATCCACTCTAGTCTGGAGGACCAAAAACCACAGAGTCTATTTAAGTTTAAAAGCTTTATTAAAACTAAACACATATATTAAAATCAACTTTGTCATAAAATTAAACGTTTAACTGAAAATGGAAAAGTGCTTAGTGCTAACGATTAATTGGACACATTTCTTGTGGTCGAGCTGAGCTCTCACCTGGTTTGAACTTGAGCTTGACCCTGATCGTGTTCTTAGAAGTCAAGCTTCTGTTAGGAGAAAAAGTGTTGTGTGTTAAAAATAAAAAGGAAGCATTCATCAGTTGTGCCAAAAAGTGCAGCAAGACAACAGCCTTCCCTGGAAAAAGGGACATTTTTACTGTAGAGTATACAGTTACAAATTATTACATTGTATTTCGTATTTTTTAACTTTCTTTATTCCTCCTAGACCAAATATTATACAGTAGTGAGTGGTGTATTCTAACATTCTAAAAATTTACTTTGTAGGTGGAACATCTGGTGGCGGGGCCAGTGCGGAGGTGGTGGATGAGGAGGACAACTCTTCTGGGGAGGAGGCGGTGCGAGTGGCGGACGACACCAATGTGCCTGTGAGGGTTGACACGGTGGTGGCGGGCACAGGTAAGCTATATATTCGAAAAGCGAAAGAAGGGTGTAAGTAAGTGTGGAAGGACGAGAAATTTTATGATGGCTGGCAAAGAAGAATGATATGTGTTTGCTTGGCCCCCGAGGTGGCTGGGAAGGAAAGAATATGGTATGGTGCATGGCTGGGTCAATGATGAAGCAAGGATGGGTGGAAGGACAACAGCCTGGGTGGGTGAAACATAAACTGTATGTGTGTATATACTTTGAATGGATGGATGCCTGGAGCATGGTATTATCTGACTCTTAGATAGCACATGTGTATCTAGAGAGAGTAGATGGTCACAGGATGAACTAAGTGTTACCTTGAAGAGCATGTAACACCGCACCCGCACGTCCGTTCCATTGTAGGGAAGGCAAGGAAAAGAAATTGTAAATGTGTCCAATACTACCATGAATAGTAGCAATAGTTTGTATTGCAACTGCAAGCACAGCATATATCCGGTTATTATGGTGGACACTCCGTACCTCTCTTAATAACTTTAGTTTAGTAGTAGTACGTCATTCATGTGTGGGTGTATCACTGTTCACTCAATAATAAGCAAAGCACCTAAAGTCATCCCATATGTCATCAAATACATCCCATGTGAAGTGATAGATAATCTAATTATTTAGCTTCTTCATTTTCCTTTTCTAGTACTTATTTGCACTGTAGGGTGAAAGGTAAATTAATTAAGCAGTAGCCCTTGTAACAGAGTATTCTCAGTGCCACCCGTAATAGAAAAGTAATAGCTTCACCAACTGCATGTACTGGACCGGTACAGTAACGCAAGTCGGTCTCACTCATCATGGTGTGCATCTGTTTTTCTCGGGTGCAAGTTCACTGCGCTGGCATTCTGCCGGCTTGCATAAGATAACGTACCAATTTTCCGAAACAAGAGAGAAGAAGAAGAATAAGACTGGTGTACTGTCATAGTCGACTGTAATGGAAGTCCATAGTGGTCGTAGAATTTGTTCATTAAACTACCACTAATGTTAGAGCAAGGATGCAGAAGTGGGAGGTTAGATAGATACTGTCCTCAATAGTTATGTACTGTGCTTTCAATTTGCTACTTGTACTGTGACACAACTTTCGGCTCAATCACTTTGTGTTATTAATGTTAAGGAGCATTGGTTACAGACTATGTCTTTCTTTCTTCATATAGTTGCTCCTTCCAAATCGACATCACGGAGGGAGCAGGCTCGAATGGCCCGGCAACGGAGGCTGGATGCCACTGTCGCGGAATATCGGCGGCTGGTGGCCCTGGAGGAGTCGGAGGACACGCAGTCGACCGGTGCAACCACAACATCCTCGACTGGGACAGCTGCATCCTCCTCCGTGACCCCACGGGCTGCCAGCCAGCGCAGTGCTCCAGCGGTACGGAGCCGGGCTAACAAAGCCAACCGCCACCGCCAAGCAGCAAAAAGACCAGCTGCTTCCCACAGGAGCTGCAAGGCACGCCAATGCCGCCTAGGAGTGAGAATGTCCTACCTGGAGCAGGAGGTCCATAGGTACAAGAACTTGGTGGAGGGCCTCCGCTTCGAGCATGCCACCCTCCGCAAGGAGTATGATGCCCTGGCCGCAAAATTCACCAGCACCCTCCAGTAGTGGAGTGTCCCTTGCCCTTTTTTTAGAGACTTTTGGGGGGTGGGATTTGGGAATTGGGTGCTTTTTGGGACTTTTCAAAGACAATCGTTGGGGTTAGGGAGGGTCTTGAGGGAGATTATTTTGTTAGGGCTACATAAATATACTTTTTTAAACTTTATCTGACCATACCTGTTTTTTACTGCTTTTCAGTCTGGTGGGTGGGGGTGTAACAGTAAGTTTGTTTTCCTGAAGAGTCCTAGGACTTTAGTAGTACTACCGTCAATCTCTCGTCTAGTCCTAATACTCCATTATACTACCTCCCACCAAACGCTTATCTTACCTGTAATTTGTGTTAGAAATTAGGGCTAGGCCCAGGGCTGGCTCCACGTGAAATGGGGATTAAGGTTGGCAATCCTGGGCGGATGAAATTTCCTCATTGCAGTGGTACTAGTGGTGTGACACAGTGGCAGTTGCATGCCTATGGAAAAAAAGAAAACGAAACCTGGTTTGTCCTTACTGTAGCATTACAACGGTTACGGTACGCTCAAGAATATAGCAGGTGACAGTACACTAGAACAGTGCTACAATGTAGCCTAACAAATGGTAAAGTATTGCAAGTATAACTAGTACTTGCATTGAATTTATTTGACATTGGCTCCTACTACTACAAGAAATAGTACTGAAGCTGGGTAAGTCTAGAATATATCCTCGTATTCCTTCACCAGCCTGTTGCTATGACCTTATCCTCCCCAGCAAGTGTGTGGAATTATTGATGTCATTTAGTCAGACATCAAGCAAAACCACACAGCCCGGGGGAAGAGGGTTAGGGTTTGGAAAATGGATGGGAATGGGGGTTTCTTTTTGGGTAGGTTTTGTTGAGAGAAGAAAAAAAAAGCACAGCATGGACAAACAATAATTGAAGATAAAGAAATCTTTGGGTACAAACTAAAGCTAACCACATGCAGTCACACTCATAGAAGAAAACAATGGATACTGTATCTGTATTCTGTATGTTGTTGGAGTTGTCCTGTTGAATTTGGTAAGTAAGTTGCATGCAGCAAACAATTCCTCTTATTAGCGGCACTCCTCCATTCCAGCTGACGCTTCGTCCATCAATGTTGGTGACCACTGACAGAAGACACCCTGTCCACTGCCTGCCTGGCGGATGTTGACTGAAACCCGGCCTGTAATTATTGAACGGAAAACAGGAAGTGCTATTACAATACCACTGATAAATAAATATAAGGTATGTACGCTGTGTGGTGCAAAAAGTCACACTTTGATTTCCCTAATAGACAGTACAATATTTTTGAAATTGCGTACTCTGTCAGAGTCACCTTTTTAAGGATAAATAAGTATGGCCAAAATATTATAGCGGATCTTTCCCCTCAAGGTAGGTGTACTGTAAACTGTGTTTTAGAACAAAATTTGACCTTCCCAGCAATGCTCCCACCAAGACCCTTACTAAAGCCAGTCGCAAATGTAGAAGACCCCCAATCAGATCTCAAAAAACGAGGCCTAGCAGAAAAATGGTGACAAAACGTACTTTAAAAGTAAAAGTAGGCCCAAATACACCCTTACCCACCGTGGATTGTATTCAAACCACTTGCAAGCAAGCAAAAGTATCCATAGCCAGCATCGCTCCAAGAGTGCTCTAAAACCCCAGAACTGAGTTGCAATAGAACACCCCGAAACACATGCAATCCTGCTGCTAGGGCTAACCCTAACGAACCCTAAGTTACAAAAAGTGCCAAAAGGTTTTGCCTTATGGATTTTGTCCAAAACACTTCTATCCGGTATTAGACCTTCCCAGGAATGCCCCAAGACCCGCCAACCCACCCGCAAAAAAGCACGCGACAACACCCCCAAACAGCCAAAAAGCAAAATCTCATACTTACAATATCTCTCGGCCTTCAGTCCAAACGCGCTGTGCAGCTAGGTCATCATCATCATAACTCCTGTTTTCCACCACTGATTTCCTGAAAAGCAAATGCAATCAAGATTAGACTGTCGCAGCAGTGCTTCGACAGAGACCCCGCAACCCACCCACAAACACCAGGAAGCCCCCCAAAACGCTACATTGAGCAAGATGTCAGAAGAAATAGCAAAAAAAAAGGCTTTTCCTTATGGATTTTATCCAAAACACTTCTATCCGGTATTAGACCTTCCCAGGAATGCCCCAAGACCCGCCAACCCACCCGCAAAAAAGCACGCGACAACACCCCCAAACAGCCAAAAAGCAAAATCTCATACTTACAATATCTCTCGGCCTTCGGTCCAAACGCGCTGTGCAGCTAGGTCATCATCATCATAACTCCTGTTTTCCACCACGGATTTCCTGAAAAGCAAATGCAATCAAGATTAGACTGTCGCAGCAGTGCTTCGACAGAGACCCCGCAACCCACCCACAAACACCAGGAAGCCCCCCAAAACGCTACATTGAGCAAGATGTCAGAAGAAATAGCAAAAAAAAGGCTTTTCCTTATGGATTTTATCCAAAACACTTCTATCCGGTATTAGACCTTCCCAGGAATGCCCCAAGACCCGCCAACCCACCCGCAAAAAAGCACGCGACAACACCCCCAAACAGCCAAAAAGCAAAATCTCATACTTACAATATCTCTCGGCCTTCGGTCCAAACGCGCTGTGCAGCTAGGTCATCATCATCATAACTCCTGTTTTCCACCACGGATTTCCTGAAAAGGAAATGCAATCAAGATTAGACTGTCGCAGCAGTGCTCCCAGACCCCAAAACTCACCCACAAACACCCGGAACCCCGCCAAAGAGCACCTCAAAGGCAAGCAAGTCAGCAAAAACGGCAAGAAATTTCAGCCTCATATTTGGTCCTAATCACTTTTATCCGTTATTAGAGCTTCACAGCAATGGGCTCAGAGCCGTCAACTCACCCGCAAAGAAGTAGAACACCCCCACAAGTGCTGAGTCTTTCTTCATTGGGCGTAATCCAGCCCTCTGCTTTGAGGGAAATAGGAGGAGGAGGATAGAGGAGCATGTTCTTCTGAACTTGTGAACCTGAGGAATGTAGACTGCGGCACCTTCAAATCAATAAGCAAACAAGTGAAGACAGTTCTGCTGATGGGCTTGTTTTTGGGATTAGTTGATTAAAGTTTGAATTAAATTAACTGTGGAAAACAAAGAAAGACAGACACACAGGAATAAAAGTGAATAAGGACGAAAAAGAAAGTTATTGATTCATTGTCTCATTTTCAGGGCTCGGTGTCAGGGAATAAGAAGAAGATTTCGTCATCATACTCTGCGAATTCAGGCAGGATGAGGTCAGTGTCACCGAACAGAGAACAAATCCCCTCATCTACGTTGCCGTCCTCCTCGTCTTCATGCGGCGTGCTTTCTAGTACTTTGTAATCTGGTGGTATGAGGTGCTGATTCATCTTGATCATTGTCAGCCGCTCCACATTTTTGGGCGAGAGGCGGCTCCGTTTGGGAGTTACAATGCCACCAGCAGCACTGAAAACACATTCAGAAGACACACTTGCGAGTGGGCAAGACAAATAGTTTATAGCCAGGTTGGAGAGCTGTGGCCACAATTGTTTTTTCCCATGCCAATACTGCAATGGCTCATCATTAAGAAAGACCTCTGTTGAGTCATTCAGATAGTCCTGCACCATCGACTCAAGGTCCTCAACGGTTCCTCCACTTTGCTTACTTTTTGCTGTGCCTGTGACATTTTTTCGAGAACCATACCCAAGCAAAGTTAGCCAATCCTCTACAGCAGCCACTGGTACTGTTGTGTGTGGTGCAGATGATCCGGTTGCCGGTGTCTTTAACGGCTGAGAGGTCACTTGTGCCACAGCCACAGGTGCAGAAGTGGATTCTTTTGACTGGGGATGGCCTGCTGATGCTGATGCTGATGCTGATGCTGATGTACTGCCTTCTCCTTCAATATCCTGCCGTTCTTTTTCAAACCTCTTGGCTGACCAGGCTAGCCAACGTTTGTACTTTTTAACATCTTCATCAGCAAAAGGAAAGAATGCTTGGCCTGCCAGCGGCTTTTTGTAGCGTGGATCCAGAATAGTAGCACAAATGTAATGCTGTTCTGAGTTGATCTTTTTAAGACGTTCATCACCACGTAGGCGGTCTAATAATTTCTCCTACAAAATAAAAGGGTCTTTTTTTTTCATCTTTTTCTAACTCAGAAGACACCGCCTTCAGTTGGTGCTCCAGCATGCACAACAATGGGATAGTTTGTCCCAAATTACAGTCCTCCTGGCTGACTGCACGGGTGAAGAACTCAAAAGGACGAAGCATGTCTGTCAGGCTTTTAACTATGTCCCATTGCGCCGCACCCATCCGCAGGTCCTTCTGAGCTGTACCCTCTGTTAAGAAATAGTGATCGAGTACCGTATACTGCTCATACAGACGCTCAAGCATGTAGAAGGTTGAGTTCCAACGTGTTGCCACCTCCTGGATGAGTGCTTTCACTGGCATTCGACGTTCAAGTAGCAGCCTCCTCAGATGCTTCCGGGCCTTAAAAGAATGGCTGAAATGGTTGCACATTTTGCGGCAGGTGGCCATTACCTCGAACGCTGTACTGTCTCTATCACTCAAGAATTTTTGAACTACCAGGTTGATACAGTGCGCCAAACACGGCACTCTGAAATATGCACCCATCGCCATGGCCTTAACTACATTGGCGCCATTATCCGTGGAAACATAACCAATCTGGCGTTTTTTTGGGGACAGCCAGTGAAAGACCTTTTTGTTAAACTCGTCCAAAATGTTTTCTGCTGTGTGACTTTTCTCCAAGCCAAACATGGCTAGTGTTGCATGTTTCCGAGCAGCTTTAAAAACTTGGTCCGGGTCAACACCTGCGTTTAGCTTTGCTTTAACACCTGAAAAAGAGACCCAGTGTGCAGTGATGCACATGTAATCAGCGCCTGCGCCACTGGTCCACATGTCTGTTGTCAGATGTATAGTGTGAACAGCACTCTTCTGCAAAGCTGCCCCAATCACCTCCAGCACATCTTCACGTAGTGCTGGAACCGCAACTCTGGCAAAATAGAACCGGCTAGGAACCTTCCATTTAGGGCAGAGCGTTGCCACTAATTCTAGAAAACCTACCGCTTCTACAAAAGAAAAAGGGAGAAGGTCCACAGCTAGCATTTTAGCCAGCTTAGTGTTATACAGACGCGTCAGTGGGTGGTTGCGTTCATATGGCGCGTCTGAAGAAAACATGGTTCTAATGTTGCCCTGGACCAAGCATTTACGGGATGATAATGACTTCGTTGACCCAATTATGCTCGCTGGTGAACTTTTGCGCGTTGGTGTCTCACTCGCTCCAACACTCTTAGTGTGCCTCACACGGGGTGTGCTGCTGACAGGGGTACTGGGTGTAAGTGAAGTGTTTGACACGTCTTCTTCCTCCTCGTCATCATCAGATGCAACATCAACGTTTTCTTGACTTCCAATTCGGGCTTCCTTGATCGCATCTAGGTGCGCAAACCATTGGACAGTGTGCTGTCTCTCAAGATGACCTCTCTGGCCTCCGGTACCATAGTTGGTACCTGACTTACCACGACTAACTGCAAGCTTACAAAGGGTACAAATGGCGAACTTTTCCCTTTTAGGGCAAACAGTAAAGAAGTCCCAAACTGGTGACTTGAAGTGTCTGTGGGGCCTGGAGGAGGCGGCGATACTGGTGGTGGTGGTCATGCTGCTAATGCCAGATGAAGTGGAGGATCTGGATTGCCCAACTTTTGTACGTTGTGCACTTTCACCGCCACTAATTAAGGTCAAGGTGGATGGAGGTCCCTTCTTGTGAGAAAGAAATATGGAAGCGGTACGAGTTGGTGTACTTAACTCCAATGATTGTGGTGTTTCCACTGCCTCCTCGTCGACAACATCATCATCATCACGCTCAGCAGCTTTTCGGGCTAGGGTCAAAATGTCTGTTTGCTGCATGCCCGCTGGGGCTGCAGTTACCTTTATGATGACTGGGTCGTCGTTGTCAGAGTCTTCATCAGCAGCAGTATCCGCCACTTCTTGCTGAGCCTCATCATCACACTCCATAACTCTGAGACTTTGGACGAGCTTCCTTTTACGCTTAACCACCTTTGTCAGATCATGGTGTGCCTCACTCTCAGACGGCAGTGGTGCTGGTTCCCAATTTTGATCCGTATCATCAGAAGGAGGTGTGCTTGAAGAAGATGTAGACACCACCCTTGATCTCTTCCTTGCTAGGGGTGTGGAAGACAATGAATGATCATCAGGAGGAGTGTCTTCCTCAAATGATACCTCGCCTTGATTGTCGATTTCCTGATGTGCCCCTACTTCGGGAAGAACAACTATTGTGGGCACTTGTGACCCTCCATGCACCTCTGCTTGCGCATCTCCTTGCGCTGCCTCTCCTTCCACATGTACTTGGGCTTGTACTTGCACATGTGATAGTTGTTGCGGCTGTGGTTGTTCAACACTCGTCAGATGAGCTACAACAACCTGTGTTGATTGAGGGACATTGCTGCTGCTTTCTTGCGATGAGCCAACATCACTGGTCGATGGTGATTGAACAACTATACTGGCTGCCTCTGCAGCACTCAAGGGCTTGGACTTAAGTTGGCGTGGTGGTGGTGGTGGCACTGAGCCCAATGGAGCGGGGGTGCTGCTCCCAGCTTGGTCCCCAGCAGATCCCGCTGCTGCTGCAGGCATACTTTTTTTTTACTCCCAAAAAAAGGGGCGGCCGGCACACCAGTCTCCTTGGTAACTTGCTTCTTCTGCTCCTTACTGGCACCTTTCTTGCTAGAGGAGCTACGGGTAACTTTTTTTGGGGCCATCTTCTTCAGAGCAGGTCAGAACAGCAGGCAGCAGTTGCACGAGTTGCAGAGTTGTCTGTGTCCAGACGTGACGTCGCGTGACGTTATGCTGCACACACACACCGCTGCAGGACTTCTTCCTGGCACTGGTGGTTCTCTTGAGTCTTGTGCACCTAAAAGCAATGGAAGACAGAGGAACATCAGTTCAGTTATACACCCCAAAAAATCGACAAAACACAGAAAAATCAGCACAATCCCATGCCATCCATGATGTTTACATTGAAGACACCCTACAGAAAGACTAGGGCCATGCAAGTATGCAACACTCACTACCCCTGGGCATAATGGATGAAAAGTAGGCAAAATAAGTGCAGGCCTCAGACACTGCCTCTCTTCAAAATGGCCCCTTACACCCCAAGCCAGTCCACATCAACAGTACACCCCCAAAAAAACAGAAAAACAGCCAAAAATCACCACAATCCAATGCCATCCAGGATGTTTACATTAAAGAGAGTGAGACCCCACAGGCACACTCAGTCCATGCATCACTACCCCTTGTCAAAAGGCCACATCAGCAGCCCCAAAAAAACGACAAAAAACAGCACAATCCCAGCCCATCCATGGCCTCAATGGTGTTTAACTTCAAGAGGACACCCCACAGAAAGACTAGGCCCATGCAACACTCACCACCCCTGGTCAAAGGGCCCCACCAGCAGCCCCAAAAAACGACAAAAACGACAAAATTCAGCACAATCCCAGCCCATCCATGGCCTCAATGGTGTTTAAATTCAAGAAGACACCCCACAGAAAGACTAGGCCCATGCAACACTCACTACCCCTGGGCATAATGGATGAAAAGTAGGCAAAATAAGTGCAGGCCTCAGACACTGCCTCTCTTCAAAATGGCCCCTTACACCCCAAGCCAGTCCACATCAACAGTACACCCCAAAAAAAACAGAAAAACAGCCAAAAATCACCACAATCCAATGCCATCCAGGATGTTTGCATTAAAGAGAGTGAGACCACACTACAGGCACACTCAGTCCATGCACCACTACCCCTAGGCAAAAGGCCACACCAGCAGCCCCAGAAAAAAGACAAAAACAACAAAAAAAGCACAATCCCAGCCCATCCATGGCTTCAATGGTGTTTAAATTCAAGAGGACACCCCACAGAAAGACTAGGCCCATGCAACACTCACCACCCCTGGGCAAAGGGCCCCACCAGCAGCCCCAAAAAAACGACAAAAAACAATAAAATCAGCACAATCCCAGCCCATCCATGGCATCAATGGTGTTTAAATTCAAGAAGACACCCCTCAGAAACACTAGGCCCATGCAACACTCACTACCCCTGGGCATAATGGATGAAAAGTAGGCAAAATAAGTGCAGGCCTCAGACACTGCCTCTCTTCAAAATGGCCCCTTGCACCCCAAGCACATGTTGCCTGTACCAGCCAGCACTCAAGATGGCCACCACCACCACCCACATGGCCAGTCCACATCAACAGTACACCCCCAAAAAACAGAAAAACAGCCAGAAATCACCACAATCCAATGCCATCCATGATGTTTACATTAAAGAGAGTGAGACCACACCACAGGCACACTCAGTCCATGCACCACCACCCCTGGGCAAAAGGCCACACCAGCAGCCCCCAAAAAACGACAAAAAACAATAAAATAAGCACAATCCCAGCCCATCCATGGCCTCAATGATGTTTAAATTCAAGAAGACACCCCACAGAAAGACTAGGCCCATGCAACACTCACCACCCCTGGGCAAAGGGCCCCACCAGCAGCCCCAAAAAAACGACAAAAACAACAAAAATCAGCACAATCCCAGCCCATCCATGGCCTCAATGGTGTTTAAATTCAACAAAACAGTTGTATCATGCACCCATAACCAACCCTGGTCCTACTGGATACTGTGGCTACCCACAATATAATTTATTTAATGTTCTGAAAAAGTTCCAAAATTGTAGTTGCAGCAACTGTAATGCCCCAAACAAACTTACTTGTGAAAGTTGATTTCTAATCCAAAAGTGATCCAAAGAAAGTCAAAAAGGCCTCAAATCCAAATATCCAGCAGCACCCACAAAAAGTAATCCTTCCAGCTCCAGATCCAAATGAAAGTGACCAGGAGATGGACAAAGCACTGGGAGGAGCCTGCTGGACAGGAACAGGAAGTTGGAGACTGTGGGGCACTTCCTTCCCTCCCCCCCCAAAAAAATGGACTCCTTGCAAAAAAAAAGGCCATGCAAATGTCAACCTGAGGAGTGATTCTGATAAAAATCATCATTTTCTGAAGGTTTATCCTGTTTGCTGGTGGATTTCTTGTGCAGAATTGCAAAATCTCTATTTCGCGAGTGCGAGATTGTTCCTTTCCGCCGCAACTACGTGTTCGCAATTGCGAACTCTCGCGAGGTGTGCTGTGCAAGGTGGCAAGCCGCGATTACGTATTCGCGGGCGCCAAACTCCCGCGGGATCACGCAGCAAGATCCAAAATGGCGCGGCACTCGCAAAATATGATCGAGAAAAACAACTCGGCAAACGCTTAATGACGGAAAGTGAACGCCGTGCACCACGACGCGCGCCGCAACCAAGCAAAAAATCCGCCTCGAGCGGATTCACGGATTTTTGACAAATTCGCGAGAGTTCGCGGATTGCGAATTTGCCGAAAATCCGAAAAATCCGCGAGCGGAGCGGATTTTACGCCCATGCTTAGAGATAAGGTCTCCTAAGGCTCTGGGAGGGGGGCTGCACACTCCATTTTCCTTTTTAATGACATGGACCTCGGGGATAGGGAAGGGTAGCCACATGGCCCTCCTCTACCTCTTAAAGCATTGATGGCCTAGGGGGATGAGGTACCTGGGGGACTGAAAATGCTCAGTGAGGGTGGGCCCATACTGTCCTCTTCCCTTTTAAAATAAAATAAAATGAACATCTCCAGGAGAGCCCAATAATGCTTGGGAGGGGCTGCATGCCCTCCTCCCCTGTTTAATAGCATTTTGCCCCAGGGAATAGGGATCCTGGTGTCTAATAAGGCTTAGGGAGGGACACAACATGTCCCTGCTCTCCTTTTTATTGAAACTGGCCCCTGCAATTGAGTTCCCTGGGCCAAAAAAGGCTTGGAAACATGGAGGGGGCTGCTAATTCTGTTGCAAACACCCCGCTGCACATGGCCAAAGGCTCTGTGCAGCATGGTGTTGGCTGCATGTGGGGAGTTGGACGCAGGGCCTGGCAGCAAGCCAGGGCCTGCAGCCAACTCCACACAGTGTGCGATGAAAGCCCACCTAATGTCGTCCTTATTTAGTACCAAGCTGACACAGTAACAAGGCAGTCTGCAGATAATAGTATTTGATTAAACAAAGTGGCAAATCTGCTGCAGTCTAAGTCTGTATCCTTGATTCCACCCACTGTGCTTACCAAATTCTGCTTTACTGCTGTACTGGGAACACCAAGATACGCAAGGAGGGGTGAAGACCTTTCCTTCAGCAGATCAGGATGACATCCTCCTGAGATGACTATGCTGCTTGCAACCCTGGAGCAGAAAGAAGGGGCTCAGGCTTGCTGGCGGACGCAGTGCATGGAGAGTAACCTCTCCTTAACCTCAGCTCTGGAAAATCGCGAATCATGTTGCAGCAGCAGACCATTCCATTGCTCAGCACTTGCTGCTTGATTTATATATAGCGTGTGAACATATATAATAAAATTACAGATAGGGAGCAGGGCAGGATCTTACAACAGTGTGACTTAAACAGTCATTGTTTGAGAATCATTGATATGTGTTAGTATAGCCTACCATTCCTATCATGGGTGACTCTTGACAGGGTTGAGACTGCCTGGTTGCTTCTTCGACCACAAATGCACACAAATAGATGCATGTACGCATCCACACACAAACAAGCTCAACTGGTATTATAAGGAAGTTATGTATAGCACCAATGATTATTTTAGCCTTAAGATCAGTTTGCTGTATCTCTACCCGAAAGATTGTCTAGCTCACCCACAGTTCCAACCTGTAACCTTAGTACATATCTTAAGGGTTAAATTGCATCAACAAGTCAATTGTGGAGAGAGAATGCCTGAGTTCAGGTTAAGAAATGCACTGTAGAGGATGCAGGTGTAGAAAAGGGTTTAAAAATAATTTCATACCCACATATGCCTGTTGTCAATATAAGTGAAACCAAAAAAGGCTTGGGTCTGGTTACTACCTGGCCTAGACCACTCTAACTGGATAAACAACAAATGTGACCAGGTTAATTAATTCAATGTATTGACACCACACCTAGCCAAAAATCCTAAGCGGGCAACATTTTCATTCTGATCGTTTTTACTTATTTACATATATTTTTTTCAATTCAATATGTGCGAAAACAAGACACTGTTATCAAAAACATTATACACCATCAATACAAAACAAATATTACAAACAATGAAAATGAAAAACATTCATATAGACACCATATATAAACAAGAAAGGGGGGAGGGGATGCCTCCAAATATTGAATTATTGGGGCACCAGTCCTAATATCTTATATACAAACAAGCGGCCAATCAATAATTTTTAATTTTTAAAGGCCTGCTTGTCAATTACACTGGAAGCTGTTTTCAACAGGGTCTAATTGCAGGAGGACTTATTTAAACTGCATTCCTGCAGCATCCATTGTGATTCATGTTCCAGCGTAATGTTTTTGATAACAGTGTCTTGTTTTCGCACATATTGAATTGAAAAAAATATATGTAAATAAGTAAAAACTATCAGAATGAAAATGTTGCCCGCTTACGATTATTGGGTAGGTGTGGTGTCAATACATTGAATTAATTAACCTGTTGTCAATATAAGGCACAGTATTATGTGGGATAAACCTTATTTTATAAGAATATTGCAGATCATTGAGGAATTCCATGACCATAAAGGGGACCGAGGTCAAAGGCTAAGTTCCTTTAAAAGGTTATGGATCTCTGCAACAGTCAGGCCTTAATGGTCAGGCCTGCCTGTTGCAGTGCCTGAAGCCCTTCTTGTTGGTGGTGCAGCTGGTCATTGCAGCTGGAGCAGCATCAGCAATGTCATTCAAGTAGAAAACAGTGACAATTTCTAGCCTAGCACAGCCCTGGTTGTTCAACCTCTGGAAGGTGGCAGTGGCATATTTTAGTCCAAAGAGCATCCCTTTTAACTGAAATTGGCTCTCTAAGGTGCAGCATTCCAATCTATCCATGCCCCCTCAGTCAGGACCATCTTCCAATACATTGAAATCAAGTTAAAGTTACTGAGAAACTTAGCAGTCCCTAACAGATCAATTAGCTCTTCAGCTCCGGGGCTGAGGTGAACATCAGTTTTGGTGACTGAATTGAGGCTCCTGTAATCCGCCCACAACTGAAGTTCTGGGGTAGTGCCTGATGGGGCAGCCTTGGGTACCAGTACTACCAGACTAGTCCAGGGACTACAGGACGGCTCACTCTCAAATCCAACATCTTAAATACCTCTCTTTGATGCTTACCTTCACTTCGTCAGACAGCCTGTAGATTTTATTCATGATAGGCATGCTGTTTCCCTCATCTACTCTGTGAGTCTTGCGGAAAGTGAAAATAAAGAGGCAAACTGCCCCAACAAGTGACAACAGTCCCATTGTTGCTCTGTAGTGAAGGTATGGAAGAGGACAAGTTCTTCCACTGACCCATCTTGTTTTTTTGGAAGACAGGGCATCTAGGAAGGGTGCACGCTACTCCTCCTCCTCCTCCTCCTCCTCACCATCATCTGTTACCAAGAGCATAGTTAGTTCAGACCTCTCAACATGGGCTTGGGGAGATTCACATGTTGGACCCTTAAGGGGTTCCTTGCTGTCCAACAGGTAGGTGATCTCAACCTTCCACTCCTTCACCTCATAGGGTCCGGTCCACATGTCCCACATGTCCCAGGGCTCCACAGGCTCCATCATCCACACCTTTTAGCCAGGTTGATACTCTACCAAAGTGGCCTTCTTGTCATGCCAGTGTTTCATGACTTCCTGGCTTTTCTCCAGATTCTCAGTGGCCTCTTTCTAGAAGCACTTCATCTGAGACTGGAGAAGCCAACATGTAGTTCACTACATCTTGAGGATGTTTCCTGGGTGATTCTTCCCTTACCTTATTCACAAGACTAAGGGGCTGATTAGGATGGTGGCGATCCGTCTGCCATCTGTGCCCGTCCGCCACCTATTACCCCCCCCCCCAAAATATTACAATGGCGGGATGGGACCGCGGCGGACAGAAACACCATCTGCCGCTTTAACGCCCCAGTTGCCTTGCGGCCGGGGCGGAAAAGGGTTCATATGGCTGGCGGTGTCTTCCAGACACCGCCAGCCATATTACGATGGCCGGATGCAGATGCACAGGCTTTGCTTTGGGGGCCCGTTGCGGGCCCCCAGGGTGAAGGGGGGGTGGGGGGTGCACATGTGGGGTACCTATGGTACCCCCCTGCGTTTCACAGTACAACATGGAAGGCACCGCCCGGTGCCTGTCATGTTGTGCTGTGAAACGTACAACATGCATTTTTGACATTGCGGCGGACAGTGCTTTCAGCACCGTTGGCTGCAATGTTAAAAATGCGGGATGCACCTGCCACTGTGGCGGGTGCATCCTAATTCGGGGCACGGTACCTCCGCCCTTGTGGCGGATGGTCCCTGCCCCAGACAGGATGGCGGACAGACTTTGTCCGTCCGCCATCCTAATCGACCCCATAGAGTTTCACACACAGGGTGGCCAAACAGAAGTTCAAAGGACTGAACCCCTCACCCTTCTGAGACACATTCTTATAGGAAAACAATGGGTATGGTAGTAGGACGTCTCAATTACGCTTCATGGGTTCTGGCATCTCCCTCAGCATGCCTTTCAGGCTATTGGTCAATATTGTTGAAATCCAACCCAATGGACTGGGTGGTATAGAGTGGAGAACTTGTAGGTCACCCCACACTCCTCCCGAATGTACTACATATAAGCAGACTTGAAGTTGGTGCCCCTGACTGATGCAACATCTTTGGAGAAACCCATGTAGGTATATGTACCCATCAGTGTCCTGACCACCATGGGCATAGTCACCAACTTCAGGGGTATGACATCAGGGTATAATGTGGCATGCTCTAACAAGACCATGATAAACTGGCTGCCTAAAGCAGCCTTTTGGTCCAGAGGCCCTGCAATGTCCCCCATGTTGTTGCGTGATACAAGGCTTTCCTGAGGAAGGGGTCCCACTCTGAGGGTGGGCCTCAGAGGACAAATGGGGAGGATCGACAAAGATTCAATGGCTTGACATCATAACTCTGAGCTGATCATAAGCACTGATAGGCAGATCCTCTGTGTTTCATACTGTATTACTTTTGCAACAAGTTGTAACACAGTAGAAGTAGAAGAAAGTAACTGAAACCTTTGCGTTTTCTAGGGCTCCGGCCCATGTCTGGATTCCCAACCCAAGGGCACAGGGACAATGAGCTCAGTACACCACCCTTTGAGCATGGAATTCCAGGTTATTGTAGTCCCACACAACCCACTGAGCATACCTGCAGATGTTCTGTATGCAGATTCTGGGAAACTAACTGTTACTTAAAGGATTTAGGGATGCAGTCGTAATCACTGAATGTGTTTTGTAAGAGCTTGATTATAACATTATGACACATTTACAGACCATAAGAATTTGCTAGAGATGTGCATTTAATGGAATCACAGTACATCACTTGTTGCACGTTCAATGACCTGTTTTCATTCTGAAATGAAAGTGGTCTCTGCATTGGAAGACATGAGACTTTTGACAAAACTAGCATTCACTGGCCTCCTATCAAAATACTACAAGCCTGATTTATAGTTTAGCAAATGGGTACCCGGTCTCTAGCATGACAGATATACCCATCCACCTTTTTACATTTTATCCTAATGAACTAATAATATGGCAGACTGAATATCTATCACATTTGTAATGGAGTAACCAATTGCCAAGCTATAAATCAGGCCTGAATTATTTGTTGGTGTTAATTGTATGTGTTTCCATGTTGTATGTTTGTTGGGACTAATATTTATAAAATATTTTTATGATTCTAGTAAAAAATAAAAATATTTACAAAAAAGAACATCATACAAGTCTAACCATGATTCAACCAGCACTCAAGGCAAGAGTGGGACCCCAGATTCTTACAAACAGGTGGGGTTGTGTGGCACTCTGTTTGTAATCCTTTAAAATATATAATCCAATTGTCGTTTACAATGTTGAATACTTGGGTGCTGGTGGGTTTGCTCCCTCCGACCTGTGGGGAGTTATCATATAATATCTTGTGTCTGTACTGTCAAACTTGACTAGACCCAACTGCATCCTTAGGGAGATTAAAGAAATCTTCACTTTTTTTATTCAAAGTATACGAATGTATATCCAGAAAGGATTAAGTTTCAAATCTGTTTATTCATATTTCAAAAATGTTATTTTTTTCTCGCTGTTACATCACAGCTTAATCTTCAATTCTTTTTTTCATAATGAATCATTCATCTTGATATTGATTTTTTTACAATCCAAATAGATATTCACGAGTGTATTTCATAAACCCTATGCATTTCGTGCGAAACGCACTTCATCAGGGGAAATACGTGTAATCTATGTAAAAAATGAGAATAAAAGGATGTATCAAAGAACGGGAAGCAGGTCAGCGTATTATTAACTGGATGGTACTGAATTGTGAAAAGACGTGGTGTTTATGTTGATATTATCAACGAAACGCTCAAGTGCCTTAATTATGTTTATCAATTGTGAGTGGTTGTGAAGAATGTAGAATCGTGAATTTGCGTGCATCGCGTTGAAGAGGTGTTTTTTTAATATTTAGCCGGACGCGTAAGTCCGCAATAGGGAACATGTCTTGTTCGTGAAGGAGAGTTCACGTATATTTTGCCCCCGATTTGTGCTCATTAGTATGTTATCGTTTTCCACAGCATGTTAAGGCTCTTTGTGGGTTACTAGTGGGAGAATATTAGCAAACATGGTTTAAGTGTTAGAGTAATCGATCGAACCTGGTGAGTAACATAAACATTACTCCAATTACGTTGTGCTCGGTTCAAAAACGAAAGGGTGCATGCAACTAAAAATAAATAAAGCGTGCTTAATTCAAGCGTTTGAAGCTTGTGTTCAAAACTATAATACAAACAAACTTTCCTCTTACCGGTACTCGTGTTATTAGTCGAGTGTCTATTCTCGATGTGAATTCTCTAAGAAAGTTCTGTCGAAAGACGCTGCACATGCGTGTATGGGCTTGTTATGTGTTTCTATGACGGTAACCCGGAAGTATAACCACGTGAACACGTGGGTATTTTCGTAGGTTGCGTGTTTTACTTCAATGCGGTTGGAGTGATTGATGAATAAAACGTGTTGTATTAAACCGTGTAAAGGAAATATTTATATGGTTTTCATGTCAATGTAGTAAGCCTATGAGTGTGGGTTATCTCAAAAAAGGACTGCGACTGGCGGCCATTTTAGAATGGTGCGGTGTACACAGAGTCGATGGGTCAAATTCAATATCAGATGGTGTAGTGATCAGGATAGAAAGTAAAAACAGTGGGGATTAATATGTTACTTGCATGGAGATGTAAAAAAAGTACATAGTATATTCATGGTCCTCTAAGTGTATGTTTTAACTCCAATTCACAGTTAAGAAACTTGAAACGAATCTAAGTGAAATTCTGAAAATGATAAATACTGTTACAATTCTTATAAAGTCCCTGATTATAGAAAGCAACTATATTTTAATTGTTCGTTTAACCCCATCGGGTTACATGAGTTCAATTTCTTGATCCATAACATTTCACGTTGGAGCAGTCTTTTTCTGTTATCAAAGCCTAATTTCACAGGAACAATCTCCAAGACCATGAATCTGATCTGGCTGATGTTGTGATTGTTGGTGACGAAGTGGGCGGCCACCGGGGTTTTCATTGTTTTGTTTCTAATCATGCTTTTATGCTCTGTCATGCGAGTTTTTATTTTCCTCTCAGTTTTTTCAACGTATGGAAGACCACACGGGCACTTCAATAGATATACCAAATTTTTTGTGTCACAAGTGGCGTTGATGGAAAGTTTTATCGTTCTGCCTGTGGTTGGATGGTTGATGGTATTACCTCGAATGATGTTATTACAGTGACCACAATTCATGCATGGAATGGTACCTGTGTAGATGATGTTTGGTTCTCGTGGTTTAGATTCAAGTAAGTATCTTAGGTTTTTTGATCTCTGATAGGCAAATAAAGGTTTTGTAAAAATTCCTTTGAAATCAGGTTCATTTTCAACCATCTGACAATTTTTAAGGATAATTTTCTTGATCTGTTCACTCCTTGTTGAAAACTTGGATACAAATACTGGTATATTCTGGTTGGGTTCTTTAGTGTGAGTTTTCAATAATTCTAGCATGTTAATGGTTATTGTTCTTTGTTTTGCTTCTCTTAGGATGTTTTCTAGGTATTTGCGTTCTCAAAATCTCGTGATCATCTTTATTTCATTGGATCTGTATGTTGGTCATCTGATGATATTCTTTTAAGTCTTAGCAGTTGCGAGTATGGTAGGTGACTTTTAAGAGACATAGGGTGACAACTGTCAAATATGAGGATATTGTTCCTATCCGTGCTTTTGGTATATACGTCGGTGGAAAATTGATTGTTCTCGTGATATACTAAGACGTCCAGGTATGGAACTGCTCCAGTGCTGGTTGTGTATATAAATTGTATGTGATCATCGATTCCGTTGATGTATGCAAGGAAATCCTCGATTTCTGTTGATGGTCCTTTCCATATGAGGAAAATGTTGTCTATATAACGCCAGTATCTATAGATCTTGTTCAGCCATCTGGGATTGTTGAGAATGTTGTCAAGTTCCAAACGGTGCATGAAGAGATTAGCATAGCTGAGGGCCGCTCAATTCCCCATTGATGTTCCAGCTAATTGTTGAAAAAATTTGTCGTTCCATGAAAAATAGCTGTGGTATAGGGTAAAGCGAAGAAGTTCTAAAAGAAATACTTTTAGATCTTGTTTGATGTTGTGGTCAATTAGGAATGATTCTGTAGCTTCAAGACCCCTGTTGTGTGGGATGGACGTATAAAGTGAGCATACGTCTATAGTACAAAGCGTATTTTCCGACGTTTCATCCAAGTTTGACAGTACAGACACAAGGCCACAGATTCTTTGCCATTGGAAGGACTGTAGTCATATCTTGCATGCAACCGAATATTTGAAACACGGCCTCCCTGTCAGAGAATTGAGTTTGTCAAATAGAGGGACACACTTGGAACAGATGAAGGATCAACTCACACCAGCTCCGAAGACACGTTTTTTGCCTCAAAACCTGCGGGTGTGAGGTACTCTGAGACCACCGACGATCTGAGAACAGATGCAAGAGGTTCACCAATACTAAAAGGAGGATAAAGTATCGTAACAACAGGTTAATCACTTTTTCCTCTACAGCTTTTTCATCATTTCACACTTATAGCTAGTAAGTGGAACTTTGAAGGCCATCTGTCATATCAAAGGCAATTTATTCTCAATTAAGGCCTTGACCACATTTGTGAGGTTCTCTTTAATCCCACCATACAGTTTGTAAGACTATTTGAGCTTGAAGGGCCCTTGGGTATACTTGTGTTTAAGGAATTGACTGCATTTTATGCAAATATTCAAGGGTCATGGAATAAACTGTGTTGGACCAAATATCCAGTTCAAAATATCGGAAAAATCATAAATATTGGAAAAAAAGATAAATATCCTGTATAGAATATCGTTGTCAAGAATATTATTTTTATAATTAATACATTGTTTTAGAAATATTTTTGTTTTTAAAATTGTTTTCAGTATTATCGTTTTCAAAATATTGTTTTATGAATTCTGGTAATGTTTTTAGTTAATATATTAATTTTAAGTGTTAATAATGGTACAATTGTTCTTATTTTTTTAATGCAGTTTGCAATTTTAAGTGATTTAATTTTTTTTGTTATTATCGAATTATAGTGTCGTAGTAGGCTGTTGGGTTTGTAGGGGGACACGTTGGAAAGTTATTCCAATGAAAAAATGTTTAAATGTATTGTTAATTTGTTCTTATGGTTACTTTTTCAATTGATTATTATTTATGTGATTTTCTTTTGAGTGGTATATTATATTTTGAATATAAAATATTATATATATAATTTGTTTGTGATATTAGTAATAGTAACTTATATTTGAGTAGTGGGAAGTTGGGTTGATAGGGCTATATGGTAGGAAGTTGATTAAGTTCTAAACGAAATGAAAGTATATCTGAATTGTTAATTCTTTAATATATTGTTAATTTAAATAGTTTAATACTAAATTAATACAGTTATATTCTCATTGTGTGTTGCTTGGTTTGTAGGGAGAATGGGTGGGAAGCTGTATTAAATTAAAAGTTTTTTAAATTGTATTTTTTTAAAAGTTTGATTATTATGTACATTACATAATGTATTGATTGTGTAATTGTAATGTTTTATTTCTTGTTATCTGTTTTAGTTTAGTGTTTATTGATCAGGTATTTTAATGCTACATTATTTAGGTGAGCAAGTTGCTAAGAAAAAATTATATATTTTTATATCCTATTTATGTGTAATTTATTGGTAATTAAAGAGGTATCATTTATAATTAATTCTTCATATTAAAAACATTAACTTATTTAATGGTAAGTGCGTGTAAAATGTTTCTGAGATGATTTTTGATCCTAAAATTGAATTTGTTTTTTTGTATTGAAATGAAATAAGTACTGATTTCATAATCATTATTTGTACTTAGTGAAGTTATAATATGTAATATCATTTTTTAAATTATTTTACTTATGCTAACATATATATATATATATATATATATATATATATATATATATATATATATATATCAATGCTCGAAGGTGTCCACCTTTGAGTAGCCGCTGAGTATGCACCACCCCGGCACCCTGGGGGTCACTAAAGTGAAGCAGCAGTCGTACTTGGAATTGAGGACGGGCCCACTTGTGGAGTCCATACAGGACTTGATTGTGTGCTTCCCGGACCACACTTCCCAGAATGCACAGTCTCATTTGAGCCTCCCATCGGTGGGTGTGTTATATATAAAATGGGGAAGTGGCTCGGCGGTTGCGCACACCGCTTCAGTTAAAGCCCCTGAAGAGAAGCAAATGGAGCTTCGAAACGCGTCGGGCAGATCCCGTACGGAGCGGCGTCTACGAGTGGATCCCCGTCCTCACCTATACTTAAACCAAGCTGCTGTTCGCGTGCTACTCAAAGGTGGACACCTTCGAGCATTGATATATATATATATATATATATATATATATATATATATATATATTCCATACCATAAATGAGTCACAGCGCGCTCTCAGTTGTAAGTTTGTAGCAGGTTGTTTATTCCAATGTCCAATTGGAATAAACAACCTTCTACAAACGTACACCTGAGAGTGCGCTGTGACTCATTTATGGTATGGAATACAAATTGCCGGTTGTGGCTCTACCAGCACTTTCCCTGCTGTTGCTCGGACTAGAGTTGGAATACCAAATTTAAACCATCAAAGTACAACACTTTCCCTACTGTTGCTCGGAATGGAGTAGGAATAGTATGTCTAACTTCTCTGAAGAGTAACATTTTTCCTACTGTTTTAAAAAAAATCTGATTCACCTCAGACCCCCAGCCAACAGAAAAATAGGATGTTGTTGCCGTACTTCGATTTCAAGATGGCATAGGCAATCGAGATGAAACCCAAGGGCATGGCCAGCCTACTGGTATACAACAATCCCTCAGAATGTTGCTGACCCCTTTTTTTGACAGAGGGGTGGTCTCACTCTCTTCTGGTAGATTATAACCGAAGACCGTTAATGTTGGCCCGTGAGGTATGGAAACTGTGAAAAAGGGGCCCAACACATTCTGAGAGTATCCAGAGAGGCATAATCATAGGATCCATAAAGTTATTCTCTAGCATGGCAACATAATAACTTGAACTGAAATAGCTTGAACCCCTAAATTAAACCCACCCCAAAAAAAACTAGTGCTGAGACCAATTTGGCAAACAATCCCATAGTGCTGTTTTCTTACTATTCTGTAATCTGCCCAGATCAGTCTTGGAGGTCTTATATAGCGAAGACATCCATTCTGAATGAGTGGGGGTGTAGCTTCTCCTGCAGATTTCCCTCCTAGCCAGCAGGATTGCATAGAATAGAAACACCCTAGCAGGGCCAGTAACTTTGCTAGCTATGCCGAAGATGATCAGGGCGAGAGAAATTTGCACTGGGGATCCCAAGATGTCAGCTAAAGTTGCTTTTACTCCCCCCCAGTATTAGGTAATTGCTGACCAATCTTTAAACATATGTATATCTGAGGCATTTACTAGGTCGCACATCTTACAGCGGACTGGGGGGCTCTTCGCTATTTTAGAAAGTCTTGCAGGAGATCAATAGGCTCTGTGGGTAGTAAAATAGTGATTCCTCTTAAGCCAGGCTGTTTTTATGGTAACAAACACGGTGTTAAAAGAAGTTTGCCACAGATCTTCCCAGTGTTCATCTGGCATAGAAGCTCCCCACAGATCTTTTGCTAGTTTGAAATCTCCATTAACGGCTTCCTCTATGGACCAATAAAAGAAAGAGACCTCTTTGCTCCCCACAGGCCTCAATACTAGTTGTTCCTCTAGAGTGTTCCCTATACCTATAGGTTTTTTAAGATTCTGGGACCAACTCTGCTGCTGTAGATACTTAAACCTTGACATACATGCCCTCCTCTAGCCTATTATGAAGGGACGACCAAGATAAAAGTAAACCGTCAGGGGCCAAATCTCGCTACACCTTAGACCCTGCTGTTGGAAGTAGTATAGCTATTTGCCTTTCAGACAGTCTAGAACCCCTGGAGAGTCCCACAGAGGAGCTAAACTTGAAAAGTATTTTAGGCCCGTACATTGCTCGACTCTAGTCCATATTCGGGTCATACCCAGAAGAACTTTCAACCTGATCTTCTTTCACCATATTGAAAGAGAAACCCCTCGAGCGGCAGACCCACTCCTTTTAGCATGGCAGATAACATAACTCCCCTCTCTGAGTGATCTGGGGATTTCAACAGCATCCTTGAGTGTGATAACTGAAAAGCCCAGGCATAGTACTGAAGATCGGGAAGTTTAAGGCCCAATTTTTCCCTCCTATGCCTTAGCTTTTTCCAAGCTATCCTTGTGCCCCTGTAGGCCCATGCAAATTAATTGATTGCTTGCTCTAGTTTATCTATTGCCTGCTTTTCAAAATGTAAGGGAACAGTATTAAAATGAAATGTGATTTTTGGTAATATAATCATTTTGATCAAATTGATCCTACCCAAAATAGTCAGTGGGAGATGGGCCCAAGATTTCATGAGTTTCTGGCATTCCCTAGAGCTGTTTGTGATGTTAGTCCCAGGGATCTTCTCTACATTCTGGACAATTCTAACACCCAAATATCTTACGTCACTCTTTATCTGGTGCCGGCACTCCGCAGGTTCCACAACATGATTTCTGTTTTCCATGCATTGACCTCATAGCCGGAAACCTGCAGAAAGTCTTGAGCCAACCTGATGACCTAAGGAAAGGACATCTCCAGGTCAGATGAGAGGATCAAAATGTCATCCACATACAGGGATAACTTCCACTCCCATGCTCCAAACATGAATGGTACAATACCCGACTCGTCTCTCAGGCGCTGAGCGAAATGCTCGATGTACAGGTCGAGGAGGAGCGGGGAGAGGGAGCAGCCCTGTCTGGTTCCCCTGGTGATTTTAAAGGGTTGGTCAATTTGCCATTAACTAGGAGTCTTAATGAGGGAGGTCTGGCACCTACAGATAGTATATTATTGAAAAGTGTTGTCATAATTGGGATAATTGCCTTCCCCAAAGATCTGTACAGTTCTGCTGGAAGCCCATCGGGCCCTGAAGCCTTTCCACCCTTGCAGGTGGAAATGGCCATCCTGATCTACTGCTGAGATATATCCAGCTCCAATTTTTCCCACTGAGAGGAGTTTAGGGAGGCAAGCGTACTCCCGCTTAACCACTCCCTAGCACGAGTTCTATCTACTGCATTGTCTTCTTCATATAGCTCCTGGAAGAAAGCAAAAAAGGCTTCTCCAATCTCTTCATCAGTGGGTACTGAGGTAGTGTTATCCTCGCTGTCAATTTGTTTAATCACATTTCGTGTCCTGCCAGACTTGGCTTTCCATGCCAAGAGTTTGCTGGCCCCCCATATTCAAAGTGGGCCAGGTTGCTGGCCTCCCAACTTTTTGTGATTCACATCTGGATAATGGTGTCTAGCTGATCCTTCAGAGTCCCTAATTTCACCAGAAGCTCTTGAAGCTTTGCAGGTATGGTCTCCCTATTCACGCTCAGCTCCACTGCCTTCATCTCAGACTCTGTATGCGCCACATCCTCCCTGTATTGCCTGTTCTTATAGCATACCCTGCTTGTGACCACACATCTCAGAAAGGACTTCCAATCATCCCACACCACTGAGATCTCAACCAAACCAATGTTTGTGTTAAAAAAGCACTCTGTTTCTCGAGATAGGTACTTAATTTCAAGTTCATCAAGAAGTAATGAACGATCAATCGTCCACACCCTTGATTGTTCTTTCCCTGCCAAGCCTAAGTCTATCCATACAGCTGCATGGTCTGATAAGTGGGGAGTCAAATAGCCCATATCCTTGGTCATGGCTGACCAAAATGTTGTCAATCCTTGACTTAGGCGCAATACTTGCTGTTCTAAAAGGAGACACCGAATTGAGAGCCTGACCTTTCTCTCCAAACGTTGCACAGTCCAGTCTGTGTTGTCATCATTTGGAGGTACTTCAGAGACTTGGACAGTACAGTCACTAGCCATGAAAATTCACTCTGGAAATTCCAGCAGATTTGAACAAATAGTTTTCAAAAAAGATGGGTCATCTTGGTAGGGCCCATAATAGCCTCCCACAGTCAGTAAAAAACCTTGAATCGACAATTTGATGATGACCCACCTGCCACCTGGGTCAATCATTAATTTTAAAACAAAAGCATTTGCTTGCTTTTTAACCAAAATAGCTACACCCCTAATGTTAACACTCTGATTTAAGCTGATGAAATGTTCCACCCATTTTACTTTACTAAAAATTCCAGACATTTCCTCTTTTAAGAGATGTGCTTCCTGCAAGACAATGATCCGCTCAGGAGAGTCTTTGAGGTAGTGCAACATTTTTGCTTTCCTATTTTTCACCCAAAGACCATTGACATTCCAGGATAAAAACTGGATAGTGCTCATGGTGGTCTAAACAACAGAACCTTGAATAGGCCAAGCCTCCCAGAGTATCGATCCAAGACCAAACGTGACAAAGATGAACAAACCAAACTAAAAGGCGAATACGATTTTTTTCCTTTTTACCCCCATGCTCCCCACCCCGTGCTATCCCCAACCCCTTCAGCCCCCCCATCCTAAACCCCCCTTTGGAGAAACATACCCCCATCTACCTGGACTTGTAGTCCAGATTCTGCCTACCGGGGTAACCTACCCTGTACCTCTTTACTCCATATACTGCAAGAAGGTGTCGTATTTTAACAGCGATTAGATTGAGCATTAACGAAAGACATCTTAGTTCTAGCCGTTATCTTGACATTTAGCGGACTCCATTTTATATTCACAGCAGCCATTTTGTCTGCTACATGCTGCCTCGTGCCGACCATGTGCTTTGTCCTATCTTCCTGTTCATGGTGCTTGAATCTGCCTAGCAACAGGCTATTATTAGCGTCCCCTACTTTGCCGCTGACCGTTAGGGTTCACATCTGGTAGTGATTAGCTCTAGATTGGAATGTGTTTGTCAAGCCCCCAAGACTGTTAGCTCCTCCCACTGATCGATTGTGCCTCTCGATATTACCTTATATGTATATAAAATGTGCTCTTGTGCTTTGTACCGCCTTCTTTTGAGCCCCTCTGCGGGTATAAATAAACCATGCATTCTTAGCTCGGGGTGCTACTTCTTGCAATGCCGAAGGATACTGTTTGAACCGGAGCACCACCTCATGAGGTGTAATAAATGTTACGTTTTCTATTTTCAGTTTCTGTGCCAACTTCTTTCAATTGGTCTGAGGACTTCGTGCAGAGAAGGGCGAACCCCATGCACTAGCGGGTCTGGCTGAGGCCTGCACGACAAATTGGCGCCCGACACGTGGGGCTCATCGGAGACTCGGATGCCCGAAGGATTGCTCATGACGAAGGTTTAGAACCTCGCTGAGGACACGATCGCTGCCAGAAGAGACCTAAGTCTTGGCACCCAAGGCGTTTCTTCCCTTCTTTCCGATCTGACCATCCAGGCGGCGCCGGTCTTCGACTGAGATCTCTTCTGTTGGTTCACCGTGCAGTGACCGTTTGGTCGAATTTAGAACTTGGCAGTTGGAATCTGGACACCCTATGATTGGTAAGAGCCGTTTTGCGGCACCTACTACGGGTTTTGGATGCCCTTGTATGGTAAGGTTGTTTTAGGAACACTTACTGTGGCATATTTGTATTTGGAAAAGACTAGTCTAATTTGTATTTGGAATTTGGTATATATATGTGTTGCAACCCATATAGGCAGGCAATGTGAAGATTTTTCTTCAATTATTTGATTTGAATGGCGCAACGTACTAAAGGTACTTTAAGTACTACTTTGTCTATCACACTGCATATTTTGCATTATTTCAGGCATGCCTGTTTTTAGCACACTTCGGAAGTTGTGTTGCTTTTGTAATGGTACCAGTCTACGACTTGAGGAATCGCAGCCGGCTCCCCCAGAGGGGATGCCTAATAGAGACATGTATCTAAAATTTGGTCTTTCTGCCACAATGTACAGCACGTTGTGGCATAAATATACCAAAAAGGATCCTGAGTTACGTTGGCCATTGAATGGGTCATTTGATGCACGGAAGATTGAGTATGTGGAGCGATGTATGTTTGAGTGGAGGTCTAGACGTGATATGTTTGAATGCGTGCGTATGTGGGAGAAAGAAGTACTACAACAAGAGAAGCATGAGCAAGCGTTGATTGAGAAAGAGCAGCGAAAGAATGTGTATGAGAAAGCGCTGCAATTGAGAAAGAAATAAGTGAAAGAGTTGAAAGAGAGAGAGGAGAAAGAACACAGGTTGCAGGTATCTGGCCAATATCCTGTTCGACAGCCTCTCTATCCTGTCCTTAATAAACCGCAAGATGATTTTTTGTTATTAGATCGACCTCCACCTCCGTATGCCGTTCCGTCCGCTCCGGCCAAAGGCAACGAGAATTCTGACACAGAGCAACAAAAAGCGTGGGACAATTGATCCATGCATCCCAAATCAGACAAGCTGCTCGTAAAGCATTACGTAGTACTGATTCTGCTTCTGATCGTTTAGCAAGTATACAGGGATGGTCGGAAAAGGAGCAGCTATATTTCACTGTGACATTTTCTACAGAAGTTGTAGAATTTTTTCTCTCCAATAATAGAACCTGATGATGTAGCAGCTGATTGTAAATCCATGCGTGATGGACTTTTTCTTTTCTCTCAGGTGCCTGACACGATTAGACGGTTGGTAAAATTACGAACTGACGCGGTTCACTTGAAGGAGTAGAAAAAGATTGCGGACGCAGCTGCACAGTCCAATCCATCCGGAGTGTCGCAGTCTCCTATCTTCGAACAGATAAGATAATACCAGTCGATATGAGGCCTATGCGGGAAGCCGTACCCTTGTATGTTCCTCCTAAAGGAGCGGGTGACAGTGATGATAAATATTCTGCTGATGCTAAAGGATATTTCGTTTATAATTGGGTGTACACTCATTGGAATACAGCAGATGTAATGGCGCTTAAAGCAGCATTACCCGATCCACGTAAAAATCCAGCCGCTTTCTATGAGGAAGTTGAAGGCGCTATAAATTCTTGTACTATGACCCTTTGTGATATAGATTTATTTTTTGGTTTAATCTTACCGCCAGATATGTGGCAGACTGTTCGTAAAATTGATGACCGTGTTACCTTTGGTGCCAAAGGAAATAATTAGAACAATTGGATGTGGATAGGGAGCCCGCCAAAAAGCCACACAAGTTAATATTAGATCTCCCCGCAGCAATATTAACTAAGCTTAAAACAGTTATTCACCCTAAAAAGATAGATTGGACTGTTTTAGCATCATGTAAGCAAAAGGTAGACAAATCAGTTTCTGATTTCTTTACACGCTTTGAGGAAGCTTTTCATGATTTTAGTGGTCAGTCTTTGACGGATGATACAGGCAGACATCTGTTTGTCGAAAAATATGTTACGAATCTGTTGCCAGGGATAGCTAGTCGCTAAAAAGCCAGTGAAAGTTCTTGGACTACCTCTTCTCCAGCATCTGTTTTGACGATGGCTCAATATTATGAGCGTCAAGAATTAGAAGCAAAAGGTAGCGAAAAAAAGAAATCTAAAGATTTGAAAACAAAAGTCATGTTAGACCAAGTCTATAGTCCGCCCTCTAGAGGCTATGATAGAGGTTACAATAGAGGCAGATGTGGATCTTTTAATTCCCCCTATACTCGTACAAATTTGTCTATTAATCAATGTGCGTATTGTAAGCAGTTTTGTCATTGGATGGCTGATTGCCCAGTGTTGCGTGCCCAACAGAATTCACGAGGGCGGGGACAAATGAGAAATCGTTCAGGTTTATCAGGGCCTAAGGGAAATACGAATGTTCGTGCTCGATTTGATACTAATATACGAGCGCAGAATGGACCAAAGGCTTTTGATCGAGGAAATCAGTATCAAATGTCTGATTATGTCCAGCTTGACCTTTACGATTCTGCTCATGCGTAGGATTGCCAAGGATGGGGTAAGGAATCAGTTGAAGTTCCAGTAGATCAGACGGGTCCTTATGTTACAGCACATGTTTTGGGTTCTGATGATCGGTTTCTGGTTGATACAGGAGCTACTCGTAGCGCTTTGTCTAAACAATTGGTTCCGAGGGCTCCCCTGTCTGGCGTAACTATTACTTCGATAGGTTTCGATGGAACACCTTCCCTTAGCCCATTATCACAACCACTTGCATTCCATGTCGATAAATTTAGTGCTCCATGTCCGTTTTTTGCTTTCCCCAAACACACCAGATAATATTGTGGGTCTTGATATGCTGAAGTATTTCAGAGCCACAATATGATGTTCTCCTGAAGGAGTGCGTGTCATTTTGAATGATAATCATTCCGAGCCTGAAAGAGTTTGTCTTGTTAAAGAAGATATTGCATTAGCTTCGCTTCCTAAAACTTTGTGGGCTACCTCAGACACTGATGTGGGTCAATTGGTTATCCCACCAGTACATATTAGTGTCAAGGAGGGAGCTGTGTTACCTCGCTTGCCTCAATATAGAATTTCACAGGAGGGTGAAGAAGCACTCATACGGATTGTACATGATCTTATTCGAGTTGGGGTTGTTGAGGAAGTTCCATTTAATGTTTGCAACAGCCCAATTCTTCCAATTCTGAAAAGAGACTCTGACACTTGAGTCTACAGATTCATCATAGACTTGAGGGAGGTAAACAAGATTGTTGTACCGCAGTACCCTGTGGTTTCTGACATCACAACGCTTCTTGCTTTAGTTCTCCCGACTGCTACTACGTTTTCGGTTATAGACTTGAAGAACGTTTTTTTTTCGATCCCTATTCATCCTGACAGTCGATACTTGTTCGGTTTCACTTTGAATAATCAATCGTATAGATTTTGTAGAGTTCCTCAAGGCTATACTGAGAGTCCGAGTATTTACGGTCAAGCATTAAAAAGAGAACTTGATTCCTTTGCGTTGCCCGAAGGTGTGGCTCTCATACAATATGTCGATGACATCTTGCTGGCAGCCGACACCCCAGAGAAGTGAAAAGTGTACTCTGTCTTTGCTTTCTTTTCTTGCTTCACATCATCACAAAGTGTCGAGAAAGATGTTGCAATATTGTAAACCAAAGGAAACCTACTTAGGTCACCTTTCGTCTAAGGAGGGACTTGCATTGACATCAGATGGTATACAAGCAATTTTAGACACACCAGGACCTACTACACAGAAAGGAGTACGTGCATTTCTTGGTCTTACTTCCTTTTGCAGGCAATGGATTTTGGGGTTTTCACATATTGTTAAGCCTTTGTTAGCACTTTTGACGAAAGATACTCCCCTACCCCTTCCATGGACAGATGAATGTAAAAATGCTTTTCAACAGTTACGACAAGCCCTTTGTTCAGCACCAGTGTTAGGTACACCAGATTACACGACGCTTTTTACAGTTTACGTGCATGAGAAAGATGGATGTGCATTGTCAGTTTTAGTCCAGTTACATGGCGATAAGCAACGTCCTTGTGCTTATTTTTCAGCAGTTCTTATCTTGACCCTGTTGTTAGAGCATTACCTGGGTGTTTTCGCTCAGTTGCAGCAACAGCTGTGTCAATACGACGGAGTGAGGGAATAGTTTTGTCACATAAGTTGTTAGTGTTGGTACCCCGTGCGGTTGATGCCTTTTTGAATCAAAGACGCAGCACTTAACTAGCGCTCGTCTGACAGGATATGAACTGACACTGCTAGCTCCTCACATTACATTGAAGAGATGTGCAACTTTGAACCCAGCTACTTTGTTGCTGTATCCGGTGACTCAGCCTCAGTCACAAGAAACGCATGATTGTATATTCCTGACTGAAGAACAGACAAAGGGTAGCATTGACTTGCAAGATACGCCCCTTCCAGATGTGGATGGTGAATTGTGGGTTGACAGGTCTTGTTTGAAATTACCAGATGGTACGACCTCAGCCGCATATGCAATCACCACGCTTGAAACAATAGTGGAGACAGCTCGCATACCACAGAAATCGGCTCAAGCAGCTGAATTGATAGCTTTGACGTGAGCATGTGAGCTTAGTACTGATTTGTGTGTGAACATTTACACAGATAGCCGCTATGCTTTTGGAGTAGCGCATGATTTTGGCCTACTCTGGAAGGAAAGAGGCTTTCTTACATCTCACGGAATGCAAATAATGCACGGAGAATTAGTGCATAATCTTTTGATTGCATTGACATTCCCAAAGAAAGTAGCCATAGTGAAGTGTAGTGCGCACAAGAAAGTGACAGATAAGATTGGACAAGGTAATGCCTTTGCAGATCACGTGCAAAAAACACAGTTGATGGACAGAATGTAGAACAATGTCATACATTCACCCCAGTACAAGGATCTGGGCCTAAATCCATTGTTTCTTTGCACTCCACACCACCCTGGGTTAGACACTGGCTATATGCAAATCAGCTCTGACCCTGTGCCTCATGGGAACAGTCCAGTCCGAACTAACAAGCCATGTCTTTCCCAGACCGGAATCAAGCATCCAAGGACCGGTTTCTGGCTATCAGCCTTCATCAGCCTGGATAGCATGACTCCAGTGGTGTGGAGAGCCTGGGACTCACGTCTGAGCATCCCCAGCCCACTCGGGGTGAAATTGCAAAAAACACAGTTGATGGACAGAATGTAGAACAATGTCATACATTCACCCCTGTACAAGGATCTGGGCCTAAATCCATTGTTTTTTTGCACTCCACACCACCCTGGGTTAGACACTGGCTATATGCAAATCAGCTCTGACCCTGTGCCTCATGGGAACAGTCCAGTCCGAACTACCAAGCCATGTCTTTCCCAGACCGGAATCAAGCATCCAAGGACCGGTTTCTGGCTATCAGCTTTCATCAGCCTGGAAAGCATGACTCCAGTGGTGTGGAGAGCCTGGGACTCACGTCTGAGCATCCCCAGCCCACTCGGGGTGAAATTGCAAAAAACACAGTTGATGGACAGAATGTAGAACAATGTCATACATTCACCCCAGTACGAGGATCTGGGCCTGAATCCGTCATTTTTTTGCACTCCACACCACCCTGGGTTAGACACTGGCTATATGCAAATCAGCTCTGACCCTGTGCCTCATGGGAACAGTCCAGTCCGAACTACCAAGCCATGTCTTTCCCAGACCGGCATCAAGCATCCAAGGACCGGTTTCTGGCTATCAGCCTTCATCAGCCTGGATAGCATGACTCCAGTGGTGTGGAGAGCCTGGGACTCACGTCTGAGCATCCCCAGCCCACTCGGGGTGAAATTGCAAAAAACACAGTTGATGGACAGAATGTAGAACAATGTCATACATTCACCCCAGTACAAGGATCTGACCCTAAATCTATTGTTTTTTTTGCACTCCACACCACCCTGGGTTAGACACTGGCTATATGCAAATCAGCTCTGACCCTGTGCCTCATGGGAACAGTCCAGTCCGAACTACCAAGCCATGTCTTTCCCAGACCGGAATCAAGCATCCAAGGACCGGTTTCTGGCTATCAGCCTTCATCAGCCTGGATAGCATGACTCCAGTGGTGTGGGGAGCCTGGGACTCACGTCTGAGCATCCCCAGCCCACTCGGGGTGAAATTGCAAAAAACACAGTTGATGGAAAAAATGTAGAACAATGTCATACATTCACCCCAGTACAAGGATCTGGGCCTAAATCCAACGTTTTTTTGCACTCCACACCACCCTGGGTTAGACACTGGCTATATGCAAATCAGCTCTGACCCTGTGCCTCATGGGAACAGTCCAGTCCAATCTACCAAGCCATGTCTTTCCCAGACCGGAATCAAGCATCCAAGGACCGGTTTTTGGCTTTCAACCTTCATCAGCCTGGATAGCATGACTCCAGTGGTGTGGAGAGCCTGGGACTCACGTCTGAGCATCCCCAGCCCACTCGGGGTGAAGTTGCAAAAAACACAGTTGATGGACAGAATGTAGAACAATGTCATACATTCACCCCAGTACAAGGATCTGGGCCTAAATCCGTCGTTTTTTTGCACTCCACACCACGCTGGGTTAGACACTGGCTATATGCAAATCAGCTCTGACCCTGTGCCTCATGGGAACAGTCCAGTCCGAACTACCAAGCCATGTCTTTCCCAGACCGGAATCAAGCATCCAAGGACCGGTTTCTGGCTATCAGCCTTCATCAGCCTGGATAGCATGACTCCAGTGGTGTGGAGAGCCAGGGACTCACGTCTGAGCATCCCCAGCCCACTCGGGGTGAAATTGCAAAAAACACAGTTGATGGACAGAATGTAGAACAATGTCATACATTCACCGCAGTACAAGGATCTGGGCCTAAATCCATCGTTTTTTTGCACTCCACACCACCCTGGGTTAGACACTGGCTATATGCAACTCAGCTCTGACCCTGTGCCTTATGGGAACAGTCCAGTCCGAACTACCAAGCCATGTCTTTCCAAGACCGGAATCAAGCATCCAAGGACCGGTTTCTGGCTATCAGCCTTCATCAGCCTGGATAGCATGACTCCAGTGGTGTGGAGAGCCTGGGACTCACGTCTGAGCAACCCCAGCCCACTCGGGGTGAAATTGCAAAAAACACAGTTGATGGACAGAATGTAGAACAATGTCATACATTCACCCCAGTACAAGGTTCTGGGCCTAAATCCATCGTTTTTTTGCACTCCACACCACCCTGGGTTAGACACTGGCTATATGCAAATCAGCTCTGACCCTGTGCCTCATGGGAACAGTCCAGTCCGAACTACCAAGCCATGTCTTTCCCAGACCGGAATCAAGCATCCAAGGACCGGTTTCTGGCTATCAGCCTTAATTCAGCCTGGATAGCTTGACTCCAGTGGTGTGGAGAGCCTGGGACTCACGTCTGAGCATACCCAGCCCACTCGGGGTGAAAATTGCAAAAAACACAGTTGATGGACAGAATGTAGAACAATATCATACATTCACCCCAGTACAAGGATCTGGGCCTAAATCCATCGTTTTTTTGCACTCCACACCACCCTGGGTTAGACACTGGCTATATGCAAATCAGCTCTGACCCTGTGCCTCATGGGAACAGTCCAGTCCGAACTACCAAGCCATGTCTTTCCCAGACCGGAATCAAGCATCCAAGGACCGGTTTCTGGCTATCAGCCTTCATTCAGCCTGGATAGCTTTACTCCAGTGGTGTTGAGAGCCTGGGACTCACGTCTGAGCATACCCAGCCCACTCGGGGTGAAAATTGCAAAAAACACAGTTGATGGACAAAATGTATAACAATGTCATACATTCACCCCAGTACAAGGATCTGGGCCTAAATCCATCGTTTTTTTGCACTCCACACCACCCTGGGTTAGACACTGGCAATATGCAAATCAGCTCTGACCCTGTGCCTCATGGGAACAGTCCAGTCCGAACTACCAAGCCATGTCTTTCCCAGACCGAAATCAAGCATCCATGGACCGGTTTCTGGCTATCAGCCTTCATCAGCCTGGATAGCATGACTCCAGTGGTGTGGAGAGCCTGGGACTCACGTCTGAGCATCCCCAGCCCACTCGGGGTGAAATTGCAAAAAACACAGTTGATGGACAGAATGTAGTACAATGTCATACATTCACCCCAGTACAAGGATCTGGGCCTAAATCCATCGTTTCTTTGCACTCCACACCACCCTGGGTTAGACACTGGCTATATGCAAATCAGCTCTGACCCTGTGCCTCATGGGAACAGTCCAGTCTGAACTACCAAGCCATGTCTTTCCCAGACCGGAATCAAGCATCCAAGGACCGGTTTCTGGCTATCAGCCTTCATCAGCCTGGATAGCATGACTCCAGTGGTGTGGAGAGCCTGGGACTCACGTCTGAGCACCCCCAGCCCACTCGGGGTGAAATTGCAAAAAACACAGTTGATGGACAGAATGTAGAACAATGTCATACATTCACCCCAGTACGAGGACCTGGGCCTAAATCCATCTTTTTTTGCACTCCACACCACCCTGGGTTAGACACTGGCTATATGCAAATCAGCTCTGACCCTGTGCCTCATGGGAACAGTCCAGTCCGAACTACCAAGCCATGTCTTTCCCAGACTGGAATCAAGCATCCAAGGACCGGTTTCTGGCTATCAGCCTTCATCAGCCTGGATAGCATGACTCCAGTGGTGTGGAGAGCCTGGGACTCACGTCTGAGCATCTCCAGCCCACTCGGGGTAAAATTGCAAAAAACACAGTTGATGGACAGAATGTAAAACAATGTCATACATTCACCCCAGTACAAGGATCTGGGCCTAAATCCATCGTTTTTTTGCACTCCACACCACCCTGGGTTAGACACTGGCTATATGCAAATCAGCTCTGACCCTGTGCCTCATGGGAACAGTCCAGTCCGAACTACCAAGCCATGTATTTCCCAGACCGGAATCAAGCATCCAAGGACCGGTTTCTGGCTATCAGCCTTCATCAGCCTGGATAGCATGACTCCAGTGGTGTGGTGAGCCTGGGACTCACGTCTGAGCATCCCCAGCCCACTCGGGGTGAAATTGCAAAAAACACAGTTGATGGACAGAATGTAGAACAATGTCATACATTCACCCCAGTACAAGGTTCTGGGCCTAAATCCATCGTTTTTTTGCACTCCACACCACCCTGGGTTAGACACTGGCTATATGCAAATCAGCTCTGACCCTGTGCCTCATGGGAACAGTCCAGTCCGAACTACCAAGCCATGTCTTTCCCAGACCGGAATCAAGCATCCAAGGACCGGTTTCTGGCTATCAGCCTTAATTCAGCCTGGATAGCTTGACTCCAGTGGTGTGGAGAGCCTGGGACTCACGTCTGAGCATACCCAGCCCACTCGGGGTGAAAATTGCAAAAAACACAGTTGATGGACAGAATGTAGAACAATATCATACATTCACCCCAGTACAAGGATCTGGGCCTAAATCCATCGTTTTTTTGCACTCCACACCACCCTGGGTTAGACACTGGCTATATGCAAATCAGCTCTGACCCTGTGCCTCATGGGAACAGTCCAGTCCGAACTACCAAGCCATGTCTTTCCCAGACCGGAATCAAGCATCCAAGGACCGGTTTCTGGCTATCAGCCTTCATTCAGCCTGGATAGCTTTACTCCAGTGGTGTTGAGAGCCTGGGACTCACGTCTGAGCATACCCAGCCCACTCGGGGTGAAAATTGCAAAAAACACAGTTGATGGACAAAATGTATAACAATGTCATACATTCACCCCAGTACAAGGATCTGGGCCTAAATCCATCGTTTTTTTGCACTCCACACCACCCTGGGTTAGACACTGGCAATATGCAAATCAGCTCTGACCCTGTGCCTCATGGGAACAGTCCAGTCCGAACTACCAAGCCATGTCTTTCCCAGACCGAAATCAAGCATCCATGGACCGGTTTCTGGCTATCAGCCTTCATCAGCCTGGATAGCATGACTCCAGTGGTGTGGAGAGCCTGGGACTCACGTCTGAGCATCCCCAGCCCACTCGGGGTGAAATTGCAAAAAACACAGTTGATGGACAGAATGTAGTACAATGTCATACATTCACCCCAGTACAAGGATCTGGGCCTAAATCCATCGTTTCTTTGCACTCCACACCACCCTGGGTTAGACACTGGCTATATGCAAATCAGCTCTGACCCTGTGCCTCATGGGAACAGTCCAGTCTGAACTACCAAGCCATGTCTTTCCCAGACCGGAATCAAGCATCCAAGGACCGGTTTCTGGCTATCAGCCTTCATCAGCCTGGATAGCATGACTCCAGTGGTGTGGAGAGCCTGGGACTCACGTCTGAGCACCCCCAGCCCACTCGGGGTGAAATTGCAAAAAACACAGTTGATGGACAGAATGTAGAACAATGTCATACATTCACCCCAGTACGAGGACCTGGGCCTAAATCCATCTTTTTTTGCACTCCACACCACCCTGGGTTAGACACTGGCTATATGCAAATCAGCTCTGACCCTGTGCCTCATGGGAACAGTCCAGTCCGAACTACCAAGCCATGTCTTTCCCAGACTGGAATCAAGCATCCAAGGACCGGTTTCTGGCTATCAGCCTTCATCAGCCTGGATAGCATGACTCCAGTGGTGTGGAGAGCCTGGGACTCACGTCTGAGCATCTCCAGCCCACTCGGGGTGAAATTGCAAAAAACACAGTTGATGGACAGAATGTAAAACAATGTCATACATTCACCCCAGTACAAGGATCTGGGCCTAAATCCATCGTTTTTTTGCACTCCACACCACCCTGGGTTAGACACTGGCTATATGCAAATCAGCTCTGACCCTGTGCCTCATGGGAACAGTCCAGTCCGAACTACCAAGCCATGTATTTCCCAGACCGGAATCAAGCATCCAAGGACCGGTTTCTGGCTATCAGCCTTCATCAGCCTGGATAGCATGACTCCAGTGGTGTGGTGAGCCTGGGACTCACGTCTGAGCATCCCCAGCCCACTCGGGGTGAAATTGCAAAAAACACAGTTGATGGACAGAATGTAGAACAATGTCATACATTCACCCCAGTACAAGGATCTGGGCCTAAATCCATCGTTTTTTTGCACTCCACACCACCCTGGGTTAGACACTGGCTATATGCAAATCAGCTCTGACCCTGTGCCTCATGGGAACATTCAATCAATCAATCAATCAGTGACACTTATAGAGCGCGCTACATACCCGTAGGGTCTCAAGGCGCTGGGGGGTAGGGGGGGTGTGCCGCTACTGCTTGAACAGCCAGGTCTTCAGCTTCTTCCTGAAGGAGAGGTGGTCTTGGGTCAGGCGCAGGTCGGGAGGGAGGGAGTTCCAGGTCTTGGCGGCCAGGTAGGAGAAGGACCTTCCTCCTGTAGTCGCTCTTCGGATGCGGGGGACGGCGGCGAGGGCGTGGTTGGCTGATCGGAGGTGGCGTTTGGGAGCGTAGAAGTTGATCCGGCTGTTGAGGTAGCTCGGGCCTTGGTCATGTAGGGCTTTGTGTGCGTGGGTGAGGAGGCGGAAGGTGATTCTTTTGTTGACGGGGAGCCAGTGAAGGTCTCTCAGATGTCCGGTGATGTGGCTGGTTCGTGGGATGTCGAGGATGAGTCTGGCTGAGGCGTTCTGGATCCGCTGGAGTCTCTTCTGGAGCTTGGCGGTGGTACCGGCGTAGAGGGCGTTGCCGTAGTCCAGTCGGCTGGTGACGAGGGCCTGGGTGACGGTCTTCCTGGTCTCGGTGGGGATCCACCGGAAGATCTTCCGTAGCATGCGTAGGATGTTGAAGCACGCCGAGGAGACGTTGTTGACTTGCCTGGTCATGGAGAGGGAGGAGTCCAGGATGAAGCCCAGGTTGCGTGCATGGTCTGTCGGTTTGGGTGCGGTGCCCAGGGCGGGGGGCCACCAGGAGTCGTCCCAGGCGGAGGGGGAAGAGCCCAGGATGAGGACCTCCGTCTTGTCAGAGTTCAGTTTCAGGCGGCTGGTCGTCATCCACTCGGCTACCTCTTTCATCCCTTCGTGCAGGTTGGCTCTGGCGGAGGCGGGGTCGTTGGTCAGGGAGAGGATCAGCTGGGTGTCGTCGGCGTAGGAGATTATGCTGAGGTTGTGTTTGCGTACGATGGCCGCGAGGGGGCTCATGTAGACGTTGAAGAGGGTGGGGCTCAGAGATGATCCTTGAGGGACGCCGCAGATGACTTCGGAGGCCTCTGACTTGTACGGTGGTAGGCGGACTCTCTGTGTTCTCCCGTCGAGGAAGGAGATGATCCATTCCAGCGCCTTGTCCTGGATTCCGATGTTGCTGAGGCGCTGTACTAGGGTGCGGTGGCAGACCGCGTCGAAAGCCGCGGAGAGGTCTAGGAGGATGAGGGCCGCTGTTTCCCCATTGTCCATCAGGGCTCGGATGTCATCGGTGGCGGCGATGAGGGCGGTCTCGGTGCTGTGATTGGCTCGGAAGCCGGACTGTGAGGGGTCGAGGGATCCGTTCGTCTCGAGGAAGGCGGCCATCTGCTTGTTGATGGTCTTCTCGATGACTTTGGCAGGAAACGGGAGGAGCGAGATGGGGCGGTAGTTCTTGAGTTCGGTGGGGTCCGCTGTTGGTTTCTTGAGTAGGGCGCTGAGTTCGGCGTGTTTCCAGCTCTCAGGGAAGGTGGCGGTGTCGAATGATGTGTTGATGATGTCTCGCAGGTGGGGTGCGATGACAGCGTCGGCCTTGTTGAAGACGTGGTGAGGGCAGGGGTCAGTCGGTGATCCGGAGTGGATGGAGTTCATCGTGCGGATGGTGTCTTCGGTGCTGACCGGGGTCCAGGCGTGGAGGGCGGTGGTGGGGGGTGGCTGTTCGGTCATGGTGTGCGTAGGTTGGTTGTTGAAGCTGTTGTGTATGTCCGGCGATCTTGTTGTGGAAGTATGAAGCGAGAGAGTTGCAGAGGTCTTGCGATGGGGTGATGTTGTTGTTTCCTGCGCTGGGGTTGGAAAGCTCTTTCACGATGTTGAAGAGTTCCTTGCAGTTGTGTGCGTTGTTGTCCAGCCGTTCCTTGAATGCTGTTTTCTTGGCGGCGCGGATCAGCTGGTGGTGCTTCCGGGTGGCGAGTTTGAAGGAGGTCAGCCTTCATCAGCCTGGATAGCATGACTCCAGTGGTGTGGAGAGCCTGGGACTCACGTCTGAGCATCCCCAGCCCACTCGGGGTGAAATTGCAAAAAACACAGTTGATGGACAGAATGTAGAACAATGTCATACATTCACCCCAGTACAAGGATCTGGGCCTAAATCCATCGTTTTTTTGCACTCCACACCACCCTGGGTTAGACACTGGCTATATGCAAATCAGCTCTGACCCTGTGCCTCATGGGAACAGTCCAGTCCGAACTTCCAAGCCATGTCTTTACCAGACCGGAATCAAGCATCCAAGGACCGGTTTCTGGCTTTCAGCCTTCATCAGCCTGGATAGCATGACTCCAGTGGTGTGGAGAACCTGGGACTCACGTCTGAGCATCCCCAGCCCACTTGGGGTGAAATTGCAAAAAACACAGTTGATGGACAGAATGTACAAATATGTCATACATTCACCCCAGTACAAGGATCTGGGCCTAAATCCATCGTTTTTTTGCACTCCACACCACCCTGGGTTAGACACTGGCTATATGCAAATCAGCTCTGACCCTGTGCCTCATGGGAACAGTCCAGTCCGAACTACCAAGCCATGTCTTTCCCAGACCGGAATCAAGCATCCAAGGACAGGTTTCTGGCTATCAGCCTTCATCAGCCTGGATAGCATGACTCCAGTGGTGTGGAGAGCCTGGGACTCACGTCTGAGCATCCCCAGCCCACTCGGGGTGAAATTGCAAAAAACACAGTTGATGGACAGAATGTAGTACAATGTCATACATTCACCCCAGTACAAGGATCTGGGCCTAAATCCATCGTTTCTTTGCACTCCACACCACCCTGGGTTAGACACTGGCTATATGCAAATCAGCTCTGACCCTGTGCCTCATGGGAACAGTCCAGTCTGAACTACCAAGCCATGTCTTTCCCAGACCGGAATCAAGCATCCAAGGACCGGTTTCTGGCTATCAGCCTTCATCAGCCTGGATAGCATGACTCCAGTGGTGTGGAGAGCCTGGGACTCACGTCTGAGCATCTCCAGCCCACTCGGGGTGAAATTGCAAAAAACACAGTTGATGGACAGAATGTAAAACAATGTCATACATTCACCCCAGTACAAGGATCTGGGCCTAAATCCATCGTTTTTTTGCACTCCACACCACCCTGGGTTAGACACTGGCTATATGCAAATCAGCTCTGACCCTGTGCCTCATGGGAACAGTCCAGTCCGAACTACCAAGCCATGTCTTTCCCAGACCGGAATCAAGCATCCAAGGACCGGTTTCTGGCTATCAGCCTTCATCAGCCTGGATAGCATGACTCCAGTGGTGTGGTGAGCCTGGGACTCACGTCTGAGCATCCCCAGCCCACTCGGGGTGAAATTGCAAAAAACACAGTTGATGGACAGAATGTAGAACAATGTCATACATTCACCCCAGTACAAGGATCTGGGCCTAAATCCATCGTTTTTTTGCACTCCACACCACCCTGGGTTAGACACTGGCTATATGCAAATCAGCTCTGACCCTGTGCCTCATGGGAACAGTCAATCAATCAATCAATCAGTGACACTTATAGAGCGCGCTACAAACCCGTAGGGTCTCAAGGCGCTGGGGGGTGGGGGGGGGGGGGGGGTGCCGCTACTGCTCGAACAGCCAGGTCTTCAGCTTCTTCCTGAAGGAGAGGTGGTCTTGGGTCAGGCGCAGGTCGGTCGGGAGGGAGTTCCAGGTCTTGGCGGCCAGGTAGGAGAAGGACCTTCCTCCTGTAGTCGCTCTTCGGATGCGGGGGACGGCGGCGAGGGCGTGGTTGGCTGATCGGAGGTGGCGTTTGGGAGCGTAGAAGTTGATCCGGCTGTTGAGGTAGCTCGGGCCTTGGTCGTGTAGGGCTTTGTGTGCGTGGGTGAGGAGGCGGAAGGTGATTCTTTTGTTGACGGGGAGCCAGTGAAGGTCTCTCAGATGTCCGGTGATGTGGCTGGTTCGTGGGATGTCGAGGATGAGTCTGGCTGAGGCGTTCTGGATCCGCTGGAGTCTCTTCTGGAGCTTGGCGGTGGTACCGGCGTAGAGGGCGTTGCCGTAGTCCAGTCGGCTGGTGACGAGGGCCTGGGTGACGGTCTTCCTGGTCTCGGTGGGGATCCACCGGAAGATCTTCCGTAGCATGCGTAGGATGTTGAAGCACGCCGAGGAGACGTTGTTGACTTGCCTGGTCATGGAGAGGGAGGAGTCCAGGATGAAGCCCAGGTTGCGTGCATGGTCTGTCGGTTTGGGTGCGGTGCCCAGGGCGGGAGGCCACCAGGAGTCGTCCCAGGCGGAGGGGGAAGAGCCCAGGATGAGGACCTCCGTCTTGTCAGAGTTCAGTTTCAGGCGGCTGGTCGTCATCCACTCGGCTACCTCTTTCATCCCTTCGTGCAGGTTGGCTCTGGCGGAGGCGGGGTCGTTGGTCAGGGAGAGGATCAGCTGGGTGTCGTCGGCGTAGGAGATTATGCTGAGGTTGTGTTTGCGTACGATGGCCGCGAGGGGGCTCATGTAGACGTTGAAGAGGGTGGGGCTCAGAGATGATCCTTGAGGGACGCCGCAGATGACTTCGGAGGCCTCTGACTTGTACGGTGGTAGGCGGACTCTCTGTGTTCTCCCGTCGAGGAAGGAGATGATCCATTCCAGCGCCTTGTCCTGGATTCCGATGTTGCTGAGGCGCTGTACTAGGGTGCGGTGGCAGACCGCGTCGAAAGCCGCGGAGAGGTCTAGGAGGATGAGGGCCGCTGTTTCCCCATTGTCCATCAGGGCTCGGATGTCATCGGTGGCGGCGATGAGGGCGGTCTCGGTGCTGTGATTGGCTCGGAAGCCGGACTGTGAGGGGTCGAGGGATCCGTTCGTCTCGAGGAAGGCGGCCATCTGCTTGTTGACGGTCTTCTCGATGACTTTGGCAGGAAACGGGAGGAGCGAGATGGGGCGGTAGTTCTTGAGTTCGGTGGGGTCCGCTGTTGGTTTCTTGAGTAGGGCGCTGAGTTCGGCGTGTTTCCAGCTCTCAGGGAAGGTGGCGGTGTCGAATGATGTGTTGATGATGTCTCGCAGGTGGGGTGCGATGACAGCGTCGGCCTTGTTGAAGACGTGGTGAGGGCAGGGGTCAGTCGGTGATCCGGAGTGGATGGAGTTCATCGTGCGGATGGTGTCTTCGGTGCTGACCGGGGTCCAGGCGTGGAGGGCGGTGGTGGGGGGTGGCTGTTCGGTCATGGTGTGCGTAGGTTGGTTGTTGAAGCTGTTGTGTATGTCCGGCGATCTTGTTGTGGAAGTATGAAGCGAGAGAGTTGCAGAGGTCTTGCGATGGGGTGATGTCGTTGTTTCCTGCGCTGGGGTTGGAAAGCTCTTTCACGATGTTGAAGAGTTCCTTGCAGTTGTGTGCGTTGTTGTCCAGCCGTTCCTTGAATGCTGTTTTCTTGGCGGCGCGGATCAGCTGGTGGTGCTTCCGGGTGGCGAGTTTGAAGGAGGTCAGCCTTCATCAGCCTGGATAGCATGACTCCAGTGGTGTGGAGAGCCTGGGACTCACGTCTGAGCATCCCCAGCCCACTCGGGGTGAAATTGCAAAAAACACAGTTGATGGACAGAATGTAGAACAATGTCATACATTCACCCCAGTACAAGGATCTGGGCCTAAATCCATCGTTTTTTTGCACTCCACACCACCCTGGGTTAGACACTGGCTATATGCAAATCAGCTCTGACCCTGTGCCTCATGGGAACAGTCCAGTCCGAACTACCAAGCCATGTCTTTACCAGACCGGAATCAAGCATCCAAGGACCGGTTTCTGGCTTTCAGCCTTCATCAGCCTGGATAGCATGACTCCAGTGGTGTGGAGAACCTGGGACTCACGTCTGAGCATCCCCAGCCCACTTGGGGTGAAATTGCAAAAAACACAGTTGATGGACAGAATGTACAAATATGTCATACATTCACCCCAGTACAAGGATCTGGGCCTAAATCCATCGTTTTTTTGCACTCCACACCACCCTGGGTTAGACACTGGCTATATGCAAATCAGCTCTGACCCTGTGCCTCATGGGAACAGTCCAGTCCGAACTACCAAGCCATGTCTTTCCCAGACCGGAATCAAGCATCCAAGGACAGGTTTCTGGCTATCAGCCTTCATCAGCCTGGATAGCATGACTCCAGTGGTGTGGAGAGCCTGGGACTCACGTCTGAGCATCCCCAGCCCACTCGGGGTGAAATTGCAAAAAACACAGTTGATGGACAGAATGTAGTACAATGTCATACATTCACCCCAGTACAAGGATCTGGGCCTAAATCCATCGTTTCTTTGCACTCCACACCACCCTGGGTTAGACACTGGCTATATGCAAATCAGCTCTGACCCTGTGCCTCATGGGAACAGTCCAGTCTGAACTACCAAGCCATGTCTTTCCCAGACCGGAATCAAGCATCCAAGGACCGGTTTCTGGCTATCAGCCTTCATCAGCCTGGATAGCATGACTCCAGTGGTGTGGAGAGCCTGGGACTCACGTCTGAGCACCCCCAGCCCACTCGGGGTGAAATTGCAAAAAACACAGTTGATGGACAGAATGTAGAACAATGTCATACATTCACCCCAGTACGAGGACCTGGGCCTAAATCCATCTTTTTTTGCACTCCACACCACCCTGGGTTAGACACTGGCTATATGCAAATCAGCTCTGACCCTGTGCCTCATGGGAACAGTCCAGTCCGAACTACCAAGCCATGTCTTTTCCAGACTGGAATCAAGCATCCAAGGACCGGTTTCTGGCTATCAGCCTTCATCAGCCTGGATAGCATGACTCCAGTGGTGTGGAGAGCCTGGGACTCACGTCTGAGCATCTCCAGCCCACTCGGGGTGAAATTGCAAAAAACACAGTTGATGGACAGAATGTAAAACAATGTCATACATTCACCCCAGTACAAGGATCTGGGCCTAAATCCATCGTTTTTTTGCACTCCACACCACCCTGGGTTAGACACTGGCTATATGCAAATCAGCTCTGACCCTGTGCCTCATGGGAACAGTCCAGTCCGAACTACCAAGCCATGTCTTTCCCAGACCGGAATTAAGCATCCAAGGACCGGTTTCTGGCTATCAGCCTTCATCAGCCTGGATAGCATGACTCCAGTGGTGTGGTGAGCCTGGGACTCACGTCTGAGCATCCCCAGCCCACTCGGGGTGAAATTGCAAAAAACACAGTTGATGGACAGAATGTAGAACAATGTCATACATTCACCCCAGTACAAGGATCTGGGCCTAAATCCATCGTGTTTTTGCACTCCACACCACCCTGGGTTAGACACTGGCTATATGCAAATCAGCTCTGACCCTGTGCCTCATGGGAACAGTCAATCAATCAATCAATCAGTGACACTTATAGAGCGCGCTACATACCCGTAGGGTCTCAAGGCGCTGGGGGGTGGGGGGGGGGGGGGGTGCCGCTACTGCTCGAACAGCCAGGTCTTCAGCTTCTTCCTGAAGGAGAGGTGGTCTTGGGTCAGGCGCAGGTCGGTCGGGAGGGAGTTCCAGGTCTTGGCGGCCAGGTAGGAGAAGGACCTTCCTCCTGTAGTCGCTCTTCGGATGCGGGGGACGGCGGCGAGGGCGTGGTTGGCTGATCGGAGGTGGCGTTTGGGAGCGTAGAAGTTGATCCGGCTGTTGAGGTAGCTCGGGCCTTGGTCGTGTAGGGCTTTGTGTGCGTGGGTGAGGAGGCGGAAGGTGATTCTTTTGTTGACGGGGAGCCAGTGAAGGTCTCTCAGATGTCCGGTGATGTGGCTGGTTCGTGGGATGTCGAGGATGAGTCTGGCTGAGGCGTTCTGGATCCGCTGGAGTCTCTTCTGGAGCTTGGCGGTGGTACCGGCGTAGAGGGCGTTGCCGTAGTCCAGTCGGCTGGTGACGAGGGCCTGGGTGACGGTCTTCCTGGTCTCGGTGGGGATCCACCGGAAGATCTTCCGTAGCATGCGTAGGATGTTGAAGCACGCCGAGGAGACGTTGTTGACTTGCCTGGTCATGGAGAGGGAGGAGTCCAGGATGAAGCCCAGGTTGCGTGCATGGTCTGTCGGTTTGGGTGCGGTGCCCAGGGCGGGAGGCCACCAGGAGTCGTCCCAGGCGGAGGGGGAAGAGCCCAGGATGAGGACCTCCGTCTTGTCAGAGTTCAGTTTCAGGCGGCTGGTCGTCATCCACTCGGCTACCTCTTTCATCCCTTCGTGCAGGTTGGCTCTGGCGGAGGCGGGGTCGTTGGTCAGGGAGAGGATCAGCTGGGTGTCGTCGGCGTAGGAGATTATGCTGAGGTTGTGTTTGCGTACGATGGCCGCGAGGGGGCTCATGTAGACGTTGAAGAGGGTGGGGCTCAGAGATGATCCTTGAGGGACGCCGCAGATGACTTCGGAGGCCTCTGACTTGTACGGTGGTAGGCGGACTCTCTGTGTTCTCCCGTCGAGGAAGGAGATGATCCATTCCAGCGCCTTGTCCTGGATTCCGATGTTGCTGAGGCGCTGTACTAGGGTGCGGTGGCAGACCGCGTCGAAAGCCGCGGAGAGGTCTAGGAGGATGAGGGCCGCTGTTTCCCCATTGTCCATCAGGGCTCGGATGTCATCGGTGGCGGCGATGAGGGCGGTCTCGGTGCTGTGATTGGCTCGGAAGCCGGACTGTGAGGGGTCGAGGGATCCGTTCGTCTCGAGGAAGGCGGCCATCTGCTTGTTGACGGTCTTCTCGATGACTTTGGCAGGAAAGGGGAGGAGCGAGATGGGGCGGTAGTTCTTGAGTTCGGTGGGGTCCGCTGTTGGTTTCTTGAGTAGGGCGCTGAGTTCGGCGTGTTTCCAGCTCTCAGGGAAGGTGGCGGTGTCGAATGATGTGTTGATGATGTCTCGCAGGTGGGGTGCGATGACAGCGTCGGCCTTGTTGAAGACGTGGTGAGGGCAGGGGTCAGTCGGTTATCCGGAGTGGATGGAGTTCATCGTGCGGATGGTGTCTTCGGTGCTGACCGGGGTCCAGGCGTGGAGGGCGGTGGTGGGGGGTGGCTGTTCGGTCATGGTGTGCGTAGGTTGGTTGTTGAAGCTGTTGTGTATGTCCGCGATCTTGTTGTGGAAGTATGAAGCGAGAGAGTTGCAGAGGTCTTGCGATGGGGTGATGTCGTTGTTTCCTGCGCTGGGGTTGGAAAGCTCTTTCACGATGTTGAAGAGTTCCTTGCAGTTGTGTGCGTTGTTGTCCAGCCGTTCCTTGAATGCTGTTTTTTTGGCGGCGCGGATCAGCTGGTGGTGCTTCCGGGTGGCGAGTTTGAAGGAGGTCAGCCTTCATCAGCCTGGATAGCATGACTCCAGTGGTGTGGAGAGCCTGGGACTCACGTCTGAGCATCCCCAGCCCACTCGGGGTGAAATTGAAAAAAACACAGTTGATGGACAGAATGTAGAACAATGTCATACATTCACCCCAGTACAAGGATCTGGGCCTAAATCCATCGTTTTTTTGCACTCCACACCACCCTGGGTTAGACACTGGCTATATGCAAATCAGCTCTGACCCTGTGCCTCATGGGAACAGTCCAGTCCGAACTACCAAGCCATGTCTTTACCAGACCGGAATCAAGCATCCAAGGACCGGTTTCTGGCTTTCAGCCTTCATCAGCCTGGATAGCATGACTCCAGTGGTGTGGAGAACCTGGGACTCACGTCTGAGCATCCCCAGCCCACTTGGGGTGAAATTGCAAAAAACACAGTTGATGGACAGAATGTACAAATATGTCATACATTCACCCCAGTACAAGGATCTGGGCCTAAATCCATCGTTTTTTTGCACTCCACACCACCCTGGGTTAGACACTGGCTATATGCAAATCAGCTCTGACCCTGTGCCTCATGGGAACAGTCCAGTCCGAACTACCAAGCCATGTCTTTCCCAGACCGGAATCAAGCATCCAAGGACAGGTTTCTGGCTATCAGCCTTCATCAGCCTGGATAGCATGACTCCAGTGGTGTGGAGAGCCTGGGACTCACATCTGAGCATCTCCAGCCCACTCGGGGTGAAATTGCAAAAAACACAGTTGATGGACAGAATGTAGAACAATGTCATACATTCACCCCAGTACAAGGATCTGGGCCTAAATCCATCGTTTTTTTGCACTCCACACCACCCTGGGTTAGACACTGGCTATATGCAAATTAGCTCTGACCCTGTGCCTCATGGGAACAGTCCAGTCTGAACTACCAAGCCATGTCTTTCCCAGACCGGAATCAAGCATCCAAGGACCGGTTTCTGGCTATCAGCCTTCATCAGCCTGGATAGCATGACTCCAGTGGTGTGGAGAGCCTGGGACTCACGTCTGAGCACCCCCAGCCTACTCGGGGTGAAATTGCAAAAAACACAGTTGATGGACAGAATGTAGAACAATGTCATACATTCACCCCAGTACGAGGACCTGGGCCTAAATCCATCGTTTTTTTGCACTCCACACCACCCTGGGTTAGACACTGGCTATATGCAAATCAGCTCTGACCCTGTGCCTCATGGGAACAGTCCAGTCCGAACTACCAAGCCATGTCTTTCCCAGACTGGAATCAAGCATCCAAGGACCGGTTTCTGGCTATCAGCCTTCATCAGCCTGGATAGCATGACTCCAGTGGTGTGGAGAGCCTGGGACTCACGTCTGAGCATCCCCAGCCCACTCGGGGTGAAATTGCAAAAAACACAGTTGATGGACAGAATGTAAAACAATGTCATACATTCACCCCAGTACAAGGATCTGGGCCTAAATCCATCTTTTTTTGCACTCCACGCCACCCTGGGTTAGACACTGGCTATATGCAAATCAGCTCTGACCCTGTGCCTCATGGGAACAGTCCAGTCCGAACTACCAAGCCATGTCTTTCCCAGACCGGAATCAAGCATCCAAGGACCGGTTTCTGGCTATCAGCCTTCATCAGCCTGGATAGCATGACTCCAGAGGTGTGGTAAATAAATAATGAATTACCGGTACTATTTTTTAATTACAGTGAATGAAACAGGTAGCTCAATAAATATGAGTCAGGATTCGAGGTATCTTGAGTCTACAGGCTTTAATCAGGCATAGAGGACAGGAACAGGACAGCCTGTACGGGAATAGGATGAAGGCAGCTGCCGGGGAAATGGGAATCGGGGATTGGGGACTTTCAGTAACAGTACACAGTATATATATTAAAACAATTGCATTACATTCAATACAGTAGGCGTAGCAGTAGGCGTGACTCGTAGCAGTCGCGAAAGATAAGGGCAAAATGATGTAACAAGAAGGCGTGTACAGGGCGTATACATAGACATGTGATGTAAACGTAACAGAAATGTCATGAAAAGGGCGGAAACATGGAGGGGGCTACCTGAGCAGCTGGGACCTCTAACCTAGTGGTGCGCGCAAACGGGCAATGACGTGTTACCAGGGAGAACTGGGGGCTATGACTTCTGCGCTAGAAGAGGAGACTAAAGTCTGGAGTGTCAGAGCGACATGTACCTAAGGCATATCTGGTATCTGGTGTTTGGAGTACATATTGATAGAATCCAAAAGTTATCAGGGCAAAGGCTACTAGACATTAGGACTGGTGCATGCATAATTCTACATGTATTGCGTGTGCTAGGAATATTCTATGAATATTAATACAGTATTTCTCTTACATGGAGACAGTAAGGCTAGACCATGACGGAAACTATTGATGCGATTCAGTAGCTTAGGAATGCAGAGAAGGAGGGCTGGACTGATAACTAGAATCATAACATACTGTTGGCAGACTGGGAGGCAGAGCCAGGCCGGGCCGGGCACTGCGAGGCATGAAGTAAGCGAAGGGTCAGGGATGCAGGTGGGGGCTGTATCGCTCCTCGGAGAGGGTTCAGGAGACAGGAGCTGAATCTGGTGTCCGGGCCCTTTTGAGGCCTAGAAACGGGGACAATTCAATGAGTTAACGTGCACACCGTAAAATGTGGCAACGTAAGTTTACATAAGCCTGATATTCATTGTTTTCACGAGGACTGGAAACTGGCATACTAGAGATGGACACAACTGTAATTGCGTCTTTAATCGATCAGAGGGGTATACATGCATATCGATCATGCACATATAGCATAATATGGGGAACACGTAGGCACATACAACATGGCAAAATTTACTTTTCCACATTCCCTCCTTGTGCCCTACGTTTCCATCAGGAAACATCAATATTCATGATACCATCTATCATTTCATATAGCATCATTTGCTCGTCTCGAACAGTCTTGGAACGGGACTTAGGACTAGGAATACAAGAGGTAGCACACATGCCGCAAATCGCAGGGCCACATTGTATACAGAGGCAGCAACTGAATATGATCATTACTACAATACCTAGGAATGACAATACTTTCCATCCCCAGGCAGATATAATACTCCAGAACCAACCGGACCATGTCCAGGTGCCTGGATTCTGGTGCAACTGATGGGCAATTTTATGAAGTCTGGTTATAGCTGAATAAACAGACGGCGCGTTATTAGGAATGAAAATGCAACAACTAGATCCGATGACTCTACATGCTCCTCCTCTATCGGCCAGTATGACGTCAAGAACGAGACGATTTTGGAGCACGACAAAACGCATAGCAGATTGCTCTTCGGTTAAGTTACCTAGAGCAGAAGTAGTCTCATTCACTACTGCTTCAAGGGTTCTGGTTAACCTACGTATTAACTTACTATTCTGGACGGGTCCTATAAAGAAAAAGAAACCTTTATTGAAGTCTTGATACTGTTCTAGAGTAGTTTCAGTTTGATCGACAATTGGGGACTCGATCTCCCTTCTAGGTCTGACATGTACTAGATGTGTGTTTCGGTGATAATCAGATGGGGCTAGAAAAACTGGTGGCAGTAGGAAAGCAATATAACATGTTCCATCCCAATCAAGGGGCAGACGAACATATGCGGTCTGACCACAAACAAAATAAGAATGACGTGAGGCTTTGAAAATAGATTTCCCACTGTCACTATACTCGACAGTAGTAGTACAATCACTATGTCCTACATGTGCGGAACCATTCTTTCTGACACATAATTCGCCTTTGACTGGTAGTACTGAAATAGCAGGCAAATCTGGAGTAGTATCAGACTGAACATTCAGGACCATGAAATTCGAGGAATAAATACCTAAATCATATACTTCATTTTCTAGATCTAACCCTGTTCTATGGGAGAGACCTTGCTTGTCTGGGAAACATGTTCTATTCAGAAGGGACATATCATTGGAGGATGACGTTAAAGTGGACCATGCTCCACACAAACCATTATGTGAAAACGGATAAGGAAAGAGTGGCAGAACTCCCTTCGGTGTCTGAAAAGGGGGGAGTCGACCACACACCCAACAATTGGTGGCATTGCTGGTCTGGTGTGAATAATGCAACATTCGAATGAATGTGTTATTTCGCATAGCAAGACGATAGGATAGCTCGTGAGGAGGCAGATCACTAAATGTGTGCTCTACTGTAGCATTAGAAAACATATGTACATGTGAAACTGGAAAACATAAATGTAATGCATAACTTGTGCAGGTAACCATAAGACTCAAAAATAATAGAAAACATAGAACAATAATACATCTTTTAGAGTTTTGACTAACTCTCTCACTGTGGGGGTCTATCTCATACATGTCAGGAACCTGTCTAACCGTTTCACCCGAGAGGGACTTAGACAATTAAACTGGCTGACTTATTTTACTAGACCGGAGTTTCTCTTTATACTCCTGTTGCGGAGTTTTCTCTAACAGGGGAATTTTGAGTTCAGAGTCTGTTTTTAGGCAGTCTTTAGGAATAAGGCAGTCCTTAGCAAAAGTCTTTTCTCGTAATCCATGGACCTTCTTTATATGGCTCAGGTGGACCCACCCCTTTCTGCCTTCAAGTTTGACGGCGGTCCTTGTTGTTAGCAATACCATGCGAGGCTCCTTCCAACGGGGCTCCAGCGGACTTCAACGATCAAAATTTCGGACAAATACGTGATCACCGGGAACGACTTCATGCAGTTTCACCTCGGTGTTGTCTGGAAATAGGTGTACCCCACATGTTTGGGGGGCGGCCGAATACGACCTCATACGGGGACAGACCTGATCTGGAATGTGCAACCATCCTCATATAAAATAAAGCAACTGGCAGGGCAACTAGCCAGTCTACACCTTTTTCTCTACATACTTTTGCAATGCGGATTTTCAAAGTCTGATTATGTCTCTCTACGAGACCGGCTGCTTCAGGATGGCGTACACAATGGAACTTCCACTGGTACCCTAACAGAAGGGAAACATGTTTCATGAGCTCAGATGAGAATGGCTGGCCGTTATCTGAATACACGACCCTAGGGAGTCCATAGCGGGGAAAGAACTCACGAACCAACTGCCTGGCAGTGGTCGCAGCTGTGTAATCTGGAACTGGATATGCTTCTGTCCACCTGGACAAAGCGCATACAACTACGAGGACATACTTGAAACCTCGACATCGCTCCATCTGAATATAATCCATCTGGAGGACTTCAAAAGGGTGGTCAGGAGGTTGGAATCCGCCTTGTTCCACCGGGACACTTTTACCTGGATTGAACTGACAACATATCATACAGGTACGGACTTTCTGCTTGGCTGCAGCTCGTAAGTGCTTGTTGAACCAAAGGTTCTGAATACTGTCTAACATAGCTCTTTCTCCTAGATGTGCTGGACTATGTGCGGTATTAATAATGACTTGAACCATAGAGTCGGGGAGAAACCATGTGGCTTTTCCCTTCGTCAACCATCCTTGATCTGTCTGGACCCCTCCTTGTTCGGACCATTTCTTGATTTCTTCGGGAGTAGCATGTAACTGTATGTCTATGACATCTTGTGTAGGGTCCTTGACTGTCATACAAGTAGTCTGATCTGGAGTGAGTGTCTGTGTTGTGTTAACTGGAATGTCTGGGGTCTGAGCTGTAAGCTTGGCTGTTCGATCTGCTAGATCGTTACCTTGGGAAATGATGTCAGTGACTTTTGTATGTGCCTTGCACTTCATGATAGCGATAGCTGTCGGTAAATGTATTGCATCTAACAGAGCTTGAATGAGGAGACCATGCTCAATCTTGGTTCCATGAGAAGTCATGAAACCTCTCTCCTGCCAGAGCACTCCAAAGTCGTGTACAACTCCGAATGCGTAACGTGAATCTGTATATATGTTTACTTTCAGGTTCTTGGCACGTATGCAGGCCTGGGTCAGAGCTACCAGCTCTGCTGCTTGAGCAGACAGGGTGTCAATACGATGTGTTTCTATAACTTCGGTTTCAGTAGTCACTGCATACGCGGCTACTAGTTCTCCTGTACTTGTTCTCATACATGAACCATCCACATAAAGTGTCAGGTCGGGATTAGGTAATGCAATGTCTGTCAGGTCTTGTCTTGGCTTTGTCATAGTGTTAACAACTTCCACACAGTCATGTGTGGCAGGATTTGAAGTAACTGACGGTAACAGTGTAGCTGGATTTAGAATGTTGCAGCGTCTGATTTCTATGTGTGGCTGGAAAAGTGTAAGTTCATAACGCGTTAAACGTGCAATTGTCAAGTGCTGAGTCTGTGTTCGGTTTAAAAGAACTTCCACGGAGTGTGGAACTTGTACTGTCAGGGAGTGTCCTAACACTATGGAATCACTTTGTCTGATAGCTAGAGCTGTGGCTGCAACTGACTTGAGGCATGCAGGCAGAGCCTGGGCTACTGGATCTAATGTGCTAGAAAAATAAGCACAGGGCTTGTATTGTCCTGCTTGATATTGTGTGAGAACAGATAATGCAGTACCATCACGTTCTGTAACAAAAAGTGTAAAAGGCTTACTGTAGTTTGGTGTCGCTAGAACAGGTGCTTGACATAAGGCTTTCTTTAATTCATTGAATACAAGTGTATGTTCCTGGGTCCAAGGGAGGACAGTCGATACGGCTGCCTCCTGTGTCGTTAACTGTATCAGTGGCTTGGCTAGAAATGCATACTGAGGAATCCATTGTCGTGTCTTTCATACGTCTCTTTTCGTGTTCTTGCTCTTCCCTGATTCTATTCTGGTGATACTGGAGCATTTGTAACATTTGTGACGGAGTATTAGCTTGCCAACTACTTTCGACTTTCAATACTCGATTTTTAACTTGTGGACTTGAATTCTCGACCAGTTTGGTAACAAAAAGATGAGGGTACGATTCACTACTTGTTTTCAGACCACTGTTAATAATAAAACATTTTTCAAATCTAGAATAAAAATCACTAGTGTCTTCATCTTGTTTCTGTTTGCAAGCTGAGATTGCATCCCAATCTTCCTTTTTCGTGGCTAGTAATCTTGGCAAAACCTGTATCAATAACTCGGGCAATTCTTTAACTTTACCCCCAAGACCGGTACCTGGTACTCGTGAATTATCTTCAGCTTCTAGAGCTGTCCAATCAATCTTTTTCTCTCCCACCTCCCATTCTTTTTCCTTGAGTTTTTCATATACCCCTACGGGCAACAGGACCTTTAACATTTTAATAATATCAGGATACGTGTATTCTCCCATACGGAGCATGTCTTTTAATTCTCGATGGAACCCTGCTGGATCTTTGTCGTGACAAGGAATTAACTTTTTCATCTCTAAGAGTTCCATCTTTGTGATAGGGGTGTAAACAAATACTCGTTCTAGATCACCACCCGCTGTCCTAACTGGGTGTACTTCTCGTAACGGATGCTGTCTATCTATGTAAAATGATTTACTTTCTGGAGGTGGGACACGAACAAAATGCGGATTCAGAAACGTTCGATATTTGTGGCGCTGTTCTAGAATGATACTAATTAAATCAGTACCTAGACCTCTCCATCTATACTGGAGTAACTCGTTCAATACATCATGTAGCGGACCTGGATCAGAATGCTGTCCCTCATATAGTGTGATGAGGTGCTGGATCATATACATACCCACCAGTCGCTGCTCGGCTTGGGGCAGTTTCAGAAACATTTGTGCCACTATTTCGTCTGGAAAAGTGGTAGAATCAGTAGTCCATCGGACTGCTGATCGGGCTAGTTCTTGTTCATGCATTGTACTAAGTTCACTATAACCGATTCGTGATTTCAGAATGTGATCGGTAGCTTGGAATACTTGTTCAAGAGAACCTTGTTCTGGTGCTGGAGGAGGGAAAACTTTCTTGTGATCTAGGCGTGAATGTCGGTAGGGAAGTCTAGTTCTACCTACATACGCTATTCTGGAGGGATTCTCGTCGTCTAGTTCTTCATTATCAGAGTCGTCTTCTTTCTCGGTTACTTGTGCTGCTTCCCGTTTCTCGTGTAACTTTATTATTTCCCTACGGATTTTCTTGTACATACTCTCTATACAGTTCTGTGTCTTGTGTCTTCCCTCGGCTATATGGTCACTCCACCTGGTCAGGACTTTCATTTCTTCTTCATCTTTATCCGGATAATCTTGTTCTCTTATTAAACAATTAATTAAAAACTTTAAAAGCATGAGCTGAATCTCGACTTTTCTTTGAACCATGGCGTCGCAAATACTTTCTGGATCTACTCCTGTACGGATGAAACGATATATTCTGTCTAGATATCCTTTCATATTCGGCAGGGTGTCCAAATATTCGGTCACCCGTCTTACACGCAATGAATACAGGACCATATCATCATCGCCTGGGACTGGATCATAACGGCATTCGGTAAGTGCTCGCTTGATATCTGTAAATGTTTGAATTTTCGGCGAACGCTGTAACGCTCGTGCATGTAGCTCGAGTAACGTTATACGTCTGGGTTGAGGCGGGGTTCCAGGAGGACTTCCCCCCGTGGCCCCTAGACTAGAATCGTCTACGGGTATCGTACGTGCTGGGAGAGTGACTGATGTAGCGGGTACATGTACTGTAGGCTGGACCGGGGGTGCCATAACAGGTGCTGTAACGGGTGCCCCGGTGGCTGGAGGAACAGGAATTACATTATTTACAGGAGCAGGCGGGACAGGATTTGCATATTCTGGGACTGTGTCGTCCAAATAGGACGAGAGAAAAATATCAGCTGCGGTCGGTTTGTGACGTAGCTTAATCGGAACCAAGGGCGGCGGAGAATTACATGGTGGTTCCGGGGTTGCTTTTGGCAAGCCCTCTGCAAGAAGAGGATACATACCCTTAATAAGGGCATTTCTCTGTCTGTCTGACTGTTCGTTTTAACTCGTTCACCTACTTCGATCAATTCCCTTTCTTGGGCTCTTTCTGAGGATTCCCTACTTAATTCTGTTTTTCTGATTTCTTTTTCCGTTCTTCTATGAGATTCTTTGCGCCATAACTCGATGGCATCTTTCTGGGACTGTCTGGCTTTCTTTTTCCATAATGCTTCCTCTACTCGCATGATGCACTCGGCATCCCATGTACCTGATACGGGCCATCTATATTTCTCTTCTAATTCCTTGGTGTAATCCACCCATAAGTCTAGATATAATATGGCACTTAAGCCATGCTTATGATACATAAAATGACCTGGACTGTCCCAGGGCGGGACAGGAACTGCTTCCTCGAGCAACCCTTTCCGGGTTTTTAACTGACGTAACTTGGAGAATAGAGGCATTCTCTAGGCTGGAATCTGGACACAATACAATACACGATAAACACAATAATAACTGGAAAAACAAATCACTCATACCACGACATTGAAAACACATTGAATAACATTTAGAATAACAGTTCGGACAGAAATATTACCTGGTATACTGGAAACAGAACACATGAATTTCTCGAGAACAGAACTTACTAGAATGACTAGATGCACTGCTAAAACAGCGCGAAACTTACCGGTCCCATAAAGAGACACGTCAGGACCCGCGTCCACCTAGGTGAACACTTCGTGTTGGATCTGCGTACCCAAACCCACGGACCAGGGACAAATTAAATTGACCCTGTCTAGATACTACCCCAGCAACGGTACTCACCGGGCAGCAAGAACGGAAGGCCTCGGACTGGACTGGACTGCTACGACGTCGGACTATAAACTTCGGACTTCAGTTACGGGTGGGCCTCCGGATACCTCGGACCTTGTACTCTCGGCTTGGGCTCTGGTCGGGACTCGCCGCGTTCCTCACCGCCTCGTCTGGATGCTGGACCGCAACCTCCGTCTCCTCCGTGGGCCTGAGGGATACTTGAAGCAGAAATATCTGCACGTGCACGGTATGGTTCCGTCACGGCTGCAGAGGATCAGGGGGCCTGCGTGGCTTCACCGGCGCGTGGGGAAAGGGCAAGTCCCTATTCGGGCGCCATTATGTGGTAAATAAATAATTAATTACCGGTACTATTTTTTAATTACAGTGAATGAAACAGGTAGCTCAATAAATAAGAGTCAGGATTCGAGGTATCTTGAGTCTACAGGCTTTAATCAGGCATAGAGGACAGGAACAGGACAGCCTGTACGGGAATAGGATGAAGGCAGCTGCCGGGGAAATGGAAATCGGGGATTGGGGACTTTCAGTAACAGTACACAGTATATATATTAAAACAATTGCATTACATTCAATACAGTAGGCGTAGCAGTAGGCGTGACTCGTAGCAGTCGCGAAAGATAAGGGCAAAATGATGTAACAAGAAGGCGTGTACAGGGCGTATACATAGACATGTGATGTAAACGTAACAGAAATGTCATGAAAAGGGCGGAAACATGGAGGGGGCTACCTGAGCAGCTGGGACCTCTAACCTAGTGGTGCGTGCAAACGGGCAATGACGTGTTACCAGGGAGAACTGGGGGCTATGACTTCTGCGCTAGAAGAGGAGACTAAAGTCTGGAGTGTCAGAGCGACATGTACCTAAGGCATATCTGGTATCTGGTGTTTGGAGTACATATTGATAGAATCCAAAAGTTATCAGGGCAAAGGCTACTAGACATTAGGACTGGTGCATGCATAATTCTACATGTATTGCGTGTGCTAGGAATATTCTATGAATATTAATACAGTATTTCTCTTACATGGAGACAGTAAGGCTAGACCATGATGGAAACTATTGATGTGATTCAGTAGCTTAGGAATGCAGAGAAGGAGGGCTGGACTGATAACTAGAATCATAACATACTCTTGGCAGACTGGGAGGCAGAGCCAGGCCGGGCCGGGCACTGCGAGGCATGAAGTAAGCGAAGGGTCAGGGATGCAGGTGGGGGCTGTATCGCTCCTCGGAGAGGGTTCAGGAGACAGGAGCTGAATCTGGTGTCCGGGCCCTTTTGAGGCCTAGAAACGGGGACAATTCAATGAGTTAACGTGCACACCGTAAAATGTGGCAACGTAAGTTTACATAAGCCTGATATTCATTGTTTTCACGAGGACTGGAAACTGGCATACTAGAGATGGACACAACTGTAATTGCGTCTTTAATCGATCAGAGGGGTATACATGCATATCGATCATGCACATATAGCATAATATGGGGAACACGTAGGCACATACAACATGGCAAAATTTACTTTTCCACAGAGGTGTGGAGAGCCTGGGACCCACGTCTGAGCATCCCCAGCCCGCTCGGGGTGAAATCGCAAAAAACACAGTTGATGGACAGAATGTAGAACAATGTCATACATTCACCCCAGTACAAGGATCTGGGCCTAAATCCATCGTTTTTTTGCACTCCGAACCACCCTGGGTTAGACACTGGCTATATGCAAATCAGCTCTGACCCTGTGCCTCATGGGAACAGTCCAGTCCGAACTACCAAGCCATGTCTTTCCCAGACCGGAATCAAGCATCCAAGGACCGGTTTCTGGCTATCAGCCTTCATCAGCCTGGATAGCATGACTCCAGTGGTGTGGTGAGCCTGGGACTCACGTCTGAGCATCCCCAGCCCACTCGGGGTGAAATTGCAAAAAACACAGTTGATGGACAGAATGTAGAACAATGTCATACATTCACCCCAGTACGAGGATCTGGGCCTAAATCCATCGTTTTTTTGCACTCCACACCACCCTGGGTTAGACACTGGCTATATGCAAATCAGCTCTGACCCTGTGCCTCATGGGAACAGTCCAGTCCGAACTACCAAGCCATGTCTTTCCCAGACTGGAATCAAGCATCCAAGGACCGGTTTCTGGCTATCAGCCTTCATCAGCCTGGATAGCATGACTCCAGTGTTGTGGAGAGCCTGGGACTCACGTCTGAGCATCCCCAGCCCACTCGGGGTGAAATTGCAAAAAACACAGTTGATGGACAGAATGTAAAACAATGTCATACATTCACCCCAGTACAAGGATCTGGGCCTAAATCCATCGTTTTTTTGCACTCCACACCACCCTGGGTTAGACACTGGCTATATGCAAATCAGCTCTGACCCTGTGCCTCATGGGAACAGTCCAGTCCGAACTACCAAGCCATGTCTTTCCCAGACTGGAATCAAGCATCCAAGGACCGGTTTCTGGCTATCAGCCTGGATAGCATGACTCCAGTGGTGTGGAGAGCCTGGGACTCACGTCTGAGCATCCCCAGCCCACTCGGGGTGAAATTGCAAAACACACAGTTGATGGACAGAATGTAAAACAATGTCATACATTCACCCCAGTACAAGGATCTGGGCCTAAATCCATCGTTTTTTTGCACTCCACACCACCCTGGGTTAGACACTGGCTATATGCAAATCAGCTCTGACCCTGTGCCTCATGGGAACAGTCCAGTCTGAACTACCAAGCCATGTCTTTCCCAGACCGGAATCAAGCATCCAAGGACCGGTTTCTGGCTATCAGCCTTCATCAGCCTGGATAGCATGACTCCAGAGGTGTGGAGAGCCTGGGACTCACGTCTGAGCATCCCCAGCCCGCTCGGGGTGAAATTGCAAAAAACACAGTTGATGGACAGAATGTAGAACAATGTCATACATTCACCCCAGTACAAGGATCTGGGCCTAAATCCATCGTTTTTTTGCACTCCGAAACACCCTGGGTTAGACACTGGCTATATGCAAATCAGCTCTGACCCTGTGCCTCATGGGAACAGTCCAGTCCGAACTACCAAGCCATGTCTTTCCCAGACCGGAATCAAGCATCCAAGGACCGGTTTCTGGCTATCAGCCTTCATCAGCCTGGATAGCATGACTCCAGTGGTGTGGAGAGCCTGGGACTCACGTCTGAGCATCCCCAGCCCACTCGGGGTGAAATTGCAAAAAACACAGTTGATGGACAGAATGTAGAACAATGTCATACATTCACCCCAGTACAAGGATCTGGGCCTAAATCCATCGTTTTCTTGCACTCCACACCACCCTGGGTTAGACACTGGCTATATGAGTGGGCTGGGTATGCTCAGACGTGAGTCCCAGGCTCTCCACACCACTGGAGTCAAGCTATCCAGGCTGAATGAAGGCTGATAGCCAGAAACCGGTCCTTGGATGCTTGATTCCGGTCTGGGAAAGACATGGCTTGGTAGTTCGAACTGGACTGTTCACATGAGGCACAGGGTCAGAGCTGATTTGCATATAGCCAGTGTCTAACCCAGGGTGGTGTGGAGTGCAAAAAAACGATGGATTTAGGCCCAGATCCTTGTACTGGGGTGAATGTATGACATTGTTCTACATTCTGTCCATCAACTGTGTTTTTTGCAATTTTCACCCTGAGTGGGCTGGGTATGTTCAGATGTGAGTCCCAGGCTCTCCACACCACTGGAGTCAAGCTATTCAGGCTGAATGAAGGCTGATAGCCAGAAACCGGTCCTTGGATGCTTGATTCTGGTCTGGGAAAGACATGGCTTGGTAGTTCCGACTGGACTGTTCCCATGAGGCACAGGGTCAGAGCTGATTTGCATATAGCCAGTGTCTAACCCAGGGTGGTGTGGAGTGCAAAAAACGATGGATTTAGGCCCAGATCCTTGTACTGGGGTGAATGTATGACATTGTTCTACATTCTGTCCATCAACTGTGTTTTTTGCAATTTTCACCCCGAGTGGGCTGGGTATGCTCAGACGTGAGTCCCAGGCTCTCCAAACCACTGGAGTCAAGCTATCCAGGCTGAATGAAGGCTGATAGCCAGAAACCGGTCCTTGGATGCTTGATTCCGGTCTGGGAAAGACATGGCTTGGTAGTTCGGACTGGACTGTTCCCATGAGGCACAGGGTCAGAGCTGATTTGCACATAGCCAGTGTCTAACCCAGGGTGGTGTGGAGTGTAAAAAAACGATGGATTTAGGCCCATATCCTTGTACTGGGGTGAATGTATGACATTGTTCTACATTCTGTCCATCAACTGTGTTTTTTGCAATTTTCACCCCGAGTGGGCTGGGTATGATCAGACGTGAGTCCCAGGCTCTCCACACCACTGGAGTCAAGCTATCTAGGCTGAATGAAGGCTGATAGCCAGAAACCGGTCCTTGGATGCTTGATTCCGGTCTGGGAAAGACATGGCTTGGTAGTTCGGACTGGACTGTTCCCATGAGGCACAGGGTCAGAGCTGATTTGCATATTGCCAGGGTCTAACCCAGGGTGGTGTGGAGTGCAAAAAAACGATGGATTTAGGCCCAGATCCTTGTACTGGGGTGAATGTATGACATTGTTATACATTTTGTCCATCAACTGTGTTTTTTGCAATTTTCACCCCGAGTGGGCTGGGTATGCTCAGACGTGAGTCCCAGGCTCTCAACACCACTGGAGTAAAGCTATCCAGGCTGAATGAAGGCTGATAGCCAGAAACCGGTCCTTGGATGCTTGATTCCGGTCTGGGAAAGACATGGCTTGGTAGTTCGGACTGGACTGTTCCCATGAGGCACAGGGTCAGAGCTGATTTGCATATAGCCAGTGTCTAACCCAGGGTGGTGTGGAGTGCAAAAAAACAATGGATTTAGGCCCAGATCCTTGTACTGGGGTGAATGTATGACATTGTTCTACATTCTGTCCATCAACTGTGTTTTTTGCAATTTTCACCCCGAGTGGGCTGCGTATGCTCAGACGTGAGTCCCAGGCTCTCCACACCACTGGAGTCAAGCTATCCAGGCTGAATTAAGACTGATAGCCAGAAACCGGTCCTTGGATGCTTGTCTCCGGTCTGGGAAAGACATGGCTTGGTAGTTCGGACTGGACTGTTCCCATGAGGCACAGGGTCAGAGCTGATTTGCATATAGCCAGTGTCTAACCCAGGGTGGTGTGGAGTGCAAAAAAATGATGGATTTAGGCCCAGATCCTTGTACTGGGGTGAATGTATGACATTGTTCTACATTCTGTCCATCAACTGTGTTTTTTGCAATTTGCAGATCACGTGGCACGTGAAACTGCCACGCAAAGAAACACTACTCCCATGTATGTAGTGAAGTCACAAGCAGAGAGATGGCATGATGCTAGGCAAGAAGTACGAGAGATACAGAGGACAGCCTCTGACAAAGAACGTGAACAATGGTCTAAAGAAGGAGAGTTAGATGATGAAGGTTGTTGGCGGAATAAGCAGATGGATAGATGGAAGCTGCCTATAGTTTTCGTACAACCTATGGTTCAGATGGCACATGGGCTAGCACATGTTGGAGCTTCCGCAATAATGAAAATGCTTACGTAAGTTTGGGAGCATCCAGAAATTGCAAGCACAGCTAAGAGAACGCGAGTTTCATCTGGAGGTTTTGCTACACCAACTTGAGCATTGTAATAACTTAAAGTATGTTCTAGTGGTGGTTTGTGCCTTCAGTAAATGGATTGAGGCGTACCCCACAAAGGACAATACTGCTATTACTACTGCTAAGGTGTTACTGAAGGAATTCTTTCCGAGGTTCGGTGTTTGCAGACTATGGAATGATAACGGACCTCATTTTGTTGGGGAAGTTATCAAGTATGTCTTGAAGGGATTAGGAATTAAACAGAAGTTCCATGCAGTGTTCCATCCGCAATCAGCAGGATTGGTGGAAAGGTATAATGCTACTCTGAAGCTGAAAATTGCGAAAATTCAAGCTTCTACACACTTGATCTGGCCAGATGCGTTGCCATTGGCATTATTGTCCATCAGATCAGTACCACATTCTAGAACGGGTCTCACCCCGTACGAAGTGGTATTTGGACGGCCTATGAATATTTGTGGAGTTCTAAAACCGAGTTCTGTGTATGATGTACCTTGTGTCTTGATGAATGACTATTTGGCACAGTTAACGACAGTTTGGTTTCTATTCATCAACAGGTTCGAGAAGCACTTCCTGACAGATCTACAGGCGAAGGCCATGAACTCCATCCTGGCGACCTTGTGAAGGTTAAGGCGTTCGAGAGGTCAAGCAGCTTGGAGCCGAGATGGCGTGGACCAGAACAGGTGCTCCTTGCCACGAGAACAGCGGTTCGAGTCACTAACAAGAAAAACTGGGTGCATAGTACCCATTGTCAGAAAGTATCGTCGACCTTGGTGGAACCTGCTGTGCTGGATGATCATCGAGAGAACTTGACCACGGAGAAAGGCCCTGCTGTATCACCTGACAAATCTGCGGAGTTCTTCCCGGACCAGACGATTCCTGGAGCAACGCGATACAACTTGAGACCGAGGAAACAGTCTACAGTTTTTTGAGAGAGACAGGTTGAGCAACCACCCTGGGTAGTGGAAACGGAATGCCGATATGACAAGGGAGGGGGATCAGCCCTGCGTAGTGTAGTGACACCTGTCTTGATCTGCGGTGAAGAAAACAACGTCTACCCACGGGAGAAGAGCTCCTACGATTATTTTTGTTTTGTTGTTTTGTTCTTTTTTGGGAGAAAGTTGATTTTGTTGCTATGATGACCACTAAGTAAAAGATATTAGGAGTTATAGGTGTTTTTGCTGTTCTGACAATTATAATAAACCAAAAGATACGCCAAAACTGATGTGTGAATTCAACACTAAAATTTTTCTCGTAAGGTAGAAACACTAATCCAAACCTGAGATGTTGCTAGCAAATAGCGATTTATTCATTTAGTTTGAGAAAATTTAATTTCAAACAAGTATTTACATTTTATATACAAAACTACACCATTATATCATACAACACTCAATCAACTCGTCATCCATATCACAATCACACAGAGTCAGGCATCTATAAGTGCACCAAATTAAGAAATTATCACAAGGAAAAAGAACGTGATAATAGAAAAAAAGAGAGAGACAAAGGCTGCTCAAACAATACACATCTGTAATATACCATCTATCTATACAAAATGTACACTAGGAAATTAATCATAATCAACTTAGATGACGTAACACACTGTATATATACAGATTAGAGCATTCAAGTTAGCACTTATTTGAATTTTTAAATTTGGAGAGAGCAGCACTTTGTGAAGGGGCCTACGCGTTTCGAGTCCTATACAATGAGGGGACTCTCATCAGGGCCATGGGAAATTATCTGAAAAGAAAAATGTATCTCCATGTCAGAATTTTGCTCAAGACCTTTTTAATGAATTTTATAGCAAAAACACCAATCCTCTCACACTGCTTACCCTACTGGTCTGCAAGGCCACTTTAAAGGTGTAGAATGCAGGGACTATTTGGAAATGACGTGATCATACTGAAAAGTAAAGGACAAACCTTAGCCTCCAGTGTGAACACTAGGCGAATACACATTAAAGCGTTACGTGGAACATCAGAGTTTTACCTCGCTAATTTTAAACGGACCCACGAAATCAGGGACGCAGTGCTTCTCCACTGTCTGGTCCAACAGAGTAGCCACGGACGAGGGCAGAGAGGGATTTCTCGCCTACAGGAAAACCAAATGGCAGTGTGTAAGAGTATCTGAAACACACCTAGGTGTGTTGACACACTCATGTCAAAAACTCATGTACAAGAAAATCTCACCTCTGCAAAGTGGGGCTCAGGGCTCGGATGGCAGACGTCCCTTTCGTATTTTGACAAATGCTGAATTGTATGTTTTGGCTCCTGAAAGCGCAACCAAAGCATTAGTCACCAAATTCCTTTAGCAAAATTAACTAGAGTGTAAATAATCAGGGTCAGGAGGCTGGAGGAGATCTCACCTCTGCAAAGTCGGGCTTAGGGCTCAGATGGCAAACGTCCCTTTCTTATATTGACGAATGCTGAATTGTATGTTTTGGCTCCTGAAAGCGAAACCAAGGCATTAGTCACTGGATACCTTTAGCAAAATTGACTAGAGGGTAAATAATCACCGCGTTCGTGGAAAAGTGACACCGTACCTAATAGAAGCTAAGTCCGTGTCTCGGTCGGCGTCTCCTGAGCGCTGATCCTTCGCGCATGCGCCGTGGATAGCGGGTCCGGCGATGGTAGTCTTCTAATATAGCGATGTCCACATTGAACGCTGGTCTCTAGCGCATGCGCGCTCGGGTATGTCCTAAGATAGTGGCGCCTGGACTCCAGGCAAGTCCTTGGCGAATGCGTCCTGCATTCTATGGACAGCATTAGGCGGCCTATACTAATGAGAGGCCTAATTACAACAGCAATTAATACTTAATAGAACCGGTGGAGACAGACAACGCGGATTTACCTGGCCATCTCTAGGACAGGATGGTTTACAGTTTATAAATCTCTGATAGTTCGTTCAGGCCGGTGACGGCCGTGTTGAACTTTACAATGAGGAGCGCCTCCCTTTTGGAGAGTCTGGCATCCCAGTCTCCTCCTCTGGGGTCGCACTCGACCTTGGAAATTATAGTCCATTTAAGGTCCTTAATTTGATGGGACAATCTGTTCCAATGATTTACCAATGGAGCTGTTTCAACCCGATTTTTTAGTCTGGATTTATGTTGGGAAATCCTTTGTCTGGTCTCCTGGTTCGTTTTCCCGATATACAGGAGTCCACATGGGCACAAGATACCGTACACCACATATTTTGATTTACAATTGCTATGGGTGTCGTGTTTCCATGAGATACCTCTGTGTTGAAACAGAGATCCCTCTATTGTAGACTCGCAGCAAACACAGGTGCCGCATTTGTGGTGCCCTGTGATCGGATTTAACCCCATCATTTGTCTGATAGTGGGAGGTGCTTGTCTCGGAGTGGCTGCTCTTACTACAAAATTGGCAATGCTTTTATCTTTTTTAAAAGCAAAAAGAGGTGGTTCCTTCAAGCATTCCTCAAGGTTCTTCACAAGGTGCCAATTTTGATTTATCACTTTTTTTAGCTGAATGGCATTTGGACAGAACGTTGTGACGCACACCTGACGTTTTAGCTGTGGTTTGTAGCGTCGTTCCAGAAGGGTTTCCCTTGGAGTCCAACCTGCCCGTTTCATACAGTTGGAAACCAGTTTCTTAGGGTATCCACGATCACACAGCTTTTTCACTAGATTACCAGCATGATGCTTATAATCGTTATTCATTGCACAATTCCTTCGAATACGAAGGAATTGCCCCAGCGGTAGGTTCTCTCGCAGACTCCTTGGGTGATTGCTTGAAAACAGAAGGGCTTTATTCCTATCTGTTGGTTTTACAAAAAGCGATGTTGATAATTTTCCTTCATTTGGAAAGACTTCCACATCCAAAAAGGATATTTTTTCTTTTGACGATGATATACTAAATTTGATATCCACTGTTCGTGCGTTCAGCCAGTTATAAAAACATTCCAGTTCGTCCTCATTGCCCTTCCACACCATAAAAACATCATCAATGAAGCGTAGCCACGCTCCAATGTGGTCTTTAAAGGGGTTATTGTTGTAAATGAAAGTGTCCTCATAGAGAGCCATAAAAAGGACTGCCAATTCTGGGGCGAAGGGACACCCCATCGCTACTCCTTTTACCTGAAAATAGAAGTCCTTCCCGAAGCAAAAATAATTCTTTCTCAGGGCAAAGGATGCCAGATCGACCAAAAATTTGGTTGGTACCTGTACCGGTCGAGTTCTTAGCTCCAAAAAATAAGTAAGGACCGCTATGGCTTCATCCTGTGGTATCTGGGTATAGAGGGCATTGACATCCAAGGTGACTAAGATGTCCCTACCCTTACAGAACTCAATGGTATCCAGTTTATTAATAAAATCCGTCGTGTCCTGTAGGTACGATTTAACTAGGCTCATGAATTCCTTCAAGAACACGTCAACATATTTAGCGACCGGTTCGAGTAATGAATCACAGCCTGCTACAATCGGTCTACCGGGGGGTTTGTTGGCGTCTTTGTGTACCTTTGGTAAGATATAAAATAAAGGTATCTTAGGATGTTTTTTCTGTAGAAATTCAAGTTCTTTAGGGCCTACAAAACCTTGGTCATAGCCTTCCCTGATAATCGAGAATAGGTGATTCTGTAACTCAGATGTTGGATCTTTCAGAATTTTCTTATAGCATTCCTGGTTGTTTAATTGCCTTAGGACTTCCTCATTGTAACAGATAGTATCCCATACCACTATAGCCCCGCCCTTATCGGCTTGCTTAATGGTGATAGTGGGATCATTCCTTAAATCTAGAAGAGCTTGTTTCTGTTCTTTAGAGGTATTAAATTTGATGTATGTTTTCTGCGATTCCATGGCAGAAATTGCAGACAATACAGTTTTTTCAAAAACCAATACCTCCTTTGGTATTTTATGCCCTGGCGGGCAAAAAGCAGATTTATTCCGGAGCCCCGTAACTTCAGGACTCGCGGCACTGGGGTTGCCAGCAAAGAAAGTAGCAAGTCTTAGTTTGCGGCAGAACTCGATAAACTCAGTTTTCATACGAGTAAAATCAGTCCGTTTTGATGGAACGAAAGAGAGTCCCTTGGAAAGGACACTCTCTTCTGCTGCCGTGAGTGATTTGGGTGAGAGGTTGAAAATGGGTGACACTACTGATTTTGATAGTGTTGACGCCGAGTTCTCATTTCCCACCGCACTTTCGCCCTCGGGCGTGTTTGGCCTCTCCCTAAAAAAGAACTCTGAGCATTGGTCTGTTGTTGCTGGTTCTGATTCCATTGTCGGTTCTTATTCTGTCCGCTACTACTATTGTTCCCACTGTTGTCACTTTCACCACCCGAGGAGGAGGTGTCTGAGAAAGTGATAAACTGATTACGGGATCTGCCGCGGTTCCCTGGTAGGAAGCGCCTTGAATCTGGTTTGGTGTAAAAATCAGTTTGTAAAAAGGGGTATACGTTTTCGAGGGAAAAGTTCTTTTTGTCCTTCTCGAACTGGTTGGTTTTCTGAGTCACACTAAAATCTTTAAACTCTTGTATTTCTTTAGAAACTTTGTCTATTAAGGCCTTAGCATCGACTAACGCAGGATTGCTGAGTATCTCAGATTCAAGTTGGGCTATTTGTTCAAGTTCCTGTCTAGAGATTCTAACAGCTGTCTCTACAGTAAGGACCATAAGGTCTCTACTGCATTTGGTCTCTATCTGACTGAAACCTTTTTTGAATATAGGGTCTTCCGTAAAGATGACCGGAATATTTTTAATTTGAAGACCGCCCGGGATCGTACCTTCCCTTAAATGTTGCAGAAGGAAATGACCATGTAGGTCAGTTCTAATTTGTTTTTTTCTCAGCCTAAGTAATTTGTCTGTCTCGTTCTGTGAAGTGGCCGAGACACTGAGGGTCACTGAGGAGAAGACTGGTGGATTGCTCAAAAGATCTTTTATGTGGTCTTCAGAAAAGGCTAGAGTGTCCTTTTCTGCCATGAAGAAATGGAAATGACACAAAAATAACTTTGTTTTGTTTTTGCTGTTCTGACAATTATAGCAGTGATCACCTGGTCTGTTGAAATGATGGCTCCTGCTCATAAGTTTTTTGTGGTTACTACTCCAGTTCCACAAGAACACCAGCATTTCACTCTTCCGTATCATGAGCAGAAGCATCGAGAATCTTAACTTAATAATATGTTTGCTCAGATGCTTCACCACACCCATAATGCAACGAATACCACTAATTGTTGGATATGTGGTATGCTTCCAGCACATCAAAAGAAAGGAGGAACACCTTTTATTCCACTTCCTTTCTCGCATAATGGTTCTTGTCGAGCCTGGTGCACTCTTTTATTTGCTACTAGAAAACCTACAGTAGGTGGACTTCTTTTCCGTCTGAATTAAGAGTGTTATCAAGACAAATATGGGTATCCTCAAGCAAATGGAACTATATGGGAATGGGAGGAATACCGACCGGACAATGCTTCTACGCCATATGTTTTCACCCACACGAGAGACTTTACCACAAGCAACCAATCTGTAATTACTGTTACAAGGACTAAAGCAGACGTATGTGTACAAAGTACTGGACGAATCCCAGTTGGAATTAGTGATTGTGTTAATGTATTAAATATAGATGGAATAAATAATAGCTTGTTTTTGGCCTCACATAACACATATCTAGTATGTGGAAGTCATGGATATCATAGACTACCAGTAGGGTGGTCAGGAGCATGTTATGTTTCTTTTCTATTGCCTCCTGTTTTCCTGGCACCTGCTTCATACCATCGAGATTTTAAACTGTTTAGGAATATTTCAATGAATCGTTATAAGAGGACAAAAAGGATTGATGATGTGAACCAAACTGACACTAGTCTGCAGCAATATGTTGATTTTAATTGGGCCTGTTTCCTTTTGTGGGCGCTGCATTAAATAGCAGGAAAGTGCGACGATTGACTAGAGTTGTGGAAGCTGTCACTAATGAAACTGCTATAGCCCTTGGAAATATTACCGAAGAGTTACTGTTGGAAATGGGATCCCTGGCTGGCCAGGGCTTTCGCCAAAGTCAGTCAGAGACCACCACACCCAAGTCAGGGCAAGGGAGTTACACGCCAAGATAACCCCTACTCACCCTCTAGGTAACGTGGCGCGAGCAGCAAGGCTAAACTTGGAGGCGATGTAAGTTAAGTATTTGCGCACGCACCCCAGCAACAACACCCAAAGGCCCACCACAAAGGAAACTCCACACAAGGTTATATAAAAATAGCCTTTGTATTATAATAAATATACATCAGATAAAACACACATCTTGTTACACTGTGCCAACAGGCACGGGCAGAATTTACAAGGGATATTGTACAGGACAGGGCCACTTGGACCACTATCAGGGGTATCAGCACTTTTAGAACTTGTAGAAAGTAAAATCAGTGTAGCACACAATATAAAAATAGAGCACACAACCAGTAATCACTGGTAACAGGACCTCACTAGCACCACCTGTACTAGGGAGAAAACAACCACCTAAGTATTACAATACCTGTAGGGGTGTAAGCACATAACACATGATGCAATGCATAACATTCATTCAGAGGTGTAAGGAGGAAAACACATGATGCATCACAATACATTCAGAGGTGTAGCAATAAACACAGTTGCGCAAAACTCAGATCAGTCACCACCTGTGACCGTCCCTGTGTCCCAATGTCAGGGCCTAAACGTCGCAGTTGCCCACAAAGTGCTGGGCAACTGGTGCAGGGAAAGTTTAGAACAACGTTAGAGCCTCTCTGGCTCAAGAACCACCACTGTGGCACTGAGGGGCCTCACTGGGCTCCTGGACAAGAACTGGTGCCCTGAGCCTCTCTGTGGCTCTTCACAAGAATGGGCAATGAGCCTCTCTGGGCTCACAGCAAATGCAGGCTGGAGCCTCTCTCAGGCTCGTCGAGCAAAGAATGCGCCCGGAGCCCTCTCTGGGCTCGCAAAATCACTGTGGTGCCTCTCGCACCTACGGGGCGACGTCGGAGCGGCCCTCTGCCAACCGGGGCCGCTCGGAAAACAAAGATATGCCACCTTGAAGCCCTCGTGGCTTCACCCTAGCAATGGGCGCGAGAGGGCGCTACCGAGGGGGGGGGGCGGACACCGACAATGTGTCCCGGCGCCCCTCCCTTCTGCCTCACTCACCGGGTCTCTCGCGGCGGCTCTGCTCCTTCTCCCGGGGCTCTCCTCTCCACTCGGGGAGCCTCGGGGACCCGGCCGGCAGCGTCTCTCTCTACCGAGGGGGGGGCGGACACCGACAATGTGTCCCGGCGCCCCTCCCTTCTGCCTCACTCACCGGGTCTCTCGCGGCGGCTCTGCTCCTTCTCCCGGGGCTCTCCTCTCCACTCGGGGAGCCTCGGGGACCCGGCCGGCAGCTTCTCTCTTCCCGGCTCGGCTTCGGAGGCGGGACTTCCGGTCGGCCTTTCCTGGGCCGCGCTGTGATTGGCCAGGCCTCCTCACCACTTCCGGGTCGCCGCGGGCAGCGCGGCGGCTCGCTTCTTAGTCAGGCAGGCGGGCTCCCAGGATCCGAGGAGTGGGCTCCCTCGTGAATCCAATAAATCACGGGCAAAATAAAGCGGCAATAAGCGGGGTGGCACCCGCGCCGCCAAATCGACACACGGGGCAGTCAGATGCCGGGTGGGCACCGGCTGTGCACACCCAGCGCTAGCAGCGCTAGAAACGAAGGGCAGGCGCTCTCAAGCGCCTACAGGACAAAACACAGCGCTCACAGCGCTATGGCCAAAATCAAGCGCTTTCAAGCGCTAGGCAGGCGATTTCAGCTCTCCCCAGCGCTGAGGGGCAGAGGACAGCGCTCTCAGGCTGCAGGCAAAGAATCCTCAGTGCTCCCCAGCACTGGAGGACAGGACAAGGCTCCAGCAGGGGCTGGAGGCAGGCAGGGGGGCAAGGCTGGGCCAGAGCCAGCACACTGGGTCTCCAGGCAGGGAGACACCCCAAGTGGCGGTCCTCCTGGCCCCAGCAGCAGCAACAGCCCCCTCTGGCAGGATCCAAAAGCAGAACCTTTTCTAAGGGGACACAGCCCCTTCTTATACTAGCAAATCCTTTGTTTCAAGGTGCAGGGTGGGGGGAAAACCAGTTGCAGCTGGATTGGGAGCACTCTTGATGGCCCAACCACCCATTTCATTCACTGGGGAGGCTAGGGTCGTTAGACACACCACAGGGGGGTGGAGCCAGCATTGTGTGGGGAAAACCCAGTCCATCCAGGACACAGGTACACTCCTCCCACACATCACTCATGCTAATCTCCCACTCACCACCGGGCAGACCCATCCAGACTTCCTGGAGCCTGGCATGCCAGCCAGCTCCAGCCAATCACTCTCCAGCACCCTCACAGCACACGCACATCAATGTCCAGAAGTAGCACTTCCCTTCTAGACACATACATGCCGCAGACACCATCTCGCAGCATTCACTCTCACGGGTTTACACATACTAAACTCGAGCCTGCACTCCCCACGCATCAGGAACTACCAGGGACACACACATTCCCCATGCATTCCTATGGGAGGGCAGGCCAGCCATGCTACACGCACGCACTTTCACTCTGGGACCCAGGGAAAAGTACGCAGAGACCCAAAAATCACTGACACAGGGTCACAAATAACGGCAAAAAGTTTAGGGGTGAACCTGCCCTACGGGCCAAGTCCAACAGTTACAAGTTGCTAGGATTGTAGCTCTCCCGAATAGGATGGTGTTAGACGTTATGTTAGCAGATAGAGGAGGTGCATGCAAAGTTAACGGTAGTAGTTGTTGCGTTTTTATCCCCGATAATTCGCCATCAGTGTACGATGCAATTCTTAAACTACATAAAATAGCTGCAGATATTCATACTAAGAATGGCATCTGGACTTTTGCTGGATGGTTCTGGGCTCTAGTCTCTGCTTGGGGTTGGAAATTACTGACTATTCTCTGTATTGCAATTGCAGTGATTTTCACCTGTTGTATGTGTATCCATTGTGGCCCAATGCTATGTTCTATGTGCATAACTGCTTGTATACCATCCAAGAAGAATACTGTGAATGTAAAAGCACAACACACGTTAGATAAAGAAGTAGCTGATATGATGCGTATAGATATACAGGATGAATGTTTAGATTATCCCAATAGAGCGTATGTCTTTAGCTAATGCTAAAAGGGTCATCTGCCGTAATTTAACAGCGATTAGATTGAGTATTAGCGAAAGACATCTTAGTTCTAGCCGTTATCTTGACATTTAGCGGACTCCATTTTGTATTCACGGCAGCCATTTTGTCTGCTACATGCTGCCTCATGCCGACCATGTACTTGGTCCTATCTTCCTGTTCATGGTGCTTGAATCTGCCCAGCAACAGGCTATTATTAGCGTCCCCTACTTTGCCGCTGACCGTTAGGGTTCACATCTGGTAGTGATTAGCTCTAGATTGGAATGTGTTTGTCAAGCCCCCAAGACTGTTAGCTCCTCCCACTGATCGAGTGTGCCTCTCTATATTACCTTATATGTACATAAAATGTGCTCTTTTGCTTTGTACCGTCTTCTTTTGATCCCCTGTGCGGGTATACATAAACCATGCATTCTTAGCTCGGGGTGCTACTTCTTGCAATGCCGAAGGGTACTGTTTGAACCATAGCACCACCTCATGAGCCAACTTCTTTCAATTGGTCTGAGGACTTCGTGCAGAGAAGGGCGAACCCCTTGCACTAGCGGGTCTGGCTGAGGCCAGCACGACAAAGGCGAAAGACTGAGGCTCAAAGAGAATACTCAATTTCCTAATTCCCCTAACTCTGCTTCTATAAATGTGCCTCCATAAGTTTAATTTTAACTGAATTATAACTGGCCAGTTGTTATATGATGCCTATCTTTCTGCAGTCCAATAACACGATAATCTTAAGACCTGAGGTAAAGTTGAGCCCTTCCCCGAAAACCTAAAAGAAACCTGAAACAAAAGTTGTGTATGTAGTTCCATGACTGAGCTATTTTGTGACTTTGGCAAGACTTTCGAGAAGCTAATTTGCCTCCTGCACTGTTTTAAGATTGTACATCTTATTATTGTGCATAATTTTCAAAGGTACAGGAAATTTTAATAGGGCAATATCACCAAGTTTCTTAAAGCCTTCCATTTTCCTGCCCAGCTCCCATTGTCTGTCCAAGTAACTCGGGAAAGATCAGAGCGGATTTCGTAGGCAAAGTCTTTAGGTTTCAAGGATTTTTGCTTCAAGGAGAGCGTCAGAAAGTTGATAAGGATCTTCCTCAGCTTTGACCGTTTCGGATGTTTCCGGAAGGGATCTCTGTGGTTCCTCTGTTTATCTTTCTTCAGGTCATCCACTCATTGTATGATCTGAACTGATTCCTTTATAAGGGTAGCAATGAAGGACTTGATATCTTCACCTTCTCTCCCTTCCGGGACGTTCAGGAGACGCAGGTTATTCCTCCGTGAGTTATTTTCTAACATCTCGAGGTTTTCCTACTGTTGTTTAGACTCGAGTGGATATAGTAAATCTAAACCCTCCAAATTAAAGGATAGCTTGGAGTGGGAATAGTAAATGTTACTCCTCCAAATGTCAACTTTCCCTAATGTTGCATAAACTATATAATATTGCCAAAGTCCAACACTTTCCTAATATTCGTGAAATAGATTTTATCCTATTATTTGTTTATTTATTATACATTAAATGTTTTTATTTTTAATTCTTATTTTAATGGTGACAATATTTTATAAATGTATTCTTTAGGATTTTAAATTTGTAATATTTTATATTTTGTGCCATAATTATTTGTTATTGAATTGTTTATATTTTGTTTTATTCTTTTGTGAAAGTAATTTGCATTACGTTATTTTATATATCATATCTAAAAGGAACTATTTTAAACTGTGCATACATATGTATAGATATATCTATTGCAAAGTTTGTGTACTTTTTTTAACATCATCACTGTCAGATTTTTTGTATTTACTATTCTATGTATAGGGAAACGATATTGTGATAAACTATATTTTTGACATACTTTTATCAACGATCTTGTTTACCGCAAAATTCTGTCATTGATCTGGGATGAACAGTTCCCTTACATCTGTGAAGGGAACTGGAAACCTACCTCTTCTTAACCACAATTGTTATTATTTGAAGTGTGAAGTGTACTGGTGCCATTCTGAGCAGAGATTCAATGTTGCTTCAAACATGCAGTACATGCAGAAAAAAGATGATAGCAGTAGATATTGTGCACTGATTGTTTATAATTTCGCCTCTCAATTGTCAATGCACCACAGTCTTAAATTAGTGACATTAGCTGTTGACTAATCCCCTTTTACTCTTGCTTGCCATTATGTTCATTGACACCCAATCTTTCCATTAAATGCTTGTTTCCTCTCCATCATCCCTCATCCCATGTCTATATACATGCTGACTCATCTCAAAAATATTCTCCATTCATCAGAGCACTGACCAAAATTACATCTACTCAATCTCCTTGTCCTACAACAAGCCAACAAACCTATTTTCCTACTATCCTATAGGCATAAAAAAAGTCCAATAGAATATACAACCTATTCACCGGTTTTAAATTTCACATATTGAATGTACAGAAACATAGCTTCCAGTAGCATAAGGAAAAATGATTGGCCTGCTGCGCAAAGTGAGATGGGCCCCTGAGTCTCCTGAATCTCACAGATATTCATTGTCTTTGGGCTGAATAGGGCCCGAGGGTTTGGGAGTCACTGCATGACTGGGAGCCCCCAGGCACCGCCATGTCTTCAGGGGCCTACATTACACCCTTAATGGCTTCTAACTGTTAACGAGTTACATAAGCTACTTAATAGTCTCTCACATCCCTTCCTCTTCATTTCAAATCATAGTTAATAGAAATATTCTAATTTCCAAAATGTTCTCCATCTTACAGATCATATACCACTGACCAGTTTACATGGTCCAGCAATTAATTACTACAATTAAAAAGATTCAAATCCTATTTACTATTTAATATTTTTTTATTATTAAGGTTGACTTTCATCGCTATAGAGAACGATTACAGCAACATGAATACCAAATAGCTTTTATTTCCTTTGGGAACACATGAGTTTTCCCCCGTAACCCAAATTCCCACATGGATAAAGGTCCTATTCTGAATGATGTGATTACAAACCATCACCCGATTGGTTTCCCTGTTTCCATGGTATTATCATTTCCCCTTAACCTTCTCAACCAATATGCATGCTTCACATCTTCATATAAAAACCCATGTCATGGGGTGCATGTTGTGACTAGCATTCAAGAAATTTTAAAAACTGAACACCACAGTTATTTGCACTGTGGAGTCTTTGTTTCCTACCCAACGAAATCTCCTTCTGTTAATGGCCTTGTTAACCTCCTCTAGTCATAACAAGGTAAAGGTGAATGAAATCCACCCTGTACAAAGAACAAACCACCTAATGTGTCATATTGAAAATATATTTTTTTCCAAGCCAGCAAAGCTAAAAAGAAAGGAAAAGCTTCAAAAGACAATGCACACAAAGCCAAACTCCAACTGATATTCCCATGTGCTGTATCACAACGACGGGTGTATTCTCAGCCGAAGAAAGACTTGCTATACACACAAACATTTCAAAACTGTCCCAAAGACTTTTAATACTCTTGAGTCACTAACAAAATACATCTGCTCTTCATAACAAACCTTTGTTTTTTTTCTATGTCAATTGAATCATTATTTGTGCCGCTCACTTTTACCTGCTCTTGATGCCCATTACGGAGGTTTTCTGCCGCCCAGGAGGGTTCTGACCGCTGTTTGCCTGCTTGGTTAGGTCTGACCACTGGTGGGAGCACACCTGCATTCGGCGGTATTCCAGCACGCTCCCAGTGGGTGACTGACCAACAAACTACCAGGCGCATCACCGGGGGACTGCGAGGCCCAGCATTCAACTCTGACCACAGCTGGTGCCTCTTCCCCCGGCGGACACGCCCCCACGCCTGTGAGTACATAACTGCCAGTGTTATCCCGCGACGCGGGACGCGCGCGGGACAAAGCACGGGGCGAAGCCCGGGCCAAGGGCGGGCCCGTTTAAGCCCGTTCAAGACCGGGCAAGACTGGACTGGGCCACCTCATTTCGACCTATTGTATTTATGGTTTAGTTCTTGTTTGTGTAGTGTACCCACAAGATTTTCATAATTTGCTACTTTGCATTGCTGTGTTTACACAGCCTACTTTTTGCAATTTACCATGTCTCCCAGAGGCACTAGAAGCTTAGTTAAGAAACAGGCCCAATCTGCTGCGCAAATCATCGGCCCTATTGATCAATTTATATCTAAGACCAATGAGGCAATTGATCAGAGTATTATCCTGTTGGAACGTAGAGTCTCACAGGATCTTGCCGCTGCTAGACGCTCCTCCATGGGCCTGCTAGCAACAGCGAAAACCCCACTGCGTCCCCTAGATCCTGCTCCATCACTGATCGAGCACTCGGATATCCACAATGTCCTTCGCACCGTGGATCTGTCCGCGTCTCTAAATCTCTCTGATTCTCACCTACTACACTCATTGGAGAAATCACCGGCAATCTTCACTAGCCAGGCTAGTGCGGTCATCACTCCACCTGTAGATAGGGGTTTACTAGAGGGAGCAATCCCTAAGAAAAAGAAAAAAGCAACCAAATCCAGTAATTTGTTGGTCCCCTGACTCACCCCAACTCCTCACTCCTGCCCACTTCTCCCCTTACTATACAGCCCACAGATTTAGTCTTATCGCTACATCAGGGAGCTACCTGTTTACCCGTTCAAGCAAGAAATCCTATTCCTACTGACAACACAAATCTAAGTATAAGCAGTTGTGACAGTAGCCCAGTTCGAGACTGTGAGTCCTGTAATAATAATAATTTACTTTTGACAAAAATATGGGACATATTTAGAACTCTATTAAAACCATTAGAGCAGTCTCTCCAGCTGATTGAAAAGCAGTTAGCACAACTAACACTAGCCTCGAAAACGATAAAAGACACAAATACAGGCCAAGCTATCGTCCCAAATCTAACTCCAAACCTAACCCCATAACTCCTAAGGTAGGCTTGGCACCGTTGAAACCATCTATTGTGACTTCAACGGTGCCGCAAAAACAGCCACCAACAACAGGGACTAAGGGTACGGTACCACCTAAAGTACCCTTGTCCCTACCTACCCCTGCTCCTACTCAAACAAAGCCACTTGAAGTCTTTAACCCCATCCCGAGAACTAGAAAAAGGAGGGGTTACCCGATTCATCTTCCCCCAGAAGCATCCCCATATGTGGTGATCATGACCGGCGTCCCTGAACTAACTGATAATTTGGACGAACCGGAGTGGTCACTGAAAAACAAAGTGATCCATTGGTTATCCACTAATAGACCTCTTCCACCCTTTTTGGATAATAGACTCACCACAGTTCGAAGGGTTCCCTGGTTGGGCACTGAGCCCAAAAACATCCAGGGCGATTGTGTTATTGTGAATTTTGTAGATCCAAACACAGTTGAGCATATTTGCTCCTGGGGTGATTATTCAATCATTGAAGGGATAGCCACCAATAGATTGTCATATTTCTATCCTCCTGCTTCCCGGTATAACGCCAGCCCTGCCTGGAGTTGGACTAGAGACGGGAATTGGGGTGGAAGTAGAGATCGGGCGGTTGGTCATGCCATGGGTCCAGGAATATAGTTCCTGCTCCACCTCTAGGTTGGAGAGGTCCACCCTTAGCAAATAGGTATGAATGTCTTGACATGGTAGACTGACCACCAACCCCTAGTACATCCATCAAAGGTGGAACAGTCTCCCAAATTTCGTACATACCACACCTATCTTACCCCTCCATAGGATTATCCACTGATCGATTGTGCCTCTCGATATTACCATATATGTACATAAAATGTGCTCTTGTGCTTTGTACCGCCTTCTTTTGAGCCCCTGTGCGGGTATAAATAAACCATGCATTCTTAGCTCGGGGTGCTACTTCTTGCAATGCCGAAGGGTACTGTTTGAACCGTAGCACCACCTCATGAGGTGTAATAAATGTTACGTTTTCTATTTCCAGTTTCTGTGCCAACTTCTTTCAATTGGTCTGAGGACTTCGTGCAGAGAAGGGCGAACCCCTTGCACTAGCAGGTCTGGCTGAGGCCTGCACGACAAATTGGCGCCCGACACGTGGGGCTCATCGGCGACTCGGATGCCCGGAGGATTGCTCTTGACGAAGGTTTGGAACCTCGCTGAGGAGGCGATTGCTGCCAGAAGAGACCCGAGTCTTGGCACCCAAGGCGTTTCTTCCCTTCTTTCCGATCTGACCATCCAGGCGGCGCCGGTCTTCGACTGAGATCTCTTCTGTTGGTTCACCGTGCAGTGACCGTTTGGTCGAATTTAGAACTTGGCAATTGGAATCTGGTCACCCTATGATTGGTAAGAGCCGTATTGCGGCTCCTACTACGGGTTTTGGATGCCCTTGTATGGTAAGGTTGTTTTAGGAACACTTACTGTGGCATATTTGTATTTGGAAAAGACTAGTCTAATTTGTATTTGGAATTTGGTATATATATGTGTTGCAACCCATATAGGCAGGCAATGTGAAGATTTTACTTCAATTAGTTGATTTGAATGGCGCAACGTACTAAAGGTACTTTAAGTGCTACTTTGTCTATCACACTGCATATTTTGCATTATTTCTGGCATGCCTGTTTTTAGCACACTTCGGAAGTTGTGCTGCTTTTGTAATGGACCAGTCTACGACTTGAGGAATCGCAGCCGGCTCCCCCAGAGGGGACGCCTAATAGAGACATGTATCTAAAATGTGGTCTTTCTGCCACAATGTACAGCACGTTGTGGCATAAATATACCAAAAAGGATCCTGAGTTACGTTGGCCATTGAATGGGTCATTTGATGCACGGAAGATTGAGTATGTGGAGCGATGTATGTTTGAGCGGAGGTCTAGACGTGATATGTTTGAATGCGTGCGTATGTGGGAGAAAGAAGTACGACAACAAGAGAAGCATGAGCAAGCGTTGATTGAGAAAGAGCAGCAAAAGAATGTGTATGAGAAAGCGCTGCAATTGAGAAAGAAAGAAGTGAAAGAGTTGAAAGAGAGAGAGGAGAAAGAACACAGGTTGCAGGTATCTGGACAATATCCTGTTCGACAGCCTCTCTATCCTGTCCTTAATAAACCGCAAGATGATTTTTTGTTATTAGATCGACCTCCACCTCCGTATGCCGTTCCGTCCGCTCCGGCCAAAGGCGACGAGGATTCTGACACAGAGCAACAAAAAGCGCCGGACAATTGATCCATGCATCCCAAATCAGACAAGCTGCTCGTAAAGCATTACGTAGTACTGATTCTGCTTCTGATCTTTTAGCAAGTATACAGGGATGGTCGGAAAAGGAGCAGCTATATTTCACTGTGACATTTTCTACAGAAGTTGTAGAATTTTTTCTCTCCAATAATAGAACCTGATGATGCAGCAGCTGATTGTAAATCCATGCGTGATGGTCTTTTTCTTTTCTCTCAGGTGCCTGACACGATTAGACGGTTGGTTAAATTACGAACTGACGCGGTTCACTTGAAGGAGTAGAAAAAGCTTAGGGACGCAGCTGCACAGTCCAATCCATCCGGAGTGTCGCAGTCTCCTATCTTCAAACAGATCAGATAATTCCAGTTGATATGAGGCCTATGCGGGAAGCCGCACCCTTGTATGTTCCTCCTAAAGGAGCGGGTGACAGTGATGATAAGAATTCTGGTGATGCTAAAGGATATTTCGTTTATAATTGGGTGTACACTCCTTGGAATACAGCAGATGTAATGGCGCTTAAAGCAGCATTACCCGATCCACGTAAAAATCCAGCCGCTTTCTATGAGGAAGTTGAAGGCGCTATAAATTCTTGTACTATGACTCTGTGTGATATCGATTTATTTTTTGGTTTATTCTTACCGCCAGATATGTGGCAGACTGTTCGTAAAATTGATGACCGTGTTACCTTTGGTGCCAAAGGAAAGAATTAGAACAATTGGATGTGGATAGGGAGCCCGCCAAAAAGCCACACAAGTTAATATTAGATCTCCCCGTATCAATATTAACTAAGCTTAAAACAGTTATTCCCCCTAAAAAGATAGATTGGACTGTTTTAGCATCATGTAAGCAAAAGGTAGACTAATCGGTTTCTGATTTCTTTACACGCTTTGAGGAAGCTTTTCATGATTTTAGTGGTCAGTCTGACGGATGATACAGGCAGACATCTGTTTGTCGAAAAATATGTTACAAATCTGTTGCCAGGGATAGCTAGTCGCTTAAAAGCCAGTGAAAGTTCTTGGACTACCTCTTCTCCAGCATCTGTTTTGACGATGGCTCAATATTATGAGCGTCAAGAATTAGAAGCAAAAGGTAGCGAAGAAAAGAAATCTAAAGATTTGAAAACAAAAGTCATGTTAGCCCAAGTCTATAGTCCGCCCTCTAGAGGCTATGATAGAGGTTACGATAGAGGCAGATGTGGATCTTTTAATTCCCCCTATACTCGTACAAATTTGTCTATTAATCAATGTGCGTATTGTAAGCAGTTTTGTCATTGGATGGCTGATTGCCCAGTGTTGCGTGCCCAACAGAATTCACGAGGGCGGGGACAAATGAGAAATCGTTCAGGTTTTTCAGGGCCTAGGGGAAATACGAATGATCGTGCTCGATTTGATACTAATATACGAGCGCAGAATGGACCAAATGCTTTTGATCGAGGAAATCAATATCAAATGTCTGATTATGTCCAGCTTGACCTTTACAATTCTGCTCATGCATAGGATTGCCAAGGATGGGGTAAGGAATCAGTTAAAGTTCCAGTAGATCAGACGGGTCCTTATGTTACAGCACATGTTTTGGGTTCTGATGATCGGTTTCTGGTTGATACAGGAGCTACTCGAAGCGCTTTGTCTAAACAATTGGTTCCGAGGGCTCCCCTGTCTGGCGTAACTATTACTTCGATAGGTTTCGATAGAACACCTTCCCTTAGCCCATTATCACAACCACTTGCATTCCATGTCGATAAATTTAGTGCTCCATGTCCGTTTTTTGCTTTCCCCAAACACACCAGATAATATTGTGGATCTTGATATGCTGAAGTATTTCAGAGCCACAATATGATGTTCTCCTGAAGGAGTGCGTGTCATTTTGAATGATAATCATTCCAAGCCTGAAAGAGTTTGTCTTGTTAAAGAAGATATTGCATTAGCTTCGCTTCGCTTCCTAAAACTTTGTGGGCTACCTCAGACACTGATGTGGGTCAAATGGTTATCCCACCAGTACATATTAGTGTCAAGGAGGGAGCTGTGTTACCTCGCTTGCCTCAATATAGGATTTCACGGGGAGGGTGAAGAAGCACTCATACGGATTGTACATGATCTTTTTCGAGTTGGGGTTGTTGAGGAAGTTCCATTTAATGTTTGCAACAGCCCAATTCTTCCAATTCTGAAAAGAGACTCTGACACTTGAGTCTACAGATTCATCATAGACTTAAGGGAGGTAAACAAGATTGTTGTACCGCAGTACCCTGTGGTGTCTGACATCACAACACTTCTTGCTTTAGTTCTCCCGACTGCTACTACGTTTTCGGTTATAGACTTGAAGAACGCTTTTTTTTCGATCCCTATTCTTCCTGACAGCTGATACTTGTTCGGTTTCACTTTGAATAATCGATCGTATAGATTTTGTAGAGTTCCTCAAGGCTATACTGAGAGTCCGAGTATTTACAGTCAAGCATTAAAAAGAGAACTTGATTCCTTTGCGTTGCCCGAAGGTGTGGCTCTCATACAATATGTCGATGACAACTTGCTGGCAGCCGACACCCCAGAGAAGTGAAAAGTGTACTCTGTCTTTGCTTTCTTTTCTTGCTTCACATCATCACAAAGTGTCGAGAAAGATGTTGCAATATTGTAAACCAAAGGAAACCTACTTAGGTCACCTTTCGTCTAAGGAGGGACTTGCATTGACATCAGATCGTATACAAGCAATTTTAGACACATTAGTACCTACTACACAGAAAGGAGTACGTGCATTTCTTGGTCTTACTTCCTTTTGCAGGCAATGGATTTTGGGGTTTTCACATATTGTTAAGCCTTTGTTAGCACTTTTGACGAAAGATACTTCCCTACCCCTTCCATGGACAGATGAATGTAAAAATGCTTTTCGACAGTTACGACAAGCCCTTTGTTCAGCACCAGTGTTAGGTACACCAGATTACACGACGCTTTTTACAGTTTACGTGCATGAGAAAGATGGATGTGCATTGTCAGTTTTAGTCCAGTTACATGGCGATAAGCAACGTCCTTGTGCTTATTTTTCAGCAGTTCTTGACCCTGTTGTTAGAGCATTACCTGGGTGTTTTCGCTCACTTGCAGCAACAGCTGTGTCAATACGACGGAGTGAGGGAATAGTTTTGTCACATAAGTTGTTAGTGTTGGTACCCCGTGCGGTTGATGCCTTTTTGAATCAAAGACGCAGCACTTAACTAGCGCTCGTCTGACAGGATATGAACTGACACTGCTAGCTCCTCACATTACATTGAAGAGATGTGCAACTTTGAACCCAGCTACTTTGTTGCTGTATCCGGTGACTCAGCCTCAGTCACAAGAAACGCATGATTGTATATTCTTGACTGAAGAACAGACAAAGGGTAGCATTGACTTGCAAGATACGCCCCTTCCAGATGTGGATGGTGAATTGTGGGTTGACGGGTCTTGTTTGAAATTACCAGATGGTACGACATCAGCCGCATATGCAATCACCACGCTTGAAACAATAGTGGAGACAGCTCGTATACCACAGAAATCGGCTCAAGCAGCTGAATTGATAGCTTTGACGCGAGCATGTGAGCTTAGTACTGATTTGTGTGTGAACATTTACACAGATAGCCGCTATGCTTTTGGAGTTGCGCATGATTTTGGCCTACTCTGGAAGGAAAGAGGCTTTCTTACATCTCACGGAATGCAAATAATGCACGCGGAATTAGTGCATAATCTTTTGATTGCATTGACATGCCCAAAGAAAGTAGTCATAGTGAAGTGTAGTGCGCACAAGAAAGTGACAGATAAGATTGGACAAGGTAATGCCTTTGCAGATCACGTGGCACGTGAAACTGCCACGCAAAGAAACACTACTCCCATGTATGTAGTGAAGTCACAAGCAGAGAGATGGCATGGTGCTAGGCAAGAAGTACGAGAGATACAGAGGACAGCCTCTGACAAAGAATGTGAACAATGGTCTAAAGAAGGAGAGTTAGATGATGAAGGTTGTTGGCGGAAAAGGCAGATGGATAGATGGAAGCTGCCTATAGTTTTCGTACAACCTATGGTTCAGATGGCACATGGGCTAGCACATGTTGGAGCTTCCGCAATAACGAAAATGCTTACGTAAGTTTGGGAGCATCCAGAAATTGCAAGCACAGCTAAGAGAGTAGTACAGTCTTGCTTGATCTGTTTGCAATATAATCCTGTAAAAGGAAGGCGAGTTTCATCTGGAGGTTTTGCTACACCAAGTTCACCTTTTGAAGTCTTGCAAATGGATTACATCCAACTTGAGCGTTGTAATAACTTAAAGTATGTTCTAGTGGTGGTTTGTGCCTTCCAGTAAATGGATTGAGGCGTACCCCACAAAGGACAATACTGCTAAGGTGTTACTGAAGGAATTCTTCCCGAGGTTCGGTGTTTGCAGACTCCTATGGAATGATAACAGACCTCATTTTGTTGGGGAAGTTATCAAGTATGTCTTGAAGGGATTAGGAATTAAACAGAAGTGCCATGCAGTGTTCCATCCACAATCAGCAGGATTGGTGGAAAGGTATAATGCTACTCTGAAGCTGAAAATTGCAAAAATTCAAGCTTCTACACACTTGACCTGGCCAGATGCGTTGCCATTGGCATTATTGTCCATCAGATCAGTACCACATTCTAGAACGGGTCTCACCCCATACGAAGTGGTATTTGGATGGCCTATGAATATTTGGGGAGTTCTAAAACCGAGTTCTGTGTATGATGTACCTTGTGTCTTGATGAATGACTATTTGGCACAGTTAATGACAGTTTGGTTTCTATTCATCAACAGGTTCGAGAAGCACTTCCTGACAGAGCTACAGGCGAAGGCCATGAACTCCATCCTGGCGACCTTGTGATGGTTAAGGCGTTCGAGAGGTCAAGCAGCTTGGAGCCGAGATGGCGTGGCCCAGAACAGGTACTCCTTGCCACGAGAACAGCGGTTCGAGTCACTAACAAGAAAAACTGGGTGCATAGTACCCATTGTCGGAAAGTATCATCGACCTTGGTGGAACCTGCTGTGCTGACTGATCATCGAGAGATCTTGACCACGGAGAAAGGCCCTGCTGTATCACCTGACAAATCTGCGGAGTTCTTCCCGGACCAGACGATTCCTGGAGCAACGCGATACATCTTGAGACCGAGGAAAGAGTCTACAGTTTTTTGAGAGAGACAGGTTGAGCAACCGCCCTGGGTAGTGGAAACGGAATGCCGATATGACAAGGGAGGGGGATCAGCCCTGCGTAGTGTAGTGACACCTGTCTTGATCTGCGGTGAAGAAAAAAACGTCTACCCACGGGAGAAGAGCTCCTACGATTATTTTTGTTTTGTTGTTTTGTTCTTTTTTTAGAGAAAGTTGATTTTGTTGCTATGATGACCACTAAGTAAAATATATTAGGAGTTATAGGTGTTTTTGCTGTTCTGACAATTATAGCAGTGATCACCTGGTCTGTTGAAATGATGGCTCCTGCTCATGAGTTTTTTGTGGTTACTACTCCAGTTCCACAAGAACACCAGCATTTCACTCTTCCGTATCATGAGCAGAAGCATTGAGATTCTTAACTTAATAATACGTTTGTTCAGATGCTTCACCACACCCATAATGCAACGAATACCACTAATGGTTGGATATGTGGTATGCTTCCAGCACATCAAAGGAAAGGAGGAACACCTTTTATTCCACTTCCTTTCTCGCATAATGGTTCTTGTCGAGCCTGGTGCACTCTTTTGTTTGCTACTAGAAAACCTACAGTAGGTGGACTTCTTTTCCATCTGAATAAAGAGTGTTATCAAGACAAACATGGGTATCCTCAAGCAAATGGAACTATATGGGAATGGGAGGAATACCGACCGAACAATGCTTCTACGCCATATGTTTTCACCCACACGAGAGACTTTACCACAAGCAACCAATCTGTAATTACTGTTACAAGGACTAAAGCAGACTTATGTGTACAAAGTACTGGACGAATCCCAGTTGGAATTAATGATTGTGTTACTGTATTAAATATAGATGGAATAAATATTAGCTTGTTTTTGGCCTCACATAACACATATCTAGTATGTGGAAGTCATGGATATCATAGACTACCAGTAGGGTGGTCAGGAGCATGTTATGTTTCTTTTCTATTGCCTCCTGTTTTCCTGGCACCTGCTTCATACCATCGAGATTTTAAACTGTCTAGGAATATTTCAATGAATCGTTATAAGAGGACAAAAAGGATTGATGATGTGAACCAAACTGACACTAGTCTGCAGCAATATGTTGATTTTAATTGGGCATGTTTTCTTTTGTGGGCGCTGCATTAAATAGCAGGAAAGTATGACGATTGACTAGAGTTGTGGAAGCTGTCACTAATGAAACTGCTATAGCCCTTGGAAATATTACCGAAGAGTTACAAGTTGCTAGGATTGTAGCTCTCCAGAATAGGATGGTGTTAGACGTTATGTTAGCAGATAGAGGAGGTGCATGCAAAGTTAACGGTAGTAGTTGTTGCGTTTTTATCCCCGATAATACGCCCTCAGTGTACGATGCAATTCTTAAACTACATAAAATAGCTGCAGATATTCATACTAAGAATGGCACCTGCACTTTTGCTGGATGGTCCTGGGCTCTAGTTTCTGCTTGGGGTTGGAAATTACTGACTATTCTCTGTATTGCAATTGCAGTGATTTTCACCTGTTGTATGTGTATCCATTGTGGCCCAATGATATGTTCTATGTGCATAACTGCTTGTATACCATCCAAGAAGAATACTGTGAATGTAAAAGCACAACACACGTTAGATAAAGAAGTAGCTGATATGATGCGTATAGATATACAGGATGAATGTTTAGATTATCCCAATAGAGCGTATGTCTTTAGCTAATGCTAAAAGGGTCGTCTGTCGTAATTTAACAGCGATTAGATTGAGTATTAGCGAAAGACATCTTAGTTCTAGCCGTTATCTTGACATTTAGCGGACTCCATTTTGTATTCACGGCAGCCATTTTGTCTGCTACATGCTGCCTCGTGCCGACCATGTGCTTTGTCCTATCTTCCTGTTCATGGTGCTTGAATCTGCCCAGCAACAGGCTATTATTAGCGTCCCCTACTTTGCCGCTAAACGTTAGGGTTCACATTTGGTAGTGATTAGCTCTAGATAGGAATGTGTTTGTCAAACCCCCAAGACTGTTAGCTCCTCCCACTGATCGAGTGTGCCTCTCGATATTACCTTATATGTACATAAAATGCGCTCTTTTGCTTTGTACCGTCTTCTTTTGAGCCCCTGTGCGGGTATACATAAACCATGCTTTCTTAGCTCGGGGTGCTACTTCTTGCAATGCCGAAGGGTACTGTTTGAACCATAGCACCACCTCATGAGCCAACTTCTTTCACTTGGTCTGAGTCCTTTGTGCAGAGAAGGGTGAACCCCTTGCACTAGCGGGTCTGGCTGAGGCCTGCACGACAAAGGCGAAAGACTGAGGCTCAAAGAGAATACTCAATTTCCTAATTCCCCTAACTCTGCTTCTATAAATGTGCCTCCATAAGCTTAATTTTAACTGAATTATAACTGGCCAGTTGTTATATCATGCCTATCTTTCTGCAGTCCAATAACACGGAAATCTGAAGACCTGAGGTAAAGTTGAGCCCTTCCCCGAAAACCGAAAAGAAACCTGCAACAAAAGCTGTGTATGTAGTTCCATGACTGAGCTATTTTGTGACTTTGGCAAGACTTTCGAGAAGCTAATTTGCCTCCTGCACTGTTTTAAGATTGTACATCTTATTATTGTGCATAATTTTCAAAAGTACAGGAAATTTTAATAGGGCAATAGCACCAAGTTTCTTAAAGTCTTCCATTTTCCTGCCCAGCTCCCATTGTCTGTCCAAGTAACTCGGGTCAGATCAGAGCGGATTTCGTAGGCAAAGTCTCTAGGTTTCAAGGACTTTTGCTTCAAGGAGGGCGTCAGAAAGTTGATAAGGATCTTCCTCAGCTTTGACCGTTTCGGATGTTTCCGGAAGGGATCTCTGTGGTTCCTCTGTATATCTTTATTCAGGTCATCCACTCATTGTTTGATCCGAACTGATTCCTTTATAAGGGTAGCAATGAAGGACTTGATATCTTCACCTTCTCTCCCTTCCGGGATGTTCAGGAGACGCAGGTTATTCCTCCGTGAGTTATTTTCTAATATCTCGAGGTTTTCCTACTGTTGTTTTGACTCGAGAGGATATAGTAAATCTAAACCCTCCAAATTAAAGGATAGCTTGGAGTGGGAATAGTAAATGTTACTCCTCCAAATGTCAACTTTCCCTACTGTTGCATAAACTATATAATATTGCCAAAGTCCAACACTTTCCTAATATTCGTGAAATAGATTTTATCCTATTATTTGTTTATTCATTATACATTAAATGTTTTTATTTTTAATTCTTATTTAATGGTGACAATATTTTATAAATGTATTCTTTGGTATTTTAAATTTGTAATATTTTATATTAGGTGCAATAATTATTTGTTATTGAATTGTTTATATTTTGTTTTATTCTTTTGTGAAAGTAATTTGCATTACGTTATTTTATATATCATATTTAAAAGGAACTATTTTAAACAGTGCATAAATATGTATAGATATATCTATTGCAAAGTTTGTGTACGTTTTTTTAACATCATCACTGTCATATTTTTTGTATTTACTATTCTATGTATAGAGAAACGATATTGTGATAAACTATATTTTTTACATACTTTTATCAACGATCTTGTTTACCGCAAAATTCTGTCATTGATCTGGGATGAACAGTTCCCTTACATCTGTGATGGAACTGGAAACCTACCTCTTCTTAACCACAATTGTTATTATTTGAAGTGTGAAGTGTACTGGTGCCATTCTGAGCAGAGATTCAATGTTGCTTCAAACATGCAGTACATGCAGAAAAAAGATGATAGCAGTAGATATTGTGCACTGATTGTTTATAATTTCGCCTCTCAATTGTCAATGCACCACAGTCTTAAATTAGTGACATTAGCTGTTGACTAATCCCCTTTTACTCTTGCTTGCCATTATGTTCATTGACACCCAATCTTTCCATTAAATGCTTGTTTCCTCTCCATCATCCCTCATCCCATGTCTATATACATGCTGACTCATCTCAAAAATATTCTCCATTCATCAGAGCACTGACCAAAATTACATCTACTCAATCTCCTTGTCCTACAACAAGCCAACAAACCTATTTTCCTACTATCCTATAGGCATAAAAAAAGTCCAATAGAATATACAACCTATTCACCGGTTTTAAATTTCACATCTTGAATGTACAGAAACATAGCTTCCAGTAGCATAAGGAAAAATGATTGGCCTGCTGCGCAAAGTGAGATGGGCCCCTGAGTCTCCTGAATCTCACAGATATTCATTGTCTTTGGGCTGAATAGGGCCCGAGGGTTTGGGAGTCACTGCATGACTGGGAGCCCCCAGGCACCGCCATGTCTTCAGGGGCCTACATTACACCCTTAATGGCTTCTAACTGTTAACGAGTTACATAAGCTACTTAATAGTCTCTCACATCCCTTCCTCTTCATTTCAAATCATAGTTAATAGAAATATTCTAATTTCCAAAATGTTCTCCATCTTACAGATCATATACCACTGACCAGTTTACATGGTCCAGCAATTAATTACTACAATTAAAAAGATTCAAATCCTATTTACTATTTAATATTTTTTTTATTATTAAGGTTGACTTTCATCGCTATAGAGAACGATTACAGCAACATAAATACCAAATAGCTTTTATTTCCTTTGGGAACACATGAGTTTTCCCCCGTAACCCAAATTCCCACATGGATAAAGGTCCTATTCTGAATGATATGATTACAAACCATCACCCTATTGGTTTCCCTGTTTCCATGGTATTATCATTTCCCCTTAACCTTCTCAACCAATATGCATGCTTCACATCTTCATATAAAAACCCATGTCATGGGGTGCATGTTGTGACTAGCATTCAAGAAATTTTAAAAACTGAACACCACAGTTATTTGCACTGTGGAGTCTTTGTTTCCTACCCAACGAAATCTCCTTCTGTTAATGGCCTTGTTAACCTCCTCTAGTCATAACAAGGTAAAGGTGAATGAAATCCACCCTGTACAAAGAACAAACCACCTAATGTGTCATATTGAAAATATATTTTTTTCCAAGCCAGCAAAGCTAAAAAGAAAGGAAAAGCTTCAAAAGACAATGCACACAAAGCCAAACTCCAACTGATATTCCCATGTGCTGTATCACAACGACGGGTGTATTCTCAGCCGAAGAAAGACTTGCTATACACACAAACATTTCAAAACTGTCCCAAAGACTTTTAATACTCTTGAGTCACTAACAAAATACATCTGCTCTTCATAACAAACCTTTGTTTTTTTTCTATGTCAATTGAATCATTATTTGTGCCGCTCACTTTTACCTGCTCTTGATGCCCATTACGGAGGTTTTCTGCCGCCCAGGAGGGTTCTGACCGCTGTTTGCCTGCTTGGTTAGGTCTGACCACTGGTGGGAGCACACCCGCATTCGGCGGTATTCCAGCACGCTCCCAGTGGGTGACTGACCAACAAACTACCAGGCGCATCACCGGGGGACTGCGAGGCCCAGCATTCAACTCTGACCACAGCTGGTGCCTCTTCCCCCGGCGGACACGCCCCCACGCCTGTGAGTACATAACTGCCAGTGTTATCCCGCGACGCGGGACGCGCGCGGGACAAAGCACGGGGCGAAGCCCGGGCCAAGGGCGGGCCCGTTTAAGCCCATTCAAGACTGGACTGGGCCACCTCATTTCGACTTATTGTATTTATGGTTTAGTTCTTGTTTGTGTAGTGTACCCACAAGATTTTCATAATTTGCTACTTTGCATTGCTGTGTTTACACAGCCTACTTTTTGCAATTTACCATGTCTCCCAGAGGCACTAGAAGCTTAGTTAAGAAACAGGCCCAATCTGCTGCGCAAATCATCGGCCCTATTGATCAATTTATATCTAAGACCAATGAGGCAATTGATCAGAGTATTATCCTGTTGGAACGTAGAGTCTCACAGGATCTTGCCGCTGCTAGATGCTCCTCCATGGGCCTGCTAGCAACAGCGAAAACCCCACTGCGTCCCCTAGATCCTGCTCCATCACTGATCGAGCACGCGGATATCCACAATGTCCTTCGCACCGTGGATCTGTCCGCGTCTCTAAATCTCTCTGATTCTCACCTACTACACTCATTGGAGAAATCACCGGCAATCTTCACTAGCCAGGCTAGTGCGGTCATCACTCCACCTGTAGATAGGGGTTTACTAGAGGGAGCAATCCCTAAGAAAAAGAAAAAAGCAACCAAATCCAGTAATTTGTTGGTCCCCTGACTCACCCCAACTCCTCACTCCTTCCCACTTCTCCCCTTACTATACAGCCCACAGATTTAGTCTTATCGCTACATCAGGGAGCTACCTGTTTACCCGTTCAAGCAAGAAATCCTATTCCTACTGACAACACAAATCTAAGTATAAGCAGTTGTGACAGTAGCCCAGTTCGAGACTGTGAGTCCTGTAATAATAATAATTTACTTTTGACAAAAATATGGTACATATTTAGAACTCTATTAAAACCATTAGAGCAGTCTCTCCAGCTGATTGAAAAGCAGTTAGCACAACTAACACTAGCCTCGAAAACGATAAAAGACACAAATACAGGCCAAGCTATCGTCCCAAACCTAACTCCAAACCTAACCCCAAGGTAGGCTTGGCACCGTTGAAACCATCTATTGTGACTTCAACGGTGCCGCAAAAACAGCCACCAACAACAGGGACTAAGGGTACGGTACCACCTAAAGTACCCTTGTCCCTACCTACCCCTGCTCCTACTCAAACAAAGCCACCTGAAGTCTATAACCCCATCCCGAGAACTAGAAAAAGGAGGGGTTACCCGATTCATCTTCCCCCAGAAGCATCCCCATATGTGGTGATCATGACCGGCGTCCCTGAACTAACTGATAATTTGGACGAACCGGAGTGGTCACTGAAAAACAAAGTGATCCATTGGTTATCCACTAATAGACCTCTTCCACCCTTTTTGGATAATAGACTCACCACAGTTCGAAGGGTTCCCTGGTTGGGCACTGAGCCCAAAAACATCCAGGGCGATTGTGTTATTGTGAATTTTGTAGATCCAAACACAGTTGAGCATATTTGCTCCTGGGGTGATTATTCAATCATTGAAGGGATAGCCACCAATAGATTGTCATATTTCTATCCTCCTGCTTCCCGGTATAACGCCAGCCCTGCCTGGAGTTGGACTAGAGTCGGGAATTGGGGTGGAAGTAGAGATCGGGCGGTTGGTCATGCCATGGGTCCAGGAATATAGTTCCTGCTCCACCTCTAGGTTGGAGAGGTCCACCCTTAGCAAATAGGTATGAATGTCTTGACATGGTAGACTGACCACCAACCCCTAGTACATCCATCAAAGGTGGAACAGTCTCCCAAATTTCGTACATACCACACCTATCTTACCCCTCCATAGGATTATCCCCGATGGATACCGCACTCTCACAGTCTCTTAGTCCTATAACAGTATTATCAGCACCATCGGTGGAATTATTTTCCAATGCGCTACTTCCTTCGGTCCAAGAATACACAACCGAACATCCAATCATTAACGAAGAACTATCTACGCTCCAATTACCATCTATGAATTCATGTCCTCATCTCCTTCCCAGGCCAGTTACCCAATCACTGCACTCTCTCCCTGGTGTTCCACAGTCAAACATCTTGTCTCAAGGTTCCCTACCCCCTGTTGTCCTGCCAAGATCAATTATAACATTGTCTCCAAGTTGGGAGCTCTCAGTTGTTTGAGGAATGTAGCGGGGCTTCGATCTAAGGTGGTTCTTCAGCCGTGGCTTGAAGTGATCAACTTCAACCATATAGCATGCCTGCAGGAGACTTGGGCCATTAACCCTATTCATATCCAGGGCTACAAAACATTCCATGTCCCTGCTGCCTCTACTACGCACGGGAGGTCAAAGGGAGGCCTAGCTGTTTATCTTTTGACCAAAATATCGCCACTGACTGTAGATGTTTCTCTTATGTCTGCCAGCTTTCAAATTTTAAGGATTGTTTTTGAAAAAAGCTCTATATACTATGTTATTAACATGTACAACAATCTTCTATCTGCAGACTATGTAAAGATCTTGTCTGAAATTTCCTTATTTATTCAAGACCAGCGGGCAAAGTATTCCCCTCTGCTATGTTATGTTGTGTGGGGAGGTGATTTTAACGTTTCTTTGTGCAATAAGTATAAGAAAGGTATATGCGGCCTTCAAGATGAATGCGATTCTCCTATGACGCATTTTACTCATTCTAGCACTGGTAATGTCCTGAACGACTGTCTTTTTTCTCTGGAACTTGAGTATGCCAATGAATTAGTGAACCCCCCCGTTGAGTTTAAGCCGACTTTCCATGGGAGAGGCTGCTCCAGCACCATTGATTACATCCTGTGTTCACAAATTTTGAAAGGTCACTTGAAGTCCTTCATAACAGGCACAGACATTTCTAGTGATCACTTTCCAAACACTATTATCATTATACTTACTACTGCACCACATGCCCATAATAGGACAAGCTTGCTAAACCAACAATCTTTGGTCTTAGACAAACAAAACAGCTTCACTGTTAAATGGTCTAAGATTAATCCTGATGACATCACTAGGAAGGTTATACAAAAAACTCTCCCTTTTATTAATATCTGTTTGGCGGAGGCCTCGTCGCCCCAGCTGATCCTTTCTAGCTTTTCGGTAATACTAAAAGCTATTCGCCATGAGTTAACTCGAAACCAAAAACCTTGCGACAAGGATTCGCTGGGGTGGTTCGATGCCCCTTGCCGGAAAGCTCTTTCTGCCTTAAAAAGTGCATTGCACAAACAAGACAGAGATGTACAAGTAATAGCCATACTTAGAAAAAAATATAAATTGGCCCAACAGAGCCGGAAACGGGAAATAAAGAAAAATCTATGGGCCCAATTACATGAGAGTACAAGGAGTAAAGACTGCTCGCTGTTTTGGCGGACAGTCAAGTCACCCTTCCTAGTAGATGCTTCAGCCATCCGCCACCTAGACGTGGCGGTGCCAGCTGAAAAATGGGTGGCCCACTACTCACAAATATTTGGTGACTCCTCTGTTGAAGCCTTAAACGTACAACCTTTTGTAGAAGACCTCATTTTGGATAATCCTTATCCAATCAACCTCTCTTTCGACCTTAAAGAGGTCACAGCTGCATTATCTTCCTCAAAGACCGGCAAAGCGCCTGGCCCCGACGGAGTCCCACTCGATATTTTTCTGACTAATCTTGATTGTTGGTCTCCAATAGTCACTCAGGTCATGTTTGCAGCCTCACAGGCCGGCCTAATAGAATCCTGGTCCTCATCAGTACTGCTGCCAATTTTTAAAAAGGGTGATCGGGACAACCCAGCCTGTTACAGGCCCATTTCACTCCTGGACTCATTGGGGAAGGTTGCCGGCCGGCTAATCCTGGAGCGTCTCCAGGACTGGGCTACGGAGAACAACATTCTAACCGACCTACAGTATGGGTTCCAGGAGGGATTGGGCACTGTAGAACAGGCCCTGAACCTGACTCTACTAATGGGTAAATATGTAGGTGCAAAAGGAGGCAACCTGTATTTAGTTTACGTTGACCTCAGTGCCGCATTTGATTGCGTGATTCACTCCAAATTGTGGGAAATCCTGAGGGACCTGGGGGTTGACCCTCCTCTTTTAAAATTCCTTCGAGAGCTTTACACTGACGCCAACACATGCGTGAGGTACGGTATAAATGGTGAACTATCCCAGTCATTTAGTGTAACAAAAGGTGTTAGACAGGGGTGCGTCCTTGCCTCGTTTTTATTCAATATTTAGGCTAACGGGTTAGAACGGGCGATGCTGGAAGGTAGCCAGGATCTTCCTTGCATAAACACTCGGCCTATTCCAGCCCTATTGTATGCCGACAACTCTGTTATCTTGGCGCGAACATTAAAACAGCTCCAACTGCTACTGGACAAGTACTGTCTGTTTATGCTCTCGTTAGGATTAAAAGTTAATAAGAGCAAGACTTTCGTGATGCATACTGGCCCGAAACTGAAGAAACCGAAACCTCTTTTTGTTGAAAAGGCTAGGCTGGATTATGCCAGAGAATACCCCTACTTGGGTATTCTCATTGATGACCAAATAACCTGGAAACCTGCCATGGCGAGTAAAAAGTTACTATTTCAACGAACAACTGCGGCGCTGGTTTCTTTTTCTATGAAACTGGGCAAACCAGCTCCCGCCGAGTTGCTCAAAATCTACCACGCTAAACGCCATAGCGTTGCAACCTACGGCGCAGGAGTTTGGGGCTACGTTCCTTCTGACGAGCTTCAAAAAATTCAAAAGAGGTTTTTAAAATATATTCTTGCCCTCCCACAAAGCGCCCCAATCTATGGTTGCCATATCAAGCTAGACATTGATTATTTATCGGACACCATCAGCTACCAGCCGATCCTCCTATGGCACCGCATTTGGACCAAACAGCAATGCCATCTTACTCAATCACTGATTACCGATTGCTTATCCTTGGCTCACTGGAAAAAGATTCCATGGTTATTGTATGTTTTTAACTTTTTGAAAGACTTAAATAGTTTAGAATTTTTTACAGACCCCTCATCACTTTTTGACATATCCAGGAAGGCCTTGAAAAATCTGTGTGTAACTCATCTTAGAGATCTACGGTTATGCACAGAGGTAGGCAAACGTACAAACACCCACTTACTGATGGTACAAACTTCACCTGGCATTCAGTTGTATTTGTCCTTCTTTTTGTCTAACCACGAAAAGTTTGTTTTAACTAGGTTTCGTTTTGACTGCTTCTTTCGTCTTGTTTCTTTTACTGGGGTTTCAAATTGGTCTCATGAATTGATTAATTGTCCCTGTGATGGAATTGCACATCAGTCAACTCTGCACGTAACACTGTTCTGCAATTACTATGTGATCCCCCGCAAACGCTGGATTATCCCTCTCCTCCGACAAATGGGCCTGAGAAGATGTAGGCCTGCGCTCCTGGCGTTACAGTCTCTAGAAACCCAATTCGCTGCTAAAAGCATAGCTTGTTTTTTAAAAGCATGTTTGAAAATTCGTTCAAAAACAGTATTGTCGCTTACTTGAGATATTTCTTGATTTTTAGTTGATATTAACTGTCTTTTCTTAAATTCGAAACGTTATTAATTTATGTGTAAGAAATGCGTATGAGATAATGTACTTTTTATGATTGTAAAAATTTCAATCGAAATAAAGACTTTTGAATGAATGAATCATTATTTGGCTTTACAAAACAGAGACCTCCATAAACATCACACAATGGAACTGGTCATTGTCAGTCTTGATGATGGAGATGTTGTCATTTGATCTAAGAAGGACAAATCGGAAAATATTTGGAAACTCCTCATTGATCATTTCCACCATGACTTAAAGTTAGGTTCCATTTCAAAATCATTAAGGACATTGATGCTGTGATGGGTCGCATGGCAAGATACAATAGACTATGTTGCTTACATTCCTGTTTATGAATACAACATGAGACAAGGAGCTAGCTTATTACTTCCCTCTTCCATCCTAACTTTATTTTAATTTTCATGCCATTAGTTTTCATGGCATTACTTCTCAGGGCATAGTTTAGTCAGGCTAAATATTCAGTTGCCAGGGAAAGGGGATGGGAGTTTGTGGCGTCATGGGTGTTCTAAAACTGTATGTTGCCGGTAAGTGCTGTTCACAATGTCAATATCCTGATGTATACTCTGTTGTTTTTAAAATGCCAAATACAGTGTAGCTAAGAAAAAAAAGAACTTGTCATGGTAAAAAAATCGAGTCATATTAGTATACCTGGAAACAATTTACACCACCTGTCGACCTTGATCATGAAATAATTATATAAAAATGCAGGACCTTAAAAACTTTGTTCAGTTTAATAGCCCATAAACAGGAACTGTGTATAAATCTCTTATTGAATTACTTAATTATCATTAATATCTCCTTTCACCATCCTAAACACTGCTCCGATTGCCTCCCAAACCAAAAATTCAAAATAGAAGCTTATGAACATTTCCAATTTGGGGCCCATCTCATATCTACATGTGTGCCTGAAGTCCTGTAAACAAGCATCCTGCAACACCAGAGGCCTCCGGTTGGGGCCCATGGGGTTACCCATTGGACCCCTCTTTCACAGCATGAACAGTGTGGCAGGCACCCCTTGGATCAGGGTTTTCCTCAACCACCCCTTTTTGCAATAGGAGCCTGTGCTGTCGGTCAGAACACAGGTTCCCATTGAAGTCAATTGGATTCTGGCCAAACGGTGTTTGGAAACATCTTAATCGGTTTGTCGGACTCTCCGAACCTGAGTCAGTTGGAAACAATTCTGACAAGGAGGCAGTCGGAATGTTTTCCTGCGTGCATCATAATGAGGCCATAGATTTGTGTGAAAGCCTTTTTCAAGACCTGAATAATAATAAAGAAGCCCTTTTTTTATCCTGTTGGTTCTAAGTGTAGAATTTCATACAGTCAGTCACCGTCGAACAAGGAGATCTCTGACAATACTCGCACCGATTGAGTAATTTGTTCCAGACACCTCAGAATATTTCAAATGGGGGCATATGCTTCTACCACCAAGTGGATAAGCTGAAGGATCCCTCAAGCCTCATCATTTTTTCATTAATTCATTGTCTACATCTCATAAGTAGTAGAACTCTTCAGGTCTATAGAAGTGATGATCTCATGTATTCAGATGATGCATAAATCCAACTCAAAAAAAGTTCACTGTCTAAGATGGATTTCTCTACATACAATAGTAACATTGTTGTATATATGAAAGCAAATAGATATGATGCACTGGTGGCATACCAGGTCAGCCACTTCCATTGAACTGGCCAGGTGCTTTGGACATCATCCAGCCACAGTTAGCAACCTAGAATGTAAGGATTACCTTTGATAGCAGTGCCTCTTTTACACATTAAGTGGGCTTCCTCATAAACAAAATAACGTTCTTTTTCAAGCAGGAAAAATATTTACTTGCTCTTCTCAGACTTCCTTTAGAAAAAAGTTCTCATCCGGACCATTGTTTCATTTAATTTTGACTGCTGTATTTCACTTATTACTCTAATGCACAGAAGACTAAGAGAACAATTTATATCTTAATGGTAAGCATACTCTGTCGCAACGGAGTATGCTTACCACCAACATAATGGCGAGCCTGGCAAATTAATATACAGGCACAAATTTTGTTTAATCACGGCTGAGATCACATCTTCACATAAATGCCCACATCATGGGGAGCAAGTTGCGCCCAGCTTTCAAGAACTTCTAAAAACTGACCACAGCTGTCTTCACTGTGGACTCTTCGCCTCCATCCCAACAAAATCTACTTGTGTCAATGGCCTCGTTCTTTCTCAGGCAGGAAACATATTTACTTGCCCTTTTTAGACTACCCCAGAGAAAAGTTCTCATCAGAACCACTATTTCATTTAATTTTGACTGCTGTATTTCACTTATTGCTCTACTGCACAGAAGACTAAGAGAACAAACATAATGGCCCGACTGCCAAATTAAGATACGGCACACCTTTCGTTTAATCATCGCTAAGTATAGTCTATCTCGACCATGATTAAACTCCTCAGATGGCCCAGTGGAGTTAGGGCCGTCTGAGGCCGTCGGAGGCAGACCTCTAATTCCGCCCACCTAATTAAGATGGGCAGAATTAGAGATCAGTTTTCACTGCCCATCACTGCCAGGAAACGTCTGTTGGTAAGGGGCAGTAAAAACGAATACATGCTCCCCTCGTTGTGAGAGAGGACTCCAATGGTGAGCATTTTATTTTCAAAAAGAGTTTGTGCTTCGCTTGGTGCAGGACTCTGCCATATTGACAGAGTCCTGGACTAAACTGCAAAAAGCATGGATAAGAATGCCTGTGAAGGCAGTTCCTAGCAATGCTTTAAGAAATGACTGCCTGCTTGGTGGTACTTTCTAAACCTGGCGGACGGTAATAATTTACTTCATCAAGCTGGTAAGAAACTTTTATTTTTATTTTTATTTCTGGCGGCCCAAAATAACAAACTGCAGTTAATATTCAGCTGTGCTTAGCTTTCTCTATTTATATGTAAACCGGTATCCCTGCGAGGGTTTACATGTGGAAATAATCGGTGAATTGCTATGAATGCACATTCTATGAAATTGATTACTTATATGAATTTCACCTTATGGTATAATTTTTTGTCTGATCATTCACAAATAGTGTCAATGAGATAACTTAATGCTGTACTATATCTGTTTCGTGAGGGTTCACTTTTTATGACTTGAAGGTAGAATCTAGTTTCTTGTCTAATCTTCTCCCGCTCCCTTCTATAGAGCGAGGTCTCCTTTTATGTCCCAATACTTCTCAAAATCCCGACAGGTTTGCAATGTTAAGGAAATTGTTGCCACTGGTGTTAACACAGGACCACAATGTTTTCTCAATATATTTTACACAGGGTCCTCATATAGGAGGTCCATGTAAAATTACTTAATTAACAGAAAATATAGAATTATTATAAGATTGCCCATCCGCCAGTTGATCCCAGCATTAGCTATAAAATCAATTAGCAACGTATCACTTATCTCAAGAACACTGTACCGGGGAGTTAAAGATTCTGCAGACTATGCTTATTGTAAGCACACTATGCATCATCTCTGGTGACACGATGAGTAAGATTGAGTCACAGCCTTAAATGTTGTTGTAGTAGCGTTGCATCGGCCTTGCAGGAGGTGTTTTTGCTGAATGAAGACGGATTCCTTCTTAATGTGAAATGTTTTGTGGCATAAAACAATGTTATATGGACGAAAAGCTTTTCTCTCCGAGATGATTTGTTTTGGACTTTCAGGCACAAAGCGTGAAGGGTGCCAAGGTCATTCTCAGGCCTGAAAGTTATGAGCTAGTCTACAAAGGCGTGCAACAAATCACAGCCTTGACAGCCTGAAAAGAATTGCAGTGGGTGGGTTATCAAAGCAACAGCAGATGCGAATCACTTTGGATTAATGTTGCGGGAGCATTATTACTTTCTCTCCGAGATCGATGTTTCACACTGGAGGACCCCAAAAAAGGCAGATTTTCACGTGACTTCCCGCAATGCACATTTTTAACTTGGCATTTAATCTTCAAAATCTGTGCCCAGAGCATTGCTATCAAATTCTGTACCTAGAGCCCTGTTTAATTCCAATAATATTGAATCCTAAATGCCACGAAATTCATTGCTTTTTTCCTCGAAAGCTTTGGCAAAACGTATGCTGACGGTGATTTTAATTTACTATCTGTCTGTTTCCTGCTTATTCATTTCTTTTGGGTTATTTTAATTGTTCTAAATCTAGCTTTAATACACTTCTATAGTGCATCTCTAATTGTGCAGTTATTTACCTCTGCTTTAAAAGTTTGCGTTTCTACGAGACAGGAATTTAAATCTAAAAAATGTTCTCTCTTGTTTTGTTTCCCATCTGACAACCACTGTACATGTGGCACTAAGAGCATCAGACTACAATACATCATACATATTGGTCAAGGTTTGTAGGATTCATCCTAAGGATGATTAGGGATGGTCTGGGAGAAATCTATTATTATAATGCAGGATATAAATTGGAAACTATTACGAAAAACGCAAGCATCTTAAAAATAAATAAACGAGAAAATACGATAAAAGAAATTAATGCAATTTTGAGTTTCCAAGCTTGGAAGTTGATGCATCAAAATATCCGGGTTAGCGGAAGCAACTTCACACACCCTTTCACCTCAATGACATCACAGGAAGTGACATCATATTTTTTTTGACCTTGAATCCCTCTCACTAATTTACATCGCTCTCATGGGTCTCTACTATCACGCCCTGTATGGGCTCCACACGGTATAACGACCTACCCTTCTACAGCATAGTTGCATCAATGTGAATCAATTATGTATTGTAATATGCATTCAAATAGCATATTTAAAATGATCTAAACATCCTTATTATACCCTGTATGGGCTGTCAAACCTCCACATACATCAATAGCTACACAGGGCGTGATAGTAGAGACCCATGAGAGCGATGTAAATTAGTTGGAGTGTAGTGTAGTTCCTATATTCCCAATAGGCTCTGCGCATTGGAATAACATAAACGATAGTTTAGACGTAGGACTGAGGTCGGCTAGGTCTCTATTGAATATGTTAGACTTAATTTTGAATGCCAGCTAGCTCAGAGGTCACTATAAACTTTCTTGAGTAAACAAGAAGGTGATGTGTTAACTTTCCTAAATAGACAAGAAGGGATTCGTTTCTGACAACCGCATAAACATGACAACTTTGCTCCCTCCAGAATAAGGAGTATATCTCCAGAGTCGCGGAAACAATAGATAGCTATTTCACTCAGTCAATCGTGCATGCTTAGTTTAACAGAAGCGCAGAGAAACAGAGAGACGGGCATTTTCAATAAAAGAGGTTATTTATTGAACAGTCTTCTTTCTCATGCAAGAGAAGTGAGTTGCCACAATTGCAATACTTATCATGAAGTAAAGTGCGTACAGTAAAAGGAGTATTACAAAGTAATACTGTAAAAGCATGGTATGGTTTCTGAGCCATACGGTGTTTAAAATGGTTTAAAATACATACAGTGATAAAAATCATAACTAAACATACTCAACTGGTGCTTCTAAGATACGCCTACCCCGGTGTACCTAACCTAAGCCTAGTACATGGGAAGGAGTAAGTGAGCTACAGTTTGAGTTAAGCTAGTTTTGCCAAGAATCTGAATTAAGAATTCTCTAAGGATCTAATCAGCTCCATACCTTGTTTATAGAATGAAGGAGGTCTTGTATCTCGTTCTCAGGACTCGATCTCCCAGCAACCCGCAAGGGTAACCGGAAACACTGGAGCTGGATTTCTCGGCAAGAGAAAAGACAGCGTCTCTCTCAGTGCGTCAATGGGAGGGTCGGCTTCCTTCGGCACTTGCCACAGCAGGGCGTCGGGCAAGTAGATAGCTGATCTGCTCCAAACCACCGTGTGTTTTGCCAGGGCAGATGCGGGTATATTTATACCTGGAAGGTGCCGAATTTGACGTAAGGGTGGCCATAAGACGTCACTAAGAACTCACAGTTTTTTCAGGACTCCAGGAGTTCTAGGACAAATCAATACAGAAGCAGGGGGAATTCCCAGGCTGCTGGAGGTTTGGTTTGTTTAAGAACGCGTTGTGCTTTCTAGGAGTCAATGGGAGTAGCCTTGCCGTATTTGGACTGCATTGGCTATGACTAAATATGGATATGATTCTTATGCCTTTGTAAGGATATGATTTGTAATAACCACATGAGGGCATAAATCGGGAATATTTAAATAGGGTCCTAGATACGTTTACAACACCCAGTCCACGTATAATGTCCATCATTACTAAATACTAAGCAATTATAAACATATAACTATGCATGTGTTTTCCATCCCACCCCAAAATACATAAATGCATTCGAAATGGTATATACACGAATGTGAGTAGTATACTCTACGCTTCTCAAGCAATAATATCATTCAGATTATGCATATATTGAACATTGGAATGACGACTGAATGAATCACGAAAATTACATTTATGAAATGGCTCTTAATACAGAAGAGAAGGTGGAGACCATTTCATCACATATTTATATAATACTGTACATGTGCTAGATGCTAATGCAAAATATTGTCTCTAGAGTTTCAAAAATAGAAATCTTGTTCTCTAAGAATAGTTCTACTTTATGTAGAGTATCATGTGCCAAAAAAAGGTAAATGTTTTGGGAACGCGAAAAGAATTTCGCTTTCAGGGGAAAAAATAGTTCCAATAGTTTTTTAGAAGTTCTGTTTATCAAAACTGAAGGCCGAATTCAGAGTTCAGGGAACGCTGTGTGCTCATGTTTTTAAAAGTTATTCAAAAATTATTCTCGTTGCTTGGAGAGAACATTAACTCAGATAGGCTGGCAAAGAATTTGTCTACAACAGTAGGTGAAAGTTGGACCAGGTCCGAAAAAGTAGAAATAGTGCATATGTGAGATGCATTGCCGTCATCGGTGTCTAGATCAGCAATGGTCACAGAAGGTTGTACCGGTGTGCTGCTTTCATCTCGTACCTCACCGCCACCCAATCGTAATGGTGAGGTCTCAACGAATGCCGTCATCAGAATAGGTAGCCGCTGGGGACAACATGTTGCATGAGCCGTTACCGAACCAAGCAAAGTATCGACATCCAAAGGTACTGCTGATGGGAGTGTGAGACAGACGTCCAACACTCATTCTTCTCCGCAGAGCAGGCATCTTAGAACAGGTAGGATGCAATCTTGCCAGATTGGTCTGAATGAAAGAAACCAGGTAGTATTCAGATCTCTTAGTCGAGCCAAGTCGAGTACTTTAGTTATCCGGTCTCTGTATCTCATCGCTAGGATCGTTTCTTCCATTGTAGCCTGAATTTTGTCTGTGACTGGACTTGCCATATCAGAGCAGAAGAAACAAAAATAAAATTCCTGCTACGTGTCCCATGATGAGAGGCAGGCCGCCAAACACAGAGTGCACGAAATTCAGGAAGATGCTCAGGACTGCTTCAAAGGGTGCTAACAGTCCCAAAAAAATGGTCCTAAATACATGTGCGATGCCACTGGTATCAGACATGTTTAAGATTTGACTTAACATTTCTACGAAATGTACGGGGCAATTTGTTGATAATAATGCATGTATCTCTGCTGCTGACCTTGCAACTTGCAGATCATACGTCTCTATAGACGAGGTTAAAGGCACAGTTGTTTGTAAAAGAATAGACTTCATTCTGCTTAAAGTATCAATTCGAATAGAAGAGATATTCAGAGAAGGCCATATCGTTGCCTCCGTGTCTGGTTTGCTGTTTGGATACAATACTCGCATACAGCAAGTGACCATGGAAGTTAGACTAACGAGATAGGCCCTTCCTGGCACCATGCCACAACAGCTGCGGTCACTTATTATAACGTAACTGCCGTTGGAAAGTTGTCTGAAAAAAGGCTCTATCTGTGTAGCCAGGGTGCCGTGCAGGTGGCATGAAAGGTTATTTGATGAACATTCGCTGGCTCCATGCAAGTTAATTCCTTGACACAGAAGTGTACCGCTTAGTGAATTTTTACAGGTGTTACCACTAAGAAATACCTCTTTTTTCCCCCCACTGTAACATCTATGTGTATAAGGTAGATTCCAGGTCGACTTGATGTAACCTTTACCCAACCTTTCATACAGGCCTGCTGGTATATGCTTTTGTCAATATTGAAACTGAAAAGTCGTCATCGGAATTGTGATTGTGCCATGTAATATCCATTCAATGACTGGTCTTTCAGAAACTGTCAATGGCAATTTATCTAGTTTTTCAATGCTCAGCACCGTATAGTCTGCTCCTTTTTGTGCCAAAGAGATTTGTTTATCAGTAAGGTTAAAGATAGAAAATAATGACGTTATGTTGATTAGACGCCATGGCACGTAGCCTGAACTGAGACTTTGTAACGTCCAGCCTAGCTGTACAATAGAACATAATTGGGACTGGCCATGTTGTAACATTAGCATATCCTGTTCTATTATATTAATAGCAGATGATACAATGCTGTCCAGTGAATATATTCTGGAGGACAGAGTCGTTAACCCATTATCCACTACAGACAGTGATTTTTCCAAATGAATACGATCAATTTCTCATATTTTTTCAGCAATTTCAACTTGCATTACTTTCCTAGCTTCGTTGTAAGCAGCGTATATACCGGCGTATATGAAACGTTTTTTACGCTGTTTGCGAGGTCCCAATATGAAATCTCGCCAGTCAGCACCTTCTTTAAATAAAGTCAAGTGTTGCTTAATTTCAGGTAGTGTGGATTTCTGTAGCCATTCGAGGCATAGTTTTCCTACACTGTATGTTGTTATAATCCCTGGATGTTGTCTCTGGGAATATCTTGGGTCTGGCCTGTTCTGTTTGAACCCCTGTTTGTTGTTCAAGAATCTGCCTTGACAGTTATTAGTGTCTGTGGGCCAGATCAACCATTTTTTCCAATCAGGATTAGTTCTGTTTTGGTGTAAAATATGGGATACGTCTATCTCCACATCTGTAGTGTTATTACTATCAGGTATGGGCTTTGATATAGACGGTTTGTTTAAGTCCTTCATCTTGGCTAGACCAAGACAGGTTGTTTAGTTGAATGGTGTCATTCAGGAACATTATCTGTTCTGGGAGCATGCAGGCTCTAAATAATGATTCTAGACCTTGTACCTGCCAGTCTTTTGTACCCCAGATGGTTTTTGTCTCAATGTTGTTTTTCCAAAATTCAAAACCAAATGTAGACATTTTTTCATAAAATTTTGTAGAATATATCAATTTAGTATTTGTCAACATGTTTTTCATTTCTGTCTTATTTACAATTTTAAAATAAAACGTTTCTGGATCAGTTGTATTAAACCCTGAGAAATATGGGAATTTCTCATAAAATGTTTTCGAGCTGCCTTTTGGCGGTGTTGGACAATGTTCCCATTGATTGAAAGTGAAAACATTTCTAGGATTAGCAGATTTATTCAAATAGTGATGACCATAATGATTATAGCAATACATTTCTTCATAATTTGATGAACCTTCTAAATAATCATGTTCTGTAAATCTTGCTGACATTTCTAAATCTGACATCATATTATTAATATTTTCAAAGTCCCAATCATCAGAGGAAGTACTAGGTTATACAAAGTCACTTAATGAAACCTTGAACTGAGGTGGATATTTCAAGAGTTCAACTGGGCCATAGATTTCGTAATCAGTTGTTTCCCATGCTACACCACCAGGTATAGGAATGGCTGTGATGTTCACTGATGACAGTTCTCTTTTTTCGATGTGAGAAGAGCTGTGAGGCTTTAGAACCAAGTTGATGTTCTGACTTGCTGTGTCCATTGTACTGTATTTTCCATCAATGAATCTTCCCAAGCTTAAAACCAAAATGAGCCAGAGTAGGAGGAAAAGTACACCTAACACAATCCACAAATCAATCCATGGTGAAATCAGATATGTTTCTCCAAGTTGATGAAAGAGTTCCATAATTGTTTCTTTGAACATTTTAGTTGCTGGCATTTCTTCATGTTCACTTGGATCTTCAGAAAAGTCATCGAAATTGATGAAGTAGCCAGATGCAGTTCTGTCAATTGTTGGAATTGCTTCCTGATTTTCATTAATCTTTGCATTTGTGTAGTCAGAGGCTACATCATTGTAGATAGGTGTTTCTTGACAAGCTGTTGCAATTTGGGTTTCAAGAGGCACAAGTTCCATGGCTTTGTTGCATAGTCCTTTTTATTTACTGCAGGTTTATCAAATGTGATTAGTCTCTCAGTTTGAACCTCTTGAATTGTAGCAAGGTTCGGTCTTCTGCTACTTCTTGGGGGTCCACTGGGCCTACTACTTATTATTGGCCACATGATTGTGGTTTTACCAGGTCGATTGATACAACTCTGTTCTCCTTTTTACCAGCAAGGGGCGGTAGTACTACTGATCTTGTTCCGATGATAGCTAAGACAGGTACTGCTTTTCTGTAAGAAGGCCCAAATTCCTTCTTCACCGCGATCTTTTCTCTGACCAGATCCCCAATCTTTGGAATCCAGACAGGTCTTGCTGGGACAGGTGGTTTTTCTTCAGTGGCCGTTGGCTTTAGCTTTATGTTACTTAGACTTCTTCTTGTTTCATTTAAGTCCTGTAAAACAGCCAAACGATCTTTGATATCAAAGGTTTTTTGTTCCACCACTGAAGTTTGACAATCGAGTTCACTGATGATCATTCTAGTACCAAACAAAAGTTCATACGGAGTGATTCCACCCAGAGAATGTCTTGGCAGATTGTTAAGACTGCGTTGGACACTTATTAGATGTTTGACCCACCCATCACCCGAACCTAATACCCTCGCTGTTATAGATTGCTTTATGTCACGATTTTTTCTCTCCACTACCGCATTTCCCTCGGGATTGAATGGACTAGAGTACCGCAATGCAATGCCCAAGCTGGCCATGGCCTCCTTGTAAGCTCGAGAGCTAAACGTAGGACCCTGGTCAGAATGTAGCATGCCAATTGCGTATGTGCCGATAAAGACTCGCAAATCTTTTATAACAGTTTTGGCGTCAGCCGAGCGCTGGGGCCACATCAAAATGAATTATGTCTTAATATTTATGGGATCGCATCTTTCCTTCCGGACGTCTGCGCATAGATAGCCTAATACTTTCTAACAGCGGTGTCTGGGCTGGTGTCTGGTCCGGTTCACAACTGCGATCTCTATTGCAGTCCTGACAATCATTTGCGAAGTTATAAATATGCACGCTCATCCCCGGCCACCAGTATTGTGATTGCAATTCTATTAGAGATTTCAAGATCTCTTGGTGCCTCAGACCCATTCCCATGTATGCTTCTTCAATCAAGTAAGCCCTCCGGTTCGTGTTTGGAATTACCCTATCCCCCACTCTAGGGGTTCAAGCAAAAGGAACGGAGTTTGCATCAATTATGTATGTATTGTTGAGTGGATAGTTGAGAGGTAATGCCGCATAATTGCCTTTTAATGAGGCTTTTACTGCCAGCATTGTTTCTCCATCTATTTGTTTTTTATAACGCTTTTTTGTAGCTACGGAAGCCGGTTGAACAGCTGCCGTCATGGCTCTGTTAGCCAATGAATTCCCTGCAACGTGAACGCCATCACGTCGAAGACTCTGCGTATCTATCACGTGAGTCTTTTGTAGTTCTTTCTGTAAAAGAACTACTTGTTCCCATAGTTTTTTATGCTTTATTGTGCCACCTTTTGCATCTTTGAAACCGTTTTGAATCCAGTTCTGCATGTATTCATTGTAAGACTGGATGCAATAATACGAATCGCACACTATCAGTGTGGGGAATTCGCGATCGGCATTCTCAAGCGATATCTTTAAAGATCTTATTTCAGCTCGCTGAGCTGTACAGTTTCTGAGTGATTCAGTTTTAGTGACCATCGGTCTGAATTTACCTAAGCACCAGCGACCTTTAATAATCGCGTATGCTGCATTGTAAATCTGTTTCTCCACAACGTAGTGTTGTGCCAATCTGTCCATGTAGATTACACAGGTATATTGTTCGAGAGGAAGAATTTCGATTGACAGAGGACAAGTATGTTCGTATTCCAGATCTTCTAGTTTTTTCATTTTCGGATCAAATGCGTGTTTCACGTTTGTTGCAGCAAGAGAATTTTCCCATTGTATCCATTTTGGATCTAAAGCTTTAGCATTCGGAATGCTTGGTCTTGTTACTGCCTCAAGGGCTGATACTGCTGTTAAAACAGATATGCTCTTCCCTTGAGCTAGGGCTCTTTCTTTTGCTACAGCAGTTTAAACCGCAGTCAGAATTTTTTCAGTAGAACTGAATTTCATTTCGGCTTGTGTGTACAAGTGTGATTTATAAGCTATTGGTACCGTTTTTCCCTCATTAGAGGTCAGGTACGTAAATCCGCATCTTCCTGGGATGACTCGGATTACAAGGTTGCGTTCGTTTGCGCGTGTTTGCAGTTTTGTTTTAGTTAACATGTCTGTTTGTATTGATCTTAAAATTTTTGTGTGTTTATGAGTCCAATTAATTGGTTTGAAATCAGGTTTTATTAATTCGTAGAGTGGTTTAACCCTCTCTGCGTAGTTTAGAATGTAAGTTCTTCAGAAATTCAGGAAACCTAGAATTGATTGTAAGTTTTTCAGCGTTTTTGGAGCTTGGAGTACTGCACACGTCTCTAAGAAGCTGTCTGCTAGGCTTTTGCCTTCACTTGATAACTCATATCCCAAAAATAGGACAGTGAGGTGGGCAATTCGTGACTTCTTAAAGTTGAATTTGTACCCTTCAGCTGCGAACCCAAGTATAATGGTGTTCACTCTTTTCAAGTGTGTCTCCAGGTCATCGTCTATAAGATAGATGTCATCGACCTAAGATAATGCCTCATCATCATACATTTGTAGTAATTCTGTTACCCTGGCTGAAAATAATCCTGGGCTGTTCTTGAATCCCTGTGGGAGACGACAAAATTGCCTCTGGGCCCCCATACAGGAGAAAGCGGTCAAGTACCTGCTTTCTGGTGCAATGTTTTGGCAGAAGAAACCATTTGAAATATCTAATATCGTTTTATATTTTTTGCGCACAATGTTATTCATTAGTGCTGCACTGTGTGAGTTTTGTACTGCAAAGGTTTTGCAACAAGAGTTTAGGTGTCTGTAGTCCAAAACTAGACGATATGAATTGTCTGGTTTGGAGACAGGAAACAAAGGATTGTTCATTTGTGAGGTGTATGTTTCAATCACCCCCTGGTATTCAAGTTGATTTAAGATCTCCCTGACTTGTTTTTTAGCTTATTGCTTAACAGGATACTGCCTCTGTGCAGTAGGTTGATTTTTTAACTGAATGATATGGTGAGGAGAATCCTCATCCCATCCTACATGATTTTTATATAATGCAGGTGCTTGGGCCACTGCCCATTTTCTAGCATATGTGTATTTTTTATGAATTGGAATGTGATTTGAGAAGGCAGGCATAATCATTTCTTCGCCATGTGGGCACTCCCTGACAAACTCTGGTGGCCAGTCGTTTTCTGCTTGAAGGATATCATTGCCAAAAGAGACCTCTTATTTTCCTAGTTGTGTCCCCCTCAATGCGTAATGTTATGTCATATAATTTAAGGGGTACACTAACTCTGGTGTCTGCAGTTTCCACCTGAATGTATTCATTCGTGTCCACTGTCTCCAGAAGATTCATCAGGATCTTGCGAGCTATGGTCAATTTTGCTGCGCTGTCTAGCATTGTCTGGGCCCATTCTCCATTCTTGAGTTGTGTCCTCAGAATCCTCGGCATGTCTTATTTTAATTCTGGCTACCTTCTTTTTGGGAAATTTTAATTTTTTACTTTGATGAGCAGGGTCCTTGTCTTTGGACTTGACGTGCTCTTCTTTGTGTTCTGACCGTCCTCTTCTTTCCAATTTCTGCGAGGAAGTCTGAAAAGATCGAGAGGGACGTGTATCATTATCTTGATATCTGTCAGGTTTTCTTAATTTATCCCTATCTCTAAGGTTGTATCTTTTTTCAGAGGGCTCCCGTTGTGGAGACCTGCCCCCCCGTTCTGGAGATCTATTTCACCGTTGGGGAGACTTTCCTCTGGACTGGAACAGTTTTTCTCTGGGAGTGGTTTGTTTATTACCCTCCCACTTCTTTTTTGGAGTAATGAGATTATTCCTAATAAAAGTTTTTTTCAGGATTTTCAGTTAGTTGTAGTTTTAGTGGTTTCCCACCCAAACTATCTCTACCTAATTCTTCATAGGATTTTTCAATTATTCTGCCAAGTTCAAAAGTTTGTTCTGCTATATCTGTTTCTTTCAATTTTTGGCGGCAGGTTGTACCGTCAATTGAACTAATTGTCCATATGCTTTTGTTAATTCTTTTAGCTTAACTAAAAGATCTCCGCTTGACATTTTTTCAATGTCAGGATGTGGTGTATAGCTGGCCAGAACCGGCCATGTGGCTCCTGGTCTACCTAGTGGACCGAGCCTGGTGAAGTCATGTTGATGTTTTAGGGCGCCATTAAACCAGAGCTGGTGCTCTTGGTATGTTAGTGGAATTTCAATGTCCTCGAAAGGAACGTATTCCGTTGGAGATTCCCCTATCTTGTAGTAGTGGAACTCGCGTGTCACAGCATGTGCTGCTGGAAAATGTATCCAGGAATAGAATACCTCTGTCTGCTGATATTCATGGGCCTCTACCACAAATATGACTGTACCACCTCTTGGTGATACTCCATTATTTATAAGTTTGTAAGTTACACTCTTCCTTACATTGACTGGGATGAGTACAGCATCCGGGTTATCTTGCCAAAGACTTGTGTCTTCCGCTAAAAGGTGAGCTGCTAATGCTTCTCTCTCTTTTTCTTCTTCAGCTTCCGACATTTTTCTGACAGAAAGTTTGCAGAGCAAGTTTCAAGGAAGCAAAGATTAGGTGCACAATATTTTGGAACACTGTATCCTTCATCGTTGACTAAACAAAAAACTAATACATAGGATTCTCGTCCTACTAAGTTTTGGCGGATATTAACCTTTCACCCACTCCAGACGTCTATTGGAGTTTTTACGGGAAAAAGGGGTCTGTGTGAAAAGCACGACTGAGTTACTCAAGTATCTAGCGTTAAATTATCGCCTTACCAAACGCTGGGCGCCATGTAGTGTAGTTCCTATATTCCCAATAGGCTCTGCGAATTGGAATAACATAAACAATAGTTTAGACGTGGAACTGAGGTCGACTAGGTCTCTATTGAATATGTTAGACTTAATTATGAATGCCAGCTAGCTCAGAGGTCACTAGAAACTTTCTCGAGTAAACAAGAAGGTGTTAACTTTCCTGAATAGACAAGAAGGGATACGTTTCTGACAACCGCATAAACATGACAACTTTGCTCCCTCCAGAATAAGCAGTATATCTCCAGAGTCGCGGAAACAATAGATAGCTATTTCACTCAGTCAATCGTGCATGCTTAGTTTCACCAGAAGCGCAGAGAAACAGAGAGACGGGCGTTTTCAATAAAAGTCTTCTTTCTCATGCAAGAGAAGTGAGTTGCCACAATTGCAATACTTATCATGAAGTAAAGTGCGTACAGTAAAAGGAGTATTACAAAGTAATACTGTAAAAGCATTGTATGGTTTCTGAGCATACAGTGTTTAAAATGGTTTAAAATACATACAATGATAAAATCATAACTAAACGTACTCAACTGGTGCTTCTAAGATATGCCTACCTAACCTAAGCCTAGTACGTGGGAAGGAGTAAGTGAGCTACAGTTTGAGTTAAGCTAGTTTTGCCAAGAATCTGAATCAAGAATTCTCTAAGGGTCTAATCAGCTCCATACCTTGTTTATAGAATGAAGGAGGTCTTGTATCTCGTTCTCTGGACTCGATCTCCCAGCAACCCGCAAGGGTAACCGGAAACACTGGAGCTGTATTTCTCGGCAGGAGAAAAGACAGCGTCTCTTTCAGTGCGTCAATGGGAGGGACGGCTTCCTTCGGCACTTGCCACAGCAGGGCGTCGGACAAGTAGATAGCTGATCTGCTCCAAACCACTGTGTGTTTTGCTAGGGTAGATGCTGATATATTTATACCTGGAAGGTGCCGAGTTTGACGTAAGGGTTGACATAAGACGTCACTAAGAACTCGCAGTTCTTTTAGGATTCCAGGAGTTCTAGGACAAATCAATACAGAAGAAGGGGGAATTCCCGGGCTGCTGGAGGCTTGGTTTGTTTAAGAACACGTTGTGCTTTCTAGGAGTCTATGGGAGTAGTCTTGCCGTATTTGGACTGCATTGGCTATGACTAAATATGAATATGATTCTTATGCCTTTATGATTTGTTACAACCACATAAGGGCATAAATCGGGAATATTTAAATAGGGTCCTAGATACGTTTACAACAGGAGCAATAAGATTGAAGCGCTAACTCAGCTATTTATTTGGCTATATAAACGTGAAAAGGGAAACAGTTTGAAAAAATCAGGTTATAATATGGCAGAGCTGAGAATGTGCGCTGAGACACATACCTGTTAGATCCTCATTAATATTAATGAATTTGTGGAAACCAATCCACTGCATTGTATTTAATGATGTTTCACAATGGCGTCTTCCATCATTGAAAAAGGTGATTACCGAAATGCGTCTGAGTGCTCCGTTTATACAATAACTTGAATAATCATTTTCCATGAGTATATTTCGTCTATATCGTAGAGCTTACACATTTCCGCAATCCCACCCTTGCATGACGGAGCAACCGCTCGAGAGTGTAGGGGCAAAAGGAAAAAACTTGGAATGTGAGCAGCCAAATCACCAGCATGGCTCACGTTCAGCGCTACCATACACTTGAAATGAAACTCCAAAAAAACAGCTTCCTTATGATCAAGAACACTATGGAGTGCAGTGGTGTTTTTGATCGTAAGGAAGCTGTTTCTTTGAAATACATATATAAATATATATATATATATATTCACTCAAAAAACTATAAGTTTTAGTGGTGTTATAGTTAGCTGGACATTTTACTCATACAAAACCAATGAAATTGCTCCTATATAGTTAGTTGTACTAACTATATTTCGCGCACCCGCAATCCACTGCTGATGATGTCACATATTAGATCATTCATGACATGGTCAGTGACATCACTGATGACATCTCAAATGACATCACTGATGACATCACTGATGACATCATCCAGTGAATGTGGTTTGCTTCGTTATTTAAATATGCATTATATATATATAGCAATTTACATTGAAGAATGAGTGGATATATATAAATAAATATTTGGATGGAGGATTTAGTAGCAGTGTAATTGACTGTTTACTTGACCAATTTATAATGTCTCACTAAATATAGTGGATGGTGACTAAACAGTGTGAATATCTGTATCACTTTGTCAGTTGTTGTGTAAACTGATTCTACAGTTGGTTACTAGCTATGTGAAAGTCTATATTAGTTATTGATTAGTTAACTGAGTATTTGTATGGAAATGTGAAAGTGTGTGTGGTTCGGTGGGGGGTGTGTGACTGTCCAAAGATGTGTGAATAGTTGATTCAGTAGATATATGAAGTTAAAACTACATGTTCTAACAGTTTGGGTGAGGGAATCTCTTTATGGGTGTGGTGATGAGCAAATATATTTCTCAAAGGTACAGGTCCAACAAACTAGAAAAATAAAAGGCAGTGTATGTGTCAGTTGTTGTATATAAATAAGTATACATAAGACACAATGATTGTGTGAGTGACTGTATGGATAACTGTATCCTTGTAATAATAATTTTATAATTCACTAAATATGACTTACTATCTAAATGAATAGAAGAAGTGGTGTTTGTATAAGTGTTTTGCTAAGTAAATATGTAAGTATGATCCATTGTTTGCATAAGTGAGTAGGATGACTTCATATGTGAATAAGATGCGTGCTGTTGTTTAATGTCGATATAGAGGTATAAGTATTTTTGATAGTGTTCTATTGTTCATTGACAGCATGTATGAGTGAATCCATAGGTAAGTGATTAGATGTGTGTATACATCTATAAATCACTGAGTGGATTTTTAGATTCTTGTGTTGCTGTGACAATGGATTTAAATATGATACTCTGTATTTTACAAACAGAGATGAAAAATTGTAATAGTGTATGAAAAGGTGTATGTGATTGTCACGTGGATGATGTCATCAGTGTTGTCATCAGTGATGTCATTTGAGATGTCATCAGTGATGTCACTGACCATGTCATGAATGATCTAATATGTGACATCATCAGCAGTGGATTGCGGGTGCGCGAAATATAGTTAGTACAACTAACTATATAGGAGCAATTTCATTGGTTTTGTATGAGTAAAATGTCCAGCTAACTATAACACCACTAAAACTTATAGTTTTTTGAGTGAATTTCAAAGGTTTTTTAAAAACTAATTCCTAACTATATAACTCCTGAAACCTATGGTTTTTTCAGTGAATTTCAAAGGTTTTTTTAAATGCTAAATCCTAACTATATAAGGCCTGAAACCTATGTTTTTTTTAGTGAATTTCAAAGGTTTTTTAAATGCTGATTCCTAACTATATAAGGCCTGAAACCTATGGTTTTTTCAGTGAATTTCAAAGGTTTTTTAAATGCTAATTCCTAACTATATAAGGCCTGAAACCTATGGTTTTTTCAGTGAATTTCAAAGGTTTTTTAAATGGTAATTCCTAACTATATAAGGCCTGAAACCTATGGTTTTTTCAGTGTTTTTAAAAAAAAAAAAATGATTGGATAACTGGCTTATTAAGTGTATCTTAGTGAATACATATATTAGCGAGTAATGTTTAAATATTTAAATATATGCATGAGTGATGTAATATGTGACGTCATCAGCAGTGCATTGCAGACGTGCAAGTTATAGTGAGTACAACTAACTATAACATGGGAATTTCAATGGTTTTATGCGAGTAAAATTTCCAGGTAACTATAATTGGTGTGAAACCTATGGTTTTTTCAGTGTATTTCAAAGGTTTTTTAAATGCTAATTCCTAACTATAACTGGTGTGTAACCTATGGTTTTTTCAGTGAATATATATATATATAAATTTCTATGGCAAAATGAAACCCCTCATTTTGTTACTTTTCAAATTAAATCTATTAAGTGTTACCACTTTATTCCAATCAAGATGACTTCAGGTGTGCCATACTTTTGTCATAAGTAAGACTGTTAGCGTTCTAGTTGTTCTTTAGAACACTCTGCGACATTCTGTCATTGGGCTATAGTTGGGCTACATCTGGCTGATATTTGGGCTACATTTGGGCTCTTTTGTCTCTGGTGGCCATCTTGGGAGACTGCATATCAGAATTTTTTTAATGAAATATAAGAGGATTTGAGAAGTCACTCAAAATGTGCCCTAATTTTTCTTTCTTCAGCACTAATCATAATTTCTATGGCAAAATGAACCCCCTCATTTTGTTCCTTTGCAAATTAAATGTTTTAAGTGTTAACACTTTATTCCAATCAAGATGACGTCAGGTGTGCCATACTTTTGTCATAAGTAAGACTGTTAGCGCTCTAGTTGTTCTTTAGAACACTCTGGGACATTCTGTCATTGGGCTATAGTTGGGCTACATCTGGCTGATATTTGGGCTACATTTGTTTTTTTTTGTCTCTGGTGGCCATCTTTGGGCTACATTGGGCTACATTGGGCTACATTGGGCTACATTTGGGCTCTAACATATATATAGCCCAATGTAGCCCAATATATATTTTTTCAAAGTTAATTTTCGTAAAAACCACTGGAGCACATATCTTGAGACATAGCAAAGGCACATCGGGCTACCAGTCCCTACAATTTTGCCAAGTTTGGTGGAAAACCATTCAGCCGTTCGGGCTAAAAGTGAGTCCAACCGCCCTATGGAAATTAACATGGGGAAAACACGTTTTGGGACCCCCTTTTATCTCGGCCCCCGCTTGACGAATCCCCCCCAAACTTTCAGGGAAGGAGAGGTGCGCCACGAGGCAAAGTTAAGGAAAATTTCAGGAAGATTCCTCAACCGTAGCCAAAGTTATTCCCAATAGAATGTTGCGATTTCCCTATGGAAAACAATCCTAACTATATATACCTACTTGCTATCGCCAGTAGGTAATATATATATATATATATATATATCCAAAGCAAAGTTACTCCTTCTGGATCCCCACGACCCAAGAAAGGTGGCGTGCACGCCGGCGGAGTTGCTCCGGTATTTAAATGTTCCCAAAGCACACAAAATTGAATGCACGCTCTCAGGACAAAAGAGGAAAGTCGCCAAATCCAGAAAGTGCTGTTCATTCACAACGCGTTTCACCAACAAGTGGCTTGATCACGTGAATAGCGCTTGTAGTTCATTGGTTAAATAACACGAACCATGTTGTAAACATAAACATAGGACTTCGGCAGGGGTTTTTTACGTGAACATAAATGTACATACTTAATGTAAAATGCACAAGATACATATTGTTGAGCAACCAAAATAAATGCATAATGTAAGCAGATTATATCAGATATATACATTTGCTCAATGCAAAAAAGTCATAACGTAAATGGTAATGTTGTATCCTACTGAGTTCTCACTCCAAATAACTCATAAAGTATTCTGTCAGTCTGACATGAAAATAAACACTCGATAATGATAATATGGCCAGTAAAATTAAATGACCGTACTCTCCCCGATCAGTATAACGGGACTCCGCCCTGGCGGCTCATGTGTCCATCTTAGTTACCTACGTCATGCCCCAGTGGGGCGGAACAACCAGGGAGGAAGGGTGGATTGAAACAATATCATGGGTGATATAGATTACTATATACCATAAGTGACAAGAAAGTTCGATATGTATAATCCGCACCAAACTCTAATTTGATATGTTCAAATGTGCAAACACTCACGGAGAAACGCTGTGGTCGGTGTTGTCCTTAAGTACTGGCAAGTGCCAAAAAGGTTCATGTAAAATCAAAAAGAATCACAGAAATACCCTCCTGCGTCGGCCTCACGTTTGCCAAGCATATCAGTGCCCATGTGAACAGGAGAAAAAGAGAAAGGGTGGAGTCCCGTGAACGTGCAAAGTGGGTAAATGGGCCCCTTCTCCTATTCCTGAAAAGAATAAAAATGAAAACCATAAATACAAAATATACATAAAAAGTAATTATATCCTATACACAAATATACATATTTAAAAAAATCAGAACTATGAGTACTGAATATACAAAGAGAAGAACGGAAATTGAAGAGCTTGACATTGTTAACGGTTTACACCAAGACACAAATCAGATTGGGTTGGAGGTGGAACACATACAGTGTATTGGCATGATACTAAGTGACAGTGACTGGTTTTAATTCTTGAGATGCACTGATAATTCTTCGTCCTGATTTAATCCCCCTGGGGCCTTCGTTTGGAAATCAATGATAAGCTTTGACTTCCTTTGTCTTAACTTCAAAACTCTGTTCTCTCCCCGGGGATTTCTTGTAACTTGTTCCAGGACGATGTAACTTAAGTCCCTGACATTGGAAAAATGCAGTTCTCTAAAATGTCGGGCCACCGGATATTTGGGGTCAAAGTTTGTAATAGCTCTGGTGTGCTCCAGTATCCGTTTTTTGGCCATGCACATAGTGCTGCCAATATACCACTTGTTGCATGTACATACAATAGCATATATAACAAATGTGGAGCTACATGTGAGAAAGGGCACAATTTTCTTGTTGATCCCATTGTATGTGACCTCCCTGCATGATTTGCTGTTGGCACACGCCTTACAATGACCACAAGGGAAGAAGCCATCAATGCCCTGTATGTTGGTTGGCGGATAAACTGTGATGTCACTATGAACCAGCATATCACATATACTTCTCCCCCGTCTGTATGTAATACAGGGTCTAGTAGGTAAATCTGCGCCTAGTACATTATCAGTTTTAAGTACATCCCAGTTTTTTGTTATTATTTTCTTGATGGATTGGGCATCTGAGATATACGTGAGAATCAATCTCGTTGTCTCCCCACTTTTGTCCTCTTCAATTGGTTTGTCAGCAATGGTTTCTATTCTGTCTATGTTGCTGGCTCTTTCCCTGGCTTTTTTGAGTACCCACTCGGGATAGCCCCTCTCTCTGAATCTTTTCATCATGGTCACACTCTCATCTTTCTCGGCCTTGAAATCTGGCCTGTCACGCGTTGCTACTTGGATGCACGACCATCTGCTCAAGCTCAACGGTGACAAGACCGAGGTGGTTATCCTGGGCAAGAATAAAGATCTGTGGGGGCCCCGACATTGGCCCAGTGACATGGGTCCTCTGCCGCAGCCAGCCCCCGTTGCCCGCAACCTAGGCTTTCTCATAGACGATAGGCTCTCTATGAGACAGCAGGTAACAAAGGTCGCTGCTATCTGTTTTCCCACTCTAAGATGGTTGCAAAAGATCTTGTGGATGCTGCCTTGTTCTACGCGGAGAACTGTTGTCCAGGCTCTGGTAATTTCTCGTATCGATTATGGGAATGTGCTTTATCTTGGAGCCGACAAGGCCACTATAAATAAACTTCAAGTGGTGCAAAATTCGGTAGCCCGTCTACTGTGTAATGTTCCTCGGAGATCTTCTGCAGTTCAGACTTTGTGTGACCTTCATTGGCTTAAAGTCCCGAACCGTGTAAAATTTAAAACCTTATGCCTCCTTTTTAAAATCAGGCAGGGTTCTGCCCCTAAATATCTGCAGAACCTGGTTCAAGACTATAAGCCTGGTCGGATTTTAAGATCTTCCACTAGTGGCGACTTCTCTGTTCCAAGAATTAAACTGGCTAAAATGGGCGGCCGCTCATTTTCTTATCTTGGTCCAAAGATGTGGAATGCCCTCCCGACGGTTTTGAAAGCTGAGACTGATCTTCTTTCTTTCCGTAAAAAACGGAAGACTCTTTTGTTTAATTAAATCCCTGCACAGCCAGTTTTGTCTGGGCCTTCTGCTTGTCTCTTTCTTCTATCTATCTCTGGCGCCGGGAAACCCATTGAGGATAGCTGTGCGCAATACAAGTTCAAATAAATAAATCTTCATATGCTTGGGAAGTGTTACAGTTACGCTTAGCCCTCAGCAGTTCCCCGAAAGGAATACTCCATTTCAGATTGTCTGGGTGACTGCTGAGGGCATGTAGTATACTGTTTCCCGCAGTTGTTTTGCGAAAAAGTGATGTATGAAATTTGTTATTTTTTATCTCGAGTTTGACATCAAGGTATTCAATGTCTGTCCTGCTTTTGTTACCACTTAACACAATGTTTCTGTCATTTTGGTTAAGTTTCTCTATGAAGATATCAGCTTCTTCCATGGTACCCTTCCACACAATAAAAAGGTCATCTATATACCTCAGCCACACAGATACATTCATGAACTGAACTTGTAAGGTTGGGTCACATCGTATGTCCTTCTCCCATTTCCCAAGAAAAAGATTCGCAAAACTAGGCGAAAAACAAGAGCCCATAGCCGATCCGCTCACTTGCCTGAACACCTCTCCATTAAATAAGAAAATATTGTTCTGTAAACAATACTTAATCATGTCCAATATCATATGTGTATGTTCTCTAAATCTGATATGTCTGCCTTTCAGAAATTCTTCACATGCATCGAGTCCCTGGTCGTGGTCAATTATGGTGTACAAACTCTGCACATCCAATGTTATCAGTACAGACTCAGTATCCCATGTAAGATTCTCTATCTTTTTCAGAAAATCTTTAGTGTCTCTGACATAACTGGCCAAATCAATCACAAATTCCCTAAGAAAGTAATCAATGTATTTCGATACCCTCTCTGATACACTCCCCCTTGAGGACACTATGGGTCTCCCTGGTGGTTTGATGATGCTTTTGTGTACCTTGGGTAATAAATATAGGACAGGTAGTACAGGAAAATCACATTTGAGATAATTGAATTCTTCCCATGTCAGGATACCCCTTTCTTTCCACTCAAAAAGTGAATCCCATAAAGTACTGATACTCTCATGGTACCTTTCCATCCCTATCACCTCATAGAAGTGAACGTCAGATAGCTGTCTGGTTGCCTCTTCGATATACATCTCCCTGTCTAAGACAACAATATTACCCCCCTTGTCCGCTGGACGGATGATAATATTTTCATCATCCCTAAGGGATTTGATAGCCTGTCTCTGTTTGTATGTCATATTTTGATCTCCTTTACGCCAATGTTTCTTATGTCTCAGTTCGTCCAGACTTTTGTTGACACATTCATGGAATGTGTCGATGCTGTCATGTGATAAAATCGGCACAAACTGAGATTTGGTTCTAAAGTCAGTATTGGCTGCTGTATCTGTACAGATCTCCAACTCTGAGAGGAGTTGTGTAGTACTGATGGGGGTTGTCTCATCCTCTTCATTGATCCCCAAATCAATAACCGTATTTAGGGTCTCACTATCTCTGATGTCAAAACTATATACATTCGATATATCAGATTCATTGTTAGAGATGTCTTTGATATGTCCTTTTAATTTGTACCACTTTTTTAGTTTCAGTTTCCGGGTATATTTGAACAAGTCAATGCGATTGTCAGTGTATCTGGATGGGGAAGAGGGGCAAAAGGATAATCCTAGGCATAAAATCCTTTTTTCTATCATAGTAAGTTCTCTTTTAGATAAATTAATGATAGTGCTATTTACCATTTTGTCATCCATTATTTTCCCTTCTTGGCACGTCCTCTGTTGGTTCCCATGTCGCCACGTCCCTTGCCTCTTTTGTCACCGTTGTCTGATCCGCGATTTTCTGTTTCTGCGTCTCCCCTGCCGCGTCCTTTTCCACGTCCCCGTTGTCCTCTGGTTTTGGGTATTGGTGTTTCTCTCGTCGTGAACCGCCCCCTCTTCAGGGTCCGGTACTCGTCTAAAAAATTCAACTGTTTTCTTCCCATGATTGGTTCGGTTTCATTGATTGTGGAGACATCTGATTCGCTACCACTGGTAGGGTTCTCCTCATTGCTCATCGTGACATTTGTTTTTTCTACAGTAGTGATGCCTAGCCCATCCTGCCTGTACAAATGATCATATTTGTGACTGAAGGTTAAGATGCGGCAACTCTCATAGTCTGCATAATCACGATTAAGTTTTCTTTCTTTTCGTGCTTTAATGTCTTCCTCATGTTTGGCTAGTCTCTCCTGGATTGGTTTAAGTTTGTTCTCCAAACTTTCAGTGTCCATGTTTTTAGCAATATAATCCATAAGTTCCTTGATCTCCTTGATAATCCCTTCTCGGTCTATCCAAGCATATTTTATGAGGATTTCCAACATCCTTCGTGAACTATTAGCAGAATTCAATGACCACTCCTTAAGCATAAGAGGGTTTGGTTTCTCATACGTCGGGATTGTAAAAATCCTCAGACCTCTAGGTACCATGTTATCATCTACATAATGCTGCAATGATGTAGCCTCCCACCATTTGGTGATTTCTATTTTCTTCAGTTTTTCAAGCATTTTGAATTTCTGATCCATTGGTTCAACTCGTGCAGTTGTTCCATTGCCTCCCATAGTGTTACTGGGCAAAGTTTTTCTCACAAACATAATTTTTGCCGCTTTCGTGCGTTCTTCGTTTTCTTCCATGTTTCTCTTTAAACAGCACTATGTTAGAGTTACTGCAAGGCACACTGTCTCTTTGTCCCCCCAGTAATTACCGGGTTCCTTTTGCCGCTATTAGTCCCGCAATACAGAGAAATATCCCAGGGTCGTAAAGTTATACCCGATGAACGGTTCACAGATAGAGACCGCTGTAAGGGGGTGTTGCGCTGACCAATTACTATCCCCAAGGTGTACGCCACGGTATGCCAAGAGTTCCCCGCTGCCCCAAAGAGTAAGGGTTACCTAAGATGGACACATGAGCCGCCAGGGCGGAGTCCCGTTATACTGATCGGGGAGAGTACGGTCATTTAATTTTACTGGCCATATTATCATTATCGAGTGTTTATTTTCATGTCAGACTGACAGAATAATTTATGAGTTATTTGGAGTGAGAACTCAGTAGGATACAACATTACCATTTACGTTATGAATTTTTTGTATTCAGCATATGTTTATATCTGATATAATCTGCTTACATTATGCATTTATTTTGGTTGCTCAACAATATGTATCTTGTGCATTTTACATGAAGTATGTACATTTATGTTCACGTAAAAAACCCCTGCCGAAGTCCTATGTTTATGTTTACAACATGGTTCGTGTTATTTAACCAATGAACTACAAGCGCTATTCACGTTATCAAGCCACTTGTTGGTGAAACGCGTTGTGAATAAATAGCACTTTCTGGATTTGGCGACTTTCCTCTTTTGTCCTGAGAGCGTGCATTCAATTTTGTGTGTTTTGGGAACATTTAAATACCGGAGCAACTCCGCCGGCATGCACGCCACCTTTCTTGGGTCGTGGGGATCCAGAAGGAGTAACTTTGCTTTGGATTCTGATTGAGGATCTCCGTTTAGACCGGCCATTCACGCGTCCAGCTGAAACAGAGAGGGAGGTGACAAGACCACACGAATCCCAGCACAAGGTAAGCGGGAGCCGGGTTATTCCGTCCTCACGGGTGGGGTGGGAGGCGAGTAACGTAGGTTGCGCGCCACACCCTTACTCTTTGGGGCAGCGGGGAACTCTTGGCATACCGTGGCGTACACCTTGGGGATAGTAATTGGTCAGCGCAACACCCCCTTACAGCGGTCTCTATCTGTGAACCGTTCATCGGGTATAACTTTACGACCCTGGGATATTTCTCTGTATTGCTGGACTAATAGCGGCAAAAGGAACCCGGTAATTACTGGGGGGACAAAGAGACAGTGTGCCTTGCAGTAACTCTAACATAGTGCTGTTTAAAGAGAAACAAGGAAGAAAACGAAGAACGCACGAAAGCGGCAAAAATTATGTTTATGAGAAAAACTTTGCCCAGTAACACTATGGGAGGCAATGGAACAACTGCACGAGTTGAACCAATGGATCAGAAATTCAAAATGCTTGAAAAACTGAAGAAAATAGATATCACCAAATGGTGGGAGGCTACATCATTGCAGCATTATGTAGATGAGAACATGGTACCTAGAGGTCTGAGGATTTTCACAATCCCGACGTATGGAAAACCAAACCCTCTGATGCTTGAGGAGTGGTCATTGAATTCTGCTAATAGTTCACGAAGGATGTTGGAAATCCTCATAAAATATGCTTGGATAGACCGAGAAGGGATTATCAAGGAGATCAAGGAACTTATGGATGATATTGCTAAAAACATGGACACTGAAAGTTTGGAGAACAAACTTAAACCAATCCAGGAGAGACTAGCCAAGCATGAGGAAGACATTAAAGCACGAAAAGAAAGAAAACTTAATCGTGATTATGCAGACTATGACAGTGGCCGCATCTTAACCTTCAGTCACAAATATGTTGTACAGGCAGGATGGGCTAGGCATCACTACTGTAGAAAAAACAAATGTCATGATGAGCAATGAGGAGAACCCTACCAGTGGTAGCGAATCAGATGTCTCTACAATCAATGAAACCGAACCATTCATGGGAAGAAAACAGTTGAATTTTTTAGACGAGTACCGGACCCTGAGGAGGGGGCGGTTCACGACGAGAGAAACACCAATACCCAAAACCAGAGGACAGCGGGGACGTGGAAAAGGACGCGGCAGGGGAAACGCAGAAACAGAAAATCACGGATCAGACAACGGTGGCAAAAGAGGCAAGGGACGTGGCGACATGGGAACCAACAGAGGACGCGCCAAGAAGGGAAAATAATGGATGACAAAATGGTAAATAGCACTATCATTAATTTATCTAAAAGAGAACTTACCATGATAGAAAAAAGGACTTTATGCCTAGGATTATCCTTTTGCCCCTCTTCCCCATCCAGATACACTGACAATCGCATTGACTTGTTCAAATATACCCGGAAACTGAAACTCAAAAAGTGGTACAAATTAAAAGGACATATCAAAGACATCTCTAACAATGAATCTGATATATCGAATGTATATAGTTTTGACATCAGAGATAGTGAGACCCTAAATACGGTTATTGATTTGGGGATCAATGAAGAGGATGAGACAACCCCCATCAGTACTACACAACTCCTCTCAGAGTTGGAGATCTGTACAGATACAGCAGCCAATACTGACTTTAGAACCAAATCTCAGTTTGTGCCGATTTTATCACATGACAGCATCGACACATTCCATGAATGTGTCAACAAAAGTCTGGACGAACTGAGACATAAGAAACATTGGCGTAAAGGAGATCAAAATATGACATACAAACAGAGACAGGCTATCAAATCCCTTAGGGATGATGAAAATATTATCATCCGTCCAGCGGACAAGGGGGGTAATATTGTTGTCTTAGACAGGGAGATGTATATCGAAGAGGCAACCAGACAGCTATCTGACGTTCACTTCTATGAGGTGATAGGGATGGAAAGGTACCATGAGAGTATCAGTACTTTATGGGATTCACTTTTTGAATGGAAAGAAAGGGGTATCCTGACATGGGAAGAATTCAATTATCTCAAATGTGATTTTCCTGTACTACCTGTCCTATATTTATTACCCAAGGTACACAAAAGCATTATCAAACCACCAGGGAGACCCATAGTGTCCTCAAGGGGGAGTGTATCAGAGAGGGTATCGAAATACATTGATTACTTTCATAGGGAATTTGTGATTGATTTGGCCAGTTATATCAGAGACACTAAAGATTTTCTGAAAAAGATAGAGAATCTTACATGGGATACTGAGTCTGTACTGATAACATTGGATGTGCAGAGTTTGTACACCATAATTGACCACGACCAGGGACTCGATGCATGTGAAGAATTTCTGAAAGGCAGACATATCAGATTTAGAGAACATACACATATGATATTGGACATGATTAAGTATTGTTTACAGAACAATATTTTCTTATTTAATGGAGAGGTGTTCAGGCAAGTGAGCGAATCGGCTATGGGCTCTTGTTTTTCGCCAGTTTTGCGAATCTTTTTCTTGGGAAATGGGAGAAGGACATACAATGTGACCCAACCTTAGAAGTTCAGTTCATGAAGGTATCTGTGTGGCTGAGGTATATAGATTACCTTTTTATTGTGTGGAAGGGTACCATGGAAGAAGCTGATATCTTCATAGAGAAACTTAACCAAAATGACAGAAACATTGTGTTAAGTGGTAACAAAAGCAGGACAGACATTGAATACCTTGATGTCAAACTCGAGATAAAAAATAACAAAGTTCATACATCACTTTTTCGCAAAACAACTGCGGGAAACAGTATACTACATGCCCTCAGCAGTCACCCAGACAATCTGAATTGGAGTATTCCTTTCGGGGAACTGCTGAGGGCTAAGCGTAACTGTAACACTTCCCAAGCATATGAAGATGAGAGTGTGACCATGATGAAAAGATTCAGAGAGAGGGGCTATCCCGAGTGGGTACTCAAAAAAGCCAGGGAAAGAGCCAGCAACATAGACAGAATAGAAACCATTGCTGACAAACCAATTGAAGAGGACAAAAGTGGGGAGACAACGAGATTGATTCTCACGTATAGCTCAGATGCCCAATCCATCAAGAAAATAATAACAAAAAACTGGGATGTACTTAAAACTGATAATGTACTAGGCGCAGATTTACCTACTAGACCCAGTATTACATACAGACGGGGGAGAAGTATACGTGATATGCTGGTTCATAGTGACATCACAGTTTATCCGCCAACCAACATACAGGGCATTGATGGCTTCTTCCCTTGTGGTCATTGTAAGGCCTGTGCCAACAGCAAATCATGCAGGGAGGTCACATACAATGGGATCAACAAGAAAATTGTGCCCTTTCTCACATGTAGCTCCACATTTGTTATATATGCTATTGTATGTACATGCAACAAGTGGTATATTGGCAGCACTACGTGCATGGCCAAAGAACGGATACTGGAGCACACCAGAGCTATTACAAACTTTGACCCCAAATATCCGGTGGCCCGACATTTTAGATAACTGCATTTTTCCAATGTCAGGGACTTAAGTTACATCGTCCTGGAACAAGTTACAAGAAATCCCCGGGGAGGGAACAGAGTTTTGAAGTTAAGACAAAGGGAGTCAAAGCTTATCATTGATTTCCAAACGAAGGCCCCAGGGGGATTAAATCAGGACGAAGAATTATCAGTGCATCTCAAGAATTAAAACCAGTCACTGTCACTTAGTATCATGCCAATACACTGTATGTGTTCCACCTCCAACCCAATCTGATTTGTGTCTTGGTGTAAACCGTTAACAATGTCAAGCTCTTCAATTTCCGTTCTTCTCTTTGTATATTCAGTACTCATAGTTCTGATTTTTTTAAATATGTATATTTGTGTATAGGATATAATTACTTTTATGTATATTTTGTATTTATGGTTTTCATTTATATTCTTTTCAGGAATAAGAGAAGGGGCCCATTTCACCCACTATGCACGTTCACGGGACTCCACCCTTTCTCTTTTTCTCCTGTTCACATGGGCACTGATATGCTTGGCAAACGTGAGGCCGACGCAGGAGGGTATTTCTGTGATTCTTTTTGATTTTACATGAACCTTTTTGGCACTTGCCAGTACTTAAGGACAACACCGGAGACAGCGTTTCTCCGTGAGTGTTTGCACATTTGAACATATCAAATTAGAGTTTGGTGCGGATTACATATCGAACTTTCTTGTCACTTATGTTATATAGTAATCTGTATCACCTGTGATATTGTTTCACTCCACCCTTCCTCCCTGGTTGTTCAGCTCCACTGGGGCATGACGTAGGTAACTAAGATGGACACATGAGCCGCCAGGGCGGAGTCCCGTTATAGTGATCGGGGAGAGTATGGTCATTTAATTTTACTGGCCATATTATCATTATCGAGTGTTTATTTTCATGCCAGACTGACAGAATACTTTATGAGTTATTTTGAGTGAGAACTCAGTAGGATACAACATTACCATTTACGTTATGACTTTTTTGCATTCAGCATATGTTTATATCTGATATAATCTGCTTACACTATGCATTTATTTTGGTTGCTCAACAATATGTATCTTGTGCATTTTACATGAAGTATGTACATTTATGTTCACGTAAAAAACTCCTGCCGAAGTCCTATGTTTATGTTTACAACATGGTTCGTGTTATTTAACCAATGAACTACAAGCGCTATTCACGTGATCAAGCCACTTGTTGGTGAAACGCGTTGTGAATAAACAGCACTTTCTGGATTTGGCGACTTTCCTCTTTTGTCCTGAGAGCGTGCATTCAATTTTGTGTGTTTTGTGAACATATATATATATATATTCACAGAAAAAACCATAGGTTATAGACCATATATAGTTAGGAATTAGCATTTACAAAACCTTGAAAATTCACTGAAAAAACCATAGGTTATAGACCATATATAGTTAGGAATTAGCATTTAGAAAACCTTATTTTACTCACACAAAACCATTGAAATTCCATATATAGTTAGTTGCACTAACTATATATCGCGCACCCGCAATCCACTGCTGATGATGTCACATATTACATCATTCATGACATGGTCAGTGACATCACTGATGACATCACTGATGACATCTCAAATGACATCACTGATGACATCACTGATGACATCTCATTTGACATCATTCTTGTGCTAATACGATAAACCTCTTCAGACTCTAATATAACCTTAGATACACTCAGTGTATACAGACACTCACACACTGTCACTCATCCATGGAGTTACTCACACACCTAGTCAGTCATGCAAAGAAACAATCTCACCTCCATTTCCTCAACTATACAGTTATACACACCTTACTTATTCAAACATATACTAACACATATTTACTCTCTTATACAATCCCTGATACAAGTTCACAATGATCCATACAGCCACTCACACATTCAGAGGCTCTCATGCACAGTTATTTATATATGCCAACTCTCACATGTACTGTGTTTTACATATGTACTTACTATGACATGTAGCATTGAGATATCCATTCACTCATCAATACACTCATGCACACAGTCAACCGCCCATGTAGCTTTTTCCACATGCACTCTTGAACTCATACACCTAGTGAATCAACTGCTCACACATCTATGCACAGAGTCACACACCTCCCAGCCACCCCCACACAAACTCAATCTCCCATAGAAATACTTGGGCAACCAATTAATAACACATATAGCCTCTCGTATAGCTAATGATCAACACATGCAGCAGTTTACATCACAACAGACATAATGATGCACAAATTAAGACAGTTTAGTCACTAACCCATGCATTCAGTGAGACACATTTAATCACTCACTCATACAGTCAGTCACGCACCTACTAAATCCTTCATCCAGACACTTATACATCCACTCATTCTTCAATATCTAAGACATATTTTAACTTTACAGAAACATACAGTCACTGGATGTTGTCATCAGTGATGTCATTTGAGATGTCATCAGTGATGTCATCAGTGATGTCACTGACCATGTCATGAATGATGTAATATGTGACATCATCAGCAGTGGATTGCGGGTGCGCGATATATAGTTAGTGCAACTAACTATATATGGAATTTCAATGGTTTTGTGTGAGTAAAATAAGGTTTTCTAAATGCTAATTCCTAACTATATATGGTCTATAACCTATGGTTTTTTCAGTGAATTTTCAAGGTTTTGTAAATGCTAATTCCTAACTATATATGGTCTATAACCTATGGTTTTTTCTGTGAATTTCATTGGTTTTTTAACAGCTAATATCTGTAGCTGTAAAATGTATTCTTCTTTAAATCCCAAAATATATTTTATATGTTTATGAATAATTTTTTTTTTTAATATTTTTTTTTCTTCGTTCCCGCTTCGCGAATCGGGAAGCTTCCCGTTAGCTGACCTTGATGCCGCGAAATAGACCGCGAGCCGGTAAACGTTTCTTTACCGCAAGTGCCGCGTTAGAAAACAACATCGTGACGCCTCCCGTCCGCATGACGTTTCACGTTGTCGCGTGATACGTCATATGACGTGCTACGTTAGCGAACTGGTACGCGAAGCGAGTGCCAAAGCGCAGGTTTCTGGAAGCAAACCGGGAGGCCCTGCAAAGCGCTTAACGTAAACACAGCAAGTCATGTGACTTGGTAATAACACTTTTCATTGGTTCATTTCACTTTTGGTTTCCTAATGATGTAAGACTAGGTCATATAATCTAAAATGAACACTTTTGATTGGTTGAGAACTCTTGTTTTTCCCAAATGATGAAAATCCCTCCTTCTTTCCTCACTCTGACTTTCATCATTGTGAGAGAAAGACCCTTTGTGATCACTGAGCAATGGCTTCTTTAGTAGCTTCAGCTGGTGCTTCCCCACCACCTCCACCACATCCAAGGAAGAGTGGACCACCTGCTCAAGTTGTAATTCAACAAGAAGAAGAAGAAGAGGAACAGGACGACGAGCACGAAGAGAGGCAGTTTTTGCCTGAGCAGCCCAGGACGTCTCACCGGAAAGAAAACTTCATTTGGCAATTTTTTTAAATTCCCAAAGGTCAGAAAAAAGTAAATGCAAGATACGTAACTTGCCTTATATGTCAAGATAGACTGTCCAGAGGGACCGACAAAAAATACAGTTTCGGAAACTACACAATGCATCGCCATATGACTAGGTGGCATCCTAACAACTACAGTGCTGCACAGTTTCGGAACGACCTAGATAATCTCCCTATTATGGCCAGAAGATCTGTTGTACCGGAAGTAACGGGACCAGAGGGCAGGGAGATGGTGCCAAATATACAAATGAGATTTGGTGAAGTAAAACACACCTGCGTATTTTGCGATGGATTCATTTCCTACGGAGAAAGAAGCATCACTCTGATCAACAGAGCTATTGACTATCATATGCAAGTTTGTCCGAAACGCCCAAAATAATAAATACTTCTTTTTTTTGTTTTGTTGCTCCTGTTGAGCCCTTTACAATGAATCGTTTTCATTGCCCCCTCCAAGAAAAACCCAAAAAAATATAAAACTGTTCCGAAAAATTCAAAAACAGTAAAAAAATGTTCAGAAAAATAAAAAAAAAGTTCTTTTCAGAACTACCTCCCCGTTATTAAAAAATTGGTACAATATTTGGAACTGTGCCAACCTCTATTTCTCTTAGTTCGCTTCCTAGTTCGCTCGCTGGTACGCGAACTGGAAGCGAACCAAAAACAGTAAGTATAAGGGAAGGAAACACACACTTATGTTAAAAGAAAGACAGCTATAGGGGAGTAAACTAGAGATACTATTACCCATAATCCACTGCTGATGATGTCACATATTACATCATTCATGACATGCTCAGTGACATCATCAGCAGAGGATTGCGGGTTTTTTGGCAACATGCCTTATCCACGGTTTAATAACGCTGCCTTTTGCTTTATATAAGTTTTCAAATTGTATGAAATATATACCAATAGGTCTTTATGAACCTTTAGGTAGTGCTTTTGTTCATGAGGTCTGGTCGCTTCCATACACATACAGATGTTTCAAAGATGATCAAGAAGTTTATCTGAATGGAGAGGAATGCACTGAGACGCCAGATCATTCACTAATGTGTAGGCACATACAGTTACACGATTCATGCAACAAACACCGACCAAATATGGCTTGCGTGTTGCAAGGCACGCCAGTTCCTGCTATCATCCCCACGTTCAAGTTGTTGGAAAATGGTAGTTATTTGATGCTCAATAATGAAGATTGTTCTGAGTTAATTAAAAGTATTCCTTTTATCGTAACAGTAAGTGAACGGGTTATTTGCTGCAGAAATGTTCTATTTCCTCCCACACATGAACATAGGGAGTTTTCAATCTGGCCACAAATACCAACCTTGGGACACGTTTCAACGGCATGGCAAGAATAAGAGCTCTTTTGTCTCAGAGAGAGGTGGCCTTGAGTTCGGCCCGTGAAACTTTCGTACTTCACATAGCGAACACCCGTACACAGGTTTGCCTTTCAATTTCAGCAACATGTTTCCGACTATCTTTAACGCATCCTCCACAAAATCCCTGGCACACTTTTTTAAAGTTGTTACCAGTGGTCTCGTGACTTCATTTGAGAAAATCTTTGGAGTCATCCCTGCTCCCTTTCATTGTATTTTCTGCACTCTGGTTCGTGGATTGGCATTTTTACTTGCATTACCAGCGGACGCTCTTGTGCTTTTTTACATTTTTAAATATGGATGTCCCTCCTATGCAACCTCCGACCCTGCAGCTGCTGACACTGTTCCGCAATCGCATGCTAGAATATTATGGCACAATGCCGTTGGCGATATTAAGCACGGCATATGGATTATCTTTTCGGTTCTCCTACTTCACCTGTGTCCAGCCTGTATTTCACTGCCTGACCTGTGATTTCGATTGGGCCATTGATTTGTGTCTCTGCGGACCGGTTTCTCCTGACGTCGTCTTTAATCAGCTGATGACTCCTATCATTACTCACGAGTTGATTTGTCCTGGCGAAAGGATTATGGCTGTGGCATTGATGCATGGACTACTTGGTCCCTGGAATTTACTGGCGGCAGCACAGTCTTTCTTGGAACACAGCTTTCTTGAAAACCCACCGAGCTGTCCTCTGATGGTGATAGAGGATCCGGTGCTGGGAGAGCACGTATGTTCTTTTCCGCTTTTAAATTGGATGGCTGAACTGTTTTCGGATGAAGACGGTGACTTCCTATTGGAGGCTGTTGCAGCTTATTTTGCATACACAGTTATGTCATAGACCTTTTTCATGTTTGATATGCTGAGTACTAGCATTTCATTGACAATTCATTGACTTATTTGTCAAGTTTTTATTATTTACCTTGCCTATTGGCTTAAGACTCGATAAAGTACTTGGCTGTTTTATTTTTCTTTAGCATTGAATTTTCCTAGTTTTTAATGCTTTACCTTGCGGACCGTCCACATATAAACTTGCAATCTGCTCTCATGAGATGGCACTTCTATTATCTTATTCAGTTCGTTTCCGGATCATGAGGAGGTGTCATCTAGGTCCTGGATATCTTTACACCGTGTTAAGTTAGCATGGGCTCATTACCGGTTTAAACGCCATTTTTCCTTTTTTGCAACTTCTGCACACGACACTTAGTTGTTGCTTTAGCTTTCCACCTAGTAGTTCATCGTGGTTTACATGAGAATAATATGTTATTGGTCTACTATCTGCTTTACTTGTTAAACTATATCTGTACAGCGAGTGCTAAAGTTTCAAGAACAACACGATACAGAATTGTTATGAGGTCTGATCTCCACGACTTCATACTCATAACATAAGTGCAACTTCTGCCAATTCTGGGCATGAGGCGGGTTTTATATTGCTTTACCGAACACACATACACAACAGTTGATGCGGTTCACATGAAGAGAGAGCTGGTGTATGCTGATGTGATTCCTTCAAATCTAAGACACTAAAGTATGGGCACGCCCTAAACCAACACAAAGAGACCTTCTTAGCAAATAATATAATATGTGTATTAGGGAGGGTGAGATATAAGCAGCCGCGGGCCGTGGAGGGAGTTACGATGGGGCAGGGAGGCGGGGAGGGGGAGAAGCAGGGTGGAGCCCTCTCTACCTTGCCCCTCCCCCTCCCCGCCTCCCTGCCCCACCGTAACTCCCTCCACGGCCCGCGGCTGCTTATAAGTGTTGCTAACTCTTATTCATTTACAGCATGTTAACATACTGTCACCATTCGCTTTTTATGTACTAGTAACTATGCTGGTAATTTTGCTACTGATAATATGTGTACTTGTATTCTCCACCCTGCTTCTCCCCCTCCCCGCCTCCCTGCCTCACCGTAACTCCCTCCACGGCCCGCGGCTGCTTATAAGTGTTGCTAACTCTTATTCATTTACAGCATGTTAACATACTATCACCATTCACTTTTTATGTACTAGTAACTATGCTGGTAATTTTGCTACTGATAATATGTGTACTTTTATTATCTAAGGTACTACGCCTGAGAAGACGGCATTAGTAAATAAACATTTCAAATACACATCTGTTCTTCTTAACTCCATGTTCTGGTTTCTAAGAAATCTATAACGACCGACTGTTCATGAGTTCCACGTATCCTGAGGTACTATAAGTTCATATTCTGGATTGTCTAAACATTGAGAGTTTGTTATATCCAATGTGACACTGTACCTAGCTTGCTAAATAGTTTTTGATTACTAACGTGAGTTTTGGGACACCCTAATTCGCCGAGGTTCCAATCCTCTGTCCACAGTTCTGTGTGAGAACAGAAACCCTGCGACAGGGGCACCCCCGACCCTTGCTGGAGCTTCATCACACTTGCGATACAACTCCAGCAATGCGCCACCTTTACGGCACAGATACATCACGCATCTGTGCTGTTTTTGCCCCATGATGCGCCGCATTGTAAATGCAGCACACCATAGGTGACGGAACAGCGGCACAGAATGACTAACACATCCCTGGTGATGCGCCAGTCATCATAAATCTATCCCTATGCTTCTTATCTTGTTAGAGATGAACCGCCATATGTATCATCAAAGTTATTTGCATTTCCTAAATAGCGAACTTTAAGGAATAAATAGCGATTCTTTACCATTCCTAGTTTGCGATGAGCTATTTGCTAATTAGCCGAATGTAGCCCAATGAAGCCCAATGTAGCCCAATGTAGCCCAAAGATGGCCGCCAGACACACAAAAAAACAAATGTAGCCCAAATATCAGCCAGATGTAGCCCAACTATAGCCCAGTGACAGAATGACCAATCAGCTTCGCAAACCTCCGTTACGCGAAGCGGAGCGCTGTTACAGATATATATCTTTTTTTGAACGTTAATTTCTCAAAATCCACTGGAGCACATATATTGAGACCTAGCAAAGGCACATCGGGCTACCAGTCCCTAATATTTTGCCAAGTTTCGTGCAAATCCATTCAGCCGTTCAATTATTATTTTTATTATTTTTTTTTGCCCCGCGGGGCCCTTTTAAAACCTCCACATCAAACCTAGGGGGTCAGCGAGGATCTACTATGCCCCCTTATAGTTATTTCCCCCTTTGTTTTGACCTCCTCTTGTCTCTCGATCCTACCGAGAGACAAGATGGCGGCCGCTACGGACTGTTTGGAATGTTGACAGACGCCGGAGAACCAATCAGCTTCGCTTCACAAAGCTCCGTTGCGCGAAAAGTCCGCGAACCAGAGCGCTGCCTGGTCCGCGCTTACAGATATATATCTTTTTTTAAATGTTAATTTCTCAAAATCCACTGGAGCACATATATTGAGACCTACAAAAGGCACATCGGGCTACCAGTCCCTACAATTTTGCCAAGTTTCGTGCAAATCCATTCAGCCGTTCGGGCTAAAAGTGAGGCCAACCGCCCTATGGAAAACTCAATGTTAAAAACACGTTTTGGGACCCCCCTTTTTTCTCGGCCCCCCCTGGACGAACCCCCCCCAAATTTTCAAGGGCTGCTCAGAAACAAAATGTGCCATTTTCCTGAAAATTTCAGCCAATTCCGTCCACAAACGCCAAAGTTATTAGACATAGAATTTTCAAAAAACCCATAGAGAAAAAATCCTAACTATATATACCTACTGGCGACCGCCAGTAGGTAATATATAGATATGTGTGTGTGTATATATATATTAGGAGCGGAATAGTGTGGTTGAGGCGTAATGGGGACGCGGGAGGGGAACTTTGTTTTAAATGCCCTTATTGCAGCAATTCCACACAGCGCCCCTGCATAAACCTGATCATCACGGAGTACACCGTTGTCGGATGCTTCACTTACTTAGCATGCGGTGGCAGTGCATGCTGGGACATGTGGTTCACTACACGAACTACACATCTGCAGGTGATGCGGTTCGACCAATCAGGAGGACTATTAAAGATGAAGCGACTGGAGGTACACATATGGACTGCTTGCGGTGAGGGGGTGAGAGTCAGCATTTTATAAAGGCAGTTAGCCGAAACGCGTCATGCTTGGGCTCGCAGGAATAAAGCCTTCCTCCCAAAGAACCCCTCTGTGTCTCTCCGTTCTTTTCAACCACGAGAGGAACCTTCCTGGATATATATATATATATATATATATACATATATATTACCTACTGGCGGTCGCCAGTAGGTATATATAGTTAGGATTTTTTCTCTATGGGATTTTTGAAAATTCTATGTCTAATAACTTTGCCGTTTGTGGACGGAATTGGCTGAAATGTTCAGGAAAATGGCACATTTTGTTTCTGAGCAGCCTTTGAAAATTTGGGGGGGGTTCGTCAAGGGGGGGCCGAGAAAAAAGGGGGGTCCCAAAACGCGTTTTTCCCATGTTAATTTCCATAGGGCGGTTGGCCTCACTTTTAGCCCGAACGGCTGAATGGATTTGCACGAAACTTGGCAAAATTGTAGGGACTGGTAGCCCGATGTGCCTTTTGTAGGTCTCAATATATGTGCTCCAGTGGATTTTGAGAAATTAACGTTTAAAAAAAGATATATATCTGTAAGCGCGGACCGGGCAGCGGCCTAGGACGCGTACTTTTCGCGCAACGGAGCTTTGTGAAGCGAAGCTGATTGGTTCTCCGGCGTCTGTCAACATTCCAAACAGTCCGTAGTGGCCGCAAACAGTCCGTAGTGGCCGCCATCTTGTCTCTCGGTAGGATCGAGAGACAAGAGGAGGCCAAAGCGAAGGGGCAAATGACCATAAGGGGGAATAGTAGATCCTCGCTGACCCCCTAGGTTTGATGTGGAGGTTTTAAAAGGGCCCCGCGGGGCAAAAAAAAAAAATTATAATAATAATCTTACGGCTGAATGGATTTGCACGAAACTTGGCAAAATTGTAGGGACTGGTAGCCCGATGTGCCTTTGCTAGGTCTCAATATATGTGCTTCAGTGGATTTTGAGAAATTAACGTTCAAAAAAAGATATATATCTGTAACAGCGCACCGCTTCGCGTACTTTTCGCGTTACGGAGCTTTGCGAAGCGAAGCTGATTGGCTCTCCGGTGTCTGTAAACATTCCAAACAGTCCGTAGCGGCCGCCATCTTGTCTCTCGGTAGGATCGAGAGACAAGAGGAGGCCAAAGCGAAGGGGCAAATGACCATAAGGGGGCATAGTAGATCCTCGCTGATCCCCTAGGTTTGATGTGGAGGTTTTAAAAGGGCCCCGCGGGGCAAAAAAAATAAATAATAATAATAATCGAACGGCTGAATGGATTTGCACGAAACTTGGTAAAATATTAGGGACTGGTAGCCCGATGTGCCTTTTGTAGGTCTCAATATATGTGCTCCAGTGGATTTTGAGAAATTAACGTTCAAAAACAAGATATATATCTGTAACAGCGCTCCGCTTCGCGGAGATAAAATTATATCTGTATTACCTAGCTGTTGCTAACACCAGTTAGCGACGGCTAGTAGGAGATAGCGACCATCTTGGGCCCCACTTTGCATGTGAGTGATATTTATCACTAATGACATGCAAAGTGGGCATGCCAAGATGTTAGCGACTGGAAACAGTCGCTAACATCGCTATCTCCTATTATCAACTTTTGGAAATATTCGAGATAAGCGCGAATATCTCCAAAAAGTAACAGCTGCCCTGAGCAGTTCTTAGCCATGTTATCCTATGGGAGGTGGATAACATGGCTAAGAGGATTAGCTCGGTAATGCATGAATATCGCTGAGTTTTCAGCGATATTAATGCATTGCGGTCGGTTTTTATCGTATTTGCGATAAACTTTGATAATAGCAAGGTTTATCTGCGATAATTTCTGACGGTAAAAAAATCTTTGCAATGCATCGTTAGGGATAAATATCGCTTAACTTTGGTAATATGCCCCAACGTCTGTTAACGTTCGATTCGAAGGAAATCAGGAAGTGTTGAAAAACATTGTCTGCGCCATCTTGTCTTTTTTCAAATGCCACACTTTTGTCGTGCACGGCAGCCATTTTAGATGCCTTGACCAGACCCACTCTGTGCACGCTGTCGATCCTTAGCATGGCTCCCCACCCTCGCAAGCATCTCCCCCAGGCAGTGGTCACCCCCGCTCTCTGTCTTATGCATGGGTAATAAACCTCCCCCCATCTGCGCTGCTCTTTCCTGAGAATCACACCCTGTGCCCGCCCGACACCTCCCTTTCGCCCTATTCACTACTGCACCCTCTGACACTCCTTTTCCTCTGTGTCCGATTGTCCAGGCTGGTCCTAGGGTATCAGCTAGCCCTGCAGATGTAGTTTATGGCCACAGCTGTAAAGATTCACCCCTCTTCAAAGGAGTTATAGTAGATCAAGGCCCACACTCGATGAGATCCGTCACAGCAGAAGCGTTGCTATTATCTGAAAACCATCCTGTATTGTGATTGGGGAGGGGACCGAGCGTGAAGCGGAAGATTCCAGGGATGACTCTTTGTACATCAAAGTTTTTACAATTATGTGTCACATTAAAAATATATAGCACTCCGACAAAGTAGTAAGATTATAAAACTTTAATAATTTATAAATATATACAAGAAAACAAAAATAGTAATAACATATAAACATTTTTAGGGAAAAACAACGAAGTAGCGGTCGGCTGTGCGAATAGTCCCAACGCAGCACAACGTCCAGATTTCCGGCGTGGGGCGGGTCATCAGTAGCAAACTGTTGTGCGAATAGTTCCAAGGCAGCAGAACGCGCTGAAATCTAGATGACACGAAAGTGATGTCTAGTAAGTTGCCACCCAGCAAATAACGGCGTGGGGCGTCGCGGGGGGTGGGTCTTCAGTAGCAAACTGTTGTGCGAATAGTTCCAAGGCAGCAGAACGATGGCACCAAGGTGATGTCCAGTAAGTTGCCGCACTGGTTTTGGTATCCTACAATGCTGCTCCGAATAACGGCGTGGGGCGCCCCGGGGGAGGCGGCGTGAACGGGCCTCTCCAGGTGGAGTGTCATCTGTTGTAGTGGGGCGCCCCTTTACCGTTTCAGTTGCCATTCCGTCCGTTTTTGGTCCACTGTGTCAAAAGCCGCAATTCAGCTGAGTTGCGCCCACTCTTGCGGTGCAGCGATAGGCGGCTGTCACAGGACTCTCAAAATGGCGGCAGGCTCTTTCCTTTTTGGGCCTGGTCCACTGAAATGGCCCTGGGACACCTTGGAAATCGGACGCTTGTCTGCTAGGTCTTGGACCCCATTCTCGAAAGCGTCCCCTCCGCCTTGAGAATTCATCAAAAGTTTTGGGGGCCCCGACTCCTGCAGGCTTCTGGTGGGGAGCGGCTGCCATGATTGCTCGCGGAATGACTACGACGGAGCTACGAGATGGTGGTGCTCTCATGCTGACGCCAGCTTCAGTCTGAAACATCCAGAAACAAGGTGGGGCTTTCATCGTTTGGAAAAAAAAAAAGTTTTCATCCAATGAAAAGTGTTGTTTTTAGGTCATATGATCAAGCCTTCCATCATTAGGAAACCAAAAGTAAAATGAACCAATGAAAAGTTTTATAAACAAGTCACATGACCTGTTATGCGGCATAGGGTATAAAATGCGGAGAAAATACGTTGGCACGTGAGGCGGCGTCAGTAGCGGACCGATGTGCGAATAGGCCGAAGGCAACACAGCGCGCCAAGATCCGGATGGCACCGAGGTGGTGTCCAGCAAGTTGCAGCACTGGTGTGGCCATCCTACAATGTTGAAAGTCGGCGTGGGGCGCCCCGTTGGCCTGTGAGTTTGCGTCAGTAGCGGACCGATGTGCGAATAGGCCGAAGGCAGCACAACGCGCCAAGATCCGGATGGCACCGAGGTGGTGTCTAGTAAGTTGCCGCACTGGTGTGGCCATCCTACAATGCTGAAAGTCGGCGTGGGGCGCCCTGTTGGCCTGTGAGATGGTGTCAGTAGCGGACTGATGTGCGAATGGGGCCAAAGGCAGCGCAACAATATTTTCTGACTGACACCACAAGGCGCTGAGATGCCAAGATCCGGATGGCACCGAGGTGATGTCTAAGTTGCGGACTGATGTGCGAATGGGGCCAAAGGTAGCGTAACAATATTTTCTGTATGGAAGATACCACTAGGCGTTGAGATGCCAAGATTCGGATGGCACCGAGGTGATGTCTAGCAAGTTGCTGCACTGGTGTGGTCATCCTACAATGCTGAAACTCGGCGTGGGTCGCCCCATTAGCCTGTGAGATGGCGTCAGTAGCGGACCGATGTGCGAATAGGCCGAAGGCAGCACAACGCGCCAAGATCCGGATGTCACAGTGGTGGTTTCATAGTTGAGAGGCACTTCATCTGCAGTGGGGCGCCGAGATCCGGATGGCACCGAGGTGATGTCTAGCAAGTTGCTGTACTGGTGTGGTCATCCTACAATGCTGAAAGTCGGCGTGGGGCGCCCCATTAGCCTGTGAGATGGCGTCAGTAGCGGACTGATGTGCGAATGGGGCCAAAGGCAGCACAACGCGCCAAGATCCGGATGGCACCGAGGTGGTGTCCAGCAACTTGCCGCACTGGTGTGGCCATCCTACAATGCTGCGCCGAAAGTCGGCGTGGGGCGCCCCGTTGGCCTGTGAGTTCGCGTCAGTCAGTGGGGGCTGTTTGAGGATCTGACTGCATTGGAAAGCAATGTGATGCTGTGCGTCGCCCCCAAGATGGAGGTTCCTCGGCTGCAGTGGGGCGCCCCTTGGTGTTTCACTCGCTATGCAGCTGAGTTGCGTGCGCACTTGTGGCGAATAGGCCGAAGGCAGCACAACGCGCCGAGATCTGGATGGCACCGAGGTGGTGTCCAGCAATTTGCCGCACTGGTGTGGCCATCCTACAATGCTGCGCCGAAAGTCGGCGTGGGGTGCCCCGTTGGCCTGTGAGGTGGCATCAGTAGCGGACCGATGTGTGAATAGGCCGGAACCAGCACAAGGCGCCAAGATCCGGATGGCACCGAGGTGGTGTCATAGTTGAGAGTTCTGAGCAGCGCTTGTAACACTGTCTGAAGCTTATTTGCACCTGCTGCAGCTTCACTATTGCCCTGGTGTGGCCTAAGATCGCCCATGACATAGGCGGCCACCTCCCGGGGTCCGGCGGAACTTTTTTCCTTTTCCTTTGTGCATCTTGTCCCACAATCCGTTTGACCTGAAGACACGACCAGGTCCCTGAATGTGTGCAGGGGGACGCTATTGATTGAATCAAAATGGCGGCTTCACACAAAGCTGACTCAAGCGTTGCTGCTGATGCTATACAGAGAAAAACTGGTTTTCAGTTTGTACATTCTTCAGGATTTTTCCATCCAAGGCTGGTTGAGAGTTTGTATAACAATGGCTTCAGATTTTCAACATACTACTCTTCAACATTCTTCCTAAATGTAACAATGTGAGACTCACTAGGAGAACGGTGTAGTGAGGGCCACAAACGGCTGTTTGTCTTTCCTTTCAAAATGCTGCCAACAATATTTTCGGAATGGAAGACAACACAAGGCGCTGAGATTCGGTTGGCACCGAGGTGGTGTCCAGCAAGTTGCCGCACTGGTGTGGCCATCCTACAATGCTGCGCCGAAAGTCGGCGTGGGGTGCCCGAAGGGGGGGGGGGAGGCGGCGCAAACGAGCCTCTCCCGCTTCTCCATGTGGAGGCAGTTCATCTGCAGTGGGGCGCCGAGATCCGGATGGCACCGAGGTGGTGTCTAGCAAGTTGCCGCACTGGTGTGGCCATCCTACAATGCTGCGCCGAAAGACGGCGTGGGGTGCCCGAAGGAAGTGTCCTTATCCAGGGCATTATCGCTGTATCATGTCCTCCACTAAAATGGCCCTGGGACACCTTAGAACTCGGACGCTCGATTTTTTTTTCCTTTCCTGTACATGCAAAAAAAGGTAAATGCCCGGTACGTTACACGCTTCATCTGCCACGATGAACTCTCCAGAGGAACCGAAAAAAAATATAGTTGTGGTAACTATACCATGCATCGTCATATGGAGAGGTGGCACCAATTAATTATAGTGCTGCATAAAAGAGAGATTTGGAGGAGAACCCCTGACCTGCTAGTACATTCATCAAAGAAGTGGCACTGAGAGCTTCAGAGGCAAGGGAAACGGTCCCAAATTTTTAGAAGAACTTTGGAAAGATTAAAATGACATGTTTAGATTGTGGCAAATTAATTTCATGTGGACAGATGAGTGTTACTCTAATAAATACAGCATATGAACATCATCATAGTCGATGGTTGGTAGAGACATTTTGACTATATCCTGGACCTGCCCGTCCTCGCCCAAAATGGCGCCGGAATAAATGGGACTCGTATCTCCTTGTTGTGTACTGGTTGCAGAACCTTGAAATCACGAGATACGTATGCAGTTTTGAAGCACATGGCGGGCGGGGACGAGAATTGATTGAATATTTCGACATCCCTATTGATATTAAGTTCTGATGTGTTATTGATTACTGTACTATTGAAAGTTCGAATTAACGTCACCCATGGTACTTGCCCGCAAATGTATATCTAGATAATTTTATTGTAACTGGCCCTGTCGTATTTTAATTATAAAATGTACGTCCACCGATTCCGTAACTGTTAGACACCTTAGTTCTTGCAACCTAATGGCCCGCCCGTTACGTTCCTCTACAGTGTAAATGTCTACTCATCACATACGATTACAGTTTGCTCCGTGGCCGGCCCACGTGGTTATAGGCTCGTATTTGTATAATGAAATTTTCACAATAAAGGTTTTTAAAAGAAAACATGGTAGTAGTATATACATTGGTAAAGTTTGTAATAATAGTCACTGTTTTAGAATCATTAAAAGGCAAGTGAAATAAAGCAGACCAATTACATGAAGGGTAAAAGGTATAATACGAAGGAACGCAGTAAAGATAAATGGTCAAGGGCTGTTGTGTTTTCTATTCCTGCAACATAAAGTGATCGATAAGAATCTCATATTCAGGCGTATCGGCGACTAAGACAGCAGGTCGACCCTCTTTTGCTCAACGGCTCCATCATGGGACGAAGAAACGCTCTTTTTCTCGAAAAAAGAATATATTTTACTTGCAGGACAGTTGTAAAATTTCCGGGAAAGTACATTAGTCTGGAACATTATAACATATATTTAAGAAAAAATAATGTTCGGAAGTAATGAAAAGCGTAATTTTTAGGTCATATGACCAAGCCTTTCATCATTACAATAAGAAAAGTAAAATGAACCAATGAAAAGTTTTATTAACAAGTCACATGACTTGTTATGCTTACGTTACGCGCTGCGCGCCCCGGATGACTTCCGGATGCGCTAACGCGGCGCGTCATATGACGCATTACGCGACAACGCAGGTCCAGAATATAGTCAAAATGTCTCCACCAACCAGCGGTCGGAACACAACCCCTTTCAGCAGGCTAAATAGTTCTGTTAAATGACAACAGAAGGGACAGGCAACAAGAACCATCAGTCAAAGAGGGGAGGGCTAGTTCTTCTCTACCGGGTTACATTGGGGCGCTACCGGAACTGATCGAATTGGTAGTCTACAGTGTTTCTGGATGTTTCAGACTGAAGCTGGGGTTAGCATGAGAGCAGCATCATTTCGTAGCTCCGTCGTGGCCATTCCGCAACCAATCATGGCAGCCGCTCTTTATCGTTATTTTGGGCGGGGTGGGTGGCGGAGCCGAGCTGTTTTGCAGCCATCATTGTGTGGAGTTCAGTTCATCTCACTAGTTTTGTATTTGTCATGAGGGGTTGTTCCTAATGTTTCTATTTTAGCGAGGTCAAAAAGAGATCCCATTAGTGGCCTACTGATTTTGCTCGATTCCTTTTCTTTTTTTTACACGATTTTTCGTTATCTGCAAAGACTAAACAGAGTATTGCGACTCTGTGTTTGTTTGTAAATAGAGAATGAACCAAAGAGAACTAATTCTAAAACAGTAAATACTTGGATAACAATCAATCAAATGGAGAGAGAAGCAGGCACGACGGATTACAACGGGGGCAAAGGCCTGCGTTAACTACCTTTCACTATCTGCAAAGAGAGAGTACTCCTAATAGAAATGAGGGGGGGGGCACCATTCAAAGCAGATCAGTGTGCATAAACACGAAAATGTTTTCACTTACCACGTACTTGACATTCGACAGCTTATGATATTTGCTATTAAAAAACCATTGAAATTCACTGAAAAAACCATAGGTTATAGACCATATATAGTTAGGAATTAGCATTTACAAAACCTTGAAAATTCACTGAAAAAACCATAGGTTATAGACCATATATAGTTAGGAATTAGCATTTAAAAAACCTTATTTTACTCACACAAAACCATTGAAATTCCATATATAGTTAGTTGCACTAACTATATATTGCGCACCCGCAATCCACTGCTGATCATGTCACATATTACATCATTCATGACATGGTCAGTGACATCACTGATGACATCACTGATGACATCTCAAATGACATCACTGATGACATCACTGATGACATCTCATTTGACATCAATGACCACATCACTGATGATATTATTCATGTGACAATACAATGCATCTCTTCACATTTTAATATAACCTCTGTTTCACCCAGTGTTAAAAACAGAGTATAATTTTTGAAACCATTGACACACCAATACTAGTTACTACATACGTACTCACTGATTCCTACGTCTACACACACATTCACTCATTCACCCATACAATCATTCATACATACAATCACTCATGTTTACAACACAATCATATGCACTCATACACCTATACAGACACTCACACTCTGCCACTCATCCATGGAGTTACTCACACACCTAGTCAGTCCTGTAAAGAATCAATCACACTTCCATTTTCTACTCTATACAGTTAAACATAGAGCACCTTACGTTTTCAACCATATACTAACACATACTTACTCTCTTATACAATCATTGATACAAGTACACATTGATCTGTACAGAGTCACACACCTCCCATCCAGCCACACACACACTCAGTCTCCCATGCAAATACTTGGGCAATCAATCAATAACCCATATAGTTACTCATATAGCTACTGATCAACACATGCAGCAGTTTACAGAACAACAGACATAATGATGCACAAATTAAGACAGTTTAGTCACTAACCCATGCACTCAGTGAGACACATTTAATCACTCACTCATACATTCAGTCATGCACCTACTAAATCCTTCGTCCAGACACTTATACATCCACTCATTCTTCAATATGTAAGACATATTTTAACTTTACAGAAACATAGTCACTGGATGTTGTCATCAGTGATGTCATCAGTGATGTCATTTGAGATGTCATCAGTGATGTCATCAGTGATGTCACTGACCATGTCATGAATGATGTAATATGTGACATGATCAGCAGTGGATTGCGGGTGCGCAATATATAGTTAGTGCAACTAACTATATATGGAATTTCAATGGTTTTGTGTGAGTAAAATAAGGTTTTTTAAATGCTAATTCCTAACTATATATGGTCTATAACCTATGGTTTTTTCAGTGAATATATGTATATATGTATGGCGGACTGGTGCTGGGCTAGCACTCAATAAAAATATTTGCACTTTCCTTGGGTCTCGCTGCTCTTGTTTTGCTCGACGGCGACTGCTGCTGCTGTTTGCTGATCATTCGACTCGAGAGCTCCACATACCTCATATATATATATATATGTATATATATATATATATATATATGTATATATATATATATATATATATATATGCAGCACTGTACATTTAAAAGCAGAGCGCAGAAAATTCCCTTGATACACCACGGCGCTGACGAGGCCAGATGAGGCCGAAATGCATACGCCAAACCCATGAAATAAAGGTGTTGTCTTTAAATCCCCTAGTGGCTTCTGCTGCTTTCAACTTTGGGAGGAGTTTTTCTTAATATTCATTCACGCGCTTTTCCAGAGGCGCGCTCAGTTGCTCATCCTTCAAAAGCTGGCCTGGAGATTCTGGTTCCTGCTTCGTCTCGAAGTATTTGTTTCTTCAAGTTATTGAAAACGCCAGGCTCACCTACTAGCGCGAACTAAAGCAGCGGTGCAACGCGGTTATTAACCTCAGCCTGGGCGGGTTGCATTCCTTCCTGCCCCCGTTTAATGGACATTCGTGCTATAGGTTGAAGGATAAAGGGGATTAGAGTGACAATTTTCACATTTCTTACGGGGATTTTTTCAGCGTTTGTGCACAGTACTGAGCTACTCGCATTCCCTCGGCAGCACTTACCTGGATTCCATTGGTGCATCCTGGGTGTTGGAGTCCTGGATTGAGCAAGGACCTTGACTATCTAGTGAAATCACCTGTGGAGGGGCGGAGCGGACACTGCACCAACCGGTATGCAGCATTGTACATTTAAAAGCAGAGCGCAGAAAATTCCCTTGATACACCACGGCGCTGACGAGGCCAGATGAGGCCGAAATGCATACGCCAAACCCATGAAATAAAGGTGTTGTCTTTAAATCCCCTAGTGGCTTCTGCTGCTTTCAACTTTGGGAGGAGTTTTTCTTAATATTCATTCACGCGCTTTTCCAGAGGCGCGCTCAGTTGCTCATCCTTCAAAAGCTGGCCTGGAGGTTCTGGTTCCTGCTTCGTCTCGAAGTATTTGTTTCTTCAAGTTATTGAAAACGCCAGGCTCACCTACTAGCGCGAACTAAAGCAGCGGTGCAACAAGGTTATTAACCTCAGCCTGGGCGGGTTGCATTCCTTCCTGCCCCCGTTTAATGGACATTCGTGCTATAGGTTGAAGGATAAAGGGGATTAGAGTGACATTTTTCACATTTCTTACGGGGATTTTTTCAGCGTTTGTGCACAGTACTGAGCTACCCGCATTCCCTCGGCAGCACTTACCTGGATTCCATTGGTGCATCCTGGGTGTTGGAGTCCTGGATTGAGCAAGGACCTTGACTATCTAGTGAAATCACCTGTGGAGGGGCGGAGCGGACACTGCACCAACCGGTATGCAGCACTGTACATTTAAAAGCAGAGCGCAGAAAATTCCCTTGATACACCACGGCGCTGACGAGGCCAGATGAGGCCGAAATGCATACGTCAAACCCATGAAATAAAGGTGTTGTCTTTAAATCCCCTAGTGGCTTCTGCTGCTTTCAACTTTGGGAGGAGTTTTTCTTAATATATATATATATATATATATATGCGGTATGTAGCGCCAACAGCCAATATCTGTAACAGACGAGACGAGACCCAATTCTTGGTGTTTTCTCAGAAATTTATTATGCCCAACACCAGTTTGCCACGATGCGTTTCGGCTCTCGAAGAGACTTGATCACATGACGCAGTTCAAAGGCCAAATCACCATTTTTAAAGTGCACAAGTGCGTAATGAACATAGAAAACATACTATGTGCGTCAATGCACAACTAGTACTAACACATATTAAGCGTTTAGCAGCACTATAACAAGAAGTTAAAATTCAGTACTCATGTTGTTGAAATGTAGTGAACTTCATAATTACTGTATAAATACATAAAGTGAACCTCATTACTTGCTTTGAAGGAACCATTAGTTAAATAGCTGGACACAGAAACGACTAGTCTGCATGAAGGGGGTCGCCAGATACAATGACATGCTAATACCCCAATATAAGTTGTTCATACATCTCTATCAATGACCAACTTAAACTCATTTTGCATATGTGGGTATAACTCTTGCCTACTGTGGGCACACCTAATAATATTATCAACCGTTTGTTAGGATACAACAACAATAAGATATGATTTAAAAACACGTATAAAAATATATATATATATTCAATATACTGTATATAAATGAGTTGGTTCAATGATTAAAAGCGATATATAAATATATAATTTTGGTTTCTAATACCCATGTGGGCAAGACCGTCATCTGTGCAAAATTGCTAATGGTTTAGTGCAAATTGGTTAATTGTGCATCTACACGCATTAAAGTGCTGATAAAGTGAACTAAAAAACGATTGTGCCAAAGGTAAAAAGTGATAAAAAAATGTGATCATAATGATCTACCTGATGGAAAATGTGGAGGATAAGGGAATTAAGTTAATCTAATGGTAAAAAAGATGGTAAAGTTTTGTTCAGTATAGGACTTGAAACAAGGACCCCATAAAGTGACACAGTTAGAGGTATGTATGGCAGTCTTCACTCTTGTTGAGCCCATTTGGCATCTTACTGTCCAGTAAGATAATGTAGCGGGTCTCAAGTTTGCGTAGCAGGCCTTCCCTGTCGCCTCCCCTACGTTGTGGTGGCACCCAATCAATAACAAAATAGGTAAGGCCCTGTGGGTTCTTTTCATGGACCATTTCGAAATGCCTGGCCACAGGATATGTGGGGTCAGCATTGATAATGGCCCACAGGTGTTGCAATATTCTTTTGTGAACCTGGGGCCTGGTGCTACCCACATATCTGAGCCCGCATGGACATTGCAAAACGTAGACAGCAAATTCTGTTTTGCAGTTGAGCTTCTCTCTAATCTTGAGTGGGACCGGAGAGAAAGGTATTGTATATTCAGATCTGCTGCTGCCATTTTTGCAGGCCTTGCAAGTTGCGCATTTCAAAAACCCTCTGCTTCCTGCAAGCCATGTGCCAGTGGGTACCTCTGGGCTGCTGGAAACCAAACTCGTCTCCATGGACCTCGCTTTTCTGTAGGTAATGTTGGGCCTGACTGTCACCAAATTACCAATCACTGGGTCACTTCTGATGAGAAACCAATTGTTTTTCACTATATTGCGAATGGTTTTATGTTGGTTACTGAAAGTCATTATCAGTCTAGTTTCATTGTTAGCCTCAGTACGACTGATTTTGCCTTTTGCTTCCGTCGAAGGCAGCAAAAGCTCTCTCTCAACAGAGTTCACCCTCTTTTGAGCAGAGTTGATGGTATGCAGATCATAGCCTCTGGCCAGAAATCTAGATCTGCAATCATCTTGTGCTTTGAGACAGTCAAAATCATTGCTGCAAATCCGTCTGATGCGGAGCATCTCCCCATAAGGGATGCTCTTTATCAGATGGAGAGGGTGGTGACTATGGGCATGTAGTAAGGTATTACCTGCTGTAGGCTTCCTGTGTAATCTAGTGTGCCTTTTGTCCTGATCTATATAGACCTCCACATCAAGAAATACAATCAATGTTGAACTTATGGTGCTAGTAAAATGCAAGTTCAAGTTGTTTACATTCAACAGATCAATAAATGCCTCAGCATCTGCCTCAGAACCATCCCAGATCATAAACAGATCATCAATGTAACGCCACCAACCTTTGACCTTGAGTTTCATGGTGGCTGAAAAATCCACCATGAGGACCTGCTCCTCCCAATAGCCCATATACAAGCAGGCATAGCTTGGAGAGAAGCAGGCCCCCATTGCCACACCTCTAGTTTGTAAAAAATGTTGGTTGGAAAACAAGAACACATTATTTTCTAAACAAGATGAAATCATTTCTACCAACATATTGGAGTGTTCTGTACAATTACTCATTCTCTTAGCAAGGTAGTGTTTGACTGCTCTGATCCCATCCCTATGGTGAATACTGGTATAGAGGGATGTGACGTCTAATGAAATCAGGAGGAAATTAGGTTGCCATGCAAAGTCGGAAAGTTTGTTTATAAGGTCCCCTGTATCAAGAATGAAAGATGGAAGGGATTTAACATACTCTTGTAAAAAGAAGTCAATGTATTTGCTGGTATTCTCCAGGAGGCTATTCTTAGCCAAGATAATCGGCCTCCCTGGGGGTTGCTGTTGATTCTTGTGGATCTTGGGGATGAAATAAATCACAGGTGTGACAGGATGTTCATTTTTGAGGAATTTAAATTCATCCCAAGAAAGGAGACCCTTGCTCCTCCAGGCCATATATATATATATCCAAAAGTTCGTCGTTTAATCCTCCCAAAACAACGATCCACGGTTCCACAAATGCTTATCCAACAGAGTGTATTTCGATGGCAGCCCTCTACGCGAAACTTAGTTTCCAAAACGCGTAGAGGGCTGCCATCTAAATAAACTGTTGGATAAGCATTTGTGGTGCCGTGGATTGTTGTTTTGGGAGGATTAAACGACGAACTATTGGATATGAAGGTGTTGCTACCCCGCCATGGCCCGCCGTCACAAGTGGCTTGTAGTTGAAGCGAAGGTTACCGTTGGATATATATATATTGCCTTCAAAGTGATCCTTTGCTCCAGAGGCGCTCAATAGCCGGTGCTCTGCACAGGGACCGGATCCAGATCCAAAATCAATTTTTAACAAAGGATGCGGCATTCCAAAATGGTTTTAGCTTATTTTATTGATAAGCTCCCCCCCACCAACGCGTTTCAGCCTCAACAGGCTTTTTTCACGGTTAGTAGGTAGATCCACCTACAAGATTGCATGTATCACGCACAAAGCCCTTCACCTAAGCACCCCCTCCTACCTGGCTGAGAAACTGCAAAAAGCTGGATGCTCCAGGTCCCTGAGGAGCACCAACTCCCTTGTCCTAATCCCTCCCAGACTCAAGCACAAAAACCCCCAAATCTCGTGCTTTTTCTGGGAACGCCCCCACGATCTGGAACTCTCTCCCCAAAGATCTTCAATGCAACCCCTCCTACCCTCTCTTCAAAAAAAGACTGAAAATACTCCTTCACAACAAATATTGAGGAACCTAACCGCACTGATCTCTGACTCTCTACACTCCTTGCTCCCTGATTCTAGCCTCCTCCTCAACCCCTTCCCCGCATCTCATTCTGCCTTTCCCCTTTTCTTCTCTCCCTTCTCCCTCTGAACTTCGACACCCCCACCCCCTATTGATCTCCATCACCCTTAAACACCCAGCACATTCTATTACCCTATTTTATGTAACTCGTGTTTTAATGCACACTGTTTTACTTTATTGTAATTGTTTACCTATCTTGTAAAGCGCCCTGGGTCCAGTAGCGCTATATAAAACCTTGGAAATAAATAAATAAATAAATTGCGTGGAACACTGAAAATCAAATGGAGATTGAGCGGGTCATTTTATGGGTTCGTTACCTCGACGACCTGTTCCTCATCTGGATTGGAACAGATCGTGAATTTCGTAACTATTTCTCGAAATTAAATCAAAATGAAGTCGATCTGCAATTTACCTGTACTACAAACAAAAAACAAATTGACTTTCTGGATGCAAAGATCTTTATAGAAAATGGTAAGAACGAATCAACAATTTTCAGAAAGAAGACCGCAACGAACAGTGTTCTCCATGGAACCAGCTTCCACCCCAGGCAACTAGTTAACAGCATCCCCTATGGGGAATTTACAAGAATGAAAAGGAACAGTTCAAAAGAAACAGATGCCGAAGAGAAAATTCAAGAGAGCACTGAAAGGTTCAAATCAAGAGGCTATAATGTACGCACACTTAACAATGTCAAAAGAGAATTGACCAGAAAACCAGAGCGGAAATTCTAATTGAAAAATCTAAAGCCATATCAGACAAGGATCCACCTCGGTTCATAACAACGTACAGCAAGGAGAGTGGAAGCATTGTGAACAAAATGAAAAAATACTGCCACCTGATCTCAGGGGATCCTGATATTGGTGAACTAGTAGGGAACAAACCAACTGTGACGTACCGAAAAAATGTCTCCCTTAGGGATATGTTAGTAAAAAGCCACTTTCAAGTGAAACAAAAAACAGATTGGCTTACTAATCAAAGAAAATGATTCAAACCATGCAGATCGTGTAAAGCCTGTAAAATAGGCAAAAGTGTGACAAGCATTCAAGAACCAGATGGCAAATTAATGACAATTGAAGAAAATATAACGTGCACATCGAAGTTTGTCATATACATGATAGAGTGCAAATGTGGTATGAAGTATATCGGAAGCACAACTTGCATGTTGAAAAAACGAATCCTAGAACATATACGAGCAGTGAAAAATGCCAACATGGCATATGTAACAGCTAAACACATAAGTATGTGTCAAAAGGGAGACTGGAGAGCGATGTGTTTCTATGGAATAAATATGATGCAACAAGGAGATCGAGGTGGGAACCATGTCCGAAAGCTACGTCAAATTGAATCACGTCTGATTATAAAATTCAGGACAAAATACCCTGGCGGTATTAATAATGACGAAGAACTTTATGTTCATCTGGAATACATTTTCTCTCCTTTAGGACAGTCCTCAAGAACTCTTTTGAAATCAAATGTTGTTATAAAATGTACATTGAAAGTGGGTACTATACCCTAAACTACGAGATCATAACAATAGCTTTATACATGTATGGAATGTCGCTGGGTACTAAACCACAAGCTAACGAAATACATGAGTAACATCAGTACAAATGTGTACAATACTGACAAATGGCGCAATTGTCTTTCTATAAAAAATTTAAAATTGTTCAAAATTGTGATAAACTACATATCCCACAATGCCACTTAAAGGCAGATGTAGGTATGTAAGTGGAAAGTAAAAAAGGACTTACTAACCGTGAAAAAAGCCCGTTGTTGCTGAAAAGCTTTGGTGCGGGAGATCTTATTATTAAGATAAGCTAAAACCATTTTTGAGTGCCGCATCCTTTGTTAAAAAAAAATATATATGGCCAAGGGGGCTCGAAACGCGTCATGGCGGAGGTGCGGGGAATTTGCACAATAAAGAAATAGCACCTTGAAGACTTGGGTCCGCTGTCGTCCTTGTACTGCATTAGTTGTCGACTTTCTGCTTCATATACATATGGAATACAAATAAAGAACTTACGAAATATTTTTGACTGCAGTCGATTGAATTCCAAGTGTCCGTTTCTCGTTGTTTGGTGAGTCTATGCACCAGGAGTGGTAATTGGATATATATATATATACGTATTTCAAAGAAACAGCTTCCTTAAGATCAAAAACACCACGGCACTCCGTGTCGTTCTTGATCATATGTATATATATATATATATATATATATATATATATATATATATATATATATATATATATATATATATATATATATATATATATATATATATATATTACCTACTGGCGGTCGCCAGTAGGTATATATAGTTAGGATTTTTTCTCTATGGGATTTTTGAAAATTCTATGTCTAATAACTTTGGCGTTTGTGGACGGAATTGGCTGAAATTTTCAGGAAAATGGCACATTTTGTTTCTGAGCAGCCCTTGAAAATTTGGGGGGGGTTCGTCAAGGGGGGGCCGAGAAAAAAGGGGGGTCCCAAAACGTGTTTTTAACATTGAGTTTTCCATAGGGCGGTTGGCCTCACTTTTAGCCCGAACGGCTGAATGGATTTGCACGAAACTTGGCAAAATTGTAGGGACTGGTAGCCCGATGTGCCTTTTGTAGGTCTCAATATATGTGCTCCAGTGGATTTTGAGAAATTAACGTTTAAAAAAAGATATATATCTGTAACAGCGGACCTGGCAGCGTCCCAGGACGCGTACTTTACGCGCAACGGAGCTTTGTGAAGCGAAGCTGATTGGTTCTCCGGCGTCTGTCAACATTCCAAAAAGTCCGTAGCGGCCGCCATCTTGTCTCTCGGTAGGATCGAGAGACAAGAGGAGGTCAAAACAAAGGGGGAAATAACTATAAGGGGGCATAGTAGATCCTCGCTGACCCCCTAGGTTTGATGTGGAGGTTTTAAAAGGGCCCCGCGGGGCAAAAAAAACACAAAATAATAATAATCGAACGGTTGAATGGATTTGCACGAAACTTGGCAAAATATTAGGGACTGGTAGCCCGATGTGCCTTTGCTAGGTCTCAATATATGTGCTCCAGTGTATTTTGAGAAATTAACGTTCAAAAAAAGATATATATCTGTAACAGCGCTCCGCTTCGCGTACTTTTCGCGTTACGGAGCTTTGCGAAGCTGATTGGTTCTCCGGCGTCTGTCAACATTCCAAACAGTCCGTAGCGGCCGCCATCTTGTCTCTCGGTAGGATTGAGAGACAAGAGGAGGCCAAAGCGAAGGGGGAAATGACCATAAGGGGGCATAGTAGATCCTTCCTGACCTCTTAGGTTTGATGTACCATTTTGCCAAGTTTGGTGTAATTCCGTTCAGCCATTCAGGCTGTAGACGTATGTAAATGTCCTATGGAAAATTGCATGGGGAAAACACATTTGAAAGTGTTGAAATTTAGAACCAATTAAAATGTTACTTTGGTTTTGTATTTGTGTGTGATGAAAGTTAATTGGTTATGTATATATGTCAAATGAGAGGAAACCACAGCCATTTTGTGATACTACTGTCTGAGGTACATTTGTGAGGAATTTTTGGTGGTGAATTTCTGGTGTTTGATTTACACAGTACTAACACTTCTGCTACTTTTAAAAAGGTGAGTTGTTAATTTGTAAGGGGAACTATGTTGTACACTTGAAGATAATTTGAAAAATGTTTTCTGTTATTTATTTGCAGTCCTTCTGTTATACTAAATACTTGATAAAGTTCGTTTTATATTATGTATTACTAAAAACGATAAATGAAAGTGATTATTTTTTTCTGCAATTTACAGCAAGCAATTTCAAAATAAAATGGCTCACAATGAAGAGACCGTGGCAATTTCTTTTGAATTGTCCAACACATTGATTGAAATTGAGAGCACCAATAATGAAATATTGTCACAAGGAGGACATGACTTGTATGATTCCATTAGATTGATTGAAATGGACAGCACCAAGAATGAAATATTGTCACAAGGAGATGACTTGAATGATTCCACTACATTGATTGAAATTGAGAGCACCAATAATGAAATATTGTCACAAGGAGGAGATGACTTGTATGATTCCATTAGATTGATTGAAATGGACAGCACCAATAATGAAATATTGTCACAAGGAGGAGATGACTTGAATGATTCCACTACATTGATTGAAATTGAGAGCACCAATAATGAAATATTGTCACGAGGAGATGACTTGAATGATTCCACTACATTGATTGAAATTGACAGCACCAATAATGAAATATTGTCACAAGGAGGAGATGACTTGAATGATTTTTTTGATCAATCTCTTGATGGCGAATTTATCGAGTGTTTGGAGACCATAGAGTTACAAGAATCATCATTGGAGACTTTTAATGAGGACATTGCTGATGAGGACATGTTACTAGTTCTTTGAAATTTAGAAAATTCTGAAGAATAAATTTATATTTAGAAATCAAAAATTGTTTGAGACATTATTCATTTTTATTTTTAATTTATGAGGTTGTAGCGAAGTGATTGTAGTATAAAATGAGACTTATAGTATAGAGTGCAACATTTTTATGTTACATGGTAAGTTTACTCATATTTACTTCCCTTCTGCCACTATATTATCTCCAATGTGTATTTGACATCTCTTCTTCATCTCCGGCCTCCTTTCTCTCACTGTGTGTCTCCAAAGCATCTTATCGCTGCTATTTTGTATAATTACAGAAGAGAGTAAAATAAAATAGTTCGGAACGTGAAAAGGGGGCAAAGTAGAGTACTCCTCACCCCCTAGGCCTTTTTAGGCGGTCCCAAAAGGATCAGTTTCTGCTTTCCTGAGAGATTATGGTATGAGTTCCATATACCACAATAACTTGCATTACAACATGCAAGATATCTATCTCCTATTACCAACTTTTGGAGATATTCGCGCTAAGCGCGAATATCTCCAAAAAGTAACACCTGCCCTGAGCAGTTCTTAGCCATGTTATCCAATGGGAGGTGGATAACATGGCTAAGAGCATTAGCTCGGTAATGCATTAATATCGCTGAGTTTTTAGCGATATTCATGCATTGCGGCCGTTTATTATCGCATTTGCGATAAACCTTGATAATAGCAAGGTTTATCTTCGATAATTTCTGACGATGCTTAGTGGTAAAAAATTGGTTGGTAAGCATCGTTAGCGATAAATATCGCTTAACTTTGGTAATATGCCCCAACGTCTGTTAACGTTCGATTCGAAGGAAATGAGGAAGTGTTGAAAAACATTGTCTGCGCCATCTTGCCTTTTTTGAAATGCCACACTTTTGTCGTGCACGGCAGCCATTTTAGATGTCTTGACCAGACCCACTCTCTGCACGCTGTCGATTCGTAGCATGGCTCCTCACCCACGCAAGCATCTTCCCTAGGCACTGGTCACCACCGCTCTCTGTCTTATGCATGGGCAATAATCCTCCCCCCATCTGCGCTGCTCTTCCCTGAGAATCACACTCTGTGCCCGCCCGACACCTCCCTTTCGCCCTATTCACTACCGCACCCTCTGACACTCCTCTTTCTCTGTGTCCGATTGTCCAGGCTATCAGCTAGCCCTGCAGATGTAGTTTATGGCCCCAGCTGTAAAGAATCACCCCTCTTCAAAGGAGTTATAGTAGATCAAGGCCCACACCCGATGAGATCCGTCACACCACACGTGTTCCTACTATCTGAAAACCATCCTGTATTGTGATTGGGGAGGGGACCGAGCCTGAAGCGGAAGATTCCAGGAATGACTCTTTGTACATCAAAGTTTTTACAATTGTGTGTCACATTAAAAATATATAGCACTCCAACAAAGTAGTAGGAATATAAAACTTTAATAACATATAAATATATACAAGAAAACAAAAACAGTAAAAACATTTAAACAACGAAGAGACCGTGGCAATTTCTTTTGAATTATCCAATAGATTTATTGAAATTGACAGCACCAATAATGAAATATTCTTGTCAGTAGCCGTCTGTTGTGCGAATAGTTCCAAGGCAGCAGAACGCGCTGAAATCTAGATGGCACGAAAGTGATGTCTAGTAAGTTGCCGCCCAGCAAAAAACGGTGTGGGGCGCCGCGGGGGTGAGTGAGTCCAGTAGGCACCACAGCTATTCTTACCGGCATTGCAGAATTACTGCTGGGGACAATGCCTGTGCTGTAGCAGGGTCACAGCAGAAACAAAAAGGATTCTGTTGAAGATGTTGTTGGTTTTCAATTTGAAAACAGTTCTGGTGTCAACTGCTATGCTAATGTAGTGGTTAATGTTTTGTTTTCTATAGAAAATGTAAAAGAGGGGGAGGCAGTCCAAAGTTCCGTTAAAAGGGCAAAGGAAAGGATCGGTGGTTTGAACTATCAGTCAAAAAGGGGAGGGGGTGCAATAATTTTTCCTACCGGGTCACACTGTGCTTTCACCGGAAGTGAGGTCTGCAGGATTCTAGTAATTCAAAGTGAGGCTGGCGCCAGCATGGGAGCGCCGACGTCCCGCGGATACAGTTTCGTCACTCCACGGGCGATCATGGCAGTCATTCCCCATCGGGGGTCGGAGACTCCCGCGGCTCCTCTAGAATCTTCAAGGTCGTGGAGGACTACGGTGGTGGAGTCAACCAGTGACCGGGCCATTTCTTTATGCTGGGCCCGCTCTTGCCAGGTCGACCGCCATTTTGAGAGTTCGGCAGCTACCGGCGATCGCGGGGTCACATGAGCGGACGGGCTCCACCCTGCCGGGCGAGACGTTGCAGCATGGCCACAGTGGAAGAACCCTTTTCCGGGCGCCTGGAGCGCTGAGGGTGCAGCTGGGAAGCCTCCACCTGGGGAGGCGGGAGAGGCCTGTTCGCACCGTCTCTCCCTCCCAGTGCACCCCACGGCGTCTCGCTTGAGATTTGTTATGGCCAGACCAGGCGATGAGGACGAGGGGGGGGGGGTCGGAGGCATGTGCAAGACATCCCCCCCCAGTGTTGTCGCAGCCATTATAAAAGAAAGAAGTGTCCCGTCCGTCTTCGGGCCGGGCTTCCGGTGGATGTCGGCCGGACGCCCCTGGCTCTGGCCCCATGAACGGGTTTCTTGGTTTATCGGCTGCAGCCGGATCCCGTCGGCCTCGGCCCCCCGACCGTTGGTGGTCGGACCGGAAGAGCATGTGGCGGGACTACCTGCAACTCTCAAGGGCCACCGCGGCCGGACTGGGAGAGAGAGGGGAGGGTCGAGGAGACATTCCCCCCCCCTGCAACTGTTCAGCGTTGTAAAGGCAATCCCCTGGCCGGGTCCCGCTGGCCTCGGCCTCTCCTCCGGCTACACCCTACGTTAGGATCTCCTGGCCGAGGCGTGGCAGCAGGACCTGCCTTATATGGGCTGCTCCCGGCTGGGCGTAGCCGGAACCCTGCCCCACCTTGGAAGTTTCCAGAGTGGGGGCGGATGTTCTACTGACTTGCATTTTCCCTAGTCTATCGATTTTTTTGGCGTGGCAGGCGGTGGGACAGCGAGGGGTGATTTGGTTTCTCTTACTGTTTTTCTGGTCTCTCACCACTGGCATATTTTAACGTTTTCTTGTTTCTAGGACATTAATAGGTTTTATCATTACGTTATGTTATCGTTTCTTTGTTCGTTGTTTAATAAAAGTTCATGTTCATCAGTGGCCTACTGATTTTCGTTTTCCTATTTTTTTCTTTCCAGGTTGTTTCATGGTAAAGTTTCTGTTAACAGGATACAGTGATCACTTCGTTATTATTGCATATGTCCTTTTCACTAGGGGTGCTCTCTGGTCGGGCCAGATGACGTATCTCTAGTAAATGGTCCGGGTGAAAAAGGTGCATCAATCAGTGGGGAGTAGATAGGCATGACAGATTACAACGGGGGAGAACGGTCCGCATTACGTACCCTTTCACTACTTGCAAAGATTTTCCTACGTTTATTTGCAAACAGGGAATACCTCCAAAAAGATCTAATTCCCAAACAGTCAATGTTCGGACAATCAATCAATCAATGAGGAATGAAATAGGTACGACGTGTTAAAGGCTTGCGTTACCTACCCTTCACTATCTGCAAAGGGAGAGAGAATATTCCTATTCTTCCTCGTTTGCAGGTAGAGAAGATCCTTAAGAGAATTAACTTCGAACAATTCAATGCTCGATTGAAACAATCAACAAGGGGTACTGTGAACACAAATGAACACCGCTTATATACATACGCATTGCTATTTTCAACAGGTTGTTCCTAATATTTCTATTTTAGCGAGGTCAAAAAGAGATCCCATTAGTGGCCTACTGATTTTGCTCGATTCCTTTTGTTTTTTTACACGATTTTTCGCTATCTGCAAAGACTAAACAGAGTATTGCGACTCTGTGCTTGTTTGTAAATAGAGAATTAACCAAAGAGAACAATCAATCAAATGGAGAGAGAAGCAGGCACGACGGATTACAAAGGGGGCAAAGGGCTGCGTTAACTACCCTTCACTATCTGCAAAGAGAGAGTACTCCTAATAGAAATGAGGGGTGGGGGGCAGCATTCAAAGCAGATCAGTGTGCATAAACACGAAAATGTTTTTACTTACCACGTACTTGACATTCGGCAGCTTATGATATTTGCTATTAAAAAACCCTTGAAATTCACTGAAAAAACCATAGGTTATAGACCATATATAGTTAGGAATTAGCATTTACAAAACCTTGAAAATTCACTGAAAAAACCATAGGTTATAGACCATATATAGTTAGGAATTAGCATTTACAAAACCTTGAAAATTCACTGAAAAAACCATAGGTTATAGACCATATATAGTTAGGAATTAGCATTTACAAAACCTTGAAAATTCACTGAAAAAACCATAGGTTATAGACCATATATAGTTAGGAATTAGCATTTAAAAAACCTTATTTTACTCACACAAAACCATTGAAATTCCATATATAGTTAGTTGCACTAACTATATATCGTGCACCCGCAATCCACTGCTGATGATGTCACATATTACATCATTCATGACATGGTCAGTGACATCACTGATGACATCACTGATGACATCTCAAATGACATCACTGATGACATCACTGATGACATCTCATTTGACATCAATGACCACATCACTGATGATATCATTCATGTGACAATACAATGCATCTCCTCACACTTTAATATAACCTCTGTTACACCCAGTGTTAAATACAGAGTATAATTTTTGAAACCATTGACACACCAATACTAGTTACTACATACACACTCAGTGATTCCTATGTTTACACACACATTCACTCATTTACCCATACAATCATTCATACATACAATCACTCATCTTTACAACACTATCATATGCACTCATACACCTATACAGACTCTCACACTCTGTCACTCATCCATGGAGTTACTCACACACCTAGTCAGTCCTGTAAAGAATCAATCACACTTCCATTTTCTAATCTATACAGTTAAACATAGAGCACCTTACATTTTGAAACATATACTAACACATAATTACTCTCTTATACAATCATTGATACAAGTACACATTGATCTGCACAGAGTCACACACCTCCCAGCCAGCCACACACACACTCAGTCTCCCATACAAATACTTGGGCAATCAATCAATAACCCATATAGTTACTCATATAGCTACTGATCAACACATGCAGCAGTTTACAGAACAACAGACATAATGATGCACAAATTAAGACAGTTTAGTCACTAACCCATGCACTCAGTGAGACACATTTAATCACTCACTCATACAGTCAGTCACGCACCTACTAAATCCTTCATCCAGACACTTCTACATCTACTCATTCTTCAATATGTAAAACATATTTAAACTTTACAGGAACACACAGTCACTGGATGATGTCATCAGTGATGTCATTTGAGATGTCATCAGTGATGTCATCAGTGAAGTCACTGACCATGTCATGAATGATGTAATATGTGACATCATCAGCAGTGGATTGCGGGTGCGCGATATATAGTTAGTGCAACTAACTATATATGGAATTTCAATGGTTTTGTGTGAGTAAAATAAGGTTTTTTAAATGCTAATTCCTAACTATATATGGTCTATAACCTATGGTTTTTTCAGTGAATTTTCAAGGTTTTGTAAATGCTAATTCCTAACTATATATGGTCTATAACCTATGTTTTTTTCAGTGAATTTTCAAGGTTTTGTAAATGCTAATTCCTAACTATATATGGTCTATAACCTATGGTTTTTTCAGTGAATTTTCAAGGTTTTGTAAATGCTAATTCCTAACTATATATGGTCTATAACCTATGGTTTTTTCAGTGAATATATATATATCCTAGTGGATGTCGCCAGTAGGTAGTTATAGTTAGGGCCTAGTTTCCATAGGAAAGCATTTTTTGACTTGGCGAGAACTTTGGTGTCATTTGTCCAATCTTCATGAAATTTTCCTCAAAAAGTGCCAAGGTGGGTTCTATTGCTATGTAAAGTTTGGGGTGATCTGTGCATTAAGGGCTGAGAATCTGGGGTACAAAATAAGGTTGCATTTGTAATGTTAATTCCCATAGGAACCTTTAGCCACACCTACAGTCTGAACCACTACATAGACTTTCACCAACTTTGGCACGGAGGTAGATGTCGGTCCAAGGAAGTGCCTTTTGCTTTTTTGGTGTAACTCTGTTCAGTAGTTGTTGAGAAATGTAAGTTTAAAATTATAGTGATATCTCTGGCCGCAGATATTTTGCAGTGGTTTTGCGATGAAAAAGAATGTATGCTCCAACAGGAATGTTCTTATTGGCTTGACACAACCTGAACAGAAAGTTGCGGCTGCCATTTTATCTATCAGGAACAGTTCCTGGGGCTTAGCATTTCTGAAAAAGCTAAGATAAGGGGTCAGGGTAGAGTTACTCTGACCCCATGTTTGAGAAATGGGGGTGTTAGTGACACAAGTTATGTGTCCAAAATAGATTTTTTTTAATTTGTGCACGATATTCATGGCAACGCCATGACTGCCACCACGCCACCCCCATGTACCATTGCAGGGAAATCGTGACTTTCAACGTTGCCGCGAATATTAGTACAAAATCTTTTAAAAATCAGTGAATAATTAATACACATTGTTATAGAGATATTGAGATTTTGATCAATGTTTTTATAGAATTATTTGTATAGTCAGTTATCTACTGCGATGGTTACAATTCATTATATAGTTATATTTTTTTAATGTTGTGGTGGCAATTGAATTGCTGCTTTTGATTTCCTCTTTCACGGCGTAACTGCAGGGTTCACGACAACCAATGTCATTGCGATTTCCAGTCTGACCGCGAAAATGGAAAATTGGTTTTAGAGATGGTTGTTCTGGAAATACACTAGAAAAAACATGAGTTTGAAGTGTACAGTAATAAACCCCCAGTGTGTTAAATACAATGTGGGCATATATGTGTTTTCACTTTATGGAAAAGGCTGGACTGTCGCAGTTAACAGTGACGCCACGACATTCCGAATAATCGTGAACACCGAAAATAGGTCTTAAAGATGTTTATTAAAGAAACTTAGTACAAAAATATGAGTTTAAACATCCTTTGAAAGAAGTATGAATATAGTAATATGTGTAGGAACATGTTCAGAATGTTGTTTTTTTTTTTTTTTACATATTAATTTTGGATGTGTTGGTGGTCATTAAATGTCTGCTTTTTTTCTGTTTTCGCAATGTGCTTGTACGGATCATGACTATTGATGTCATTTCATTTCATTTCATAGAACTTTATTCGAATTTAAAAAATTCATAAAAGCACTATCGATGTCATCGCGGTCTCCGGAATCACTGCGAAAAGATAAAATAGGTTTTAGGGATTGTTTTTATAGAAACTCCCTACTTAAACATGATTTTAGAGAATACTGTAAGAAACCCCTAGTGTGTAGAATACTGTAGTATGTGTGGATGTATGTGTTTTACACTTTATGGAAAAGGCGCGAACACTGTGGTTAACAACGCCATTGTGATGTCCTGAATAATCGGAAAAATGCAAAATAGGTCTGAAAGATGGATTTTGAAGAAACTTAGTACAAAAACATGAGTCTAACCGTGTTTTTAAAGAAGTATGTATATAGTTATATGTGATGGGTAATGTTCAGAATGGAATTTTTTACATAATATTTTTGGATGTGTTTGTGGTCATTGAATGTCTTCTTTGTTTTCCATTTTCACGACGTGTCTGAAGAGATTGCGATGTCATTGCAAAAATGTAAACTAAAATGCTCATTAATCCATTGAAGAAATACAAGCTTATGCAATGACCTCTTATAGAGCAATTGAGATAGAAAATACAATTTAAAAACCTTAGAAAATAAATTTAAAATGTATAGGTTACATGGACGTTATAGTTGGGAAATATAATTTGAAAAACTTTAGAAATTCACTGTCAAAGGTTACAAGGATGTTAGTAAGGATGTAGCATTTAAAAAAAAAACTAGGAATTCATTACAAAAACCAAAGGTTACAGGGACATTATAGTTAGGGTGTCATTTCACTCGTACAAGCTAACTATAACTCGCTCCCCTCAATGCATTGCTTATGGCCTCACATATTGCATCACTCATGGCACGGTTAGCAACATCGCTGATGACATCACTAATGACATCATCCACAGAATTTCTGATGCATCCACTCAGACCCCGATGTAACCTTTCTTACACCCACTCCAACTCCCACGCTACCATTCTCAAAACCATTGACACACCCATACCAGTACCTACACACCCACTCATTGATTCATAGGTCTACACACAAAGCCACTCAGTTACCCATACAGCCACGTATACACTAACTCGCTCACTAATACAGCCACTGATATTTGCACTCACACCCATACAGCCACTCACACACTGTCAATCACTCATAGAGCTGCTCAGTCACCTACTCATACACCTAGAGAGCCACTCACACAATCATTTACTCACCTTTACAGACATACACACTAAGTTGCTTATTCATACAGATACTAACACATACTCACTCACCTATACAGGCACTGACACAAGCTCACAATCACCCATACAGCCACTATCACAATCCATCACTCACACATAGTCACTCCAATACTCACCTATACTGCCTTTCACATATCCAGTTACTCATATACCACTGACACATTCATTCACTCACTGACACAGCCATCCACTCAGTCACCTACACAGCCCCTCACTTAAACACTTACTAACCCATACATCCACTGATTCACCCACTCACTCATCCATACAGGCAGTCACACACCCTCTCACACAGCCCCACAGACACCCATGCACCCATACAGGTACTCAGACCCCAATCAATCACCCATAGAGCCACTCATGTACCCACTCAGCAACCCATACAGCCACTTAGACACCATCTGACAGACTGATACAGCTGTTATCAAAACCTAGTCACTCACCTATACATTCACTGAGACACTTAATCACTCACTTATACAGTCAGTCATGCACCCACTGAATCATCCAGACAGGCACTCATACAGCCACGGATTTATCAATACACCTTGGTGTATATATATATTTAACAATCATTAACATTTTAAAAACACTCAGTACTGGACGATGTCATCAGTGATGTCATTTGAGATGTCATCAGTGATGCCACTGACCATGTCATGAGTGATGTGTTATGTGATGTGAGGTCATAAGCAGTGCAATGCCGGGGCACAAGTATTAGTTAGCTCAGCAAACTAGAACTGCTGAATTTCTCTGGTTTTGCACAAGTGAAATGTCAGCCTAACTATAACGTCCCTGTAACCTTTGGTTTTCTCACTGAATTGCTAAGGGTTTTTTTTAAACAATTTTTATTAGAAAACAAAACAGCAGCAGCAAAAACAGTACATAGGCAGTTCATCTGTATATACCCACATTCAAGTTCAAGTAAAGTGTGCATTATCATATTGGAGCATCAACAGTAGCATCGAGCAATATGATGGTCAGTATGTAGGGTACACTCATGTCCGCAGGTCTGGGAGTCACCACTTCTGCACATTTTTGTCAGCACGGGGAATTATGTCGTCACATCTGTGTCCGCCCCTCCAGTATAGCATTTCTCTCCCGTCTAAGTTCCACTGTGGGTGAGATACAGATATCCCCCCTATATTTATTCAATTGCCCCCACTTTTGATCCCATTTTCGAGGGCAGTCTCTACCTTTATATACAGTTTTCTCCGCTACCATAGCATGGTCCATGTCGTTAGCCCAATCCCGCAACCTTGGTAAAGTATCCACCCCCCACTTCTGGGCAATATTTCTTTTCGCAATGCTCCATCCCATGGTGGCCTATGATTTTTCAGTTTGGGTGAGATCTGTTGCCTCCCAGATATTGAGGAGGCATTCGGGGAGATGGATGCATGGGTTTATCACAAGATCTAGTCATTTGTCGGGTCACGTCTACCCAGTATCGCAGTATGTGGGGGCATTCCCATATATTCTCTATGAATGTGCCTAATTGATTGCAGTGTTGAAGACCATTTGTGTCTGGTCTCCTGCCCAATTTAAATAGCAATTTAGCATCAAACTATACACAGTGTAGAATCTTAAGCTGGACCAGCCAGAGTCGCATCGGGATGGCTACCTCGCGGTGGGAAGCTTGCGCTTCGATCCTGTCCTCGCCAGTGATAGCATCCATGTCCGACTCCCAATTATCACGCACTTTCAGCATTGGATCGGGCTGGCTGTTGATAAGCTTCTTGTATATTAAGGAGACAGCCTTGCTGTCCATTGGGTCTAGCAACAACCTGTCTTCCAGAGGAGAAGATTCTGGGAGGGAGGTGTCAGTAGAAAGGGCGGGGTCTATGGGATGGCTAATCTGAAGATACCGGAAGTGCGCTGATGGTGCAAGCTGATATTTGAGCTGGAGTTCGGCAAAGGAGGCGTTTTTGCCCTTAACCCACATATCCACTACCGTGGAAATGCTGATTGTGTCCCACTTATCGAATCTTGCACAGGCACTGAGGCGTCCCAGGATGTCGGGCTCCCACAGGGGGTAGCCTTTGTCAGGCACCCACGCCATCCCATCAGCCTTTGGACCACATGCCACACTTCTACTGTATGGGCCGTAGGGCAGGTCAAACCAAGTTTCTTGGGGTTTGAATATAGCGCTCTATTGTAGCCGCCCTTCCCCATTAACCACAGATCAATTAGGAAGCTGGGGTCAGAATGGGATCCAAACGCCCATTTGTTAATGGCAATTAACTGAGATGCCTGGTAGTACAGGTGCATGTTCGGCAACCCGATGCCTCCATCGTACCATCCCATATTGAGTTTATGTATGGCTGAGTCGATCTGCATAGAGTAGGAATCAGGGACTGGAAAAGGGGTGTTTTGCATGGCATAAAGAAAGCGTGGTAGGGCGAGCATCTTGAATAAAGACGCCCTGACCAGAAGGGTGAGGGTTAGTGTCTTCCAGTGGGTGACATCAGAATTAAATCTCTGCAACGGACCCAACAGATTCTGTTCATAGAACGTTGCCTCGTCAGTTGTTATAAAGATGCCGAAGTATCAAAAACCCTGGATCGCCATAGGGATGGTATAACTTCGAGGGCTCTGCGGCGGATCACCCCAAAGGGAATACATCTGGGATTTGGACCAGTTTATCTGGTAACCAGAGTGAGCCCCGAAAATATAGAAAATGCGGCGAAGGGAGCGCGGCGGCGAAGTGAGATAAAGTAAAATGTTGTCTGCGTCCGCGTCACTTCGGAAGTGATATGCGGTCTTTGTGTTCGTCCATCCATTTAAAACCTCGGATACCGGGGTCCCCCCTGATCCAGACCGCTAAAGGCTCGAGGGCCCAAACAAAGAGGCACGGTGACAGTGGGCAGCCCTGTCTTGTGCCCCGACATATGGAAAAAGAGCCCGAGCGATGGTTGGTCGCTGAGATGTGGGCGATGGGAAGGTTGTATAATAATCTGATCCACCCAATCAACTTGGGGCCGAGGCCAATTCGAGCCAGAACAGTGAATAGATAGTCCCATGCCACGGTGTCAAATGCCATTCTTGAGCCAAGCCCGAGTAAGATCGATTCCTCCTCTATAGTCGCCACACGACCTAGTGTGCCAAGGACTCACAGTAAGTTACGCGCCGTGTTGTGACTTGGCATAAACCCCGACTGGTTTGGGTGAATCAAGTCAGCGAGATACGGGAGTAGTTGGTTAGCCAACAGTTTGGCCAAAATTTTGGCCTCCACCCTTATCAGTGAGATAGGCCGGTAGGATGTGCACTTGTCCTCTGGTTTGCCGGGTTTGCGAATAACCACAATGGTGGCCTCGCGGATGTCGGCTGGGAGGAGACCAGTCTCATAGCATTCACTGTACATATTCAGTAAGTGAGGAGTGAGCTTAGTCACCATGGGTGTCATGAGTTCGATTGGAAGCCCATTGAGGACCATCGCCTTACCAGCTTGGATATCTTGAATTGCTTTCCGAATCTCCTCCGCTGAAAGATTGACCTCTAAGGCATCCCTATCTTGTTGGGAGACAGTTGATACCTCGATAGTGGCGAGGAGATCTGCCGCCCATGGTGCTTGTGAGTCCCGTGGCATTTTATAAGTTTGTTCATAGTTGTTGGCTAAGGTTTTCTTAATGCTGTTTCCTAACTATACCATCCTTGTAAACTATGTTTTTTTTCAGAGAATTATATATATATATATATATATATATATATATATATATATATATATATATATATATATATATATATATATATATATATATATCCTGCTACTCACAACATCCGGTAAGCCCGTGTACACTCACCTCTTGTGGTGCGCGGAATACAACTTGTTGAGCATGTGACTTTAAAAGAGTTTGTAGTTTGCCTGCACAGTTGTTTTTCACCCAGGAAGAAGGAGCTGGAGGCTCCAAAATGCGTAGGTGTAATTTATCAGGCATGTATGTCTGCCGGTCCCTCTGAATAAATATTTCTTGTGAAATTGAACTGCTGGGAGTGCGTCCTTGCTAGCAGAACAACTTTGAGATATGTAATCACGGCGCGTTCTGGCCGTGGAGGACTGCACCCTCATGTGGAATGAATTGTAAGGCCAGGGTTTGGCATTGTTTCTAACTTCGGAAGGCACAGCAGTTCTTTGAAATTTACTGGGCATTTGTTTCCTGAGGCCCACTAGAGGGCTTTGAAAAATAAGCAGCTGCGCAGACAACCCACTGAAGGGCTTAATTTGTATGACTGCAAAACTACAAACACCATCATGCATTGGAAAAAGGTACTCACCTGTAACCCACCAGAGGGCTGAATTGAGCATGTGACTTTAAAAGAGTTTGTAGTTTGCCTGCACAGTTGTTTTTCACCCAGGAAGAAGGAGCTTGGGGCTCCGAAACGCGTAGGTGTCATTTATCAGGAATGCAAGACTGCCGGTCCCTCTGAATAAATATTTCTTGTGAAATTGAATTGCTGGGAGTCTGTCCTTGCTAGCAGAACAACTTTGAGACATAAATATATATATATATATATATATATATATATATATATATATATATTCACAGAAAAAACCATAGGTTATAGACCATATATAGTTAGGAATTAGCATTTACAAAACCTTGAAAATTCACTGAAAAAACCATAGGTTATAGACCATATATAGTTAGGAATTAGCATTTAGAAAACCTTATTTTACTCACACAAAACCATTGAAATTCCATATATAGTTAGTTGCACTAACTATATATCGCGCACCCGCAATCCACTGCTGATGATGTCACATATTACATCATTCATGACATGGTCAGTGACATCACTGATGACATCACTGATGACATCTCAAATGACATCACTGATGACATCACTGATGACATCTCATTTGACATCATTCTTGTGCTAATACGATAAACCTCTTCAGACTCTAATATAACCTTAGATACACTCAGTGTATACAGACACTCACACACTGTCACTCATCCATGGAGTTACTCACACACCTAGTCAGTCATGCAAAGAAACAATCTCACCTCCATTTCCTCAACTATACAGTTATACACACCTTACTTATTCAAACATATACTAACACATATTTACTCTCTTATACAATCCCTGATACAAGTTCACAATGATCCATACAGCCACTCACACATTCAGTGGCTCTCATGCACAGTTATTTATATATGCCAACTCTCACATGTACTGTGTTTTACATATGTACTTACTATGACATGTAGCATTGAGATATCCATTCACTCATCAATACACTCATGCACACAGTCAACCGCCCATGTAGCTTTTTCCACATGCACTCTTGAACTCATACACCTAGTGAATCAACTGCTCACACATCTATGCACAGAGTCACACACCTCCCAGCCACCCCCACACAAACTCAATCTCCCATAGAAATACTTGGGCAACCAATTAATAACACATATAGCCTCTCGTATAGCTAATGATCAACACATGCAGCAGTTTACATCACAACAGACATAATGATGCACAAATTAAGACAGTTTAGTCACTAACCCATGCATTCAGTGAGACACATTTAATCACTCACTCATACAGTCAGTCACGCACCTACTAAATCCTTCATCCAGACACTTATACATCCACTCATTCTTCAATATCTAAGACATATTTTAACTTTACAGAAACATACAGTCACTGGATGTTGTCATCAGTGATGTCATTTGAGATGTCATCAGTGATGTCATCAGTGATGTCACTGACCATGTCATGAATGATGTAATATGTGACATCATCAGCAGTGGATTGCGGGTGCGCGATATATAGTTAGTGCAACTAACTATATATGGAATTTCAATGGTTTTGTGTGAGTAAAATAAGGTTTTCTAAATGCTAATTCCTAACTATATATGGTCTATAACCTATGGTTTTTTCAGTGAATTTTCAAGGTTTTGTAAATGCTAATTCCTAACTATATATGGTCTATAACCTATGGTTTTTTCTGTGAATTTCATTGGTTTTTTAACAGCTAATATCTGTAGCTGTAAAATGTATTCTTCTTTAAATCCAAAAATATATTTTATATGTTTATGAATAATTTTTTTTTTAAATATTTTTTTTTCTTCGTTCCCGCTTCGCGAATCGGGAAGCTTCCCGTTAGCTGACCTTGATGCCGCGAAATAGACCGCGAGCCGGTAAACGTTTCTTTACCGCAAGTGCCGCGTTAGAAAACAACATCGTGACGCCTCCCGTCCGCATGACGTTCCACGTTGTCGCGTGATACGTCATATGACGTGCTACGTTAGCGAACTGGTACGCGAAGCGAGTGCCAAAGCGCAGGTTTCTGGAAGCAAACCGGGAGGCCCTGCAAAGCGCTTAACGTAAACACAGCAAGTCATGTGACTTGGTAATAACACTTTTCATTGGTTCATTTCACTTTTGGTTTCCTAATGATGTAAGACTAGGTCATATAATCTAAAATGAACACTTTTGATTGGTTGAGAACTCTTGTTTTTCCCAAATGATGAAAATCCCTCCTTCTTTCCTCACTCTGACTTTCATCATTGTGAGAGAAAGACCCTTTGTGATCACTGAGCAATGGCTTCTTTAGTAGCTTCAGCTGGTGCTTCCCCACCACCTCCACCACCTCCAAGGAAGAGAGGACCACCTGCTCAAGTTGTAATTCAACAAGAAGAAGAAGAAGAGGAACAGGAGGACGAGCACGAAGAGAGGCAGTTTTTGCCTGAGCAGCCCAAGACGTCTCACCGGAAAGAAAACTTCATTTGGCAATTTTTTAAAATTCCCAAAGGTCAGAAAAAAGTAAATGCAAGATACATAACTTGCCTTATATGTCAAGATAGACTGTCCAGAGGGACCGACAAAAAATACAGTTTCGGAAACTACACAATGCATCGCCATATGACTAGGTGGCATCCTAACAACTACAGTGCTGCACAGTTTCGGAACGACCTAGATAATCTCCCTATTATGGCCAGAAGATCTGTTGTACCGGAAGTAACGGGACCAGAGGGCAGGGAGATGGTGCCAAATATACAAATGAGATTTGGTGAAGTAAAACACACCTGCGTATTTTGCGATGGATTCATTTCCTACGGAGAAAGAAGCATCACTCTGATCAACAGAGCTATTGACTATCATATGCAAGTTTGTCCGAAACGCCCAAAATAATAAATACTTCTTTTTTTTGTTTTGTTGCTCCTGTTGAGCCCTTTACAATGAATCGTTTTCATTGCCCCCTCCAAGAAAAACCCAAAAAAATATAAAACTGTTCCGAAAAATTCAAAAACATTAAAAAAATGTTCAGAAAAATAAAAAAAAAAGTTCTTTTCAGAACTACCTCCCCGTTATTAAAAAATTGGTACAATATTTGGAACTGTGCCAACCTCTATTTCTCTTAGTTCGCTTCCTAGTTCGCTCGCTGGTACGCGAACTGGAAGCGAACCAAAAACAGTAAGTATAAGGGAAGGAAACACACACTTATGTTAAAAGAAAGACAGCTATAGGGGAGTAAACTAGAGATACTATTACCCATAATCCACTACTGATGATGTCACATATTACATCATTCATGACATGCTCAGTGACATCATCAGCAGAGGATTGCGGGTTTTTTGGCAACATGCCTTATCCACGGTTTAATAACGCTGCCTTTTGCTTTATATAAGTTTTCAAATTGTATGAAATATATACCAATAGGTCTTTATGAACCTTTAGGTAGTGCTTTTGTTCATGAGGTCTGGTCGCTTCCATACACATACAGATGTTTCAAAGATGATCAAGAAGTTTATCTGAATGGAGAGGAATGCACTGAGACGCCAGATCATTCACTAATGTGTAGGCACATACAGTTACACGATTCATGCAACAAACACCGACCAAATATGGCTTGCGTGTTGCAAGGCACGCCAGTTCCTGCTATCATCCCCACGTTCAAGTTGTTGGAAAATGGTAGTTATTTGATGCTCAATAATGAAGATTGTTCTGAGTTAATTAAAAGTATTCCTTTTATCGTAACAGTAAGTGAACGGGTTATTTGCTGCAGAAATGTTCTATTTCCTCCCACACATGAACATAGGGAGTTTTCAATCTGGCCACAAATACCAACCTTGGGACACGTTTCAACGGCATGACAAGAATAAGAGCTCTTTTGTCTCAGAGAGAGGTGGCCTTGAGTTCGGCCCGTGAAACTTTCGTACTTCACATAGCGAACACCCGTACACAGGTTTGCCTTTCAATTTCAGCAACATGTTTCCGACTATCTTTAACGCATCCTCCACAAAATCCCTGGCACACTTTTTTAAAGTTGTTACCAGTGGTCTCGTGACTTCATTTGAGAAAATCTTTGGAGTCATCCCTGCTCCCTTTCATTCCATTTTCTCCACTCTGGTTCGTGGATTGCATTTTTACTTGCATTACCAGCGGACGCTCTTGTGCTTTTTTACATTTTTAAATATGGATGTCCCTCCTATGCAACCTCCGACCCTGCAGCTGCTGACACTGTTCCGCAATCGCATGCTAGAATATTATGGCACAATGCCGTTGGCGATATTAAGCACGGCATATGGATTATCTTTTCGGTTCTCCTACTTCACCTGTGTCCAGCCTGTATTTCACTGCCTGACCTGTGATTTCGATTGGGCCATTGATTTGTGTCTCTGCGGACCGGTTTCTCCTGACGTCGACTTTAATCAGCTGATGACTCCTATCATTACTCACGAGTTGGTTTGTCCTGGCGAAAGGATTATGGCTGTGGCATTGATGCATGGACTACTTGGTCCCTGGAATTTACTGGCGGCAGCACAGTCTTTCTTGGAACACAGCTTTCTTGAAAACCCACCGAGCTGTCCTCTGATGGTGATAGAGGATCCGGTGCTGGGAGAGCACGTATGTTCTTTTCCGCTTTTAAATTGGATGGCTGAACTGTTTTCGGATGAAGACGGTGACTTCCTGTTGGAGGCTGTTGCAGCTTATTTTGCATACACAGTTATGTCATAGACCTTTTTCATGTTTCATATGCTGAGTACTAGCATTTCATTGACAATTCATTGACTTAATTGTCAAGTTTTTATTATTTACCTTGCCTATTGGCTTAAGACTCGATAAAGTACTTGGCTGTTTTATTTTTCTTTAGCATTGAATTTTCCTAGTTTTTAATGCTTTACCTTGCGGACCGTCCACATATAAACTTGCAATCTGCTCTCATGAGATGGCACTTCTATTATCTTATTCAGTTCGTTTCCGGATCATGGGGAGGTGTCATCTAGGTCCTGGATATCTTTACACCGTGTTAAGTTAGCATGGGCTCATTACCGGTTTAAACGCCATTTTTCCTTTTTTGCAACTTCTGCACACGACATTTAGTTGTTGCTTTAGCTTTCCACCTAGTAGTTCATCGTGGTTTACATGAGAATAATATGTTATTGGTCTACTATCTGCTTTACTTGTTAAACTATATCTGTACAGCGAGTGCTAAAGTTTCAAGAACAACACGATACAGAATTGTTATGAGGTCTGATCTCCACGACTTCATACTCATAACATAAGTGCAACTTCTGCCAATTCTGGGCATGAGGCGGGTTTTATATTGCTTTGCCGAACACACATACACAACAGTTGATGCGGTTCACATGAAGAGAGAGCTGGTGTATGCTGATGTGATTCCTTCAAATCTAAGACACTAAAGTATGGGCACGCCCTAAACCAACACAAAGAGACCTTCTTAGCAAATAATATAATATGTGTATTAGGGAGGGTGAGATATAAGCAGCCGCGGGCCGTGGAGGGAGTTACGGTGAGGCAGGGAGGCGGGGAGGGGGAGAAGCAGGGTGGAGCCCTCTCTACCTTGCCCCTCCCCCTCCCCGCCTCCCTGCCCCACCGTAACTCCCTCCACGGCCCGCGGCTGCTTATAAGTGTTGCTAACTCTTATTCATTTACAGCATGTTAACATACTGTCACCATTCGCTTTTTATGTACTAGTAACTATGCTGGTAATTTTGCTACTGATAATATGTGTACTTGTATTCTCCACCCTGCTTCTCCCCCTCCCCGCCTCCCTGCCTCACCGTAACTCCCTCCACGGCCCGCGGCTGCTTATAAGTGTTGCTAACTCTTATTCATTTACAGCATGTTAACATACTATCACCATTCACTTTTTATGTACTAGTAACTATGCTGGTAATTTTGCTACTGATAATATGTGTACTTTTATTATCTAAGGTACTACGCCTGAGAAGACGGCATTAGTAAATAAACATTTCAAATACACATGTGTTCTTCTTAACTCCATGTTCTGGTTTCTAAGAAATATATAACGACCGACTGTTCATGAGTTCCACGTATCCTGAGGTACTATAAGTTCATATTCTGGATTGTCTAAACATTGAGAGTTTGTTATATCCAATGTGACACTGTACCTAGCTTGCTAAATAGTTTTTGATTACTAACGTGAGTTTTGGGACACCCTAATTCGCCGAGGTTCCAATCCTCTGTCCACAGTTCTGTGTGAGAACAGAAACCCTGCGACAGGGGCACCCCCGACCCTTGCTGGAGCTTCATCACACTTGCGATACAACTCCAGCAATGCGCCACCTTTACGGCACAGATACATCACGCATCTGTGCTGTTTTTGCCCCGTGATGCGCCGCATTGTAAATGCAGCACACCATAGGTGACGGAACAGCGGCACAGAATGACTAACACATCCCTGGTGATGCGCCAGTCATCATAAATCTATCCCTATGCTTCTTATCTTGTTAGAGATGAACCGCCATATGTATCATCAAAGTTATTTGCATTTCCTAAATAGCGAACTTTAAGGAATAAATAGCGATTCTTTACCATTCCTAGTTTGCGATGAGCTATTTGCTAATTAGCCGAATGTAGCCCAATGAAGCCCAATGTAGCCCAATGTAGCCCAAAGATGGCCGCCAGACACACAAAAAAACAAATGTAGCCCAAATATCAGCCAGATGTAGCCCAACTATAGCCCAGTGACAGAATGACCAATCAGCTTCGCAAACCTTCGTTACGCGAAGCGGAGCGCTGTTACAGATATATATCTTTTTTTGAACGTTAATTTCTCAAAATCCACTGGAGCACATATATTGAGACCTAGCAAAGGCACATCGGGCTACCAGTCCCTAATATTTTGCCAAGTTTCGTGCAAATCCATTCAGCCGTTCAATTATTATTTTTATTATTTTTTTTTGCCCCGCGGGGCCCTCTTAAAACCTCCACATCAAACCTAGGGGGTCAGCGAGGATCTAGTATGCCCCCTTATAGTTATTTCCCCCTTTGTTTTGACCTCCTCTTGTCTCTCGATCCTACCGAGAGACAAGATGGCGGCCGCTACGGACTGTTTGGAATGTTGACAGACGCCGGAGAACCAATCAGCTTCGCTTCACAAAGCTCCGTTGCGCGAAAAGTCCGCGAACCAGAGCGCTAACCGGTCCGCTGTTACAGATATATATCTTTTTTTAAACGTTAATTTCTCAAAATCCACTGGAGCACATATATTGAGACCTACAAAAGGCACATCGGGCTACCAGTCCCTACAATTTTGCCAAGTTTCGTGCAAATCCATTCAGCCGTTCGGGCTAAAAGTGAGGCCAACCGCCCTATGGAAAACTCAATGTTAAAAACACGTTTTGGGACCCCCCTTTTTTCTCGGCCCCCACTGGACGAACCCCCCCCAAATTTTCAAGGGCTGCTCAGAAACAAAATGTGCCATTTTCCTGAAAATTTCAGCCGATTCCGTCCACAAACGCCAAAGTTATTAGACATAGAATTTTCAAAAAACTCATAGAGAAAAAATCCTAACTATATATACCTACTGGCGACCGCCAGTAGGTAATATATATATATATATATATATATCTGCTCAAAAGGGGTCCCAACCGCTATCACGCGGAAAAAGAGATAGCAGCACTCAAGGGGTAATGCACAAGATTTATTCAACAAGAACGCGCTTTCGGCACTCGGCCTTCTTCAGTTATCACTTAGTTGCCACAAACAACATTCATTTAAAAGAAACAATCACGTGACTTATGGACAGAAAGGACGGACTCAATTACAATAATCAAAGCAAATAGTCGCCATTTTGGAGTGGTAAATACATGAAGCTGCATGGCGACTATTTGCTTTGATTATTGTAATTGAGTCCGTCCTTTCTGTCCATAAGTCACGTGATTGTTTCTTTTAAATGAATGTTGTTTGTGGCAACTAAGTGATAACTGAAGAAGGCCGAGTGCCGAAAGCGCGTTCTTGTTGAATAAATCTTGTGCATTACCCCTTGAGTGCTGCTATCTCTTTTTCCGCGTGATAGCGGTTGGGACCCCTTTTGAGCAGATATTACATGTCGGGCACACCCCCGACAAGCAAGCACCACCCCACGAGTGCGGCAGGCAGGTGTACACGGAGCAGGAATACAATTTCCAGCTGCACCACAACGCGACGAATCTTGGAATTAATAGCGAATCCGACCCGACGCCCTTCGCCTTTCCGGATGGACTGTAATTGTGGCGAGAAGCGGCGAAAAGGGTAAGGGATCTTCGACTATAATTATCCAGCAAGATATCGATTGTTGTTGGCGGAGGGAGCACATCATTATTCTTTGTTGTTGCGGCTGCAACTACACGTAAATGAGTCATGTTTTGTGAAACGGAACGAAGAAAAGCGGAGCAGGGCATGTTTAAAAACAAAATTAAAACGGACGCACAGGAAGAAGCACAGGGCGCTACTAGTAAGACGGGAACTGGTTTAAATGCGAAGTTAACAGCATTGGAGCGTCTCTATGAAAGAGAGATTAGGAAGTGGTGGGAGGCAACCTCCCTCCAGAATTACATAGATGTTGATCGTGTACCTAGAGGACTTAGGATATACACGATACCTGCATACGAGAACCCTGACCCCTCACTGCTCGATGCATGGGCTGAACACACTGCCCAATCGTGCAAAGGGAGCTTAACAATTCTAGTGCGCTTTGCCTGGAGCGACCGGGATAAAGCTTTAGTCCAAATAAAAGATATTGAGCATGACCTTTCAAAAGAAGAGGATCAAGTGAAATTGGAGGAAAAACGAGAAGCCATGAAAAAACGGCTAAAAAAATATGAAGATAAGATTAAACAAAGAAAAGAAGAGAAATTCGAGAGGGATGAGAAAGACTATAGCAGGGGAAGGGTTCTCACCTTCGCCAGAAAATATGATAATCCCAGGAAGGAAGTAAGAAAGAAGAAGCAACCAGAAATATCTGTTCCAATTCCAGAAACCTCAGACTCTTCTGTCACTGGGGATGAAGGCTCGAGTGAAGAAGGTCAGGATGGTCTGCAAGAAACTTCGGCTTTTCGCGAGGAATACCAAGTAATGCGAAAACAGCAATTGCAGGGGGGCAGGGGCAAACCGCCGGACCAAAGAGGAACAAGAGGAAAACGAGGAGGGGGGGCTGGAGCCGCAAACACTGCAGGATCGCCACCCATGACAAGGAGCAAAAGGAACTTCTTCAAGAAGAAGGCACAGTGACACACGATAATCTAACTATAATCAATCTAACTCCGAAAGTCTTGACCGAAGAAGAACAAAATATTCTGAAATTGGGACTTACCTTTTGTCCTCAAAAAAATCTAGAATTCACGCAAACTCGTATAGACCTTTTCAAGTTCATCCGCAAATTGAAATTATTCAAATATTTCAAATTGAAACCTCAACCAGGCAAAACATTGGCGGCGAATATCTCAGAAGAGAGTACCCTGACATGTAGGGATTTGGCTGGCATAAGAACATTGGAAGAACTGAGACTTGAAATAATGGAAGACGACGTTGCGAGTTTGAGAGACACCCAATTAGTCAAGAAAACGGATATACAGCAAAAAGGTGGTGCCACAGCTTTCAAACCTACGTCAACCTTCATGCCTACTATGGGATCCGATGCTATCGATACTTTTTCGGAGGCAGTGATTCAGGATCTGAGGAAAATGAGAGGGACATTGAAATATAAACAAGCGACACAAAATAATTTTTCAAATAAACATCATATGGCATTGAAAAAATTATGTGAGGACTCTTCCTTGGTTTGCAAACCCTCCGACAAGGGGGGGAACATTGTTTTGCTTACTAAGACTCAATATGAGAGGGAGGCGTTACGACAACTAAACGATCCTAATACATATATAAGGGTCACTGAAGCCACATATAATAATAGCATTCAGACATACCATAAAATGATTCTTAAATGGTACAACAAAGACATGCTTAATTGTGATGAACATCTCTTTCTCCGATGCCTGAATCCGGTAACTCCAACATTTTATTACCTACCCAAGGTACATAAAGACTTAATGAACCCTCCGGGAAGACCAATTGTTGCCTCTATAGGCAGTTTAACAGAACATTTATCCATGTACATAGATTCCTTTCTTTCTCCGTTGGTGACAAATTTGAAGTCCTACCTAAAAGATACAAAACACTTTTTAAATTGTATAGATCAATTTGAATGGCATGATGGATATACTATGTTGGTCATAGATATTACAGGACTATATACTTGTATTGGACACGAAGCTGGATTATCAGCAATTGCTTGGTTTCTTGAAACGAGACCTGTAAAGTACTTTGAACACAACAAAATGCTACTTGAATTCATGCAATTTTGCCTAGATAATAACATTTTTCTTTTTGGTAAGGAATTGTTCAGACAGCTGACTGGCGTGGCGATGGGCACCTGCTCCGCCCCCAGTTTCGCGAATCTTTTCGTGGGATGGTGGGAGGAGCAGGTTGCTTGGTCACCTAACAACAAGAAATGGAACGATGTCATAAAAGGATGGCATCGTTACATTGACGACCTTTTTATTATTATAGAGGGGTCGGTAGCAATGGCCGAAGAGTACATTGAAGTACTGAATCGCAATGCATGTAACCTGAAATTTAAGGGTGAAGTGAGTCAGACTGAGGTAAATTACCTGGATTTGACTATATTCATTAAGAATGGTCATTTACAAACAAAGCTGTTCCGAAAAACTACTGCTGGAAATTCCACCCTATATGCTTCCAGCAGTCATCCTACCAGCTTGGTAAATAGCATACCGTATGGCGAGTTACTTCGCATCAAAAGAAATAACACTGACAATGAAGAATTCTTAAAAGCGGCAGACAACTGTATACAGAGGTTCAAGGCTAGAGGATATAAAAATGGGATCCTAAGACAGGCTTTAAACAAAGTCAAGAAATTAGACAGAAAGACACTGTTAACCAAAAAACAGGCAAAATCAAAAGGTGGTGAATTCAGACTCATTACCACCTATTCCAGCAATGCTTCAGATCTAAAACGCATTATGCGGAAGCACTGGAATATACTGATGACCGACAATATCATGAAAAACGATTTACCTCCACATCCATTGGTAACTTTTAGAAAAGCTAGGGCTTTGAAAGATTATCTGGTACATAGTCACCATAAAGAACAGAAATCCAATTCAAAAACAGAACCCTTGAAAGGCTTCTTTCCTTGTGGGCGCTGTAAAGCGTGCAAGGGGAGTAAGCGAACCCTACAATATACTGTTCCGGGGATGCGAAAACCCAGAAAGATATTGAAGTTTCTAACCTGTACCACACCATATGTGGTGTACTGTCTGACATGTCCTTGTGGCAGAAGGTATGTCGGCAGTACTACCAATCCAGTTAAATTGCGGATTTTGGAGCATCAGAGGGCGATCCAAAACGCAGACCCCAGTTATCCGGTAGCCAGACATTTTGACTTAGAACATGCTCGTAACAGGGATCTGTTATCATATTTTTGTCTGGATGCTGTTCCGCCAAATGAGAGAGGGGGAGACAGGTTACAAAAATTAAGGCGACTCGAGTCGCGATACATAATCGATCTTCAAATGAAGATACCGATGGGATTAAACATACATGAAGATTTGGGGGTTCATTTGATATGACTGTAGATGTAATAGGGTTTCGTGATTATATAAACTAAGATATTCTGTAATGAATTGAAAACATGACAAAAATATGAAATGTTGTTTGTATATAATATGTTGGCATGGACACATAAGTTGGGACGAGCCCATCCAGGGCGAGATTAGTATATGAAAGCAAATTAATGGCCAAGTATAAGCAAGATGATTATTTGGGGCCCATCTAGGGTTAAATAACTGGCTATGAATACATAGGAAATGACACGATATAACGTGCTGCATGCAGCTTCATGTATTTACCACTCCAAAATGGCGACTATTTGCTTTGATTATTGTAATTGAGTCCGTCCTTTCTGTCCATAAGTCACGTGATTGTTTCTTTTAAATGAATGTTGTTTGTGGCAACTAAGTGATAACTGAAGAAGGCCGAGTGCCGAAAGCGCGTTCTTGTTGAATAAATCTTGTGCATTACCCCTTGAGTGCTGCTATCTCTTTTTCCGCGTGATAGCGGTTGGGACCCCTTTTGAGCAGATATTACATGTCGGGCACACCCCCGACAAGCAAGCACCACCCCACGAGTGCGGCAGGCAGGTGTACACGGAGCAGGATATATATATATATATATATATATATATATATATATATATATATATATATATATATATATATATATATCTCCAGCTTCTCACAACATGCGGTAAGCCCGTGTGCACTCACCCCTTGTGGTGCGTGGCATACAACTTGTTTACCCGCGTCTTTGTATTGGAGCTATACTCCTCCTTTGATAAGAAAGGACCAGGCTGGCACTCCAGTGACTGTGTAATGAAGTTGAATTAAGTAATCTTGGCTTGTGGCTTCAATGGGTTTTGGCTGCAGAATAGAGCCTACTTCACAACATCAAGACTCCCCTTTCACCTGTATTTACATATAGTTCACAAGTCACCATCCCTTCCGAGCTCTAAATTGCAACAAGGGACAATGTTTTCTGTTACATCCACCATTTTACAGTGGGTTAATACCGCCGTCTCCATCAAATAATTGTTTTTGTTACATGTTACAATTCACTGTATTCAGTACAACTTGATTTAATTAACGTTTCAAATTAAGCAGAACACAGTTACATTATGGCTCCCCGCTAATATTTTTAATGGCAATGACAAATTCTTTGATTTCATGGACAGCTGCCATCTTAGAATAGATGAATATACTATGTAAGCACCAATATGCTATTCCCCTTGCAACATTTATGTTAAAAAATGATCACAATCCACATTGTACCATATAATCCATTCACACTGAGGTTCAAGGCTAAAAAAGGAAGAATCCAAACTCATTAAAGCCAGTCCATCTTTATGGTCTTTTCGTAAACAACTCAAGACCTGGCTTTTTAATCAATAGACCATCTCTAGTTTCTTCAGGGCAAATATTCAGATACTTAGCGCCGAGACGCCTACGGGCCTTTGTACGCGCTCTATAAATATCAAAAAATAAATAAAATAAATAAATTAAGGTACTTCTCGTGTTGATGATAGCAACTGGGGATTAATCACATTAACCGCATCGCTGCGGCGCATTTTCCCGCTGTGCGCTAAAGTTTTTAAAAACCTGCGTTTCATGACGAGCTCAGCTCGTCATGAGCGTACAAGAGGTGTACCTCATGACGAGCTGAGCTCGTCATCAGCGTCGATGTGGCTAAAAAAAAAACAGCTTCCATCCAAAAGTAAGGTATTTAGTATGTATTCACTTTCTTTTTTATGCTAGTTGGTATCAAACTCATTCTCATTTACATTTGATGTCCAAGCGGGCACATTACATTCACCATTGTCTCTGTGTTGCTGGGTTATTGGTAGTCTTGACACAATATTTTGGTCCACAATATTTCTGTTTCCTATATCCTGTCTAAATACCCTGGGAAGTAAACTCTTGCCGATGAAGACCCCTGGCTGATACAGGTCTTCTTCATTTGGCTGTGAGAGCACAGCCCCTGTGCTATTCACTAATTCATCTGTCTGCACGATTAACTTTTGGGAGAAGTCATGGGCCTTGAGCACTGGTGCTGTGGACATGGGCCTTGGGAAAGGGTGCTGTGCACATGGACTTTTTCAGGGTGTCAAGTGTTCTGCCATGCCTGTAGTACATGTGGAGGCCCAAGAAGGACCTCGCCTCTGTCTGGGTCTTGGGAGGTTACCAAACCAGAATGGTTTTAATTTTGGCTTTGAGGGGCTGTACCTTGCCCCATTCAACTTGATGACCCAAATAGACAACTGATCCCTGCCATTTCTGGCCCTTCCTGGCCTTGATAGTCGGGCCCCTCCTTTGCAGGGCCTGAAGCACTTCCCTGAGGTGACACAGTTGGTCCCTCCAGCTGTAACTGAAAACTGTATTGTCGTCTAGCTAGTTGGCACTGAAGTTCTCCAACCCTGCCAGGACCTGATTGACTAACCTTTGGAAGGTGTTAGGGGCATTCTTCAACCCAAAGGCCATCACCTGAAATTGGAAGTGTCCCTCTGGGGCAGAGAATGCAGACAGCTCTTTGGCCTTCTCAGTCAAGACGTTCTGCCAGTACCCAGATGTCAGATCAAATGTGCTGAGCAACCTGGGAGCTCCTAACCATTCAATTAGGTCATCAGCTCAGGTGATGTGGTGAACAACAGTCATAGTGAATAAATAAAGCCCCAGGTAATCCACACAGAACTGGAATTTTGAGGCAGTACCTGGAGGGGTAGCCTTGGGGACCATCACCACTGGGCTGGACCAAGGTATCTTGAGGGCTCCATTGACCCCAGTTCCAGCATTGTGGAGACTTCCTCTATTATGCTAGCTCTCACCGTTTTCAGATAGCCTGTAAATCTTGTTCTTCACAAGGATACTGTACCTAGTGTCAATATCATGGGTACACCATGCATTGAGAAGAGGAAGGCAAACTGCCCAACAATTGGCAACAGTCCCTTTATTTCTCTAGGGCCAGGGCCAGGGCCTGGGTCAGGGAGAGGCTGACACCTTCCACTGACCCATCCTGCTCCATGGAAAAAAGGAGACTGGGGAGAGGTTCACTTTCTTTCCCCACCCCATCTGTTACCAGAAGCATGGTTATCTTGGACCTCTCAAAGTATGGTGTGCGGCAATCGACCTGCATAACCCACAAATCATTCCTGTGGGTCTTGGGATCTTCCGGGTAGGTGACCTCCCCCTTGTACTCTTTTACCTCAAAGGGCCCAAACCATCAGACTTGGAGGGCCAGGGCTCCATGGGCTCCTTCACGCATACTTTTTGGCCGGGCTCGACCAGAGTGGCCTTCTGGTCATTCCAGAGCGTTATAAACTCTTGGCTGGTTTACAGGTTTTCTTTCGCCTTCTTTCAGAAGCACTTCATCTGGGTACGGAGGACAAGCATACAGCTATCTACATCCTGATGGGCTACTTAGTGGCTTGCATCCAACCCTCTTTTACCAAGCTAAGAGGCCCTCTGCCAGGGTGACTGTACAGAGGTGCAAATGAGCTGAACCCAACACCTTTCAGTAGTGCCTCCCTGTAAGCTAATAGCAGGAATGGCAAAAGGATGTCCCACTTCCACTTCAAGAACTTTTGTAGGCCATAATTATGCCTTTCAGGGTCTTGTTGAATTTTTCCACAAGCTCAGTGGTCTGGGGATGGTAGGGTATGGAAAACTTGTATGTTACCCCACACTCGTCCCAGATGGAATTCATGTATGCTGACATGAAGATGGTACCTCAGTCAGATACTACCTCCTTGGGGAACCCCACATCGGTAATTACCCCCATCAGTGGTCTGGCCACTGCAGGCACAGTCACCCTGTCCTCATCAGTATAGCCTCCAGGTACCAGGTGGCATGGTTCAGAAAGACCAGTATGAACCTATTGCCTAGGGCTTTCTTGGGGTCAAGCGGCCTAACAATGTCAATGCCCACCTTTCAAAGGGGGTGCCAATGACTGGAAGGGGAACCACCAGCCTTGCGCTTCCTTCCTGGATCCTGGTTGCATCAACAGAACTTTTCAGATATTCTGCTAGGCTACCTTGATCAGACCAATGTGATACCAATATAATTTGGACTTGACGATAAGCCTCTATATAATTTTGATATGGTGAGTGTCATTCCCCATCATTTGAGTGACAGCCATTACAATTTTGATCACATCGGGATCGGATAGTTTTATTTATACCAATTCACATAGGAACACTCCATAAAATAGTAATTTGTTCTCACACTATGTGACTCGCACCACTTGGTGTGTGGCACTCTCTATAGAAGCATGTGATAGTGATATTTATATCACACGTTGACTGTGGAACCCACCGCCTTACCCGTATTCCCTCTTCTGTCACCCCTTTCCCCTTCTTTCTCACTTAGCACTTTAAACATAGTGTTATCTTGCACTTAGAACTTATTGCACATGATCCTATAGAGCAAACAATGGGTGCACTTTGGGTCATAGACTCTGATAATGGGACTATAAATATTGCTTGAGCATTCCTCTCCAAAATAACATCATATTTATTCTCAAGCCCTGATGTAGTCTACTGTTAAGATTTCAGAAATAGACAAAACACGTGCTGGCATGAAAAGAAAAAGGCTAATGTGAATGGTCCAATAAAAGAAAGTTGATACCACGATCTTGGTAACAGAAGAGATTTTTTGAGTGCTCGGAGACCTTTCTTTATTGGGCTTCCTTCCTGACTTCCTACTGGCCTGGCAGGTGGGATATGAACTGCAGAATGCATCTAAGGTCACCTTCATCTGGGGAAAGTAAAAGTAAGTGACAATCCTATTAAAGGTCTTGTCCTGCCCTAGATGAATGACATGCCAAGGTACATTGTGAGCTTGCTCCAATAGGAAGGCCCTGTAGCACTGGTGGACCACCAACACATGGATTACACCAGGATCAGGCACCTTAGATTCACATTACATGAGACCATTCTCCCAGTAAAGCCGGTGATCACCAGAGGTGTTGCCAGCTGCCTGGGCCTCAGCATGTCACCATAGGCCCTGTAGAGTAGGGCACTCCTTCGGCACTCTGCAGACCTCCTCCTTGGTGGGTCCTCCTTCCATCTGCCAACTGGCCAGTTCAGGCAGGTTTCCCAGGATGGCAATGTCCTTTCATGTAGCTTCTAGAGTGCCTCACTCAGGCTCTGCCTCCTCCCGGACTGTGGGAGTTTCAGTGGCATTTTTCCCACATTCTTTGCCTTTCCTATTTTTGGAAGGCATCTGGGCCATTCTTTGAGGCTCCAGATCATCTTGACTTTCCTCTCAGCAGTCATAGACTGAGTGGGCAGGCACACCCACTCAGGCAGCCCCTTTATCTCCAGGTGGGACCAGAGCACTACCTTTTTGCAGATGGTATATTCCATATCATGACAGAGCAGACAACCTGTAGGCATGGATGTATTCACAGCTACCCTCAATAAACCTGATACGTCCCCCTGGCCACTATTCAAAGGGAACCAGAGCCACTGGGTAGTGACTATCATGGTTGGCAGTTACTATAATGACAGTCATATTGGCTCCTCCATCTCTCAGAGCCTGCAACTGCAGCCTATTGATGGTTCCTCTACTATTAAGTGTTGCTAGGTATGTGGGCCCTTGGCACCATCTGTCTATCACAAAGGGACACAAGGGTATCCTCTGCAATTCATCCCCATACTAATTGAGCACCCTCCTCTTCAAGCACTACACTAGCCAATCCCATTGTCTGCCTACCAGTGTAGGGCGGTTTCCTCTTAGGACACTTGGCATCACCCTTGAAGTGCCTAATCCTACAAAATTATAGTATTTAGGGGTGCCCTTCCATGAGGATTGATGATCAGGGAGCCCATTCTTTTGCTCAAATGGGGATTGGGAATCCTACCGCATGGAACTATTTTGGGGACCTTTAGAGAACTCCTTGCTTATATTTTTATCTCCCCTTCTTTCTTCTGGTGGGGACCCTGTCCACCCTTTTGACGACCCCCACCAGATACCTTCTTGGACACTCGGGTGCTGGTCCAGATGTTAATCTCTTTGCAAGCTCTCTGAAATCTGTGATCTTACTGTCAAACAGGTGTTGGCCCAACTCCACAAAAGGTGTACTGAGCATGTGTTGTCACAAAAAAGATTACAACCCCCAGTAAAATCATTCTTTGCTGTCCTGCACCCAACTCAGTGTCTTACTGTAATAATCAAGGAGATCAACTCAAGCCTGGTTTGGCAATTTCTGTCTGTCACTAAATGTCATGCTGTACTTTCCAGGGCTGAGTCCAAACTTGGCATTATGTATGTCTTTTATGGGGGCATACCTCATCTGGGCTCTTGCTATAGTGTGAACAGGGCGTCTCTTCCCACTGTAGGCATATGCTTCCAGAAACTTGACCCCCCCATGAACTCCTCTGAGACCCTGTGCATCCTCAGGGCTACCTTATAGGCTGAGAATCACTTGTTGATATCCCCCACCACGTAGCTAGGCACTAGGTGTTTAGGAATGTAGACCTTCTTATCCCCATTGGGCACAGTGGTATTGACGGCAACATTATTAATGGGATATGTTTGCTTTTTCTTGAGTTTCAGGTCTTTGAGGCTTCTTTCATTAGCCAATCACTCAAAAGCAAGTTTTCCCTGAATGGGCAGTTTATTTATTTCAGCTCTTTCAGTCTCAGCTTTCTATCCTCTGACTTCAATCTGAGTTTGGCCAGCTGTAGGTTGGGCTCTCTCTAAGCCTTCCTGTCCTCTAGCTCCTTTGACAACAGACCTTTGGAAAAACACAACACAAGAAAAATCTCACACCAATTTAGAGAAATAGAGTATTTGACACTGAAACAACAAAATTCCATTTAGTAGAATCGGAGATATGTCATTTTAAAAATTTAGGTAGAAATAGTGCATAAAAGCACAAAGCACCAGCTCTGGTTATCTGGTCACGATGAACAAGGACAGAGTCGCAAGTTCATGCTGGCCACAATGGAGCGTAGGCTGGATACAGAAACCAAGTTGGTCCTGCTGAGCAATGTACCTTTATCCTGGTTGCAGAATGTTACAACATGCAGCAGCTGTTTCCAGAATCGATGCAAGGTTCATGTTGAAGAAGCATCAAGGAAATTGTTACACGTCAGTGGTTTTGATGAGCTGTGAAGGCAGGCTGAGAGGCGGGCTTGATTCAAGGCTGTGTTACGTTGTGTTGAAGAACACAAAACCCCTCAGATATAGCTGAGCTCGTTATAGCAAGGTCAAGAGGGTGACTCCCTTCTGCTAACTCCGAGAGAGTCGGAACAGCGCTCCCCTGGAATGTGTTTGCCCAATCTAGCCCCACCTATAACCTTGACAGGCCTAACGTGCAGAAACAGCAGGTTGCTACAGTTGTACTATTTCACAGGGGAATGGATCTCAAGCATGGACATCGAAAAGGGTTGTGTTCGTGCTGAATGCTAAAAGCGGACTAGGCCACAAAATGGTGCTTGTCGGGTCAACCTGTGTTTTACGTATAAGCTAAAATAACGTGCAATAAAGTGTATGTGAGTTCTAAAACAGTTTTGTGTGTCATCATATTAGTGTTCGAAGCTTTATATCCGCATAATAGCTACACCACGCTAATTACTAGTACTAACTACATGTTGTACTAGGCCCAGATCGAATTCTGGTTCCTCAAACCCTCCTTTTAGCGTGATGTAGCTAACCTATAGGAAGTACTAATCCTGGAAGACTTCCTCGTCTGGCTATCAGCTCACGAATCTCCTGTTGGAGCATCTGAGTCTTAGTGGGGACAGAAGAGGGGGTGAACATGGCTGTCATTTTCGTAGCGCAGTAAGAACAGCAAGCCGGCCCACACTGCATACAGAGGTAGCAGGTGAATATGATACCGGCTGCTCCAGCAACTATCATCAGTAGTTTCCACCCCCATGTAGATAATAACCCCCAGAACCAACCAGAAAGGGACCAGGACCCATTCTCAGTGTGCATTTCCACTGCAATGCGATTTAATCTCTGGATAGCCAGATGGACCGTGGGGGCAGAGTCTGGGATGTAAACACAGCAGGAGCTGCCACTCGACATGCTCCTCCCCGATCAGCCAAGATGATGTCAAGAACCATCCAGTTCTGGAGCGAAACGAGTCTCGTGGCCTGAAGCTCTACGGTGACATTGGTCATGATATCTGTGGTGATATTAATGAACTTTTCCACTATCCTAGACAAACGTCTTATTTCCCGACTATTAAAAATCGCCCCCCAGAAAGGGACCAATCCTTTTGTGAAGTCCGTGAACTGTTGCAGGGAGGTGTCAGTCTGATCAACTTCCGTCATGTCGAGCTGTCTTCGCTGTCTAATGGAAACTGGTTTCTCACTATGGAGCTGGTGTGTTTTATGATAGTCTGATGGTGCTATATACACCGGGGGTACAAGTAACACTGTCCTGCCCACCCTCGCGGTAACCAGGTGTAAGCATTTTCCCCACAAACGAAATACACATTTGGTGGTGTCAACAATGGAGGGCTACTGAAAATCTTCATTCCGTAGGTATAATTGCAAATGCTATTTCCAACTTGTACATGTCTCATACCCTGGTCACAGAAATCGTAGGTAGTATTCAAAATAGGGACAAGCATAGTGCGTTCACTAGTGACATTTCTGGCAACAAAATGCTGAAAATACTGAGAATGATTGAAATTAGCAAAGTCATAAAGTTCGTCCTGTAGCCAAGTACTGTTCTCATTAGCAGTATACAAATTCATACAAGCATCGGGGTCCAGTGATCCCTCTCCCCCGTTTCCAGCTGGGTCAAATCCCTGGTGTGTCTCATTGTATGCTAGGATCATACTGTAGTCCTTTTCTGTGTATTGTAATGATTATACATGGCAGAGAACATTTGAAACCATGCTTCACAGCTTCCTAAGTAGGACAAAGGCAGAGAGAGAAATAAGTCGTGCTTAGGCATTACTGACGGTAAGAGCCCACAAACCCAGCAATCGGTCATATTAGTAGTACTGTGAGTTTGTTGGAGCATTTCTACAAATACATTCTTGGCATAGTTCTGGTGATGCCTCTGTTTATGTGGTGCTAAGGTGAACATCAAATGCTCGGGCGGGGCAATGGTAGAGGGCATCATAGCTTGTATGGGGTACTTATATTCTAGATATATGAAAACACTCATAAAGATGGCTAATATCACAGTTATTACTAACACAAAGGCTATTTTTACACGCATGGTCCAAGTAGAAAACATTGGTTCATAAAATGGCAAATAACGCGGTGCAATAGGACGTTCTTCTTCAAGCACAACACGACCAAAAGGGTACATTCCTAACTAAACGTCCAAAACTAAACTCTGGCGCAGCAGTCCGTCCTGCCAGAGGGTTCTTCTCCCTGTGTCCGTCAGAGTCTCACAGGCAGACTCCTATCGTTCATCTCAAAAGAATCAAAGAACTTGATGCACAACCTGGCCTTTTTTATTTTTCGAGGGTGTCTTTCTCTCTGAACAGAGCACAATAACAAAAGTTCCAGCTCTCAACGTGTTCAGTCCAGTGTCCAGCTCAGTACCTCAGACTTGGAATCTAGCAAATCCTTTCTACTCAAGTCTTTCCTTACCTCCTAACAGTGTTGTCTGAGGTACCGTGATGTTTTCTTGGCCGTAGGTTGTATCGCACATGACCCGGAATTTCCTGATCCGAGAACAGCAAAGTAGGCACTTTCTTTTCATTGGAGCCTCTGCTCGCAGAAATATCAACAACAGGATTAAGGGCACTTGCGGATTCAGCTGAGACCGCTTTGCCCGATCCCAGCACTCCTACTTCTTGCCTTTTCCCTGCTTCGCAGACGTCGGAAAAAGGGACAAATGCAGTGGCTCTCTCAGTTTCCTGGGTCAATATTTCACCGGATTGCAGCTGATCATAGGGGAGCGGAAGTGGCAGTTTCTTCAGGTGGGAGACATGGATCCAGTGTTTTCTCCCATCTACCGTCACCACCGTCCGCGTTGCAAGTAATATCTGGTGTGGCTCTGACCACCTCGGGGTCAAGCTGGAATCTCGCTCGTACTTCTTAACCAGTACCCACTGGCCAGGTTCCAATCGATGTCCGGGGCCCTCTGGCGGAGGCTGCTGTACAGATGCTACCTGCTGATGAATAGAACGGAGGTCTTTAGTCAACGTATACAAGTAATCGATCAACATAGGATATTCAACATCAGAAAAAGATCGTGGCCTAGGCACCCCCCATATGTTAGCTGGTCGCCAAAAGACAATCTCATAAGGAGAGAGACCAGAACGAGAATTAGGGGTAACTCTCAATGACTAAGCTAAGGGTAGGGTGTCAGGCCACTTCAAACCAGTACTTTCTTGGATCTTAGCCATTTTAAGTTTCAAAATCCCATTATATTTCTCCACCAGCCCTGCTGACTGGGCTGCATGGAATTTTTGTCGTATTTGTAAGCCATTGCAGATATGTTTAACTAGAGCTTCCTGGAAGTGGCCCACATTGTCTGACCAAATCAAACGGGGCAAAGCGAATCTAGGTAGAAATTCCTTGATTAGGGCCTTTGCTGTAGCCAGGGCAGTGTTCTCCTTACTTGGGTAGGCCTCAACCCATTTACTGAAGGCACACACCACTACTAAGACATATTTTAAGTTGTTGATGCGCTCCATGTGGATATAATCCATCTGGAGTACTTCGAACGGTAGAGTTGGGGGTGCAAAACTGCCACTCAAAACACTTTCTGCTTTCCCTTGGTTATGTTGCAGGCAAACCATACAGTATTGGACCAGACGGACAGCCGTCCTTTGTATGTTAGGATTATTCCATACCGGATCCAACAAGGCACAAATTCCTTTTGCTCCTACATGGGCTGGGCCATGTGCCATAGTTACAACAGCTTGTACCAGAGCATTGGGCAGCAGCCATATTTGTTTATCTGTTAAATCAACTCAACAGTTATTTTCGTCCTGTCTCCCTACTTCCTTCTCCCATCTCTCCAATTCAGCTGGGGTTGCTTCCTTCTGTAATTCTTTCACACTTTCTATGGTATTATCGAACAGATCAGACTCCTCCACCCATCTAGCAGAAGACGTTACAAACATATTGGACATCATGGACTGCACTGTTTGCTTAGCAATCTGATCTGCAAAAGCGTTCCCTTCACCTACTTTGTCCACCACTGCCTTATGGGCACTACATTTCACTATGGCTAGCTTTTTAGGCAAGGTTAGGGCATCCAACAATCGTAACACCAGGGGGCCATTTTGTATTTTCTGATCGTGGGAAGTGAGGAAACCACGTTCCCTCCACAGCCGCTCAAAGCTATGGGCCACAGCCAAGGCGTATTGGCTGCCTGTGTAGATGTTGACCTCTAGTCCTTCACTTAATTCACAGGATCGTAATAATGCCACTAGTTCAGCAGCTTGAGCTGATCGATAGGGAACTCGAGATGTCTCAACTGCTGTTTTCAGTGTGGTGATTGCATATGCAGCTTTTGTTGTGCCATCTGTTGACTTGAAACAAGACCCATCCACAAACAATTCCCCTTGGGGGTCAGATAGAGGAATGTCTGTGAGGTCAATCCTACCCTTCGTTTCTTCTTCAGTCCGAAATAGGCAATCATGGACATCATTTACATTTTCATTCGAAGGGAGCGGTAGCAATGTGGCAGGATTTAATGTGGCACATTGCGTAATCGTAATATGTGGAGCAAATAGTGTCAATTCATATCCAGTGAGGCGTGTACTTGTAAGATGCTGGGTCTTAGTTCTGTTTAGCAATACATCCACAGCATGTGGCACCATCACGGTTAAACTAGAATTTAGAACAAGCACTTCTGATTGTCGGATGGCCACCGCGACAGCTGCTGTGGCCCTCAGACAGCTAGGAAGTGCTCTGGCTACGTTATCCAAGGTGGCCGACAAATACGCGCAAGGCCTCTGCTTACCACCAAATGTCTGAGTTAACACTGAAAGCGAGCAACCGTCGACCTCATGCACGTAGAGTACAAAAGGTTTATGGTAGTCAGGAGTGCCCAGGACGGGTGCAGAACAAAGAGAAGATTTCAAAGAGTCAAAAGAGAGCTGGCATTCATCAGTCCAAGGGAGAGGTTCATGCACATCTTTAGTGGTTAATTGCAACAAAGGATTAGCAAGAAGAGAAAATTTAGGTATCCATTTGCGACAGTAAGAGGTGATGCCAAGAAAAGCACAAACTTTGCGCTGGGTGCAAGGGACAGTCATGTTAGAAATAGTAGTAATACGTTCAGGAGTCAAACGCCTACCCTCCTTCGACAGTAGATGACCTAGGTAGGTTACCTCCTGTCGACAATATTGAAATTTGGACAAGGACACCTTATTACCCTGTGCCGCCAAATGGTGTAACAATTTAACCGTGGCGTCCTTACAGCCCTCCTCAGTGTCGGATGCACTCAACAAGTCATCTACATACTGTAAGAGCACGTTACCGTCAGGCAACACCAAGTCGTCCAACAGAGCCTTAAGGGCCTGACTATAGATGCTCGGACTTTCAGTATAGCCTTGGGGTGCGCGACAAAATCTGAAGCTTCTGCCAGATAACGAGAATCCGAAGATCTGCCTGCTGTCAGGATGAATGGGTATACTGAAGAAAGCGTTCTTCAGGTCGATGACTGAAAAATATCGAGCAGTTGGTGGGATCATGGTAAGTATAGTGGTGATGTTGGTCACCACCGGATACTGTGGTACTACGACCTTATTGACCTCCCGCAGGTCAATCACAAAGCGATATGCATCGACCTTCCCCTGGGGTCCTGACTCGGATGATTTCTTCAAAATCAGGAGAATCGGGCTGTTACAAACATTGGCAGCTGTTTCCTCAACCACCCCTTTATCAATTAAGTCCTGGATGATCGAAAGCAAGGCTCGCTCACCCATCGGTGAGATCTTATACTGGGGTATGCGTGGCAATTTTGCACCCTTCTTCAACGTAATATGGACGGGAGGGATGTTTAATTTTCCGACATCCGCATCCGCTGTGGCCCATTACGTCGCAGGGATGGTATCGAACTCAGGCGGGAGAGGCTCATTTTTGGCAAAACATTGTTTCATACTATCAGCGTAGGGCTGTATGGTCAAATAAACACCGTCTGGGGAGCAATAGAGTTTCGCTTTTAGCCTTTTTAACATATCCAAACCCAATAAATTCTCTCCACAATGGGAACTTAACAAAAACGGTGATTCGATAGTGGCAGGACCAATTGTGAAGGGGAGAGGTTTAGAGATGGGGCTTACCACTGGGACTCCGGAAAATCCCACAGATACATTATTGTGCCCGGACAGAGCCGCCCCTGGAACCAAAGATCGAGCAACCGAACTGTTCATTGCCCCTGTGTCAATTAGAAAATTCTCAGAAGTCCCCATTAACTCCCCTTTCACATAGAGTCCTTGCTGATTGACTGGGATTGACACCTGGCCCCTACTCTGTCCCTGGCTGTCCTATGGGTGGTCATACCTATCCTGCTAGCAAAATGAGTAATCCTCATTATAGTATTGTCTACTCTGAGGGTTGTCAAAATGGTTCCGTTCAGATTTGCCTTGAGCCGCCTCTTCCCTATGCATATCACTCCGGTCCGGGCCACTCCGTCCATGGCCTTGTCCCCGAACCGCTCCGTTCTGGGCGAGTAGTAACGGGCACTGAGCTTTCCAGTGTCCTTCCTGTTTGCAATACGCACACTGATGTAACCCTAACAGTTGGCCCGTGCCTGCGCCTTTGCCTGTGCCTCGTCCTGTCCCCTCCCCTCCGGATACGGGCCCTCGAACTCCTCTCCCTCCTCCTTGTCCTCGGACGACTTGCTGTAACAATACTCGAGTCTTAAGTTCCTTAGACTTCTACTCCACTTTATCCTTGCTCTCATTCTCCCTATGCTCATAATATTGGGCCATGCTCAGTATCACAGAGGGGGTAGAGGTTGTCCAGGTACTCTCGGCGGCCTGTAATCGTGTAAAAATTTTGGGTGCCAAATTGGTTACAAACCTATTCACGAAAAACTGGACCCCACCTTCCGTTCTACCAACAACAAGGTAGCATTTGGTCACTATCTCCAAAGAGATTAAATTAAATAAACAAAGATGTGAATGGGTTACCTACAAGAGTCGTTCACTGGGCACTTTCAGACCACTGATAGTGTTCCCATCAGGCAACCGACCTGTACCGCCCTTCATCATTTGGGACAGACATCATAATGCACACTGGAAGTGGCCCAGTGTGCGATCACGCACAAGTGTGCTATAATGGTTCTTTATATCCAAACGATTAGCTTTGTCACTGAGTAGGTATCAGGGGTTGCTCACAAGCAGTGCAAAAATATTAAATTAAACAAATTAATTAAATCTAAACGGTGATGGTGCCATTAAAATAGGGTAGAGGAAGGAAAATAGTTTAATAGGGACCTTCCTTTCCCAACATTAAAAACAGTGGAAAAAGGTAGCATTAACAAATAACTACCTCGACAGTTGTTGTGGTCGACATGTTTCTGCAGTGTTACCTTGGGCCCAGAGGTCACCTACTGCTTCATCAGGACCTATTGATTCTACTGCTTGTAGTGAGAATAATAAAAAAAGTGTAAACAATATCACCTTAAGCTCTCCTGGATTGTAGAATTCCCCGGATTTCATATAGTAACACACACACCAATATGCAAAAAAATAAGAGAGAAAACACATTAAGCTATTTTGTCGCATTTTGCTACAGAAATTCACAGCTTTACCTAGTAGCTGTGGCTCACATCCTTATAGTAATGTCAACAACCACATATCACATTCTCGCATTCGCGAGTCATGCAAGAGCAGAATGACTTCTGGTCCAGTACACTCACCTATTATTTAGGAGAGTTGCGCCCCACTTCACCCGGCATCAGCGCAGGTTTCAAGGAGCCCCGCTCTGTGGGAGATAATGCATGGATAAACAAACAAGGGCAGAAAGGTCAGAGGAAGCACCAAGACGCGAGGGCAACCGCTGTGTAGTTGTCACTGGGGCTTTAACAGACACACTCGAGGAAAATCATCATCGCGGTTAATAAAGCTCGAGATTGTGTTCTTTGAATGGTTGTACTCTAAAAGCACTGCGCAACCTCTAGGGTCATCGCGCTCGATTAGGCAATTGTTTACAAGTACCTATACCGAAGCAGATTTTGCTTTGGCGTGAGCCGTCAGTTGGTTTGCTACAAGCGCGGCATCTAAGTAGAACCGCCATGCTTCTAAATCAGTTACCACACACCCAGGTCGCTTACCTGCCCGTCGGTACTCCAGACGTCCTTCTGGGCTGTCTGTGGGAGGTGCCGAACGGGCGGGAAGTGCCGATATTTACCAATGTTGTGTTTCCTGATTTCTCCGTGTGGCGCCCTGACGTCATCACGGTGCGCCTAATACTCATGGGAGTTGTAGTTCGAAGGGATATAATTGGTTAAAAACCAGCGCATAGCGCGAATCGATCACTTACAAACGAGGTTTATAGTACTGTCCTCTCCGAATCTAAAAACAGATTCAGTACTGTAGACACCACGTCCTACATTAGAATGCTCCAAAGACAGACCATTGTACTGTAGCTTTGGAAAAAACATGATTTGCGCATATCTTGTCTGATCAATACACTGTATCATTATATAAATGCTTATCAACATAACTCTGCCGTCTGGGTAAATAGATCGTCTCATGATCCATATGTGTACATGCCTTAGATATAGAATAAGGATACATTCTTTATGATCGTGAGATCTTTTTGTCAAGACGGTCAGGACATAAGGACTCTTACAGACTTTATAGAGACATCCACGGAATGTCTTCATTCAGTCCTTCTTTATCCGTCCGAAGCTTATGTACCCATTTTTGTTCACGTCTGAACAGGAACATCTTGATGTCAGTAATGTGTGTAGGTATCAAAGGTTGGTCTAGCACTGTCCAGTGTAGATCATTCGGCGTGTGCTTAACTTGCAGGAAATGATTAGTGAGTCTCGTTGACTGTCTGGAACACCGGATGGAACTTTTGTGTTCGGTGATACGTGTCTTTACTTTACGAGTCGTCATGCCCACATACCTTTTCTGGCAAGGGCATGTGATCAGATAGATTAGATTAGAGCTATTACAGGTGGTGAATCTGCGTTGTTCCCATGGGCGGTCTGTACCAATGTCTATTGTCTGTGATCTGGTGGTGTTGGGACATACTGCGCAATTACCGCAGGGATGATGCCCGGTAGCTGCCGGCATGTCCCACAGGGTACCCAGTGCCCTTGGTAAATCATCTTTAGGCCAGGTATGCACAAGTTTGTCCTTTAGGCTTTGCCCCCTATTGAACGCAAACAGAGGGATCTCGATGCCGTCTGTTCCCGTATTCAGAATACTCCAATGTTTTTTCACTATTCGTTGAATACTATTAGACTGGGTCGTAAAAATACTCACAAATGTCATGCGATCTTGTTTAGATTTAGGTGGTGAGATCTCTAGTAGCCCCTCACGGTTATTATTCGATGCTCGTTTCTTAGATCTGCAAACTAGATGTCTAGGGTATTCTTTATGCAGAAGATCTTGTTCCAGACTTCCTGCATGGTGTTCAAAGCTATCTCTTGTGGAACAGTTCCTCTGAATCCGCAAAAATTGCCCGAAGGGCAGATTATCCCTCAAGGATTTTGGGTGACAGCTGTTGTAGTTCAATAGTGAGTTCCGTGCCATAGGTTTGCGGTAGAGTTCGGACGCCAACCCTGTGGGTGTTGAGGTAATAAGTATGTCCAGGAAGGGCAAGTGTGTCCTATTGTATTCTATGGTGAACTTTAGGAACTGGTTCCTGCCGTTCAACCATTCATGAAAAGCAGCAAGTTCTGCCTCGCTCCCTCTCGATATCACCAGCACATCATCTATATACCGTTTCCACAGACGTAATTTGTCTGTGAAAGGGTTGGTCTCAGAGAAGATGTGATCTGATTCAAACCTGTGGACATATAGATTTGCTAGGGACGGGGCAAAAATACTGCCCATGCTGGTCCCGCTTACTTGCAAATAAAGTGAGTCCTCATATCGGAAAAAGTTTTCAGTCATTGCTAAGCTAGCCAATGACATTATCAATCTTACAGGTGTGATAGAATCTAGTTGTCTCTCTGTAAGAATGCCTCCACCACCTCTAATGTTTCTAGTTGGGGAATCGAGGTGTAAAGACTCTCTACGTCAAATGACACCAAGATGTCTGTGTTCTCATTGAAGTCGATGTCAGGTAGGAGCCTCAGTACATCATTGGTGTCCTTGAGGTAAGTCGGCATTTCGCTCACCATTGGTTTCAGAAATACATCCACGAATGTTGATAATGGTTCTAATAATGAGCCGATCCCTGAGATAATAGGGCGGCCCGGGGGTGGTCGTTGTGGCTTGTGTATCTTAGGTAAATGGTAGAAATAGGGAACTCTGGGATTCTCAGTACATAACAATTGTCCTTCTTTGGCTGTTATCCAGCCCTCACTTAGGGCTTCTTCCACAATATGCTTGATTTCTCTAGTCAGGCTCTCAGTGGGATCTATTGATAGTTTACGATATGCTCCGATGTTATTGAGTTGGCGTAGACACTCTGTCTGATAGGCATCTGCGTCCAGCAGCACAATCGCCCCGCCTTTGTCCGCCGGTTTAATAACCACGGACTGATTATTCGACAAGCTCGTAATAGCCTCTTGTTCCCTTCTCGAGAGATTGTGGAAAGGTCTATGCTCTTTTAGGAAGAGTTTTTTCAGGTCAGCGTCCATCGCTTCCTCAAAGGTTAGTACCTTTGCCGGGAGACCGATGGTTGTAGGGTTAAAAGTGGAGGGTCTATGAAGACCTGTGTTCACCACTCTCATAGTAGTCTCTCCGGGATTTTGTTGTTTTTGGGCGAAAAAATAGTGTAACCTAATTTTTCTATAGAGTTTGCCCATTTCTATCTGGGTGACAAAAGGATCACTTTTGTTTGTAGAAACAAAGCCAAGGCCCTTGTTGAGTACCTCTTCTTCAACTGTAGTAAGTTGGTACGAACTAAGATTTATCACAGTGTTGGTCCTGTCGATGTCTGCACTTGGTCTTGGCCGATAACTTTCCCGCTCCTCAGACCCATTGTTTGGGGGGGTAAGTTCCAACGTACCTGGCCCTGTTGGGCTGTCCGTTGTCCAGGTACGTTGGAACTTACCCCTCCAAACAAACATCGACAGGACCAACACTGTGATAAATCTTAGTTTGTACCAACTTACTACAGTTGAAGAAGAGGTACGCAACAAGGGCCTTGGCTTTGTTTCTACAAACAAAAGTGATCCTTTTGTCACCCAGATAGAAATGGGCAAACTCTATAGAAAAATTAGGTTACACTATTTTTTCGCCCAAAAACAACAAAATCCCGGAGAGACTACTACGAGAGTGGTGAACACAGGTCTTCATAGACCCTCCACTTTTAACCCTACAACCATCGGTCTCCCGGCAAAGGTACTAACCTTTGAGGAAGCGGTGGACGCTGACCTGAAAAAACTCTTCCTAAAAGAGCATAGACCTTTCCACAATCTCTCGAGAAGGGAACAAGAGGCTATTACGAGCTTGTCGAATAATCAGTCAGTGGTTATTAAACCGGCGGACAAAGGCGGGGCGATTGTGCTGCTGAACGCAGATGCCTATCAGACAGAGTGCCTACGCCAACTCAATAACATCGGAGCATATCGTAAACTATCAATAGATCCCACTGAGAGACTGACTAGAGAAATCAAGCATATTGTGGAAGAAGCCCTAAGTGAGGGCTGGATAACAGCCAAAGAAGGACAATTGTTATGTACTGAGAATCCCAGAGTTCCCTATTTCTACCATTTACCTAAGATACACAAGCCACAACGACCACCCCCGGGCCGCCCTATTATCTCAGGGATCGGCTCGTTATTAGAACCATTATCAACATTCGTGGATGTATTTCTGAAACCAATGGTGAGCGAAATGCCGACTTACCTCAAGGACACCAATGATGTACTGAGGCTCCTACCTGACATCGACTTCAATGAGAACACAGACATCTTGGTGTCATTTGACGTAGAGAGTCTTTACACCTCGATTCCCCAACTAGAAACATTAGAGGTGGTGGAGGCACTTCTTACAGAGAGACAACTAGATTCTTTCACACCTGTAAGATTGATAATGTCATTGGCTAGCTTAGCAATGACTGAAAACTTTTTCCGATATGAGGACTCACTTTATTTGCAAGTAAGCGGGACCAGCATGGGCAGTATTTTTGCCCCGTCCCTAGCAAATCTATATGTCCACAGGTTTGAATCAGATCACATCTTCTCTGAGACCAACCCTTTCACAGACAAATTACGTCTGTGGAAACGGTATATAGATGATGTGCTGGTGATATGGAGAGGGAGCGAGGCAGAACTTGCTGCTTTTCATGAATGGTTGAACGGCAGGAACCAGTTCCTAAAGTTCACCATAGAATACAATAGGACACACTTGCCCTTCCTGGACCTACTTATTACCTCAACACCCACAGGGTTGGCGTCCGAACTCTACCGCAAACCTATGGCACGGAACTCACTATTGAACTACAACAGCTGTCACCCAAAATCCTTGAGGGATAATCTGCCCTTCGGGCAATTTTTGCGGATTCAGAGGAACTGTTCCACAAGAGATAGCTTTGAACACCATGCAGGAAGTCTGGAACAAGATCTTCTGCATAAAGAATACCCTAGACATCTAGTTCGCAGATCTAAGAAACGAGCATCGAATAATAACCGTGAGGGGCTACTAGAGATCTCACCACCTAAATCTAAACAAGATCGCATGACATTTGTGAGTACTTTTACGACCCAGTCTAATAGTGTTTAACGAATAGTGAAAAAACATTGGAGTATTCTGAATACGGGAACAGACGGCATCGAGATCCCTCTGTTTGCGTTCAATAGGGGGCAAAGCCTAAAGGACAAACTTGTGCATACCCGGCCTAAAGATGATTTACCAAGGGCACTGGGTACCCTGTGGGACATGCCGGCAGCTACCGGGCATCATCCCTGCGGTAATTGCGCAGTATGTCCCAACACCACCAGATCACAGACAATAGACATTGGTACAGACCGCCCATGGGAACAACGCAGATTCACCACCTGTAATAGCTCTAATCTAATCTATCTGATCACATGCCCTTGCCAGAAAAGGTATGTGGGCATGACGACTCGTAAAGTAAAGACACGTATCACCGAACACAAAAGTTCCATCCGGTGTTCCAGACAGTCAACGAGACTCACTAATCATTTCCTGCAAGTTAAGCACACGCCGAATGATCTACACTGGACAGTGCTAGACCAACCTTTGATACCTACACACATTACTGACATCAAGATGTTCCTGTTCAGACGTGAACAAAAATGGGTACATAAGCTTCGGACGGATAAAGAAGGACTGAATGAAGACATTCCGTGGATGTCTCTATAAAGTCTGTAAGAGTCCTTATGTCCTGACCGTCGTGACAAAAAGATCTCACGATCATGAAGAATGTATCCTTATTCTATATCTAAGGCATGTACACATATGGATCATGAGACGATCTATTTACCCACACGGCAGAGTTATGTTGATAAGCATTTATATAATGATACAGTGTATTGATCAGACAAGATATGCGCAAATCATGTTTTTTCCAAAGCTACAGTACAATGGTCTGTCTTTGGAGCATTCTAATGTAGGACGTGGTGTCTACAGTACTGAATCTGTTTTTAGATTCGGAGAGGACAGTACTGTAAACCTCGTTTGTAAGTGATCGATTCGCGCTATGCGCTGGTTTTTGACCAATTATATCCCTTCGAACTACAACTCCCATGAGTATTAGGCGCACCGTGATGACGTCAGGGCGCCACACGGAGAAATCAGGAAACACAACATTGGTAAATATCGACACTTCCCGCCCGTTCGGCACCTCCCACAGACAGCCCAGAAGGACGTCTGGAGTACCGACGGGCAGGTAAGCGACCTGGGTGTGTGGTAACTGATTTAGAAGCATGGCGGTTCTACTTAGATGCCGTGCTTGTAGCAAACCAACTGACGGCTCACGCCAAAGCAAAATCTGCTTCGGTATAGGTACTTGTAAACAGTTGCCTAATCGAGCGCGATGACCCTAGAGGTTGCGCAGTGCTTTTAGAGTACAACCATTCAAAGAACACAATCTCGAGCTTTATTAATCGCGATGATGATTTTCCTCGAGTGTGTCTGTTAAAGCCCCAGTGACAACTACACAGCGGTTGCCCTCGCGTCTTGGTGCTTCCTCTGACCTTTCTGCCCTTGTTTGTTTATCCATGCATTATCTCCCACAGAGCGGGGCTCCTTGAAACCTGCGCTGATGCCGGGTGAGGTGGGGCGCAACACTCCTAAATAATAGGTGAGTGTACTGGACCAGAAGTCATTCTGCTCTTGCATGACTCGCGAATGCGAGAATGTGATATGTGGTTGTTGACATTACTATAAGGATGTGAGCCACAGCTACTAGGTAAAGCTGTGAATTTTTGTAGCAAAATGCGACAAAATAGCTTCATGTGTTTTCTCTCTTATTTTTTTGCATATTGGTGTGTGTGTTACTATATGAAATCCGGGGAATTCTACAATACAGGAGAGCTTAAGGTGATATTGTTTACACTTTTTTTATTATTCTCACTACAGGCAGTAGAATCAATAGGTCCTGATGAAGCAGTAGGTGACCTCTGGGCCCAAGGTAACACTGCAGAAACATGTCGACCACAACAACTGTCGAGGTAGTTATTTGTTAATGCTACCTTTTTCCACTGTTTTTAATGTTGGGAAAGGAAGGTCCCTATTAAACTATTTTCCTTCCTCTACCCTATTTTAATGGCACCATCACCGTTTAGATTTAATTAATTTGTTTAATTTAATATTTTTGCACTGCTTGTGAGCAACCCCTGATACCTACTCAGTGACAAAGCTAATCGTTTGGATATAAAGAACCATTATAGCACACTTGTGCGTGATCGCACACTGGGCCACTTCCAGTGTGCATTATGATGTCTGTCCCAAATGATGAAGGGCGGTACAGGTCGGTTGCCTGATGGGAACACTATCAGTGGTCTGAAAGTGCCCAGTGAACGACTCTTGTAGGTAACCCATTCACATCTTTGTTTATTTAATTTTAATCTCTTTGGAGATAGTGACCAAATGCTACCTTGTTGTTGGTAGGAGTGAAGATAGAGGGCTGTAGCACCTTGGTCGTTAATATTCCCTCAGACCCCCTTTTTGTATGTATTGTCCCCACCTTCCGTTGCCAGATCCTGTCCACTAAAATCGATAAAAATTCCCTCAAACCAAGTGAAGAAGTCGGAAACACTCTCATTCTTCTTCTGTCTACAGGCTGTCAATTTATCCCAGTCAACCTTCCATGGGGGAATCAGTGTATGCATGTAAGCTATAATTGTCGCCGGTAAGGTGGTAATTTCATTCCTGGGCTTTTCACCGGGTTTACGGTCTCGGTCCCAGTCTTTTCAACTGAATCCAAGTTCCCCCTAGCTCAGCAGCATGATCAGTGTCATGCACTTGCCGCCATATGTCGACCGGTACCAATAATCCGAAAAATAATTCGATATCTGCCAACGTCATTACAGCCGAGGCTGTAGCTTCGGTCAGCTCTTTGTAGTAGGCGGTGGGATTCTTGCGGGGGTCAGGCAATTGCGATTTAAGGGCAAGATCCTCACTCCTTTTCCACGGAGTGTACACCCACTGTTCCTGAAAACGGGCGTCTACCCTAGCTCTTACGACCTGGTCAGCATTATCACGTAGTTCAGGTATTTTGGGATGATAAATAGGGTGTACTTCTCTCATGGGGTGCTGGGAAGTCCAATTGGGACTTTTTATAAACATCCTGCCACGATATTTTACTAATGTGTCGACATTCTTGTATACCTCCTCTGGGTCCATGTTAAATTCATGAGCCCAATCTCGGATGTTGTAAAGTATTTGGGGTGCCATCCCATCACGGAAGCATAGTTCCCAGGCCTCGATAAGATAGCAGGACATTTGGTATAGTTGCTGAATAACTGGTTCGAGATCTTGTATGGTACTTCACAAATCAGCTACCGTATAGATATTGTTCTGCATCCACTTAGCTGCCTGATCCTCCACCTCTTCTTTCTCACCATACTCCACGGATCCCCTGGTAAATAATCGTCTAGCTTTCATACCACCAAGTTCCTCTAACGGGGTGAGCCCCCTATCTCCGGATTTCGTACTGGCTGATTGAGAGGTCCAAATGGGACTCGGGTCTGCTAAAACCACTTGAGAAGCCGCCGCGGGCGGCTGCCCGCCCGGGAGAAGGGTAGCCATGTCTCTCGATGAGGTAGCAGTGGCAACATTAGTACCTAGGGAGACGAGAGACACGTCCGCTTATGGGGCGGAGGACGGGGAAGCTGCGGCAGGTTGAAGAGGCAGAGCGGGATATACGGGTTGAGGTGCATACGAGGGTGGGGGTCGTGCGTTCAACAAGTCCTCTATCTCGTCTTCCGCCTCATTTCGAGTCACATAACTTCCATCTACTTGTAACCTAAACTGTCGGTCTGCATACTCGATATTCTGTTCGGTCTTATTTTTGTCTTGAGCAATGGCTTTCTGAGTTACAGTCTGCCCTTGCTGTATCTTCATTAATTTCTCGGACTGTATGCGTCTCCGTTTCACCTCTTGCAGCCATTTGTTAAGGTATCAAACATGGCTTTCCTGCTCCGCTTAGCGAACAGACGTTCCTGCAAATACTGGATCTTTTTCTCATCAAAAGATCCCGTCTTTGGCCACTGGAGTTCTACATTGTCTTTTGTGTATTTATTCCATAACGTATTAAATAAGAGGGGTCCAATACCATGCTTACAGTACATATCATGGCTAGGAGTTCCCTCCGGAGGGGCTGGTTGGCTTTCATCCAACCTCGTACCTCCTCGGCCAGTACAGCCAAAGCATAGCTTCCTGAAGCACAGCATTGCTTTTTTCCTAGATCAGTAGCTGAAAAGGAAAGGTATTATTTACAACACTCTCATACACATGGCCATGTTCCGTACTCAAATCCACTCTCACCATTTGCACAAATAAAACGACTACAGTTCTACAGTAACATAAAACAACACAACAAACGTTATTTCCAAACAAAAGGTGGAGCCCGTCGACTCCCACCTATGGAGAACTCTTTCCAAATCTCAAGAAGACCCAAAGAAATCAAACAGCCTTGTCCTTAGACTGCCCAGAGATAGCCACACAGGTTCCCCAAAACCACAGATCGCTCTACGGACCATCCAACGGCATTCATGGTTCACCTCCCGAACTATTCCGGCTAAGCCCGCTTTTTCAAGCGCAGCTCCGGATCTGTCCGGGTGCTACCCAATCTCAGCCGCCGGCGTTTCCGAGGGCAACCTGGCCAGGTATAAACTTGTCCACAAGTTACACCAAGGCGTACGGTCTTAATCTCTAGTTATTCCCAAAATCTAAAACAGGAGCGTCTGCCTGTGCAGTCTCAATACTGCCCATCAGACCCCCTTCTCGAGTTCTCCGTGACCAAAAGTCACCAAATTCCAAATATCAAATTCAAATCCAAGGGATATCCGACATGAAACAAGACGAATCACTCACCTGGTGCACTCAGGTCCGATTGGGCGTTCTCCGCTGCCAATTCCTGTGGACCAACGTGTTCCTTTCTCGGGTTACACCCGAAGGACTCCGGTGTGGGGTCACTAGCAGCCGAGCTCTCTTGATCGGGAGAGCGGAGCGGACCCCAATTCTTCAGCCGATCCTTCCCCCCGGTCAAGATCGCCCTTTTCAATGTCCCGTCTTTTCTGATTACAGGGGGACGACCCCAACGCGAAGTCCCGGCAGAGTCGCCAACTGAAGTACCGAAAAAACAATCACAACCCAAATAGAGCCATACTTACAAATAGCCCATATACCAATTACCAATAATCAGTCAGTTGGCAGTGTAGAAGGTCCAATCGTTTATTACAATAAACAAACTCTGCCAGAGGAGCTCCTTGCGACCTAACCCCACGAGGTCCGCCAAGAAGACTGCTGGCACATTGTCAGCGCATCACATATATACTGTTACATTTCGAAGCCGTTACCTAAGATGGAAAAATACAGGCTGGTACAGGTTGGTGCAAAGGAAAGACCATATATGGAACACAAAACCCCTCAGATATAGCTGAGCTCGTTATAGCAAGGTCAAGAGGGTGACTCCCTTCTGCTAACTCCGAGAGAGTCCAAACAGCGCTCCCCTGGAATGTGCTTGCCCAATCTACCCCCTCCTATAACCTTGACAGGCCTAACGTGCAGAAACAGCAGGTTGCTACAGTTGTACTATTTCACAGGGGAATGGATCTCAAGCATGGACATCGAAAAGGGTTGTGTTAGTGCTGAATGCTAAAAGCGGACTAGGCCACAAAATGGCGCTTGTCGTGTCAACCTGTGTTTTATGTATAAGCTAAAATAACGTGCAATAAGGTGTATGTGAGTTCTAAAACAGTTTTGTGTGTCAGCATATTAGTGTTCGAAGCTTTATATCTGCATAATAGCTACACCACGCTAATTACTAGTACTAACTACATGTTTTACTAGGCCCAGATCGAATTCTGGTTCTTCAGTGTGTGTTTTGAAGAGGTGCTGTGAAAAGTTGTGTCTTGTTTGTGCCTCTCTGTGTCGGTTCTGGTAAAACCACAGCTGGGCTGGCAGAGCTGCTTCAGCCCCACTTCCAACGATACAGGGCTGGAGGAGCACCTCTTGGGGTGGGGGGAATTTAGGACTCACTGCAGGCAGAGTCCAGGTACAGATTGTAAAATGGTTGGAGCCTTTTTTGTCCATGAGGCTCTGACCAGCAGGGCTGTCAACTAGCCCTTGGAGACACTTTGGTGGTCTTCGGTTCAAATTGTAGATCCAGTCCTACTCACTAAGGCAGTAGAGTAGCAGGGTGGCCCTCCGTACAATAGTGCTTCTTCTGAGTCTTCCTCTGGTCCAAAAGTATACTGAAGAGTTGGGTCTGAGGGTCCACTATTTATACCTGGTGTCCACCTTGAAGTGGTAGAAGCTTCTATAGCCCTACCCGTATAGGGGTGTCTAAAATTTACTGTCTCCCTGCCATTCCCCCACCTTGTCTCGGGGGCAGAAAAGACTAGTGTGCTGAAGCAGAGTATTTGTGATGTGCAAGTGCGGTAGGTTACACCTCTGCCCCCTACCATGTCGGAGATGGTCCATCCTTTCAGCACCTATTGCTCCTCTTTGTCTTACTGTCTGGGAGCAATACACTAAGACCACCTGCTATCTACAGCTAATGATGTTACCCAAGATACAGACTACAGGCACCAAAGGGCTGGGACAAGAATAGGCCAACTTTCTAAAAGTGTCATTTTCAGAACTGTAACTTAAAAGCCAACTTTACTATTAAAAAGGGTTTCGAATTACAATTCTATAGAAACCAAACTCAAAATTCCTACCTGCATCCAATTGAAAGTTGTCACCTACTAAATATTATAAGGTAACCCAATGTTATCCTATGGGAGAGGCAGGCATTGAAGTAATGAAAAAGGACTTTAGTCATTTTTCCCTACCAGGCCATGTAATACTGAAACGTACATGATGTCCCGGCTTTTTTTTAAACACACTGCACTCTGCCATATTTGCTGTTTAGGGCTCACACTAGGGGTGACTAATATGTATTTAAAAGGAAGGTTTAGACCTGGAAAAGGTTTATTTTGCCAGGTTAAAATGGCGGTTTAAACTGCACACACAGGATGCAATGGCAGTCCTTAGATATAGTTAAAAGACTACTTAAATGTGTGGCACAATAAGTGCTACAGCCCCACTAGTAGCCTTTAATTTACAGGTCCAGGGTACATCTAGTACCCTCTTACTAGATTCTCATAGTAAATTAAATGTGCCAATTGGGTGTAAACCAATTTTACCATGTTTAAAGGAAAGAACACACACACTTAAGCATTGGTTATCAGTGGTATAGTGCACAGAATCCTAATGCAAGCAAAAACAGGAGGTTTAAATGCACAAATGTGGGTAAAACCCTACTAAGGATGTCAGGTCCAACAGAGAACATTTCAAAAAGTCCAAGCAGTTATGAAATACTTTCAGTGGTGCATTAACAACACCAGTCACAATACTTTGCATGATGTAGTACTGCCACATTTCAATAAAAGAAACTTCGAAGTATGGCTGCTATGATTTTAAACTGCCCGTGTCAAACATTCTTAGATGAGATGTCATAATGGAACAGTAACAGAACTCCTCTCAGCACGACTGATCTTCTTTTGATTTTGCAGCATCAGAACATGTCGGCTTGGTTGCTATATTTCTAAAAGTGAAATAATGATACCTATTTGCCGTCTCAGTAAAGGGACCCTTATTTGAATGAGTACGAAGTATGGGATCCTCTTGTACATTACTCATAAGGTGTGATGGACAATGGTATTGCATACACAAAGCAGCATTATTGCAAGTTTTCTCACACATTGAGGCGTTAGAGTACAGAGGCTGTGCAGGTTTTCCTCACACACACAAAATCAGGCCTCAGAAGTGCAAGCATCTTTGTCACATGGACACACATGCAGAAGGTACAGTACAGGTAGCAGCAAGAAAAGCTTAGTTCCCAATGGGTATATGTTGTTCTTCTTGTCCTGATCATGTTTTATTACTTACCCTACACTTTCAAATGTAAAAAACCTTTATAATTGCAGAACTAAAGACAACCGAATGCACAGACAGAACAAGGATTGTATCAATCAATCAATCAATCAACCAAATTTGTAAAGCGTGCTACTTACCCGTAAGGGTTTCAAGGCGCTGGGGGGGGTAGGCTGCTACTGCTCGAAGAGCCAGGTCTTGAGGAGTTTTCTGAAGGTGAGTAGGTCTTGGGTCTGTCGCAGGTAGGTGGGTAGGGTGTTCCAGGTCTTGGCGGCGAGGTAGGAGAAGGATCTGCCGCCGGAGGTGGTTCGTTGGATGCGGGGAACGGTAACGAGAGCGAGGCTGGCGGAGCAGAGCTGGCGGGTGGGAGTGTAGAAGTTGAGTCTGCTGTTCAGGTAGGCTGGTCCGGCGTTGTGGAGTGCTTTGTGTGCATGGGTGAGAAGTTTGAAGGTGATCCTCTTGTTGACGGGGAGCCAGTGGAGCTCTCTCAGATGGGGGGTGATGTGGCAGCGGCGGGGGATGTTTGCGATGAGTCGGGCGGAGGTGTTTTGGATGCGTTGTAGTCGTCGGAGGTGTTTGGCTGGGATTCCTGCGTAGAGTGCGTTGCCGTAGTCCAGTCTACTGCTGACGAGGGCCTGTGTCACAGTTTTTCTGGTTTCGGTCGGGATCCACTTGTAGATCCTGCGGAGAGTGCGGAGGGTGTTGTAGCAGGAGGAGGAGATGGCGTTGACTTGTTTGGCCATGGAGAGGGAAGAGTCGAGGATGAATCCCAGGTTGCGAGCGTGGTCGGTGGGGGTTGGTGCCGTTCCTAGGGTGGTAGGCCACCAGGAGTCGTCCCAGGCTGAGGGGGAAGGTCCGAGGATGAGGACTTCCGTCTTGTCGGATGTTCAGTTTCAGGCAGCTGTTCCTCATCCAGTCGGCGACGGCCTTCATTCCCTCGTGGAGATTGGATTTGGCGGTGATGGGGTCCTTGGTGAGGGAGAGGATGAGCTGGGTGTCGTCGGCGTAAGAGATGATGTTGAGGTCGTGACGGCGGGCCACTTGTGCGAGGGGGGCCATGTAGATGTTGAATAGCGTCGGGCTCAGGGAGGAGCCCTGGGGGACGCCGCAGATGATGCGGAATGGAGGGAGGCGGACGCTCTGGGTTCTGCCGGAGAGGAAGGATGTGGTCCAGTCTAGGGCTTTATCTTGAATTCCGGCTTCTTGGAGGCGTGTCATTAGGGTGCGGTGGCATAACGTGTCGAAGGCTGCTGAGAGGTCCAGGAGGATGAGCATCCATGATTTCTTGAGGTGTCCTGAGAATTCTGTAGCAGTTATAAGAGATGGTAGAGGCATTATTCAGTGTACCATGACCTGTTATAGCCATTGATCACATTCTCCCATGTCAGATGCGGCTAAAGTTTCTCATCCTTCTTTATATTTGCACTCTGGTTCTGAACGCTGTAATTATGTTTCACTACAATTGGAGGAGTATGGATATCCTAATGCAAAGAAAGATTTAAATTCAAATATGCTCTCCTAGTGTGATTAAGCAGATACATATTGCTAAAGCATAATTATATACATATCTCTTTTACGTATTCTGTCTTGATGTGTTGACAGTTTCACAAAAGTTAAAAAAGAAAATCTAACATTACTTTTTAGTTTATATTATTTACTAGGGCAGGCAGCAGTTGACCAGCCAACTGAAGGTTATTGAGCGTTTAATTTTGATATGCAGGTTGTTCACATCATAATGTTAATGATACAACTATTGATTTAAGTTCTGTTCACTGCTGCCCCAGATAAATGTTCCCATTCAGTACTCACGCAAGCACGTCTCAAAACATAGAAGCACAAAGCAAATGCACTTGCCTAAGGAGCCTAACCAAAATGTTCCTTCTGCCCTACCTCCTCTCACTAAATAATTGATGCAAGGGTAGGAGTGGGGGAAATAAAGGAAAGGAGAGGTGTATTAGAAGGCCAGTCATTGCTGGGAAGTCAAGGGGAAACAAAAGTAGTTTTCTCTGGTTGGTAGCTTTTGAAATAGGAGATAGACTGTGTTGTAGCCTCCTCATATGTTACTGTGCCCAGTTTCCAAGATACCCACCCAGTTTGACAATGTCTAATATCTGTCCTGCCTGTGACCCTAGTCCAGTGTGGGGCCTATCTGCTCTATACAAGCAGTTACTGATTTTACAGAACCAGTACTTTCGTATGCGCCTTGCATTGCACCCTAAGGAATCATGGAAGCATATATATATTGTTAGAACTGGGATTTCTGGTAGGCTAAGGCTCACGCCAAAGCCAGGCAGAAACCACCATTCTAGTCAGGGTAAGGGAGTCACACGCCAAGATAACCCCTGCTCAAGCCCATGGTAGCTTGGCAAGAGCAGGCAGGCTTATCCCGGAGGCAATGTGTAAAGCATTTGCGCAAGCACACAACAGCAACAACATCCTAGGCACACCACAAAAGGAACTCCACACAAGGTTATATAAAAATAATTTCTGTATTGTCAAAACACATCAGATAGAAATCACACATGTACATTGTGCCAACTGACACAGGCAATATTCACAAGGGATTATGTACAGGACAGGGCCACATGGGCCATTGTCAGAATCAACACTTTTAGAAATAGCACTTTGTAGATCATAGAATAAGTGTAGCACAAAAGAACAATTGTAGATCACAACCAGTAACTACTGGTAAAGGTAGGTACACACTACGCAATACTAATAACAATAGGCCTAGATCACGCATGGACACATAACCTCTCTAGTGTAAACTCTACTAGGCAAAACACGACCACCTAAGAATAAAATACATTTAGGGGTATCAGCAAGAACACATTACACATGATGCATCAAAACACATTCAGCGGTGTAAGAACAAGGAAAAACACATGATGCATAAAACATTCAGAGGTGTAAGGACAAGGAAGACACATGATGCATAAAAACATTCAGAGGTGACAGAACACAACTCAATAGCGCAAAAACACATGATGCCTAAAAACATTCAGAGGTGCAATAAAACCACACAATTGCGCAAAAACGTACATAAGCCACCACCTGTGGCAGTCTCTAGGCCAACTGGCCTTGTTGGGGCTAGGACGCCCTGTGTCCAAAAGTCAGGGGCCTGAACGTGGCAGCTGCCCACGAAGTGCTGGGCAGCTGTGAAGACAGTGATAGAGCCAACATTGGAGCCTTCCAGGCTCTGAACAAAACACTTGTGTCCCCCAAGAGCCTCACTGGGCTCTAAACATCATGTGGGCGGTGAGCCCCTCTGGACTCTAAATATAAAATGCCCTCAAGAGCCCCACTGGGCTCCAAATAACAACAATGTGGGCAGGGAGCCTCGTGGGCTCTGAAACTGCTAAATGCCCCCTAGAGCCCTCGTGGCTCTAAACAACTGTGGGGCCATGGAGCGGCTCAGGGCTCGAACTACAAATGCCCCTTGAGCCTCGCAGGCTCTGAAGAAACATGCGGCGTCGTTGGAGCCCCCTCTCTGGGGGCTAAAGATCATGGAAATGGCCCCGGAGCCTCTCTGGGCTCTTAAAACAAATGGGCCGGGCTGAGCTTCTCTGGCTCGACAATGCCCACTGCCCCCAAGAGCCTCCGTGGCTCTAAACACAAGAATACCGGCTTTGTTGGAGTCCCGCTCGGGGGACTCAACAATTAAATGCCCCCTGAGCCTCTCGGCTCCAACAAAGAATGCCCCGGTCATTGGAGCCCCCCTTCTGGGGTCTCGAGATCAAGTGAGGCTCCTCGGGCCTCCCAACACTCCGGGCCTTGCACTAGAGGAGAGGGGCGGGCACCGGCAATGTGCCCCGACACCCCCTCCCTTCACTGGCACTCACCGGGTCTCGTCTCGGTGCTCTGCAGCGGCTCTTCACTCTGGGGTGGCGGCTCTTCTCTCTGGGGCGTCGGGGCTCCCCTCCTGACAATGGAGCCCCACCTGCACCCTCCGTCGCCTCTCTGCTCGCTCTGTTGGCGGCCCCGGGGCTCTCACCACTTCACGGGAGCCCTGGGCCGCAGGAGGATGCCACTTCTTCTCGAGGGCTTGAGGAGGCGGCAACCAGCATCTCTGGTCTCCCTCCTTCGCATGGGAGACCGGCAACGAAAAACAAAAGATTCCCCTGGGCAGGGGGAAGCGGAAGTTGCCTCATTCAGGCCCCGCCCACGTCTTCCCTGAACTTGCCTGGCTTCCTGCCTCGGAGGGCAGCCAACGGCTACTAAGCGCTTGGGGCAAAATAAAGCGCTCCCAGCGCTATAAGTAAAATACAGCGCTCTCAAGCGCTGAAGGACAATATAAAGCGCTTCCCAGGCACTAGGGGTGAAAGCAAAATCTCTCCCAGCGCTAGGGACAAGGCAGAGCGCTCCTAAGCGCCACAGAGAACAAAAAGTCCATAAAAAGGTCAGCAAAAGCCCTTTCAAGAGTCCCGGCCTTCAGCAGGACAAGGCTTCCAGGTCCATCAGGTATCCAGGGGCTGGGCAGGGCCCAGGGAGGCAAGCTTTCCCCTGGGCCCAAGCAGCAGCACACCCCTGGCAGGATTGAAGTCAGAAACAAGAACATTTTCAGAGTGTCACAGCACCCTTTTTATACACAAATATCCCTTTGTCTAGCAGGATGTAGGCAATGTAAGAACCAGCTACAACTGGTTATGGGGAACTCCCCTTCACATGGCCAGGCTAGGGACAGCAGCCGCACCACAGGGGGCGGAGCCAGCATTGTGGCAGGCTGGCACAGCCCTATTCACTCCCAGGTGCTATCTCCTCCCAACACTCTAGTTGCAGATGCAGTCATTCAACCAAGGGCTGACTCAGACAACCTCCTGGGGGCTCCCCAGCCCCTGTCACCCTCAAACCAGACAGTCAATCCACAAGCAAGCCCAGGCACTCCTGGAGCCTGCTCCAGCCAATCACGTGCCAGCAGACTCACTACACACGCACACCCATGTCTAGAAGTGTCACTTCCGCACTAGACACATTCATGCCGCATACATCATTACGCAGTATTCAATCTCATGAGTTCGCACATACCAAACTCGACCCTGCACTCCCCACACATCAGAAACTACCATGGTCACACATATTCCCCATGCATTCCTATGGGAGGGCATGTCACTCACCACACATACACAGAGAGCTCACACACTTTACACTGTACCACAGTGAAAAAGTGTGCAGAGACCTAAAATCACCAACACCAGGTCACAGAAACAGGCTAGGAAAAAGCAAAAAAGTTTCGGGGTGAACCTGCCAAAAAGGGCCAGGTCCAACATATATATCTTAATTTACTAACCTTGTCTGATAATCCCATTGAATGCGAATATTCAAGTAAAATCATGAAGTCGCACAATAATTTAGTACTTCATTTTATACAGTATTCAAAGAATGCTTTCCAATAAAGGTCTAGTCTAGAGTAACACATTACAATATCGGACTCATTTCCCTTTTCTTCTGAATTTCATCTAAATCAATTTGCAGAAATTTCAGGGTTATCCTTAGTTAAAATATACAACGGAGTAGGATAAATGAACCATTTTGCACAAAATTGCATCTTACGGTAATTGCACCCCCTTAGAGTTGAAAATATATCTTATTACATGTATCCAATGTTATATGTTTTCTTTGCTCGTTCATTTCCCAGACTCTAGTTAAAATAAAGGTTTCTTTTTGACTGACTAAATAAGGTTTCTAGGAACCATCGAATCTCACATTTTAGTTCTCTATCAAATCCAAAATTAAATCCGTATTGAAGCACACATTGTTCAGGTCAATATTTACCAGAAAAGGATATACAGTATTGAGAGGAGAGGTCAGCCTTCCTTTAAATGTATTTAGAAGTGGGTTAAGACATGGCCAAGATCTCCATAAATAATTTGTTTAAAAAATCAGCTCGAATAGTTAAAAAAAAGTCAAATTGCTATTTGGATATTGACACTTTGTCTAAGAATGGCTCCTCCTTCATGTTTGTGAGAAGTTGGCCTGGTATATGCTGTCCATTAATTAAAGTGGGCACCTTGCACCTGTCCTAACAACCCTTATGGTGATTTTAGAGGTCAAAGATAACCTTAGAAAGCTATCCAAGTAGTAGCTGTGGAGAGCAGCATTCAGGCTTAGTCTTGAAGACATTTTAAGCACCTTGTTTTACCAGAATTCAACCTTAAAGTATTGATTAAATGAAAGGAGAACCACACAGTAGTTATAAAAATATGTATTTATTACTATAACTTTTAGTATGACACAGTATCTTCTACACGAAGATACTCACAAAGCACACAATGCTGTAGCAAAGAAACAATCGTAAGTAGCACTAATACACAGTGGGCCCAGAGGGAGACCAGACCATGTAATAAAATAGTGGTATAAAAACCACGACTCATGTCAAGACAGTGTCTAGAGGATGTAGAATCGCTGGGACCCCAAGAAACCACCCAAGGTGAGTAAGTAGGGGCCCCATGGAGGAAGGGTGCAGTGAGGGAACACAACAGTGTGCACCGTACAATTCTATGGAAAAGTTGCGTTTTAAGTTTTAAAGTTTAAGGACCCTTCTAAGAGGCCTTCAAAGAAACCCAGTGGAAGTTAGGAGGTTGGAGAGCCACCCCACCCGTGGACACCGTACTACCAGAGTTACCTATCCCAGGGAATCCAGGTGCATAGGTCGGAAACAGCTGTCGATCTCTATGGAGGACTTCAAAGAAGAGCCACTGCTGGGAAGAAAAAAAGTGTCCATTGGAATGAAAGGCTTGATGAAGAGTACCTAAAAGCAGAGGGGACAGAGTCGGGCTCGGTACACGAATGCCCACCGAAGTCACTGGCTTCAGGTGCAAAGAGGGGGTTCTTAAATCGTCAGCCACAGGGACCAGGGGACATTGAGGATGACCAGGAGCCAGATACAAGCTGCCCCATGAAGGATGTCAAGTGCAGAGGGGTCGGTGTCCAGCTGGAGCACAAACAAGCCTTGGCAGCGGCAACCCATCCAGAAAGTCAAGGACGGTTACGGTTCAGACCAGCAAGGTCCAGGAGACTCACCAAACACAGGGAAGTCAGGACAAGCCTGGAGAAACCAGGAGTGCTCAGGAAAAGCAGTGATGACCCTCAATATGACCCACAGGCTGGAGGCACATGAGTCACAAGGGGACCTCAAACAGTTTCACAAAGCAACATCTCATGGAGCACTTGGTGTGAGGAGGCCAGAGTTATTTGTAGGAAATAGTGCCAGATGTTGGGGCTACTCAGAGCCCAGTGCACTTGTTTTGGAACTGCCAACAAGCATATGCACTTGAAAAAGTACCAAGGGGTACAGGTATTGCTGCTCCCACAAGGGATTCTGACCTCAATCTTGGTAAGAGGGCAGCTCTGATCTTGTGGGACTTGGAAACCCACCTCTTGTATTGCTGAAACCTTTGGAGTCTGTAGGAGCTCAGAAGCAGCAATCTAATCAGTTGAAACATGATGCCTGCAGTTGCAGGGCAGTGACTGCTTCCGTCCAAGGGAGATATCTTCTGTTGACCTTGATGCTCCACAGGTCCTATACATAGCCTGTATGGTGCACAGGAACAGACAATACTTCAGACTGAGAGGGAGATGAGGTCGGGCCCTAGCAAAGTCCTGCGAAGTCCGGAGTGTCGTAGTTCAGTGGTTTCTGGTTCAGAATCTTCTCCCCGTCTAATCTAGGGTCCTAAAGCCAGGTAAGTCCTTTTGTACCCAGGGGAAAGGGTTGGACAGATTCATGGAACACTCCCATGGGAGGGTCAGAACAGTGGGGAGTGGTTACTCCCATGTCCTTTGTCCAGTTTTGCGCCAGACCATGAGCCAATGGCTCCCAGGACTGGTTTGAACTGAACTGTGCATAGGGACACCAAATGTGCCCCTCATGCAGACTTTCGGTCACTGGCAAGTGCACCCACCCAGGCCTAATACACTAAATCCTGTCTGGTAGATGCTCACACCTCCCAGTGACAAGAGGCCTATTGTTCTTCCTTCCCCTGCTCGAGCTTGGCTCAGCAGCAGGAGGGCAGTAATGTGTCTCTAGTCAGCAGCAACCCTTTTGGGCTTCCCGGGACCTGAGGCTGGTACCGGAAACACCAGGAACCTCACAAAGCTCATTTCTGAGGGGTGAAATCATACCTCCCACACCAGTTACTGGTGTGGGGGTATTATTCCACAATGTTTGATACCAAACACGATAGTTACTTTCAGCTGTTTTTGAGTTGGTAGTCAGGCGATTGCTTAATGCCACTCTATATGTCGTAAATGGCTGATACACTAATAACGTGGGAGAATGGACTCCGAAGGCTGGAGGGGTGTCCTGCTCATGCAGTGGCACCCTCTCACTTAGGACCAACCACTATGCCTTCAGGAGTGTTAAGGCCTGCTATAGGAGTGACTTATAGGTTTTAAGTGCAGTGACCCTTAGATATAGTAAACCTATATCTAAAGTAAGAGGTGCATGCACCATCTTACACAGGCTGCAATGGCCAGCCTGTTGTTCCATTTTGCAAAACCTCTCACGGGTGTCATAATACATACTTCAGCCCATGGGAGGCCTCTGGGGTGCCTATGCCTTGGGTACCTGGATACCATATACTAGGGACTGACAAGGGTACCCCAGTATCCAATCTGGAGTATACCTAAGTACAAAACATGACAGTTTAGGGAATAAGCAGATAGACTGGGGTCCTGATTAGCAGGGTCCCAGTCAGACCAGTCAAAAACAGTATCACATGAAGCAAAAAGTGGTTGGTAACCACAAGAAGCAGATCTTACTTTCCTACAAAGGTTATATCCTTAAATTAAGTAGCAGTGTTTAGACATGAAATAGAAATATTTTTAAGCTACTCTTTTCTTTAAAAAAAACTGTTGCAAGCCCTTGTAAGAAACTTTCTTAGGTGCTTTCGCCACTTCATGATATCATCAATTCTATTTCCCTGAAGTATCATGATCATCATTTTGTTATCAAACTCTTTGTTTGCATATTTTTATATCTTGAAAGTATATGTGCTAACGTTCCAAAGCAATGGGTTTTGATACTCAGACAGGCCAAACCTCCATGTGCCAGCAAATCTATAAAAAAGGGCTAAGTGACAGTCTGTGAGTTCTATTTCCCCAAAAGGAGGAAGAAAACAATCTCTCTGTAAAACTTAATATTGGCAAAACATTCTAATTAGAACACACTACGAAGAATCAAGAGGGGAAGATAATTCAATTTTGATAACAAAGATTTAGTTTTATAAATGGATGGTCTATAATTTAAGTACATCATCTTAATAATTATTTGAGCACATTTCTCTCAGATCTGCCAAGCAAGGAATGTCATGAAGAACAGAATTTCTTCACAAACTTTATAAAATGAGGCATTACTTAAAAATACCTCCTCATAATAGTGGTCAGGACGGTCTTGGTTTAAGTACTCTAAGCTAGTTCAATTTTAATCACTTTAGTGCTTTAGATATTTATCATAAGCTTGTTTAACCTGTTTTTCAGATTTTCTTGGTGATAGAGCTTTTCTTCCTCCTGTACGACCTAGTATTTGTGGTCTCAAAGTTGCCTTAAAGATATCTCAGACCATAGCAACACTGCCTGTCATTCTGAGGATAACAAAATCCAGTATTAATGAACTGACGTCTGAGACCCATAGGTTATCTACTAGATAAATGTTATTAAAAAATTTTGTCTCAGCAGAACGGAGCATCTGGGTCTCTGCCATAATCAGCTCTAACACTGCGTGATCTGAGAAACCATTTGGATTGCTCAAATGCTCCTCAAATTTAAAAACTGATATAAAAAAATAGATTTCCATGGATCTTTCAAATCTGGGCAGATCTCGGGTAAAGCCAGGTAGCTTTGCTGTTTTAGTTTTATACTGCCTTTGATTGAATGAATGAATGAAGTATTTCTATAGTGCACGGCTACTCAGAGTATTCAGGTGCTTTTAGGTATGCCGGAGCTAAATAGTCACAGAGTCAATACCCATTTTCTTAATTTTTATCTAATTAGGAAGGTTTTTAGCTCCTTTTTGAATTTTCCTTTTTCAGGGATCTGTCTGAGATAGTCCAGTAGGGTATTCCACATATTGCCTGCCTTGACAGAGAAGGAAGAGCCACCCCTCCGATGTTTCAGGTAACTGGGGGTTGCAATGAGACCAGCTGAGCTAGAACGCAGCAGTCTCCCAGGGCAGTATGCTTTGACACGATCATTGAGATACTCGAGTCCCCAATTATAAAGGGCTTGGTGAGTTACGGTCAGTACTTTATGCTTAATCCGCTGATGGACTGGTAACTAATGGAGCTTATTTCAGAAGCTTGACACTGAGGTGAATTTTGGGATTTTATATATTAAGCGAACTGCCATGTTCTGCATGACCTGCAACCTCCGGATCAAATATTCCAGGAGGCCCAGGTACAAAACATTTGCGTAGTCCAATCTGGATCAAATCTATGCTCTAACCACTGTGATTCTAGCCTTCTGAGGAAGTAGATGATGAAACTTCCTTAGCATGCGAAAAATTCAGAAACAAGACTTCACCACTGCTGACATCTGTGCTCCGAATGAGAGCTGAGAGTTGAACAGTACCCTCAGGTTTCTGGCCACCATTTTTTGGAGGGGGTGGTGGAGGAATATGGTCAGGCCAAGCCTGACCCAGCAAGGGAGGGGACCTCGTCCAAATAGTAGTACCTCCATCTTATCTGGGTTGCACTGTAGTCTATTTGTCTTTAGCCATTCTAACAGTGCTCCCAAACAGTTGGCAAAGGCTACCCTTGCCCTCTCAGTCTTCCCATCATATACAAGCAGGACCATACACAAGCAGGAGTTGGATATCATCAGATACAAGATGATTTTAACATTGTGGAATTCCAACACATGGGCCAGTGGGGACATATAAATGTTGAAGAGTGTAGGACTAAGCAAAGAGCCCTTAGGCACCCCCCACTTCAGTTCTGTACTTCTGGAGGCAGATAGCTTAATCCACACTACCTGTTTGCTACCTTCAAAGGAGAACCTGTTATGCCAAGGTGTTTTAGCCTGTGCGGAAGGATGTTACGGTCTACTTTATCAAATGCTGCTGACAGGCCCACCAGTACCAATACCACTTTGAGGCCTGCTTCCAGATTAAATGTAATGGACTCAGAGACTTCTAGCAGATTAGACTCGGTACTGTGGTGGGCTCTAAATCCTGATTGAGAGGGATGTAATAGGTTGTTATCAGTCAAGAAGGCAGTTTACCAATTTCTCCAGCACTTTTGAAGCTGCTGGCAGCAACAAGACTGGTCTTTTGTTTGCCAAACATTCTAGATCTGCGCTAGCATTGTTTAATAAGGGGATTACTGTGGTATCTTCATGTTCTGTTGTTGTGTTCTATGTTATCTTGTTTCTAGCTCCTCAGCCAGTGTGAGTGTTCTGTGTGGAATGTTGGTGTTTGGTCCATTAGTGGAATGCTTGGGTGACTGGTGTGAATGGTGGCAGTTGGTGGATGGGCTGAGCAGCTAGCAGGCTGCTCCTGGTGGGGCTGATGTACGGCCTCTATGCTACATGTTGTCTACTTCAATAAACCTATTTAATCCACATCTTACCAGTGTGGACTATGTTACTACCCTAGCTCTTTTCCAGTCATTAGGTACTATGCCTGTATCGAAGGAGCTAGCAAATGTCTTCTCATACACTGGAGCAATAATATCAGAGACAGATTTTAATAAATAGGGCAGTATTGGATTAGTTGGGGACCCAGATTTACAGTGTAAGTAGGAGGCGTTTACCTCCTCTACTGATGGCGCCTGAAAGTATTGAGAGAGTTAAAACCTAAACCTGGCTGCTGCAAAAAAATATAAATCACCCTCAATTATCTTTCCAAGTTGCCACGTAGTAGTAAAAGTGAAAATATATCTAATTGTTTCTGGATTATCCTCTATGGGGCGAATACACTAACAAAAGTCTTTATTCACAGCTAAGCGTCCCATCATCTTTCTTTTTCCATTTGCCAACTGTGCATTAGCCAAAAATATGTCTGCCCATCTATGGGTGGCATCTGTTGAGGAATAACGTTCATAATCTGACTTTTTAGTAAGCATAGAAAAATGTGAAAGTGTTCAAATCAGGCTACGTCTCCTGTAAAAGCATAAATGATGGGCCATGCGTTAGAACCCTGTATCAATAGCCAGTAATGTATATCTATTATAGTCCCATTTTATGTTAAATTAGAATATTTATAAATTATCTAGTGCCATATTAAAGCTATAATCTTATGTAGAAATATACTAACCCTATGTTATATACGTAGCTAAATTCTAATTTGCTCTGCAATTTGTAAAGAACATCTAGTATACTACATCTTAAAGAACAGCCATTCAGAAAGAAAAGAGAACTAAACGAAACTTACCTCAAACCTCATTGCTGAAGAAAGGATCATTCTTGAAAAATAGATGGGAGAACCCTTTGTTAGAGAGAGCTAAGTGCTTGCTTCCAAAACAGTTTGTAAAGTGTAATATAGCATGTGCTCTGCAGACCTCCTGATCTAGATGTGCCATCTTATACTAATATCCAATGAAAGTGCAAATGTGTGAGTATATAATATACACCTTGTCTAGCTCTTTAATCCTACATTTGTATGCATAGCTTATAATTATTTTCAAAATAAAGTGCAAGAATTAACCTCATGTCAGTTTGCAAAAGATACATGCAATAAATTTGGAACTGCCTAAGTCTTAACCAGACAGTTTATATTCCCCAATTTTTTATTTGTTTTTAAATGCCTAAATCCCTTACCCTATACCAAGCCTGATCTTAGGAGCGATCCTCACTCTAACCTCAGAAGAGGGACTACTAACATTCTAGTTAGCACACTGACTCAGTGTCATTGCTCCCTGCGTTTCCTTCTGCCATACCCTCCCACAATCTTTAGGCTTTTAGGCCTGATTATAGCATCATAAACATCAAGCACTGGAGCGATGGACATCGTTCAAAAATTCCTGTGCTTCTTTGAGTGCAATGAATGTATGAAATTGACCCTTGCAGGATATCCTTTAGACTGGCTTGTTGCAGTATGGAAGCTCGAACTCTCACTGTGCAGAATTGTGATAGCATTCTTTTAAATTTCCCACACCTGCAGGCATTTTCCACCGTCCTGTCTAAGAACATTCAAAATGAATTCTCTTTTTGAGCTTCAAAGGTCTTTTCTGGAATTGATTTGAGTATGAATTCTTTGACCCTATGATTAGAGAAATTAACTAAAATTGTTCTGGGATGTTTATCATGAGGTGTGATACAAGGTGGGACTCTACAGACCTGCTTTATTGTAAGATATTGAGAGTACTCTGTGTTCTTACCAAAGTCTCAACAAAGGAGGGTGCAGAGACAGCATATTGAGTACAAAATATTGAGTTGCACAAACATCGAGTCATTGATATCATGGGTAAAAAATATCTACAGCAAGAATATTGTGGTCAAGAATATTGACTTAAAGTAAGCAATATCAATTTTAAAAATATTGAAGTGTTTAATATGGTTTGCAAAAATATAGCTGTTAAAAATATTGTTTATGTATATATGTTACATGTATGTATAATAATTGTTTGTATTTTTATTATATGTGTTACATTTTTAGGGCCCGATTTCGATGTCGTTCGGAAGCCTCCAAATCTGGTTTGGCTTTCCCGGATGGGATTCGTAGCCCTTGTTTACAACCGAATCTTACACAGGTGCGAACGACCAAGTACAATGTGAATATCGCATACGTGTCGACCAAATTGTTTCCGGGACCCGAACCTGTTTGTACGACTTGTTCGTAGCCGAATCATGCCATTCTTTTGAGCCGAATTCCGACAGTGCTTGTATGATGCACAATTCGGACAGCAGCTTTGCCTTGGTCTCAGCGAGATGAAATGGCTGTCGGAATCATACTTCAGGGGACCGTAGCAGTCCCCCCTGCACCTGGGGCCCTCTGAATCTGTCACTGGGTGAGCCCATAGGCTTTCCTTAGTGGAGCAACGTGTTAGCGATGTCCAGGATGCTGCGGTAAAAATAGCGTCACTGGAAAAAGAGATTTCACTGCTTAAAAAATAAGCAGAGGACCTTGAAAATCGAAATAGATGGAATAATCTTTGTTTATGTGGTCTTCCAGAGGGCCTTGAAGGAAATGATCAGGTTGCTTTCTTCACCTCCTTCTTTCCAAAGCTTCTAGATCTTCTACCTTCAACGGATGTATGTAGTTACTATGCATGCTTTTACAACGCATGCCTTTACCACGCAACTTTTAGAACGCAAGTCATTACAACGACTTGCGTTGGGGGGCACTGGATAATGAATAGTTTAATTTACTATTCCAACTCCAGTCCCCGTGGATAGTAGGGAAGGTTTTGGATAGTAAATTAAACTATTCCCTATCCTACAGCGCCCCCAGCGCAAGTCGTTGTAATGACTTGCGTTGTAAAAGTTGAGTGGTAAAGGTAGTGCGTGGTAAAAGTTGCATTATAAACACTGTTCCCCACCATCAACCAACTTGAACATACAGCATGCTCATCATTTAGGCCCTCGCCTCTCTTCGACGTAGGCTCCATCAAAACCTTGTGGAGTGATTCTTCTTTTCTTGAAGTTTACAGACTTCATCCAGGTGCTCAACGTAGCCAAGTCAAAAAAAGTCTTGTTTGGTCTGGTGCCAACTTGTTTATTTCTCAAGATGTTTCTACTAGTACGGCTAAACGACAGAAGGACTTCCTCGAACTAAGACCTGCACTACGGGCCCTGGGTGCAAGATATGGGCTTTTTGATCCCTGTCTCTTTAAGGTGACATTTCAGAACAACACATCCACATTTGACGATGCTGCAGACCTGAGGAAATTCATCCATTTGCACTCTGCTTCGTCGATGGGAATCCCTTGTCTCTCTTCTGTCACCTGATTGTTATGTAAATCTTTTTCTACTTAATAATGTTTTTGCTTTCTTTACAGGTCACTCCCTTATTCTGATTTTTCTCACTTGTTTCACATTCTCTCCTGTGTCATGTCCCTTGTAGGTTTTTTGAAACTCAACTGCCTGTTTTCCTATTTGTCTTGTTGGTGTACTGACGTGATGCCTTCTCCCTTGTCGGTTGTGCCGTCTTCACTCGTTGTCGCCACCCCTTATTGTTATCTTCATTCCCCCACTTAACGGTAAGTATCAAAGTCGTCTTTTAGACATGTACTGTCCTTTTTGGCTATCTTTTTTATCCCTTCTTTTTCTCCTCTTTTTCCTTTCTATTTGCTCTCCTCTCCCAGTCTGTGCTTCTGTCTATTTTCTGTCTCCCAGCAGTTCCTTGTCTCTCTTTTCTTATACTACTGATGGTCTTCTAGATCTTAATAAATTGCCTCTATCTCCACCTTATTCTACTTTTGGGCTTTACCTATTACTCTCACTATATTCCTTCATTACTCTCAGCTCATTTGCTTTACATCTAGGTTCAATTTGTAATGTTCAGAGTTGTTCCATCTCTCATATTCCTCCCTTCTTATTATTCTTCTCATTGGAGACTTTATTCTGCAATTTTCTTCTTTCTTCTTTCTTTTTATTACTCTATATTATCGTTGATCGTGTGAATTTATATTTATTCCATTTCATTTACATTCAAAGTTATTTCATGAAATGTAAAAGGTTGTATTAATCCCATAAAGAGGCAGTGAATACTATCTCACTCAGCTACATATAACCCTGACTTTCTAGTACAAGAAACACATTTGATGGAGTCAGAAGCTTTGAAACTTAAAAGGCAATGGGTGGGTTTAGCCTTAGTTTCTCCCATGACCTTGAAGAAAGATGGGGTATTCATTCTTGTTCATAAACATTTCAAGTGTTCTGTTATTTCTAAGGAAACTGATTCAGATGGTAGATGGCTATTAGTTAAATTACTTATTAACAATATTTCTCTTACAGTTTTTAATATTTATGGTCCAACTCAACCGGATTATTCCTTTTGGCCCAATATTACAAAGAAATGCATTCAACATAAAGACAAATTCCTTATTTTGGGTGGCGATTGCAACCAAATTATAGATCCTTTCATTGATCGACAATCCCATGTCTGGTTCATTCCCCACAATACCCACTTACAATTTCAAAACACAATATCCCAAGCCCATTTGGTAGATGCGTGGAGACTCTGTAACCCTGGCAACTCAGAATTTTCTTTTTCTCTCTGCCACATGGCACTCTGACACGTTTAGATTATATTTTTCTTTCTTCTGCCTTAACACAGGCCCTTATTTCCTCCTTAATGGAACCCATTGTTATCTCTGATCATGACCACGTTTCTCCTCTTCTTTTATCTCTTTTTCAGAAGAATTTTTCTCTTGGAATTCATCTCCTGATACCTCTTTCACTGCTTTGGGATAATTTTAAAGCTACTGTTTGTGCCTTTATTATAGATTATGTATCCAAGATAAAGAAACCCTTTCTTAACCAGAAAAATATTCTACTAGTTAATACTAAACTTTTAGAGCATCATTTCTATACATCTTCTTTGGATTCCTCCTTAAAGGAGCTTGTTTGTGCTAAATTCGATTTTAAGAAAACTACTACTGATGATGACTCATCGGTTTTACTTAGAACGAGTGTTCGATAATATGGTGGATGTAATAATGCTGGTAAACTCCTTGCGAATTTTCTTAAATCTCAAAAAGAGCGTGTCTTGATAGATTCTATTCATTCATTGGTTTGGAAAACTCCTTTCAAGGATCAAGACATTTTAAATGAATTCATGGAATTTTATAAAACTTTATATACTCCAGACTCCTCCGCTCTTCCCTCTTCTATTGACTCATATCTTAATTCTGCTCCTCCTTTATCTCACACGAACCTCAATTTCAGCTCTCTGGAATCCATTCTGTCAACCCTAGAAATATCTCAATCCCTAAATCTTCTTAAGAAAAAAAAAAACAGGTCCTGATGGCTTTACGGTAGAATTTTATCTACATTTCTCTCATCTTCTTTTTCTGAAACTTCTACAACCTTTTCAGTTTTTCTACAATAATGGTAAAGCACAGGGTACTTTCTTGGACACTATAATTTGTTTAATCCATAAGGATGGCTCTGATCCCAAACAGTGTAAAAACTATTGGCCTATCTCCCTTGTAAACGTAGATTATAAAATATTAGCCAACAATGCTCATGTTACGTCTTGAGCCTTTTACCGGACCTTATTGGTTTAGAGCAATGTGGTTTCGTTAAGGGCAGATCAACATCTGTCAATTCTCATTTATTCTTTAATGTTCTAAACAAGGCCTCGCAATGCGGTCGCAATTGATGCAGTGAAGGCCTTTGAATCAGTTAATTGGTCCTTTTTATTTAAAGCCCTTCAGTTGCAAGAGTTTGGCCCTAATTCACCTCGTTTATTTATTTCTTATATTCTGCTTCTAAAGCATCTGTGACTGTCAATGATCTTGTTTCTCAATCTTTTAGTTTAAATTGCTGTGTACATCAGGGTTGCCCTTTATCGACCCTTCTTTTTATCCTAGCACTTGAATGGCGATCAACATTTGAAATGATCCGCTTATGCAGATGTTATCTTACTCTTTATTTCTAACCCCAAAACCTCTATCCCTCCTCTTCTTCAAGAAATGTCTGATTTCTCCCTTATCTCAGGTTATAAAACTTAACTCGAATAAACAACATTTTGATGCCACTGGTTTCCGATGGAATAGTTCTAAAATCAATTACCTAGGCATTTGGTTTAATAACTCCATTTTAGATTCAATTAAGATTAACATGAAGGATGTGCTAGATCCTATCTCTAGGCTTCTCTCCTCCTGGAACCCTCTCTTTCTTTCTTGGTGGGGGCGCCTTGATTCTATTAAAATGATGATTGCTCCTATTTTATTATATATTTTTTTGCTGATTCCTATTCACATCCCAATTGTCTATTTTAAAAAAGTGACTCCATCCTCTCTAAATTTTTATGGAATAAATGAAACCTAGGGGTCATTAGGATTGCGGGCTGATCGCCACCGCCCATATGGCGGTGGTGATCTGCCCACTAAAACCACCGCCTGCATTGAAATTTCCCCCGCCACATTAGCATGACCAGGACCCCGGCGAATGGAAAGACCGTCTGCCGGTTTTCAGCTTGGTCGAAGAGTCGACTGGGTGGAAAAGCTGTTAACATGGTGGCGGTGTCTGGTAGACACCGCCATCTATATTAGCATATCAGCGGGGATATGCGTTGCCGCCACGGAAAGGCAGGCATTTTTCGCCATTGGGGGCCCGTAGTGGGCCCCCCGGGGATTCTGGGGGGTTGGGGGTGCACATGGGGGTACCTATGGTACCCACCTGCAGTTCCATGCACCGCATGGCAGGCACCGTGTGGTGCCTGCCACGTTGTGCATGTAACTGCACGACATGCCTTCATGGCATTGCGGCGGGTGGTGCTGAGAGCACCACCAGCTGCAATGTCAAGAATGCAGGATGCGCCCACCAGTGTGGCGGGCTCGTCCTAATGTCACTGACGGGACCCCCACACCAATGTAGGGCAGTCCCATTCTACGATAGGATGGCAGGCGCACAAAGTCCGCTCGCCATCCTAATGATGCCCCTAGACTTTCCCTGGCACATCTTCATCTTCGTAAACTTAAGTTTATGGGAACAGTGACTTTTCCAGATTTCGGACTGAATCATAAAGCCTTTTGCCTTTGATTAGCCTCCAAATGCCTCCTTTCCGAAGTCTCCCCCTTTATACCTTTATGCGTCACAATCAAACTATCCTTGCTTGCACTTTTCCCTTTTAAGGAAGTCCTTTCTTTCTCATCAAAGATTAACATTACCGGTCTCCCCTTATTTAAACATACGCTTTCATTATTAAAGCCTCATTATAAATTGGAAATCATCTCTAGAAATACTTTCCTGCATTCTCCTCTATGGGACAATTGCCTCATTACTCTCAACAACAGACTTATTTTTGGG